>NC_134351.1:54416422-55616422 GCF_964195595.1 Calonectris borealis | reverse complement strand
TCCAATCAATTGCTAAGACCCAGGCTTCCAAGTTGGGGGCCGGTCCTGTTCAATATCTTTATCAACGATCTGGACGAGGGGATCGAGTGCACCCTCAGTAAGTTTGCAGACGACACCAAGCTGGGCGGGAGTGTTGATCTGCTCGAGGGTAGGAAGGCTCTGCAGAGGGACCTGGACAGGCTGGATCGATGGGCCGAGGCCAACTGTATGAGGTTCAACAAGGCCAAGTGCCGGGTCCTGCACTTGGGTCACAACAACCCCAGGCAACGCTACAGGCTTGGGGAAGAGTGGCTGGAAAGCTGCCCGGAGGAAAAGGACCTGGGGGTGCTGGTCAACAGCCGGCTGAACATGAGCCGGCAGTGTGCCCAGGTGGCCAAGAAGGCCAATGGCATCCTGGCCTGTATTAGAAATAGTGTGGCCAGCAGGAGTAGGGAGGTGATCGTGCCCCTGTACTCGGCACTGGTGAGGCCACACCTGGAATACTGTGTTCCGTTCTGGGCCCCTCACTACAAGAAGGACATGGAGGTGCTGGAGCGTGTCCAGAGGAGTGTGGAGAAGAATTGTGGAGTTGGGAGTTTCGGCCAAGATAAGACAGGAATTCGGCCTGTGCGCTGAGAACTAGCAGACGCGCACATACGCCTGAGATAAGACCTGAACACCTGGCTTAGTTGTCTCCTCTGTAAGGAAACTGAAAAACATCAAGAGAATTATGTAACTGGTTAACC
This sequence comes from Calonectris borealis, assembly GCF_964195595.1. Taxonomy (NCBI): domain Eukaryota; kingdom Metazoa; phylum Chordata; class Aves; order Procellariiformes; family Procellariidae; genus Calonectris; species Calonectris borealis. Next base: position 55,615,697 of record NC_134351.1, on the reverse strand, counting down.
GTGAGAATAAGCGGATCTGAGAGCAGTCGTGTGGATCTTTGCCAAAAGGAAGAGAGACTGTTTTTCTTAGTTAATAAGGGATACGAATCGGGTGATGATTGGGGGAGACAGCGGGACCTCCCCGTTATGGTAAAGGATATATTCTCCTGTATTGTAACAATAAACAATTCTGCGCATGCTTATGTGAGAGTCCGTGCAATCATACACCACAAATGGCGCCCAACGTGGGGCACGATTGAAAAAAAAAAAGAGACGACGACCTGAAGAAAGAAGGTCTTGAAGAAAGGAAATAGAAATATCCGGTGGTGTACCCCTGTTGAGCTGGACGGAGGATAAACGGAGGATCAACATATCGAGCTCGATTCATCACCGGTCGCAGGACGATTCAGGTGAGCAGCCGCGGGGAAGTTATACGAACTTTATACATTGGTCATGGGGCAGTCGGCATCTCAGTCACAGAAGCTTCAACTTGAAATATTTCAACGTATTTTAAAGGAACAAGGTTTTAAGGTCGCTCCAATACAATTGGTGAGACTCCTTGCGTGGGTCCGGGATCACTGCCCTTGGTTCCCTTCTGTAGGAACGGCTGGGTGTTATGATTTAAAGCAATGGCAAAAAGTGGGTGAGGAATTACAGACTAAACAGATTTTGCAACTAGAAGTTCCAGAGGGAATATTGATTACCTGGCGAGTTGTGTATACGGCTCTGCAAAAGTTATGCCCTGCCGAACAGGTGTTGCAAAATATGACTGATCCAGCAATACCGGGGGGAGAATCAAAAGATGGGGGAGATTCGTTTGAACTGTTGGCTCCTGATGAAACTGTAATGCCTCACGCGGAGCCCCCGCCTCTGAAGGATGATTCGGAGCCAGACGATCCCTTTGACACGGGCTCGATAGACCCCGAACGAGAGCCTGATTTATACCCTCCACTCTCGCCAGTTAAAGCAATGGCTGCATCTGCGCCAACGGCAGATGAAATCTTACAGCGACAGAGACAAAAGACACTTTCTCGGTTGTCCGTCATGAAACCACCACCATTTGCCCCCTCCCCCCCACCCGAGGAGATCCGCTGCAGGGATCCGCGCACCCCCCCCCACATATCAGCCTTTAGGTACGGTAGCGCCAAAGCTGTCCTTTGATGAGTGTCGTACAGAGGCATTAAAAAAGGGGGATATAACGCTTCTCCAGGCAATGCCTGTAATTTATCGACCTGGCAGAGCGCCAGAGTATGCTCATTTACCATATGAGGTGATTAAGGAGGTGCGCAAATCAATAAAGGAGTACGGGTTACAGGCTTCATTTACTATAAACTTATTGCAAGCAATAGGGGAATCTTATACGATGACTCCTTTAGATTGGAAGTCTGTATTACGCCTTGTTTTGTCAGCGGTGCAGTATTCTGTGTGGTTTTTTGAGTATCGTGAACTTGTTATTGCAAAGGTAGTAGACAATTTGGACAATTTGCAACTACCCTATGGGCGAGATGAAATGTTAGGTGAAGGGAATTGGGCATCACCTGCTGCACAAGCCACCTTACCCCGTGAACTGCTTACACAGGCGGCTGATTTGGCTATGAAAGCATTAAGGCGAGTGCCGGATTCTGGCAAGCCGGAATCATCATTTGCTACGATCCGGCAAGGGGCGCAAGAACCCTATGTGCAATTTTTAGATCGATTACAAACTGCTATACAACGTCAGATAGAGTCTCCTGAAGCCGCCGAGTTGTTGCTTTTTCAGCTTGCAATTGAGAATGCTAATTCTGATTGTAGAAAAGCCATAGATCCCATTCGGAATCGGGCAAAGACTTTAACTGATTTGATCAGAGCTTGTCAAAATGTGGGGTCAGAACAGTTTAAAGAGGAGATATTAGCAGCGGCGTTGGCTCAACAACTAACGGTGGCTCGAGTGGCGACTAAGTGTTTTGTATGTGGCCAGGAAGGTCATATTAAAAAAGATTGCCCCAGAGCAAGACGAGGAACAAAGGGCCAAATTAAAGGTCCCGCTCAGCTGTGTCCTCGTTGTCAGAAGGGATATCACTGGGGTAACCAATGTCGATCCAAATTTGATAAGAATGGTAACCTGCTCCCGGGACTGATGCAGGGAAACGGGAGGAGGGGCGCGAGGTCCGGCGCCCCGAGAACCTTCAACAGGACCCCGATTTCAGGGCCGGTGGCGCAAGCCTCAACCTGGGCGGTGAATTCGCACGAAGCAAATGTCAACAATTGCCAACCGTCCATGCCCTTAAGCCAGCTACATTCGGAAGCGCCAGGTTGGATCTGGCCACCAGCCAATCAACAGTAATACGAGATCAATCTGTTAACATACTCCCCACTGGAGTGTACGGCCCTTTACCAGCAGGGTTTTGTGCCTTATTGATAGGACGTTCCTCAACCTCCAAGGCAGGACTTTTTGTTCTTCCTGGGGTGATTGATACTGATTATACTGGGGAAATTAAAATTATGGCTTGGACTCCTACTCCTCCGTGTACTATTCCCGCGGGGGAGCGCATTGCTCAGCTAATTTTGTTCCCTAATGTTCAAAGGGAGAAGGGAGATCCTATATCAGGCCAGCAGAGGGGGTCAGCAGGATTTGGAAGCACAGGTTTGCCTCGAATATTCTGGACTCAAAAGATAACTACGGGTCAGCCTATGTTGATGTGTAAAGTAAATGGCCGTGCTTTTACTGGACTGGTGGATACAGGGGCGGATGTCTCCATAATTCAGAGATCTGAATGGCCCTCTGATTGGCCATTAGTACAAGTTTTTGCTGCCGTTACCGGAGTTGGTGGTACCCAAATACCATGGCAGAGCTTGCATTCTTTACTGGTGGAAGGTCCGGAAAATAAACATGCCATGCTGAAACCCTATGTTTTAAATGTCCCATGTACCCTATGGGGACGTGATCTGTTGCAACAATGGGATGTAGCACTTACGACACATTTTTAATGAAGGCCACTGAAGTACAGCCGCGCCTGAAACTGACTTGGCTTACAGACAAGCCAGTGTGGGTTGATCAGTGGCCTTTGAAGGGTGAGCGGCTAGAAAAGGCTTGGGAATTAGTACAGGAGCAATTACAATTAGGACACATAGTGCCATCCACCAGTCCTTGGAACACGCCTATTTTTGTCATACCTAAAAAATCAGGGAAATGGAGATTGTTACAGGATTTGCGAGCTATTAATGCCGTTATGGTATCCATGGGGGCCTTGCAGCCCGGGACCCCAAATCCTACCATGATCCCTGATGATTGGCATTTAAAAGTTATTGATCTCAAAGATTGCTTTTTTACAATTTATTTACACCCAGAGGATTGTATTCGGTTTGCTTTTTCTGTTCCTACAATTAACAATGATCGACCTATGCAACAGTTCCATTGGGTTGTTTTACCTCAAGGCATGAAGAATAGTCCTACCGTTTGTCAAGTAGTGGTGGGAGAGGCACTTTTGTCAATTCGTCAACGGTATAAAAATATTGTATTGTATCATTATATGGATGATATCTTGTTGGCAGCTGAGACAGAATCATATCTCTCTCAAATTTTTGAGTGTTTGTCCACAGAATTACATTGATATGGATTTCAGATAGCAGCAGAGAAGGTACAGTCAGTTTCTCCTTGGAAATACCTAGGCTGGAAACTCTTCGAGTCGCATGTGTGTCCACAAGCCTTGCGGCTTGCCACTACTGTAAGTACTCTGAACGATCTACAGAAGTTGTTGGGCACAATCAATTGGGTGCGACCTCTATTGGGAATTACCACCCATGAACTGTCACCCTTGTTCTCGTTGCTGAAAGGGGATCCTGATTTGGCATCCCCCAGATCTCTTTCGGAACCAGGCCAAGAAGCATTGCAACAGGTAATGGATAAAATTAATGATACCTTCGCACATCGAATCCGGCTATCGTTGCCAGTTCGATTGTTCCTTATTTACCACTCTTTTCAGCCGTTTGCCTTACTGGGACAATGGGATGCTAGGGTACAAACTGAAAAGGATGCCTTATGCATTCTGGAATGTCTGTTTTAACCTCACTCCTTTAGTAAGACATTGACCGCTGCAATTGAAATGATCTCTCGTTTGATATCACAAGGTCGACTACGATGTCAACAATTGACAGGTCGAGATCCAGATGTTATGCATTTGCCTTTCACAGGAGATGAATTTTGGACATTATTACAAAACAGCCTGAGTTTTCAGATTGCAACGGCGGATTACGTTAATTCCATAGAACACAACTTACCACGCCATCGACTTTTGAATTCCTTACAGTCTCTACCACTACAGCCACGCATACTATTAAGTTCTGTGCCTATTCCACAGGCGCAAACTGTTTTCATTGATGGATCTGGAAAAACAGGTAAAGCTGTAGTGGTGTGGAAGACGCCGGGAGGACGGAAAACGTCTGAACACCAAGCGGAGGAAGCAGATCAGGCCTCCTGGTCTTCGGATGTTACTTCTCTACCTGGATCTACGCAGGTAGTTGAATTAGCAGCTGCTGTTCGCGCTTTTGAATTGTTCTCTCAAATACCACTTAATATAGTGGCAGACTCAGCTTATGTCACAGGCATAGTACAGCTCATAGAGACTGCATTTATTCGAGAAGTAGATAATAAGCAACTATTTTCTTTGCTAATACAGTTAGCACAGCTGCTGTGTGTTAGACAATTTCCATATTTTATTATGCATATCCGATCTCATACTAATTTACCAGGACCGCTCATTTCCGGTAATGCTGCTGCGGATGCACTCACTCTGATGGCAGTCCTACCTCGCCGTTTGGAACAAGCAAAATTATCCCATGAATTTTTTCATCAGAATGCTCGCTCCTTACGGAAGCAGTTTTCTCTTACAGCTGAACAGGCCCAGGACATCGTTCGTGCTTGCCCGGATTGTCAGCGGCTCACGCCAATGCCAGTAGTAGCTGCTGTGAATCCCAGGGGACTGACTTCCAATGAACTATGGCAGATGGATGTTACTCATGTTTCCTCCTTTGGTCGTTTGCGCTTTGTTCATGTGTCTGTTGATACCTTTTCTGGGTTTTTGGTCGCAACGGCTCATACGGGTGAACGTGCTCGTGATGTTATCAAACATCTTCTTCGATGCTTTGCGGTATTGGGGGTCCCCCGTAAACTCAAAACAGATAATGGACCTGCCTATGTCTCTAAACGGTTGTTATTATTCCTACAGGCATGGGGCGTGTACCATGTTACAGGTATTCCGCATTCCCCCACAGGTCAAGCAATTGTGGAACGTGCTCACTCTTCCTTAAAGCTGATTCTTGAAAAACAAAAAAGGGGGAATCCACTGGGAACTACGCCTCAGGAGGTGTTAGATAAAGCCACTTATGTATTAAATTTTTTAAATTTGTCAGGGACAAAGCAGCAATATCATTCAGCTGCTGACCGGCATTTTCGAACAGGAGAGGTTACTGAAGTGTATCCGAAGGTATTTTATAAACACTTAGAATCTGGTCTATGGAAAGGTCCGGTTCCCTTGCTTACCTGGGGACGGGGATACGCTTGTGTTTCTCTTCCTACAGGCCCATATTGGGTCCCTGCGAAGAATGTCAAGCCAGCGCAAGTGTTGGCAGATGGCCCAGAAAAAGGACCCGAGGAAAAACAACAAGAGGACGCTGCTCCTACGACGGTTCGGTAATGCAATCAGGTCAACATTAGTAATATGGTCTACAGTGCTGTTTTCTGTTCAATCTTGTCCCACGATAATGCTATGGGGAATTGGCACTACCATGATGTTTCAACCTGTGGAAGCTCACGTTTATTGGGCACATGTGGTGGACCCTCCTTTTTTCTGACCTTTGACATGGTGGGACGTGTCGTTACCGATTAGCAATAGTGATACTTTATGGTCAGGTGGCATTTGGGTTCCCCCATCTCTAGATGGGAAAGATGATACATATTATGCTAATGACACAATGTTTGTTTCTGATTTTCCTCCATTATGTCTTACCGTAGATAATAAGTCAGAGTATTGTGTGATCGTTGAAACACAGCAACACTTAGTAGCAGTGTCACATGGAAAACGGGCGAACCTTACAATGGTCACCATTCCTGGGTTGGCATCAAAAAATACTATTAATAATGATATGTTAATTGGTGACTTTGTTCCTGATTTTCCGCAATGCATTTTGCACAAACTCTCATCGATCACACAATTTGGCTGGAAGCCATGCTTGGGCGAACGGCCTCGAGAACAAAATTTAACCGTTGGTTGTATTATAGATTGGGGCCCTTATGGGTCATTTTGGGATCCATCTTTGAATCAATCTGTTTTGCCTTTTCAGAAAGCCAATCATTCAATAGTCTGGCGCAATGGTGGGTCCGCAGGACCCATCCTGCAGATGGAGTATAATGGTTCATTTTCTCCTCCACAACCGAATGTGTGGCGTTTAGCTTTGCCCCTTTTTACGAGGCAACTATCTCAAGTATGGATTGTCAACAAAACACAAGCTAATCTGAGTATAATACATGAAATTAATGTGACGGTATGTACTAATCCTTATCTTTTTGCTATGACTTCGCGTGTAAACATTACTCGATGTAATCACTCCTTTTGTATTCAGCTTTATTCTCCTTCTTTTAGAAGTTGTATATCTAAACATGATTTTAATGAAACTGCTTATATTTTTCCCCTTCGACGTCGGGCAGAACTATGGATACCAGTTAATTTAACCAGACAGTGGGAAGGGGAGGATGGTTTGGGTAGATTTGTTAGAATTCTAGTAGAAGATATAGATAAGTCTAAGAAAAGAGCAAAACGATTCTTAGGTTGGTTAATTTTTGCAATTATTTCTGCTGTTATTATTTTAGCAAGTGCCACTGCAGCTATCGCTTCCTTGACACAATCTGTAAAAACTGCACATGAGGTAAGTGAGGCATTAACCAATGTTACTAAAGAATTCCAAATTCAAGAGAAAGTTGATGAGGAGGTATTATCTCGGCTACAAGCCCTAGAGGCTACTGTGATGTGGTTGGGGGATCGGCAGGAAGCGTTAAAAACGAGAGTTAGTCTGCCGCGTGATTGGGAACACGTACACAAATCTTTATGTGTAACCCCCTTACCATGGAATTCATCACAACATGATTGGTCTTTTATTAGGCGACATTTGATGGGAGCATTCGATTTGTCATTGCAGCAAAATATTCAGTCCTTACACGATCAGCTGCAGGATCAGGTTCACAGATTACAGGAATTGACTAGCCAAAGTGTGTTTGACAGGTTACAGCAAGACTTGTCTTGGATAAATCAAAAAAATTGGTTTAATGGCCTCAATCTACACATGTAGGTGTTTATTGGTATAGGGGCAAGAATGTTTATTTTGTTCCTAGTGTTCCTGCAGGTCCTTCGGTCTGCAATCTGCAACGTGCGTAAAATAGAAGCTCGCGTCATGGTGACCCTACTTACCAATGGGGTGGTGATAAACAAAAAAGGGGGAGATGTGGAGAAGAATTGTGGAGTTGGGAGTTTCGGCCAAGATAAGACAGGAATTCGGCCTGTGCGCTGAGAACTAGCAGACGCGCACATACGCCTGAGATAAGACCTGAACACCTGGCTTAGTTGTCTCCTCTGTAAGGAAACTGAAAAACATCAAGAGAATTATGTAACTGGTTAACCGTGAGAATAAGCGGATCTGAGAGCAGTCGTGTGGATCTTTGCCAAAAGGAAGAGAGACTGTATTTCTTAGTTAATAAGGGATACGAATTGGGTGATGATTGGGGGAGACAGTGGGACTTCCCCGTTATGGTAAAGGATATATTCTCCTGTATTGTAACAATAAACGATTCTGCGCATGCTTATGTGAGAGTCCGTGCAATCATACACCACAGAGGAGGGCAACGAAGCTGGTGAAGGGCCTGGAGCACAAGTCTGATGAGGAGCGGCTGAGGGATCTGGGGTTGTTTAGCCTGGAGAAGAGGAGGCTCAGGGGAGACCTCATCGTGCTCTACAACTACCTGAAAGGAGGTTGTAGCGAGGTGGATGTTGGTCTCTTCTCCCAAGTAACTAGCGATAGGACGAGAGGAAATGGCCTCAAGTTGTGCCAAGGGAGGTTTAGATTGGACATTAGGAGAAATTTCTTTACTGAAAGAGTGATCAGGCCTTGGAACAGGCTGCCCAGGGAAGTGGTTGAGTCACCATCCCTGGAGGTATTTAAAAGACGTGTAGATGAGGCCCTTAGGGACATGGTGTAGTGGGCATGGTGGTGTTGGGTTGACGGTTGGACACGATGATCTTAAAGGTCTTTTCCAACCTTAATGATTCTATGATTCTATGATTCTATGATTCTACGTTTCCATGCAGACTGCTTATAGTGTCTCTCTGTATAGGTTTGTATGCACAGAGGAAATAACTGATATTCCATAATAGCTCTCTTTCTGTCCATGACTGAAACATCTATGAAGTTAATTTTCTACTTTTCCAGAACTGATTAGTTATTATGATAGAACACAAGTAAATTGATGGATTGTTTTAAACAGAAGTCTGAGGAAACTTTATAAAAATATTTTTAAGACGGGATTTCAACATTACTTTATATTTGTGGAGAATTATATAAAAATATTAGCCATAAGAGGCTGTAAGCTCACTACTTTCTGGCTAATGCAACAGTAACTAATTTCACTGTTGAAAGTCAAATTATGTAAAGAATATTCCCCAAAAGTTGAACACAGGAATTCATTGTAAGATTTGCACAAATAGTATTAAGTTCCCATGTGCAGGAGTGGGTTCTCTTCTGGTAACTAAGGACACAAAAAACATTTTTAAGAGTTTTTCGATGTCAGAGGATGACAAAAGGCTGACTAAGACAGTACCAACAGGAAATCCACCTAATGGAATGTAAGACAAATCCGACATGATCCAATGTACAATGGTAAGCCTTGGGCTCAAGTAAAAGGTTTTGTGGAATGTAACAAACTAAGAATCTGCTTCATTGGTATGGTTAAGATTATCTTAAAAAAGAACGTTGTTTTATAGAAGAATTTCTTCTATCTGTAAGGAGCAATTTCTTAGCAACATTCAAAGCAGCAAATGTATGGGCTTTCAGATAATATAATTTCAGATTTGGGTACAGTTATTTGACCTTCATTTCCTATTCTCATTCATTCCCTACGGGTGGTAGGTCTACAAGTAGAATAAGAAGCTGAAGAAACTAAGAGAAATTGTTAACTTTCTCTATAATTGGTTTTGACTTATGTTGCATATCATACTAGAAATTGTGTACATGTGCAATTGATCCCATAGTACATCATCTTGTAATGAAGTTGAACTCAAATTTCCTGGAACACTGAACATTTCAATATTAGAGGCAAATATATCTGTAATATGATTTGCTCTTCATGGAATATCAACTTGATAATGGACTTTTTCTGAGAGTACCTACAGTTATGATAATGCACCTGCTCAGGAAATCTGCTAGACTGTTGCTTGTGAGAAACAGAGAGCTGTTCTGGCTCATCATTGTTCTGGCACCACTATCCACAATTTCATGGTTTCTTTCCCCAAAGGTGAAGAGCAGTATTTATTTTTGCAGATAATGTCCATAAAAGCCTGCACTGTGGAATCCCATTGAGCAGATCAAATAGTACACATAATAACCTGACAGCTTGTAATTCCACTCTTCAGACAGAAGTATGTTCCTTTATTTAATGAATAGCTCTGCTCCTCATGTATCCAACAAGCATAGAGGAAAGAATCATCATAGAATCATCATAGAATGGTTTGGGTTGGAAGGGACCTTTAAAGGTCATCTAGTCCAACCCCCCTGCCATGAGCAGGGACATCTTCAACTAGATCAGGTTGCTCAGAGCCCTGTCCAACCTGACCTTGAATGTTTCCAGGGATGGGGCATCTACCACCTCTCTGGGCAACCTGTGCCAGTGTTTCACCACCCTCATCGTAAAACATTTCTTCCTTATATCTAGTCTGAATCTACCCTCTTTTACTTTAAAACCATTCCCCCTTGTCCTGTCGCAACAGGCCCTGCTAAAAAGTCTGTCCCCGTCTTTCTTATAAGCCCCCTTTAAGTACTGAAAGGCTGCAATAAGGTCTCCCCAAAGCCTTCTCTTCTCCAGGCTGAACAACCCCAACTCTCTCAGCCTGTCTTCAGAGGAGAGGTGTTCCATCCCCCTGATCATTTTCATGGCCTCTTCTGGACCCGCTCCAACAGGTCCATGTCTTTCTTGTGCTGAGGGCTCCAGAGCTGGACGCAGTACTGCAGGGGGGGTCTCACCAGAGCAGAGTAGAGGGGCAGAATCACCTCCCTCGACCTGCTGGCCACGCTTCTTTTGATGCAGCCCAGGATACGGTTGGCCTTCTGGGCTGCGAGCGCACATTGCCGGCTCATGTCCAATTTTTCGTCCACCAGTACCCCCAAGTCCTTCTTGGCAGGGCTGCTCTCAATCTCTTCATCCCCCAGCCTGTATTGATACTGGGGGTTGCCCTGACCCAGGTGCAGGACCTTGCCCTTGGCCTTGTTGAACCTCAGGAGGTTCACACGGGCCCACCTCTCTAGCCTGTCCAGGTCCCTCTGGATGGCATCCTGTCCCTCAGGGGTATCAACCGCACCACTCAGCTTGGTGTCGTCTGCAAACTTGCTGAGGGTGCACTCGATCCCTCTATGTCATTGATGAAGATATTAAACAGGACTGGTCCCAATACGGACCCCTGAGGGACACCACTTGTCACTGATCTCCATCTGGACATTGAGCCGTTGACCACTACCCTCTGGATGCAACCATCCAACCAATTCCTCGCCCACCAGACAGTCCACCCATCAAATCCATACCTCTCCAGTTTAGAGAGAAGGATGTTTTGGGGGGACCATGTCAAAGACCTTACAGAGGTCCAGATAGACGACATCCGTAGCTCTTCCCTTGTCCACTGATGTAGTCACTCCATCATAGAAGGCCACTAGGTTGGTCAGGCAAGACTTGCCCTTGGTGAAGCCATGCTGGCTGTCTCGAATCACCTCCCTGTCCTCCATGTGCCTCAGCATAGCTTCCAGGAGGATCTGTTCCATGATCTTCCCAGGCACAGAGGTGAGGCTGACAGGTCAGTAGTTCCCAGGGTCCTCCTTTCTACCCCTTTTAAAAATGGGTGCAATGTTTCCCTTCTTCTAGTCACTGGGGACTTCACCTGACTGCCATGACTTTTCAAATATGGTGGAGATTGGCTTGGCAACTACATCAGCCAATTCCCTGAGGACTCTGGGATGCATCTCATCGGGTCCCATAGACTTATGTTCCTCAGGTGGTCACGAACCTGATCTTCTCTTACAGTGGGAGCGACTTTGCTCCCCCAGCCCCTGCCTTGAGGGCCATCCACTCGAGAGGTGTGGGAAGAGGGGTTGCCAGTGAAGACTGAGGCAAAAAAGTTGTACCTCAGCCTTCTCCTTGCCCGTTGTTACCAGCTTGCCAGTCGTGTTCATGGGGGGGGCACGCTTTCTTTGACCTTCCTTTTCTGGCTGACATACCTGTAGAAGCCCTTCTTCTTATTCTTTGCATCCCTTGCCAAGTTCAGCTCCAGCCGCGCCTTGGCCTTCCTGACCCCATCCCTACACAACCAGGCAGCGTCCCTATACTCTTCCCAGGATACCTGTCCCTGCTTCCACTGCCTGTGCATTTCCTTCTTGCCCTTTAGTTTGACCAGCAGGTCTCTTGCCTTCCTTTCCTGATTTCTTACACCTGGGGATCGAGAGCTCTTGCGCTCTATGGAAAGCGTCCTTAAAGATCTGCCAGCTCTGTTCTGCTCCCTTGTCCCTGAGGGCAGTTTCCCAGGGGGTCCCATTGACTAACTCCTTGAACAGCTGGAAGTTTGCTTTCCTAAAATTCAGGGTCCTGACTTTACTCTTTGCCTGTCCCATATCCCTCAGGACTGCGAACTCCACCAGTGCATGATCACTGCAGCCCAGGCTGCCTCCAATCTTGACGTAGAGCAGTATAGTTTCCATACATACAAAGGTGCAAAACCACCACACCATTGCAGATAAAATGGATGATGGGCCACAGCATGCACAAACATTTGATGTTTTGTAGAATAATTAATTAAGACTTAATGCAAATTAGGTTTATAAACATCAACACATAGCACAGGCTTACAAGTCAGAACTGAAAACCAAGTCTATTGCAGTTGTTGAGTTCAGTTAGATACATGATACGGTCATCTGCAGAGACAGAAACCTGTTAAGCTTTCACCAATTTGGAAATCATCAGGAATGCTTTGAATTCTGTTTTGATAGGATGAAACACTGTTCTTATAATTCATTAAAAAGTCCAGCTGACTGAAGAAGTGGTAGGCATAATGCAAACCTGCAAAGATCTCTTGATTTAAAATGCCTTTGATCAACTAATCTTCTGGACAAGGATACATTTGGATGCATCATCTCTTCAAATGTGCTGTTATTTCATTTCCGCAGATAGAGATACCAAATGGAAAGTTGTTGTGTTGCTAATGCTTTGCCCCACTGTAATCACACATGCTAGTTATTAAAATGGTAGTACATATTCTTAATGGTGACAGTCATAAAACATTCTGAAACTGAATGGAGGGCTGTTCGAGAAAATAATCACCTCCTAAATTTGTGACAGAAGCTATCAGATCTATAAGCTGAAGTCTAAAATAGCAAAATCTTCCCTTCACTCCCCCTCAGGACATAAGCTTCTTTCTCCAAATTCTAGAGTACTTTACTTAGATCTCCTACATGAAGCATATGAACCTCTTTAATTGCCTAACACGAGAGGGATTTTCGAAGACATGGAAAATAAAGGATAACTATGGATTGGGAGGTCAAAGTAGAATGCACTGCCCTGGGTAACAAGCCCCATTCATTGTAACAGGCCAAATCTATTCCAAGGGGGTAAGTGGGTATTCAAAGGCAGGAGTCATTCTTGAGTCACTGTAATTCAGTGTGTGCTTTTTGCCAGCTTAAAAGTCTTTCAAGCATACCAAGATTGAGTCAGGTGCACATGAACTATATTCAACTCCCTATTTCTTCACCAGGGCTCAGTAATGGGGCCCGTCCTGTTCAATATCTTCATCAATGATCTGGACGAGGGGATCGAGTGCTCCCTCAGTAAGTTTGCAGACGACACCAAGGTGGGCGGGTGTGTTGATCTGCTCAAGGGTAGGAAGTCTCTGCAGAGGGACCTGGACAGGCTGGATCGATGGGCCGAGGCCAATTGTATGAGGTTCAACAAGGCCAAGTGCTGGGTCCTGCACTTCGGCCACAACAACCCCATGCAACGCTACAGGCTTGGGGAAGAGTGGCTGGAAAGCTGCCCGGAGGAAAAGGACCTGGGGGTGCTGGTTGACAGCCGGCTGAACATGAGCCAGCAGTGTGCCCAGGTGGCCAAGGAGGCCAATGGCATCCTGGCCTGTATCAGAAATAGTGTGGCCAGCAGGAGCAGGGAGGTGATCATCCCCCTGTACTCAGCACTGGTGAGGCCACACCTCTAATACTGTGTTCCATTTTGGGCCCCTCACTACAAGAAGGACATGGAGGTGCTGGAGCGTGTCCAGCAAAGGGCAACGAAGCTGGTGAAGGGTCTGGAGAACAAGTCTTATGAGGAGCGGCTGAGGGAACTGGGGTTGTTTAGTCTGGAGAAGAGGAGGCTGAGGGGAGAAGTTATCGCTCTCTACAACAACCTGAAAGGAGGTTGTAGCAAGGTGGGGGTCAGTCTCTTCTCCCAGGTAACAAGCAATAGGACGAGAGGAAATGGCCTCAAGTTGCGCCAGGGGAGGTTTAGATTGGATATTAGGAAGAATTTCTTCACCAAAAGGGTTTTCAAGCCTTGGAACAGGCTGCCCAGGGAAGTGGTTGAGTCACCATCCCTGGAGGTATTTAAAAGACGTGTAGATGTGGTGCTTAGGGACATGGATTAGTGGTGGACTTGGCAGTGTTAGATTTACGGTTGGACTTGATCTTAAGGGTCTTTTCCAACCTAAATGATTCTATGATTCTTTCTCTTAGCTGTAGGAGGCAAAGCAGGCGGTGTCCGCAAGATTTTGGTTGAACTTAGGATTCTGTAACTGATGATTCAGGCTGTCCCAAGACAGAGGTAAAAACAAAATTATACATAACTTTTGAATCTGTTCCTCATTAATAAATTAGAACCGAGACTTTTGAAAATACCTGAGAAATGTAGCAGAAATAATTTAAAAATGAAGTTATGGCTGAAAAAAAGCCACATCCATGGATGAGAATGATAGAAGATTGAGAGAAGAGATGTGGTCCCTAAAATTATTTTCGTTCAGTTATGTGCTCATCTTTGTCAACTAAAAGGGATTAGTAAAAAAAAATTGATGATCTGTTTTTAAGGTAACTTTGAAAAATTTTCACCACAATGAAACAAAATACATCATCAGTTCTCTAACTGTATTTAATACATACTTTAATAAACCAATCAATTTTAATGCAAAATATGTATAAATCACGTGTCCACCATAAGACAGTGTCCTGGTTTCGGCTGGGATAGAGTTAAATTTCTTCCTAGTGCTGTATTTTGGATTTAGTATGAGAAGAATGTTGATAACACACTGATGTTTTCAGTTGTTGCTAAGTACCCTGCTAGTCAAGGACATTCAGCTTCCATGCTCTGGAAGAGGCTGGGAGGGAGCATAGCCGGGCCAGCTGGCCCAGATGGCCAACAGGGTATTCCATACCATGTGTCATCATGGTCAGTATATGAATGGTAGGCGTGATCCAGGAAGTAGCGATCGCTACTTGGTTATCGGTCAGCGCGGGTGGTGAGCAATTGCATTGTGCATCACTCATTTTGTATATTCTATCATCATCATCATCATCATCATCATCATCATTATTATTATTATTATTATCCCTTTTCTGTTCTATTAAACTGTCTTTATCTCAACCCACAAGTTTTTCTCACTCTTACCCTTCCGATTCTCTCCCCGTCCCACTGGGTGTGGGGGGGAGTGAGCTAGCGGCTGCGTGGTATTTGGCTGCCTGCCAGGTTAAACCACAACACACAGTTTAACCAAAATAGTTTAAATGCTTTTTTGTAAAACACCACCTTAACAATCATAAATAAAAATTATCCAGTAGAAACATCTTTGGTATTTTTAACATAAAAATTTAAAAAATCAGAATCTAATAAAATACTGAACAGAAACATGTGAAGGTACAGAGGTCCTTTTGCTAGTAGAAAGAAGTAACAAATACAAGGCAAATGGTATGTTTATTTGCAAGTATGTTTTGATGCATAAATGATATAAGAATGATATATTGAGGAAAAGCTACAAGTATAAAGCAAGGTTAAAACCAAATACACAAATTTAAGCTTTTTTAGCTTATTTAAATTACTAAAATTAGTTATTTTACATTGTTTAAATCAGACCACTGTCTTTTCACAGTATGCACTAGCACCAATGGTAAAGGAATGAGTACAAAGAATGTCTCCAAAAACTGAGGAGTCTCTTCCGGTCAAAACTCATCCAGCATTATTAGGAATTCAGTATAGGGGTCAAGGCAAAAATGTTATTGGGGGCACAAAGGTCTGATTAGTCAGGATTTAGTTTTATTTTTACTTCTTGACAAAATATCTTGCATTCAGGATGTACAGAATTCAGAATCATACACTCACCTACTTCCCCCCCTTGGGTTTTTTCTGAATATTCAATATGTATTAAAACAGTCACACACAGAACATGCATTAAGACATGCAACTGTAAGTGATACTACCACTACTGTCAGATCTGCCATTGATTGTAACATTGGTGCTGTGGTGATACTTGCAATACTGATAGCAATACTGTAGGCTAAACCAACATCACTGGTCATTTTAATAGAAGGCTAGTGTATTGGGTTTGCGTGACAAGGTTTTGGTAGTGGGGGGGCTACAGGGGTGGCTTCTGTGAGAAGATGCTAGAAGCTTCCCCTATGTCCGACAGAGCCAATGCCAGCCAGCTCCAAGACGGACCCGCCACTGGCCAAGGCCGAGCCAATCAGCAACGGTGGTAGCACCTCTGTGATAACATATTTAAGAAGCGGGGGGGAAACTGCTGCGCAACAGCAACTGCAGACGGAGAGAGGAGTGAGAATATGTGAGAGAAACAACTCTGCAGACACCAAGGCCAGTGAAGAATGAGGTGGAGGAGGTGCTCCAGGCGCCGGAGCAGAGATTCCCCTTCAGCCCATGGTGAAGACCATGGTGAGGCAGGCTGTCCCCCTGCAGCCCGTGGAGGTCCACGGTGGAGCAGATATCCACCTGCAGCCTGTGGAGGACCCCACACCAGAGCAGATGGATGTGCCTGAAGGAAGCTGTGACCCCAGGCAGGGGGCTCCTGGCAGGACCTGTGGCCCCGTGGAGAGGAGCCCACGCTGGAGCAGGTTTCCTGTCAGGACCTGTGACCCCGCAGGGGACCCATGCTGGAGCAGTCTGTTCCTGAAGGACTGCACCCCGTGGGAAGGACCCACGTTGGAGAAGTTTGTGGAGGACTGTCTCCCATGGGAAGGACCCCACGCTGGAGCAGGGGAAGAGCGTGAGGAGGAAGGAGCAGCAGAGACAATGTGTGATGAACTGACCACAACCCCCATTCCCCGTTCCCCTGTGCTGCTCAGGGGGGAGGAGGTAGAGAATTCGGGAGTGAAGTTGAGCTCAGGAAGAAGGGAGGGGTGGGGGGAAGGTGTTTTAAGATTTATTTTTTATTTCTCATTACCCTACTCTGATTTGATTGGCAATAAATTAAATTAATTTTTCCCCAAGTCGAGTCTGTTTTGCCCGTGACGGTAATTGCTGAGTGATCTCCCTGTCCTTGTCTTGACCCATGAGCCTTTCATCATATTTTCTTTCCCCTGTCCAGCTGAGGAGGGGGAGTGAGAGAGTGGCTGTGGTGGGCACCTGGTGTCCAGCCAGGGTCAACCCACCACAATTAGGACATTGTTCCCTGGAGGGCTGATGAATTTCCTTACTGCACTGACATAGATCCTTAAGATGCTGTTGCCTCAAGGAAGCGACAGTACTTTGGGTTTATATTAGTCCCTGTGTGACTCCAATGAAGTAGTATGTGTCCTGCATAGGGAGTAACTGGAGTCATATATGAATTGGTAGGGACACAAATGGAAGACTTCAAAGGCATCAGACAGAAACTGGAATTCAATCTTTTGCTCTATGAGCCTGAGTACAGTTGTTTGTCCTTCTCTAATCTCAGATAAATATTCTGAACTTCCATCCTCATGGAAGAGTAAGTAAATAATTACTGATCTAGAATGGAGTTCTCTCCAAAAGAGACAAAGCTGTGCATGTGATCATCAGTGAGGGGAATTAAGTACTCCAATCATACACATAAACAAAAGGAATGATGCCCTAAGCAACTTTATGAAAGAAGCAGAACTCTTAAGGTAAGTAAGCAAATAGAACTTCCTTGATCTTACTGAGAGAGGTAAAGAATGACTACAGACATTCCTTGTCTTTTAAGCATCAGATGAAGAAGAAAGTAAAAAAAGAGTGCAAGGTAAAAGTGGAAGTATAGATACCCAACCCCACTCCACAACTGTTCAAAAAAATGTTTTTGCCTGCTCTAACTACCAGTATTTTAAGATGGGAAAAATATGAGTTGAATTTATTACTGTTTAATATAAAAAACAGTATTAGTCAAGTGCTTCAACATTAACTCAGTAGGAACAAAGAAATAGCTTTAGAAATTAAAACGATTGATTCGGTTTATGTGGCAAAGTTGGGGGTGGGGGGGAGGGCTGGAGGGGTGATGTCCTGGTTTCAGCTGGGATAGAGTTAATTTTCTTCCTAGTACCTGGTATAGTGCTATGTTTTGGATTTAGTATGAGAAGAATGTTGATAACACACTGATGTTTTAGTTGTTGCTAAGTAGTGTTTACACTGGTCAAGGACTTTTCAGCTTCCCATTGCCTGCCAGCGAGAAGCTGGGAGGGGGCACAGCCAGGACAGCTGACCCAAACTTGCCAAAGGGGTATTCCATACCATATGACATCATGCTCAGTATATAAACTGGGGGGAGTGGGCCGGGGGGCGGCGACCACTGCTCGGGGACTGGCTGGGCATCAGTCGGCGGGTGGTGAGCAATTGCATTGTGCATCACATAATTTGTATATTTTATCATCATTATTATTATTGTTATTTTCCCTTCCTTTTCTGTTCTATTAAACTGTCTTTATCTCAATCCACAAATTTTACTTTTTTTTTCTGATTCTCTCCCCCATCCCACTGAGGGGAGGGAGTGAGCAAGCAGCTGTGTGGTGTTTAGCTGTCTGCTGGGTTAAACCACAACAGGTGACTTCTGTGAGAAGATGCCAGAAGCTGTCCCCATGTCCAAGAGAGCCACTACCAGCCAGCTCAAAGATGGACCCACTGCTGGCCAAAGCCGAGCCAATCGTCAACATTGGTGATGCAGGTTGTCGCCCCTGCAGCCCATGGAGGTCCACGGTGGAGCAGATATCCACCTGCAGCCCGTGGAGGACCCCACGCCGGACCAGGTGGATGTGCCCTGAAGGAAGCTGTGACTCCATGGAGAGCCCATGCTGGAGCAGGCTCCTGGCAGGACCTGTGACCCCATGGAGAGAGGAGCCCACACTGGAGCAGGTTTGCAGGCAGGACCTGCGGCCCCGTGGGGGTCCCACGCTGGAGCAGTCTGTTCCTGAAGGACTGCACCCTGTGGAAAGGACCCATGCTGGAGCAGTTTGTGAAGGACTGTCTCCCGTGGGCGGGACCCCATGCTGGAGCAGGGGAAAAGCATGAGGATGAAGGAGCGACAGAGACAAAGTTTTAGTAACTGACCACTTAACTTCACTCACGACTTCTCTACCTTGTCTTCACCAGGGGCTGCAGGGGAATCTCTGCTCTGGCGCCTGGAGCACCTCCTCCCCCTCCTTCTTCACTGACCTTGGTGTCTGCAGAGTTGTTTCTCTCACATATTCTCACTCCTCTCTCCCAGCTGCTGTCACGCAGCAGTTTTTACCCCTTCTTAAATATGTTATCACAGAGGCGCTACCACCGTTGCTGATGGGCTCAGATTTGGCCAGCAGTGGGTCTGTCTTGGAGCCGGCTGGAACTGGCTCTATCGGACACGGGGGCAGCTTCTAGCATCTTCTCACAGAAGCCACCCCTGCAGCCCCCCCGCTACCAAAATCTTGCCAAGTAAACCCAATACAAACAGTATAAAAATTCCTTTAGAAAATTTCCATTTTTCATCTGACCAGAACAATAAAACTCACTGGATAATCTGGTAAGGAAAACAGCATAATCTTAGTAGTGAAAACTATTTCAATTAATAGATGCACACTGAATATCTAAGAGAAATGGACATTTCAACAGAAGAATGCTTCAACTTTTTCCATTCAAGCATATTCAGTCATATTCAGGCGGATGAAGTTGCTAAGCCAATATCCATCATATTTGAGAAGTCGTGGCAGTCTGGTGAAGTTCCCGCTGACTGGAAAAGGGGAAACAGAACCCCCATTTTTAAAAAGGGAAAAAAGGAAGACCCGGGGAACTACAGGCCAGTCAGTCTCACCTCTGTGCCTGGGAAGATCATGGAACAGATCCTCCTGGAAGCTATGCTAAGGCACATGGAGGACAGGGAGGTGATTCGAGACAGCCAGCATGGCTTCACCAAGGGCAAGTCTTGCCTGACCAACCTAGTGGCCTTCTATGATGGAGTGACTACATCAGTGGACATGGGAAGGGCTGCAGATGTCGTCTATCTGGACCTCTGTAAGGCCTTTGACACAGTCCCCCACAACGTCCTTCTCTCTAAACTGGAGAGGTATGGATTTGATGGGTGGACTGTCCGGTGAGTGAGGAATTGGTTGGATGGTCGCATCCAGCGGGTAGTGGTCAATGGCTCAATGTCCAGATGGAGATCGGTGATGAGTGGTGTCCCTCAGGGGTCCGTATTGGGACCAGTCCTGTTCAATATCTTCACCAATGACATAGACAGTGGGATCGAGTGCACCCTCAGCAAGTTTGCAGACGACACCAAGCTGAGTGGTGCGGTTGACACGCCTGAGGAATGGGATGCCATCCAAAGAGACCTGGACAAGCTCGAGAAGTGGGCCCATGTGAACCTCCTGAGGTTCAACAAGGCCAAGGGCAAGGTCCTGCACCTGGGGCAGGGCAACCCCCAGTATCAATACAGCCTGGGGGATGAAGAGATTGAGAGCAGCCCTGCCAAGAAGGACTTGGGGGTACTGGTGGATGAAAAACTGGACATGAGCTGGCAATGTGCGCTCGCAGCCCAGAAGGCCAACCGTATCCTGGGCTGCATCAAAAGAAGCATAGCCAGCAGGTCGAGGGCCCCTCTACTCTGGTGTGACCTCACCTGGAGTACTGGGTCCAGTTCTGAAGCCCTCAGCACAGGACATAGACCTGTTGGAGCAGGACCAGAGGAGGGCCACGAAAATGATCAGGGGGACGGAACACCTCTCCTATGAGGAAAGGCTGAGAGAGTTGGTGTTATTCAGCCTGGAGAAGAGAAGGCTTTGGGGAGACCTTATTGCAGCCTTTCAGTACTTAAAGGGGGCTTCTAAGAAAGATGGGGACGGACTTTTTAGCAGGGCCTGTTGCGACAGGACAAGGGGGAATGGTTTTAAACTAAAAGAGGGGAGATTCAGAATAGATATAAGCAAGAAATTTTTTACGATGATTCTATGATATTCTAAATGCTCTTGGATGTGACATATTGTCATGGTTTAACCTGGCACGCAGCGAAATACCATGCAGCCGCTCGCTCACTCCGCCACCACCAACCAGTGGGACGGGGAGAGAATCAGAAGGGTAAGAGTGAGAAAAACTCGTGGGTTGAGATAAAGACAGTTTAATAGAACAGAAAAAAAGGGAAAATAATAATGATAATGATAGAATATACAAAATGAGTGATGCACAATGCAATTGCTCACCACCCGCGCCGACCGATAACCAAGTAGCGATCCTGGAAGACGCCTCCCATTCATATACTGAGCATGACGTCACATGGTATGGAATAACCTGTTGCCAGCTGGGCCAGCTGTCCTGGCTGTGCCCCCTCCCAACACTTGTTTTGTTTTGTTTTGTTTTTCTTAAGCTGAATGTCCTTGACTAGCAGGGTACTTAGCAACAACTGAAAACATCAGTGTGTTATCAACATTCTTCTAATACTAAATCCAAAACACAGCACTAGGAAGAAATTTAACCCTATCCCAGCCAAAACCAGGACAGTATCCACCCCTTATTCCATACCATTTACGTTATGCCTAAGTCTCACATTTTTCAATACATTCCAAATAATCACCAACACCTTTCTTGTCTATATATATATATACACACACATACACAGAGATATTATTCCCTTAGTCTACGGACTATCCCTCTAAAATGTCCATTGAGTTCATTTAGTCCAAGACTTTGGGCTCCATCTGCCATAACAGTCTTTCAGGGCAGGAGAGATGGTGTGTGGTGTTGGGCTGTTGCATCCTGAAGTCAGTTCTCAATACAGTATTGCTGCGCTCGTCCGGTTCTATCATCGTTGCACTTTGCTCGGTTTCGTCGGAGTTAGTTCATTCTTCATTAACCTGGGTGATTTTTACTGCAATACCATTGATAGCAACCATAGAAATAATGATATACAATATCATATAACAATTGACATTATACAATTCAGTTCATTGGCTATTTTCACCCAAAATCAAATCCCCTTGAGGTACACACCGGACCTCCCCATCCTTTCGCATCACCCACCAAGTGCACCCAGGTCCTTGAGCAAAAGCAATCCCACGGATGGGTTTTCCCTTGCCAGAGGCAGGAGTAACCCAGACTGTCTTCCCCAGCATATTTCTCATATGCAGGACAGGGACTTTATCTCCATCTACAGTACGTAAGGGTTTTGATTGGGCAGGGCCAGATCGATTAACAGATCCCCTGGTGTTGACTAACCAGGTGGCTTTTGCTAAATGTGTATCCCAATGCTTGAATGTCCCACCACCCATTGCCCTCAGCGTAGTCTTTAGCAGTCCATTGTATCGTTTGATTTTCCCGGAGGCTGGTGCATGGTAGGGGATGTGATAGACCCACTCCATGCCGTGCTCTTTGGCCCAGGTGTCTATGAGGGTGTTTCGGAAATGAGTCCCGTTGTCTGACTCAATTCTTTCTGGGGTGCCGTGTCGCCATAGGACTTGCTTTTCAAGGCCCAGGATAGAATCATAGAATCATACAGGTTGGAAAAGACCTCTAAGATCATCGTGTCCAACCGTCAACCCAACACACCATGTCCACTAAACCATGTCCCTAAGGGCCTCATCTACACGTCTTTTAAATACTTCCAGGGATGGTGACTCCACCACTTCCCTGGGCAGCCTGTTCCAAGGCCTGACCACTCTTTCAGTAAAGAAATTTTTCCTAATGTCCAATCTAAACCTCCCTTGGCGCAACTTGAGGACATTTCCTCTCGTCCTATCGCTAGTTACTTGGGAGAAGAGACCAACACCCACCTCACTACAACCTCCTTTCAGGTAGCTGTAGAGCGCGATGAGGTCTCCCCTGAGCCTCCTCTTCTCCAGGCTAAACAGTCCCAGTTCCCTCAGCTGCTTCTCATAAGACTTGTGCTCCAGGCCCTTCACCAGCTTCGTTGCCCTCCTCTGGACACGCTCCAGCACCTCCATGTCCTTCTTGTAGTGAGGGGCCCAAAACGGAAAACAGTATTCGAGGTGCGGCCTCACCAGTGCCGAGTACAGGGGCACGATCACCTCCCTACTCCTGCTGGCCACACTATTCCTAATACAGGCCAGGATGCCGTTGGCCTTCTTGGCCACCTGGGCACACTGCCGGCTCATGTTCAGTCGGCTGTCAATCAGCACCCCCAGGTCCTTTTCCTCCGGGCAGCTTTCCAGCCACTCTTCCCCAAGCCTGTAGCGTTGCCTGGGGTTGTTGTGGCCCAAGTGCAGGACCCGGCACTTGGCCTTGTTGAACCTCATACAATTGGCCTCGGCCCATCGATCCAGCCTGTCCAGGTCCCTCTGCAGAGTCTTCCTACCCTCGAGCAGATCAACACTCCTGCCCAACTTGGTGTCGTCTGCAAACTTACTGAGGGAGCACTCGATCCCCTCATCCAACTCATTGATAAAGATATTGAACAAGACTGGCCCCAAAACTGAGCCCTGGGGAACAACGCTCGTGACCGGCCGCCAACTAGATTTAACTCCGTTCACCACAACTCTCTGGGCTCGGCCGTCCAGCCAGTTTTTTACCCAGCGAAGAGTGTACCTGTCTAGGCCGTGAGCCGCCAGCATTTGCCACCATCCATGAGTCAGTATAGAGATAAAGGACTGGCCATTTTTCTCGTTCGGCAATGTCCAAGGCCAGCTGGATGGCTTTCACCTCTGCAAACTGGCTCGATTCACCTTCTCCTTCAGCAGTTTCTGTGACTTGGCGTATAGGACTCCATACAGCAGCCTTCCACCTCTGATGCTTTCCCACAAGGCGACAGGACCTATCAGTGAACAGGGTATATTGCTTCTCGTTTTCTGGTAGTTTATTATACAGTGGGGCCTCTTCAGCACGCGTCACCTCCTCCTCTGGGGATATGCCAAAATCTTTGCCTTCTGGCCACTCCGTGATCACCTCCAAGATTCCTGGGCGACTGGGGTTTCCTATTCGGGCCCGTTGTGTGATCAGTGCGACCCACTTACTCTACGTAGCATCGGTTGCATGATGTGTAGAGGCGACCTTCCCTTTGAACACCCAGCCCAGCACCGGCAGTCGGGGTGCCAGGAGGAGCTGTGCTTCAGTACCAACCACTTCCGAAGCGGCTTGAACCCCTTCATATGCTGCCAATATCTCCTTCTCAGTTGGAGTGTAGCGGGCCTCGGATCCTCTGTATTCCCGAGTCCAGAACCCTAAGGGTCGACCTCGAGTCTCCCCTGGGGCTTTCTGCCAGAGGCTCCAGGTAGGACCATTCTCCCCGGCTGCGGTGTAGAGCACATTCTTCACATTTTGTCCTGCCTGGACTGGCCCAAGGGCTACTGCCTGAACTATCTCCTGTTTAATTTGTTCAAAGGCTTGTTGTTACTCAGGGCCCCATTTGAAATCGTTCTTCTTCCGAGTCACTTGATAGAGGGGGCTTACAATCAGGCTGTAATCTGGAATATGCATTCTCCAAAAACCCACAACGCCTAAGAAAGCTTGTGTTTCCTTTTTGCTAGTTGGTGGGGACATGGCTGTTATTTTGTTGATCACATCCATTGGGATCTGACGACGTCCATCTTGCCATTTTATTCCTAAAAACTGGATCTCCTGTGCAGGTCCCTTGACCTTACTTTGGTTTATGGCAAAACCGGCGTTCAGAAGGATTTGGACTATTCTCTCCCCTTTCTCGAAAACTTCCTCTGCTGTGTTGCCCCACACGATGATGTCATCAATGTATTGCAGGTGTTCTGGAGCCTCACCCTGTTGCAGTGCAGTGTGGATCAGTCCATGGCAAATGGTAGGGCTGTTTCCACCCCTGGGGCAGTCGGTTCCAGGTGTACGGGACGCCCCTCCAAGTGAAAGCAAACTGTGGCCTGCACTCTGCCGCCAAAGGGATGGAGAAGAACGCATTAGCAATATCAGTTGTGGCGTACCACTTGGCTGCCTTTGACTCCAGTTCGTATTGGAGTTCTAGCATGTCCGGCATGGCAGCACTCAGTGGCGGCGTGACTTCGTTCAGGCCACGATAGTCCACTGTTAGTCTCCACTCTCCATTGGACTTTCGCACTGGCCATATCATAGAATCATAGAATCATATGGGACTGTTAAAGGGTGAGCGACTCTTGCCGATCGCTCCTTGGCTCTCCAGTCGACAAATCAGCTTATGGATGGGAAGCAGGGAGTCTCGGTTGGTGCGATATTGCTGACGGTGCACTGTTGTGGTAGCAATTGGTACCCGTTGTTCCTTGACCCTCAGCAACCCCACAACAGAAGGGTCCTCCGAGAGACCGGCCAAGGTGGACAGCTGTTTAATTTCCTCTGTCTCCAGGGCAGCTATACCAAAAGCCCACCGGTACCCTTTTGGGTCCTTGAAATACCCTCTCCTGAGGTAGTCTATGCCAAGGATGCACGGAGCCTCTGGGCCAGTCACAATGGGGTGCTTCTGCCACTCATGCCCGGTTAGGCTCACTTTGGCCTCCAATACAGTTAACTCTTGGGATCCCCCTGTCACTCCAGAAATACAAATGGGTTCTGCCCCTTCATAGCTTGATGGCATCAGGGTACACTGTGGACCGGTGTCTACGAGAGCCTTATACTCCTGTGGGGCTGATGTGCCAGGCCATCAAATCCACACAGTCCAGTAAACCCAGTTGTCCCTTTCCTACACCTGGCCGGAGGCAGTGCCCCTCTAGTCCTGGTCATAGTACTCGTTACTCACTTCTTGTAGATGCGAATCAAAAGTCCCTTTATTAAGATCAGAAGTGGAATCAGCCCTTCTACTATGTCTGGGGAACTGCTCACTTGGAGACCGGAGCAGCATTTTTCCTGGAAGAATCCCCTTGTGTGATTTTTTTTCCTTGCAACTCACGTACCTGTGCCTCTAGGGTCGAGGTAGATTTTCCATCCCACTTCCTCATGTCCTCCCCGTGATCACGCAGGTAAAACCACAGGGTGCCCCAGGGTGTGTACCTTCTATATCCTCTCTCTTGAGCAGAAGAACACCGACTCCAAATGCCTGAGATACTGGTCCATACAGGTGGGGAGTAGGACATATCTTCTTTGAGTTGCTGGAACTCCCGGCACAGTTTTTCGGACAGTTTCTCCACAGCAGAGACGCAGGCCCCCTAGGGAGGAAGAGAGACTTTCTTCGTATTGCCGGAGTTGGCCAGCCAATTCATCCACCGTTTGTTCCTCTCCGTCTTTCCAGGTCATTACTGCCAATGAGTTTGCATGTGACGCTGGTGCGCTCCGTCCAAACTTCTGCCACATGGGTCGGGTGCACTGGACTTCATCTGGGTGTTTGGATAACTGCTCATTGTTCAGGACATCATAAATCACCTCCAGCACGGCTAATTCCCTCAAGTACTGGATACCTCTCTCCATGGTGGTCCACTTGCCTCGGTGGCATATAACATCTTCCTTGAAGGGATACCTTTCCTTCACGCCTGACAGCAGTCGCCTCCAGAGGCTGAGGACTTGTGCCCCTTGTCCAATTGCTTTGTCAATGCCCCCTTCCCTAGCAAGGGATCCCAGCTGCTTGGCTTCCCTACCCTCTAATTCCAGGCTACTGGCCCCGTTATCCCAGCATCGGAGCAGCCAGGTGACAATGTACCTGGACGACGGCTGAAATCTTTCCGCATATCTCACAGCTCACTCAGGGACAGGGATTGGGTGGTTACCATCTTATTTATGGCTTCTGCCTCTTCCTCCTCCTGTTCTCGTGATGGCCCTGGTTCATCTTCATCCCTTACTAATGGAGCTGATTTTCTTGTGTATTTCTTCTTCTGTATAGGGGCGACTGATACCGGCACAGGTTGGTTCTCTGGTTCAGCCGCAGTGACTGTCGCTGGGGTTGGAGTAGCCGTGGTGCCTGTGGCGGGGCGGTGCCTGTGGCGGGGGTTATTCTCTGGACGGTATTCCTAAATAGTTGTTTAACCCTAAACAAGACCTGAACCACATTCAGGAGACATAGCAATAGGAACATGCTTGTTTGAACATCCCAAGGATATTCAAAATTCTCAGGGAATATTGTGGAGGGCTTCATGAAGAGGATAGAAGAAAAAGGAGTTTCTGAAGATATGGAAGGGAAGATGAAGGAGTGGGGGAAAGTGTCCCAACCTGTCTCCCCCATAAATTCATTCTCCGAGGAGAAAAAGAGTGTAATTATTAATAGTTTCTAAGAGGTGGCTCCCGAGGTACAGAGATGACAGCAATGCTGAGTACAGATACCAGATTAGACTCACGACCAATGATTTTATCATCTCATAAAACAGTGTTACACAGTGCAGCAAAATGATAGCCTTGACCCAGCTCCGAGCAGTGATAAACAGCACAACAGGGAACACATACTGCAAGTAAGGTATTACATACCCCAACATTGAGAGCCAGCCCCACAACTTTGAGAGCCAATAAATCAACATTGTGACCAGCGACTATTAAACCAATATAATGAGTGCTTATAACAAATTTTGCCTCAACACGCTTTGGTCAGATCTGCCATTATCTCAACCCTTTGTGCCCCACGTTGGTCACCAAAAAGGACTGTTGTGGTTTAACCCGACAGGCAGCCAAACACCATGCAGCCGCTCGCTCACTCCCCCCACCAGTGGGATGGTGGGGGGAGAATCGAGAAAAAAAAAAAAAGTAAAATTCATGGATTGAGATAAAGACAGTTTAACAGAACAGAAAAGGAAGGGATAGTAATAATAATTATGGTAGAATATACAAAGTGAGTGATGCACAACGCAATTGCTCACCACCCGCGCTGACCGATAACCAAGTAGCAATCGCTACTTCCTGGATCACGCCTACCATACTGAGCATGACGTCACATGGTATGGAAGTCCTTGTTGGCCAGTTGGGCTAAGCTGTCCTGGCTATGCTCCCTCCCAGCTTCTTGTGCACCTGGCAGAGCATGGGAAGCTGAAAAGTCCTTGACTAGCAGGGTACTTAGCAACAACTGAAAACATCAGTGTGTTATCAACATTCTTCTCATACTAAATCCAAAACACAGCACTAGGGAGAAATTTAACTCTATCCCAGCCGAAACCAGGACAACTGGTGAGGCCGCACCTCAAATACCGTGTTCAGTTTTGGGCCCCTCACTACAAGAAGGACATGGAGGTGCTGGAGCATGTCCAGAGAAGGGCAACGAAGCTGGTGAAGGGCCTGGAGCACAAGCCTTATGAGGAGCGGCTGAGGGAACTGGGACTGTTTAGCCTGGAGAAGAGGAGGCTGAGGGGAGACCTCATCGCGCTCTACAACTACCTGAAAGGAGGTTTTAGTGAGGTGGGTGTCGGTCTCTTCTCCCAGGTAACAAGTGATAGGACAAGAGGAAACGGCCTCAAGTTGTGCCACGGAGGTTTAGATTGGATATTAGGAAAAATTTCTTCACCGAAAGGGTTGTCAAGCCTTGGAACAGGCTGCCCAGGGAAGTGGTTGAGTCACTATCCCTGGAGGTATTTAAAAGACGTGTACACGTGGCACTTAGGGATATGGTTTAGTGGTGGACTTGGTAGTGTTACGTTTACAGTTGGACTCGATGATCTTAAAGGTCTTTTCCAACCTAAATGATTGTATGGAAGTTGCTCAGCATGGATATGACCAACGCTAAGTTAAGTATTTCTTCAGAATTTTAAAATTGAACTTCAAAGTCTAACTGAAGAAAGCAGAGTTCAGTCCCACACATGCTTACGGCTAAAGTAGCCTATTGTCCAAGGACATTGTCCTGGTTCTGGCTGGGACAGAGTTAACTTTCTTCCCAGCTACTGGGGGTGGTGTGTGTTTTGGGTTTGGTATGAGAGGAGCCTTGATGGCCCATTGATGCTTTGGTTGTTGCTTGCACTGGGGACTTTTCAGCCTCCCATGCTCTGCCAAGTGCAGGGGAAGCTGGTGGGAGGGAGCACAGCCGGGGTGGTTGACCCAGCTGTCCAATGGGGTATTCCATACCACATGACATCATGCTCAGTATAAAAACGGGGGGGGGGGGGGGGGGGGCGGCAGCGGGGGGGCGGGAAGCTCTCTCAGTTGGGACACGCGGTCAGGGAGCAGTTGCATTGTGCATTTCCTGCTTTGTATATTCTGTTATTGTTGTTGTTCTCATTGTTATTATTACTGTTCTACTTTGTTTGATTTCCGTTATTAAACCGTTTTTATCTCAACCCGGGAGTTTTCCTACTTGTGCCCTCCTGATTCTCTCCCCCATCCTACCGGAGGTGGGTGGTGAGCGAGCGGCTGCGTGGGGTTTAGTTGCTGGCTGGGGTTAAACCATGACAGACATCTGTATAATAACCAGCTTTCCCTAATATACAGTTACCTAAAGTGTACACAGGACAGCTAAACTTCACTCAAGCAAAAAAAACAAATCCAAACCCCAAACAAAAACATTTGCTTGCTTTCATTCAGGTCTTCCTAGATGCAAGACTGCAGTAATTCCATCTATACAATACTGTGACAACAGTGTTATGAATTTTATTATCTTAAATTAACATCATCTTCTGGAGGATCCAAGGATTAAATTGCAATGAAAACATTACACTGTATATGACCACTTTGTTGAATTTTCTCTGAACTTGAGCTCTCTCTTGTCATCTCCACAGAAGATGCTACAAGGGATGTTCCAGAGCTCAAGAGCACATACTATAGCATCTTTTCTAGAATTTCTTCTGACATGTTATGTTTTATCACAGATATGAAATTCTTCTATACTGGGTAACTTCTGAAATGAACACCTTACCTCCTTATTTATCACTTTATCACCAAATCTCTCAATTCTAACACTTCATTATGATTTCTGCTATTACCTTTGATAAAACAAGAACATCAAGAAAACTGGATGAAAAATATCAATTAATTTTTACTGCTGCCAAATTGATGAATGTTATTTTCTATTATTGTTTTCCCTATACGTAGTAATATTTGGTTCTAATGTAAAACTCTAAGTATCGTCTGTTATTTGTGAAAATAGCAATTTAGATTACCAATAATTCACAGGCCAACTTTTACAATTTCTATCATAGTATAAGCTCAACTTGTATGACCTCAGATAATTTAGGATAGTTATTTGTTTTCAAGGGTGTACTATTTCTTGAAGCCTTGGAGAAAGAAGTGTGGTAAAGGAAGTTTTAAATCATCGTTATGTCCAATTAAATCTGCATTACTTCTGAATTTAGAAACATCCTGAAATATGCTTATCCAAAGCAAGACCTACAAGAAGATCCTCAAAAGGCAGCCTCTGCTATCTTATTTTATTTGTTTTTTTGTTAAAAACTAGGAGAGTTCCACCTCAGTGGAGCTGAGGTTATTAAAGCCTCACTATGCTCCATTAGCCCTGTTACCTAGCATAAAAGAAACAAAGCAATGGCAATAATCTCAATGTCTGTTGATTCTCAATCTCATGTGCAGATATAAAAGTCCACATTCTAAAAAGGGAAAATATTAAACAATGCAGCTTCATATATTATATTCATTTTTTTCTTATCTAAAAGAAACCTATCTCATCTTTCAAACACATTGTACAATTATTAATGAAAAAGAGACTGAACTCTGTGGTGGTTACATGCAAGATTCACCTCAGTCTCATAAAATTCCCTTATCAGTATCATCTTTTCCAATCCACATTTTAAAGGATTGCAAATGTAAGTAGCAAACAAAACAAAGCACATCTTGAAATGTACGCTCCAAATGAAGGAAGCTGTGAAAATACCGCCAATTGTGCTTTATTTAACTTTTGTTTGCTATTTTGATTCTGTGCGATCACCGAGAAATTAAGAGAATCACTAGAATGGACAGTGCCTAACCTAAAATATGCTTCCTTGCTAAACTGAAAGATATATTCTTGTCATAAATTGTAAAATGTATTACAAGTACTCATTGGCTCAGAGAACAACTGTAATAGGGTATTCTCCAGAAGCAAAACATTGTGTGAAATTACAGTGCATTACCCATTTTTTAGTCAAGAAACAGAGAAAGACTATAGAAAGTCTTCTACAGAGAGGAGGATTTTGGAAGGGAAGCTGTCTGAAGATGTTTGGTAATGTGACCAAATGACCAACTGGATCTTTACATATCAAAGGTTAAAAGATTTTAAGATAAGCAGATATCTGAAGATGTAATACACACATACATACTTGCACTAGTGTATACACTTCTGTGTTAGAGAGAAACATGAAACAACCATAGATTATTTTTTTTAAAAAACCAATTATTTCCTCTCATCAGTTTGTCTACTTTAATTCCTTTTCCATGGGGCTTCAAAAGCATCTCCGCTTCAGACTCCAGTGTTTTCAACCTAGTGCTGACTAGTTTCTCACACACACGAGTGAAGAATGCAATTACATGATTCTAGTGTTCTTGTTAATGCAATTGGTTCCCATTTGTTCAAAAGGTCCATTCAAACCTGATCTTGTTTGTTTTTAGCTACTTATGGACCTGATTCAACAACTGAAGCTTTCACCTCTTATGCCAACTCCACTTACCTACATCACACCTAACGGAATGCAGTGAAGTCCCTCCTGATTTCCAAACATGTAGCTCAGGGCTTGACTGCACAAGGAAGTTATACCAATTTAGCTTAAACTTGCCTATACATCAATTTGCAAAATCATGTGTGAAACAATTTATTTAAATTTAAGGCTGGCTTATGCCTTTTTTTTTTTTTTGGAATGGGCTCAAGCTCAACTGATGTAAAACAGACTGAAATACAGTCATCTATTTGGACTTTTGCATTGATTTAGCTTATTTGGTTTAAAAAGCAGACCTGTGCTTTTTATTCTCCGATGAGAATTAGACCCTTGTCTCTCCACACTTGTCTGCTACTGACTTTCCTTGTTTCTCTATAAAAGAGGTGGCCAAACTGTAGCGCACATACCACTCACATCTGCTTTTGTGACATGCTCAATGCTGAACTGAGCCACAGCTCCTGGCTCTCACTGCTCTTACACAGGTAACAGAGTAACTGCCTACTAAGTCCTGTAAAGTCTCTGTAAAAACAGTTAGGAACTACTGCAGCCACCACCTGCATCCAACAATAACGAACAGCTCTGCTGCCCCCAGACAGACCTGCACTTCTGGTTCAGGATATAGGAAGAGGACCAAGACATGGTGAAGTAAGAAGACCAGGATTAGGGTGATGGCATGCATACAGGGGAAGCTGAGGTTCCACTTTGTACTTGCTGGAAGTGAAGATTCATGATTTGGATGTGTGCAGGGGAAAGGATGTGGCTGAAGTGCAAAATTAGGGTAAACTTCTGCGGGTGCATGAATGGATGGGGAAGGTGAGTGTGAGCATTGGACTGCAATCCTAGCTTGGAAGATGGGAACATGCAGTAGGAGAGCTGGGAAGAAAAGAGCCATGGTTTTGTGTGGTTAGAAAAACACATGACCCTGGATGCTAGAAGTTACCAATGATGATCATATACCCACTAACTAGGTGTGGAAGCCCCTGGTCTGTGCTACCTCACCATCATTTCTGCAAGTATTTCCTTTTCGGGTTCTAATAGAGTAACAAATTTTCTTGCATCTTTGTGCCTACTCACCTACTATTTTCTATTCTCTGCCAAAAACATTTTGTCTTGCCTTTCCCTCTGCTTTTATATTTAGCATTGATCAATTATTTAAATCAATGCCCTTAATGGCAGGTTCTTCATAAGCAGCATATTTTGAATGTTTAAGGGATTTCACAATGGCTTGTAGAAAATGCTATCTAAAATTAAATTATTTAATAGGGGAATAATTTAACAGAAACTTTATATTCTATACTTAAGGCTTAAAAACCATAAGTTTTCTTTACACATGAATTTTGTTTGACTTTAGGCCTTATCTGAGATTTGACTCATTAAAAAAAAAAAAAATATATATATACACACAAACTCAAAATTTCCAAAGCATTCAGTACACAGGAAATTAACAGTGAATTTTTTAATTGTTTAAATTACACTCTGGAGTCTGGTTTGGAAAGGAAAACCTTCTAGAGGCTAAAAGTGATGTTTGGAAGTTTATTTCTATATCATTAAAAGATGCCACATTCCATGGCATCCATATGTACATGCATAAACAGATTATTACGTACACTGATTTATCATGTATATGATAGATCACATACATAAACCCAACAACACTGGGTCTACACAAGTATATATCTACCAATTAGATATTTTAAAAATAAAATTTCTGTATGAATTGCAGCCCTGATCTTGGGCCCCTATAGCTTCTGCATATTATACATACATATATAAAAATACATATTCCTTTTTTTTCAGCTATCATATAGATATGAAACCTATCAAAAGATATAGAAAACCTATCCAAGCTATCCAAATCAATACTACAAAACAGTTTAAAGAAGTGAAATAGGTGATCAAAACATACTACTGTTACATGTATTTAAATGTTCATAGAATCTGGAACTGAATTAACTGGTAAAATTCATTTCTGTGGTCAAAACTCATCAAAGTTGCAACATAATTAAGACATGAAAATAATGGAAAAAAAACAGTCCTAGCCCTTTCAAAAACAAAGCAAAGAAAAATCCTCCCCCTGTTGCATATCACTGGCACAGCTCCATTGACAATAATGCATTGATCAGTGCGTAAGTTTCACAAACCTGTGGTCCAAATTTTTATATGACAGTGACAACAACACTGAGTCTACAAAAGGAGATCTCGATCAGTGAAACATTTAAAAAATAAAATCTCAGTATTGATTTCATCCCTGATCTTTAAACTGTACAGATTCTGAATATCAGCTTTGATGAAGGAGGATTATACTTAGAATCATAGAATCATAGAATCATACAGGTTGGAAAAGACCTCTAAGATCATCGTGTCCAACCGTCAACCCAACACCACCATGCCCACTACACCATGTCCCTAAGGGCCTCATCTACACGTCTTTTAAATACCTCCAGGGATGGTGACTCCACCACTTCCCTGGGCAGCCCGTTCCAAGGCCTGACCACTCTTTCAGTAAAGAAATTTTTCCTAATGTTCAATCTAAACCTCCCTTGGCGCAACTTGAGGCCATTTCCTCTTGTCCTATCGCTAGTTACTTGGGAGAAGAGACCAACACCCACCTCGCTACAACCTCCTTTCAGGTAGTTGTAGAGCGCGATGAGGTCTCCCCTCAGCCTCCTCTTCTCCAGGCTAAACAGTCCCAGTTCCCTCAGCCGCTCCTCATCAGACTTGTGCTCCAGGCCCTTCACCAGCTTCGTTGCCCTCCTCTGGACGCGCTCCAGCACCTCCATGTCCTTCTTGTAGTGAGGGGCCCAAAATGGAACACAGTATTCGAGGTGCGGCCTCACCAGTGCCGAGTACAGGGGCACGATCACCTCCCTACTCCTGCTGGCCACACTATTTCTGATACAGGCCAGGATGCTGTTGGCCTTCTTGGCCACCTGGGCACACTGCCGGCTCATGTTCAGCCAGCTGTCAATCAGCACCCCCAGGTCCTTTTCCTCCGGGCAGCTTTCCAGCCACTCTTCCCCAAGCCTGTAGCGTTGCCTGGGGTTGTTGTGGCCAAAGTGCAGGACCCGGCACTTGGCCTTGTTGAATCTCATACAGTTGGCCTCGGCCCATCGATCCAGCCTGTCCAGGTCCCTCTGCAGAGCCTTCCTACCCTCCAGCAGATCAACACTCCCGCCCAACTTGGTGTCGTCTGCAAACTTACTGAGGGAGCACTCGATCCCCTCGTCCAGATCATTGATGAAGATATTGAACAGGACCGGCCCCAGTACTGAGCCCTGGGGAACACCACTCGTGACCGGCCGCCAACTGGATTTAACTCCGTTCACCACAACTCTCTGGGCTCGGCCGTCCAGCCGGTTTTTTACCCAGCGAAGAGTGTACCTGTCTAGGCCGTGAGCCGCCAGCTTCTCCAGGAGAATGCTGTGGGAGACAGTGTCAAAGGCCTTACTGAAGTCCAGGTAGACCACATCCACTGCCTTTCCCTCATCCACCAGGCGGGTCACCTGGTCATAGAAGGAGATCAGGTTGGTCAAGCAGGACCTGCCTTCCATGAACCCGTGCTGGCTGGGCCTGATCCCCTGGTTGTCCCGCACATGGCTCGTGAGCACCCTCAAAATGAACCGCTCCATGATCTTCCCCGGCACCGAGGTCAGGCTGACCGGTCTGTAGTTCCCCGGATCCTCCCTCCGGCCCTTCTTGTAGATGGGAGTCACATTGGCGAGCCTCCAGTCGTCCGGGACCTCCCCAGTTAACCAGGACTGCTGGTAAATGATGGAGAGCGGCTCGGCAAGCTCCTCCGCCAGCTCCCTCAGTACCCTCGGGTGGATCCCATCCGGCCCCATAGACTTGTGAACGTCCAGGTGGCATAGCAGGTCATGAACTTCATCCTCTTGAATTATGGGGGGTTTATCCTGCTCGTCTTCCCTGTCTTCCAGCTCAGGGGGCTGAGTACCCTGAGGATAACCACTCTGACTACTAAAGACTGAGGCAAAGAAGGCGTTGAGTACCTCAGCCTTTTCCTCGTCCTTGGTGGCAACGTTCCCCCCCGCATCCAATAGAGGATGGAGATTCTCCTTGGCTCTCCTTTTGTCATTAACATACTTATAAAAGCATTTTTTGTTGTCTCTCACGACAGTGGCCAGGTTGAGTTCTAGCCGGGCTTTTGCCTTTCTAATTTCCTCTCTGCACGACCTAACGCGATCCCTGTACTCTTCCTGAGTTGCCTGACCCTTCCTCCACAAGTGATAAACTCTCCTTTTTTCCCTGAGTCCCAGCCAGAGCTCCCCGTTCAGCCAGGCCGGTCGCCTTCCCCGCCCGTTCTTCTTGCGGCACATGGGGACAGCCCGCTCCTGCGCCTTTAAGACTTCCTTCTTGAAGAACATCCAGCCTTCCTGGACCCCTTTGCCCTTCAGGACTGTCTCCCAAGGGACCCTCTCGACCAGTGTCCTGAGCAGGCCAAAGTCCGCCCTCCGGAAGTCCATGGTAGCGGTTTTGCTGGCCCCCCTCTTTACTTCACCAAGTATCGAGAATTCTACCATTTCATGGTCGCTAAGCCCAAGCCGGCCTCCGACCACCACATCTCCCACCAGCCCTTCTCTGTTCGTGAACAGCAGGTCAAGCGAGGCATCTCCCCTGGTGGGCTCGCTTACCAGCTGCGTCAGGAAGTTATCCTCCACACACTCCAGGAACCTCCTCGACTGTTTCCTCTCTGCCGTGTGGTATTTCCAGCAGACATCCGGAAAGTTGAAGTCCCCCACGAGAACAAGGGCTAGCGACTGGGAGACTTCTGCCAGCCTCCTTTGTAGCTATAGCATCTTGGTGTACCCAAAGCAGGAGTAGGAAGGAAACTTGATTGAATTAAACTCTACTCCAGCTCTGCCAGTATGCTGGACAGCTCTGTGCATACCTATCACCTGATTATAAGGTAGCTCAGTCCCTGGGGTTGCTCTGATTTATACCATGAACTTAAGATTAAGCACATATATCTGTTCTCTTGACTCTTGAATATCTGCATACAAGCACTCCTAAACTGGAATCTAAATAATATACTAGAAAAATGTATGTCAGATAATCCAATAAAAGCCTACATTCATAAACCCATCATTAATATTATTTTCACCTTCCTGCCACAAGGCATGCTTAGCTCAATTTAGCAGCTGTGCTTACATCTATATCAATTTCAGAAGTCACTGAAGTCTGTATCACTGCCTATATCCAACAGTAAACATGGTCCTTAGTCAATATTAATTCTAACCAGAGCCTTCCTCCTTTAAGACAGAGAGTAAACTGCTTTTTAACCCTGTTTTTGCAGGATCATAGTTATCCCTTTGTATTATACTGCTTTGAGTATAAGCTAGCTAGATATTTTGAAGAAATGCATTCTAAAGTAATTCTGATCATATAGAAACTATTCTTCCCAATTGTGGGCAGCTTTCCTCCATCCTCCCACATATAACTCAAAAATAACTACAGTTCACACAGCAGATGCAAAGCAAGGACTTTTAGAAACAGACCATATACTGTCATTTTTAAACGTAGCTGAGACTCTGGATTAGAAATACGGGCTCAGTTTCCAATTCTACCAAAGGCTCCTTGTATGATCTTGGGCATGCAATTATTTTTTCTGTTTAATTACTCGCATACTGAAGGGACACAAGTTAACTTTTTGTTCAGTGAGTGTTGTAAGGATTGAAAAATATCTGTGAAGCATTCAAATACCACATTAAGGACTACTTAAACATGCAAGAAGGCAAGCAAACAAGTTATGAACCTGTGGTGGCCAGAGTGCATAGCAGAACAAGCCTCACAGTAGGAGGATCTCTCGGGTCCTGAGCATAAATTCAAGGGAGAGGAATTGTTACCTTCACAGCAAGGAGATAAAGAGCTCAAAGACTGAGCAAGCCATTTATACCAACCCAAAAAGCGTTTGGGCCCTTTGTACAGTCACCCCACAAAGGCTTTACAAGTTCCATCAGCTATTTCCATTGAGCACCTAAATTAACAACCTCCCCAAGCAAGCAAACAAACAAAAGTACAAGACAAACATGGGATTTCACTCCTCTCGAATATTTCTTAGAAAAAAAAAATTAAGAAATCCCACCTAGTCAGATCTGGACAGCAGGGACCCTACACACCCCAGAAAAAAGGCAGGAAATATGGCCACTTTCTTATATCCCGAGGCGACTTTCACTTTCTGGCTCGCTGCAATGGCGAGAGTTTGCGGCCCAGCTGCGGGGACGGCACCAGCTGTAGCACCGGGAGGAGCCGAGGGAGCTGGGGGGGGGGAACCCGGTCCTCCGACCGCGACCCCTCAGGCCCCGGACGCCCCTCATGCCACGGCCACCCCCGCCCGCCCACCCACCCATTGATCCATCCATCCACCGGCACGAGGCGGCAGAGCTCGCGGCGATAGCGGGAGGGGAAGGGGCAGCCCACGGCCGGGCCCGCACGGCTCCCCTCCCAGCGGCGGCGCGAAAACCCCTAACGGCAGCCGGCCGGCCCGGCCCCCGCCCGCAGGCAGCGGCTGCCGGAGATGGGACGTACCAGCCCGCCCCTCGCAGCCCGAACACCTACCCACACCATCCCAGAACCCGGCGGCAGAGGAATGGCGAGGGAACGACTCGTCCTCTCCCTTCGCGACTCCGAACCCGAACCCGAACCCGCTCCGGCCCCTGAAATGGCTGAACAAAGGGAACCTCGCTCCGCTGCCACCACCTCTCCGATTGGCCGGGGGGGGGGGGGGGGGGCGAGGGGCGGGGCTCGACGCGCGGGGGAGGGCGGGGGGGCCACTGGCCGGTCACCCTGGCAATGGCGGCCTCGTCTGGGGTCCGTGGCCTCGGGTGTGATAGAGACAGCAGTGAAATAGCCGCCCGGCCCCGCCCTCGGCTTCTCCCGGGCTCCCATGCACAGGGCCGCTTCTCCCTGCCGGCCCCCTGCTTCCGCACGGCTCGCTGCTGGAGACATGCACACGGGCTTCACGCCCAGGCACTGCCTCCTGCCTGGGAATGGGGGCGACATTTGCCCCCCTCAGGGGCACCCCCACACAGTCCCCTTTCTCCCGACCTGCCACCGCCTCCCTCAAAGAGGCACTTAGTGTGAAGGGCCACCAACCCCTCAGCACGTACTCACCCATAAGGAGCTCTCTTGCCTCCTCAGCAGTACCTGTCCCTCAGACCCATGGGCACAAACGGGCCACTCACAGGTGCCCTTCCCTCTGGGCACCACCAGGCTCCCCAGGCCAGGCT
The DNA here is from genome assembly GCF_964195595.1 of Calonectris borealis. Classification (NCBI taxonomy): domain Eukaryota; kingdom Metazoa; phylum Chordata; class Aves; order Procellariiformes; family Procellariidae; genus Calonectris; species Calonectris borealis. The sequence continues at coordinate 55,577,334 of NC_134351.1, read as the reverse complement.
CCTCTCCCCGCACCCCCCACACCAGGGGAGCGATGGCAGCAAGCTGCAGGGGCTCCACAGGAGCTGGTTGACACATGTGTAAAAAATCATAAAAATGAAAAACAAGGCTAAGGGCTAGGCAGCAAAGATGCATCACCTTGGATTTCATCTTGAGTTGGCAACACAAGTGCATAGCCAGGGTCTTCCTGGACTTCTCTGGGGATAAATGGATTGAGAGCAGCCCTGTGGAGGACTTGGGGATACTGGTGGACAAAAAATTGGACATGAGCCGGCAATGTGCACTTGCAGCCCAGAAAGCCAATCACCAGCAGGTCGAGGGAGGTGATTCTGCCCCTCTACTCTGCGCTGGTGAGACCCCACCTGCAGTACTGAGTCCAGCTCTGGAGCCCTCAGAACAAGAAAGACATGGACCTGTTGGAGCGGGACCAGAGGAGGGCCACAAAAATGATCAGAGGGCTGGAACACCTCTCCTGTGAGGAAAGGCTGAGAGAGTTGGGGTTTGTGGTGGGTTGACCTTGGCTGGCCGCCAGGTGCCCACCAAACCGCTCTATCACTCCCCCTCCTCAGCAGGACGGGGGGAGAAAATAAGATGAAAAAAACTCGTGGGTCGAGATAAAGACAGTTTAGTAAAGAAAAGCAAAGACCGTGTGCAGAAGCAAAGGAAACAAAAAGGTTTATTCTCTACTTCCCATCAGCAGGCAATGTCCAGCCACTTCCTGGGAAGTAGGGCCTCAGTATGCGTAGCAGTTGCTCCAGAAGACAAACACCTTAATAATGAATGCCCCCCCTCCTCCTTTCTCTTAGCTTTTATTGCTGAGCACGACCTCTGTCCTGGTTTCGGCTGGGATAGTGTGGTGTATGATTGCACGGACTCTCACATAAGCATGCGCAGAATCGTTTATTGTTACAATACAGGAGAATATATCCTTTACCATAACGGGGAAGTCCCACTGTCTCCCCCAATCATCACCCAATTCGTATCCCTTATTAACTAAGAAATACAGTCTCTCTTCCTTTTGGCAAAGATCCACACGACTGCTCTCAGATCCGCTTATTCTCACGGTTAACCAGTTACATAATTCTCTTGATGTTTTTCAGTTTCCTTACAGAGGAGACAACTAAGCCAGGTGTTCAGGTCTTATCTCAGGCGTATGTGCGCGTCTGCTAGTTCTCAGCGCACAGGCCGAATTCCTGTCTTATCTTGGCCGAAACTCCCAACTCCACAATTCTTCTCCACATCTCCCCCTTTTTTGTTTATCACCACCCCATTGGTAAGTAGGGTCACCATGACGCGAGCTTCTATTTTACGCACGTTGCAGATTGCAGACCGAAGGACCTGCAGGAACACTAGGAACAAAATAAACATTCTTGCCCCTATACCAATAAACACCTACATGTGTAGATTGAGGCCATTAAACCAATTTTTTTGATTTATCCAAGACAAGTCTTGCTGTAACCTGTCAAACACACTTTGGCTAGTCAATTCCTGTAATCTGTGAACCTGATCCTGCAGCTGATCGTGTAAGGACTGAATATTTTGCTGCAATGACAAATCGAATGCTCCCATCAAATGTCTCTTAATAAAAGTCCAATCATGTTGTGATGAATTCCATGGTAAGGGGGTTACACAAAAAGATTTGTGTACGTGTTCCCAATCACGCGGCAGACTAACTCTCGTTTTTAACGCTTCCTGCCGATCCCCCAACCACATCACAGTAGCCTCTAGGGCTTGTAGCCGAGATAATACCTCCTCATCAACTTTCTCTTGAATTTGGAATTCTTTAGTAACATTGGTTAATGCCTCACTTACCTCATGTGCAGTTTTTACAGATTGTGTCAAGGAAGCGATAGCTGCAGTGGCACTTGCTAAAATAATAACAGCAGAAATAATTGCAAAAATTAACCAACCTAAGAATCGTTTTGCTCTTTTCTTAGACTTATCTATATCTTCTACTAGAATTCTAACAAATCTACCCAAACCATCCTCCCCTTCCCACTGTCTGGTTAAATTAACTGGTATCCATAGTTCTGCCCGACGTCGAAGGGGAAAAATATAAGCAGTTTCATTAAAATCATGTTTAGATATACAACTTCTAAAAGAAGGAGAATAAAGCTGAATACAAAAGGAGTGATTACATCGAGTAATGTTTACACGCGAAGTCATAGCAAAAAGATAAGGATTAGTACATACCGTCACATTAATTTCATGTATTATACTCAGATTAGCTTGTGTTTTGTTGACAATCCATACTTGAGATAGTTGCCTCGTAAAAAGGGGCAAAGCTAAACGCCACACATTCGGTTGTGGAGGAGAAAATGAACCATTATACTCCATCTGCAGGATGGGTCCTGCGGACCCACCATTGCGCCAGACTATTGAATGATTGGCTTTCTGAAAAGGCAAAACAGATTGATTCAAAGATGGATCCCAAAATGACCCATAAGGGCCCCAATCTATAATACAACCAACGGTTAAATTTTGTTCTCGAGGCCGTTCGCCCAAGCATGGCTTCCAGCCAAATTGTGTGATCGATGAGAGTTTGTGCAAAATGCATTGCGGAAAATCAGGAACAAAGTCACCAATTAACATATCATTATTAATAGTATTTTTTGATGCCAACCCAGGAATGGTGACCATTGTAAGGTTCGCCCGTTTTCCATGTGACACTGCTACTAAGTGTTGCTGTGTTTCAACGATCACACAATACTCTGACTTATTATCTACGGTAAGACATAATGGAGGAAAATCAGAAACAAACATTGTGTCATTAGCATAATATGTATCATCTTTCCCATCTAGAGATGGGGGAACCCAAATGCCACCTGACCATAAAGTATCACTATTGCTAATCGGTAACGACACGTCCCACCATGTCAAAGGTCAGAAAAAAGGAGGGTCCACCACATGTGCCCAATAAACGTGAGCTTCCACAGGTTGAAACATCATGGTAGTGCCAATTCCCCATAGCATTATCGTGGGACAAGATTGAACAGAAAACAGCACTGTAGACCATATTACTAATGTTGACCTGATTGCATTACCGAACCGTCGTAGGAGCAGCGTCCTCTTGTTGTTTTTCCTCGGGTCCTTTTTCTGGGCCATCTGCCAACACTTGCGCTGGCTTGACATTCTTCGCAGGGACCCAATATGGGCCTGTAGGAAGAGAAACACAAGCGTATCCCCGTCCCCAGGTAAGCAAGGGAACCGGACCTTTCCATAGACCAGATTCTAAGTGTTTATAAAATACCTTCGGATACACTTCAGTAACCTCTCCTGTTCGAAAATGCCGGTCAGCAGCTGAATGATATTGCTGCTTTGTCCCTGACAAATTTAAAAAATTTAATACATAAGTGGCTTTATCTAACACCTCCTGAGGCGTAGTTCCCAGTGGATTCCCCCTTTTTTGTTTTTCAAGAATCAGCTTTAAGGAAGAGTGAGCACGTTCCACAATTGCTTGACCTGTGGGGGAATGCGGAATACCTGTAACATGATACACGCCCCATGCCTGTAGGAATAATAACAACCGTTTAGAGACATAGGCAGGTCCATTATCTGTTTTGAGTTTACGGGGGACCCCCAATACCGCAAAGCATCGAAGAAGATGTTTGATAACATCACGAGCACGTTCACCCGTATGAGCCGTTGCGACCAAAAACCCAGAAAAGGTATCAACAGACACATGAACAAAGCGCAAACGACCAAAGGAGGAAACATGAGTAACATCCATCTGCCATAGTTCATTGGAAGTCAGTCCCCTGGGATTCACAGCAGCTACTACTGGCATTGGCGTGAGCCGCTGACAATCCGGGCAAGCACGAACGATGTCCTGGGCCTGTTCAGCTGTAAGAGAAAACTGCTTCCGTAAGGAGCGAGCATTCTGATGAAAAAATTCATGGGATAATTTTGCTTGTTCCAAACGGCGAGGTAGGACTGCCATCAGAGTGAGTGCATCCGCAGCAGCATTACCGGAAATGAGCGGTCCTGGTAAATTAGTATGAGATCGGATATGCATAATAAAATATGGAAATTGTCTAACACACAGCAGCTGTGCTAACTGTATTAGCAAAGAAAATAGTTGCTTATTATCTACTTCTCGAATAAATGCAGTCTCTATGAGCTGTACTATGCCTGTGACATAAGCTGAGTCTGCCACTATATTAAGTGGTATTTGAGAGAACAATTCAAAAGCGCGAACAGCAGCTGCTAATTCAACTACCTGCGTAGATCCAGGTAGAGAAGTAACATCCGAAGACCAGGAGGCCTGATCTGCTTCCTCCGCTTGGTGTTCAGACGTTTTCCGTCCTCCCGGCGTCTTCCACACCACTACAGCTTTACCTGTTTTTCCAGATCCATCAATGAAAACAGTTTGCGCCTGTGGAATAGGCACAGAACTTAATAGTATGCGTGGCTGTAGTGGTAGAGACTGTAAGGAATTCAAAAGTCGATGGCGTGGTAAGTTGTGTTCTATGGAATTAACGTAATCCGCCGTTGCAATCTGAAAACTCAGGCTGTTTTGTAATAATGTCCAAAATTCATCTCCTGTGAAAGGCAAATGCATAACATCTGGATCTCGACCTGTCAATTGTTGACATCGTAGTCGACCTTGTGATATCAAACGAGAGATCATTTCAATTGCAGCGGTCAATGTCTTACTAAAGGAGTGAGGTTAAAACAGACATTCCAGAATGCATAAGGCATCCTTTTCAGTTTGTACCCTAGCATCCCATTGTCCCAGCAAGGCAAACGGCTGAAAAGAGTGGTAAATAAGGAACAATCGAACTGGCAACACTAGCCACAATTCTTCTCCACAGGATAGGATTAAATTTCTTCCTAGTGCTGTGTTTTGGATTTAGTATGAGGAGAATGTTGATAACACACTGATGTTTTCAGTTGTTGCTAAGTGCCCTCCTAGTCCAAGGACAGCTCCCATGCCTGCTGACTGAGCTAGGTGCACAAGATGGGAGGGAACATAATCAGGACAGCCAGCCCAGCTGGCCAACGGGGTATTCCATACCATGTGACATCATGCTCAGTATATGAATGGTAGGCGTGATCCAGGAAGTAGCGATTGCTACTTGGTTATCGGTCAGCGCGGGTGGTGAGCAATTGCATTGTGTATCACTCATTTTGTATATTCTATCATTATCATTATTATTTTCCCTTTTCTGTTCTATTAAACTGTCTTTATCTCAACCCATGAGTTTTTCTCACTCTTACCTTTCTGATTCTCTCCCCGTCCCACTGGGGGTGGGGGGGAGTGAGCGAGCGGCTGCATGGTATTTGGCTGCCTGCCAGGTTAAACCACAACAACCTCATATGGTATGGAGTATCCCTTTGGTCGCTTTGGGTCAGCTGTCCTGGCTCTGTCCCCTCCCAACCTCTTGCCCACCCCCAGCCTACTGGCCTTTGGAGGTGGGGGGTTTGGAGAGACAGCCTTGATGCTGTGGGAGCACTGCTCAGCAGTAGCCAACACATTGGTGCGTTATCAACACCCTTCTAGCTACAACTACAAAGCACAGCACTACCAGGGCTGCTATGGGGAAACTTAACTCCATCCCAGCCAGACCCAATACAATCTCCACCCCTTATTCCATACCATTTACATCATGCTCAGGTCCCACATAATTTGATTGTTGGGCGTCAACACCGGCTTTGTTTGGGTCATCATTGCACTCGCCCGGTTCCTTGCAAAGCTCATTCTTCATCGGTTCAGGTAGTTCCTGCTACATTACTTCTTACTACATACAACTCACATCACAGATTATTTTTCCCCCAAGGTTAAACCTGCTTGAGGCACACACCAGGTCTCCCCATCCTTCCGCATTACCCACCAAGTACACCCAGGTCCTTGAGCGAAGACAATCCCACAAATGGGTTTGCCTTTTCCCAAGGGAGGAGCAATCCACACCGCCTTCCCCAGCCACTTCCCTATGTGCACTACAGGGACCTTATCTCCTCCCACAGTATGTAGGGATTTTGTTTGGGGAGGACCAGGGCGGTTAGCAGATCCTCTGGTGTTAACCAGCCAAGTGGCTGCTGCTAAATTTATATCCCAGTGCTTCCATGCCCCATTGCCCAACACTCTCAACATAGTGTTTAACAATCCATGATATCTCTCAATCTTTCCAGAGGCTTGTGGGTGATAGGGGATGTGATACACCCAGTCAATGCCGTGTTCCTTGGCCCAGGAGTTTATGAGGTTATTTCAGAAATGAGTCCCGTTGTCTGATTCAATTCTTTCTGGGGTACCATGTCGCCACAAAATTTGCGTTTCAAGGCCCAAGATGGTGTTTCGGGCAGTGGCATGGTTTACAGGGTATGTTTCTAGCCGCCCGGTGGTAGTTTCCACCGTGGTGAGTATGTAGCGCATGCCTTGGCGTGTTTATGGCAGTGGTCCAATACAGTCAATTTGCCAGGCCTCCCCATATCGAAAACCCAGCCACTACCCTCTCTTCCAGGGAAACTTTACTTGTGTGGCTCGCTTGATTGCGGCACATGTTTCACATTCATGAGTGACCTCTGTGATGGCCTCCATGGTCAGGTCCACTCCTCCATCACGAGCCCATCTGTATGTTGCATCTCTCCCTAGATGTCCTGATGTTTCGTGGGCCCATCGAGATACAAATAGCTCACCCTTACGCTCCCAGTCCAGGTCCACCTGAGCCACTTCAATTTTGACAGCTTTGTCTAGCTGTTCGTTGTTTCGATGTTCTTCAGTGGCACAGTTTTGGGGCATGTGAGCATCTACATGATGGTACCTTTAGAGCGATGTTTTCTACCCAGGCAGCAATGTCTTGCCACAATACAGCAGCCCAGATGGGTTTGCCTCTGCACTGCCAATTGGTCTTCTTCCATTGCTGTAGCCACCCCTATAGGGCATTAGCCACCATCCATGAGTCAGTATAGAGTACTGGCCACTTTTCTCATTCAGCAATCTCTAGGGCTAGTTGGATGGCTTTCACTTCTGCAAACTGACTTGACTCACCTTCTCCTTCAGTGGCTTCAACGACTTGTTATGTGGGACTCCACACAGCAGCTTTCCACTTCTGATGGTTTCCTACAACATGACAGGAACCATCAGTGAACAGAGCATAATGCCTTTCATCTTCTGATAACTCATTATATGGTGGTGCTTCTTGGGCATGAGCCACCTCCTCAGGTGATGCTCCAAAATCTCTGCCTTCTGGCCAGTCCATGATCTCTTCCAGGATTCCTGGGCGGCTGGGTTTCCCCAGTCGAGCCTGTTGCATGATCAACGCTACCCACTTACTCCATGTAGTGCTGTTTGCGTGATGTGTAGAGGGGATGTTTCCTTTGAATATCCAGCGTAGCACAGGCAATTGCAGTGCCAAGAGGAGATATGCTTCTGTACCAACAACTTCTGAAGCGGCTTGAACCCCCTCATATGCTGCTGGCATCTCTTTTTCAGTTGGGATGTAGTGGGCTTCTGATCCTCAAAACCCCTGCTCCAAAACCATAGTGGTCAACCTCGGGTTTCTCCTGATGTTTCTGCCAGAGGCTCCAGGTGAGACCATGCTCCCCGGCTGCAGTGTAGAGCACATTTTGCACAGCTGGTCCTGTCTGGACAGGCCCAAGAGCTACTGCATGAGCTATCTCCTGTTTGGTCTTCTCAAAGGCTTGCTGTTGCTCAAGGCCCCACTCAAAATAGTTCTTCTTTCAGGTCACTCAATAGAGAGGGCTCACAAGCTGACTATAACCTGAAATATGCATTCTCCAGAATCCCACAAGGCCTAGGAAAGCTTGTGTTTCTTTCTTGTTAGCTGGTGGGGACATAGTTGCTATCTTGTTGATCACATCCATAGGGACGTGATGATGTCCATCCTGCCATTTTATTCCCAAGAACTGGATCTCCTGTGCAGGTCCCTTGACCTTGCTTCTTTTTATGGCAAAACCAGCTTTCAGAAGAATCTGAATTACTCTTTTTCCCTTCTCAAACACTTCTGCTTTGTTGCCCCACACAATGATGTCATCAATGTATTGTAGATGTTCAGGGGCATCACCCTGTTCCAGTGCGGTGTGGATCAGTCCATGGCAAATGGTAGGGCTGTGTTTCCACCCCTGGGGCAGTCGGTTCCAGGTGTACTGGACGCCCCTCCAAGTGAAAGCAAACTGTGGCCTGCACTCTGCCGCCAAAGGGATCGAGGAAAATGCATTAGCGATATCATTTGTGGCGTACCACTTGGCTGCCTTTGACTCCAGTTCGTATTGAAGTTCTAGCATGTCCGGCACGGCAGCACTCAGTGGCGGCGTGACTTCGTTCAGGCCATGATAGTCTACTGTTAACCTCCACCCTCTGTCAGGCTTTTGCACTGGCCATATGGGACTGTTAAAGGGCGAGTGAGTCTTGCTGATCACTCTTTGGCTCTCCAATTGATGAATCAGATCATGGATGGGAGCCAGGGAATCTCAGTTGGTGCGATATTGCTGCCAGTGCACTGTCATGGTAGCAATCGGCACCTGCTGTTCTTCGACTCGCAGCAAGCCCAAAACGAAGGGATCTTCTAAGACGCCAGGCAGGGTAGATACCTGTTGCCACTTGTCCCCTGTTAAGCTCATCTCAGCCTCCAATACAGACAATTGTTGGGATCCCCCTGTCAGTCCAGAGATCCAGATGGGTTCCATGCCCCTATACCCTGATGGCACCAGCATACACTGTGCACCAGTATCTACCAAAGCCTTATACTTCTGTGGGTCTGATGTGCCAGGCCATTGAATCCACAGAGTCCAGTATACCTGGTCATCCCTTTCCTCCTCCTGGACGGAGGCAGGGACCTCTATTCCTGTTCCTGGTCAGAGTATTCACTGGCTGACCCTTGCAGTGCCACACCAGAAGTCCCCTCACCAGGATCAAGGGAGGTGATCTCAGTCCTATGTCTGCGAGATTGTTGATTGCCTCCTTGTGTCTCTACAGCAACTAAGCTGACAGCCTTCTTGGGTGGCCCCTTCTTAACAGCTGTCTTCCCCCTCAGTTTGTATACACGGGCTTCCAGCTTAAAGGTGGGTTCACCATCCCACTTCCTTATGTCCTTCCCCTGGTCACACAGGAAGAACCAGAGTGCGCCATGTGGCATGTGCCTGGGGCTTCCTTTCCCTCTGACTGGGGCAGGAGGGGACTGACTCCTTGGGGCACCCCTGACAGCCGAGGCACTGGCCCATGGGGATGAGGAGGGACAGAGATTTTCTTCAAAATTTTGGAGCCAGGAAGAGGACTTCTCCACAGTTGGTGTATCCGTATCTGGGCAATACATTGTTGCCAAGCTGTTAGAATGTGACGCTGGGATGTTTTGGACCACCTTCCTCCACATGGCCTGTATGCACAGGATGTCATGTGGATCTTTGGAGACCTCATCGTTATCTAGGTCACTGTAGATGACTTCCAGCACCGCTAATTGTCTCAGGTACTGGATGCCTTCATCCGTGGTAGTCCACTTTCCTTGGTAGTTTGCAAGATCTTCCTTGAACGGATATCTTGCCCTCACACTTGACAGGAGCTGTCTCCAGAGACTGTGAATTGCTGCCTCTTTTCCAATTCCTCTGTCAGTTCCCCAGTTTCTAGCAAGGGATCCCAGCTGTTGGGCTTCTTTACCTTCCAATTGTTGACTGTTGGCCCCGCTATCCCAGCATCGGAGCAGCCAGGCAGCAATCCGCTCACCTGGCTGGTGGCTGTAATCTTTCTGCATGTCTCGAAGTTCTTTTGATGTCAGGGACCAGGTAGTTTCCACCTCTTGTGTGATTTCTCTCCCTTCTTCCTCCCGTTTCTTTGCTGAAGGATTGGCTTCCTGATCAAACCCTTCCACAGGGGTGGCTTCTGTGAGAAAGCATCAGAAGCTTCCCCCATGTCTGACAGGGCCAGTTCCAGCTGGCTCCAAGATGGACCCGCCGCTGGCCAAAGCTGAGCCCATCAGCAACAGTGTTAGCGCTTCTGTGATAACATATTTAAGAAGGGGTAGAAACTGCTGCGTGACAGCAGCTGGGAGAGAGGAGTGAGAATATGTGAGAGAAACAACTCTGCAGACACCAAGATCAGGGAAGAAGGAGGGGGAGGAGGTGCTCCAGGCGCCAGAGCAGAGATTCCCCTGCAGCCCATGGTGAAGACCATGGTGAGGCAGGCTGTCCCCCTGCAGCCCATGGAGGTCCACGGTGGAGCAGATATCCACCCTGCAGCCCATGGAGGACCCCATGCTGGAGCAGGTGGATGTGCCTGAAGGAAGCTGTGACCCCAGGCAGGGGGCTCCTGGCAGGACCTGTGGCCCTGTGGAGAGGAGCCCACGCTGGAGCAGGTTTTCTGGTAGGACCTGTGACCCCGTGGGGGACCCATGCTGGAGCAGTTCGTGAAGGACTGTCTCCCATGGGTGGGACCCCATGCTGGAGCAAGGGAAGAGCGTGGGGAGGAAGGAGCAGCAGAGACAAAGCATTAGGAACTGACCGCAACCCCCATTCCCCATCCCCCTGCACTGCTCGGGGGAAGGAGGTAGACAAATCGGGAGTGAAGTTGAGCCTGGGAAGAAGGGAGGGGTTGGGGGAAGTTTTTTTTAAGATTTGTTCTTATTTCTCATTATCCTACTCTGATTTGATTGGCAATAAATTAAATGAATTTCCCTGAGTCGAGTCTGTTTTGCCCGTGACGGTAATTGGTGAGTGATCTCCCTGTCCTTTTCTCGACCCATGAGCCTTTCGTCGTTTTTCCTCTCCCCTGTCCTGTTGAGGAGGGGGAGTGAGAGAATGGCTTGGTGGGCACCTGGCGGCTAGCCAAGATCAACCCACCACAGGGTTTTTCGGTCTGGAGAAGAGAAGGCTCTGGGGAGACCTTATTGCAGCCTTTCAATACTTAAAGGGGGCTTATGAGAAAGACAGAGAGACTTTTTACCAGGGCCTGTAGTGACAGGACAAGGGGCAACAGTTTCAAATTGAAAGAGGATAGATTTAGATTTGACATAAGGAAGAAATTCTTTACAATGAGGGTGGTGAGACACTGGAGCAGGTTGCCCAGAGAAGTTGTGGAAGCCCTCTCCCGGGAAGTGTTCAAGATCAGATTGGATGGGGCTCTGAGCTGTGGAGGAATCAATGCCTGAGAGTACAAGCAGTATCATAGCGTTGGTAAACAAGAAGCCATGGGAAGATGGAAAGTGAAAGAAGCCGTGGGAAAAAGGGAGATAAGAGGTGGCAGTTCACGGTTCTGAGGGCGTGACAAAGATAAGGAAATTAGAGGAAGAGTGTCGAGATGACCTTTGCTTAGGGGATGTACTAGGGAATTCTTTGAAGTGCATACGTGGCATAATGTGAGGTATAAAAAGGCGCTTGTGCTGTATAATAAAGGGATTTTCATCTTCATCTTCATGCCCACTCAGACGGAGTCCGTGTCCTTATTCGCCACACTGAGCAACCTGATCTAGTGGAAGATGTCCCTGCCCGTGGCCGGGGGGTTGGACTAGATGATCTTTAAAGGTCCCTTCCAACCCAAACCATTCTATGATTCTATGATTATATGAGTTGCATGGCCAGCTGTTGTGGCATATTCATTCATGCTGAGGGTACCCCAACAAGTTACAGCAGCAATCTCTACTTGTGCTGCAATCATATATCCTTGACTGTAAGCACTAAATACTTTTTTTATTAAACAATGAAAACTAAGCATTTTCTCCAATTTCTAAAGCTTACAGAGCATTTAGAAAAACACAGCCTTGAGACAAACTCAGAGTTGATAACTTTGCTTATGGTTCCCTTGTGCGTCTCCTACTCCCAGGGACACATGGTCCTCTCTCAGGCACTCTCCTCATTCAGATGATCCTCTCTTTCTGCCTCTTAGGTATGCACATGCCCCCCCCCATGATTTCACAATGACCAAAATCACTAGACAGTGTCTTCCATAAAGAGAGCTGCTTTCCCAGCCTCTTGTCTAAGACAGCACCACAATGTTGCTCTGTTACATCAGCTCTAGCACTGTGCCAAGCTACTTCCAATATTTAAAAACTTCATTTTAATTTCTTTTAAAGGTCATTTTCTAATCCTCATTGTTGCAGAGGAAAACTTGAAAACACGACTGGGCTGAACACCAGAAGTTTATATGCATAACAAATCCATCATCTATTATTCCAACACTTATGCCAATTTGATGATTTTCATGGGCCCTGTCTGGTGATCTTGCAAGTATTAATACTTCAGTACTACGCCTAGATCTCATTGTGCAAAAAGATCTATATGTGCACATTCAAAAGGCTGCTTCCCCCTATAAAAAGCCCTACCCATACAGTCCAATCTGTTGTTTTTCTCAAGTATTATTTTACTGCATAATGTTCAGAGTAGATTGTATTGTAGTTATAGACTGTACTTAGTTGCATTATACAGAGTTATAGCTTAATACTTATACCTGCAACAATCTCACTGTATATCCACAAACTAACAATAAAACCCAACCTCTCAGCTAACATTAAAGTAGGTACGTGGGGCTATGTCTTCCAGTTCATCCTTCTCGAGTGCAGAGACATAAGTCCCATAACTTATTTCCAAATAGACACTGCAGAGTGTCTGTCAGAGTACTAGAGTTATTGTGTTCCCTAGGCAAGAAATGACTGAGAGAAAGAAACCTAGCAAAAATGAGAAATCTGACAGAACATTGCTGTCCTAGAAAGGGAGCACAAAGTACAAATGTGAGTATTTGCATTAATACACTGTTTTTAAGGCAAAAAGAAGAATAAGACGGAGGGATGGATGGATGGATGGAAGGAAGGAAGGAAGGAAGGAAGATTTAGCTAGTTAATGAAATATATATTTGTGTATAGTTAATTAATGAAATATAGCAGGATTTGTTCAAAAATATACAGTTTACATCTTTTGGAAGCATTATATGTGAGAACAAAGTAAGATGAATAACTTGGCAAAGACCTGGTCACTAACTGTAAGAAATGCATGATTAACTGGGGATACTATTCAGACAGAAGTATTACAGATTAATTAATTTCATAGACAAAATTTTCCATTGATCTCCAGTATGTGCAAAATTACTAACTTAACTAGTTCCTAGTCTACAAGAATATGAAATATACTGTGTTCAGTTTTGGGTCCCTCACTACAAGAAAGACATTGAGGTGTTGGAGCGTGTCCAGAGAAGGGCAACTGTCGTGGTTTAATCTGGCAGGCAGCCAAATACCACGCAGCCACTCGCTCACTCCCCCCGCCCCCCCAGTGGGACGGGGAGAGAATCGGAAGGGTAAGAGTGAGAAAAACTCATGGGTTGAGATAAAGACAGTTTAATAGAACAGAAAAGGGAAAATAATAATAATAAATAATGATAGAATATACAAAATGAGTGATACACAATGCAATTGCTCACCACCCGCGCTGACCGATAACCAAGTAGCAATCGCTACTTCCTGGATCACGCCTACCATTCATATACTGAGCATGACGTCACATGGTATGGAATACCCCATTGGCCAGCTGGGCTGGCTGTCCTGATTATGTTCCCTCCCATCTTGTGTACCTAGCTCAGTCAGTAGGCACGGGAGCTGTCCTTGGACTAGGAGGGCACTTAGCAACAACTGAAAACATCAGTGTGTTATCAACATTCTCCTCATACTAAATCCAAAACACAGCACTAGGAAGAAATTTAACCCTATCCCAGCCGAAACCAGGACAGCAACGAAGCTGGTGAAGGGCCTGGAGCACAAGTCTGATGAGGAGCGGCTGAGGGAACTGGGGTTGTTTAGCCTGGAGAAGAGGAGGCTGAGGGGAGACCTCATCGCGCTCTACAACTACCTGAAAGGAGGTTGTAGTGAGGTGGGGGTCGGTCTCTTCTCCCAAGTAACTAGCGATAGGACAAGAGGAAATGGCCTCAAGTTGCGCCAAGGGAGGTTTAGATTGGACATTAGGAAAAATTTCTTTACTGAAAGAGTGGTCAGGCCTTGGAACAGGCTGCCCAGGGAAGGGATTGAGTCACCATCCCTGGAAGTATTTAAAAGACGTGTAGATGAGGCGCTTAGGGACATGGTTTAGTGGGCATGGTGGTGTCGGGTTGATGGTTGGACTCGATGATCTTAGAGGTCTTTTCCAACCTTAATGATTCTATGATTCTGTTCTATGATTCTATGAAAATATCACTGCTATTTTGCCTATCCAAAGAGTATTACTTTTTAGTTAAGTTCATGAACTATCTCTATTAGGCTGGGGACTTAAAGAACTCACTGTTAACAGAAATGACATATGAACTCTTTACATTTGGGTCAATGCTTGTGCGAATTTGATCCACGTTTTTCTAAACTTAAAATATTTTCTCAACTACATATAGGCAAGATGGTGTTTAGTGTTAGCTGTTGAGATCTATCTCAAGTTACTTTCTATTTTGTATCACTACAAAGGAATAAGCTGCCTTCTTAAAGGTTTTGAGTCACAACTGAAGATAAATTTAACAGTAGCAACCAAAGTTTTTATTGCCTCAAGCAATCTACACCAGTCATCTCTCTGAGATTAGTTATAGGATGCCAATACATTTTAAGTGGAATTTAAAATATAAATGCTCTGTAGTAAAGGTAAAAGTGTATTGACATTAATGTGTTTAAGCTAAAACAAATGAAATACACAATATTAAGGATATAGTTTCACTGCACAGATTGAAGGTCAGAAAGGTTAAAAGCTGATATGTTAAATAAATGGACAGGGAAAAGCAGGCCATCAACATGTAAAACAAGACTGGTGGCTGTTACAGACATAATAAATAAATTAATCATCTGTCCAGGTACCTTTTTTAACAAAAAAATTCTTCACGAACATTTTCCATCATATTCATGTTCTTCTTGGTTGGCCAGCCAAGTTTTTTCAATAGAACACTGGATCCTGTTGGATTCCTGTTTCATAAAGCCACTGGTTGCCCATCTGGAAACAGTAGGAATTCATAGATAGAAGAAATCATCGGAGATCACCTGAAGGAGTTGAATGAGTTACATTGAGAAAGTCATCTGTTGCCACTAGCACTGTGTTTTACAAAAGTTTTCAACTCCTTTCCTGTGAGTGTAAAAGTGACAGTAGTAGAAAGAGCAGAAAAGATATAAGTGCCTACCAGGCAAAGATTTATTATGTGGGGATGAAAAAATTTATAAAGAGTGGGGCAGAGACACAAGGCTGAGACCCCTTACTTCTGTCTTTACAGTGAGTGAAGGCAAAGGCAGCAAAGGAGTTCTGAAAGCTCCTCTTGTTTTCAGGAGCAGTGCTGGTGACTACATTAACCAGGGAAGGAACTGGTGAAGGTCTGTATGTGGGTTATCTCCCAGACAGCAGTACTGGAGTGTCCTGGTTTCGGCTGGGATAGTTAAATTTCTTCGTAGTGCTGTGTTTTGGATTTAGTATGAGAAGAATGTTGATAACACACCGATGTTTTCAGTTGTTGCTAAGTACCCTGCTAGTCAAGGACTCTTCAGAGGCTGGGAGGGAGCATAGCCGGGACAGCTGGCCCAGCTGGCCAACAGGGTATTCCATACCATATGATGTAATGCTCAGTATATAAATAGGAGGAGTGGTCCAGGAAGTAACAATCGCTGTTTGGGCACCAGTTGGAGGGTGGTGAGCAATTGCATTGTGCATCACTCATTTTGTATATTCTGTTACTATTTTTTTTTCCCTTCCATTTCTGTTCTACTAAACTGTCTTTATTTCAATCCACGAATTTTACTTTTTTTTTTTTTTGATTCTCTCCCCCATCCCACTGGGTGTGGGGGGGAGTGAGCGAGCGGCTGCATGGTGTTTGGCTGCCTGTCGGGTTAAACCACAACAGTCCTTTTTTGGTGACCAACGTGGGGCACAAAGGGTTGAGATAATGGCAGATCTGACCAAAGCGTGTTGAGGCAAAAATTGTTATAAGCACTCATTATATTGGTTTAATAGTCGCTGGTCACAATGTTGATTTATTGGCTCTCAAAGTTGTGGGGCTGGCTCTCAATGTTGGGGTATGTAATACCTTACTTGCAGTATGTGTTCCCTGTTGTGCTGTTTATCACTGCTAGGAGCTGGGTCAAGGTTATGATTTTGCTGCACTGTGTAACACTGTTTTATGAGATGATAAAATCATTGGTCGTGAGTCTAATCTGGTATCTGTACTCAGCATTGCCATCATCTCTGTACCTCGGGAACCACCTCTCAGAAACTATTAATATTTACACTCTTTTATCCTCGGAGAATGAATTTATGGGGGAGACAGGTTGGGACACTTTCCCCCACTCCTTAATCTTCCCTTCCATATCTTCAGAAACTCCTTTTTCTTCTATCCTCTTCATGAAGACGTCCACAATAGGTCCTGAGAATTCTGAATATCCTGGGGTTGTTCAAACAAGCATGTTCCTATTGCTATGTCTCCTGAACGTGGTTCAGGTCTTGTTTAGGGTTAAAGAACTATTTAGAAATACCATCCAGAGATCAACCCTGGCAACAGGCACGGTGGCTACTCCAACCCCCGCGACAGTCACTGCGGCTGAACCAGAGAACCAACCTGTGCCGGTATCAGTCGCCCCTATACAGAAGAAGAAATACACAAGAAAATCAGCTCCATTAGTAAGGGATGAAGATGAACCAGGGCCATCACGAGAACAGGAGGAGGAAGAGGCAGAAGCCATAAATAAGATGGTAACCACCCAATCCCTATCCCTGAGCGAGCTGCGAGATATGCGGAAAGATTTCAGCCGTCGTCCAGGTACATTGTCACCTGGCTGCTCCGATGCTGGGATAACGGGGCCAGTAGCCTGGAATTAGAGGGTAGGGAAGCCAAGCAGCTGGGATCCCTTGCTAGGGAAGGGGGCATTGACAAAGCAATTGGACAAGGGGCACAAGTCCTCAGCCTCTGGAGGCGACTGCTGTCAGGCGTGAAGGAAAGGTATCCCTTCAAGGAAGATGTTATATGCCACCGAGGCAAGTGGACCACCATGGAGAGAGGTATCCAGTACTTGAGGGAATTAGCCGTGCTGGAGGTGATTTATGATGTCCTGAACAATGAGCAGTTATCCAAACACCCAGATGAAGTCCAGTGCACCCGACCCACGTGGCAGAAGTTTGTACGGAGCGCACCAGCGTCACATGCAAACTCATTGGCAGTAATGACCTGGAAAGACGGAGAGGAACAAACGGTGGATGAATTGGCTGGCCAACTCCGGCAATACGAAGAAAGTCTCTCTTCCTCCCTAGGGGGCCTGCGTCTCTGCTGTGGAGAAACTGTCCGAAAAACTGTGCCGGGAGTTCCAGCAACTCAAAGATATGTCCTACTCCCCACATGTACGGACCAGTATCTCAGCCATTAGGGGTCAGCGTCCCTCTGCTCAAGAGAGAAGATAACGTGCGTACACACCCTGGGGCACCCTGTGGTTTTACCTGCGTGATCACGGGGAGGACATGAGGAAGTGGGATGGAAAATCTACCTCGACCCTAGAGGCACGGGTACGTGAGTTGCAAGGAAAAACAATCACAAATGGGGGTTCTCCCAGGAAAAATGCTGCTCTATCAGTTGGTGCGATATTGCTGACGGTGCACCGTTGTGGTAGCAATTGGTACCTGTTGTTCTTCAACCCTCAGCAACCCCACAACAGAAGGGTCCTCCGAGAGACCGGGCAAGGTGGACAGCTGTTTAATTTCCTCCGTCTCCAGGGCAGCTATACCAAAAGCCCACCGGTACCCTTTTGGGTCCTGGAAATACCCTCTCCTGAGGTAGTCTATGCCAAGGATGCACGGAGCCTCTGGGCCAGTCACAATGGGGTGCTTCTGCCACTCATTCCCGGTTAGGCTCACTTCGGCCTCCAATACAGTTAACTCTTGGGATCCCCCTGTCACTCCAGAAATACAGATGGGTTCTGCCCCTTCATAGCTTGATGGCATCAGGGTACACTGTGCACCGGTGTCTACGAGAGCCTTATACTCCTGTGGGTCTGATGTGCCAGGCCATCGAATCCACACAGTCCAGTAAACCCGGTTGTCCCTTTCCTCCACCTGGCCGGAGGCAGGGCCCCTCTAGTCCTGGTCATAGTATCCATCTCTCACTTCTTGCAAACGCGAGTCAAGAATTTCTTCATTACAATCCAAAGTAAGATCAGCCCTTCTACTCTGTCTGGGGAACTGTTCGCTGGAAACTGGACCGTCGTGAGACAGGTTTTTCCTGAAAACTGGAGCAGCATTTTTCCTGGGAGGACCCCCTTGTGTGATTGTTTTTCCTTGCAACTCACGTACCCGTGCCTCTAGGGTCAAGGTAGGTTTTCCATCCCACTGCCTCATGTCCTCTCCGTGGTCACGCAGGTAAAACCACAGGGTGCCCCGGGGTGTGTACCTTCTATATCCTCTCTCTTGAGCAGTGTCCTGGTTTTGGCTGGAATGGAGTTGATTTTCTTCCTATTAACTGGTATAGTGCTGTGTTTTGGATGTAGTGTGAGAATAATGTTGATGACACGCTGATGTTTTGGTTGTTGCTAGGTATTGTTTACACTAGTCAAGGACTTTTCATCTTCCCATGCCCTGCCAGGTGTGCAGGGGGCTGGGAGGGAGTGTGGCCGGGACGGCTGGCCCAGCTGGCCAATAGGCTATTCCATACCATATGACGTCATGCTCAGCATATAAGGCTGGGTGAAGAAGAAGGAGGGGGGGCGTTCGGAGTGATGGCGTGTGTCTTCCCAAGTAACCGTTACGCGTGATGGAGCCCTGCTTTCCTGGCGATGGCTGAATGCCTGCCTGACGATGGGAAGTGGTGAATGAATTCCTTGTTTTGCTTTGCTTGCGTGCGCGGCTTTTGCTTTCCCTATTAAACTGTCTTTATCTCAACCCACGAGTTTTTCTCACTTTTACCCTTCTGATTCTCTCTCCCATCCCACCCGGCGGGGGGGGTGAGTGAGCGGCTGCGTGGTATTTGGCTGCTGCCAGGTTAAACCACGACAAGCAGAAAAACGCTGAGTCCTAATGGCTGAGATACTGGTCCGTACAGGTGGAGAATACGACCTATCGTCTTTGAGTTGCTGGACCTCCCAGGACAGTTTCTCCACAGCCGAGACAAGGGAGGAGGAGACAGTTTCTTCATATTCCTGGAGTCTGCTAACCACGTCATCCACCATCGGTGCTTCTTCTTCTCTCCAGCACAGTACTGCCAACTAACTGACATATGACACTGGTGCACTCCGTACCAACTTCCGCCACATGGGTCGCGTGCACTGGACTTCATCTGGATCTTTGGGCATTTGGTCGTTGTCCAGGTCACTATAAACCACCGCCAGCACGCCTAAGTCTCTCAGGTACTGGATACCTCTCTCCATAGTGGTCCATTTGCCTGGGTGGCATGTAACATCTTCCTTGAAGGGATACCTTTCCTTCACGCCTGACAGCAGTCGCCTCCAGAGGCTGAGGGCCTGTGTCCCTTGTCCAATTGCTTTGTCAATGCCCCCTTCCCTAGCAAGGGATCCCAGCTGTTTGGCTTCCTTCCCCTCTAATTCCAGGCTACTGGCCCCATTATCCCAGCATCGGAGCAGCCAGGTAACAATATGCTCGCCTGGACGACGGCTGAAATCTTTCCGCATATCTCGCAACTCACCCAGGGATAGTTCTTCCTCTTCCTCCTCCCCTCCTTGTGATGGCCCTGCTCTTCCATCATCCCTTTCTAAACGACCTGATCTCCGCTTCCAAGATTTCCTCTTCTGTACAGGGGCAACGGATACCTTCAAGGGTTGGTCCTCTGGTTCAGCTGTAGTACCCGTCGCGGGGGTTGGAGTAACTGCAGTGACTGTTGCCGGGGTTGAGTAGCCACAGTGACTGTCACAGGGGTTGAAGTAGCTACAGTACCTGTCGCGGGGGTTGGAGTAGCCACCGTGTCTGTTGCTGGGGTTGATCTCTGGACGGTATTCCTAAATAATTGTTTAACCCTAAACAAGACCTGAACCACATTCAGGAGACATAGCAATATGGATGTGCGTGTTTGAACATCCCAAGGATATTCAAAATTCTCGGGGAAAATTGTGGAGGGCTTCATGAAGAGGATAGAAGAAAAAGAGTTTCTGGAGATATGGAAGGGAAGATGAAGGAGTGGGGGAAAGTGCCCCCCCGACTCCCCCATAAATTGGATCTCCGAGGAGAAAAGGTAAAGAGTGTAATTATTAATAGTTTCTGAGAGGTGGCTCCCGAGGTACAGAGATGACAGCAATGCTGAGTACAGATACCAGATTAGACTCACGACCAATGATTTTATCATCTCATAAAACAGTGTTACACAGTGCAGCAAAATGATAACCTTGACCCAGCTCCGAGCAGTGATAAACAGCACAACAGGGAACACATACTGCAAGTAAGGTATTACATAACCCAACATTGAGATCCAGCCCCACAACTTTGAGAGCCAATACATCAACATTGTGACCAGCGACTATTAAACCAATATAATGAGTGCTTATAACAAATTTTGCCTCAACACGCTTTGGTCAGATCTGTCGTTATCTGAACCCTTCGTGCCCCACGTTGGGCACCAAAAAAGGACTGTTGTGGTTTAACCCGACAGGCAGCCAAACACCACACAGCCACTCGCTCACTCCCCCCCACACCCATTGGGACAGGGAGAGAATCGGAAGGGTAAGAAAATCTCGTGGATTGAGGTAAAGACAGTTTTAATAGAACAGAAAAGGAAGGGAAAATAATAATGATGATGATGATGATGATGATGATGATGATGATGATGATGATGATAGAATACACAAAATGAGTGATGCACAGTGCAATTGCTCACCACCCACACTGACCGATAACCAAGTAGCGATCGCTACTTTCTGGACCACGCCTCTTATTTATATAGTGAGCATGATGTCATATGGTATGGAATACCCCGTTGGCCAGCTAGGCTAGCTGTCCCAGCTATGCTCCCTCCCAGTCTCTGAAGAGTCCTTGACTAGCAGGGTACTTAGCAACAACTGAAAACATCAGTGTGTTATCAACATTCTCCTCATACTAAATCCAAAACACAGCACTAGGACGAAATTTAACTCTATCCCAGCAGAAACCAGGACAGTGGTTAATGCAAAAGGATGGGGAAGTCTGGTGTGTACCTCAAGGGGATTTGATTTTGGGTGAAAATAGTCAATGAACTGAATTGTATGATGTTAATTGCTATATAATACTGTATATCATCACTTCTATGGTTGCTGTTTGTCATATCAATGGTATTGCAGTAAGAATCACCCAGATTAATGAAGAATGAACTCCGATGAAACCGAGCAACGTGCAACAATGATAGAACCGGACAAGCGCAGCGATAATGGAGCCAGAACTGGCTTCAGGATGCAACAGTCCAACACCACACACCATCTCTCCTGCCCTGAAAGACCATTATGTCGGATGGAGCCCAAAGTCGTGGACTAAATGAACTCAATGGACATTGTAGATGGATGGCCCATAGACTAAGGGAATTATATCTGTGTGTACATATGAAAAGGCAGGAAAAGTGGTGGTGATTAATTGGAATGTACTGGAAAATGTGAGACCTATGCATGACGTCGATGGTATAGAATAAGGGGTGGATACTGTCCTGGTTTCGGCTGGGATAGAGTTAAATTTCTTCCTAGTGCTGTGTTTTGGATTTACTATGAGAAGAATGTTGATAACACACTGATGTTTTCAGTTGTTGCTAAGTACTTTTTAGTCAAGGTCTTTTCAGCTTCCCATGCTCTGCCAGGTGCACAAGAAGCTAGGAGGGAGCATAGTCAGGACAGCTAACCCAACTGGCCAACGGGGTATTCCATACCATGTGACGTCATGCTCAGTATATGAATGGTAGGCGTGATCCAGGAAGTAGCGATCACTACTTGGTTATCGGTCAGTGCAGGTGGTGAGCAATTGCATTGTGCATCACTCATTTTTTATATTCTATTATTATTATTATTATTACTATTATTATTATTATTTTAATCATTATTTTTATTTTCCCTTCCTTTTCTGTTCTATTATCTGTCTTTTACTTTTTTTTTTCCTGATTCTCTCCCCCATCCCACTGTGGGGCGGGGAGTGAGCAAGCGGCTGTGTGGTGTTTTGCTGCCTGCCGGGTTAAACCATAACATGGAGGAAATTGAAAGAAAAGAAATACTGTGAGAAGTTAGAGATTGGCTGACTTGAGAAAGATGAAAAAATCTTAGTAAAAAAGAACTAGAGATGATTCTATGATTCTAAAAGTTGCTAGAAAAAAGAGAATCATAGAATCATAGAATCATAGAATCATTAAGGTTGGAAAAGACCTCTAAGATCATCAAGTCCAACCGTCAACCCAACACCACCATGCCCACTACACCATGTCCCTAAGCGCCTCATCTACACGTCTTTTAAATACCTCCAGGGATGGTGACTCAACCACTTCCCTGGGCAGCCTGTTCCAAGGCCTGACCACTCTTTCAGTAAAGAAATTTCTCCTAATGTCCAATCTAAACCTCCCCTGGTGCAACTTGAGGCCATTTCCTCTCGTCCTATCGCTAGTTACTTGGCAGAAGAGACCAACACCCACCTCGCTACAACCTCCTTTCAGGTAGTTGTAGAGCACGATAAGGTCTCCCCTCAGCCTCCTCTTCTCCAGGCTAAACAGTCCCAGTTCCCTCAGCCGCTCCTCATAAGGCTTGTGCTCCAGGCCCTTCACCAGCTTCATTGCCCTCCTCTGGACACGCTCCAGCACCTCCATGTCCTTCTTGTAGTGAGGGGCCCAAAACTGAACACAGGATTCGAGGTGCGGCCTCACCAGTGCCCAGTACAGGGGCACAATCACCTCCCTAGTCCTGCTGGCCACACTATTTCTGATACAGGCCAGGATGCCGTTGGCCTTCTTGGCCACCTGGGCACACTGCCGGCTCATGTTCAGCCGGCTGTCAACCAGCACCCCCAGGTCCTTTTCCTCTGGGCAGCTTTCCAGCCACTCTTCCCCAAGCCTGTAGCGTTGCCTGGGGTTGTTGTGGCCCAAGTGCAGGACCCGGCACTTGGCCTTGTTGAACCTCATACAGTAGGCCTTGGTCCATCGATCCAGCCTGTCCAGGTCCCTCTGCAGAGCCTTCCTACCCTCAAGCAGATCAACACTCCCTGGGGAACACCGCTCGTGACCGGCCACCAACTGGATTTAACTCTGTTCACCACAACTCTCTGGGCTCGGCCGTCCAGCCAGTAAGAAGGGTTATAAAAGAGAGAAAAAGATAGTGGAGATGTCAGGTAGATCCCAGATATAGAAGCAGTGGAATTGGGAATAAAAAGGACTCAGAGAAAGGGAAGAGAAGAAGGATTGCCAGTTTTCTCATCCTCCTTTTAATTTACCTAGTTCTTTCTTAGAATAAACTTTCTTTGTTGCTCCTTGGTTTCAATTATTATAAACTGCTATATCTTAAAGCACCAACTTTCTCATGGTGAGGTGTAAACCCAGGTGAGGTGCAGAGCATACCTGGTGAAGCTGTCTTGGCCCTGAAGAAGCAGCCAGGGTGTCACTGCATGGTGCTCCTGGGACCGGCGTGCTGTGTAGCCAGGGCAGAGCTGGCTGTGATGCTGAAGCAGGGTCCTGCCTGTCTGGTGAGCCTGGTTAGGTGAGAGTCCTGCCAGCACCAGCAGCACAGCTGGCAGGGCAAAGGAGAGGTGGTGACAGGTCTGGGAGGCTGAACACAGTTATCTGTGGAATACCACTAATTTTTCAAAGAGTGTCTTTCGCTAAAAAGACTTTGGGAAAGGATGCCTAGACATTTCAGAGGTTATTATTGGTTTGTGTGATAGCTGGAGGTCCCGCATGCAAAGAATGCACTGTTTGTGGGGTCTAGAGTGATTACCAAATCTTTTAAAAAGGGATCAGGAATAGTTTCAAGGGTCTGGATAAAAGGGAGACCCAAGGACACACCTGTATGCGCCCCAGAATGTTCTGATAAAAATACATATTGCAGTATTCAGCCTAAATTATAGAATTATTTTTCTTTCTCACAACTCTTCTCAAAGAGATGACAACGAATCCTCATCTACGGAATGAAAAAACACCAAATTCCATTTGTAATCAGGTCGGCTAGATTTGTACTAATTTTGACACAGCTGTGATTTCTGTGTGCCCTCTTATACTTTATTGTTAAGAAGAAATACAATTACTGATCCATTAGCATACACAGTCCCAAAGTGCTTAGCCATGATGACATAAAAATAGAGAAATTGATTACTTACATTCCAGCAAGTCATATTTGCAAATAACTTAATACTAAAAGCCGAAATGATGACATGACAAATGTAAATTGCACAAAGTATAAGAACTATATTATGAAACATCTCAGTGTTACAAATGATATCAGGTTGCTTTTCTCCTCTGTTTTTAATCTTTTTGTTATGCTTACAGATTTAAAGAAGAAGTTGTATGTGTTTTACAATTACAGCTTAAAATATATTAAAATATCCAAGTTATATCCAGGTCTAGATAGCCAGGAAAGATGTATAGTAAATATAAAATTATGACATCATCCCTAACTAACTCTGGCTTCATCAAAAGCATTGGCAACATTCCCACATTTTATATGGTGCTGGGATTTCACTCACTGCCCAATGGAGACCAAAAGGCACCAACTTATTTAATATGGGAATATCCACTTAGATATCATGAGTTCAAATATTTAGTAAAATGCTTATGTTTAACTTCAACAAATTATTCCAAAGGAACCCTGGGTGATTACAATTCTGCTGTGACAGCCACCTTTGAAAAATCTAATAGCTTCTCTTGAGCAAGGCATCATCAGTATAATTTAAAAAGCACCACTCTTCTTTTCTCCCCTATAAAATGGATGTTGAACACAGCGAATTCAAAGCTCATTTCAAAACAGAAGGCAGAATGATGAACGTTAGGCATGAGAGAAAAAATGATTGTCTCTCTCCCCAAAAAAGAAAGAATGAGTATTGTGTTTACTTAGATATTGGAAATTTATCAAAGGACAAACATCCCCGGAAAGTGTTCCAGTACAAACTGTAAACATTCTTGGTAAGGAAACATGTTTAGAAAGACATTAACTGACCTTTCCTGGACAAAATATCCCCCTGAACTTCTTTAAGAAGTGTAAGTAGAGATAAGCCTGAAAAAATCCTCACAGTTCGAAACAGTCATTAACTGAGCTAAGTTAATTTACAGCATTTGAGGCACTGAGTTTGGCTGAATGGCAGCAGAGCTCTTGCTTTGGCATATATTTCTTCATGATCCCCAGAGGCATTTTGACTGCTGGCCAGAATCATCCTGGAGATTACTAAAGGCATTTATTGCACAACCTTTCTTACGCTCTCTGTTGCAGTTTGAAAGCAATAATAATTTCACTGCTTGGGACCAAATTGTGTCTGATCTTATTGCAGATGTAAAAGGAGGAGTGGAGACTATGTGATGTCCTCTTATTCCTTTTGCGTATCTTTGGGCATGGAAGTTTGTTAGTTCTCACCTCCATCTCAAAGGTGGAGGAGTGGGGAGGACATGGTAGCCGTGGTCCTCTCCCTTCTATCTCTGCAAGCCTTGGCATTGGGAAGGATACTTCCAGAAAGGTACACAGAGGCTCTCAGAGAGATACTTTGTACTGCACCAGGCACACTTCCCTCAGAGATGTGGGAGCTGAGAAAAGAAATGTGTCCTGTAAGGGATGGAAGTCAGTTGTTTATATCTTTCAATTTTAGCAGCACTGTCTTATTAGATAATGTTTTCATTCACAAAGAGAAAGTCTATACTCTTAATCTATTTTTATACAAAGCCTGTGGCTCTCTTTCATTGGTGTCCTGGTTTCGGCAATTGGCCTACAATAAAAGGCTCCCATGATCTTCATCCAGTGCTATTTTCTAGTGTTGGTTGTTGAAAGGAAAAACAAACAGCCACAGTGGGCAGAATTTTATAATTCTGGAATATTTTTTTTTTAATAAAAAATTAATATAAGCAAGAAAAGCTTAGACACGGAAATTTCTAGTTTCAATTCT
This sequence comes from Calonectris borealis, assembly GCF_964195595.1. Classification (NCBI taxonomy): domain Eukaryota; kingdom Metazoa; phylum Chordata; class Aves; order Procellariiformes; family Procellariidae; genus Calonectris; species Calonectris borealis. The sequence goes on along the minus strand of NC_134351.1, from coordinate 55,551,389 downwards.
TTCAAGGCTGTGAAACCCTATTTCTCTTCTCCAAGTTCTTAACAGATAGTCTTCAGTCCCAAGAAGTTCTACATGGAGAAATTCTTCAAGTTCCCCCATGCTCTGTCATATTCAGATTGTGTATTAGTTTATATTTACCTCCTTTTGTCATAAAGGGATATCAAATTACTTTGGAGCTTATTACTAATTTTGCAGACCTTAGAGTCTGTATCAATTTCCTGGCATTACTGCAATCTCTTTTTCCCACAGCCTTTTGAATTGACAGACTTCTGCCAACCCTCAAATTTTCTTGCAGCCTGTTTTGTACAGTTCAACATTAAATTTTTAAACACAACATTTTGGTTTTTGCTGTTTTATATTGCTCCTTATATGTCTATGACCAATTATCATGACCACATGGATCATCAGTGGTTTCAGTTTGGAAATAATTTCCCTCAGCTAGTAGCAGAGCTTGACAGCCAACACGCCTATTCCATAAGAAATGTTGCTTACTAGTGAACATATTTTTTTCCCAACTGTATTGGGTTTACTGACAAGGTTTTGGGGGGGGGGGGGGGGGCTGCAGCAGCCAGGAGAGAGGAGTGAGAATATGTGAGAGAAACAACTCTGCAGACACCAAGGTCAGGGAAGAAGGAGGGGGAGGAGGTGCTCCAGGCGCTGGAGCAGAGATTCCCCTGCAGCCCATGGTGAAGACCATGGTGAGACAGGCTGTCCCCCTGCAGCCCATGGAGGTCCACAGTGGAGCAGATATCCACCTGCAGCCCATGGAGGACCCCATGCCGGAGCAGGTGGATGTGCCCTGAAGGAGGCTGTGACCCCATGGAGAGCCCATGCTGGAGCAGGCTCCTGGCAGTAACTGCAGCCTGTGGAGAGGAGCCCACGCTGGAGCAGGTTTTCTGGCAGGAACTGTGACCCCACGGGGGACCCACACTGGAGCAGTCCGTTCCTGAAGGACTGCACCCTGTGGAAGGGACCCACGCTGGAGCAGTTAATGAAGAACTGCACCCCGTGGGAAGGACCCACGTTGGAGAAGTTCGTGGAGGACTGTCTCCCATGGCTGGGACCCCACGCTGGAGCAGGGGAAGAGTGTGAGGAGTCCTCTCCCTGAGGAGGAAGGAGTGGCAGAGACAACATGAGATGAACTGACCGCAACCCCCATTCCCCATCCCCCTGCGCCGCTCGGAGGGAGGAGGTAGAGAATTCGGGAGTGAAGTTGAGCCCGGGAAGAAGGGAGGGGTGGGGGGAAGGTGTTTTAAGATTTAGATTTTATTTCTCATTATCCTACTCTGATTTGATTAGTAATAAATTAAACTCATTTCCCCAAGTCGAGTCTGTTTTGGCCGTGATGGTAATTGCTGAGTGATCTCCCTGTCCTTGTCTTGACCCACGAGCCTTTCGTCATATTTTCTCTCCCCTGTCCAGCTGAGGAGGGGGAGTGAGAGAGCGGCTTTGGTGGGCACCTGGCATCCAGCCAGGGTCAACCCACCACACAACCTCACTTAAATCTATTGGTTCTGAGACCTGCACTTTATAACCACAAAATTGAGGACTTCTCATTCTTATCTGTCACCAGTGTTCAGCCATTGTCTTTTCTTGTTCCAGTGTTGTCCATTATTTAACAATCACCTTGCAGATGCTATTTGTGTTTACATTTTTGTTCTTCCCTTTCATCACTGAGAGCAGTAAGAGCCGTAACGCTTGCATGCCATTTGTCCTTCAGTGAAGGACATTTTTCCCCCATATAGATAAAGAGCAGTTTAATGAGATTTGAGTGCTGCTTTTGGTAAGAGGTCAGTGGCTGATTAGTGAACTAGAAGTATACTGACCTCTTCCTTTAACCTCCTTTTCATTCACTGCATGTTGACATGTGTAAAGCTTAGAGCCAAATATTTAATGATGTTTCCATGATTCTACACCCAAATTTTCACTCACAAATATCTTTATGCATACAGCAGGCTTACTAAATGTTATTCGTTTTCCAAATTTCATCACTGAAACTGAATATGCAGACATAGATGCACAGCTGTGTACAGGTCCTATGCCTCACCTTCTAGAAATGATCTTTGATTTTACATATTTTGAAGTATCTTTAAAAATATTTTAATAGTTAAGATTGTTTACCATTTTTCTATAAGTGGTTAAATGTGACTTTAAAAAAAAACCTACGTTTGGATTTTTCTTCACATGTTAGACCACACCTGAGCTGGTATTTCTCATATTTGCAAGATAAAATTCCAGAGGAATACCAGAGTCTTTTAAACTCCATGAAACTGATTTTTAGACCTGGCTTGCATTAAGTAATGGATATAAAAGGGTTACAGCAGACTACATCTATAAAAATTCTATACTAAATAAAACTATGCTGGAATGTAACAGTTGCTGCCTTCGTGAGTGTCAATGCTATTTGCTGATGCAGCTCAGTGCAGTTAAACCACCACAAGGGAGACATTTCAAGAATTCGGTGTTCAAGCATCTCTTGGATGAAATCCATAAAAGAGCAGACATGAACTGAGTAATAAATCTTGGAGACATATATGCTGGTGCCATGAAATCCTATTCACAGTCACAATTAAACTATCACAGAGGAAGTCTACTAATATTTTTCCTTTTAATTAAAAAAACTAATCAAGAAAGCAACAAAGTAAGAGATGATAGAAATTTTTATATAACAATGATGTTTTATTTCCAGTTATTAATATTCCATAATGGTGAAATATATGACTGCCTTTCTCCCCATAAAAGCTGAAACATAAAAAATATGCCAATAAAGGCCAGGCCCTTAGAGTTTTTATGTACAAAGAGGCAAGCCTGAAAGATTCTGCATATATCCACTAATGTACTGGCATTCTTAAATTCCAAAGGAGTATCTAAGAGCTGGTTGTATATACTTGAACATCTGAAGGCAGCTTACGGCACTGCAGATTGAAGGCTCCTAACTCATTAAAATCTACAGAAGACTTCCAAGCTTAAATAACTAGAAAGTTGCAGCCTGCTTTTTGCAAGGCCATGAGTCAGAAAGAGTTGAGGACATGCTTTTCAGGGCTGGGCATAATAATGGACAAATAATTCAGAATTTTGTTACTATGCTACCATCATGACCACTGTTACCAGGCTATTACAGGAGCAAATCCATCCTGAAGCACCTGTGATTCTCTCGGTCTCTCCCAGGACTTCTGAGGTTGCTCTGACAGCTGTCGTCTTTGACAGAATATTTCCTAATGATCACATCTGAGGACGTGAAAGTTATTTTGCCAAAAACAGGTAGCATGCAAATTAAAACAAATAACAGAGAGAATCTTCAATGGCAGATACGTAAACATTAATTAGATTGCATTACAAATAATGAAAACCTAAATCACACATAGGTAAGTTACAAATAGCAAGTACTTATTAGGCATGCACGGAAGAGCTTTCAAATCATCTCCATCATGATCCATTAATGTGTTTCTGTATTAACCTTGTGTAGTGGTTTAACCTGGCAGGCAGCCAACTACCACACAGCTGCTCGCTCACTCCCTCCGCGGGTGGGGCGGGGAGAGAATCGAAAGGGTGAGAGTGAGAAAAACTCGTGGGTTGAGATAAAGACAGTTTAATAGAACAGAAAAGGGAAAATAATAATTGTGGAGAAGAATTAAGAGGTGGCCTAATGAGTACCAGCTGATTCAAGAACAGAAACAGGTGAAGGGAATTGTGAGCATGTGATCGTTGCCAGAAGGAAGATATAAGAGAGGCAACGGAGAGAGACAGAGGAGAGAGGTGCAATGGAGAGAGAGAGATGGTAGGGCTGCCCTGTTATGATAAAGGCTGTATCTGCATGCCGCAACAAATAATAATAATGATAGAATATACAAAATGAGTGATGCACAATGCAATTGCTCACCACCCGCGCTGACCGATAACCAAGAAGCGATCGGTACTTCCTGGATCACGCCTACCGTTCATATACTGAGCATGATGTCACATGGTATGGAATACCCCATTGGCCAGCTGGGCTGGCTGTCCTGATTATGTTCCCTCCCATCTCGTGTACCTAGCTCAGTCAGTAGGCATGGGAGCTGTCCTTGGACTAGGAGGGCACTTAGCAACAACTGAAAACATCAGTGTGTTATCAACATTCTCCTCGTACTAAATCCAAAACACAGCACTAGGAAGAAATTTAACCCTATCCCAGCTGTGTTGGAGAAAGTTAGCCAGACTAGGCCGCGGTGGGAAAATTCTGAGTCATGCTGACAAGGGAGAAAAGAAAGTCATGCTGACCTTGCTCTGTGCAGATAAGCAACTTTGAGAAAGTACAATATAAGAAAAACAGGATGGAACCCGGACCACGTAGCAGTAACCGAAAGTAGGAGGAATATGATAATGTAATTTTTAGAGCTAAGCCAATGATTGTGAGACAAGTATGCATAAGGTAGAACTTAGTGTATAAATATGTGTAGGGTTTTACAATAAAGTTGAAGCTGGCCTTATCACTCACATTGAGTCGACTGCCTGCCTTCCCTCGCTCGTCGCAAGTGGCGCCCGAACAGGGACCCCCCATCCCTGTTTTCCACCGGACAGCGAGATCGGAGAAGCACTGGTAGCAGCGACCAGGGAGCAGAAGATCGGCGGACGCTGTCGCGGCGTGCCTGATCCGTGCTCGAACCCAGGACGATTAAAAGGGGTTCACCATCCGATAGAAGGCTACCCGTGGGAAAAGGCTGCAAACGACCGGATAATTAAGAGGGTCAACATAGCGCTCAATGGAAGTAGAGGTAGCCTTCGATATTTTAAAATGCTTTTTAGAAGAGCGGGGAGTAAGCCAATTAAAAGACCTGGCTGGGTTAATTGCGTTAGGGAAAGCGAAAGGGTTTTTTAAAGACCCTGAAAGTATGTTTGAAGTAGACGAGTGGCGTTCTTATGGAGATTGTTTGTGGGATCTAGTAATTGATGATGATAAATCAGCAAGAAAATTAATGAAATCTTGGAGAGATGTTATTAATTGCATAAAAAGATATAAAACTGAAAGGCGAATAGCTACAGCTGCCTCTGATCGGCTTGAGCAGTCCGATCCTGCCGCTGGACGTCTCACAGCAGGGGGTGACTACTTTTCACCTCTGCCTTCGGGAATTCCTGTTCCCGTCGTTCGCCGACCCTCTCGTCCCCCTCCTGATCCACCGACAGAAAGGGCTTGTCCCTCCGCACCGCCGGGGGAAAGGGAGGGGAGAGGGAAGGTCCAAGTGAAAATGAGAGGGTAGACAGTAGCGGACAGGAGACTGCTCAAGCTGAAAGTCTTCTAAAGGCCCCACCCCCCCACCCACCCACCCCCCGTCCCAAGCTCATCAACAGCCGCGTTTAGTGCGGGTTAGTTGGGACAAAATAGCACGAGAAGCTGTTGAACAAAAAGATTTTGATTTATTAGATCAAATTAGCCCTCAAGCCTTCCCGGTAATCTACCAGGTAGATAACGCAGGGGCTATGACTGGGGTGCATCAGGCCCTAGATTGGAAAATATTAAATCAATTGCGAAACACAGTTAATGAGTCGGGAGTGCATAGCGAGCCTGCAAGGCAAATGCTAAACTATATCTGGGGTAGCGGAATGCTATGTCCAGAAGATATTAAGAACATAATGAGGCTTATTTTGAAGCAATCACAACAATTACTCTGGCAAGCTCACTGGCAAAGACTTTGTGAAATATCTGCGCACTCGCCCCGAGCCCCAAATGATCGTTTAGCTGGAGTAACTGTAGAACAACTAATGGGTATAGGTCCTTTTGCCTCTGTAGAAATGCAGATGCAAACTGGCCCAGACGTGTTGTTAGAATCTATGAAATTAGCACGAGAAGCCTTGCAGAAAGTTAAAACTACACCAGCTCCTCCCTCATATATGTCAATTAAACAAGGAAGAGAGGAGCCTTTTGCATCTTTTGTAGAAAGAGTCACAGACGCTATTGACCGTGCAGATATGGCAGATTTTATGAAAGGACCTTTGCTGAGACAGTGTGTATTAGAGAATTGTAATACTTATACGAAGGGCATCCTTGTCACCTTACCCTTAGACGCCACCATAGAAGTCATGTTAGAGTGAATGAGTAGAGTTCCTGTAGGAGCTCAAGCCATGTTAGTTGAAACAATCAGAGAACTAGGGGAAAAATTAGTCAAGGCGCAGGGACAGGCGTTTGCAGCTCTTGCCCCACTGAAGCCTCCGGATGCCCACCAAAGTAAGACGACTGGCCGACGAGAGTATAAGTGCTTCCGATGTGGCTACCCAGGACATCTGCGTTGACAATGTCGGGAGCCACAAGTGTGGTGCCAGAACTGTCAAATGAATAATCATAATACTACGGTCTGCCGGCGTTCGGGAAACGGGAAACCGAGCGCCAAGAGCCGCAGCGCGCCGACACCAATCGCGGCTCCGGTCACCTTCAGGCCAACGGCAGCCCCCAACCAAACGACAGTGCAGAGATACCAGACGCCATTGCCCAGCTTCAACCAGCAACCCAACTTCGACCAGCAACCAGGGGGAGCCTCGGACTGGATCTGGCAACAGCAGTAGATGTCACGCTAATTGACGACCGGCCGCGAAAAATTGCTACAGGAATTAAAGGGCCCATAGTTATCAATGGACAATCTCATGGAGCGTTGTTGTTGGGGCGATCATCCAGTGGTCTCCAAGGACTTTTTATATTACCAGGACTTATCGATTGTGACTTTACAGGAACCATGATTCAAAAACTCAGTACCCACATCGTTGACCGAGCAGTGGATCGTATTGACCCTGACTTACCTGTGGACTTAACCGTTTTGCACGGCCCCACACATTTTATTGGTGCACTCACGCAGTGCAAAAAGAAAAAGGGGGAGACTGTGAGAGTATTAGAATGGATATTTACCGGAATGCAACCAAAGACTACAATTCAAGAGAAGACACGAAATTTAGCGGAGATTATCCGGAAAGGGAGGTCACGCATCTTACAGATTACCGGAACAGAACCAAATGTTGTGTATTTACCAATACGTAGAGAAGATCTAGAGTGGTGGTTGCAAAGATCACCGGCATTACAGTTGAGTCTACTGAGTGAGGCTCTGGACATTAAGGTAGAGTCACTAAAAGCACCTTTGCTAAAATGGATTAGTAATAACGCTTGGATAGAGCGGCCGAAACGCAGTGAACGGCCTCTATCAAATGCTGTTACAATATACACAGACGCAGGAAAAAGGTCACGAAAAGCGACAGCAACGTGGCACGAAGATGGTTAGTGGAAACATCAACTCCTTCAAGCAGAAACAGCAGGTATTGTAAATCGCATTGAAGACGCTTGAATCAAGGAAGTGCAGAACCTGCGACTGTTTGAGCTACTTAGACAACTGCAATCAGCCATACAACAACGCACGCTATCTTATTGTATCATACATATCAGAAGCCACAAGTGGTCTGAGGGACTTGGAGAAGGGAACGCATGTGCTGACCAACTCGTGTCCATGGCGGCTCCCCTGAATGAGTTTGTGAAGGCACAGGAGGCACACAGTGCTTTTCACCAAAATGCGCGAGGCTTGCACCGACAGTTCAATATCACCATAGAAGAAGCCAAGGGGATTGTGCGGGCCTGTCCTACGTGTAGCCACCATGGGCCTGGTCTCGGAATCGGCGTGAATCCCAGGGGACTCGAGGCCAGAGAATTGTGGCAAGTGGATGTGACTCACGTTGCTGACTTTGGCAGACTGAGATATACACATGTTACGATTGACACCTATAGCAAATTTATATGGGCCACGGCACAAACAGGAGAACGAGCACTCCACGTAATGCGACATTTGACTAGTTGTTTTGCAGTCACGGGAGTGCCACAAACGATAAAAACTGACAATGGCCCTGCATACACAAGCGCCAAAGTGAAACGTTTTTTCCAAACATGGGGAGTGCGACATACTACTGGTATTCCGCACTCACCCACGGGACAAGCTATCATTGAAAGGGCGCATCAAATGCTGAAACAATATTTGCAAAAATTTAGGGAAATCTCAGATGTACAAGAAAGACTTGTTAAGACTCTTTTTGTGCTAAATCATTTATGTATTTTTGCAGATCAGAAAGAGCCACCAGCATGGGTGCATGGTTATCCTAAAGAAAATAAGGATGACAAGCCAGTTTTCGTTATGTATAGAGATCCAGCAACCGGACTGTGGAAAGGTCCAGCAGAAGTGAAGTATATGGGTAGAGGTCATATGTGTGTACTTACTCCCATAGGGCCGAAGTGGATTCCAAGCCGCTGGACCAAAGCTGCTGTTGCTGATGATGATCAATGCAGCTCTGTCTGTACTGATCCCAGCGATGCCGTTGCCCAGCCGTGCGAACTTATGGGTGGCGTGGGCGAATAAAACTGGGATGACAGATTTTTGCCTGAGTTCAGCTACGGCAACTGAGCCCTTTAAAACATGTCTGATAGGCTTTCCTGAAATTATTGCCAGAGATTTTGATAATTGGACGTCTGTAACAGTTAATTGTATAAATGTTACTGTAGCAAATTGCTCGGTACAACTAATAAGAGCCCTAAATCACACTCTCCCTTGGGACCCCCAAGAAATTGACCTTTTGGGGTCAGAAAAAATTGGAAATGCAACTGATAATGTTACTACTCAGACATGTTTTGTGTTTGGCAGCTTTAGCCGCTTTGCCGCACAGGCCCAGACCTTTCAGTCATTGATCGGCATAAGCAGCCGCACTGATGATAACAACCCTTTTGTTAATACCACCGGTTGGACTGTTGTTTCACCTTTTATGAAAGGATTCGAAATAGGCCAATATTGTGGGAATTATAACGCTTCCAAAACATTCAGTGCCTATGGACGGAGTATGAAGGGAACCAATAACCAATGATACGGCCAAAGCTCTTCCCCCCGGATATTTTTTGATCTGTGGGGATCGAGCATGGCCTGGCATTCCAAAGAACGCCTTTGGAGGGCCTTGTTATGTAGGTAAATTAACTCTGCTCACAGTTAGCCGACAAAGTTGGCTCAATATAACTACAGTAGCGACAAATCGACACAAAAGGTCTATACATCAATTGCAAGCAGATTGTAACGACAATATAGAATTATGGTCAACCACAGCCAATGTATTTGCTTCCCTAGTGCCTAACGTAGGCACTGCGCAAGCGCTGGCTTGGTATTTTATTAACAATTATAGTTATAGTAAAAATAGCATATCACTGTATTTTAAATAATGTTGTAAAAATGAACCACAATGTATTGGTGGTCCAAAAAGAAAAAGGGGGAATTGTTGGAGAAAGTTAGCCAGACTAGGCCGCGGTGGGAAAATTCTGAGTCATGCTGAGAAGGGAGAAAAGAAAGTCATGCTGACCTTGCTCTGTGCAGATAAGCAACTTTGAGAAAGTACAGTATAAGAAAAACAGGATGGAACCCGGACCACGTAGCAGTAACCGAAAGTAGGAGGAATATGATAATGTAATTTTTAGAGCTAAGCCAATGATTGTGAGACAAGTATGCATAAGGTAGAACTTAGTGTATAAATACGTGTAGGGTTTTACAATAAAGTTGAAGCTGGCCTTATCACTCACATTGAGTCGACTGCTTGCCTTCCCTCGCTCGTCGCACAGCTGAAACCAGGACACCTTGCTAACCTACAGATTATGGGCAGCCATTATTTGGGCAGGAGAAATACAGTTCCCTTCACATGGAGTTGTTGCAAATGAGTGGTTTAGAGGCCGCTTAAAGATATTAACAGAAAGTGATTTTAATAGTAACTTATAAAAGCGCGACTTAACAGAGTTCGATGGCAAGGTTCACTCTATCACTTACTACACGGATAAAGTATGCAAAGTAAAATCGTGTTATAATTGAGCTAGAATTATTTGTATAGAGACTGAGGATGAAAAGCGTAAGGGAGACCCTCCTGTTGAGTCACGAGGTTCAGAGTAGACCCAGCTGGATCTACCCTTAGTCCCAGACTTGGTCAACGGTTTATGTCTAAGGGATTATATGTGTTTAGCAGCAGTCTAAGGTTCATTCACAGTTTTAAGGTGGATCACAAGATTTTAGCAGCACTTAATCATTAACTAATTTAACATTTACAAAGTAAGTTAGTAGAGTCTGCTACAATTACAACTGTGACTTAATTACAGATTATGCTTACTATTAGTTCACACACACACACAGAGAAATATATATAAATGTAAAAAAGGTACCTGTTAAAAATTCCCCTCGAGTTCAGTGAAGAAATACTCACGTCAAATGTCTCGGCATTTCTCAACGGGCGAGGGTTGAGCCTTGAGGAGTGAAGGGTTTCAGCCCAGGTCCTGTCGTCAGCTTTCAGCGACGGTCCTCCGAATATCGCAGACCCGAGAGGTCACAAGCTCTGAGAGGCGTCCCACTCAGAGGGAGATGCTGAGCGCAGCCCACTGCAGTCCAGGAGAGCTCAAAGGGCCTCACTTAGGACCACCGTTTATAGGTTCGCAAGATGATTGGCTTTAGTCATCCGTAAATTTCCATCCTGGCCACAGTCCCAGGTGGTAATTACTAAAAAATTCTCAAGGTTTCAGTGTTGTTCCACTTGAGCTACAACTCAGATAAAGGTATCAGGGGAAGACACCTTGGCCAGGCAGTAGAAGTATGTTCCCAGCCTCAGCTATGCAGAGTTTCTGATTGATATAGTCAAGGAGTGCTCAACTGCCAGACTCAGTACGCCAAGGTTTCACGGGAATTTCTGAGATCAACAAGTGGCCCAGATCAACAAGCAGCCCAGGAGAAGGGGGGCGAATGCACCACCACAGGAGTATTTAATGATTAAGAACAGAAAGATATTATTTTCATATACTTTGCATCTCATTCCACTTTCTTTGCTTTTCTGACTGGTTCCACTGATTTCACACTTGTTTTAATGTGAATTTGACTGAACTAAATTTGACCCTTCATTTCTAAGTCAACATTTTAATTTAGTTCCTGTAGTGGGCTAGGGTCCCACAGTGTGCATTCAGAGCAACACTGGCCATGTGTGTGCTTACATTTTCCTGTAAATATGCTTTTACAAGAAGTGATACTAGCAATACCATCGTAATGTGGAGCGTGTTCCTGGTGAAGAGTGCAAGCAAATTTCAGATTTAATTTTGAATGCGTGTTTTGATTTATTTTCCAGTCCCTCAGTCAAAGGGTAGCTTCTGTTGTGTGATAGATACAGGAAGGATTTCAACGTCTGTGCGTATAGATTTTAAGATATCTGTGTATTGTGGGACTCTCTCTTCCCTACATTTTCCTAAAGTTATTTCTTCCCAAGAAATGCAGAGGGATCAGTGGGTTTTGCAGTAGCCTGCTGGTGAGTAGGGCTATTTTATGTGCCAGACTTTGAGAATCCTGTGGAATGGACTTGCTTCCTCTGGTCGGAGCATGAGATCTTGCGGAAGGGGCATTTTGATTTGCGAGAGGAAATTCAGAGGAGTTGTCCTGGTTTCGGCTGGGGGAGAGTTAATTTTCTTCCTAGTAGCTGGTATAGTGCTGTGGTTTGGATTTAGTATGAGAAGAATGTTGATAACACACTGATGTTTTAGTTGTTGCTAAGTAGTGCTTACTCTAGTCAAGGACTTCCCATGCTCTGCCAGGTGCACAAGAAGCTGGGAGGGAGCATAGCCAGGACAGCTGACCCAACTGACCAATGGGGTATTCCATACCATATGACATCATGCTCAGCACATAAACTGGGGGGTTGGTGGAGGAGGGGGATCGCTGCTTGGGTATCGGTCATTGGGTGGTGAGCAATTGCATTGTGCATCACTCATTTTGTATGTTCTATCATCATTATTATTATTATTATTATTATTATTATTTTTCCTTCCTTTTCTGTTCTATTAAACTGTCTCAATACACAAATTTTACTTTTTTTTTTCTGATTCTCTCCCCTGTCCCACTGCGGTCGTGGGGGGAGTGAGCGAGCGGCTGTGTGGTGTTTGGCTGCCTGCTGGGTTAAACCACAACAGGAGTCTTTTCCCTTTGCTACAGTTTTGACCCTTTGTGCTGAATTTGGTATAGCTGGGGAAACACATGGGCCTTTTTCTGCACTATATCCCAGGAAGAACAAGACTCTAACTTGCCAAGTGAAAATGAAGTTGACTTTGTTAAAGCTGTTGGAGGAAGGCTGGAGGAGGGGAAAGTAGTCAAGATAAAGACATATTTGAAATTCATTTGGGAGTGGACTGGGTAACAACAAAACCCCTACACCTAGACTACTTGGTAGAGTCAGTGCAAGATATTTTTAAAGGAGTTTAAGGATTTGAGTTTTACTAGTCTTTTTGTGCTTCACTGTATTAATTATGAAATCCACACTAAAACGCATCGTGACTTAAATACATGTAGGCCAACAGTTGTTATCTTGACTTAATAATAGTTTTTGTAAAATCTGATTAATTTTTAATTTGTAACACACCTACATTTCACAGGGGTAATCGCATAATCCTGCGATAACCTGGAGATAATCTGTTGATGACCCTAACACAGATTGCACTGTGTTATATTCTGTACTCCTGTCCATTCATGAAACTATTTTTAATGACGTGATTAAGAAAACAGTCTTTACTATAAACAAAAAGGCACAGCTCCCCTTCATAATTGTAAAAAACAGTTTTATACTGATAATAAATTAATGAAATAAATGCTGAAAGTAGCCCATCAGGAAGGCCAGATGACAGCAACATAACATTATTGATGCCTTTTATTTATAATGGGGCTCCTTGTCCCATTTCATCAGTTGAAGAATGACATACTTATACAGTGTATTTTTTTCCTACTTACTGATTCTTTTACTTTTTGAGTGGGTGAAGAGAATGGCCATAGGATAAGAAATATCTTCAATTTTTTAAAGATTAACTGGTTTTAGTCCAACACATGCAAACACATTGGCCTAATTGCTTGGATACCTTCTAGCTCCTAATAATAGAACGGCTGACATTTACTTTTAAAAACTAACTTTTTAGTGTTTAGAGACATGACAACATATTCAACAAAAAATGTAAAGAAAGAGAAGAACCACCATTTTGTTAATATGAGATGTGCATTATTTTATTGATAAAATATTAAGAGATTACAATAAAAAACCTAATTTATCTTTTTAAGTGGTTTGCTATTTTCCTGCTAGTTGCGATAATATCTGAGTTATTTTATCAAATCTGACTGTTTGCTTTGGTGGTTTGTTTCTTGGATAAACAGTTCAACTACTTTTTCAAAAACAGTCTTCCAACAGGTACCCGAGACACTTAAAACAATGTTTATTTAGCCTGTAAACGTCTAGATATATTTGGGAAATTAATATTATGGAAAATATAATAAAAGAGCAGGATTCAGTTTACCTGAATTCTGGGATACTTTTGTGACATAAGATGATATATAATTCCAGTTATTAATTTTGGGGTAGAAAATTGCAGTGCTCATAACATCACGAAGTGCTTGCTGAAATTCCAAATGTTGATAAGAGCATTTTTTTCTAGTTTATAGCTATCTGTTAATTAAAATGGCAACCAAAGCAAGTCTGTATACTAAAATGACTGGTTAATTATTAAAATGATAATGTAATATCATCTGCGGAAGTTTCTCTGGAGCATAAGAATGTAAAAACAGTTTTAGACAAATTGCTTTTACTTTATTTTCAGTTACTTTGCTTAAAAAGTTTGCACTGGCCCTGTGCTAAAGGATTAATGTGAGGCTTTGGAGCAATCAAAGATGAGCTGATGAGGTTTTGAATAGAACCAGAATGAAAATTTTAAAGTTATAAACCATTCAACTATGGAAAGTCCCATCTGAAAAGAAGTGGTTGGGAATAAATTAGATGATAGACCGTAAAGCAAGAGTACAGAATTACCTAGACTTAATAGAACAAAAAGATACATATTTGCTTTACCAGGACAATGAGCCACCAGAGGCTGATTAATGCTACAGGTATAATTAATTGCCTAAAAAATTATTTGTTTAATTTCTTTTGTGCCATACCTATCTATTCCATTTCTACCTCCTCCACATATACCTAGCTGCTTCTCCCTGTCTTTTGAAACTTCAAGATGCCAATTCTGAACCAGCCCACAAGCAACAAAATGCTGGGGAAACCATCCTCCTAAAGAGTTCCCAAAGTTTCTGCCCCCTGTGATGTACAAAGAAATCACAAAGAAGAGTGCTGAAGAACAGAAAAAGGTCTGGTTTGTGAAAGAAAAGGAGGCACCAGGTCAGGTGCTGGGTATTTGGGAGACTAGCTTCTGATAGTAAAGATCTCTCTTTATAATAACCAGAATAGTAAATCCAAATTTTATTTCCTTATCACTGAAACACCCAGGCTAGCGAAATTCTTTCTCTGGGGATATCAACAAACAATGACACATCAATGATATATTAGATTGCCAGACAGTGTGAATTTTTTCTTCCTCTTCATGTACATATGCTTGCATTACACAAGATGAGCAGAAAAGGAAGACTTACTTTTCAGCCTTCACTCCATTCTCATCACTAAATTGCCTTGGTAAGACTCTCTTAATAAATCATAGGACCTCTTTGGGTTTATGAGCCTTCCGTCTGACAATGTGCCTTGAGCATTTACAAGACACCTAACTCTTATCTATTCCAAAGAAGAAAGAAAAATTCATATCAGAAAAAAACAGCCTCAAAAGATTCTGTCAGTCCCTTTGTGGTGGCTTGCCTGCAGTGAGCAGAGAGGCTTCCCTGAAGTAACTGTGTTCTGGTCCCCTGGTATCACCAGCTGGAAGGTGGGCAACTCCATAAGGATGCCACAGCAACTGACCCCACACAGGTGTTTCCTCTGCTGAGATGGAAAAGCTTACCTGTACATTGTTGTGAGAATTACTTCTGACATACCCATGTTTATTTTACTCACTTTTCACAAAGAAGCAATGACCTACGTGCACCTTAGAGTTAGTTAGACCTGCCACTACAGTCATCAGCCACTACGTGTGTTGGAACATAAAACACTGTAACATGTTTTCACTGTACCCTTTTTCATTGTTTGCTTAAAATACAAATTGACTTATTTCCACTAAATGCATTGAAAAATGTGTGTTCTGCAGGAATAATACAAAAAATACCATTTTTAGCATCTCATTAAAAAGTATTAAATATCAAATGCCAACTTGAGTGAAATATCTATATTTAGTTTTTAGGGTGAGTGTGTAACTCCTGGATTTATGCACTTGAGCTGAGTTTTGTTTTTTTAAGCTGTATTGAATTTGCATGACAAGGTTTTGGTAGTGGGGGGGGCTGCAGGGGTGGCTTCTGTGAGAAGATGCCAGAAGCTTCCCCTATGTCCAATAGAGCCAATGCCAGCTGGCTCCAAGATGGACCCACCGCTGGCCAAAGTTGAGCCCATCAGTGACGGTGGTAGCACTGCTGTGATAACATATTTAAGAAGGGGAAAAAGTTGCTGCGCAACGGCAACTGCAGCCAGAGAGAGGAGTGAGAATATGTGAGAGAAACAACTCTGCAGACACCAAGGTCAGGGAAGAAGGAGGGGGAGGAGGTGCTCCAGGCGCCAGAGCAGAGATTCCCCTGCAGCCCATGGTGAAGACCATGGTGAGGCAGGCTGTCCCCCTGCAGCCCATGGAGGTCCACGGTGGAGCAGATATCCACCTGCAGCCCATGGAGGACCCCATGCTGGAGCAGGTGGATGTGCCCGAAGGAAGCTGTGACCCCATGGAGAGCCCGTGCTGGAGCAGGCTCCTGGCAGGACCTGTGACCCCGTGGAGAGAGGAGCCCACGCTGGAGCAGGTTTTCTGGCAGGAACTGTGACCCCACAGGGGACCCACGCTGGAGCAGTCTGTTCCTGAAGGACTGCACCCTGTGGAAAAGGACCCACGCTGGAGCAGTTAATGAAGAACTGCACCCCGTGGGAAGGACCTACGTTGGAGAAGTTCGTGGAGGACTGTCTCCCATGGCTGGGACCCCACGCTGGAGCAGGGGAAGAGTGTGAGGAGGAAGGAGCGGCAGAGACAATGTGTGATGAATTGACCACAACCCCCATTCCCCGTCTCCCTGTGACGCTCAGGGGGGAGGAGGTAGAGAAAATCAGGAGTGAAGTTGAGCTCAGGAAGAAGGGAGGGGTGGGGGGAAGGTGTTTTAAGATTTAGTTTTTATTTCTCATTACCTTACTCTGATTTGATTGGCAATAAATTAAATTAATTTCCCCAAGTCGAGTCTGTTTTGGCCGTGACGGTAATTGGTGAGTGATCTCCCTGTCCTTATCTCGACCCACGAGCCTTTCATTGTATTTTTCTCCCCCTGTCCAGCTGAGGAGGGGGAGGATAGAGCGGCTTGGTGGGCACCTGGTGTCCAGCCAAGGTCAACCCACCACATAAGCCATTGCTTAAACTGGTCATACTCTGCAGAATTTCTATGAATGCATCACATATTTTGCTGTTTCTCTTAATAGATTTCCCAGATTTTCCAAAGAAATAAAATGTAGTCATCTGTAATCATAGAATCATAGAATGGTTTGGGTTGGAAGGGACCTTAAAGATCATCTAGTTCCAACTCCCCTTCCACTAGATCAGGTTGCTCAAAGCCTCATCCAACCTGACCTTGAACACTTCCAGGGAGGGGGCATCCACAACTACTCTGGGCAACCTGTTCCAGTGTCTCACCACCCTCACAGTAAAGAATTTCTTCCTAATATCTAATCTAAATCTACCCTCTCTCAGTTTAAAACCATTACCCCTCGTCCTATCACTACACTCCCTGATAAAGAGTCCCTCCCCATCTTTCCTGTAGGCCCCCTTTAAGTACTGCAAGGCTGCAATAAGGTCTCCCCGGAGCCTTCTCTTCTCCAGGCTGAACAACCCCAACTCCCTCAGCCTGTCCTCATACGGGAGGTACTCCACCCCCCTGATCATCTTCGTGGCCCTCCTCTGGACCCGCTCCAACAGGTCCATTTCTTTCTTATGCTGGGGGCCCCAGAGCTGAACACAGTACTCCAGGTGGTGTCTCACGAGAGCGGAGTAGAGGGGGAGGATCACCTCCCTCGACCTGCTGGCCACGCTTCTTTTGATGCAGCCCAGGATGCGATTGGCTTTCTGGGCTGCAAGCGCACATTGCCAGCTCATATTTAGTTTTTCATCCACCAGTACCCCCAAGTCCTTCTCCTCAGGGCTGCTCTCAAACCACTCATCGACCCAGGTGCAGGACCTTGCACTTGGCCTTGTTGAACCTCATGAGGTTCCCACAGGCCCACCTCTCTAGCCTGTCAAGGTCCCTCTGGATGGCATCCCATCCCTCTAGGGAATCAACTGCACCACTCAGCTTGGTATCATCCATGAACTTGCTGAGGGTGCACTCAATCCCTCTATGTCATTGATGAAGATATTAAACAGTACTGGTCCCAGTATGGACCCTTGAGGGACGCCACTCGTTACTGGTTTCCACTTGGACATTGAGCCCTTGACTGTAACTCTTTGGACGCAGCCATCCAGCCGATTCCTTATCCATCTAACAGTCCATCCATCAAACCCATTTCTCTCCAATTTAGTGGCCAGAATGTTGTGGGGGACTGTGTCAAAGGCTTTACAGAAGTCCAGGTAGATGACATCCATAGCTCTTCCCTTGTCTACTGATGCAGTCACTCCATTGTAGAAGGCCACTACATTAGTCAGGCACAATTTGCCCTTGGTGAAGCCATGTTGGCTGTCTCTAATCACCTCCCTGTCTTCCATAGGTTTTGACATGTCTTCCAGGAGGATCTGCTCCATGATCTTACTGGGCACGGAGGTGAGGCAGACTGGTCGGTAGTTCCCAGGGTCCTCCTTATTATCCTTTTTAAAAACGGGTGTGATGTTTCCCTTTTTCCAGTCACTGGGGACTTCACCTGACTGCCATGACTTTTCAAATATGATGGAGATTGGCTTGGCAACTACATCAGCCAGTTCCCTCAGGACCCTGGGATGCATCTCATTGGGTCCCATGGACTTATGTGTGTTCAGGTTCCTCAGGTGGTCTCAACCTGATCTTTTCCTATGATGGGAGGGACTTTGTTCCCTCAGTCCGTGTCTTGACGTTCAGGGACTCGAGACATGTGGGAATAGAGATTACCATTGAAAACTGAGGCAAAGATGTTGTTGAGTACCTCAGCCTTCTCCATGTCAGTTGTCACCAGCTCTCCTGTGTTATTTATCGGGGGGGTACATTTTCTTTAATCTTCCTTTTCTGGCCAATGTACTTGTAAAAGCCCTTCTTATTATTCTTCACATCACTTGCCAAATTCAGCTCCAGCTGTGCCTTAGCTTTCCTAATCCCATCCCTACACATCCGGGCAGCATCCCTGTATTCTTCCCAGGATATGCATCCATGGTTCCACTGTCTGTGCATTTCATTCTTACACTTTAGTTTGACCAGCAGGTCCTTACTGGGCCATGCTGGTCTCCTGCCTTCCTTGCCTGATTTCTTACATGTGGGAATTGAGAGTTCTTGCGCTCTAAGAAAAACATCCTTAAAGAACTGCCAGCTCTGTTCAGCTCCTTTATCCCCAAGGGCAATTTCCCATGGGGTCCTATCCACTAATTCCTTAAACAACTGAAAGTTTGCTCTCCTAACATTCAGCAACCTGACTGTATTGGCCCATATCCCTCAAGATTCTGAATTCCACCAGAGCATGATCACTGCTGCCCAAGCTGCCACCAATCTTGACGTCCCTATTTAGTTCTTCCCTGTTGGTGAGCAACAGGTCCAGTAATACTTCTCCTCTGGTTGGGCTGTCTATCACCTGGATTAAAAAGTTATCCTCAATGCGCTCCAAGAGTCTCCTGGACTGCTTACAGCTTGCTGTGCTGCCTTTCCAGCAGATGTTGGGGTGATTGAAGTCCCCCAGCAGGATCAGAGCCTGCGAGCATAATGCTTCCTGTAGTTGAAGTAAGAACGCTTCATCTACAGGCTCCCTTTGATCGGGGGCCCATAGTAAACACCAACCACAAGGTTTCCTTTGTTGGCGTGGCCCCTAATTTTTACCCATAAGCTCTCAACCTGTCCATCGCTGGTTTTCAAAGACAGCTCTGTGCAGTCAATCCATTCTTTTACATAGAGAGCAACCCCCCCGCCCCTCCTTCATTGCCTATCCCTTCTGAACACTTTATAGCCATCAATTGCAGCTCTCCAGTCGTGCAATTTATCCCACCATGTTTCAGCGATAGCGATTAGATCATAGCTTTCCAGCTGCACAGTAGCTAGTAGCTCCTCCTGTTTGTTGCCCATGCTGTGTGCATTGGTATAGAGGCACTTCAGCTGGGCTATTGACCTTGTCACCTTTTTGGAGGAACATGCCCTAATTCCTTTGAGGCATTTCACAGGTGTTTCCCTATTTGTTCCTAATACATCAGCAGCCCCTGGATCTTCTCTGTTGCTCAAAACTCCATCCGCTTTTACAGAAATTTTTTTCAACACTACAGAAGGGAAACTGGAGGAGAGAGATTTAGGCTAGAGTTCGATGAACTCTCCAAAGCAGCACAAGTCAGTGTCACCACTGATAGAAATAGTCCTGTTCTTCCTACACTTCAAGAAGTTTGTGCTACAGATGTGACTGGTGCAGCTGTGCTGGGGAAGTTGCACTACATGAATGGGTACAAGCGAAGGGACAAAAGCCCTGCTAGTCTCTCTTGACTGCCAGCAAAGCCACAGTTAAATAATGTTGGAGAAGAGTTGCATTTTGTGTTTTGGAAGGTTTCTTCCCATACCTTCAAGCTCTAACTCTGAATTAATTAGGTAAAGCAGAAAAGTAAAATGGTGTTAAAATATAGCACACAAAAAAGAAAAGCATTTAATCTCTATGCAGTTAGTTTCTGTGGCAGGCTGAGAGATATCTCCGATTTCTGTTTCTGCAAAATGTGGAAATAATACTTTACATGTTAAGCCCATCAGTGCTAAATTTCACAGTCCTATATCTACTGAACTGCTGTGGAACCAGCTGCTGCTAGATTACAACATTAGGGGGTGTAACAATGAATAATTGAGAGCCCATTCTGCAGTTGATTGCCCGGCTCTGTTCCTGTCCTGACTTGATCCTGGCCTTCTCCTCTCTGCCTTTCATGCCCTGCTCTTTTGACAAAGGGTATTTTCCAAAAGTAGTGATTCAGTGCCCTAAACTGCCAGAACTCTGTTTTCCTTCTTCATTTCTTCTTTTTTTCCACTTGCCTTTCTGCAGGTGAAAACGTGTTGTAATGAACTTGCCCCTCTGTAGAACTTGCTGTATATTTTTTACCAAAATTAACTTTTAGTTATTCACTTGGTTCTGGCCTTTAAACAAATGAAATGCATTGTTCCATGTTTAGATGACTAAAATGATGTTTCAGTGTCCTGGTTTTGGCTGAGATAGAGTTAAATTTCTTCCTAGTGCTGTGTTTTGGATTCAGTATGAGAAGAATGTTGATAACACACTGATGTTTTCAGTTGTTGCTAAGTACCCTCCTAGTCAAGGACATCCAGCTTCCATGCTCTGCCAAGTGCACAAGAGGCTGGGAGGGAGCATAGCCAGGACAGCTAACCCAACTGGCCAACAAGGTCTTCCATACCATGTGACGTCATGCTCAGTATATGAACGGTAGGCGTGATCCAGGAAGTACCGATCGCTACTTGGTTACCGGTCAGCGCGGGTGGTGAGCAATTGCATTGTGCATCACTCTCTTTGTATATTCTACCATTATTATTATTATTATAATCCGTTCTTTTTCTGTTCTATTAAACTGACTTTATCTCAATCCATGAATTTTACTTTTTTCTCCGATTCTGTCCCCCATCCCACTGCTGTGGGTGGGGAGTGAGCGAGCGGCTGTGTGGTGTTTGGCTGCTTGCCGCGTTAAACCACAATATTCAGTTATTTTTTAATTATAGGCAGAGCAAACCAGCCCAACAAGCTTCCTCTTGACAAGAAAAGCTTTCTCGTTCTGGATGAATAATGCAAATTGGAGAAATAACACGGCTCCTGCATTTTATGTGTAGGCAGGTAATGTCTATCCTTCAGCAAGTGCATCAGGCAAACAAGAACACTTTGGGGAAACAGCCATCTCCCAGAACAGAACATTGTGTTCTTGCCATGGTAGAAAGAACTTTCCAAGTAAGTTACAGTATTTTCAACTTTGTGTTTTAAGATTTTGATGTGCAGCTGTTTTGGGTGCCTTGCCTTTGCAGTCATTACTGGAGTTGCTGCAGCAGGAGATGTTACAAATGAATAGTCCTCCTTACTGTCAGTAGAAACACCTGGCTCCAAAGGGCTTGTGCCATCCCCAGCAGGTAGGAAAACAGGGTGATGTTTGATCCTGATGAAGCAATGAAATTAAACTGCAGGGAGGTGCAGAATGTCCTGGAAATATATGCTCAATGCCAGCACTTGGTTTACTTACTGGTAGTAATCTTCCCAGCAGGTCCTGAGAAATGGTGATAATGTTCTCTGGAAAGAGTCAAATTATGCCCTCTTTTGCTGAAGTGAGAGTTACTCTGATTTGCAGGCTTTGAATGCCCAGAGGTTCTCAGACTCTCCAAGGGCTTAGGTGAGGAAGTCTCCACTGTCTCAGCCAGATCAGCATATCCTATTTCCCAGAAAAACCTTATTAGGCTGGTGTTAAAGCCATGGATTTTTATACATATCGATAATGTAAAGAAATAAAGGAAAAAAATGTCCACAAGCCTCACACTATAAGTTCTCTAAGGCAGGGAGTTTCATGACAAGCATCCTTTATATATTCACAGGATATAAAGGAATATATATTTATGCAACATATATGAATGCAACATGCATGCTGTATACAACAACTGACACATTTTTAGACTATTCTGAACTAGGTAGTAATTCAATTATTATTACTTACGTTTGTTAAGATTCTGTTGTATAGAAAAAACCCGAACCCAAGTGTCTCTGTCTGAACTATTTAGGAAATAAATGCAGACAAGGTAGGATGTTCTGACATTTCCATAGAAAATGTCACCATTTTTCTTTTCACTTTCTTCATCTTAAACATGTGGGTGGTGAAGACAGCTGATTAATGTGTCTGTGAGATCAGAAATAAACTGGGTCATTGGAAAAGATCTAAATAGAAAGAAGGCAAGAAGATAGCATGGACAGAGACACAGAGAGAGAAAACTGGAGAAGGAAATAAGAGAGTCAGCTATACTGGTGTCTCTGACAGCACCATGTTGAGTGTGAGGAAGATCAAATGAGTTCTGAGATGGGGCTGAATAGAAGACTGAATGTTCAAATGTAGTTTGAAAAAAACTCAATGCATTAGAAAGTCAATTCAAAGCTAAGGTTTCTCTCTGGGGTGGTATATGTGATGTATGTAGCATAAACAAAACAGAAATCATTCAGTTATTTAGAACAATTTTTCCAATGGAGTATAATGAGAAGTATGTCCATGAAGAAAACACCCAGGAAATCTGCCTCCCAGGTTGTGGTTCAGTCATATCCTGTGAATTTTGTGTACACGTTCTCAAAGGTACTGTCCCCCTTCCTCCTCCGGGGCAGTGACTCCTGGCTCCCAGCCATCTGCTCAGTGCCCTGGTCTGTACTGTGTCCACACACCCAGGCATCCTATCGTGTCTGTACTGGTATAATCTAGTGATATATTGGAATTGTGTTTGGGGTCTTGGACTGGACTGCAGCATTACCTATTGATTATTTCTTGGCTCACTGCCTAGACTAAAGATTTATTAAAAAATTTACGAGACTTTAAATGAAACTCTTCAAAAGAAAAATACCCCAGAAGCTCTGACTATGACTTACGGTTTTTGAAACTCAAGTGTCAGAATGAAGCAGAAGAGATTGAGAACATACCAGGGAAAGTTCTTCCTTATTGTTTCTCGCTTAATCTGGCAGGAAAGTAAAACTGACTCTCTGTTGCCACAATTTGATTATTTTCTCTGAGTTGCTAATAAATATGGTTTTCACCCTGACTCTAGGCACAATAAGGTATCTGGCTAGCATATAAAAGCTTCCTGAATATCATGTTTATTCCTGAGACACGTAAAGAGAACAGATAGTGCCAGCTGCTAGTCTTGTCTATTTGTATTGCTGCAATGCTTAGAGGCTCAACCGAGTAGTCTCTGCTCATACCTAGCAAGTCAATGATAGGCTGGGCATAGGAATCAGGTTTCTTGGTGCACTATGCACTAGACTACATGCCTCAGTCCCATTGTTCTACAGAATTTTCCCAGCTGAATTCTTTTTGGTATGAATTACTTCAGGGTTTATCTACAAGGATCAAAATAGAAATGTAAAAGACTCCATATATAACCTATTCTGTGGCAACAATATATACAAGAAGAACCAATGTATAGCCCTGGTATTTTGAATGAGCCAGAATGTTTTACCATTTTACATCTCTTCAGCAAAATGAAGAGAAGAGTTATACAAGAATAGAATAGTATGCCTTCATATCAATTATAATCAGAAATTTTGCATTTTTGCACTTCAAGCTTCCCTGCTAAAACTAGAAACTAATTTGAGTCTGTAAATGTGAGCAAGTGCTGCAGTTTTCTAACTTCTATTTTGCTTATTAACTTTTTTGTTAATGTTGCTTTTAAAAACTGATTTCCTGCAGTTAAGTCAACAGCAGGTCAGTTTATAGTATCTTTTAGGTCAAGTTAATTCATTTAAAAATGTGCAACATGGGTTTATTTTACACAAAGTGTCCTGGTTCCAGCTGGGACAGAGTTAACTTTCCTCCCAGTAGCTTGGGGGGTGTGCTGTGTTTTGGATTTAGTGTGAAAGGAGCATTGATGGCCCATTGATGCTTTGGCTGTTGCTGGGTGGTGCTTGCACGGGGGTGGGGGGGGGGGGCGGGGAGCACAGCCGGGATGGTGGACCCAGCTGGCCAATGGGGTATTCTATACCATGTGACATCATGCTCAGTATAAAAACCAGGTGTGTGGGGGGGTTCGCCCCCCCCGTTCGGGATACGCGGTCGGCGAGCAGTTGCATTGTGCATTTCCTGCTTTGTATATTCTGTTATTGTTGTTGTTCTCATTGTTATTCTTACTGTTCTACTTTGTTTTATTTTAATTATTAAACTGTTTTTATCTCAGCCCGGGAGTTTTCCTACTTGTGGCCTCCTGATTCTCTCCCCCATCCCACTGGAGGAGGGGGGTGAGCGAGCGGCTGCGTGGGGTTTATTTGCTGGCTGGGGTTAAACCACGACAGAAAGAAATTAAATTCTGTGAAATTGATGATCTGCTAAAGGGCTATTTGGAAGGGGTAAGAAAGTTCTGTGGCTCTGCTTTTAGTTCAACAACAAAACAACTTCCCTCCCTGTCAGAGCTCATGTATTTTTCTTTTGTGGCAGCTCTTAAATACCATGAAATTTACAGTGGTACCATTTTATGAACTGTCCAGGAACATAATAGCAAGAATCAATGAGACAAATTTTGAGAGCAGAGGAAAATATGAAACAACCTCTAATGGTAGAACACGTTCAATTTCTCTTGAAGCAGACCAATAATGTAATTATAATTGGTTTGAGACCTTTCTTATGATATATGATAGATACACATTAAAGTTATGTTATAGTACTATAACAGCAATCATGAAGACAAAAACTTAAAGGAGTGAGAGAAAGCCAGTCTCAGAACTGGGACTTATTTTGCATTCTGGGCAGAAGCACAAATTTCATCATATGTCTGTCAAAACTGGTACAAGAAGCATCTGAATAAAATAAATCACAAAACATACGTGGTAAGACTCTCTAAAGATGAAATTTTCAAACATCCTCGGGGAATATTCTTCTAAAAATTTCTAGTTTTGTAATGTGAGGTGAGCAGAGTTCTTATATAGTCAAGGTGTTAGTGGAGAATTTTGGATATCGTTGCATCAATTTTGAATTCTTTAATACCCACACAGTGAAGTCATGCTAAAACTGGCTACAAAGTGTCTGCATAATTTTAGTAGAAGAAATTCCTTTATTATGACTAAGGTTGCAAAATACCATTGAGCATAGAAAACCAAACTGTACTGGTGTTACTCATCCTGAGTAGTAGTTACTCCTTGAGTAGCCCCTTGAAAACATTAGGAGCACTTGTAGAAGAAACTCCTACTTAGTTTGAGTAACATGTGAGTGAAAGGAATGAACAGTTTGTCTAGTCAGTCCTAAACCTTATAACAGGTGTGCAATAGTTGTAGAGACATAGCTTTTTTGGCAACCATTCAACAGCTCCAACACCATAATCAGCTTGCAGCCTTGGCGTTTACAGCGGCCTATGCTGTTGCGAACACCAAGCCCATCCCAGTGTCAACAGTAACAAAACAAGAGAACATATAACCCAGTAGAGCTTTGAGGTTGGAAAGGTCCCACATTTCATCAGCTCAGAGACAAAATGTACAGCTGTACCTAATTATTCATTTTTCTCTTTGCCTCAATATGTAGTTTGTGCCTACTGAAAGACCCCTGTACCAAACAAGGTGCCGTAGAGAAGCAACCTTCTCCAAGTTGCATGTTAAAATTTAATGGAAAGTAATCTGCAATTTGGGCTAATTTAAAGCAGATTGTGCTTGTCGTATTCCAGCTATACACTCATAGAGTGATATGCTGATCTAGGAGTTGGAGACTACAGCATGCCTATCAAAGCAGCTGGCTTTCTGCCCACTTGAATGAATGGCTCAAAAAGCCAGTTGCTCATAGCCTAAATGATGAGTCAATTATCTGGTACTGCAGTGGCGGTGATGCTAGCATCATTACAACTAGCAGCAAATTACTCAAAACAACAAATTGTCTCAGTTTAATTCCATCTCTAGTACAAACAACAGCCATGTTCACTTTTTGTAAGTGCAGGGAACTTTGGCCATGCTCACCCTGTCTAAATTTGCCTTAATTCCTTACTCACCTAACCTAAATTTATTTCCCTCTGCCTGGTGTTTCCCAGTGCCTAGCTGTACACTTATTCAGGACCTCTGAACTTCTGAGGCCAACAAAACAATTCACTGCATGGCTCAGGCCCGGAGATGTATGTGTCAATTAGCCTAATTCTTGGCCTGAGCTTTATGGGGCAGCAGATGACATCTGCTTAGGGAACTTCCATCTCATATAATTCAATGGATAACATAGGTTTGCCACTCAAAGAAAGCACGCCATAAACCAGCCATGTATAAAGAGTACCTTTCTTGTGCTTGAGCTCTGTGTGCTCAAAGCCCCCCAAGGAAGGCACATCTTGCAGTTCAGAGCTTCTGGGGAATAACCCTCGCAGAATCAAACCAACTGGAGCAGCATCCTGGTGGGAAGCAATGATCTGTGGCACCATGCAAAAATGTAGAAATATAGAAAAATCCTCCTCATTCGGGCACTGGTACATGTGCAGTGTCCTGGTTGGAGGCCAGAGTCCTGACTAGATCCCAGCTTACAATGACCCGGGGGCTCTGCAGACAGAGGCTGCTCTCAACCCTGTTATGGTCTTCACAATCAGACAGACTTATGTCCTGCATTATTTAAAATTTTGAATGAAACAAATGTACCTTACTAAGTAACATAGAGGCAGTATGTGCAATGGATTGTGTGTGGCAAGTTAGATCTTTCTCTCCTGATGTCTGCAGTCAGGCATGGTATTAAGCCACAAAGATGAAGGAATAGTGTGTCAAGCTGTTAGGTGCAGTGATGATAATCTTTGCTTTTGACTAATAACAGTAGAGAGGGGATGCAAGAGAGGCCTCATTAGAAACAACATATGGGACAATTTCCTTCAGTATTCCCTCCTCTTTCTTCTGAAAATTTAGTCATTGGCATGGTCTGTGAAAATGCATTTCTCTCTGAGGAAGTCTGGAGTTCTTAGCTTTCCAAGCACTCACTCAAATCATAAAACCATAAACTGAAGCTGTATTAAATATTTTGTGAAGTACATTTTTTTCTCACAGGGAAAACCTATGCAAAGAGACAATGCAAACACAAACTGCTTAAATTCTGTCTGATTTGGAGATAACATGTTAAACCTGATTAATGTAATGACATCACTGATGAAGATACCTTCACTGATGAAAATACCTTCACTGAAGCTTAAGAATATTTTTCAAACTATCATGGCTGCTAACTCTTGTGAAAGGTTGTCGTAATTTTCAGTGCATCTGAAAAAGAAGGCAATTAGTTTGTAGAGTTACTAAGTTACACATTTGGATTTTGTTTTTAAACAGTCTGTTTTTGAAAGTATTGAACATCTCCTTTATAGTGCTTTTCACCAACTACTCAGGATTTCCAGGATGCTACACGAGAGCGATTAAGGATTTACCACCTTTATCTCAATTTAGGCTCAGTGTGTAAGATCCAGGCACAGAAGAATTTTTCTTATTGTTTTATTTTCCCCTCATTCCAACAGTTAATTTTATTTGGTTCCTTTTTACTGAGTCTTCATTTTAATCCAATTGTCTCATTTAGCCCTCCAAGCCTCTTGTTAAGAGGCAATAAGCACTTTAAAACACAATTATTCTTCATTATTAATTCAAAGAATGAAATGCCCAAGTCACACAACTTTGTCAGGATTTCAGTTTTACCTTTATTACTACACTTATTAACCTCAGTGGGAGAAATACCACTGATATATAAGTCGTGTTTTGTTAAATATTTCACCTGGTATGACGACCTTCATTCTGTTTCCCATTGTTGCTCTGAGCAATACATTACTCTCTACAACTCTCTTGTTGGTTCCACTGAACATTTTGTAAAATAAAATAGCAAAAGTTAAATCAAAAGGCAATGGACCAAATTACTTGTTCTACAGCTCCACTGAAATCCATCACCTGAGGGATGAGCTTGGCCAGCTGGTTCAAACTTTGCATTCATTTTACCATATAGTGGGCCAAATTTCCTTTCATAAATCATAGAATCATAGAATAGCCCAGGTTGGAAGGAACCTCGAAAGATCTGGTCCAACCTTTCATGGGACCAGAGCAGTTGTTCATATCAGAGCAGTCTTGCAAGGATGCATAATTTGACATAAGGTTAAATTTTGGTAGTATACCACAGCTCATCTGCAAAGCATCCAGGGAAATGTGATGTTTAGTTCTTGAAAATGTACTACATTTATGAAAATTATATGATGGACTTATCTGTTATTGTTGTTACATCAAAGCCAAGAGATTTCAACTAGTTTGGGATCCCACAGAGTAAAGCATTCTGAAGATATGCAGCAAACTCTTTCAAGAGCTTATGATTTACATTTTTATCTAAATAGAAAACAAAGAGTAAGAAGAAAACACAATGACTTTTGAAATGCCTTGTAGCAGGGCCAGGAATGAGAAGCCAGTTCTTCCAAATTCTTTTCTATGAGCCCGTCTACCATGCCACATTATCTCATCAAGATAAGCAGATTAAGTTACATCTTGTCACATGAAACAACTTCTACATGTAAATTATATGCATGTGTGTCTGTGTATCCATGCAGATGCATACATACATATTCCCATACAAACTTTTTAAAACTTTCTTGGATAGATAAAATTCTTTGTCCATGAGCTTTGACTTTCACATGAAACAGAAATATATTAACTATCTCCTTTCAGGATAAATTGTGGTACTTTTTTTATCCTTTCTATTTCTTGTTTATTTTCTGCTCCAGTAACTTCACTTGTCTTTCTGTTGTCTGCAAAATACTAAAGAAAAAAAAAACACTCAAAACAGTAGCACTTCAAGAGCAAGCTTTTTTCTTGGTGTCCCCCCATAGCAGCATGACCTTTGTCTTACCTCGGTCTATATTTTTTTCAACAATGTTACACAGTCTCAAACCACTATACTCGCAATTATTTACACACACACAGTTTGTATCACTGCACTTGCAAAGATATATAGGCGTGTGAATACATAAACCGCTGTCTTAGTACTTTTGAAAATGGTAAAGAAATTAGGTATCTATTTGCATGTTTGGACAATAAATACCTTAAAAATCTGATCACGAGATATGAATACATAATTTCTGTAATACATAATATGTAATACATAAGTAGTGTAATTATAAAAACTATTGACAATTTATATATCTAATTATTTGCATTAGGGGAACAATGACTAGTGTTTTAAAAACTATAATTGGGACAATCAGAATAGAAACTTTTTTTAAAGCCAGTTCCTTCTTCTCTTCCTTGTTTAAGCCAGAGCAGCACACTGTGTAGCACATTTCCCTTCATGTCTTGTCCCCATGCAAGAGCTTATGAAATCCTCAGTTCTGGCTGTTCAAGCCATCACCTGAGATCTGTGATGACAGGGAAACTATTTTAAATCTTTTATTTTTTTAATGCAGATGAATTTATAGTGTTGGAGCCAAATTAAAAATTGGTTGTTGATATACTGAAGGTACCTAAAATGTGTCTACAAAGGGAGTAACAAGATTCCTCCCCCCACCTGCTCTCTCTCATCTCAACTTCTCCCCCTGCCCCTCACCCCTCCCCTGAGCTTGAGCAAAGGTGAATTTGCATGTACCACTTTTGAAGGGCCCACATAGATACTAATGAGCTGAAAGTTGTTACTGGTGCACAGCCTCTCTTAGCTATGGAGGATGTGCATTTTACCATTCAATATCATGTTTTCTTAAATATTTACTTAACTTCCTATGACTAATATAACCCCTATATCCCCAAGAACTTTTCAGTCTTTAACATTATTTTTCCTAGTAGCACATCCCTGAGATGAAGCCAAGGGTCTGTATTTTTAGAGATAGGTAGGCATTATTCTGCTCTGTAAAACTTTGACAACTCTTTTCCTTTTCCAATAAGCAATTATCATAAAATACAACTGCCAGCACAAAAAATAGCAATGACCATGAAACTCTGTAGTACCCTGTGCTGCTGAAGCACTGTTTTGCATTTCTCAGAAACATTTGCCATCTGTTTGAAGAAGAGGATCCCCTACAGCATTTTTTGTTTCATTTTGAAGATGGAAATAGCATAATGATTCAGTCCGATAACTCTTCTAACTGCAAACTACTGGCATGCAGGAGCTGTGAGAAAAATTAGGTTTGACACCTCACCGTATTCTGAAACTGACAAAAAAAAAGACCTGCAAGGTTTTTGGAAGCAATAGCAAATGGCCATAAATGATTACACTGGACATGAGCACTGAAACTTCAGGTGTAAAAGCTGAGTTTGAATACTATGCTCCCATAAACACACGCTCCAAAACTTTGAGGGCTGGAAATTTGGACTGAAATACAATTGTACTGAAACTCCTGCTATTTGGATTTAGTGAGTGTAACTTATGCCAATATGATTGCTTCTGCTTTTGGTATGCTGCTGATTTCTCTTTCAGAGAGCTCTTCTCTGCAGAGATCAGCAGCTGTTTTACAGGGGGCTGTTATAGTCTGTAGCAGAAGACAGACATAGTGTTGATCCTATTTTTAATAAAATTGAAAATGTTTCATGTAGAAGTTGTTTGCTTATTGTAGAGGGACATTTGTACTGTGAACAGTGATCCACATACAGGTATATATATTCAGGTATATCTCCAGATGAAATGGATTTATATACCATTGTTACCTCTTGTGATTGAAAGTTGCTGTCTCTTATGCTGTAATTCTCTTTTCGGTTTTAGAAAACATTAGCAGGAAATTTTAACCAGCTTAGCCATCTGAGAATTTTACATAAATTTTTTTTTCATCAGAAAATGTCATCAATCTTTCATACATGAGCGTTTCACAAGACAGATCTTGTGCTTCTAGTCTAAGAAAATTGTCAAGAAATCAATGAATTAAAAGTTCAGGTTTTATGTAAAGTGAAATTCTGATGAAGGTATCTTTGTATCAGCAGCAAGAGTATAACTTTTTTTAAAGTTATGAAAACAGTGAAATAAGAGCAGAGAATCTGTCTTACTCCAAACATAATAAACAGCCCATTGAAACTTAAAAACAACAGGCTATCCTCAGACTATAGTCAAGTTAGATCTTAACAACCCAAGGAAAAATATAGAGGGTGTTGAAAGGTATCCTGTGAACGGAGCCTTATCTGCTGCCTATCCCAGGCTGTAGTGACTCTGAGTCTGGAAGTGAATATATTTCAAGCTCTGCCAAGACTTTACAGCAAATTAAAATGGAATTACTGAATATATTTGTCAGTATCGGAACACTCAAGTTGTTAAGCACTTGGACGATCACTATGTTGTGTGAATTTTCTAACTGGTATGTGGAATTTGGCTGCCGTTACATCAAGTGGTTTAAGAGTTGGTTTCTGGATTCTGGATTTAGTCCAGTCAAGGCTACTGCTGCTGTAAATCATTTGAGTGTTATGAAAGAATCTCTGCTAGGCTGACTACACTAGCAATGCAAAATTAAGTGCTTTAATCATGAAAACTTTTCCTCAGCTGAAGAGAAGAAGCAGTGATATGAACTGCTGAAGCAGCCCTGACAAACCTGGTACTGAGTTGTCTTCATGTTCCCATTAACCCTGGGACCTCCCATAGATCCATTCTCCCATCCATGTTTCCAGTATTTAGACAATGTAAATACATTGGGTGAAATGTGAAGGCCAGTGGGAGTTTTGCCATTGCTGGTCACCAACAAAATTTTTTCAGATTTGTTTCTGACCCTGTAGGCTTTGACCTAATTTGCAGGAAAAGGAATGTATAGATCAAAGCAAAGCCTGAAATGAAATTCTAATAACATAATGTATCTACCAGCCACATTAAGAATGCAAGCAGGAGAACTGAATTTGAATATGATTTAAACACTTGTTGATCAAAATATATATAAATATACTTACATACTGTCCTGGTTTCGGCTGGGATGGAGTTGATTTTCTTCCTGTTAACTCGTATAGTGCCGTGTTTTGGATGTAGTGTGAGAATAATGTTGATAACACACTGATGTTTTGGTTGTTGCTAGGTAATGTTTACACTAGTCAAGGACTTTTCATCTTCCCATGCCCTGCCAGATGTGCAGGGGGCTGGGAGGGAGCGTGGCCAGGACAGCTGGCCCAGCTGGCCAATGGGCTATTCCATACCATATGACATCATGTTCAGCATATAAGGCTGGGTGAAGAAGAAGGAGGGGGGGCGTTCGGAGTGATGGCGTTTGTCTTCCCAAGTAACCGTTACGCGTGATGGAGCCCTGCTTTCCTGGAGATGGCTGAACACCTGCCTGCCCATGGGAAGTGGTGAATGAATTCCTTGTTTTGCTTTGCTTGCGTGCGCGGCTTTTGCTTTCCCTATTAAACTGTCTTTATCTCAACCCACGAGTTCTCTCACTTTTACCCTTCTGATTCTCTCCCCCATCCCACCCGGCGGGGGGGTGAGCGAGCGGCTGGGTGGTGCTCAGTGGCCGGCTGGGGTTAAACCACGACACATACACATGCTTTTGCTCAATTCCAAGCCTCTTTGAGCTCATTTAGAATTACTCTGGAGACTTGGTGGTGCAATAGATCAGATTCTGGTCTAAATGACATCATGCTGGCCAAAGGGTGGCAGTAATAAATCTCTAAATTCAGCATTCAAAAAAACCCACAACATTTGTAGCTGAGATGCCAAGCATGTTAAACCCTTGAAAAGAAATGATCTAAAAACTTGTCTGGAATGTGATGATTTCACCAATCCATGGGACAGAGTCTGCACACAGTTGCAGATGTAGAAAACTGTTCATGGCTTTATGACAAAGCACTAATCTGACCACGGGCCAAGTTCAGACTTGGCGTGAAGGAGTGTAGAACCGATTTAAACGGATGGAGTTGCACCAAGGGGGACTTGCTCCCCAGAGACGCAGAAAGGTCCTTGATGAATATACTCCAGTTAACAAGGCTATGTTCATTCAGAGCCAGGTTTTGCTGATCTTGCTCATACTGAATAACACCTGTTTAGGCCACTGCCATCTCACTAAATTAGTTGGATAAGGTAGGAGAGCCACACTGGAACCAGCCCTACAGAGAGAGTACCTTTCCAGTGCTCGAGATGGGGGGAAGGCACACCTTGCAGCGCAGTACAGCTTGGGAGAGAGGTAGTCCTGCCTGCCTACAGAGCAACCCAGCTGTCGCTCGTGGAGCCCTCTAGTTTCTGGGTGTATTTCCACCAGCACAAGGCCAAGAAATTATGTGTTTTATTTAAGCCTCTAAAAAAACCAGCTGACAGAATGTAAATATGCATGGTAGATCTCAGGACAATAAATTTACTCTCTTTGTAATTAAAAACATTCACAAAAATCTTTCTTAATGGTATTTTTAATTTCATTTAGCAGACACAGGTATAAATTGGGAGAGGAGTGGCTGGAGAGCAGCCCTGCAGAAAGGGATCTGGGGGTGCTGGTCGACAGCAGGCTCAACAGGAGTCAGCAGTGTGCCCTGGCAGCCAAGAGGGCAAACCGCATCCTGGGGTGCACCAAACACAGCATAACCAGCCAGTCAAAAGAGGTGATGATCCCACTTTGTTTAGCATTGGTGCGGCCTCACCTTGAGTACTGTGTGCAGTTCTGGGCCCCACAATTTAAGAAGGATGTTAAGGGACTTGAATGTGTCCAGAGGAGGGCAACAAAGCTGGTGGAAGGGCTGGAAGGCATGTCCTATGAGGGGTGGCTGAGGACTCTGGGTTTGTCTAGTTTGGAGAAAAGGAGGCTGAGGGGCGACCTCATTGCTCTCTCCAGCTTCCTGAGGAGGGGAAGTGGAGAGGGAGGTGCTGAGCTCTTCTACCTGGGATCCAGTGACAGGATGCGTGGGAATGGTTCAAGGCTGCGTAAGGGGAGATTTAGACTGGCAACTCAAGAAGAGTACAGGGATCTCATTAGGTCATGCAGAGAGGAAATTAGAAAGGCAAAAGCCCAGCTAGAACTCAACCTGGCCACTGTCGTAAGAGACAACAAAAAATGCTTTTACAAGTATATTAATGACTGTCCTGGTTCCAGCTGGGACAGGGTTAACTTTCTTCCCAGTAGCCTGGGGGGTGTGCTGTGTTTTGGGTTCGGTGTGAAAGGAGCGTTGATGGCCCATTGATGCTTTGGCTGTTGCTGGGTGATGCTTGCACCCGGAGGGGGAGCACAGCCGGGGTGGTGGACCCAGCTGGCCAATGGGGTATTCTATACCATGTGACATCATGCTCAGTATAAAAACCAGGTGTATGGGGGGGCTCGCCCCCCGTTCGTGACACGCGGTCGGCGGTCGGTGAGCGGTTCTGTTGTGCATTGCCTGCTTTGTGTATTCTGTTACTGTTGTTGTTCTCACTGTTATTATTACTGTTCTACTTAGTTTTATTTCAATTATTAAACTGTTTTTATCTCAACCCGGGAGCTTTCCTACTTGTGCCCTCCCGATTCTCTCCCCCATCCCACCGGGGGGGGGGGTGATCGAGCGGCTGCGTGGCGTTTATTTTTTGCTGGCTGGGGTTAAACCACGACAGTCCTTTTTGGCGCCCAACGTGGGGCACGAAGGGTTGAGATAACGACAGATTATTTAGAACATATTAAGGAATTTATATCTGGTAACATATTAATTTGTTCTGCACCATGCTCTTGTTTTTACTGTACCTGTTAAAAATTGGAGTTGGGTTTTGTAGTCTGTTGTGCTCTGCCGTGATTAATGATGTTTTGCCTGGGAGATTTGTTACTAAAACGCTGGCATTGGGGGTTATTTGGTATTTGGGATTCGTAATGAAGCCGTTTCTGCATTTCGGGTACCACCTCATGGAGACCATTAGCAATTATACCTTTTCCTCCGAGAGATTTTTTATGGAGGAAATAGAGAATGGCACCCTCACTACCTTCATCTCCTTTGTTAAAATAACTTGCCAGTACCTTGAACATCCCTGGGTAGTTAAGATATATCTCTTGGTACTCCTTGGGAATATTGTTGCGGTTTTCTCCAAGGTTAGTAAGCAATTTAAGAATGTCATCCAGAGATCTGCCCCAAGGTTGGATAGTTATGAGTGGCAGGGCGAGTGGGATAGCATGGGCAAATGCCTAGGGCGATGGGCACCCCCAGTGTTCTGGAACTTTACCCCTGAACAAGTGAAGAACCCTGAAAAATTAGTAGAATATTTGGAAGAAGTATGCTGTCACCCTGGCCATTCCAGGGAGACGCAAATCACTACAATGTGCTGGGGCCTGGCCCACGCCTACCGAGCCCTGTTTAACACCACTCAGAACCCCCAAGGGGAAGGAAACGTCTCTGCAGCTGATGACAAAGCAACAGGCCCTGCGGCTACCCCACCCCCCACGGCAAGCACAGCGGCTCCCTCACCCCCCAGGGCAGGCACGGCAGCTACTCTGCCCCCTGCGATAGAGAACCAACCCATGCCGGTATCAGTCGCCCCTATACAAAAAAGAAAATGCACAAGAAAATCAGCTCGTCTAGTAAGGGATGAAGATGAACCAGGGCCATCACGAGAACAGGAGGAGGAGGAGGCAGAACCCGTAAATGAGATGGTGACCACCTGATCCCTATCTCTGGGTGAGCTGCGAGATATGCGAAAAGACTTCAGCCGTCGTCCAGGGGAGCACATTGTCACCTGGCTGCTCCGATGCTGGGATAACGGGGCCAGTAGCCTGGAATTAGAGGGTAGGGAAGCCAAGCAGCTGGGATCCCTTTCTAGGGAAGGGGGCATTGACAAAGCAATTGGACAAGGGGCACAAGTCCTCAGCCTCTGGAGGCGACTCCTGTCAGGTGTGAAGGAAAGGTATCCCTTCAAGGAAGATGTTATATGCCACCCAGGCAAGTGGACCACCGTGGAGAGAGGTATCCAGTACCTGAGAGAATTAGCTGTGCTGGAAGTGATTTATGATGACCTGAACAACGAGCAGTTATCCAAAGACCCAGATGAGGTCAAATGCACCCGACCCATGTGGCGGAAGTTTGTACGGAGCGCACCAGCGTCACATGCAAACTCATTGTCAGTAATGACCTGGAAAGATGGAGAGGAACAAACAGTGGATGAACTGGCTGGCCAACTCCGGCAATATGAAGAAAGTCTCTCTTCCTCCCTACGAGCCTGTGTCTCTGCTGTGGAGAAACTGTCTCAGGAGGTCCAGCAACTCAAAGAGGATATGTCCTGCTCCCCCCCTGCACGGGCCAGCGTCTCAGCCATTAGGAGCAAACGTCCCTCTGCTCAAGAGAGGAGACATCGTGGGTACACACCCCGGGGCACCCTGTGGTTTTACCTGCGTGACCACGGAGAGGACATGAGGAAGTGGGATGGAAAACCTACCTCAGTCCTACAGGCACGGGTACATGAGTTGCAAGGGAAAACAACCACAAAAGGGGGTTCTTCCAGGAAAACTGCTGCTCCAGTCTCCAGTGAGTTCTCCAGACAGAGTAGAAGGGCTGATTCCACTTCCGACCTTAACAAAGGGACTTCTGACTCATACTTACAAGAAGTAGATAGCGAATATGATGACCAGGACTAGAGGGGCCCTGCCTCCAGCCAGGTGGAGGAAAGGGACAACCGGGTTTACTGGACTGTGTGGATTCGATGGCCTGGCACATCAGATCCACAAGAATATAAGGCTCTCGTAGACACTGGTGCGCAGTGTACCCTGATGCCATCAGGCTATAAAGGGGCAGAACCCATTTGTATTTCTGGAGTGACAGGGGGATCCCAAGAGTTAACTGTGTTGGAGGCGGAAGTAAGTCTAACCGGGAATGAGTGGCAGAAGCACCCCATTGTGACTGGCCCAGAAGCTCCGTGCATCCTCGGCATAGACTACCTCAGGAGAGGGTATTTCAAGGACCCAAAAGGGTACCGGTGGGCTTTTGGTATAGCTGCCCTGGAGACGGAGGGAATTAAACAGCTGTCCACCTTGCCCGGTCTCTCAGAGGATCCTTCTGTTGTGGGGTTGTTAAAGGTCCAAGAACAACAGGTGCCGACCGCTACCACAACAGTGCACCGGCGGCAATACCGCACCAACCGAGACTCCTTGATCCCCATCCATGAGCTGATTCGTCGACTGGAGAGCCAAGGAGTGATCAGTAAGACTCGCTCACCCTTTAACAGTCCCATATGGCCAGTGCGAAAGTCCAATGGAGAGTGGAGACTAACAGTAGACTACCGTGGCCTGAACGAAGTGACGCCACCACTGAGTGCTGCTGTGCCGGACATGCTGGAACTTCAATACGAACTGGAGTCAAAGGCAGCCAAGTGGTACGCCACCATTGACATTGCTAATGCCTTCTTCTCCATCCCTTTGGCGGCAGAGTGCAGGCCACAGTTTGCTTTCACTTGGAGGGGTGTCCAGTACACCTGGAACCGACTGCCCCAGGGGTGGAAACACAGCCCTACCATTTGCCATGGACTGATCCACACCGCACTGGAACAGGGTGAGGCTCCAGAACACCTGCAATACATTGATGACATCATCGTGTGGGGCAACACAGCAGAGGAAGTTTTCAAGAAAGGGGAGAGAATAGTCCAAATCCTTCTGAAGGCCGGCTTTGCAATAAAACGAAGTAAGGTCAAGGGACCTGCACAGGAGATCCAGTTTTTAGGAATAAAATGGCAAGATGGACGTCGTCAGATCCCAACAGATGTGATCAATAAAATAACAGCCATGTCTCCACCAACTAACAAAAAGGAAACGCAAGCTTTCTTAGGCGTTGTGGGCTTTTGGAGAATGCATATTCCAAATTACAGTCAGATCGTAAGCCCTCTCTATCACGTGACTCAGAAGAAGAATGACTTCAGATGGGGCCCTGAGCAACGACAAGCATTTGAGCAAATTAAACAGGAGATAGTTCAGGCAGTAGCCCTTGGGCCAGTCCGGGCAGGACAAGATGTGAAGAATGTGCTCTACACCGCAGCCGGGGAGAATGGCCCTACCTGGAGCCTCTGGCAGAAAGCACCAGGGGAGACTCGAGGTCGACCCTTAGGGTTCTGGAGTCGGGGATACAGAGGATCCGAGGCCCGCTACACTCCAACTGAGAAGGAGATATTGGCAGCATATGAAGGGGTTCGAGCTGCTTCAGAAGTGGTTGGTACTGAAGCACAGCTCCTCCTGGCACCCCGACTGCCGGTGCTGGGCTGGATGTTCAAAGGGAGGGTCCCCTCTACACATCATGCAACTGATGCTACGTGGGTCGCGCTGATCACACAACGGGCCCGAATAGGAAACCCCAGTCACCCAGGAATCTTGGAGGTGATCACGAACTGGCCAGAAGGCAAAGATTTTGGAATATCCCCAGAGGAGGAGGTGATGCGTGCTGAAGAGGCCCCACCATATAACAAACTACCAGAAAACGAGAAGCAATATGCCCTGTTCACGGATGGGTCCTGTCGCCTTGTGGGAAAACATCGGAGATGGAAGGCTGCGGTATGGAGTCCCATACGCCAAGTTGCAGAAACTGCTGAAGGAGAAGGTGAATCGAGCCAGTTTGCAGAGGTGAAAGCCATCCAGCTGGCCTTGGGCATTGCCGAATGAGAAAAAAGGCCAGTACTTTATCTCTATACTGACTCATGGATGGTGGCAAATGCCCTGTGGGGGTGGTTGCAGCAGTGGAAGCAGAACAACTGGCAGCGCAGAGGTAAACCCATCTGGGCTGCCGCATTGTGGCAAGATATTGCTGCCCAGGTAGAGAACCTGGCTGTAAAAGTACGTCACGTAGATGCTCACGTACCCAAGAGTCGGGCCAGTGAAGAGCACCAAAACAACCAGCAGGTGGATCAGGCTGCCAAGATCGAAGTAGCTCAGGTAGATCTGGACTGGCAACATAAAGGTGAATTATTTATAGCTCGGTGGGCCCATGACACTTCAGGCCACCAAGGGAGAGATGCAACATATAGATGGGCTCGTGATCGAGGGGTGGACTTAACCATGGACACTATTGCACAGGTTATCCACGAATGTGAAACATGCGCTGCAATCAAGCAAGCCAAGCGAGTGAAGCCTCTTTGGTATGGAGGACGATGGTTGAAGTATAAATAAGGGGAGGCCTGGCAGATTGATTATATCACGCTCCCACAAACCCGACAGGGCAAGCGCTATGTGCTCACCATGGTAGAAGTAACCACAGGATGGCTGGAAACATATCCTGTGCCCCATGCCACCGCCCGGAACACCATCCTGGGCCTTGGAAAGCAAATCCTGTGGCGACATGGCACCCCAGAAAGAATTGAGTCAGACAACGGGACTCACTTCCGAAACACCCTCATAGACACCTGGGCCAAAGAGCACGGCATTGAGTGGGTCTATCACATCCCCTACCATGCACCAGCCTCCGGAAAAATTGAACGATACAACGGGCTGTTAAAGACAACACTGAGGGCAATGGGTGGTGGGACATTCAAGCATTGGGACACACATTTAGCAAAGGCCACCTGGTTAGTCAACACTAGGGGATCTGTCACTCGAGCTGGCCCTGCCCAGTCCAAACCCTTACGTGCTGTAGAGGGGGATAAAGTCCCTGTCGTGCATATGAGAAATATGCTGGGGAAGACGGTCTGGGTTGCTCCTGCCTCTGGCAAGGGAAAACCCATCCGTGGGATTGCTTTTGCTCAGGGACCTGGGTGCACTTGGTGGGTGATGCGAAAGGATGGGGAAGTCCGGTGTGTACCTCAGGGGGATTTAATTTTGGGTGAAAATAGCCAATGAACTGAATTGTATGATGTTAGTTATTACATAGTACTGTATGTCATCACTTTTATGGTTACCATATGCCATATTAACAGTATTACAGTAAGAATCACCCAGATTAATTTAGGATGAACGCCGATGAAACTGAGCAAGGTGCAACAATGATAGAACCAGACGAGCGCCCAGAACTGGCCTCCGCATGCAAGAGCCCAACACCACACACCATCTCTCGTGCCCTGAAAGACTGTTACGACAGGTGGAACCCGAAGTCATGGACTAAATGAACTCAACGGACGTTTTAGAGGGATGGCCCATGGACTAAGGGAATGATATCTCTGTGTGCGTATATATCAAAAGGCAGGGAAAAGTAGCGGTGACTAATTGGAATGTATGGGAAAATGTGAGACCTGGGCATGATGTAGATGGTATAGAATAAGGGGTGGATATTGTCCTGGTTCCAGCTGGGACAGGGTTAACTTTCTTCCCAGTAGCCTGGGGGGTGTGCTGTGTTTTGGGTTCGGTGTGAAAGGAGCGTTGATGGCCCATTGATGCTTTGGCTGTTGCTGGGTGATGCTTGCACCCGGAGGGGGAGCACAGCCGGGGTGGTGGACCCAGCTGGCCAATGGGGTATTCTATACCATGTGACATCATGCTCAGTATAAAAACCAGGTGTGTGGGGGGGCTCGCCCCCCGTTCGTGACACGCGGTCGGCGGTCGGTGAGCGGTTCTGTTGTGCATTGCCTGCTTTGTGTATTCTGTTATTGTTGTTGTTCTCACTGTTATTATTACTGTTCTACTTAGTTTTATTTCAATTATTAAACTGTTTTTATCTCAACCCGGGAGCTTTCCTACTTGTGCCCTCCCGATTCTCTCCCCCATCCCACTGGGGGGGGGGTGATCGAGCGGCTGCGTGGCGTTTATTTTTTGCTGGCTGGGGTTAAACCACGACAATGACAAAAGGAGAGCAAAGGAGAATCTCCATCCTTTATTGGATGCGGGGGGGGGGGGGAACATTGCCACCGAGCATAAGGATAAGGCTGAGGTACTTAACGCCTTCTTTGCCTCAGTCTTTAATAGTCAGAGCAGTTATCCTCAGGGTACTCAGCCCCCTGAGCTGGAAGACAGGGACGGCGAGCAGGATAAACCCCCCATAATTCAAGAGGAAGAAGTTAATGACCTGCTACGCCACCTGGATGCTCACAAGTCTATGGGGCCGGATGGGATCCACCCGAGGGTACTGAGGGAGCTGGTGGAGGAGCTTGCCAAGCCGCTCTCCATCATTTACCAGCAGTCCTGGTTAACAGGGGAGGTCCCGGACGACTGGAGGCTTGCCAATGTGACGCCCATCTACAAGAAGGGCCGGAAGGAGGATCCGGGGAACTACAGGCCGGTCAGCCTGACCTCGGTGCCGGGGAAGATTATGGAGCGGTTCGTCTTGAGGGCGCTCACGAGCCATGTCCGGGACAACCAGGGGATCAGGCCCAGCCAGCACGGGTTCATGGAAGGCAGGTCCTGCTTGACCAACCTGATCTCCTTCTATGACCAGGTGACCCGCCTGGTGGATGAGGGAAAGGCTGTGGATGGGGTCTACCTGGACTTC
The DNA here is from genome assembly GCF_964195595.1 of Calonectris borealis. NCBI lineage: Eukaryota > Metazoa > Chordata > Aves > Procellariiformes > Procellariidae > Calonectris > Calonectris borealis. Next base: position 55,510,349 of record NC_134351.1, on the reverse strand, counting down.
AGTAAGGCCTTTGACACTGTCTCCCACAGCATTCTCCTAGAGAAGCTGGTGGCTCATGGCCTAGACAGGTGCACTCTTCGCTGGGTAAAAAACTGGCTGGACGGCCGAGCCCAGAGAGTTGTGGTGAACGGAGTTAAATCCAGTTGGCGGCCAGTCACGAGCGGTGTTCCCCAGGGCTCAGTACTGGGGCCGGTCCTGTTCAATATCTTTATCAATGATCTGGACGAGGGGATCGAGTGCACCCTCAGTAAGTTTGCAGACGACACCAAGCTGGGCGGGAGTGTTGATCTGCTGGAGGGTAGGAAGGCTCTGCAGAGGGACCTGGACAGGCTGGATCGATGGGCTGAGGCCAATTGTATGAGGTTCAACAAGGCCAAGTGCCGGGTCCTGCACTTGGGTCACAACAACCCCAGGCAACGCTACAGGCTTGGGGAAGAGTGGCTGGAAAGCTGCCCAGAGGAAAAGGACCTGGGGGTGCTGGTTGACAGCCGGCTGAACATGAGCCGGCAGTGTGCTCAGGTGGCCAAGAAGGCCAACGGCATCCTGGCCTGTATCAGAAATAGTGTGGCCAGCAGGACTAGAGAGGTGATTGTCCCCCTGTAGTCGGCACTGGTGAGATGAATGCTGTGTTCAGTTTTGGGCCCCTCACTACAAGACAGACACTGAGGTGCTGGAGTGTGTCCAGAGAAGGGCAACGAAGCTGGTGAAGGGCCTGGAGCACAAGTCTGATGAGGAGCGGCTGAGGGAACTGGGACTGTTTAGCCTGGAGAAGAGGAGGCTGAGGGGAGACCTCATTGCACTCTACAACTACCTGAAAGGAGGTTGTAGTGAGGTGGGTGTTGGTCTCTTCTCCCAAGTAACTAGCGATCGGACAAGAGGAAATGGCCTCAAGTTGCGCCAAGGGAGGTTTAGACTGGACATTAGGAGAAATTTCTTTACTGAAAGAGTGGTCAGGCCTTGGAACAGGCTGCCCCGGGAAGTGGTGGAGTCACCATCCCTGGAGGTATTTAAAAGACGTGTAGATGTGGCGCTTAGGGACATGGTTTAGTAGGCATGGTGGTGTTGAGTTTGATGGTTGGACTTGATGATCTTAGAGGTCTTTTCTAACCTTAATGATTCTATGATTCTATGATTCTATGATTAGGAAGCATTTCTTTACCGAGAGGGTGATCAAACCCTGGAACAGGCTTCCTAGAGAAGTGATCGATGCCCCAAGCCTGTCAGTGTTTAAGAGGCATTTGGACGATGCCCTTAATAACATGCTTTAACGTTTGGTCAGCCCTGAAGCGGTCAGGCAGTTGGACTAGATGTTCGTTGTAGGTCCCTTCCAACTGAAATAGTCCATTCCTATTCTATTCTATTCTATTCTATTCTTTTCTATTCTATTCTATTCTATTCTATTCTATTCTATTCTATTCTATCTGTTTCTGGGCTACGTGTCTCAAAGGCTTTCTCCAAGAAAATGGCAAGCCCTTTTCCAGCTTTGTCAGGGGCAAAGAGCCTAAAGTATCTGATTCCAAATGCCATCTCAGCAAATGGTCCCTGCTCAGACCTCATTCTCAGCCTCCTTACCTATTCCATCCAGCTTGAGGGCATGTCCCCATCATATCGACCAGATATTTTTTTTTTTTTTTTGCTAAGAGCAATCACTTAACTTATAGTTTAAGAGGTATCAGGTCAGCATGAGAACACATATAGTAGGCAACAGAAATCCTTTCATTAATGCCTGTCCCTTCCTCCAAAGTATAATAGCTTTAGTGAAATTCTTATTCTACTTCTGTCAAATCCAGATAACTTTTCAAAGCAAAGATATTATTTAATCTAAACAGGATAATTTCCTTTCTCAACATGTCCATCATATTATTTAATGTCAAGCATGCATGACTTTAGCAGCACCTCCTCATCAAACTCCCCAAATAGAAATGGTTGGCAATCAGTGAAATATTATATGAAAATCAATATGTTCTTGTACAAACAGCCTGCTTAGATTAAACATATAATGTACTGCTCTTTAGGTGTAAAACATACTGAAATGAAACATCAGAAGAAAAGCTAAAAGCCTATAGTAGCTTTGTGGTTTGAGCTCTTAAGTCTCATTGACATTAATTGTATGTATGCTTCAAAGAGATAATATACCCCAGGATATTTAAATTAATGTAACTGATCAAAATACAAACGGTACTGCAGACAATTACAAGTGAAAGTATTAAGGATCTGATTCTGCAACCCCTTTCTCATATAGGTAACTACCCAATCACAGTGAATTTACCTATATGTGGGAGGGCTGACTGTGTCAGGCCCTAATTTTCTAAATCAAATCTTTCCTTCATATTAATGGAAGATAGCTAACCTTGACATGATGGTTTCGAAAAGACATTTTTTGGCTATTTTTAGCAACACAATTTAATCCTAACATTGTAGTGTTTGGGAAACTTATTTGGCTTTCCTTCCATCCTCAGTTACGATGAATAATAAGTAAAAAGAATATCAATAATATGTGTCACACTTACCTAATGCCCTTCATTTCATGATCTTTAAGGACTTCATGGACATGAATAAATTAACCATTACGACAACAGTCTGTAAGTAAGTAATGTTGTGCTATAAGGAAGAAATTGAAGTGCGAGGAGTTACATGAATTACCCAAGTTGAGTCAGTGGCTGATCGGGAAGCAGAACCCGGATGTCCCGGCTCTTGCTTTCCTCTTCTAACCACCAAGCACGTTTTCCGCACTCGATTACTGGGAGTGTTTTGTTTTAGCAAAATCAAAACAAAAACCTCATCAAAATGCTACAATAAGAAAATTATGAATCAGAAAACATCTGGATCATGAGAGTGCTTGAGGAGGTTGTGTCCCGAAGGTCTTTCCACACACCTTTCCCAGGCAAGCAAAGAGAAAACCAGGAGTAGCTATTCTCGAGAAAAGGTTGCAAGATTCCCCCTGCAGTTTCCTACCTGGGTCCTCTGCAGATATTTTTAAAGCAAATTACATGCAAAAGTCAGAGATGTGTGTCTGTAAGAGGAGTGGAGGAAGGGAAACTGTGCACTCACCCACCCACTGTGCTCCTCATAGGTGCTACCAGGTGTTCTCTTCACCTCACTCTCAAGATGAATGAAAAATAATCCAGCAGGTCTTTTTTTTTTAAAACTTCGGTCTGCCTTAAAACTGAACTTTAAAAAGAGTCCATCCACCAAAAGATTGACTTTCAGACCTGGCCCAATGCAGCACTCATTGAAGTCAATATAGTCCTTCCTCTTACCTGCAAGGCCTATGGCTCGGCATAAGCACTGGAAGATGATGGTAATGTTCGATAAGCAAGAAAAAAAGATAAGTGTTTCCTTTAGACATTTCTTGACATTCTTAAAAAAATAATGATACTGAAAAGGAGAAAATGGGAGAATGAAATAACAAAAATGACAGGGTAGCTGTAGCATACAAAAATGCCTTTGAGAGCAAATTAGTGGCCTCTATGACTTTAGCTTGATTTTCTAACATAAGTTTCCCTGTGTCTCATTTTGATCTGAGATGGAAGGCATTCATCCTCCTCTACACTCATTTTAGCTTGTCTCTGTATTTCTGTGCAGAGATTCATTGAATAGCATTCTTTAACATCCAAGTGAGAAAGGGGACCTTTGTGGTGACCTGCCTGATAATAATATAGGAGAGGCAAGGAAGGAGAGGTGGTGGGGTAGCCCTGTATGTTAGGGAGTGTTTTGACTGTCTAGAGCTTGACGATGGTGATGAAAGGGTCGAGTGTTTATGGGTAAGAATCAGGGGAAAGGCCAACAAGGCAGATATCACGGTGGGAGTCTGTTATAAACCACCCAACCAGGATGAAGAGGCAGATGAAATATTCTATAAGCAGCTGGGAGAAGTCTCATGATCACTAGCCCTTGTTCTCGTGGGGGACTTCAACTTACCAGATGTCTGCTGGAAAAACAATACAGTGGAGAGGAAACAGTCTAGGAGGTTCCTGGAGTGTGTGGAAGATAACTTCCTGATGCAGCTGGTGAGTGAGCCTGTGGAGGAATCAATGAGAGTACAAGCAGTATCATAGCATTGGTAAACAAGAAGCTATGGGAAGATGGGAAGTGAAAGAAGCTGTGGGAAAAAGGGAGATAAGAGGTGGCGGTTCACGGTTCTGAGGGCGTGACAAAGATAAGGAAATTAGCGGAAGAGTGTCTAGATGACCTTTGCTTAGGGGATGTACCAGGGAATTCTTTGAAGTGCATACGTGGCATAATGTGAGGTATAAAAAGGTGCTTGTGCTGTATAATAAAGGGTTTTTTCGTCTTCGTTTTCGTGCCCTCTCAGACGGAGTCCGTGCCCTTATTCGCCACATGAGCCAACTAGGGAAGGCACCCCACTGGACCTGTTGTTTGCAAACAGAGAAGGACTTGTGGGTGATGCGATGGTTGGAGGCTGTCTTGGGCATGATAGAGGTTCTGATTCTCATAGAATCATAGAATCATTAAGGTTGGAAAAGACCTTTAAGATCATCGAGTCCAACCGTCAACCCAAAACCACCATACCCACTACACCATGTCCCTAAGCGCCTCATCTACACTCTTTCAGTAATGTCCAGTCTAAACCTCTCTTGGCACAACTTGAGGCCTTTTCCTCTCGTCCTATCGCTAGTTACTTGGGAGAAGAGACCAACCCCCACCTCACTACAACCTCCTTTCAGGTAGTTGTAGAGCACGATAAGGTCTCCCCTCAGCCTCCTCTTCTCCAGGCTAAACAACCCCAGTTCCCTCAGCTGCTCCTCATAAGACTTGTTCTCCAGACCCTTCACCAGCTTCGTTGCCCTCCTCTGGACATGCTCCAGCACCTCAGTGTCTGTCTTGTAGTGAGGGGCCCAAAACTGAACACAGGATTCGAGGTGCGGCCTCACCAGTGCCGAGTACAGGGGCACAATCATCTCCCTAGTCCTGCTGGCCACACTATTTCTGATACAGGCCAGGATGCCGTTGGCCTTCTTGGCCACCTGGGCACACTGCCGGCTCATGTTCAGCCGGCTGTCAACCAGCACCCCCAGGTCCTTTTCCTCTGGGCAGCTTTCCAGCCACTCTTCCCCAAGCCTGTAGCGTTGCCTGGGGTTGTTGTGACCCAAGTGCAGGACCTGGCACTTGGCCTTGTTGAACCTCATACAATTGGCCTCAGCCCATCGATCCAGCCTGTCCAGGTCCCTCTGCAGAGCCTTCCTACCCTCCAGCAGATCAACACTCCAACCCAACTTGGTGTCATCTGCAAACTTACTGAGGGAGCACTCGATCCTCTCGTCCAGATCATTGATAAAGATATTGAACAGGACCGGCCCCAGTACTGAGCCCTGGGGAACACCGCTCGTGACCGGCCGCCAACTGGATTTAACTCCGTTCACCACAACTCTCTGGGCTCGGCCGTCCAGCCAGTTTTTTACCCAGCGAAGAGTGCACCTGTCTAGGCCGTGAGCCGCCAGCTTCTCCAGGAGAATGCTGTGGGAGACAGTGTCAAAGGCCTTACTGAAGTCCAGGTAGACCACATCCACAGCCTTTCCCTCATCCACCAGGCGGGTCACCTGGTCATAGAAGGAGATCAGGTTGGTCAAGCAGGACCTGCCTTCCATGAACCCGTGCTGGCTGGGCCTGATCCCCTGGTTGTCCCGGACATGGCTTGTGAGCGCCCTCAAGACGAACTGCTCCATAATCTTCCCCGGCACCGAGGTCAGGCTGACCGGCCTGTAGTTCCCCAGATCCTCCTTCCGGCCCTTCTTGTAGATGGGCGTCACATTGGCAAGCCTCCAGTCGTCCGGGACCTCCCCTGTTAACCAGGACTGCTGGTAAATGATGGAGAGTGGCTTGGCAAGCTCCTCCACCAGCTCCCTTAGTACCCTCGGGTGGATCCCATCCGGCCCCATAGACTTGTGAGCATCCAGGTGGCGTAGCAGGTCATTAACTTCTTCCTCTTGAATTATGGGGGGTTTATCCTGCTCGCCGTCCCTGTCTTCCAGCTCAGGGGGCTGAGTACCCTGAGGATAACTACTCTGACTATTAAAGACTGAGGCAAAGAAGGCGTTAAGTACCTCAGCCTTATCCTTATGCTCGGTGGCAATGTTCCCCCCCCCCCCGCATCCAATAAAGGATGGAGATTCTCCTTGGCTCTCCTTTTGTCATTAATATACTTGTAAAAACATTTTTTGTTGTCTCTTACGACAGTGGCCACGTTGAGTTCTAGCTGGGCTTTTGCCTTTCTAATTTCCTCTCTGCACGACCTAACGAGATCCCTGTACTCTTCTTGAGTTGCCTGCCCCTTCTTCCACAAGTGATAAACTCTCCTTTTTTTCCTGAGTCCCAGCCAGAGCTCCCCGTTCAGCCAGGCCGGTCATCTTCCCCACCCGTTCTTCTTAGGGCACATGGGGACAGCCTGCTGCTGTGCCTTTAAGACTTCCTTCTTGAAGAACATCCAGCCTTCCTGGACCCCTTTGCCCTTCAGGACTGTCTCCCAAGGGACTCGGAGATGTAAGGAGGGGGGTCAGCAGAACTGCTACCTTGGACTTCCGGAGGGCAGACTTTGGCCTGTTTAGGGGCCTGGTTGACAGAGTCCCTTGGGGGGCAGTCCTGAAGGGCAAAGGAGTCCAGGAAGGCTGGACATTCTTCAAGAAGGAAATCTTAAAGGCGCAGGAGCAGGCCGTCCCCATGTGCCAAAAGACGAGCTGGCGGGGAAGAAGACCGGCCTGGCTGAACAGAGAGCTTTGGCTGGAACTCAGGAAAAAAAACAGAGTTTATGACCTTTGGAAGAAGGGGCAGGCAACTCAGGAGGACTACAAGGATGTCGCGAGGTTATGCAGGGAGAAAATTAGAAGGACCAAAGCCCAACTAGAACTTAATCTGGCTACTGCCGTAAAAGACAAAAAATGTTTCTATAAATACATTAGCAACAAAAGGAGGGCTAAGGAGACTCTCCATCCTTTATTGGATGTGGGGGGAAACATAGTGACAAAGGATGAGGAAAAGGCTGAGGTACTTAATGCCTTCTTTGCCTCAGTCTTTAATAGCAAGACCAATTGTTCTTGGGGTACCCAGCCCCCTGAGCTGGAAGACAGGGATGGGGAGCAGAATGAAGCCCCCATAATCCAAGGGGAAATGGTTAGCGACCTGCTACACCTCTTAGACACACACAAGTCTATGGGGCTGAGGGAGCTGGCGGAAGTGCTCACCAAGCCACTTTCAATCATTTATCAGCAGTCCTGGCTAACCGGGGAGGTCCCAGTTGACTGCAGGTTAGCAAATGTGATGCCCATCTACAAGAAGGGCTGGAAGGAGGATCCGGGGAACTGCAGGCCTGTCAGTCTGACCTCGGTGCCGGGGAAGGCTATGGAGCAGATCATCTTGAGTGCCATCACACGGCACGTACAGGACACCCAGGTGATCAGGCCCAGTCAGCATGGGTTTATGAAAGGCAGGTCCTGCTTGACTAACCTGATCTCCTTCTATGACCAGGTGACCCGCTTAGTGGATGAGGGAAAGGCAGTGGATGTGGTCTACCTGGACTTCAGTAAAGCCTTTGTCCTGGTTTCAGCTGGGATAGAGTTAAATCTCTTCCTAGTGTTGTGTTTTGGATTTAGCATAAGAATGTTGATAATACACTGATGTTTTTATTTGTTGCTAAGTACCCTACTGGTCAAGGACTTTCAGCTTCCATGCTCTGCCAAGTGCACGAGAGGCTGGGAGGGACCATAGCCGGGACAGCTGGCCCAACTGGCCAATGGGGTATTCCATGCCATGTGACGTCATGCTCAGTATATGAATGGTAGGTGTTCCAGGAAGTTCCGATCGCTACTTGGTTATCGGTCAGCGCGGGTGGTGAGCAATTGCATTGTGCATCACTCATTTTGTATATTCTATTATTATTATTGTTATTGTTGTTGTTGTTGTTGCTATTATTATTATTATTATTATTTTCCCTTCCTTTTCTGTTCTATTAAACTGTCTTTATCTCAATCCATGAATTTTACTTTTTTTTTCCCGATTCTCTCCCCCGTCCCACTGCGGTGGTGGTGGGAGTGAGCGAGCGGCTGTGTAGTGTTTGGCTGCCTGCTGGGTTAAACCACAACAGCCTTTGACACTGTCTCCCACAGCATTCTCCTGGAGAAGCTGGCGGCTCATGGCTTAGACAGGTACACTCTTCGCTGGGTAAAAAACTGGCTGGATGGCCGAGCCGGAGAGTTGTGGTCAACGGAGTTAAATCCAGTTGGTGGCCGGTCACGAGCGGTGTTCCCCAGGGCTCAGTACTGGGGCCGGTCCTGTTCAATATCTTTATCAATGATCTGGACGAGGGGATCGAGTGCACCCTCAGTAAGATTGCAGACGACACCAAGGTGGGCGGGAGTGTTGATCTGCTGGAGGGTAGGAAGGCTCTGCAGAGGGACCTGGACAGGCTGGATCGATGGGCCAAGGCCAACTGTATGAGGTTCAACAAGGCCAAGTGCCGGGTCCTGCACTTGGGTCACAACAACCCCAGGCAACGCTACAGGCTTGGGGAAGAGTGGCTGGAAAGCTGCCCAGAGGAAAAGGACCTGGGGGTGCTGGTTGACAGCCGGCTGAACATGAGCCGGCAGTGTGCCCAGGTGGCCAAGAAGGCCAACGGCATCCTGGCCTGTATCAGAAATAGTGTGGCCAGCAGGACTAGGGAGGTGATTGTCCCCCTGTAGTCGGCACTGGTGAGATGAATGCTGTGTTCAGTTTTGGGCCCCTCACTACAAGACAGACACTGAGGTGCTGGAGCGTGTCCAGAGGAGGGCAATGAAGCTGGTGAAGGGCCTGGAGCACAAGTCTGATGAGGAGCGGCTGAGGGAACTGGGACTGTTTAGCCTGGAGAAGAGGAGGCTGAGGGGAGACCTTATCACTCTCTACAACTACCTGAAAGGAGGTTGTAGCGAGGTGGGGGTCGGTCTCTTCTGCCAAGTACGAAGTTATAGGACGAGAGGAAAAGGCCTCAAGTTGCGCCAGGGGAGGTTTAGACTGGACATTAGGAGAAATTTCTTTACTGAAAGAGTGGTCAGGCCTTGGAACAGGCTGCCCAGGGAAGTGGTGGAGTCACCATCCCTGGAGGTATTTAAAAGACGTGTAGATGTGGCACTTAGGGACATGGTTTAGTGGTGGACTTGGTAGTGTTAGGTTAACGGTTGGACTCGATGATCTTAGAGGTCTTTTCCAACCTTAATGATCCTATGATTCTATGATTCTATAATTATGGTTAGTATAACCGCTGCTGGGACAGGGACAGCAGTAGCCAGACACAGCAGTAGGCTCTTATTCCTCCAGGTGAAAAGGCTGATTTTCTGCCACCACTGCTTATCTCATGTTGTGACCTTTTGGGAGACATGGTTGCCTTGGAGTTTCACCAACTACCTGAGCTCCTTTCCTGCGTTTTCCCAATTCTTTTCCTTGTCTTTAATGTTTTGCCATACTTACGCTGTGGAAGAGGGGGAAATTAGTAACAAGGTGTCATGTTTGATTCAAATGAAAAATAGCAAAAGATTATGGCAGTGGGTCCCAATCTCCATTTGAATTCCTGCTGCCTGGCCTCTGTTTTCTGCAGTCCCTCCATGGAGTTATGTTGCGTTAGTCTCCGACACTTTTACCTCTCAAGATACCACCTGGGCACAGACACCGTTTCAGAAGATGGCTTTACCACTAAGTCCTCAGACTCCCAAGACCTGCATTTGGCCTATTGCCAGACTGTACATTATAAGGAGACACGGGGTAATATAAGCCAATGGAGTTTGATGTTGTTTGTGAAATGTACAGGCTTGGGATAATACAACTTCTCGTCTTGTTTAATGGAAAACTACACTGAACTTGACCTTCTGACTGAATGCAATGCTGCTCTAATAACATGTCTTTCTCATTTGTATCACTCAATGAAATCCTGCTCTCTGTGACATTAAGTTTTATCTGCACCATCAGTCTCTAGCAGAAAGACATACAGAAGCTCTGCTTAGGGGACTGCACAAATCTTTTTTATTATTAATGCCGAGCATAACCACTTCAGCTTTGTAGTCATTATTTTCTGAATTCATCTGTTCATTTTTCTGGAACTTGAGAAAAATGTAGGTTTTATGTCTTATTTAACGAACTGTGGTTCACACCGTAATGGAATTGCAAGCTACTGTCAAATCATAGATAATATGCCATCTGTGATGTTATACTAAGTTGTTGGGCCAAATATTCTTCTGGTATAAGGCAGCACAGCTGAATTTACATCAGAGGAGCCTTTTGATCAAACTTAAAATGACAAATTCATCCATCCAAATGATCTTTCCCTTCTAATTCCAGAGCCAAAGTGCAGATTTTAGAAGTTGTATTACAGCCTCTAAGAGTGTGAAAGCACTACAGCATCAAAGCAAACAAACAAAAAACCCCCAAAGCAATCCTTTTTAAAAGAAGTTCACATATATCTTAAATAGAGATTATTGTGTTGTGTCTGCCTCTAAACATTAAATTCATCAGTCTATAGCAGAATTTTTATCTCCAGTCCTCAAAAATTAATGCATGAACTGACCCTTTCCATTTATTGGTGTTTATGGTCACTGTTTTTTTCTTGTGAAAGTGGATATGATACTGGGTCCAAAGCACAGTCATATCTTGGCTCTTTCACCAGTACAACAACAAACAGGCTTTCTGATTTTATTATATTATTCCTGCACAAATACCTGAGGTAGTTCAAGTACCAGCAGCAGTCTGTCTGGAACAATCACTTTTGCTTTTCAGTGAGGGCAGAACGTCACAATAAAATGGCTATTCTGCCTCCATGCTATTTCTTATGGGCCTAGCATGAGTCTCTAAAAAAGGCACATATGAGACATACATCTTAAGATAGAGGTAGTGACTGGGGCTAGCTGCCAAAACACCTTCTCTACTCTGCAACCTGCCCCCCACTGCCCTCTTTGCTGGGGATCCTCAGGCACAGACAGGGAGGTTGCTGTGGGCAGACAAATTGTTCAGACAGCCCACAGTGTTATGTCCCCTCCAATGATGCAGATGTTATGTGACCAGATTTGCACCAGACACATGATGGGGGAACCAAAATTTTGAGTAAATGCTGGAGGTACTTCCAGTCATTTGACAAGAAAGAGAGAACATGGCTTTGCAGTGCTTCCATAAGATGTTACATGACCTGTCTTTACTGTAACATTTTTCACAACTATTGTCATTATCAGGCATTAGCAAGGGTAAGCACAATGTGGATGCTATGACTGTACTGTCTGTGACACGGTGAGACTAGAACCTCAGAACAGCTCAGCACTTGGTCAAAGACACAGACAAGTAAGAGGTAAGCAGCACATGAGGAAAGAGCAGCACAGGTGTATTCAAAACTTTCCCAGACTCTAAACTTGATAGCAAATTGGAAAAGATAAAAACCCAGCACTTTTACCAGAAAAAACTGAGCTAGGACCTTTTGGAAAGGCACTGCAATAGTTGCAGATACACCCGCAGTGTGTTTAACACTCATTGGCAATAAAAGTTCTGGACTGAGAGAAGGTGAAAGCTGAAGCTCTGCCATTTTTATCCTCTGGAATGAAAATAGATTTCCTTTCACCTTGAAGAGCAGCAAGCACAAATGGGGCTACCCACACCCTAGAAGTCAGAACTGTGTTGCCAACATGCAATCACTGTTTGGAAAACAAATAGCTTTGGGAAAGAAAGGATAGGAAGATTTTTCCACAATGTTTGGGAATGTTTGGCATGCAGAAAACCCCAGCTGGCTGCTTTCCGGCCTGCCTGGGAGCCAGCGCACAGAACTGCAGATTCTGCTGATATCCTCCAAATGTGTTAATTTTGCTGCTGCTTTGAGTGTTTTTCATCATCCTTGTCCAAAGCAAGAGAGAGACAGGACGGGCCTTTTCCTGCTCCCTTTAAAGCCAGCAGCAGGTTTCCCTTCAACAGCGAAGTGCCAGGATCCGTACTGACCAAATAATTTTGTGTTTCTGCAGCTGACTGCATTTCCCTAAAAGCACTTGATCTGAGTCATGGTTCCCAGCCAGAATCCCATGGCTCCATAAGGACAGATTTTGGCCTTGGAGCTGGTACTGGTGCAGATGATGCTCCTTCACTTAGTGTCATTCTCCATAGAGAACCTTGGGTGTCCTATTGGTGGCAATGCCCTCCCTGTTATCTGTGGGACTATGCCTTCCCCCAAAGCCACATCTTGCCTCTTCTTGGTCTTCTCTTTCTGACTCATGCTCACACTGGGGCGCCAACACTGGCTGTATTAGCACTTTGTCAGGTCAGGAAAGATCATCAGGGTGGATTTTCTTCTTTGCAGTCCTCTCAATTCTGGTCCTGCAACACAGTGTTGCCTTGCAGAGGAAGCTACCACAAATGGTGTCCTTGGTGACAGGTCCCTGCTCTGGTTCTGGTGCCACAGTGGGCACAGTTTGAGAGATGTGTCCCTTGAGCTGCATGCCCTAAGGAGGCAAACAATTCCCACACCATGTACACCTGGAATGAGTTTTATCCTCAGACAGAAAGGACACTGGTTATGTTAACTGGAAAAAGAAACTTCAGCCTTGAACACTGTACTCACTATGGCTGTAAGCACAAACTGGTTCACCCTGATATGCAAGGTGTATGCATGCTCCTGTGTTTCCTCCCCGCTTGTGGCAGGACTGATCAAGGAAAAAGTTGTAAAGGTGAGTAAAGAAAAATGCCTTTACAACATCTACCAGCTTTCGGGGGCAGTCTGTTTTCAAAGTAACAGTCTGGACCTGGTTCCTGTCTCACTGCCATGGGCAAGTAAGATGGAAGCAATGGAAAGTGGTAGCACTCCATTTTTAGGCTCAAAAGCATTAAGAGGAATATGACACTGAAATTAAAAATAATATCTGATATCTGCCTCCAGGACATGCATGCTTTCCTACCAGGGAGGCCAAATTTGAACAGGCACAAAGAAACATTTACATAACAAGAAGCAGCATACTGTATATGAGATCTGTAGGCCAGAGCTGAAGTGGCAGCGATTTTTCTGGTGATAGCACTCCTCAAGCAAGTAAACCACAGGGCTTTGAGAGCACATCAGAGATACACATTAATGCTTAAGGCATTCAGATGAGAGCAGAAATAAGTCTGTTGGAGCTATTCCATATCTGAACAAGAGGCAAAGTAGTCAAGTTTGCAAGATGCTTGTGTGGACAGAGCAAACAAGCTCAGGAAGCAGGAGGCCCTGTATTATGTATTGTGCTGGTTTTGGCTGGGATAGAGTTAATTTTGTTCGTAGTAGGTAGTATGGGGCTATGTTTTGGATTTGTGCTGAAAACAGTGTTGATAATATAGAGATGTTTTCATTATTGCTGAGCAGTGCTTACACAGAGTCAAGGCCTTTTCTGCTTCTCATGCTCTACTGACTGAGAAGACTGGAGATACAAAAGAAGCTGGGAGGGGGCACAGCCAGGACAACTGACCCAAACTGGCCAACGGGATATTCCATACCATATGACGTCATGCTCAGTATATAAACTAGGGAAAAGTTGGCCAGGGGGCCACTGCTCAGGAACTGGCTGGGCATCGGTTTTTTTCATTTGCATCACTTGTCTGTCTTGGGTTTTATTTCTCTCTCTTTTTGATATCTTCATTTTCATTACATATTATTATTATTATATTATTTTATTTCAATTATTAAACTGTTCTTATCTCAACCCATAAGTGTTCTCATTTTTACTCTTCTGATTCTCTCCCCCATCCCACTTGGGGGGGGGGGAGTGAGCGAGCGGCTGTGTGGTGTTTAGCTGCCTGCAGGGTTAAACCACGACATGTGTTTACACAATACATGTCATACATATTGCTTTACACCATGATGTGATAAATCATTCATTTGTATCTGCAGTCTGACATACTTTAAAACAATCAGCAAAGGACATCATTGCAAACCAGCTTGTCACTGCTGATTCTCTAAGCTTTCAGTGACCACTGTTTTGGTCCATATCGTTACTATTTGTCCTTTTAAAAAACATGTGGGAATATAGCAAGTATCAAAGCAGGAAGAAAGGAACACAGCCAAAGCAATAGTTTAACTGTGTCCATCCTTTCTCGAAGAACTGGTGTTAGATATCTGCAGCCTGGATGATAAAGCACTGCACCTTTCCTCTTCCTCCCTTAATGTCATGCAACTTGCAGTGTTACCTAATGGTCTTGCACACTTCTGCAGACTGCAGTCCCAGACCGTCCCTCTGATTGCTTATACCTAATAAAATATACATAGATTCTTTTTCTTCCCTGTCCCATAGTTTAAAAATGGCAAGTGGCAACTCAATTTTATTTTGCTTTTTATCCAAAATTTCAGACAACTTTACAGACAATTGTTAAACTGTCAAACAAAAAAATGTGTCTGTGCACTTTGTCAAGAAGGAAACAGAAGAACAGAGAGATTAAATGACCTATTGACAAGCATACCAGAAAATTAGTGGCAGCATCGGGAATGAAACAAAAATAACAAGTCCTATCTCACTGTTTCTTGTATCAGCCATTGTACCATAGAGTCTTCATCACTGTCCTTGTAATGTAATGCATAGCAGTGTATGACAACTTCCACTGATGCTCTACCATTAGCAACTTCATTACTTAATATTTTCTTTTTCTGCAGATGGGATAATGTTGCAATAAAATTTTTCAATGTAGATTATTCCCTGCCTGTAACAATTATCTCTAAAATCTGGATGTGATTCTTCAGTGGTTTATGCCTTGAAAACAGTATATCTTCAACAATTTGTACTCCACAAGCAAGAATAATTTAGTTTTGTTTTTTGTTGGTTTTTTTTTTTTTTTTATAGGATATTGGGATAACCAGAAAAGATGGCCCTCTTAAGGGAAGTCTAGCAAGGGCTTTAATTTTCTTAAATTATTGCCATCCAAGTTGAACACTAGGGGTCATATTTAGATAACCACTGACATACTGCAGAGCACATCAGGGAGAAAAAATAACCACACACTCTCACCAACAACCCATGAATGTTTAACAATACACAGAGGAACAGCAGTGATTTTCATAGTATATAGCGCAAATGCTGGTTTGCTTTGAAGTGCTGGGTCGACTCCTGTATTTCTGTGCTTTCACTAGGAGTTTGGAAACAAAATGGGAAGGCTCACAACATGCTTACAGCATCAGACCAGTTCTATCTTTTACCCTAAAGAGGAATGTTCCTGCACAGATGTCTATGCTCTGTCCCTCTTGTATTTTCAGTACCACACCAATTCCGAGAAACTTGTGGGTTGAGATAAGAACAGTTTAATAATTGAAATAAAATAAAGTAAAATAGTAATAACAATAATAAATCCAAAACACAGCACTATACGAGCTACCCCACAGAAGAGAGGGGTCAGCTGTCCTGGCTATGCTCACCCTGGCCAGTTTGGGTCCTGCTGTCTAGATCAACCAACACCTTGACATTACATAGATTCTTGTGCACCTGGCAGAGCATGGGAAGTTGAAAAGTCCTTGACTTCATGTAAACACTACTTAGCAACAACTAAAACATCAGTGTGTTATCAACATTCTTCCAAAACAAAGCAAGTGATGCACAATGCCCTTGTGAGGAACAGATATAGTATAACATTAATTTTTCATCATTTTACAGTAGTGGAAAGAGACTGCAGGAGATACATGCTTTTATGGAAGTGCAGCTCTACCAGTGTTGAGAGAGACGTGTTCACTTATGGCAGTACTTAGGATATTTAAAGGTGACTGGACATCTTTGCACTCCCACTAACCCCAGCTGTGCAGTGGTTCCCCAGCAGCTGTGGAGAGCTCCCATACTCATGCTGTTATGGATTGTCATAACTTGAATTTACCCCTGCCCTGTGAGGTAAATGCAGAACCAGCATCAAACAACTCTCTAAAAAAACTTCTTTCAAATTAGAAATGATGAACATATGTAATATATACAGTTAGTTTGAACTCAGATGCTGTAGAAAATGTGAATCAGAACTGTAAATAGAATCATAGAATCATTAAGGTTGGAAAAGACCTCTAAGATCATCAAGTCCAACCGTCAACCCAACACCACCATGCCCACTACACCATGTCCCTAAGCGCCACATCTACACGTCTTTTAAATACTTCCAGGGATGGTGACTCAACCACTTCCCTGGGCAGCCTGTTCCAAGGCCTGACCACTCTTTCAGTAAAGAAATTTCTCCTAATGTCCAATCTAAACCTCCCTTGGCGCAACTTGAGGCCATTTCCTCTCGTCCTATCGCTAGTTACTTGGGAGAAGAGACCAACATCCACCTCACTACAACCTCCTTTCAGGTAGTTGTAGAGCGCGATGAGGTCTCCCCTCAGCCTCCTCTTCTCCAGGCTAAACAGTCCCAGTTCCCTCAGCCGCTCCTCATAAGACTTGTGCTCCAGGCCCTTCACCAGCTTCGTTGCCCTCCTCTGGACACACTCCAGCACCTCCATGTCCTTCTTGGAGTGAGGGGCCCAAAACGGAACACAGTATTCATCTCACCAGTGCTGAGTACAGGGGCACGATCACCTCCCTGCTCCTGCTGGCCACACTATTCCTGATACAGGCCATGATGCCGTTGGCCTTCTTGGCCACCTGGGCACACTGCCGGCTCATGTTCAGTCGGCTGTCAACCAGCACCCCCAGGTCCTTTTCCTCCGGGCAGCTTTCCAGCCACTCTTCCCCAAGCCTGTAGCGTTGCCTGGGGTTGTTGTGGCCGAAGTGCAGGACCCGGCACTTGGCCTTGTTGAACCTCATACAGTTGGCCTTGGCCCATCGATCCAGCCTGTCCAGGTCCCTCTGCAGCTCCTTCCTACCCTCCAGCAGATCAACACTCCAACCCAACTTGGTGTCGTCTGCAAACTTACTGAGGGAGCACTCGATCCCCTCGTCCAGATCATTGATAAAGATATTGAACAAGACCGGCCCCAAAACTGAGCCCTGGGGAACACCGCTCGTGACCGGCCGCCAACTGGATTTAACTCCGTTCACCACAACTCTCTGGGCTCGGCCGCCCAGCCAGTTTTTTACCCAGCGAAGAGTGCACCTGTCTAGGCCGTGAGCCGCCAGCTTCTCCAGGAGAATGCTGTGGGAGACAGTGTCAAAGGCTTTACTGAAGTCCAGGTAGACCCCATCCACTGCCTTTCCCTCATCCACTAGGCGGGTCACCTGGTCATAGAAGGAGATCAGGTTGGTCAAGCAGGACCTGCCTTCAATGAACCCGTGCTGGCTGGGCCTGATCCCCTGGTTGTCCCGGACATGGCTCGTGAGCACCCTCAAAACCAACCGCTCCATGATCTTCCCCGGCACCGAGGTCAGGCTGACCGGCCTGTAGTTCCCCGGATCCTCCTTCCGGCCCTTCTTGTAGATCGGCGTCACATTGGCGAGCCTCCAGTCGTCCGGGACTTCCCCTGTTAACCAGGACTGCTGGTAAATGATGGAGAGCAGCTCGGCAAGCTCCTCCGCCAGCTCCCTCAGTACCCTCGGGTGGATCCCATCCGGCCCCATAGACTTGTGAGCATCCAGGTGGCGTAGCAGGTCATTAACTTCTTCCTCTTGAATTATGGGGGGTTTATCCTGCTCGCCGTCCCTGTCTTCCAGCTCAGGGGGCTGAGTACCCTGAGGATAACTGCTCTGACTATTAAAGACTGAGGCAAAGAAGGCGTTAAGTACCTCAGCCTTTTCCTCGTCCTTGGTGGCAACGTTCCCCCCCGCATCCAATAGAGGATGGAGATTCTCCTTGGCTCTCCTTTTGTCATTAATATACTTGTTAAAGCATTTTTTGTTGTCTCTCACGACAGTGGCCAGGTTGAGTTCTAGCTGGGCTTTTGCCTTTCTAATTTCCTCTCTGCACGACCTAACGAGATCCCTGTACTCTTCCTGAGTTGCCTGCCCCGTCTTCCACAAGTGATAAACTCTCCTTTTTTCCCTGAGTCCCAGCCAGAGCTCCCCGTTCAGCCAGGCCGGTCGCCTTCCCCGCCCGTTCTTCTTGTGGCACATGGGGACAGCCTGCTCCTGCGCCTTTAAGACTTCCTTCTTGAAGAATGTCCAGCCTTCCTGGACCCCTTTGCCCTTCAGGACTGTCTCCCAAGGGACCCTCTCGACCAGTGTCCTGAGCAGGCCAAAGTCCGTCCTCCGGAAGTCCATGGTAGTGGTTTTGCTGGCCCCCCTCCTTACTTCACCAAGTATCGAGAATTCTCCCATTTCATGGTCGCTAAGCCCAATCCGGCCTCCGACCACCACATCTCCCACCAGCCCTTCTCTGTTCGTGAACAGCAGGTCAAGCGAGGCACCTCCCCTGGTGGGCTCGCTTACCAGCTGCGTCAGGAAGTTCTCTTCCACACACTCCAGGAACCTCCTCGACTGTTTCCTCTCTGCCTTGTGGTATTTCCAGCAGACGTCCGGAAAGTTGAAGTCCCCCACGAGAACAAGGGCTAACGACTGTGAGACTTCTGCCAGCCTCTTGTAGAATATTTTGTCTGCCTCCTCGTCCTGGCTAGGTGGTCTATGACAGACTCCCAGCAGGATATCTGCCTTGTTGGCCTTCCCCCTCATCCTTACCCACAAGCACTCGACCTCGTCATCACTACCATTGAGCTCTAGACAGTCGAAGCACTCCCTAACATACAGGGCTACTCCACCGCCTCTCCTTCCTCGCCTGTCCCTTCTGAAGAGCTTATAGCCATCCATTGCAGCACTCCAGTCGTGAGACTCATCCCACCACGTTTCCGTGATGGCGACTAAGTCATAGCTACCCCGCTGCACAATGGCTTCCAGCTCCTCCTGTTTGCCGCCCATGCTGCGTGCATTGGCGTAGATGCACTTGAGCTGGGCTGCCGATTTCTCCCCCGACAATGGCATGCCGCCCCTAGGCTCTTCTCTAGTGAGCCTGGTTTTATCCCCTTCCCCCTTTGAACCTAGTTTAAAGCCCTCTCGATGAGCCCGGCCAACTCACACGCGAGAATCCTTTTCCCCCTGTGAGACAGCTGAACTCCGTCCGTCGCCAGCAGGCCCGGTGCCGTGTAAACCTCCCCGTGGTCAAAGAAGCCAAAATTCTGTTGATGGCACCAGCCCCTGAGCCACGTGTTGATCCGATGAGTTTTCCTGTTCCTTTCGGTGTTCCGCCCTGCCACTAAAGGGATCGAGGAAAACACTACCTGTGCTCCCGATCCTCCCACCAGTCGCCCCAGTGCCCTGAAGTCCCTTTTGATCCCTTCGGGACTTCTCTCTGCAACCTCCTCACTGCCAGCCTGTATAACCAGTAGCGGGTAGTAATCGGAGGCCTGCACGAGACTGGGGAGCTTCCTAGTAATGTCCTTCACCCGGGCCCCAGGGAGGCAGCAGACTTCCCTGGGGGATGGGTCCGGCCGACAAATTGGGCCCTCCGTCTCCCTCAGAAGGGAATCACCAATGACAATTACCCTCCTTTTTTTCTTAGCGGAGGCAGTCGTAATTTGTGGGGCTGGCTGCCTCGCCTCGGGCAACCCCCTGGATGGGCCTTCATCTTCGTCCTCGTTCGTCTGGCCCTCAAGTTCCAGAGCCCCATATCTGTTGTGTAGGGGCAACTGGGAAGGTTGAGGTGAGGGAGGCCGGGCGGGGGCTCGCCTGGCACCCCGAGCAGGGTCTGTGTCCATTCCCCTCCATCGCCTGGGTCTCCTCCTTCTGCCTGGTGGCAAGAGGGCAGGGGTTCCTCCGGTTCTTGCGGAGCCTCCATGTGCTGCCCTTGCCTCAGGGACGGTAGGGTGCGGCTCCACCAATCTATCTCCCTCTCGCACTCCCTGATACTCCTTAGCCTCTCCACTTCCTCTTTCAGCTCTGCCACCAGGCTGAGCAGATCATCCACCTGGTCGCAGCGCACACAGGCGTCATCTCTGCTGCCCTCCTGTACCAGGGACAGCCTCAGGCACTCCCTGCAGCCGGAGACCTGGACAGATGTATGTTTGCGTAGGGGCTCCGTCTGGGTCGCCACGTTTCTCCTGGCGATGGCTTTCAGCCATGTACTGCCACACTTAAGTATCCCCACTGTTCTGTGGAGTTTCTTATGAAATTCCTTGACCACTACAACAACTCTTTCTTAAGTGGTTAACAATTTACTCCAAAGCCTTATACCTTATAACTTAGTAGTAATAGGTTATCCCTCGAAGCAGGGATTCGTGATCAGGCATGATGATAAGTGACCCTGGATTTGTACATTTGACTAAAACTCATTAGCACTTTGGGCAATAATAACAGATTAAGTCCTTATTGTCCTGGTTAAATTCCGATTTACCTCTTTTGTGCTGACTTTTAGTTCTCCTGTAGTTTCAAATTGAGTGTGCTGTTTTTCATTTCCCTTCTCAAAAACAGTTGCACAACATTGCTGATACACAGTGGCTGCTTTGGTTACATCTCAGACACTGAGCCTCAACACTGAGTGGAATAACTGGTGAAATATTTCAACACCTAAATATTCTGCATGAAAACAAAAAGAGAGAATCAGAAGAGTAAAAGTGAGAAAACTCGTGGGTTTAGATAAAGACAGTTTAATAGGGAAAGCCAAAGCTGCGTGTGCAAGCAAAGCAAAACAAGGAATTCATTCACTACTTCCCATTGGCGGGCAGGTGTTCAGCCATCTCCAGGAAAGCAGGGCTCCATCATGTGTAACGGTTACTTGGGAAGACAAACGCCAGCACTCTGAACGTCCCCCACTTCCTCCTTCTTCCCCCAGCTTTATATGCTGAGCATGATGTCATATGGTATGGAATATCCCTTTGGTCAGTTGGGGTCAGCTGTCCCGGCTGTGTCCCCTCCCAGCTCCTTGTGAACCCCCAGTCTGCTCACTGGTGGGGTGGTGTGAGGATGTCCCGGTTTCAGCTGGGATAGGGTTAAATTTCTTCCTAGTACTGTGTTTTGGATTTAGTATGAGGAGAATGTTGATAACACACTGATGTTTTCAGTTGTTGCTAAGTGCCCTCCTAGTCCAAGGACAGCTCCCGTGCCTACTGACTGAGCTAGGTACACGAGATGGGAGGGAACATAATCAGGACAGCCAGCCCAGCTGGCCAATGGGGTATTCCATACCATGTGATGACATGCTCAGTATATGAACGGTAGGCGTGATCCAGGAAGTGCTGATTGCTACTTGGTTATCGGTCAGCGCGGGTGGTGAGCAATTGCATTGTGCATCACTCATTTTATATATTCTATCATTATTTATTATCATTATTTTCCCTTTTCTGTTCTATTAAACTGTCTTTATCTCAACCCACGAGTTTTTCTCACTCTTACCCTTCCGATTCTCTCCCCGTCCCACTGGGGGGGCGGGGGGAGTGAGTGAGCGGCTGCGTGGTACTTGGCTGCCTGCCAGGTTAAACCACGGCAGTCCTTTTTGGCGCCCAACGTGGGGCTCGAAGGGTTGAGATAACGATAGATCTGACCAAAGTGTGTTAAGGCAAAATTGTTATAAGCATTTGTTATATTCATTGGTCACAATGTTGATGTATTGGCTGTCAAAGTTGTGGGGCTGGCTCTCAATCTTGGGTCATGTAATACCTTGCTTGCAGTATGTGTTCCCTTTTGTGCTGTTTATCATCAGTCGGAACTGGGACAAGATTATAATTTTGCTGCTGTTTTATGAGGTGATAAAATCATTGGTCGTAAGTCTAATCTGGTATCTGTACTCGGCACTGCCGTCATTTCTGTACCTCGGGAACCACCTCTTCGAAATTATTGGCAATTGCACTTTTTTCTCCTCGGAGAATGAATTTAAGGGGGAGACAGGATGGGACACTTTCTCCCACTTGTTCATGTTCCCTTCCATATCGCCAGAAACTCCTTTTTCTTCTATCCTCTTCACAAAGATGTCCACAATATTCCCTGAGAATTTTGAATATCCTTGGGATGTTCAAACAAGCATGTTCCTATTGCTATGTCTCCTAAATGTTGTTCAGGTCTTGTTTAGGGTTAAACAACTATTCAGGAATACTGTCCAGAGATCAACCCTCAGGAACAAGAAAAGAGGGAGGGCAAACGGCGTTGCCTCATCAGGGCGGGCGGAGCGGCAAGTCTCAGAGGCGGTAGGCAGCGGGAGATCAACCCCAGCAACAGACACGGTAGCTACTCAAAACCCCATGACAGGCACTGCAGCTACTTCAACCCCCACGACAACCCCTGTGGCTACTCAAACCCCGGCAACAGTCACCGTAGCTTCTCCAACCCCTGCGACAGGCACTGCAGCCAGTCAAACTCCAGCAACAGTCACTACAGTTACTCCAACCCCCATGACAAGCACTGCAGCTACCCAAACCCCAGCAACAGGCACTACAGCTGAACCAGAGGACCAACCCTTGCTGGTATCCGTTGCCCCTGTACAGAAGAGGAAATCTTGGAAGCGGAGATCAGGTCGTTTAGAAAGGGATGGTGGAAGAGTAGGGACATCATAAGGAGAGGAGGAGGAAGAGGAAGAACTCATAAACGAGACGGAAACCACCTGATCCCTATCCCTGAGTGAGCTGCGAGATATGCGGAAAGATTTCAGCCGTCGTCCAGGCGAGCATATTTTTACCTGGCTGCTCCGATGCTGGGATAATGGGGCCAGTAGCCTGGAATTAGAGGGGAAGGAAGCCAAACAGCTGGGATCCCTTGCTAGGGAAGGAGGCATTGACAAAGCAATTGGAAAAGGGACACAGGTCCTCAGCCTCTGGAGGCGACTGCTGTCAGGTGTGAAGGAAAGGTATCCCTTCAAGGAAGATGTTATATATCGCCCAGGCAAATGGACCACTATAGAGAGAGGTATCCAGTACCTGAGAGAACTAGGCGTGCTGGAGGTGGTTTATAGTGACCTGGACAACAACCAAACGCCCAAAGATCCAGATGATGTCCAGTGCATGCGACCCATGTGGCGGAAGTTGGTATGGAGCGCACCAGCATTGTATGCCAGTTCATTGGCAGTACTGTCCTGGGCAGAGGAAGAAGCACCAATGGTGGATGTCTTAGTTAGCAGACTTCGGGATTTCAAAGAAACTGTCTCCTCCTCCCTTGTCTCGGCTGTGGAGAAACTGTCCCGAGAGGTCCAGCAACTCAAAGACGATAGGTCCTATTCTCCACCTGTACGGACCAGTATCTCAGCCATTAGGAGTCAGCGTTTTTCTGCTCAAGAGAGAGGATATAGAAAGTACACACCACGGGGCACCCTGTGGTTTTACCTGCGTGACCACGGAGAGGACATGAGGCAGTGGGATGGAAATCCTACCTTCATCCTAGAGGCACGTGTACGTGAGTTGCAAGGAAAAACAATCACACAAGGGGGTTCTCCCAGGAAAAATGCTGCTCCAGTTTTCAGGAAAAACCTGTCTCACGACGGTCCAGTTTCCAATGAACAGTTCCCCAGATAGAGAAGAAAGCTGATCTTACTTTGGATTGTAATGAAGGAATTCTTGACTCGCGTTTGCAAGAAGTGAGAAACGGATACTATGACCAGGACTAGAGGGGCCCTGCCTCCGGCCAGGTGGAGGAAAGGGACAACCGGGTTTACTGGACTGTGTGGATTCGATGGCCTGGCACATCGGACCCACAGGAGTATAAGGCTCTCGTAGACACCAGTGCACAGTGTACCCTGATGCCATCAAACTATAGAGGGGCAGAACCCATTTGTATTTCTGCAGTGACAGGGGGATCCCAAGAGTTAACTGTATTGGAGGCCGAAGTCAGCCTGACCGGGAATGAGTGGCAGAAGCACCCCGTTGTGACTGGCCCAGAGGCTCCGGGCATCCTTGGCATAGACTACCTCAGGAGAGGGTATTTCCAGGACCCAAAAGGGTACCGGTGGGCTTTTGGTATAGCTGCCCTGGAGACGGAGGAAATTAAACAGCTGTCCACCTTGCCCGGTCTCTCGGAGGACCCTGCTGTTGTGGGGTTGCTGAGGGTTGAAGAACAGCAGGTACCAATCGCTACCACAACAGTGCACCGGCGACAATACCGCACCAACCGAGATTCCCTGATCCCTATCCATGAGCTGATTCGTCGACTGGAGAGCCAAGGAGTGATCAGCAAGACTCGCTCACCCTTCAACAGTCCCATATGGCCAGTGCGAAAGTCCAATGGAGAGTGGAGACTAACAGTAGACTACCGTGGCCTGAACGAAGTCACGCCGCCACTGAGTGCTGCCGTGCCGGACATGCTAGAACTTCAATACGAACTGGAGTCAAAGGCAGCCAAGTGGTACGCCACAAGTGACATCGCTAAGGCGTTCTTCTCAATCCCTTTGGCAGCAGAGTGCAGGCCACAGTTTGCTTTCACTTGGAGGGGCGTCCAGTACACCTGGAACCGACTGCCCCAGGGGTGGAAACACAGCCCAACACCACACACCATTTTTCTGGCCCTGAAAGACTGTTATGACAATGGAGCCCAAAGTCATGGACTAAATGAACTCAATGGACATTTGTATATATTTATGTATGTATATGTATTATATGTATATATGTATGTATATGTATTATATATGTATATATATAAAAAAGATAGTGGTGATTAATTGAAATGTATCGAAAAATATGAGACCTAAGCATGACGTAAATGGTATGGAATAAGGGGTGGATACTGTCCCGGTTTCGACTGGGATAAGGTTAAATTTCTTCCTAGTGCTGTGTTTTGGATTTAGTATGAGGAGAATGTTGATAACACACTGATGTTTTCAGTTGTTGCTAAGTGCCCTCCTAGTCCAAGGACAGCTCCCATGCCTACTGACTGAGCTAGGTACACAAGATGGGAGGGAACATAATCAGGACAGCCAGCCCAGCTGGCTAATGGGGTATTCCATACCATGTGACGTCATGCTCAGTATATGAACGGTAGGCGTGATCCAGGAAGTGCCGATCGCTACTTGGTTATCGGTCAGCGCGGGTGGTGAGCAATTGCATTGTGCATCACTCATTTTGTATATTCTATCATTATCATTATTATTTTCCCTTTTCTGTTCTATTAAACTGTCTTTATCTCAACCCATGAGGTTTTCTCACTCTTACCCTTCTGATTCTCTCCCCATCCCACTGGGGGGGCGGGGGGAGTGAGTGAGCGGCTGCGTGGTATTTGGCTGCCTGCCAGTTTAAACCACGACAGAGGAGCAGAAAAGGCCTTGACTCTGTGTAAGCACTGCTCAGCAGGAACAAAAACATCCCTGTGTTATCAACACTGTTTCCAGCACAAATGCAAAACATCGCCCCATAGTAGCTACTGTGAAGAAAATTAACTCTATCCCAGCCAAAACCAGCACATGGGGCAACTCACCAGAGGCAGGTTAGAGGCTGGAAGAATTAGCAGAGGAGTCTTATACAAATCACCTGTACTTAATATGTTTTTGTATTCCAATAGTAATCACATAAACATCATCTGCTTGCTTAAATGTTGAATTTAGCATTTCAAATGACGAGCTGGACATCTTTTAAAAGCTGGTGAGAAGGACTTAGCTTGGGAACCACAGCTTATGCAAAACACTCAAGCATGGGCATTTGCTGTGGAGATGAAGACAGTGGCTCTTCTTTGGGTACTCGCTTCAGCAGTTGACTCTTCAAGTAACAGTTTCCCTGTTTGGGAGCAGTAGAGGCCCCTATCAAGCAAGTGGCTGAACATCCTCACTTCTTTTCAATGAGGATTGGGGAATTCAGCACCTTGCAAGAACCGGGTAATGTTTAGGGAACTACAGTGTCATGTTTTGCTGTAATTTGCTGTAAAGCTGAGAAAACATTCCTTTAGTAAATCATAGTTGGAGAATTATTTACGCATACTTAAATTCAAGTTTTTGATACTGTAAGCACTAGGACTGTTTTCTGCAACCTACTTATATGGGGTTTTATCCAAAACACATTAACAATATTTACTGATTTGTTAGGGAATACACCACAATGTACAATGTACCACAAGTACATCTTGACAAAATGTAATTGTTTTGCTTTAGCAAACAAGGATATAAAAAGCCAAAACTGCAATATGTGAATATGACAGTGTTGACTTAAGGCCATGCTTTTCAAAATGTAGTCAACATAACTATTTGTTTAATGTTGACAGTGTGCTTGCTGCTCTGCAATAGCAAATAAAAATAATATTTTAATATCTTTGAGCCAACATAACAAAGAACAGGCATGACAGAAAGGAATCAAGATATTAAAATAATTAATTTGAGTTATTGCTGTGAACTTCTGATTTTATGGCTACTGTAAAAGAAATGAGTTGTCAAAATGGATTGAGTGGAGAGCTGTAAGTTTGGTGATATGAAATCAGGTGGATTCAAAGCACAGTTTCAAGACTGTGCTGTTCCTGTCATATGGCTCAGGCAGCGGTCATGCCATGTAGTGGACACTGGTTTTAGAATACTTTTCCTGGAATCTACCCTCTCAGAATACCATATCATTTCTTGAAATAATACTTAGCTCTCCTAAATCTAATGGTGTGAGAGAGATGCTGCAATGGCTGAACCCCACCATCCTCTGGTTGCTTTCTTTTATCATTTCCAGGTATCATGTTTAGCCTTCATCTGAACAAAACTATAGATGATAAGGTGAATATCCATTGATTTTTCCCCCTTTTCTTAAATGCACATCATACAAAATATGGTGTGGAATTTAAATCTGTTTTGGATTGCAAGAAAGCCCATAAAGGTAGCAGGAATCCAAAATAAGGGATACAATGGGTCTGAAAATAAAGAAAGGCTGAGCAGGCAGGGAGGGGAATTCCCTGCATTTCTATGGGCTGTGTCAAGACATAACAGCAAACTAGGAAGAAAGCTCAGGTCGGGGATAAATATAGACCAGTTCACTCTAAGGGAGAGAGAGGGCGCAGGGTCTTTGACAGTCTCAGGAGCTCTCTTCGCTAAAGGCGAGGGTAACCAGGACTGTCCTCAGATTAAACAGCTGAAGATACCCTGGAAGCAAAACTCTGACCTGGCAACTGCAAGGAGTACCAAGGGTGTGGGTTCACAACTGGCTTCGGTTGGTCCAAGACTACACTGCCCTTGACAGCAAGGGCCCTGTGCTTTCCGTCTTCTCCTTCCCTGCCACTTCCCTTGTGTCAGACTATGGCTGTTGTTCAGGTAGGCATGACATTGCATTTAACTGCTTTGCCTTTTCTTTCCCTTTTGTAACAATGTCAAAATACAGCTGACTATTTCATCCCTGGAAGAATAAAGCAAGTGTATTCCTTCCCACTAAATGCTGCACGGCAATGCTGCAGTTTCTAAGTGACCTGGCAAACAGAGACTATTCCTTTACTTTGGGACAGGTGAGTCATTGTGCCAGGCAGGACTGTTTACTCACAAGGTCTCTACACCTCAGCACCACTTGTGGGACCCTTCCTGCCCTGAGGGGTGTGTTATGGCCTCATGACAGGCTGTAACCAATATCCTTCAGGTAAGTGGCGAAAGGCACGTGAAAGCAGCCCAGCTGCCCTAAGTGATGCACCTCTGTCTTGGCTTTTCATTCCCTCCACCACTGATAGCTCGTTCTTGCCCCTCCTGCTTTATTCTCTAATAGGATGTGATCTATCTTGCAACTGCAAAGTGCTTCAAATCTTATCCTTTAGTGACATTGTGTTTTATGAAGCTTGTGAAAATGATGAGACACACCAGAGACTAAGAGGACTGTTTGTTTAGTGGATTATGAGAGCAAATTATTAGTGCTAACACACAGAGAATCTTTGTGTGTTTGATCTCTCCATGTATCTGGTTTAGTGTCAGCTGTTGGCAAAGAGGATGAAAAGGGAATCTATGTTACAGGCAGCCATGGGGTAATGAAAAGAAAAGAAAAATGTCTTCATAGTCTGTGAATTGTTTTTTTATTAGTGCATTAAAGAAGTTTTAAGAGTGTGCTATTTGTTAGTCACAATAAAAATGTTGAAAGTAACTGATAGGTAGTTCAAATCCAAATTCTACTTCTCCCAAAACCAATAAAATAAAGGTTTATAAACCTAAAGATTATTGAAATATCTTTCAGATGAATGTGTTACTGAAAGACAATTTTTGCTTTGGATTTTGTAAGAACTAATACATGATACCAAACCTAATTTATAAGAATGGTATATCTGATTAATCTAATTTTTCTGAACTGAATGAAGACTAACACTAATCAAACATGAGAAATAATGAAAAATATATGGACTTGAAAAAATACTACTGAAATTCAAGAATCAAATACTCCTAGATCTGCCAGCGCAAAAATGGTTAACTGAATTTGCTATGAAAATGTCTGACTGTCCCTTGCTAGGGAGCGGGGACCCTCATTTGCATAGACATACGGTGGCATTCCCATGATGCCTGAGCACATTCTACTTTCCACCCCTGGCCATGCATGCTAAAGGAGCGGTTTAGCCATTGTATGATGTAGATGCAAGGAACTGGCATGGCGTGGGCAGCTGTCAGTCAAAGACTACGACCGTTCATCCCCCACCCATCCTGCTCAGCATGGCGCAGAGCTCGTCAGTGATTCTAGCCACTGGGAAAAAAAAAATCACCTTTTTCTGAGGGTTTTTTTAATCCTGTGCTGAATCACATTCCTGAAAAATGCCATCCTGTGGAAAGAGATCCAAATTATGTGCTCTTACAAGGAGACTCCCTCTTTTTTCCTGAGCTTAGCCACCCCACCCCCCCTTGCAGAATGACTTGATTTGTATCTGGTTTAAAGATCAAATTCTGGTATTTTTCTTTAGCTACATCGATCCTGCAGATATTCAGACAGTATTGTGGAAATTGAATTTTGATCTGGTTCTCCTTCACTGAGATTTAGGGCATATTCCCTGCTGTTGTAAGTTGCTACATGACAATTTTCACCCATGGAGAATCTGTTTCCTAGGTTCTGAAACAGAATCAGACCCACCCCAAACAATCTTGCCATTTATTTCTGTTGTTAGCAAAAACCTCTCACTCCTCTCCTGGGACCTTCCCTCTCCCTCATCTGGGACATTTAAGGCTCCAGGTTTTTCCAGCATGACTCCAGAATCATTCTGTTTACTTAGAGTGAAGAAAATCAAGACATAGCCAGAATCTGGCATTCAGTTTCTGATTTGGTTTCATCCTGAAAGTAGACTTTACATTTCAATAAATCCAGTTAGCTTTTTCAACATTATCTCTGCCTAGGCTAGCAGTTGGAAAGGCCAGGTGTACCTGTTAGTCTAACCTCAATTCCTGGTAAAATTATGGAGAAGATCATACTGGGTGCTACTGAAAGGCATTTAAAGGACATTGCAATCATCAGGCACAGTCAGCATGGGTTCACAAAGGGAAAGTCCTGTCTAACTAATTTGATCTCCTTCTATGATAAGGTCACCTGCCTAGTGGATGAAGGATGTAGTCTTTCTGGATTTTAGTAAGGCTTCTGATACTGTCCCTCACAGCATCCTTCTGGACAAGTTGTCCAACTGTGGGATGAGCAGGTACACGGTGCGCTGGGTGAAGAACTGGCTGAAGGGCAGGGCTCAAAGAGTTGTAGTGAATGGGGCTACATCTGGCTGGCGACCGGGCACCAGCGGTGTTCCTCAGGGTTCAATTCTAGGGCCAGTCCTGTTCAATATATTTATCAATATGGAGCAGATATCCACCCTGCAGCCCATGGAGGACCCCACACTGGAGCAGGTGGATGTGCCTGAAGGAAGCTGTGACCCCAGGCAGGGGGCTCCTGGCAGGACCTGTGGCCCCGTGGAGAGGAGCCCACACTGGAGCAGGTTTTCTGGCAGGACCTGTGACCCCGTGGGGGACCCACGGTGGAGCAGTTTGTGAAGGACTGTCTCCCGTGGGTGGGACCCCACGCTGGAGCAGGGGAAGAGCGTGAGGAGGAAGGAGCGGCAGAGACAAAGCATTAGGAACTGACTGCAACCCCCATTCCCCGTCCCCCTGCACCACTCAGGGGGAGGAGGTAGAAGAGTAGGGAGTGAAGTTGAGCCCAGGAAGAAGGGAGGGGTGGGGGGAAGGTGTTTTAAGATTTGTTTTTATTCTCATTACTCTACTCTTATTTGATCGTCAATAAATTAAATGAATTTCCCTGAGTCGAGTCTGTTTTGCCCGTGATGGTAATTGCTGATTGATCTCTGTCTTTATCTTGACCCATGAGCTTTTCGTCATATTTTGTCTCCCTGTCCTGTTGAGGAGGAGGCGTGATAGAGCAGCTTGGTGGGCACCTTGGCGGCCAGCCAAGGTCAACCCACCACAGCAATCGATTCAGGAGACAAAGAAAACCTGAATTTATTGTTATGTTATTTTGCAGTATAAAATAGGTTTTTAATATCCATAATTTTATTTTCTTGAAATGTGGAGAAAAACAATGATTACAAGAAAAACAGTTGGTGATGTTTTTTGCAATGCTCTTAGCAGCACAGTAAATCCAAAAATACTCAGTAAATCCAAAATACTTCAGTTGACTTAACAGGATTCATGCTGATGTAAGAGATTAAGATCGTCTTCATAGTTATATAGGGCAGGCTGAAACAAATCTTGCCATGCATTATAAAAATCTTAATCCACATAGTAATTTTACATGTGGAAAATTAACAAAAGCAATGTTGCAGTTGAGCATGAGAATTATTTCACTACCCGTTGCACCCTGTTGACATCTATTTACAGTATTTTCTTGAGAGTGCTGATTCACTCCCACAACCTGAACTGTGGCATTACAGTTATTAAGAAAAAGAACAGAGAAGAAACCTGTTCATTATGTTATTGCTATTTGTTAACCATCTGATTTGGAACCACTTGGGCATGTACTGTGCAGATATAACCTCTATGGATGGGACAACTGCCAAGAAGAGAACATGCAATCTCTCCTTCTCCCTTTTTCATGCTCACTGCCTGGTGAATGTAGGTTGCCTTATTATGCAAGCTAACAATCTTTGCCTTGTAGATGGTTTCAGACAAATAGAAGAAAAACAAACAGCATGTCTGAGAAGGGATCAACAGGCTTGGCTGATGGCACCTCCACGCTAAGAGATGATTCATGAGCTCATTTGGGTTTCTTTTCTTTTCCCCCAGCTTATTAACCTAGTCATTGTCAGATGCCTATGCAGCTGAGGATGGAGACTAGAGAACTTCTACAGCCAGACTTTGATTTTCTCTTGATCTGAAACTTCCACAAGAATGGGAATTATGATCAGACATTGTTATCTAGGCCCAATAGTGTGACTGAGTTTGCACTGCTGAGAAAGTCTCTCAAAGGGACAGCCCAGTGAGGAGGAAACCATACAGCACCACTAATGATGCTTTAGTGGGCTAATCTGTCCCTGTGAAAAGGGACCAATTGTGATATACATTAGTGAGAAAGAAAGAACCAGTCCAATGAAGTTAGAAGACTTGGAACAGCATAAAGTAATTGGACCTAACAGTGTTAATGTTAATCTTAATCAACATTAATCTTTAAAGTGTTATCATCCTGTGTATAGCCCTCACCCAGAACTGGGTTAAAAGACCAGTTAATAAGAAACCAGAATGATGAAGCTAGTGAGTGGGTGTTTGATTGGAGGAGATCAAGATGTATATGTTTTAATTTAAGAACACTATGGTGATAGATAGTTTAGTTTGTTGTGGATTCTATATTGCTCGCTTCTGTAATTTTAAACAATGAAGACTTGTTGCTTAGAAGTTAGGTAACTAACAGGTGTGTGTTTTAGAAGTAGTGATAATTAATTTTAGCTATGGAAACTATAAACAGACGTGGTCCAAGCATGGCTCAGGGACAAATTGCGACCCTATAAGGTAAAGAGGAAATAAGTTCATGAAGAGTTCACTACCCTACCGACCACCAGAGACCACCCGAGACCCCCAAGAAGACCCTAAAGGCTTTAGTGCGCATGTGTTTAAGATGATGCAATATTATAATTAGTTCTCGGAAATGTAATGAATATGTAACAAGGAAACTTAAAATATGTATGAGAAGCATGGATATAAACAGAAAGGTGATTAGACCATGTGTGCTTGATTTGTGGCAAGTCCACCGAGCACCCAGACCTGAATAAAACAATATCTCTCCTGAGCGTGTGGAATTAGTTACTTGCACGCCGGGCACGAATCCGCTTTTCGGACAACAGTTTTTGGCGACCCAGATGGGACTGCTGTGAAGCCTTGCCCGGATCGACTCGCCGGCTCTCGGTGGGGAGACTCTGCTCTCCGGACTCCAGCGCGCACCGACCTTTTGATCGGGGACTCCGTGAGTATTCTCCCCGACCAGAGCAGGTGAGCGACTCAACGGTGCAACGCTAAGGTAAATGAGATATTGTTCTGGAGTATAAAACTGTGCATGCATTTGGTAAGGAATTGTGGCCACAGGTAAAGAGGTATGTTCATATGCGTTTGACAGTGACGACTGGAGTATATGAAGTTGTAGGCGCCAGGGGTAAACCGGTATATTCATATGCGTTTGACAGTGACGACTGGAGTATATGAAGTTGTGGTTAAGAACGTTCTTTTTTGGTAAAGATATGGGAGCTCAACCATCAAAAGTAACACCTTGTTCCCCCTTAGGATGCATCATTAAACATTGGGAAAAATTTGGGGGTGATCCTTTGAGAAAGGATAAATTAATTGAATATTGTATTAAATGGTGGCCAATGTATAAATTAGAAGATGAGGAAAAATGGCCAGAATTGGGAACCTTGCAATATAATACTATTTTACAATTAATGTTATGAGGTACCTTATGTAATTTGTTTTTTTTTCTTTTGAAAAATGATCATGAAATTCGGAAAAAAAAAAATGTAAACTTTTAGGTTTAGATTCTAATGTGATGATGATGATGATGGAAAATAAGGAACCAAAAGTGCACTGTTGTTCTGCATGTAGCATAGGAAAATGATGTTTAAAACTAGGAGAAGAAGAGGAGGATACACAAATGTTAGTACCACCAAGTAAAAATGAAACTTCTGAAACCAAAGCAAGAGGAAGCAATACTTTTAGTCCGATAGCTGGCAGGACTAGAACCCAGCAAGGGTCTGTATTGTTAGCACCCCTTCGCCAGGCAGTGGGCCCAAGGGGGAAGCCAGTATTTGTGAAAGTACCATTTACAACTTCTGATTTAATGAATTGGAAAGAATTAGCAGGATCATACAGAGAGAATCCAGAAAAGGTGTATAGATCCTTTCGAACAATTATTGAAAATCATAATCCAGATTGGAAAGATATTCAAATTCTTTTGAATAATTTGTTTACTCCTGAAGAAAAGAGGGTAGTATTAGAAAAAGCAAATATGGAAAATGAAAGAATAAATGCAAGAGAAGGTCCTGCTCATTTTATGCCAACTCAAGACCCAAATTGGAATCCTAATAGTAATGATGGGAAATTGATGATTAAACAGTATCAACAATTAATTTTGTATGGAGTAAAGAATGGAATACCCTGCCCAAAGAATTTGGCGAAATTGACTCAAATAATTCAGGGAAAAACAGAGGACCCATTCACCTTTTATGAACGATTATGTGAGGCAGCTAGGAAATGGACAGACTTAGATCCTGAGAGTGATGAGAATAGAGCAATATTTACTACTTTGTTTGTAGGGCAAGCTGCTCCAGATATTCGAAAGAAATTGCAGAAAGTGAATGGGATTACAGGAATGACTATATCACAGTTAATTGAAATTGCTTATAAGGAGTATAACAATAGGGAAGAGGAGGAAAAGAAAAATCAGGAAAAAGAAAAAATAAAAGACAGGAAACAAAAAGCTGCTATTTTAGCAGCTGCTTTTGTAAATGCCCAAGGATCAGCTGGAGGAAGAGGCAGAAGATATTTGAGAGGTAGAGGGTATTTGAGAGGAAAAGGCAGAGGAGGTAGAGATATGTTTAAACAATATACCCCATTAAGATTTAATCAATGTGCTGTATGCAAGAAACAGGGACACTGGAAGAGTGAGTGTCCAGAGAACAAAGAAGCAGTCGTGACTCAGTCACAGCAGATACCACCTGAAGCTGATTTACTTATGATGGGAGGAGATTCTGAATGATGGGGACCGGGGGTAGAAAATAATATTTTCCCAGCTGAGCCCCTGGTTCCAGTAAAGCTGGGAAATGAAGTAGTCGATTTTTTAGTAGATATTGGAGCAAAATATTCTGTTATAAATACATGTAAAGGACCAATGAGTAAATTTAATGTATCTATTGTTGGGGTCACGGGAAAGAATGAGATAAGGCCTTTTTTGAAACCTTTAAAATGTAAAATTGGAGGAAAAACACTGATGCATGAATTTTTATATATACCGGAATGCACCATGCCTCTCTTAGGACGGGATTTATTGAATAAATTGGGAGCACAAATCAACTTTAAAAAAGGAAGAATCCAAGTTCATTTTCCTGAAGCTAATGCCTGGCAAGCCCAAGTTTATTTATTACAGACAAACACAGATGAATCTGAAGAAATTCCAGAAGAGATTAAAGATGCAGTTTACCCTTTTGTTTGGGCAACAGAGAAACCAGGAAGAGCGAAAAATGTGGAACCGGTAAAAGTTGAATTGAAAACAGGAGCTCGACCGGTAAGAAAAAAACAGTATCCTATTAGTATAGAAGCCAGAAAAGGTTTGGAACCAATAATAAATAATTTTCTTAAATACGGACTTTTAAGAGAATGTCAATCTGATTATAATACTCCTGTCCTTCCAGTGAAAAAGCCACATAACCACGGATATAGGCTGGTTCAAGATTTAAGAGTGATAAACCAGTTAGTGGTGGACATTCATCCAATAGTCCCTAATCCATATACGCTGTTAACAACTATCAATGAATCAAATGCATATTTCTCTGTTATAGATTTGAAATATGCTTTCTTTTGTATACCTCTGGAAGAAAACAGCCAAAAGATTTTTGCTTTTGAATGGAAAGATCCGTCGACTGGGAGGAGGACTCAGCTCTGCTGGACCGTGCTGCCACAAGGGTTTAAAAATAGCCCAACCATCTTTGGAGCAGCTCTGAATAAGGAACTGGAACAGTGGTCCGGTAAGGAAGATCAAATCACCTCCTTCAGTATGTTGATGACATCCTATTGGGAGCAAATGCTACTGAGATCTGCAAAGAAAAGACTGTTAGCCTCCTAAATTTTTTGGGAATGGCTGGCTACAGGGTGTCAGAGAAGAAAGCACAAATTGCAAAACAAACTGTAATTTATTTGGGGTTTGAGATTTCCCAAGGACAGCGAAGATTGGGAAATGGTAGAAAAGAAGCCATTTGCAGGATGGCACCCCCTCAATCCAAAAGAGAGTTGAGAGGATTTCTAGGAATGGCTGGATGGTGTCGCCTTTGGATTCCAAATTATGGTTTGATGGCAAAACCATTGTATGAGGCAACCAAAGGCCCTGAAGAAAATCCTGCCTCTTTAATGCCAAGTGAAAAAGAGAGTGATCTTAACCATGATTGTTTATAAGTCATTGAACAGGTATATGCCAGCAGACCAGATCTGAAAGATGTCCCTCTCCAAACTCTGGATGAAGAATTATTTGCTGATGGAAGCAGCTTTGTTGTAAAAGGAAAAAGGAGGGCTGGTTATGCCGTGGTAACTTTAACTGAAGATCGAGAAGTAAAAGCATTACCTCCAAATACATCCGCCCAGAAAGCAGAAATTATAGCCCTCACAAAAGCCTTAAATTTGGCTAAAGGTAAAAGAGTTAACATCTATACAGATTCTAAATATGCTTTTGAAGTTGTGCATGCTCATAGAGCAATATGGAAGGAGCGAGGACTTTTATCTGCTAGCGGTACCCCTATAAAATATGGAACCAAGATTTTGAATTTGTTGGAAGCAGTACAGAAACCTAAAGAAGTTGCGGTAATTCATTGTAAAGCTCATCAAAAAGGGGACTCAAAAGTAATACAAGGAAATCGAAAAGCAGATGAGGCTGCTAAACGTGTAGCATTAAATACTATGATTTATGTTTTAATTCCATCAAAAGAAATTCAGGTGGAATCCCCAAATTATAATGAAAAAGAAAATAAATTAGCTATGTTATTACATTGTAAGAAGAATGATCAAGGATGGTGGATAACTTCACATGGACAATGTCTAGTAACCCCTGAAATTATGAAGAAATTAATGGTCAAAACCCATGCTGAAACACATATGGGAGCAGAAGCAATGGTGGAATCAGTAAGACGATATGCGATAGGAACCAAAATGTTATTGATTGCTAAAAGTGTGAGTAATAAATGTGAGATTTGTCTTAGGAACAATCCGAAAATACAAATCCGACCCCCTCCTGGAGAGGTAAAAAGAGGCATAACTTCCGGTGAGTATTGGCAAATAGATTTTTCAGAGTTACCGCGATGTAACCAATACCGATATCTATTAATATTGGTAGATACCTTCTCTGGATGGCCGGAAGCTTTCCCGTGTCGAACCAACAAGGCAAAAGAGGTTGTGAAACATTTGTTGAAAGAAATAATTTCAAAGTTTGGAGTCCCTTTAGAAATGTCCTCTCATAGAGGCCCACATTTTGTAGCAGAGGTTATTAAAATGTGAAGAACCAAATATTAAAGAAACAAATTCCTAAAATATATCCAGAAGCTCAGTGGAAATAGATTGAAGCTTTACCATTTGCCTTGTTAAGAATTAGGGTGACCCCGAGAGTTAGAGAAAAAGTAAGTTTATTTGAAATTTTGTATGGTAAACCTTATGATCCTTAATCTAACAGGAAGATCTGAACAAATGCATGTAATAGGAGAAAAAGTATTAACTGAATATCTTTTATCTTTGAGTAAGGTGTTGAATTCTTTGCATAAGTATGTCCTTTTAAAGACACCTTTACCTCTTGAATTTCCAGTACACTCATTTAATCCAGGGGATCAAGTTTATTTGCGAATGTGGAAGGACGACCCTCTTGAAGAAAAGTGGAAAGGACCTTTCCAGGTGCTGTTAACAACAAACACTGCTGTGAAACTGGAAGGAATAGATTCTTGGATTCATTATACGAGGATTAAGAAAATTCCACCTGGACTGTGGACATCTGTATTTAAGGAACCATTGAAGTTAACTTTGCGGCGTGTTCAATGAGATACTGGAGATGCTGCTAAATTAGTGTAATAATTTGATTATTGAACAGAATTAAATCAGAGAGAGAGGGAAGATGTGGAATGTGTTGTTGTTAATAATAACGATCAGTCAGATTGATTCTCAATTTTTGTTATAGAAATCGAAATATCTGGGAACTTTTAGCCCGAGAAGTAACCAATATGTCTTCCTTTTGTATTGCAGCCGAGAATTTTGTGGGAGAGATGTATAGTTCTTGTTTAGTAGGAAAAGATATAAATTATACCTCCCAAGCACTTTCGACTATTGGTATGGAAATGACACAAATAAGAGAAGCCACACTTGAAAACAGGGCTGCAATTGACTATTTACTTTTAAGACACAATCATGGCTGTGAAGAATTTAAAGGAATGTGTTGTTTTAATTTGAGTGATAATTTACAGTTAGTAGAGAAGAAAATCCAACAATTAAAAGATTTGGCATATGGGTTTAAAGAACGGGAAGGATTTAGATTTTTCTTGGTTGTTCTCGTGGCTTCCAAATTTAAATTGGCTTAAACAATTATTTTTGTTTGTGGTACTGATCGTTATTTTAGTTATGATTATATGTTGTATGATTCAATTTGTATCTTTTTGTAGAAAATAAGTATTGTGAGACTCATGATGCTTAACATCATAAGTCTCAAAGGGGGGAATTGTTAATGTTAATCTTAATCAACATTAATCTTTAAAGTGTTATCATCCTGTGTATAGCCCTCACCCAGAACTGGGTTAAAAGACCAGTTAATAAGAAACCAGAATGATGAAGCTAGTGAGTGGGTGTTTGATTGGAGGAGATCAAGATGTATATGTTTTAATTTAAGAACACTATGGTGATAGATAGTTTAGTTTGTTGTGGATTCTATATTGCTCGCTTCTGTAATTTTAAACAATGAAGACTTGTTGCTTAGAAGTTAGGTAACTAACAGGTGTGTGTTTTAGAAGTAGTGATAATTAATTTTAGCTATGGAAACTATAAACAGACGTGGTCCAAGCATGGCTCAGGGACAAATTGCGACCCTATAAGGTAAAGAGGAAATAAGTTCATGAAGAGTTCACTACCCTACCGACCACCAGAGACCACCCGAGACCCCCAAGAAGACCCTAAAGGCTTTAGTGCGCATGTGTTTAAGATGATGCAATATTATAATTAGTTCTCGGAAATGTAATGAATATGTAACAAGGAAACTTAAAATATGTATGAGAAGCATGGATATAAACAGAAAGGTGATTAGACCGTGTGTGCTTGATTTGTGGCAAGTCCACCGAGCACCCAGACCTGAATAAAACAATATCTCTCCTGAGCGTGTGGAATTAGTTACTTGCACGCCGGGCACGAATCCGCTTTTCGGACAACAACAGCAACTTTCATGAAGGATTTCTTCTTGGAAGGAGACAGCAAAAGGCAGCAAACAGTATGCAGAGGGTTGCTCTGAATGGCGCTTCCAGCTGCAGTCCATTTCCAATGCTCTACCTTAAGCAGCAGGAGAAAATGTCCAGCATTTCAAGTCTATGTGGTTGACAGGAGACAAAAAAATTGCAGAAAATTCAACACACAATCATGCAAGCCTAACAGTCCAGAGATAATACTTGTTCTGTAACTACAGTCTTCAGTTCAGCCTCATTTTGTTCTTCCATCCTCCTTTTTAATGACTGTTGCCTAAGACCAAGTGTTGCCAGTCACAAATCTCAACTGACTTTAAAAAATAATTAAAATTCCCCCACAAAATAGACCTGTTATCAATCACTACAAACACACACACACACACACATAATTTCTCCAGAAATATTCAGGAACCTTGCAACACTGTTTACTGAGTAATAACATCTTAGAAGGGATATTCTGGCATTATGCATATACAGAATGACCACCAGCAGTGTTGTATCAGGGTAAATTTTTGGTGTATGAACCAAAGTGAGCAGCCCTGATGAGCAAAAGGGAAATGTACATCTGAAGAAATCCCAGTGGCAAGACTTCTAGTGTAGTCTGAGATTTTTCCTGTAAATGGGGATTTTTCCTGTGCTTTAAGTTATAACCAAATGCTTTTCTACAAAACAATAGCAGTCTCAGCAAAACTGTTTTGTTAAAATAAAAAAAACCAAGGACCAAAACCAAAACCCTTTTAAACTTTTTGAAGAATACAGGAAATCTAACAGACCTAACAGCTCTGCTTTTCTTTTCCCCTAATTATTCTTGGCTAGATGTCTTAATGCACACTTTTTATTTATTGATAACTGCTTTGAACTTCTGTGAGCTCATGTGTCAATCCATATGCTCTGTCACATGCAATCATTTAGTTTACATTGGCTACTGGCTGTAGCCTTTAATACATGTGGGACCTAACAATAATCTCCAGTTATGGGGAAGTCTTATGGCAGTCAGTGGGAGCATCGAATGAATGAGGACTGCAGGAGTACAGTGTTTACTCTGCCTGGTATTTCCCAAGTGTCAAGGCACAAAACAAACCCCAAAATACAAGAAAATCCAAACCCAACCCCCCAAAAAAGATACAAACACCCCAAACCCCAACCTAAACACCTGAGGAGAAGGACTTGGGGGTACTGGTGGATGAAAAACTGAATATGAGCCAGCAATGTGCGCTCACAGCCCAGAAGGCCAACCGTATCCTGGGCTGCATCAAAAGCAGCGTGGCCAGCAGGTCGAGGGAGGTGATTCTGTCCCTCTACTCTGCTCTCGTGAGACCCCACCTGGAGTACTGCATCCAGCTCTGGAGTCCTCAGCACAGGAAAGACATGGACCTGTTGGAGCGGGTCCAGAGGAGGGCCATGAAGATGATCAGGGGGGTGGAACACCTCCCCTATGAAGAAAGGCTGAAAGAGTTGGGGTTGTTCAGCCTGGAGAAGAGAAGGCTTTGGGGAGACCTTACAGCAGCCTTGCAGTACTTAAAGGGGGCCTACAGGAAAGATGGGGAGGGACTCTTTTATCAGGGAGTGTAGTGATAGGACGAGGGGTAATGGTTTTAAACTGAAAGAGGGTAGATTTAGATTAGATATTAGGAAGAAATTCTTCACTATGAGGGTGGTGAGACACTGGAACAGGTTGCCCGGAGAAGTTGTGGATGCCCCCTCCCTGGAAGTGTTCAAGGCCAGGTTGGATGGGACTTTGAGCAACCTGGTGTAGTGGAAGGTGTCCCTGCCCATGGCAGGGGGGTTGCAACTAGATGATCTTTAAGGTCCCTTCCAGCCCAAACCATTCTATGATTCTATGTGTGGTGGGTTGACCTTCGCTGGATGCCAAGTGCCCACCAAGCCGCTCTATCACTCCCCCTCCTCAGCTGGACAGGGGAGAGAAAATATAATGAAAGGCTCGTGGGTCAAGATAAGGACAGGGAGCGATCACCCACCAATTAGCAAAACAGACTCGACTTGGGGAAATTAATTTAATTTATTGCCAATCAAATCAGAGTAAGGTAATGAGAAATAAAACCAAATCTTAAAACACCTTCCCCCCACCCCTTCCTTCTTCCTGGGCTCAACTTCACTCCCGATTTCTGTACCTCCTCCCTCCGAGTGGCGCAGGGGGACGGGGAATGGGGGTTGCAGTCAGTTTATCACACATTGTCTCTGCCGCTCCTTCCTCCTTCCTCCTCATGCTCTTCCCCTGCTCCAGCGTGGGGTCCCTCCCACAGGAGACAGTCCTTCACAAACTTCTCCAACGTGGGTCCTTCCCACGGGGTGCAGTTCTTCATGAACTGCTCCAGCGTGGGTCCCCCACGGGGTTACAAGTCCTGCCAGCAAACCTGCTCCTGCGTGGGCTCCTCTCTCCATGGGTTCACAGGTCCTGCCAGGAGCCTGCTCCATCACGGGCTCTCCATGGGGTCACAGCTTCCTTCGGGCACATCCACTTGCTCCACCTGCTCTGGCGTGGGGTCCTCCACAGGCTGCAGGGTGGATATCTGCTCCACTGTGGACCTCCATGGGCTGCAGGGGGACAGCCTGCCTCACCATGGTCTTCACCAGGGGCTGCAGGGGAATCTCTGCTCTGGCGCCTGGAGCACCTCCTCCCCCTCCTTCTTCACTGACCTTGGTGTCTGCAGAGTTGTTTCTCTCACATATTCTCACTCCTCTCTCCCGGCTGCTGTTGCGCAGCAGTTTCCCCCCCCCTTCTTAAATATGTTATCACAGAGGCACTACCACTGTCACTGATTGGCTCGACCTTGGCCAGCGGTGGGTCCGTCTTGGAGTTGGCTGGCACTGGCTCTGTTGGACATGGGGGCAGCTTCTGGTGTCTTCTCACAGAAGCCACCCCTGCAGCCCCCCACTACAAAAACCGTGCCATGCAAACCTAATACACTATGATTGATTGATTGATTGATTGATTTCTTTCTTTCTTTCTTTCTTTTTCTTTCTTTCTTTAAAGCACAGAGAGTTTAAAAAAGCCTTAGAGACACAATTTATCATCATTCAC
The DNA here is from genome assembly GCF_964195595.1 of Calonectris borealis. NCBI lineage: Eukaryota > Metazoa > Chordata > Aves > Procellariiformes > Procellariidae > Calonectris > Calonectris borealis. The sequence goes on along the minus strand of NC_134351.1, from coordinate 55,468,952 downwards.
ATAGATGTGGAGTACTGATTTCCCAAGAGTTTTCCTGGCTCTACAGCCTAGCAGCTATAAATCAGAGGTGCACTACTTGGTAGCAGCGGTGGTGGGTGTTCAATATCTTTATTTTGCCCTCAGAAAGGGCCTTTTTAAAGTGCCCACAGCACTTCAACTGTAGCAAAATCTGGCCAACACTGAATACTTTGGAAAAATATCACAAACTAAAGGACAAAAGTATATCTCAAAAATCATTACTACTATTTTACTTCATATAAGATAGAGTCTATGTTAGCCAGGTTTGGTGACTAAAATAACTAAAATGAAAACAATTGCAATTGCAGACTGATTACAAAAATTAGATAAATTCATATTAATTTCAAATTCATCTTGAAATGTACTGTCAGGCTTCCAGAAGAAATACTGTCATATTATCAGAGCTAACAAGGTAAGAAGCATCACTACACAGGGAAAAATACACAAAAATGCTTATATTTTATATTTTCTGAAGTTTCTGAAGAGCAACACATTTTAGAACACTACATGCCCAATCTAAGCTTGTAAACATGTTAAGTAATTTCAGGTGTTACAGTACACTAAATGGACATTAGAGTACATGAAAATTCTTAAACAAGTAAGATCACCAGGAAAGATCAGAGCAAATGCTGCATTAATTTCCCAGTCTAAGTAGAGATAAAACTGCAGCCTTTACTGCTGTCAAATGGCCAGCTTTGAGGAACCACCAAAAAACTTTGGCAACTTTCCACATATTACAGATCTTCAAATGTGACACATTCAAACACACTGACCAAAGGCAAGTTCTTGTCCACCTTTGACCTGAATAGGACTCACAAACCTGCTCATATAACTTTATGCATGTTAAAAGATGAAACTACATCATCTTAATCATACCATCTTATTTTAAAATAGCTTTTGATGGTATTGTTTTAATAAACGCAGCTGTGATGATTACATACAAGGTACAGGAAAAGCCAGTCTTTAAATGACTGCAACCAATGTCGTTTACCAGAAATTAGTTTGGCCCAGGATAAGTTATAAAGGACACTTTAAATTCTAATAAGGTGTTTATTGCCAGGAATGCTCCCCTCTTTAAATCATTTTTAATACAAATTTCCACTTTTCTCTCCCCCAAACAATTGACAAATATGGTTGGTCCAAATGTTATAGTCTGCAAATGCTAATAGCACATTAAAGTGTTGATTAGATATTACCTGACTCAAAAATCAAAAAGATTTAGATGACAGAGTGGTAAATCTAGCTGTACAAGAACATAGTCATGAGAATACTCTGATTATATTATGATCATGAAAGACAGGTAGTAGTGTAAAACCTTCAGAATATTTTCTAATATTCTAATATTTTCTAATCTGAGAAACTAAATTAAATACATATGGTATGACTGCAATAATTAAAAAAAACCCCTGGAAATATATTATTGTGTAACAATGTATGCAGGCTTAATGCCTAGCAATACAACAAATTGCAATACATTCCTGAATACTGGTAACTAGAGTCATGTTCTTCACATGCTGCAGCACAGAAGGGGAGTCCTTTAGATTCAGCTCTGCATGTCTCTGATCCCATTATTATTCTGCCAGCTCGTTCCTGAACAGTCTAAAGTAAACATTCAATGCAGAAAAGAAGTCAGGAAAGCACAGCAGAGAGTGACTTATGGAAAACAATTAGGTGTCCTTCAGTTTTTTTGTCTCTAAGTGAGAAGTGTATTATTTTTACTCAGTTAAAATGCCACAGGTATACTGTAGACTGGAAGGAAGATATTAATCTTATTTTTTTCACAGACAGTTCAGATGTATATGGTTATTGTCCTAAAGCAGTCAAGCAAACCAGTAAACGTCTTCGTTTTTTGCCTCTGGTCTCATTTTCTCAGGATGTAGTTGAATATTGTTGCTGCTGCAGTTACCTATGCATTCTTTCCTATCTACACTGGATAGTGGCACAAAGACTACTGTTTGAAACCCTTCCCTCAATTTTTTTAGCATGCTGACCATGGAGTGCCATCATTGGAAAGAGCCTATGAAGCACAATTTATTCCCTATTGGAATAAAAAGAAAAAAAAAAAGAAAAAGAAAAAAGAAAAAGAAAAAAAAAGGAAAAAAAAAAGAAATCAATTCCTTAACATCATAGATGTTAGTCTGGTTGAAGACCTAGTCTAATCATACAGACTGGCACTAGTGGAATCTTCCTGCTCCTCACTGCTTACCCTGACCATGACCACGAATATGTTTTTTTCCTGGCCACTCTTCTGCCTTACAGAGACTATCTACTGGACCGGGGAAGCATTTACATTTGAAGTTGTTCACTTATCTGCATTGAGGCTGGGACTGTACCTTTCTGAATTTGTGTCTGTAGATTCATTTTAGTAACAGCACAGCGAGAAAAGGTGAAAATAAAAAGGATAAAACTTCTTCCAGAAATATGTTCTGAAAAAACAGATGAATTTGTCCCTTAAAAACTTGGTTAAATATCATAAATAGTGTCATCTGTTGTGACTTGGTTTGCATGACTCTAGATACTAATGTTTTTGGCCATGCTTTTATTTCTCCACAGTCAGAAATTGCATAGGCAATGACCTTGCAAAGTATTTTCTGGCATGAAAATTACAGTTTCAGTGCCTCTTCCTCCTTGGGTTGTGATTTTCTGGCAGCAGTTGGGAGAAATGGGCAGAAGTAAGAGCAAGTCAAGTACTACAGTGGCTGCACCCTGGGAAGCAAGATTACTCTACCTGGCCTTGGATGGGGCAACTAAGTACCTCCTGAGCACTTGGGTGGTGGAAAGGCTGCTGACAATGGGACCTGAGGCAGGATTAGCAAAGACCTTACATCTCCTGCTCTCCTTGCTGAAGTAGGGGGCTCTCACAGTCTCCTTCAATCAGTGTCTTATAACCTTTTGAAGCTGCCACATGGATGTTTGTGGCCAGCTTCTTAGCTTTGCAATCCCCAAGAAAGTGAAACCTGCTATTTGAAGAAGTAAGGGACATCCATGACAATGAAGTCCTTCATAGAGGACTACACAGACTATCACATACTCTCAGTGACTTATATAAGAATGATCCTAACTTGGACAGTATAGGTTTTCGACTAAACTTCTGCAATGTGTTCCCAATGGAGAGAAACAAAATTATATCTGATGGCAGTCTGCAGGGTCTCATTAACCTGGCACGCCTGGCAAATAAATAAATAAAACAAACTTAAAAAGCCTGGAAGCTTCTATCATCTTTAAGAAATTGTGGTGATGCTAGAAAAACTATTTAAAAACAAAATAAAACTTTTTCAGCTATTAGACTGACCCCACAGCACAATACATTAATTTGGTGGCTTCCCATGCCTCTTAACTTTCTTTGTGCTTGGTATGCATTAGAACTCTGTTTGACTGAGGCCTCCGTTCCCAAGGGAGTATCAAGTACTTCTTTTACGGTATATACCCTAAGTGCATTGCATTCTTTTGCTTTTAAAATTCACCCTCCCTTTAAGCTTTCACCCATTCCAGGAAACACTGGTGATATTATAAGTCCAGAGATCACTTGTAGCACCTGCACTGCTCTGTCAACTACCGATGTCCATAAGCAAGCTTTTAGTTGCTAAATATTAAAATGAAAGCCTCTCCAGTCAAATCATTGCTAGATGTCTTCTGGAAATAGCATCAGGAACTGCATGAAGGAACACAGGTGCCAAAGAGCTACTTCCTATGTTTGGTTTGCAGCTTATCAATTTTCATTATTGTACAATAAAAGAAATAACAATCTTTATGGGATAGTGTACCAACTTGTCCTCCCATTAACACTAGAATATAGCAATAACTCAGTTTACTTCAGCAACATTCATCTATCTATTGCTCCTACAGCAAAGTCTGGATGCACAATTTATAGGAGAGGGCCATTTGCAATGGCTTTTTGTTTTACTGTCTTTCACAGAACTCAACACTGAATTGCTTGTCGATGAGCAGCACTGTATTAGGTACCACATTACAAGGCTAACTGAAAATGCAGCCCCAGTGACACTGTGAAGGTGCTTACTGGCAAGAATATTAGAATGAAAACAAATTAGTGGGGAAAAAAGGGAGCATCTACTCACTATAAATGGACTTCAAATGATAAATAAAGTTAGGGGAAAACATACAAGTAAACAAAAACACAGTGGAGCACAATGGACTAAACTTATCCCAAGAATAACTCCAGCCAGCTGGCCAGTTGTCAAAATACGTTGTTGGTTGTCAAAATATAGAATCATAGAATCATTTAGGTTGGAAAAGACCTTTAAGATCATCGAGTCCAACCGTTAACCTAACACTGCCAAGTCCACCACTAAACCATGTCCCCAAGCACCACATCTACACGTCTTTTAAATACCTCCAGGGATGGTGACTCAATCACTTCCCTGGGCAGCCTGTTCCAAGGCTTGACAACCCTTTCAATGAAGAAATTTTTCCTAATGTCCAATCTAAACCTCCCTTGGCGCAACTTGAGGCCATTTCCTCTCGTCCTATCGCTAGTTACTTGGGAGAAGAGACCAACACCCACCTCACTACAACCTCCTTTCAGGTAGCTGTAGAGTGTGATAAGGTCTCCCCTCAGCCTCCTCTTCTCCAGGCTAAACAGTCCCAGTTCCCTCAGCCGCTCCTCATCAGACTTGTTCTCCAGATCCTTCACCAGCTTCGTTGCCCTCCTCTGGACACGCTCCAGCACCTCAATGTCCTTCTTGCAGTGAGGGGCCCAAAACGGAACACAGTATTCCAGGTGTGGCCTCACCAGTGCCCAGTACAGGGGCACGATCACCTCCCTAGTCCTGCTGGCCACACTATTTCTGATACAGGCCAGGATGCCGTTGGCCTTCTTGGCCACCTGGGCACACTGCCGGCTCATGTTCAGTCAGCTGTCAATCAGCACCCCCAGGTCCTTTTCCTCCGGGCAGCTTTCCAGCCACTCTTCCCCAAGCCTGTAGCGTTGCCTGGGGTTGTTGTGGCCAAAGTGCAGGACCCGGCACTTGGCCTTGTTGAACCTCATACAGTTGACCTCAGCCCATCGATCCAGCCTGTCCAGGTCCCTCTGCAGCGCCTTCCTACCCTCCAGCAAATCAACACTCCCACCCAACTTGGTGTCGTCTGCAAACTTACTGAGGGGGCACTCGATCCCCTCGTCCAGATCATTGATAAAGATATTGAACAAGACCGGCCCCAAAACTGAGCCCTGGGGAACACCACTCGTGACTGGCCGCCAACTGGATTTAACTCCGTTCACCACAAGTCTTTGGGCCCAGCCATACAGCCAGTTTTTTACCTAGCAAAGAGTACACCCGTCCAAGCCATGAGCAGCCAGTTTCTCTAGGACAATGCTGTGGGGGACAGTGTCAAAGGCTTTACTGAAGTCCAAGTAGACCACATCCACAGCCTTTCCCTCATCCACTAAGCGGGTCACCTGGTCATAGAAGGAGATCAGGTTGGTCAAGCAGGACCTGCCTTTCATAAACCCATGCTGACTGGGCCTGATCACCTGGGTGTCCTGTACGTGCCGTGTGATGGCACTCAAGATGATCTGCTCCATAGCCTTCCCCGGCACCGAGGTCAGACTGACAGGCCTGTAGTTCCCCGGATCCTCCTTCCAGCCCTTCTTGTAGATGGGCATCACATTTGCTAACCTGCAGTCAACTGGGACCTCCCCGGTTAGCCAGGACTGCTGATAAATGATTGAAAGTGGCTTGGTGAGCACTTCCGCCAGCTCCCTCAGCCCCATAGACTTGTGTGTGTCTAAGAGGTGTAGCAGGTCGCTAACCATTTCCCCTTGGATTATGGGGGCTTCATTCTGCTCCCCATCCCTGTCTTCCAGCTCAGGGGGCTGGGTACCCCAAGAACAATTGGTCTTGCTATTAAAGACTGAGGCAAAGAAGGCATTAAGTACCTCAGCCTTTTCCTCATCCTTTGTCACTATGTTTCCCCCCACATCCAATAAAGGATGGAGATTCTCCTTAGCCCTCCTTTTGTTGCTAATGTATTTATAGAAACATTTTTTGTCTTTTACGGCAGTAGCCAGATTAAGTTCTAGTTGGGCTTTGGTCCTAATTTTCTCCCTGCATAACCTCGCGACATCCTTGTAGTCCTCCTGAGTTGCCTGCCCCTTCTTCCAAAGGTCATAAACTCTGTTTTTTTTCCTGAGTTCCAGCCAAAGCTCTCTGTTCAGCCAGGCCGGTCGTCTTCCCCGCCGGCTCATCTTTTGGCACATGGGGACGGCCTGCTCCTGCGCCTTTAAGACTTCCTTCTTGAAGAATGTCCAGCCTTCCTGGACCCCTTTGCCCTTCAGGACTGCCCCCCAAGGGACTCTATCAACCAGGCCCCTAAACAGGCCAAAGTCTGCCCTCGGGAAGTCCAAGGTAGCAGTTCTGCTAACCCCGCTCCTTACTTCTCCGAGAATCAAAACCTCTATCATTTCATGATCGCTGTGCACAAGACGGCCTCCAACCATCACACCACCCACAAGTCCTTCTCTGTTTGCAAACAACAGGTCCAGTGGGGTGCCTTCTGTAGTTGGCTCCCTCACGAACTGTGTCTGGAAGTTATCTTCCACACACTCCAGGAACCTCCTAGACTGTTTCCTCTCCGCTGTGTTGTATTTCCAGCAGACATCTGGTAAGTTGAAGTCCCCCACGAGAACAAGGGCTAGCGATTGTGAGACTTCTCCCAGCTGCTTATAGAATATTTCATTTGCATATGTTTAATTGGGAAAGAAAGAAACAAAATAAAGTATAAAATCTGTCCTAGAACATAGCACATAGTTTTTGTTTGGATAAATCAGGATGCCTTCTATATTTCACATCTTTGAGATAAATTACTTGTTACTGCAACTCCAATATCAAGCTGCAATCCTTACCATATTTGTGATCCCCTCTATCTCCCTTTTCATTTGACAGCATTCTGTAAATATCCAATCTGTTGTTTTCTTGTGATCACAGTAAAGAGGGGTTTTAGGATTTTTTTTACCTATATCACCGTGGAAACAAGATATGTGTATACATGTATGATCGCTCCTTGTCTAGAGTGAAAGCCTGCATTATCTGTACAAGCTTATGGCTAACTCTTCTGCATAAGATATGGGTGTCTTATTCCTAGTCACCACATGGGAAATTCAATTGCATTAATGTAGTTGCACATAACAAGCTCTAAAGTAGGTTTTATGAAGCTAATAATGCACATATAATACTTGAGGAATTCCTTTTGGTTTGGTTATATTTATTTTTCCAAACATTTTGTTTGAGAGAAAATGAGATTGCTATCTGCTCTTTCCTTATTTTTTGCAGGAAAGCAAAGGGTTGTTGACTTCCTCTCCCCTCCCTTCCTTCCTTCTTTCTGAAGGTACTGTACTCATCTGAAAGAAAGAGAACGAAATGATTGTTCCTGTTCTCTTTCTTAAGTCATTTGAAACACTGTCCCTGCTAGTTTTCTAAGTTTACTGCAATCTCTGCACAGGGGGGAGGGGAGAAAGAGAGAAAGATCGATTACCAACATGAGATCAGGTAGAGAGTTTAGGGCAAGACTCATTCCAGCTTCAATAACTGGTAAGTTAAGTAAAAATGTTTTTATGATTAACTCTTTAGAAGTGCAATATATGTTTTTTAATTAAGAAAAGGCATTTATCAGATACACATTTAACTGATAAAAAGATAATAACCATATGCATTGACAAGCAGTATATTTATGCTATAGATATCTATAGCCTGGTTCTTAGATAGTGGTGCTAATAGCATGCAGTTTAACCAATGCAGACAAGAAAATGTTTTCCAGTGAGGCTGATAATATTCATAACATAATCTGCTGTGAATTTTGCATATAGGGCTTCTCCTAACAGAATCTTGTTACAGGCTTCACTAACTTTATCCTGAATGTTTCGGCAAGCTTCACTGGGCCATTGCTCAAAGAGAGAAGCTGTGTCATATGCAAATTGATATATTTCGTATATCATCTGCCACTACTAAAGTCTGCACCAACCTGTGCTATAGTGGGAGAAAAATTACTAGTGTTTTTTTCCTTCAAACGGTATTGTGTTTATGATTACATGTGTTTATCTCTACTCATCCGTGTATACAATTAGTCTAGAAAAAGTGACATTTAAGACATGCTAAGACAGTTCCAGGTTCTCACTTGAAAAAAAATGAAAAAGAAGTTCACGTTGCATAGTATGTAACACCACCAAGGTTGATCACCAGCATCAGTAATAGGATGGACTCAAATGTTGTCTGTTTATTTGTCATTTACATTGTTGTAGATACCAATAATATTTTTCATGTTGGGCATAAATGTATCAGAATGATCAGAAGTGGTGCATAAAATGAGTGATTGAATGTAAGAGTATGTTTCAAATACTGGAAGAGAAAATTTCCCCCCCCCATGCTTATATAAAAGCAGAATGTAGAGGTGGGGGGAAGAATTAGGACAGGTGATCATTTCTCTGCAGAAGGAGAGCTTGGTCATCTTTTGACCCAGTATTTCTTCAAGCCATGGCTCTCTGAAGTGCAAGATCCTCTACAGGATGCCTGGAGCCCAGACAGAGCAGCTCCAAATGGCAGGCAGGCATTGCAGAGAGCCGGCAGGCAGCTCGAGCTGCCCCTCTCCCACTCACGCTCCCACTCCCACCAGGGCACCTGGGCTGCGCTTCCGCCCTGGGACAGTCCTCTGCTCCCACTCCTTGCTGAACCAACTAGTAGAACGGATTTTCTTCCCCCTCTATTTGGTGCCTTTCTGCAAGTTTTTCCATAGGAAGGAGTGATCTACCCCAAATTCAGCCCGATTTCTGGGTAAGTTGTAAATTCCCTTTGCTTTAAGAGAAGCACATGGGTTCTGCCAAAGGAGGTGGAAATAACTTGTTTCTCGAACTCCGTAGCTTAATGTTGCAGCTCGGTCTAGTTTGGTACCAATTATTAGATTCACTTGGTGATACTTAACCCACAAAGAATTCTCTGCTAATAGCAAGAAAATTCCAGATGTTGCCGTGAAAACCACTTGCCACATCTTTTGCTAGGGATACCTGGGTTTATGTTTTACATGACTAAATACTGATTCAAATTAAGTAGATGATTTGGACAGCTATTTTGACAGTTATGTGTCAAATATCTGGAAAAACACTTTTTACTTCAAGTGAGAAGTAGAGGAGTCTCCTAAACATTCAAAAACATTTAAGCTCTGTTGTGGTATTTTGTTCAAATTGCAGAGTGTTAGTCTGGATTGCAGTCACCTGGAAGTTTTGATCTGGTTAGTTCAGAAGTTCAGTTTACCATGTAGGTAAGAGCCAGTTGCAGCATTTAGGTACAGATTTTGTTTTTGAAGATACTAAACATCAACGTATCATTGATTTAGACCATGTATACCATAAATTCTTTCTCTCTGAGAGATTGTCTGAAATACATAAATAAGAATATATGTGTTCATATTCATAGTAGGTGGTCAAAAGCAGTAAACGCTATTTTTAAACCCATTCTCCAATAATGAGCACACAGAAAGAGCATTTTTAAAGGAATGCTTAATAATTTGACGGTAAAAAACAGACTTTGGGTTTTGAACTTCATTCTTAGATTTCACCTTTCAGGTTTATTTTTCCTTCAAATAGTACATTTTTGCAATCATTTGGAGTTTATTTTTTTCACATTGTATATTTTATTGCTAGGATAACTGTAACATGATTTAGTATAATGGTAATTTGTAACACAACTCATATCTTTCTCCAGGAGTCAGGAAGAGGAGATTTTTGGCTGGTGTGTTATCCTTATCCCACATTGCTGAGATATTTATAAGCAGAGAATGGTATAGTCTGAGGCCAGATTGAGTACAGATCCACTACCAGCTTATGGCACAAATTAAATGTTTGTGAAATCAGTTTTCAGTTATTCACCTCAATGTTATTAAAAAAAATTTCATTGAAGCAATAAACCAATAATAAAAAACAAGAATGAAAAGAGAGATGCTCTTTATTTTGCTTAAAGTCTTATTGCTGCTATTGCTAAGAGCCATATTTATGTATATAGCATATATAAGTAAAAGGTCAGTCAATTCCCACAGAATTATTCAAAGCCATTATTTCCATTTGATTTGTTCTCAATTATAATGAAAATATAGACAGATTTTGCTTTTGTTCTGGAAAATAAAAACAAAATTACACCAATGATGGCAAAGATAATATGGAAAAAAGTTGTATGGAAATCCCAAGTTAACAGGTCTGATTCAAAAAGCACAGAAACTGATAGAAGTCTCTGTAAATGTCAGTTGGCTTTTTATACTTAGGACCAAGTTCTTTAATGGTGAAAACTGTTGAAAATCTGAGTTTTGGATGCAGAATACTAGCACTGAGTTACGTTCCCAGTAACATTTTGGGGTCTATAATATAGATTTTTGACCAGGAGAGAATTTGAATCTTTGAATATTTTAAGGAGTTTTTATTGTTTTCTCATTCTTTCAAACAAGCACATCGATAAGAGCCTTGCCTTAGGACTGTCTGGATGTAGAGCAGATACTGGTGGACTGAGAGGCACCATGTGCATCTCGCAGATGCACATATTGGCATGTCTTTTAGGTGCCGTTTCTAGTAGTGCCAGATAGATATGCAGTATTTAGAATGGAAGAAGCACAGAGGGATGAATCATGGTAGAATACGGTTTACCCCAGATAGCACTTATATTGTTTCCAATCTTTGATATTGCAAAGCCTCAATGATGCAGAAAGACATCTATCTGAATGGACCACGCCACTCACACAGATATGTCATCAGAATATTACCCTGAGAAACAAAAGCAGTAAATGCTGCATAAGATAATAGGGCTTTTGTGCGCTGATGGTTTAAGGATACAAGTGAGGCAAAGGTGTGTAAGGATAGGTAGCCTCTTATTAGTTGATGAGAAATAATCCATAGCTTCTGAGCACTAATGAATGTTCCCCAGTAGTAACTGATCTAATGAAACAAACTGCTCCTTCAAACAGACCTTGCAAGTGCTGTGTAGACTGCTACAGATAGTTGTAAAATTATTCGTTTGATGGACTAATTTTATACCCCAACCAATTTTTTAAAATAGACCAACTGTTAAAACCAAATGAACATTTTCTTCTTAAATGCAGTAGTTTTCCCCATTCTAGTTTACCATCCCAGAAGACCAATGAAAAGGAAGGAATGTCAGCTTGGAGAAGAAAGAATTATAGAGAGACAAATAATATGAAGCCTTTAAAAAGAAAGAAACAAGTCTGAAAAAAAGATGACTTACGGCTATCCTCTTTCTTGCTGAAAAGCTAATATTCTGAAACTGAGACTGCAGCTCTCCACTACTGTAAAAAATTCAATGGAATTTTATGGATGATATTCAGATTTTCATCCAGTAAAGAGGTCTAAGTTAATACTTATTGGTTATTTAAACACGCACTGAACTGCATGCTGGATGTCTGATTTTTCTTTATATCTATCTGGCAGGGACTAGTCCTTCTTGCCTGGTTTCTAAAATACTAATGATCCAATGAAAAATATTATTTAATCTTTGTTTTAGTTCCTTCCAAACTTAATACCTTTGTGACTTGTTTTTGTAAAACAAATGGTTTTATACTAGTGTTACCCTGATCTTGATAAGAAAAATACAGCATTTTTCTTCTAAACCAACATTGCTTAATGTATTGTAAAGACTTCCACTGACACTGGAAGCAATTAAGCTATGTTAAAAGAAAATATTTTCATGCTCTGGAGGTTACGGGAAGAAATTATGTGAATATTTGCTTTTTTTTTTTACTTTCACTCCTTATTTCATGCTTCATATGTTAGAAAGACATATTATTAATTATTTGAATGAAGGATGAAAAAATTATTATTATTACTTTCTCTCCCCTCCCTCTTCTACTGTGAAAGATAAAACACTGACACATTTTCCTTCTACTTTGTGGATGTGCATGAATTCATGTGTATGAATTTTAGTTTGATTTAAAAGAAAAAACTCAGGGGTTTGATTTAAAAGAAAAAACTTAGGATAAAAAGTGTGTTTCCTGAAAACCTATTTTCCCCTTGCCAATATTCATAAAAAGTAAACCTGAAAATATCCAACTTTCCAGCTGCTTATGCTTATTAGAAACACCAGAATTCTGGGAACACTGAAAAACACAAATGGTCATTGAATCTGAAGGTTCATTTAATTACAAAAAGCTACAAGGTAAACCGAGTCTTATACATTGATAACATCACTTTTCTCTAACGAATTAGAGAAAGGTGCAACTGATTTGAAATTGAAAGCAAGGCTATGAGAAGGGTCATACATTTTTAGTTGTTATTCTTAGACGATGCTGTACTACAAGGAATACTAATGCATGGCAAGCAGGCATTAACCACGCAGTCCTCTGGAGGCCTGATGAAGAATAAAAACCACCTAATTTCTCTGCATAGAAAGAATTTCACAGGGTGGTGTTCCCAGCATGGAGGAGCAGGTGTGATGGCTCTGGGATGGGAGCACATGGCTTTACCCCTTATCAGGGAGCAGCTTATTCTGACACCAGGTGCTCTGATAAGCCACAAGTGTGTGGGCTGGGAGTGACAAGATGACTTCCAGTCTTCCTCTTTCTCTTCCTCAACTGTGCAAAAGCTGCTTATGCTTTAGCCTTCTCTGATCAGGGTTACAGTGTAACTGTTAGACTCTGGTGGGGTGGGGTGAGAAGCAGAAAAGGCCTTGACTGTGTGTAAGCACTGCTCAGCAGGAACAAAAACATCCCTGTGTTATCACCACTGTTTCCAGCACAAATCCAAACCATAGCCCCATACTAGCTACTGTAAAGAAAATTAACTCTATCCCAGCCAAAACCAGCACATGGGGCTCTATGCTGGATCTGCTACTACTCCTCTGGAAATGGTTAAAATCCAAAGGTTTCCTAAGGTCTTTGTAAATTGGAACGAGTATGTCTCTTACTAACATCCAATACGCTAGATTTAAACCAAATTTAAATATACCCATTCTAAAGATATCAGGGAAGAACACATTGTGGAATATAGTCACTATTTGAGGTTTAGTCCTCTCTCTGAGGTACTTTCTAAAGCAAGTAGCTCCTTGGTGTTTCAGCTCCAGATAAAATTATTTGAAAGCATTATTTGAAAGCATTGTTTGAAAAGGGGTTGTCTTTCATATAGTACTTCCAGGAAGCAGGATATTTTTCTACCTGTCTAATTTTTCTTAAAAGTATTTAGAATATATGTGTAATGAAAACAATATCAGGAGGTGAAAAGGAAAGGGATGACCTGTTTTTAGAGCATCAGTCAGCTTCTAAGGAACAGCAGAACTTGTTTGAACCATCTGGTAGGCACCAGCCCATGCTGGGTTGGTTCTCTAGTGCAGGTTTCTGAAGTCATGAAGAGCATCCTGTATTAGTCCAAAACTATTGTCCTGTGATAGGAATTAGAAAACTGTAGAGAACCTCCTGGAAGAGCAAGTTGACAACAGGGTGCTCATAGGTTTACCAGAAACTAAAACAATCCTTTTATAAAGGTGCAGGAAACTTTTTTCTGCAGCACCACAGCAAGGAATCACACCAGCATGAATGTTATATCAAACAGTTTTTCTGCATAATGCTCCACTCACAATATGAAGTCACCAAGGTTTCCAGAACCATTTTATATGTCTGTAGGTAGCATTTTGTCAAGATGCTATGGAAGCAGTCACATGCATCAGAGAAATGGTGCTGACTGACGACTCCTCCATATCTCCTCTTGTCTCTGCCAGAGAAATCAAAATACTAATTAAAGTCTTTTAACCCCAAATGTATTAATTTCTTTTTTCCTATCCCACAAAAAGGGACCTCCCCCCCAAGCTTAAGTGACAGGTAAAGAAATGTGATTGAACAGATGTCACTGGATTCTGCAGGCAAATGGTCAGGACTCGGGATTCTCTCTAATGACTGCAGCGAAGATTTTCACTAGTTTGTTCACTACTAGACACAGAAAAAAATCCATGAACAAGCATCCAGTGGAAGGCACTGAACGTGGTTAGGCCAGTAAGTCAGAACAGAATTCACACAACAGTTTATCCTTGGGTATTGTCCCCCTGCCCATAGCACAGCCTCGCCTGCCATTCCTCCCAAAACACAGCAATAATTTCTATCAAATCTTCTAGGTTTTTGTACGTGGCACTTGGCATTTTTCCAGGGAAAAAGCTCTGAATAGAATGATTTATTTATTTAGTTATTCATTGGGGGGGGGGGGGGGGGGGGTTGAGAGAAAGAGTTATATTAATATATAAGGTGTTTTTTAAAAAACTTCATTTTATATTGCTGGTTGGCCATTCTTAGACATAGGGTAGAGTCACAGTGGTTTGATGGTTTTTTGGTTTCCTTTTTCTTCGATGAAAATCTGAATTGAGTTAGTATCCAGAACAAGCCTTTGGCATCACTAATGGTGAAGGATTAGTACTAGAGTGGTTTGGGAAACGTTCAGAATTTCAGATTTCAAACTATGTTCAGTTTCTTCTCTCTTTTGGGAGGGGGAGCAAAAAATAATTTCTTATTTGTTTGTAGCCGTAGTCTCTATTCCAGTATCTGCTGATGACATTTGGCTAAGTCTGATCTGCCATTCCCACTCTGTATGCTAGTTTATTGAATTCCGCATAACTGGCATTTTTAAATCTGTTTCAGTTTAAAATAATTAATCTCAGGAATTTCTCCCTGTTAGTTGATTTACATAGAGGTTTGTTTTCTAAGTGATCAAAATCACAGAAGCAATACAAAATTTGTTTTAAATTTCAGATTTCCTTTAGTTGTCACAGCAAACTAATTCTTATTTTTAAAACTTTTTAGAAGTTAACAGAATAATTAAGTGCTATATACAGGATGCATTTAGGGGATCAGAGAGGGAAAGCATTTGCTTCTTGCTGTTCAGTCAATGAGAAGATTCAAGTTTGGCAACACAGGTGAAGGGCAAAGCCAGAGAGGAAGTTACCTTAAATTACTTCCTTGCAGGAACTTCATATGATCAGTCAAAAATTACCATTTTATGCTGGAACTGAAGAACTAAGCACATTGCTCTTTAAACAAAATATAATAAATTTATTTTAAAAAATGAACCTTCATTTGAATGCAGCTGCGGGATGTATGTGAAGGTGATCTTTTTTCTGAACAATAAACACATATTTTAGTTCAGCATGGTCTGGATGCTTTAAGACATATTTTATGCTGTGGCGATCTGGAAAGCAGAGCTCCCTAATCACGGTGCAGACATATCAAAAGTAGTTTCCTCCCAATGCTCCAGTAATTTGCCTTAAGAACCATTTTTAACTCTGTCTCATTGCCCATGCTCCTTAGTTTTTTCTATTCTTGTTTGGGTATCATCAACAGGATAAACACAGTGGTGTCCTAGGAATGGCACTGACATCTCTAATTCTTTTGCTGTGTTTCCTATTGAACTTCTGTTCAGAGGGAAATGACTAAGTCACTACTGAGACAGCTTAATTGCAAATGAGTAATAGAGGTTAATAGGGATTAATTAGTCTTTTCAGCCAAGCAGCTTTTTCAGTAAGAAGTCTGCTCAAACTTCAGCTGAAACCAAATTTATTCATTTTTCCAAAATGACTAGGAAAGCGTCATCTGGTAATTCATTTTAAGGAACTGGACACCAAGAGAAGTGTTCAGTAGCAGATACATTCTGCCTAATTCTGTCAATTTCTGGATGAAATCCTCTTCTTTCAGTTCTTGTAGGATATAGCATGTCTTACTGGAACACATGATACCTACCACTTCAGCAACCTTCGGTTTCACTATGAGTTTTGAACTGTGTTGTCGTGGTTTAACCTAGCAGGCAGCCAAACCCCATGCAGCCGCTCGCTCACTCCCCCCCACACCCAGTGGGACAGGGAGAGAATCGGAAGGGTAAGAGTGAGAAAACTCATGGGTTGAGATAAAGACAGTTTAATAAAACAGAAAAGGGAAAAAAAAAATGATAATGATAGAATATACAAAATGAGTGATGCACAATGCAATTGCTCACCACCCGCGCTGACCGATAACCAAGTAGCAATCGGTACTTCCTGGATCACGCCTACCGTTCATATACTGAGCATGACATCACATGGTATGGAATACCCCGTTGGCCAGCTGGGCTGGCTGTCCTGGCTATGCTCCCTCCCAGCCTCTCGTGCGTTTGGTAGGGCATGGAAGCTGTCCTTGACTAGCAGGGAACTTAGCAACAACTGAAAACATCAGTGTGTTATCAACATTCTCCTCATACTAAATCCAAAACACAGCACTAGGAAGAAATTTAACTCTATCCCAGCCGAAACCAAGACGTGTGAAACAAAGAATTGAAAGCAAAATAAACACAGAAAGCAAAATAAACACAAAGAGCAAAATCTTGGTCCTGCTGAAGACTAACAATACTCCCCATGTTTAAGTAAAACTAGACTTTCATTAAAAAATTAATCTGTTTTGGAGACTTTATATGAAAACTCTCCCATACAATTCTCTTCTACTCTGCCCTTCTCCAAGCATATGTACACACTTTATCTGGTACTTACCTGTTGCTTTACATATACAACGCTCAGAAGGTGCAATTGCTTTCCCATACATTAACTGCTAATGTTGTGGGAGCGTGTCAGTGGGCTGGCTTGAAGAACCAAGGCTGAAGGTGGCCCTCAGCTACCCTTTAAGATAACAAAGAGGTGGGAGGAGACCAGACCATCTCCCTGGCCTCCATAGAGGTGATAACGACACTGGGACTACAGTAGGAAGGAAAGCTAATCTATTTCCTTTTTAAAGGTCATGAATGCCAGTGAAAGGTTTACTTTCAAAACAACACCCCAAACAGGACAGCATGAGGGTCATGGAAGGGCATGCTTTTTTTGATCATTCTAATTCTGGGTGTTCTGCATAGCTCCGTTATTTGTTTTAAAATAATACTACTGCACAGCTCAAAACCCCTCTCTCTCCACTTCACTCTTTAGTGTTTAATGATTGTTCTTTGTAGGTAGAACGATTCTGTCCAAAGTGTTCTTTCAAGGACTTCAATATTACTATTTTACCACAAGATCCCTTCTTATATTTATATTATTTATTTGCTCGTCAGTTCACCCTGTCTCTTATAATATCTGAATGGTGAGAAAAAAAAATCCTAAAACTGCGTTAGTGTAATTTTTTAATATTCCAGAGGAAAAATTATTTAATACATCAGATCGCCAAATTTGCAGTGGCAGATATGGAAGTAGACAGGAAACAGGGATGGAGTGATAGGACTTCTATCAACAGTGATTAAAGTGACTCCACATACTTTATAAAGGCAGGGGCAGATCCATGGTTCCAGCCTCTGACATGAGAGCTCTTTATCCACTTAAGAAAAGGAAGAAATTTGTCTTATTGGCATCACCTCAAAACAGCCAAATCCTAAACCTTGTTCTCAACTACACCCCAGATTTTCCATAATGATTTCAGTACAATGTGGATGATGCCAGGGAGAGAATTACTTAGTTGCCATTACTGAAACTTGGTGGGACGAATCCCATGACTGGAGTGCAGCTATCGATGGCTACAGGCTGTTCAGAAGGGACAGGCGAGGAAGGAGGGGTGGAGGGGTTGCCCTCTACATCAAGAAATGGATAGATTGTGAAGAGCTGTCTCTGAAGAATAGCCACGAGCAGCTTGAAAGCTTATGGGTAAGAATTAGAGACCGAGGCAGCAAAGGGAACCTTGTGGTTGGTGTCTACTACAGGCTGCCCGATCAAGGGGAGCCTACTGATGAAGCCTTCTTACTCCAGCTCCAGGAGGCATCGCGCTCGCAGGCTCTGGTCCTGCTGGGGGACTTCAACCATCCCGACATCTGCTGGAAAAGTAGCACGGCGAGCTGTAGGCAATCCAGGAGACTCCTGGAGTGCATCGAGGATAACTTCTTAGGCCAGGTAATAGACAGCCCTACCAGAGGGGATGTGATACTGGTCCTGATGGTCACCAACGCAAGTGAACTAATTGGTGACGTCAAGATTGGAGGCAGCCTGGGCTGCAGTGATCATGCACTGGTGGAGTTCGCAGTCCTGAGGGATATGGGACAGGCAAAGAGTAAAGTCAGGACCCTGAATTTTAGGAAAGCAAACTTCCAGCTGTTCAAGGAGTTAGTCAATGGGACCCCCTGGGAAACTGCCCTCAGGGACAAGGGAGCAGAACAGAGCTGGCAGATCTTTAAGGACGCTTTCCATAGAGCGCAAGAGCTCTCGATCCCCAGGTGTAAGAAATCAGGAAAGGAAGGCAAGAGACCTGCTGGTCAAACTAAAGGGCAAGAAGGAAATGCACAGGCAGTGGAAGCAGGGACAGGTATCCTGGGAAGAGTATAGGGACGCTGCCTGGTTGTGTAGGGATGGGGTCAGGAAGGCCAAGGCGCGGCTGGAGCTGAACTTGGCAAGGGATGCAAAGAATAAGAAGAAGGGCTTCTACAGGTATGTCAGCCAGAAAAGGAAGGTCAAAGAAAGCGTGCCCCCCCCATGAACACGACTGGCAAGCTGGTAACAACGGGCAAGGAGAAGGCTGAGGTACAACTTTTTTGCCTCAGTCTTCACTGGCAACCCCTCTTCCCACACCTCTCGAGTGGATGGCCCTCAAGGCAGGGGCTGGGGGAGCAAAGTCGCTCCCACTGTAAGAGAAGATCAGGTTCGTGACCACCTGAGGAACATAAGTCTATGGGACCCGATGAGATGCATCCCAGAGTCCTCAGGGAATTGGCTGATGTAGTTGCCAAGCCAATCTCCACCATATTTGAAAAGTCATGGCAGTCAGGTGAAGTCCCCAGTGACTAGAAGAAGGGAAACATTGCACCCATTTTTAAAAGGGGTAGAAAGGAGGACCCTGGGAACTACTGACCTGTCAGCCTCACCTCTGTGCCTGGGAAGATCATGGAACAGATCCTCCTGGAAGCTATGCTGAGGCACATGGAGGACAGGGAGGTGATTCGAGACAGCCAGCATGGCTTCACCAAGGGCAAGTCCTGCCTGACCAACCTAGTGGCCTTCTATGATGGAGTGACTACATCAGTGGACAAGGGAAGAGCTACGGATGTCGTCTGTCTGGACCTCTGTAAGGCCTTTGACATGGTCCCCCCAAAACATCCTTCTCTCTAAACTGGAGAGGTATGGATTTGATGGGTGGACTGTCTGGTGGGCGAGGAATTGGTTGGATGGTTGCATCCAGAGGGTAGTGGTCAACGGCTCAATGTCCAGATGGAGATCAGTGACAAGTGGTGTCCCTCAGGGGTCCGTATTGGGACCAGTCCTGTTTAATATCTTCATCAATGACACAGACAGTGGGGTCGAGTGCACCCTCAGCAAGTTTGCAGACGACACCAAGCTGAGTGGTGCGGTTGACACGCCTGAGGGACGGGATGCCATCCAGAGGGACCTGGACAGGCTAGAGAGGTGGGCCCGTGTGAACCTCCTGAGGTTCAACAAGGACAAGTGCAAGGTCCTGCACCTGGGTCGGGGCAACCCCCGGTATCAATACAGGCTGGGGGATGAAGGGATTGAGGGCAGCCCTGCCGAGAAGGACTTGGGGGTATTGGTGGATGAAAATCTGAATATGAGCCGGCAATGTGCGCTCGCAGCCCAGAAGGCCAACCGTATCCTGGGCTGCATCAAAAGAAGCATGGCCAGAAGGTCGAGGGAGGTGATTCTGCCCCTCTACTCCACTCTCGTGAGACCCTACCTGCAGTACTGCGTCCAGCTCTGGAGTCCTCAGCACAAGAAAGACATGGACCTGTTGGAGCGGGTCCAGAGGAGGCCATGAAGATGATCAGGGGGATGGAACGCCTCTCCTATGAAGAAAGGCTGAGAGAGTTGGGGTTGTTCAGCCTGGAGAAGAGAAGGCTCTGGGGAGACCTTATTGTGGCCTTTCAGTACTTAAAGGGGGCTTCTAAGAAAGATGGGGACAGACTTTTTAGCAGGGCCTGTTGCGACAGGACAAGGGGGAATGGTTTTAAAGTAAAAGAGGGG
Source organism: Calonectris borealis (assembly GCF_964195595.1). Taxonomy (NCBI): domain Eukaryota; kingdom Metazoa; phylum Chordata; class Aves; order Procellariiformes; family Procellariidae; genus Calonectris; species Calonectris borealis. The sequence goes on along the minus strand of NC_134351.1, from coordinate 55,448,988 downwards.
AGATTCAGACTAGATATAAGGAAGAAATGTTTTACGATGAGGGTGGTGAAACACTGGCACAGGTTGCCCAGAGAGGTGGTAGATGCCCCATCCCTGGAAACATTCAAGGTCAGGTTGGATGGGGCTCTGAGCAACCTGATCTAGTTGAAGATGTCCCTGCTCATGGCAGGGGGGGTTGGACTAGATGACCTTTAAAGGTCCCTTCCAACCCAAACTATTCTATGATCCTATGATTCTATGATTCTAGGAATTAGGACAGTTACTTAGGATGAATTACTGCCATTGTTTAATTGAGTAATTAACTGAGCTTGCCAACCCATCGTTGATTCTAATAAGTAGTTGTCCTGGTTTTGGCTGGGATAGAGTTAAATTTCTTCCTAGTGCTGTGTTTTGGATTTAGTATGAGAAGAATGTTGATAACACACTGATGTTTTCAGTTGTTGCTAAGTACCCTGCTAGTCAAGGACTTCTCAGCTTCCCATGCTCTGCCAGGTGCACAGGAAGCTGGGAGGGAGCATAGCCAGGACAGCTAACCCAGCTGGCCAACGGGGTATTCCATACCATATCTTGTCATGGTCAGTATAGGAATGGTAGGCGTGATCCAGGAAGTAGCGATCGCTACTTGGTTATTGGTCAGCGCGGGTGGTGAGCAATTGCATTGTGCATCACTCATTTTGTATATTCTACCATTATCATTATTATTATTATTATTATTATTATTATTATTATCCCTTCCTTTTCTGTTCTATTAAACTGTCTTTATCTCAATCCATGAATTTTACTTTTTTTTTTTTCGATTCTCTCCCCTATCCCACTGCTGTGGGTGGGGAGTGAACAAGCTGCTGTGTGGTGTTTGGCTGCCTGCTGGCTTAAACCACAACAGGATCAAATTGCATTTCCACCCGGTCTGCTGGTACCAGTTAAGCTTTGCACATTTTAAGTTCTGCTACTGTGTGTGCTCCTGATGTCACCATCCTGGCCAACCTGGTCTTGTCAGCGCTGAAGTCTGGGCAGGGTCTGGAAACTCAGTATACCTATGCCCAAATGGGGATCCAGTCCTGTAAGAATATTTATATGAAATGGAATATACACTAATGGCATCAAATTCAGTGTAAAATATAACAGTCATGAAGTGGGAGACTGATGCATTTCCCTCCTCCCCCCCCCCCGAGGGATTTGGACCCCCATCTCTAGCCTCTTAAGAGAGTGCCCTAACTAGAGCCCTGGGCTGTGAGGGTAACCCTGCTCTCCTTTGGCTGGAGCTGGGCCATTATGTAGCCAAAAATGCAAGTGCCAAGGGGCAGGGAGAAGAGAGAAGTCAGATGGGGTAGTTAGGGGCAGCAGACTCCATCCTCTCTAGAGATAGGTCTGGGCTCCCCTCCAGGTGTCAGTTCTGCAGGTTTATTGAACGGTCACAAATTAAAGGCACTTCACCCTCCTGTGTGATTGCACTTATGGCTTGGCTATGAAGTCAGGCTCCTTTCAGTTCATTCTTCCTGGTAACCCTTTCTCTGCAGTGCCAAAGCTCCAGAAGAAGGGAGTCGGTCCAGTATGGGTGAGTGCAATTTGTTAAGGTACTTTTCTAGGCCTGGAACATCCTCAGCCTAAACTCAGACCTATACTCACTTCCTGGACAAAAGCTCTCAGCACTCAGACTTGCTTTTTTGTTTTCTTTTCAGATGAAACTAGATGAAACTAGTCTGGAGTACCTAAGACAATTTCTTCTTGACATAAACACAGGAGCACCTTCAAAAACAGGTGAGTGCCACACACTGGTTAGCCTGCTTGTACATTAAAAAAAATGTAACCGATTAAGACTATGCAGTTCAAGGGTTATCAGCAAAAATAATCCAGCTTTGCAGTGGCAAAAGATCAGTTTCAAAAGCTGGGAGAAATTGAAGCAGGATGACATCGGCTGTTCGGGGAGTGGTGGGGAGATGGAAAGTGGGGCATAAGTGAAATGACTTACAGTACACATGGGTTTCAGGGAACTGTAAGAAGAAACACCCAACTGTCTTGTTAGGCAACAAAGAAGTAATGAGAATGATAGGGAAGGTTTTGCTAAACTAAGGACAGAGCACGCATAAAAGCAATGAGAGGGATAGCAAATCATTATGCTAAACTGAGAAAAGAGCACTCATACTGGAGAGAAGAAAAATATCTACAGCTACCTCACTACAGCACCAGGCAATTTTTTTTTTTAAATCTAATAAATGCCACCATTGAAAAGCAATTTATGCCATAACCCACTCTATAAGCACATCTGATGCCACCAACAGTGCCCCAGCTTTGGCAGCGTAGGTGGTGGGACTGCTCCAGATTTTCAGCAGAGGAAATCTCAGAATCTAGTTTAACATTTTCAATAACTATCAAAACAAAAATTATCTGTAAATTATGGAAAAGTGACTGTGCATTCATTTTTGATATTATTTTAAGCATTTTCTCTATTACAAGAAATACCAAAATACCTATACTCCTGTAAAAGTGCTTATAGCATCTTGCTCCCTGAAAATAGAATAGAAAAAGAAGTTACACATCTATCCAAGATGATTCCAAAAGCCACTCTATAAGCAGTGCAGGCAAGTGGGTATGTTTCCTAAACATCTATATTTCCCAGATAAAATAAAACAAAAATTATGTAAGTTAAAATGTTAAAATTTGGGAATAACAAAGACAATGCAGGGAAGGTATTTCTCTTGCACAGCTTTTTGAGAGAAGACCCATTTCTTCATATTGGTATCATCTCCTAGACAATATGAATGCAGCTACACTGCATAGGAAACCCTTAAAGCAGACGGAATATCTAAAATGATCGAACCTCAAACATGAAGCAAGGGAAAAAAATAAGGATTATTTAATATATGAGATATCTTTGAAAGTTCATTGCTTGTTGCATCTGTCTACTGTGTCATGTTAAACTGTTTAAACATTTCAGATTTTTTAATCAATTAAGCTTCTTAGGTGTGTAATTGTATGATTTCCATTAAGTTTGTCTGCAAAGGTTACCATCTGTTAACATTGTCTCAGGATATAAGGTATTTTTTTCCATATTTATACAACAAATTTGTCAAAAGTATCAAAATTTGGTCATGGCATAGATGGGATCATATCTCATTGGACAACAGAACCCGTAACAAATTACAAGGAAATTTGTGAAGGATTAGTTTCAGAGTTCATTGGAAGTCTTTCCATAAGCCTTAGTGAGCTCTGAATTATGCTCTAGGAAGAGTTACCAAGGTTATCAATTTTACTTTACCAAGCATTTGCTGAGAAAAAAAGCGTTTGTTGTTGGAAAGAAGAAGTTTTTTCCTGAAGCCTGATATCAGCAGATGAAGGTAATTTCCCAGGGAGAAGTGAAAAGACACCGAGCTCCTCAGTACTATCATACTAATGTAGGAAGAAAAAACCTGATCCGGTCCACTTCTCGTTTACAGTCATTCCAGATCATTTTAATGAACAATTGTTTACTTGTTTCTAATTCCAATTCTATTAATGATGGTAATCCAAAAGGGGAAGAGAATTACCTTTATCGTGATCGTGTTCTCCATTTCAACAGACATATCTGTCTCATAAAAGTTATGAGACAAGAAGTCTTATCTCAGAAGACAATTAAGCTGATGATTAAATCATGGACTTCATTTGATACAAGGTCTACATGCATGTGAGAGAGAGAAAACAAATGTTTGTAGAAGTGGTATTGGAAAAGATCTGACTAAACTCTACAGTCTATTATTCCCAACTTAGACCTGTTTTTTTAAAGCCTCCCCAACATTTGTGTCTCCCTAATCAGTATCCGCACTCATCGATTTTGGATACTTTCCCTAAATCCATGTTTATTTTTGCAAGGTAGTCCAAATTTCTGCCTTCTCCCAGCTCCACACCGTAGCAGAAAAAGTGCTCTCTTCATTTAAAATGTAAATAATAATCTTTTAGGTTCGTTTCAAATAATGTAGCATAAAGACTTCAAGGCTGATTTGGGTATATTAACATATACTTAGTTTATATATAACATATACTCAGTTTATATACTCAGCTTGAGTATATTAACATACACTCAGTATATGTTAATGGAGTCCATTTTTCAAATTTGTATGCTTGAAATGTGGCTATTGATGCCTGGAGAACATGGATGGAAAACATACCTTGCATGGACTTCTCTAAAGAATAAGAGAGTAGGGTTGACACTGATTTTAGAGAAGTTCTGGTATGGATTTGAACATGATCTTTTACCTCCTGCCCTCCTCTAATGACTATAGTCACTCAAGCCTAGAGTAAATAAAATGCCTTAATTTGATAAAAACTGTACAAATAACCCATTATCGAATAACAATGGCAGTTTGAACTAATATCTAGAGAGCCTAGTATTGAAATAACTCTAAATCTTTTGAGCATATTTACAGCTTCTGCATAATTCACCAAGGCAGCACCTATAAACAAAAATCTGACTGTACAAATGACAAGCAGATGCATGGATTTTACAGATATGGAACATTATCATCATCTAGTCCAACTTCTTACTTAAGACAGGCCATAAAACCAGCAAAACAGACAAGATACACTTGAAAATTAGAGGTGAAAAAAAAATCCACTTATTATTTTCCAACTCTCCGAAATTATGAAATGGGGAACAGCAACATTATTGTGGGACTTCACTCACACACAGGATGCAGCATGAAAGAAGACATGAAAACAAGCAGAAGAGAAAGAAAAAAGGGGCTTATGGAGGGCTCATGTTGTCACTGAAGGAAACTAGCAGGGAAAATCAATCAGATGTGTACTAACTGAAAATACTTGGTTACCATTCATGTTCGTACAGGTATTCCTGGCATTTTAAAAGTCTGAAAAATACTTCAAAGCAGTGTAGATTCAGTAGGGAACACTGCTTTGCTGCTGAAATGAGATGAATTCAGCATAGCGAAGCCCCATTGGTCAGATCCCGAGACTGATGCAAGTTTTGCATAAATAGCGACTGAGTGAAAACTAAGTAAAGACTTTGGTGTTTAGTTCAACAGCTGTATGACTGAATACATTTAAAACCAAAAACTATACTGAAGGGTGAACTGAATGAAGGAGATCCCATTAAACCTATTAAGACAAGCATAACCACCTCTATAATAAAAGTTTACAAAAGTCAGTGACTGAAAAAACAGCTGGTTGTTCAATAAGGCTGGAGCTCTCCAACTGCTCAACTTTAGCTCAAGAAATGTAATAGTGTGTCATTTGTCACTGATCCTCACCACATCCTATGCAGAAACAGCTGTTAGATTTCATTCTTTCCTTATAGATGCCAATATTTCAGGCCTCAGGAGGAGAGCAGAAATGTACTCTTAGAGTGCACGGTTTCTACAGTCATATATGTTCATTTAAACACGGAATTTCTCTTCCAGCTAAGAGCAGCTGATCAGCCTATTCAGCCACCTTTAGCCTTCCTACACTTTCCTCTGTTTCATCTTCTTTTGAAAGAGAAAACACAAGTGCAAACCTCATAATAAAGTAGCCTGTTTGTCAGAGGGTACATATCACTTTCACTCATGTTGGTCTCATTTCAGTTTTTACCACTGTGTTGCCCAAGAACAAAATCAGAACAGTAGTAGTCAGTGTTTAAGCTGGAGCAACTTCATAACATCCCATTTTTATTGCTGAGTTTATATTTATTCTATAGATAGAAGGCACTTCCATACTGGAAGCAGAACCTTGGTTTTATTGAGGTCTTGTCCTGGTTTCGGCTGGGATAGGGTTAAATTTCTTCCTAGTGCTGTGTTTTGGATTTAGTATGAGGAGAATGTTGATAACACACTGATGTTTTCAGTTGTTGCTAAGTGCCCTCCTAGTCCAAGCACAGCTCCCGTGCCTACTGACTGAGCTAGGTACACAAGATGGGAGGGAACATAATCAGGACAGCCAGCCCAGCTGGCCAATGGGGTATTCCATACCATGTGACATCATGCTCAGTATATGAAGGGTAGGCGTGATCCAGGAAGTAGTGATCGCTACTTGGTTATCGGTCAGCACGGGTGGTGAGCAATTGCATTGTGCATCACTCATTTTGTATATTCTATCATTATTTATTATTATTATTATTTTCCCTTTTCTGTTCTATTAAACTGTCTTTATCTCAACCCACGAGTTTTTTCTCACTCTTACTCACTCAGGAGTGAGTGAGCAGCTGTGTGGTATTTGGCTGCCTGCCAGATTAAACTACAACAGGTCTAAAGAAATTTTGCTGTTGACATCAGTACAGAATATTAACTGGGGACTAAAACAATGTGTGTGCTTGTAGAGTGAATAGCATGATTTACGTACTTTTTTTAAAATCCTTTGTCTGTAGAAATACGATGAGTGGAAATGAGAAAGTAAATGGTGATTCATATTCTGTGTTAAACTCTCTTTCCCTTTCATGGAAATTAACTCAACAACATTATTAGCTGCTGCATAGATTGTCGTGGTTTAACCCCAGCCAGCAACTAAGCCCCACACAGCCGTTCGCTCACTCCCCCTCCAGTGGGATGGGGGAGAGAATCAGAAGAGTAAAAGTGAGAAAACAGTTTAATAGGGAAAGCAAAAGCCACACACGCAAGCAAAGCAAACCAAGGAATTCATTCACTACTTCCCATCGGCAGGCAGGTGTGCAGCCATCTCCAGGAAAGCAGGGCTCCATCATGCCTAATGGTTACTTGGGAAGACAAATGCCATCACTCTGAACGTCCCCCCGTTCCTTCTTCTTCCCACAGCTTTATATGCTGAGCATGACGACATATGGTATGGAATACCCCGTTGGCCAGTTGGGTTAGCTGTCCTGGCTATGCTCCCTCCCAGCTTCTTGTGCACCTGGTAGAGCATGGGAAGCTGAAAAGTCCTTGACTCTCTGTAAGCACTACTTAGCAACAACTAGAACATCAGTGTATCAACATTCTTCTCATACTAAATCCAAAACACAGCACTATACCAGCTACTAGGAAGAAAATTAACTCTATCCCAGCTGAAACCAGGACAGTATCCACCCCTTATTCTATACCATCTATGTCATGCCCAGGTCCCACACTATGCAATACATTCTCATTACCCACCACCCCCCTTCCCATCCTTTGGTATAATACACAGATATCATTCCCTTAGTCTATGGATCACCCCTGTGAAATGTCTGTAAAATATCCATAAATGTCCACAAAATGTCCATTGAGTTCATTTAGTCCATGACTTGGGGCTCCATCTGTCGTAACACTCTTTCAGGGCAGGAGAGATGGTGTGTGGTGTTGGACTGTTGCATCCTGAAGCCAGTTCTGGTTCCATTATCACTGTACTCGTCCGGTTCTATCATCGTTGCACTTTGCTCGGTTTAATCACAGTTCGTTCTTCATTAATCTGGGTGATTCTTACTGCAATACCGTTGATATGATATATAGCAACCATAGAACATGATTAAACAGGTGCAGGAAGTCAAGTTTTACCTAACCTTACTTAAATTTTAAGGACAGATTTATGTTTATATTTATGTTCCCTAAAGAAAAGAATTTGTATACACTTTAAACTAGCATGACAAAATCCACATCAGGGAAAATCCACCGATCTTGCTCTTTCGTCAGTTTGGAAAACCTGAACTTGTTTTTCATATTCTGAGTTTACAGACATCATCTGGAATTGGGTGTAAAACTGAGAAGTTTTATTAGGTAAAAGGAAAAAAAAAGCTAAAAGAATAAGCTAACTAAATTTACAGAGCAGATTAAAAGAGAATTACTGGCATAGGCCTTCTCTGGACAGTAAAGTAGCTATTAGGCTTTGTATTAACTTTCTCTGCTGAACATATATTTCATAGAATCATAGAATCATTAAGGTTGGAAAAGACCTCTAAGATCATTGAGTCCAACCATCAACCCAACACCACCATGCCCGCTAAACCATGTCCCTAAGCGCCACATCTACACGTCTTTTAAATACTTCCAGGGATGGTGACTCAACCACTTCCCTGGGCAGCCTGTTCCAAGGCCTGACCACTCTTTCAGTAAAGAAATTTTTCCTAATGTCCAATCTAAACCTCCCCTGGCACAACTTGAGGCCATTTCCTCTCGTCCTATCGCTAGTTACTTGGGAGAAGAGACCAACACCCACCTCGCTACAACCTCCTTTCAGGTAGTTGTAGAGCACGATAAGGTCTCCCCTCAGCCTCCTCTTCTCCAGACTAAACAGTCCCAGTTCCCTCAGCCGCTCCGCATAAGACTTGTTCTCCAGACCCTTCACCAGCTTCGTTGCCCTTCTCTGGACATGCTCCAGCACCTCCATGTCCTTCTTGTCGTGAGGGGCCCAAAACGGAACACAGTATTCGAGGTGCAGCCTCACCAGTGCCCAGTACAAGGGCACGATCACCTCCCTACTCCTGCTGGCCACACTATTCCTGATACAGGCCAGGATGCCATTGGCCTTCTTGGCCACCTGGGCACACTGCCGGCTCATGTTCAGCCGGCTGTCAACCAGCACCCCCAGGTCCTTTTCCTCTGGGCAGCTTTCCAGCCACTCTTCCCCAAGCCTGTAGCGTTGCCTGGGGTTGTTGTGACCCAAGTGCAGGACCCGGCACTTGGCCTTGTTGAACCTCATACAGTTGGCCTCGGCCCATCGATCCAGCCTGTCCAGGTCCCTCTGCAGAGCCTTCCTACCCTCCAGCAGATCAACACTCCCTGGGGAACACCACTCATGACCGGCTGCCAACTGGATTTAACTCCATTCAGCACAACTCTTTGGGCTGGGCCTTCCAGCCAGTTTTCTACCCAGCTGTCGTGGTTTAACCTGGCAGGCAGCCAAATACCACACAGCTGCTTGCTCACCCCCCGCCGCCCCCAGTGGGACGGGGAGAGAATCGGAAGGGTAAGAGTGAGAAAAACTCATGGGTTGAGATAAAGACAGTTTAATAGAACAGAAAAGGGAAAATAATAATAATAATAAAAATAATTATAATAGAATATACAAAATGAGTGATGCACAATGCAATTGCTCACTACCTGCGCTGACCAATAACCAAGTAGCGATCACCACTTCCTGGATCACGCCTCCCATTCATATACTGAGTATGACGTCACATGGTATGGAATACCCCATTGGCCAGCTGGGCTGGCTGTCCTGATTATGTTCCCTCCCATCTTGTGTACCTAGCTCAGTCAGTAGGCACGGGAGCTGTCCTTGGACTAGGAGGGCACTTAGCAACAACTGAAAACATCAGTGTGTTATCAACATTCTCCTCATACTAAATCCAAAACACAGCACTAGGAAGAAATTATTTAACCCTATCCCAGCCGAAACTAGGACAGTATCCACCCCTTATTCCCTTATTGGATACCATTTACGTCATGATTAGGTCTCACATTTTTCGATACATTTCAATTAATCACCACCATCTTTCTTTGTTCATATATATATATACACACACAGATATCATTCCCTTAGTCTATGGGCCATCCCTTTAAAATGTCCACTGAGTTCATTTAGTCCATGACTTTGGGCTCCATCTGTCATAACAGTCTTTCAGGGCAGGAGAGATGGTGTGTGGTGCTGGACTGTTGCATCCTGAAGCCAGCTCCCATTTCAGTACTGCTGTGCTAGTCCGGTTCTATCATCGTTGCACTTTGCTCGGTTTCATCAAAGTTAGTTCATTCTTCATTAACCTGGGTGATTTTACTGCTATAGCAACCATAGAAATAATGATGATATACAATATCATATAACAATTAACATCATAGAATCCAGTTCATTGGCTATTTTCACCCAAAATCAAATCCCCTTGAGGTACACACTGGACCTCCCCATCCTTTCGCATCACCCACCAAGTGCACCCAGGTCCTTGAGCAAAAGCAATCCCACGGATGGGTTTTCCCTTGCCAGAGGCAGGAGTAACCCAGACTGTCTTCCCCAGCATATTTCTTATGTGCACGACAGGGACTTTATCCCCCTCTACAGTACGTAAGAGTTTTGATTGGGCAGGGCCAGCACAAGTGACAGATCCCCTGGTGTTGACTAACCAGGTGGCTTTTGCTAAATGTGTATCCCAATGCTTGAATGTCCCACCACCCATTGCTCTCAGCGTAGTCTTTAGCAGCCCGTTGTATCGTTCGATTTTCCCAGAGGCTGGTGCATGGTAGGGGATGTGATAGACCCACTCAATGCCGTGCTCTTTGGCCCAGGTGTCTATGAGGGCGTTTCGGAAATGAGTCCCGTTGTCTGACTCAATTCTTTCTGGGGTGCCATGTCGCCATAGGACTTGCTTTTCCAGGCCCAGGATGGTGTTCCGGGAGGTGGCATGGGGCACAGGATATGTTTCCAGCCATCCGGTGGTTGCTTCCACCATGGTGAGCACACGGCGCTTGCCCTGTCGGGTTTGTGGGAGTGTGATATAATCAATCTGCCAGGCCTCCCCATATTTATACTTCAACCATCGTCCCCCATACCAGAGAGGCTTTACTCGCTTGGCTTGCTTGATTGCAGCGCATGTTTCACATTCATGGATAACCTGTGCAATAGCGTCCATGGTCAAGTCCACCCCTCGATCATGAGCCCATCTATATGTTGCGTCTCTTCCTTGATGGCCTGAGGCGTCATGGGCCCATGGAGCTATAAATAATTCACCCTTATGTTGCCAGTCCAGATCCACCTGAGCCACTTCAATCTTAGCAGCCTGGTCCACCTGCTGGTTGTTTTGATGTTCTTCAGTGGCCCAACTCTTGGGTATGTGAGCATCTACGTGACGTACTTTTACAGCCAGGTTCTCTACCCGGGCAGCAATATCTTGCCACAGTGCGGCGGCCCAGATGGGTTTACCTCTGCGCTGCCAGTTGTTCTGCTTCCACTGCTGCAACCACCCCCACAGGGCATTTGCCACCATCCATGAGTCAGTATAGAGATAAAGTACTGGCCATTTTTCTCGTTCAGCAATATCCAAAGCCAGCTGGATGGCTTTCACCTCTGCAAACTGGCTCGACTCACCTTCTCCTTCAGCAGTTTCTGCGACTTGTCGTACAGGACTCTATACAGCAGCCTTTCACCTCCGATGCTTTCCCACAAGACGACAGGACCCATCAGTGAACAGGGCATATTGCTTCTCATTTTCTGGTAGTTTGTTATACAGTGGGGCCTCTTCAGCACGCGTCACCTCCTCCTCTGGGGATATTCCAAAATCTTTGCCTTCTGGCCACTCCATGATCACTTCCAAGATTCCTGGGCGACTGTCACTTCTGTATATTTTTGGCAGCATTTCAATAATCTAACAAAGCTAGTAAATAACATAGCTGGGTTCTCAATTGCTATGGGATTTCTGACACGTTTTATACTCAATTTGCCAGGAAAGAATCAGATACACATGATGAAAGACATTTGAAGGACAGGTCCATACTTTGAAGGGGAGAGTTTGGTCTACAGGCATATTTTATGTTCAAATTGTGTGAGTTTAACATTGCTCAAAATGAATTTTGAAAAACTTTTTTTCCTGTTTGGAAAGAATTGGAGCCTTTTTTGGTATTCAGAGGATTCCCTTCCCCTTTTCCCATTTTAATAAGTCATCCTTTGTACCAAAAGAGTCTTTAAGATCTAACTGTTCCTTATTTTGCCCAGGGAGTTAGGGTAACAGGGAAACATAACAAAATGCATACTCTCTAACAATCCTCTCTGATGGAACACACACACACACACATGCTTATATATATTTTTTATATATATATATATATACACACCCATACACACCCATATATATTTGTGTATATATATAGTGTGTTGTCGTGGTTTAACCCCAGCCGGCCACTGAGCACCACACAGCCGCTCGCTCACCCCCCCGCCAGGTGGGATGGGGGAGAGAATCAGAAGGGTAAAAGTGAGAAAAACTCGTGGGCTGAGATAAAGACAGTTTAATAGGGAAAGCAAAAGCCGCGCACGCAAGCAAAGCAAAACAAGGAATTCATTCACCACTTCCCATGGGCAGGCGGGTGTTCAGCTATCGCCAGGAAAGCAGGGCTCTATCACGCGTAACGGTTACTTGGGAAGACAAACGCCATCACTCCGAACGCCCCCCCTCCTTCTTCTTCACCCAGCCTTATATGCTGAGCATGATGTCATATGGTATGGAATAGCCTATTGGCCAGCTGGGCCAGCCGCCCTGGCCACACTCCCTCCCAGCCCCCTGCACATCTGGCAGGGCATGGGAAGATGAAAAGTCCTTGACTAGCGTAAACAATACCTAGCAACAACCAAAACATCAGCGTGTCATCAACATTATTCTCACACTACATCCAAAACACAGCACTATACCAGTTAATAGGAAGAAAATCAACTCCATCCCAGCCAAAACCAGGACAGTATCCACCCCTTATTCCATACCATTTACATCATGCTCAGGTCCCACACTATCCAATACATTCTCATTACCCACCATCCCCCTTCCCATCTTTTGATATAATACACAGATATCATTCCCTTAGTCTATGGACCACCCCTGTAAAATGTCCATAAAATATCCATAAATGTCCACAAAATGTCCACTGCGTTCATTTAGTCCATGACTTTGGGCTCCATCTGTTATGGTGGTCACTCAGGTCAGCAGAGGTGGTGTGTTGCGTGGAGTTACTGGGCACCAAAGCCGGCTCAGGTCGGGTCACTGCTGCACTTGCGCTGCTTCTTGTAAAGTTTGTCCTCCGTTGGCTCAGGTGGTTCCTGCTATAGTAATTCCTATAACATGCAACTCAAATCATGGGTTATAACAATTTAAAGGTATATCCATTACAATCTCCACCCCTGGTCCCTTTGGGCCAGACCACAGGTTTAACATTGCAATGAACTCCTCCCCTTGCCCCTGCTCCGGCTTGGACTTATCCACAGACTGCAGTCTCTTAGGGGTGTACCTGCTCCAAGTGGAGCCTTACCTATGAGCCACAGTCTCTCCAGGGGTATACCTGCTGCGGCATAGACTTATCCACAGCCACAGTCACTTCGAGGTGCACCAGTCCCAGCGTGGCCTTACCCACAGCCACAGTCCCTTCGACTCGAGTTCACGCTGCAGTTCCAGCCTGTCCAGCACAGCAGCACAGAAGCAGCAGCGATGCCCTGGCCATCTGCCGGCCCAGGCGCATCCCCATTGCTGTTATCAGAATGTTCCCAGGCACAGCACAGTAAGACGATAAGCAGTGCAGCAGTACAGCAAGCAGCGAGAGCAAAAAAGCAGCCACTAACGAGCACAAGACTCTAATACACATTAAGGCAAGCAAGCCCCATGGCAAGCACAAGAGCCTGCGAATTAATAGCTAAACAGCAGTAACAGCTATAAATTCAATCTAGCACATTCCAATCAAACCTGTCGTTATCTCGAACCCTTCGAGCCCCACGTTGGGCGCCAAAAAGGACTGTCGTGGTTTAACCCCAGCCGGCCACTGAGCACCACACAGCCGCTCGCTCACCCCCCCGCCAGGTGGGATGGGGGAGAGAATCAGAAGGGTAAAAGTGAGAAAAACTCGTGGGCTGAGATAAAGACAGTTTAATAGGGAAAGCAAAAGCCGCGCACGCAAGCAAAGCAAAACAAGGAATTCATTCACCACTTCCCATCGGCAGGCAGGTGTTCAGCTATCGCCAGGAAAGCAGGGCTCTATCACGCGTAACGGTTACTTGGGAAGACAAACGCCATCACTCCGAACGCCCCCCCTCCTTCTTCTTCACCCAGCCTTATATGCTGAGCATGATGTCATATGGTATGGAATAGCCTATTGGCCAGCTGGGCCAGCCGCCCTGGCCACACTCCCTCCCAGCCCCCTGCACATCTGGCAGGGCATGGGAAGATGAAAAGTCCTTGACTAGCGCAAACACTACCTAGCAACAACCAAAACATCAGCGTGTCATCAACATTATTCTCACACTACATCCAAAACACAGCACTATACCAGTTAATAGGAAGAAAATCAACTCCATCCCAGCCAAAACCAGGACATGTGTGTATATATATATATACACACACACACTACTGCCAATCAGTGAGCTAGGGACTGAAAGTCACATCCTGGTATAATTATTAGATACTTATCCCAGTTTTAAGCAATTTTTTTTTTTAGGCTTTTGCCCTATCACAGGTGTTTTTAGAATCATCATTTTCGAGATCCTACAATTTTCACTTCAATTACTATTCCTTCTTTGTGCATTGATTGATCCCTTTGTCTAAAGTTTCCATCTTAAAGTTTTGTCACTGAGCCTTTGGCTTCACACAGTATCTCAAAGATAATTCCACAATCTACCCTATTAGAAGGAAGTAATCTGTTTGCAAGCACGTTTTTAAGATGCCTTCTCTTGTCCACAGCCTAACTAGGTCAGAGAGATGTGCTTTTATCTATCTTCAGAAGCAGATTTGTCCAGCACGAAGCTTCCTGAAATGTAACAGGAGTGTCTTTAGTACACTAACCACCTTCATGCTCTCCACCCAATATTTCCAAGAATGGTTTTGTAAATAGCATCAACATGTCACAATCCCTAGTGCATCCCTAGAGAGCCAAGGCAAAAGGTAGAAGCCTTATTTAAGATGAACCAAAATTCATAATCAGTATTTTAGATGAACCCCAAATTCAGGAGAAGCTCCCTATACAATCAGTGGAATATAAAATTTTGCCAGAGGACAATTATTAATCTGCCTTGTCACACTGTACCATAGAAAGGATCGGAGCATTCTTAGGTGCCAATTACTCTGGAGACCTGAGGGGTTGTTGACATTAATTCTATATTTAGTTTTAAAGTGGGGGTTTTGCCCACCTGTTTAGAAACAAACAAAAAACCTCCTAGATTATGTCTATAAAACTGAAAGTAATTCAGAGAGTGGTCAAAGGCCTTTCCTCCCCCAAATCTGCCAGGTAAATATCTCTGGGATTAAAACAAAGAAAATTAATTAATCTCTGCCTTCTTATTACAATACAAAGTGAGAGAAGCCAGGAAACATGGAGCAAAACCTGATGGTACACAGTGTCCTTAGATCACTTGGCCATTGTTTTCTCTCACAGCAGCGCATGTTAATGATACAAAGAATTTTAAAATTTTTTGGCTTTGACTTTTCATGTCACAGCCATAATAAATGTGCACATTATTGTTTGTATTGCCATATCCTTTAGATGTACCACCAATTTCTAGAGCCTGTGCATGCACAGCCAAGGACAGGATTTTGCCCACAAATAGCCTGGCTGAATTAAATTAAGCAGAAACATTGCCATACAGATTCATCTGCTAAGTAGTGTGTCATGGTACAGCATGTTTATGTTGCAAAGATGATGTATGGGTCAAATTTGATTTAAACCACCAATTCTACCACAGGAAGACCAAAGCTTCTTTGTTCTCCATTAGCCAATTTAATTCTGCTTTAAAAGGCATTTGTCTTATATGGGCCTAAGACATCCTTAGTTGCATTTAATTAAAAAACCAACAACCTCCAAACCAATAAACTAGACAATAAAATGTTAACCCCAGGAGAATAGGAAGAAAAAAAGAGATTTGGGTTTTTTTTGTTTGTTTTAAGGAATTTGGGCAACACAGAAAAAATTAAATATGATGAAGAATGAAGAAATGAGTTTTAATGTGGACAGCACACGAGCCTCTCCCTTTTCCTGCTGCCTGCAGCCGCTGAGCCCTGTTACAAAGCCACACAGAACGACTCCATTTGGTGAAGAATTCAGACCACACTTCTCACATTTCCACTATGGCCCTCCTCCTCTTGGAGACATGGAAACTTTCCAGGGGTTCTTGGAAGGAGGGTCTCGGAAACGCAAGAGTATGCCAACAAAAATGCCTCCTCCTATTGCTCTTGAGGGTTCCTCATCACCACCAGACAGACCTGAAGATCACAATGATATAGGCTCCTCCAGTCTCCCCTTGGTGTTTCAACAGCCAGCACAGCCCAAATACAGTTCCCAGATGATCGACCTCTGCAACTTTGGTTTTCAGTTCTACAGAACTCTGGAGCACTTTGGAGCCAAGCCCATTAAGCAAGAACCAGTGAAGCCTAAGATGGCATGGCCCAGTAGCCCAGCATTCATGCAGGCTCCTTACCCTTATTATCCTAAAGTCCATCCTGGCTTAATGTTTCCTTTTATTGTGCCCCCAAACTTTCATTTCAGGAACCCCTTTCAAATGAAAAGGCCTCCAGAGCCACCCTTCAGGAGGGCTGAAGTAAGAGGAAGTGGTGAAAAAAAACAGAAAGTGGAAAGAGTAGATGTCAACCTTCAGATAGACGACAGCTACTATGTTGATGTGGGGGGTGAACAGAAACGCTGGCAATGTCCCATGTGTGAGAAGTCCTATACATCCAAGTACAATTTGGTCACCCATATCTTGGGGCACAGCGGCATTAAGCCACATGCTTGCACCCGATGTGGCAAACTTTTCAAGCAGCTGAGCCACTTGCACACGCATATGTTGACACACCAGGGCACTAGGCCACATAAGTGCCAGGTGTGCCACAAGGCTTTCACTCAAACCAGTCACCTTAAGAGACACATGATGCAACACAGTGACATCAAGCCTTACAACTGCAGGATCTGTGGCAGAGGTTTTGCCTATCCCAGCGAGCTGAAAGCACATGAGTCTAAGCATGAGAGTGGCCGAGAGAACATTTGTGTGGAGTGTGGTCTGGACTTCCCAACCTTGGCCCAGTTGAAGAGACACTTAACAACCCACCGTGGCCCTATACAGTACAATTGCACTGAATGTGATAAGACCTTCCAGTACCCGAGTCAGCTGCAAAACCACATGATGAAGCACAAAGACATCCGTCCATATATCTGCACTGAATGCGGCATGGAGTTTGTGCAGCCTCACCATCTCAAACAACACTCCCTAACTCACAAGGTAAGCCATCATGAGTTGCACTGTCGCTTTGCATCGGAAGGTAGCACAAGGATTACAGACTACTAAAGATACACGTACCTCCTTGGAAAGAAGGTAATCAGCCTATAGAGCCTCATGCTGGCCCTTTGCCAGCAGGAGAATTTTATGCAGAGCAAAAGCCCCAGCAGCACTGGCAATACTAGAAGCTAGATGTCTCTGTCAGTCTTAAGAAAGTACATGCAAAAATGTTTTGTTATAAACAGGAGTTAAATTAAAACACCTGTATTACTTCCCAAAATTGTATTCACATCTCCCTGTTTCTGGGTTTTATCTTCAGAATGACCTTCTGTAAAATAATATAATTTTGTAGAGCTGTCTAACCCCCCTGAAATTTTAACAGAAATTTTCTACTGAAAAACAGATCTATTGCTTTGCTTCCCTTAACTGGGAAGTAGGTGGATATGCAGTAGGCTGTATGTATGCAGCAAAAGAAAGTATATTATTACTCATCAGAATTTGAAGAATCATTATAATGAGACATTTAGGGAAAAAAACAACCTAAGAAAAATTCCCCTTTGTGCATAAGTTATCCAGAATGCCAGTTAATAAAAGTGGACAAGCAGGACCATAATCCCAGCCAATTCATATCAAGTGGCAGTCTTGCCACTGCTGACAGCAGTGTCAGTTTTGACTAGGGGCAGGCTTTGGAACACATCCAAAAGGATCACTTTAAAAAATAGGAAAAATGTAAGCGTTCCATTCAACAATGTCTGAAATTAGTTTATACACCTTTACAACAACATTATTAAGACAAGTCAAAAACCCCACACATTTTATAAAAAATTGCTTCCAGTCTTGCATATTTTTTCCTTTAACACTTGAATTTTGGCTTTTATATGAAAAACAGAAAGCTACAGCTTTTTAGTCTAATAGACACATTTTCTTTTAAAAAACAACAACCTCTACTTCCACATTTGCTTGTTCTTCCCTACTACACTATTATAATTTCTGCTCTTTCTGGAGATTCCCTGGTCTTTGGATTTACCATGCAAAATTCTACTAATTCAAAACTTGATAGTTTTTTGTCATAGGAAATGCAATGCCCTTGAGCCTTTAGAGAGCTTCTGCTTCTTTGTCCACAGCTGCTGCTGTGAACATAATTAACAGTACTTAGCTGCCCATATGTAGCCTCACATCAGATAAGCAGACACTTAGAGTTGCTATTGGTGATCACAGCTTTGCAATTAACTATGAAAACCACTTACTGGTACAAAAGTAGAGATTGTTTCAAGTCATCTTTGTAATGGGGGCCTGCAGGAGGAGTAATTGCTCTTGGCACTTCACTAGTAAATCCTCATTACCTTCAGCAAGTTATACTCAAATTCTTAAAGTGTTTAGTGGTAAATTCATTGATTTTCATAGCATCTAAATGACTTTTTGAGGAGCTGGCAGTTAGACCACATGGGTGTGACCAAGAATATTGAATTATGCATTAGTAAATTGACCAGATGACATACAGGGTGCTAGAAATGCTCTGTAAACACCAGATAAAATGGGGTCACTCCGTTAGAGTTAGTGCAAGTCCCACTAAGAGTAAATAGTTTTTTCTCTTCCTTGAATGTAACATGCACGTCCTTATTTGGTGGCATTGCTTGAATACTTCTTGGTTATTTCAGATTATTTTCTATATCTTTCTTCAAAACAGGGACAGGTCTTTTTTAGAAGTCCATGATGCTCAATTACTGTAGGCAGGCACTACTTTAGTCTCTTAACTGGTTAGCTTTTATTCTTGGTCAATAAGTGTACACATTTGACCAATATTTTACATAAGCAGCAGAGTAGGACAGAGAAGCTCTGCTACTATGTCTCACTGATTTGTAAACTTACTGATGGAAACAAAACTCATTATTACATTAAGCTTACATTTTGTTTTCCCTCTCTGCTTCTCAGATTCTTGTAAGAATTTGCCAAGAAAAAAATACATAAGTATCTATTACTTTAGCAAATGATATTAAAAGCAAAATAATTTATTACCTGCTTTGCTATTGCAGAATGAATAATTCATATATTGCTGTACTGAAGATGAAATTATCTAGAAAATATTCCATCTACAGAATTTTCTGATTTTTTTTCTTTTCTTACAGGGTGTGAAAGAGCACAAATGTGGAATTTGTGGCCGGGAATTTACTCTGCTGGCCAACATGAAGAGACATGTCCTGATCCACACCAATATCAGAGCCTATCAATGCCATTTGTGCTTCAAGAGCTTTGTGCAAAAGCAGACTCTCAAGGCCCACATGATTGTTCACTCTGATGTTAAACCCTTTAAATGCAAGGTAAGTGTATCTCCTTTGGTGGCAGAGGCATAAACCCACTGGCTATTTCTGTGATGTTATCACCTGGTGATATGGTAGAATTAGAAAAACAAGATTTGCTAACACATTCTACAGTTGTATTTAAATTAACATAAAACAGTCTAGTTTCCTTTCTTGATCCAGGTTCTGCTTAGGTAGCACAAAATAATGGCGGTAAATATCTGTGATTTACTCCCTTCCCCTTCAATATCAGTAACTTTCATCCTCAAATATTTTTTTCCACTTAGTGAGCATTTAAACATCACTGCAGTTTGAGGACAATAAACATATCTGACATTTGCTTAGTACAGCCATCCAAACAGAAGTCTAAGTGCTTAATAGCTTGAAACACTGACTAAACACATAGATCAACTTGTGCACCCTGCAGAGGACCATGGAAAAGCAGCAGCCACGACTTCACACAGTGATGCTATGCAACAGATCAGGGAAGGACTCAAAGAAAGCCACAGCAAAATTGAACTGCAGAAGGGACTTGAATGGGCCAAATGTAATTACCAGACTGAAATTCAGGGCAGGACATCAGTATCCTAACGAAACAGCCTCTGAGACCATCTGGCCTTTTTAGGATCCTCTGGGAATTCCAGTTTGCTACCTCCCTCCAGCACATTGGAGGCTGACATTCCCTTTCCATCCCCTCTTCTCCCCCCTCCCCATAAACTTTTGAGGCTTTGGCTTTCTTGACTGTGCTCATCTCTAATTTCTTCCTTATGAATGTTTATATTCTTATTCAGTATTGGACACTACATCTGTTCCTTTTGCTTCCTATCTGGTTCATTATTGTAGTCATACCTTGTGAAGTCAAAGGCTGTAGGTTTTATTCCCACTTTGATCTGCTCTAAGAGGGCTATAAATATGGAGTGGAGCGTATTACCCAGTTTATGCCTAAGTAACTGAAGATTGATCTGGAAGCAACTTCTAGAACTCTTTCATCCAACATCTTTATGGAATTAAATATTTTCTTAAAAGGAGTCTTTCATCGAGAAGCAAAGCTGGATGAAAAATTTTAAACGGAATTATTTTCTCTTGAAAAATGTAGAACTTCAAAATGTCATAGGAAAATATGGCTTTCAGTGATAATTTTAATAGGAAAATGTCAAAATGAATCTTTTTACTTCCTCATTTTGCTTTGATAACTTTGAAACATTTAACTTTGAAAAAATAAAAGCAAAGCCAGCCAGGAACTGGAGTACCAACAGTATGTTTTCCAGCCAGTAACAAAAGCTCTACAGGAACACCTGTTTTTCTTTTTTTTTTTTTACTTCTCTGTCCCCACCCAATGTTCCTAGGAGGAAAGAAACAAGTAAGCACAGTGAACCAGTTTCTCCTATGGCTGAAGGGGTATGAATCAACATCAATGTCCCTGAACTGAGTGGAGATCCTAACTATAAACAAAGGGAGAATCAGGAATTGCTCTTTGGCATTAGGAACATCCCTTGCCTCTCTGGCAGACCCCTTGAAAGACTTGAGCAAGTATTTCTGGCTGGTATTCAGAGGGTTAAGGCAATGACCAGATAGCAGCCTTTTGGCACCAAGCTCCTCCTCAGCAGAAGGAAGGATATAGCTGTATGAACAGCCTGCTTAACAATGGCTCACATGTCCCCCGGGAACCGCCTGCAAATAGATTTCATCTTGCTTTCTCTTGTACTTTTCAAAGCTTCCTGTTTTCTCACGGTCCTTTTGGACAGTTTACAGTCTTTCTCCCTCTCCTTCTCTCTTTGAGGAAAGGAACACCCTTCTTATGAAGGAAAAAAAAAAAAGAAAAAAGAAGAAGAATGCAAGGGAAAGAGAGCACAGCAGTAGCCTTTCTACTTCACCACATGCAATGGCTTTCTTTACCTTTTTCTCACAGCAAAAATAAACATGAGGCTTTCCTATGTGTCTAATCACAGCTAAGCACAGACTATCTGAAGTGAGGGAGTAGCAGTTGTCCCTTCTGTTTCCTCATCCAGCTGCAGCCTGGATCTGTGTTTGATTTTTCTCTGAAGAGTGAACTCTGTAGCTTTTAAAGGCCTGAGCCCATGCTTCCTTGTTTATTTCTGTTTTAAACAAAAACACTGAAGAGTTCTGAAGGAGTTGCACCAACTGGTGCAATAGTGCTAATTCTGATTTGCAGAGGAAGCTCCTATGAAATTTACAGTTGCTTTTAGTGCTGAAGTCAATAATGTTTCAGACCTGTAATAAAGAATGCAATGAAGTTTTCTCCAGCCTGGTGAAATGCACTTTGCAGCAGATGTTTTGAACTCCACTTTTTCCCATCTAAAATCATGGGTTTAGATCAGGAGTCAAAACCAAAGAAAATGTGAGAGATAAGTACTTTGGGAAGAAACAAAACAGACTGACAAATCTAGAAGGGTGATACTTCATGCGGTGGCTTAGGAAGACAAAATCTAGTGTTGAACTAATTCAGCTTTTCTAGCAAACTGTACTGAAGTCCATTTCACCAGCCAGTGCATCAAAGTGTGTTCAGCAGACTTGCAGCTGAAGTCTTTCTCTTCAGGGCTTGAATTTTATTTTGTCTAAACTAGAGAGCCTAACAAAAGGTCCACAAGTAAACCATGTCGTTCCTGCTATCACAAGATCTCTTTCATGAGCTTTGCATCTCCCTGAGTGCTAAGGTGCTCTGTGGTGACTTCTGCTGGAGCTCCCTCCCATGCAACTGTCTCTGGGTCATCTTTCACACTCTGCTCATCAGTGCTCACACCCCTGTCCTGTCACAGAGGAAGAAAATCTTGTATGCCTTCCTAGTTTGGTCTGCAGACTCAGGCTGTTGTTTAAGCACTAGCTGTGAACCCCAGCTAGCTCTGAGTTGCTGTCTTTCAGCACGTGAGCCTGAAACCTGCTCCCTTCGGCCTCTGAATCATGGACATTCATCTGAAACTTGTCTTGTGCCTTTTGAAAGGGACGTCTTACCCAGATACCATGCCACACAGAGCCATGGTTCTGAAAAAACAATTTTCATATCTGCATTTCTTTCATTTTCCTGCCACACCTCTCCACTCTGGTACCTTTTCCTCATGTCCCCAGAGGAGATTTCAGGACAGGAACACATTACACATTCCTAAGACTGTGCATGACTTTGGGAAATGGAACACCTATCCCCTTTATTCAGAGACACAAAACTTTTATGCTGTAAGGAACTATCCTTTAGGAAGTCCCCTCTCTTTTCATTATGAAGAAAGAGAAATAAATGTTGCCTTGACAGAAAAAAAATGCTCCTACCAGACCCATATAGATTTGCATGAAGTACTCTAACCATTCACCTGTTCAACCTGATTTTCCTTGATTACCAGTTTAGATAGAGAAATAAAGACCTAGCTATCAGAAAGCAAAAGCTGGTAAGAACACAGGTCAGCCAAGCAGATAACCAGAAGCCTTCTGCTAAAAGGTATTAGAGAGGTATTATTATTGGCATTCTTATAGCCAGAGAAATATTGACACATCATAGATCGTTCCAGCAGCTGTCAAGATATATTCAGCTGGTGTTCTTCCTTGTGAATTTTCTGTGCTTATCAGTGCTTCTTCTCCTCTTTGTTTCCTCCCAGCACTTTCAGAATGTTTTTGGTGCATTCATTTCGCTGAATATAAGTCATCTGGCAGATTAGCTTTCTTTGAATGCAAAAGAGAGACAGTCCTCTTTCCTAAGTGGATGGATGACCCTTGGAATCTGATATCTTACTTTTACAAATTAATAACTCATTTTCAGTGGCTATTCTTTTTTCTTTTTTTTTTTTCACTTTGCTGATAAATTTATTTGCTAGAATGTTCATTCTAGCAAAATCACAGAGAGCAAATCACAGAAGAGAACTAATGCAGCTGAAGTAAATATTTTTTTAAAAGCAAGTGAATATTTCTGGACTTTTCCTTTTTGCAACATTGACTCAGCTCTAGTTTTTATTTAAAAACAATACCACTGCCAATTTTTATATTAGTGAACTGCTTCCATTTTCCCTCAATAGATGGTATAAAAAGCAAAGGATACAGTACTACTTCACCGAGGATCATTCCACTACATACATTTCATCCAGATATTCCAGGTGATGGCTTTGTGAATTTGAATCAAAAAGTACTGTAGCAGACCTTCTGTACTACTGTTGTCCGAAAAGCGGATTCGTGCCCGGCGTGCAAGTAACCAATTCCACACGCTCAGGAGAGATAGTGTTTTATTCAGGCCTGGGTGCTCGGTGGACTTGCCACAAATCAAGCACACCTGGTCTAGTCACCTTTCTGTTTATATCCATGCTTCTCATACATATTTTAAATTTCTCTTTTACATATTCATTACATTTCCGAGAACTAATTATAATATTACATCATCTTAAACACATGCGCACTAAAGTCTTTAGGGTCTCCTTGAGGGTCTCGGGTGGTCTCTGGTGGTCGTCAGGGTAGTGAACTCTTCATGAACTTATTTCCTCTTTACCTTATAGGGTCGCAATTTGTCCCTGAGCCATGCTTGGACCACGTTTGTTTATAGTTTCCAAGGTTATTCTTCACTAGAGCCTAACAATGCTTCCAGGATACACAATTTAGACTAGTTACAATTCTACACACCTGCAAACACAACACCTGCTAGTTACCTAACTTCTAAGCCACAAGTCTTCATTGTTTAGAATTACAGAAGCGAACAGTAGAATTACAGAAGCGAGCAGTATGGAATAGTAGATACTGTACCTACTACATCACTACCAAAATAAATTAAATCAGAAGTCAGATTGGACCAAAAATTTGGTGGAATCTCAGTAATTGCTTTTAAATCATTTTCTTCCAGATGAGTACACTGCTTGATATAAGTTTCAGTTACTCAGTAATGGTGATTCTGGCTCATATAGTAATAAAGATCATAAAAAAAAATTCTGATGGTAAAAGTATTTGTCTAAAAACATTCCAAAAAAAGAGCTTAAGTAGAAAACAAACATAGAAGTTTGCAGAGGATGGAAATAGCCACTTGAATGTGAATAAAATTATAAATCCTGATAGGGAAAGACCAGAAGACAAGTAAGACTAGAAGCTTGTAATAGTGATGTCAAACTCTCATGTCTTGAATCATAGAATCATTTAGGTTGGAGAAGACCCTTAAGATCATTGAGTCCAACCGCAAACCTAACACTGCTGAGTCCACCACTAAACCATGTCCCTAAGCACCACGTCTACACATCTTTTAAATACCTCCAGGGATGGTGACTCAACCACTTCCCTGGGCAGCCTGTTCCAATGCTTGACAACCCTTTCAGTGAAGAAATTTTTCCTAATATCCAATCTAAACCTCCCCTGGCACAACTTGAGGCCGTTTCCTCTTGTCCTATCACTTGTTACCTGGGAGAAGAGACCGACCCCCACCTCGCTACAACCTCCTTTCAGGTAGTTGTAGAGAGCGATAAGGTCTCCCCTCAGCCTCCTTTTCTCCAGGCTAAACAACCCCAGTTCCCTCAGCCGCTCCTCATAGGACTTGTGCTCTAGACCCTTCACCAGCTTCGTTGCTCTTCTTTGGATGTGAGAATATATTTGATTTATAAGAGACCAGACTACAAAAGGACCCATCTAGATAAACAACAACAATGAAAAAAAACCCTTATTGTTTCATCAAATGGAAATCTGCACAATCAATGGCTCGAGCTGTCAGGAAAACACTTCAGGGAAAGCTGAGTCATTCTTGCAGCCCCATGACTGTTTAAATTCCAGCTTACTCACCAGAGACACTGAAACACAGAAGCTGGTAAACAGAAGATAAGAGGATCAGAGAAAAATGGAGGAGCAAGAAATAAAGAAAAAAAGGAATTTCTTTTTCTAGCTTTAAGCAAAATGTACAGCCATTTCATTTCCACTTAAGTAGAACTAATATTCTGCTTGACTGTTTCACAGAAATTCTTCATTGGTTTTATCTTGTATCTCCATCTCTGCCTGGCATTGTTCTTGATTAAAGGCTAGATTTATAAACTACAAATGAAATGGTTCACCAGGGCAGAAAGTTATACTTTGAATTTCATTCAAGTTAAGAGCCTTTCAGGTTACGTACTTAATCCTCTCCCCTCCTTACAACAACATTCCCTGATTTTGGGGAATCCTTGACTGTGTGTCTCTCCTAGTCACCAAATTTAAAAAAAATGGCAGCAGTGCAGAAGGCCCTAGATAGATCAAACTCAACCACATATACTTGTCTGTAGGTTTTTTGCCTGTATCTTTGAAAAACAAATTGCAGCCAGAAGCTGCCGGGGTTCAAGTTGAGAAGGGTAGGTTCTATTTCCTTTTAAAATGTTCTCCTTGGAAGTACCCCTACGAACAAATAATTTTCATTTTTACTGTTTTTGACAGCTGTGCGGAAAGGAATTTAACAGAATGCACAATTTAATGGGACACATGCACTTGCACTCAGACAGTAAGCCTTTCAAGTGCCTCTACTGTCCCAGCAAATTCACCTTGAAGGGGAACCTAACCAGGCACATGAAAGTCAAACACAGCATCATGGAAAGAGGATTTCATTCTCAAGGTAATATTTTTCAGTTATTCTCTGAGAGGTTTGAAGGCGCATATCAGTAAACCCAAATGGGCTTTGTACCACAGATCTATGATCTTGTACCATAGGTCCAATGCGATTGGAAGAGATTGAATCCCATAAGCCTGGGAGGTTGTTATTAACTATCTATATTACTCCAGTGCTATAGTTCAGAGATCCCCAAGGTAGTGACCCTTGTCTCAGAGACCTTTCAGACTAGATATCTGATGACACAGAAGTACAGACCGAGACGGAGTAGTAGATGGAGACAAGATGAGACAGTACTTGTGAGCACAAAGGAAATAATTTTAGTGCACTAAGTTGCTGTTGTCAAGTGTTAGGGAAAATATAGTCAGTAGCGTTAGAGCAGAGGATTTATCAAGCCATACCAAATGTTCTTGTACTTAAGCCCAGGGCTGCCCATTACTGTGGGGAAGGTGCAATATCCACAGCACCGCAGAGCTTCTCCCAGCACGTGGGTACCCCTGAGACACAAACGGGAGTGAGCTGGTGGAGACTCAGCCTTAGTGAGACTGTGGCACATGTAGTTGGCCAGGGGAATGATTGGAGGACATGGCTGAAATTGCATTGATCTTCCTAACTGAGGGTGTAGTTCCATTATTTTTTAATAAATTTTACAGTTTTGGGGGGGTTGATTCCCCGATGCTGACAGACCACAGCCTAGCAGCCATGAACAAGAAGACATTTTTCCCCAGACACATCTGGTTAGGAGTTTATAGTTTTTCTCTCATGTTTGAGATACATCCCCATGGTTTTAAACATGGAGATAAATCGTAAATACATTCAAAGCTGACAGAAGCAAAAAATCTAGAAGATTTCACGGGTCTTGTTCACTGCTTATTGGATTCTAGTCTGGAATGGGAATGGAAGCCGAATGGCTCTACATCCAAAAGCCTTTCTGCTTAAGATATGGTTATTCTGTGATGTATTGACATAGCTGATGTTAGATAAAGGCCATAAGCTCAGACCCAGTTTACAAAGAAGCATGTGGACAGGAGGAGACGCTCCTCCCTCATCTCAAAGTATATGGATTTTTGACCACTCAGGGTATCCTGCAAAGCATTTCCTATCTCCCGCCCACCACATACACTTCCTAAAATCAGCCTCATGTGTGCACACATGCCAATGCTATCTAAAGAAGTGGGGGAATTAGGGGGGATTGTTTTGAGAGTTTGAGTATCCAAGATATTTTGTTTGTTAAGACTTTCTGGATAAATAACTCCTTCATGGGTAAGATTTCTTGGTGTTCCTCAAATTCAGGCTTTAGGGCAGCCTAGCACATATGGAAAACGCATACTCTAATGACATTTGGGATAAAATTTACAAAGATCCTAACAGATAATAATATAAATGGCTCTTTTATTCCTGTAAATCTCCTACAGCACCATGCTAGTTACACAATTACTTGTAATTGAAGACAGCCTAAGTGCTTTTCAGTGTACAGGGTTTCTTCAGCCCTTGAGACTTATCAGACATAAGACAATTTGTGAGGGCTGCCACCTGCTCATGAACCATTTTAACAAATACAACCTGTTGCAAAGTAGCAGCTGTATCTAGTGAGGCTGCATAAATCCTGCAGAAACTGGATTCAATTACTGAGGAAAAAAAACCCCCAAACTAAGCAAGTAAAATAATGGCTCTCACAGATTTTTGCTATTGGGTGAAATCCTCACCCCAGTACTGTCATCTTTCTTTTAATTAAGATGGACTATGCCTACAGTGTCTGAATCTTCTTTTGTGCATCCTGATGGTCAGAGCACATTTAAGTCCACAGATGCCTCCTGGGTAACATCTGGGTTTCCAGCAAGAGGAACAGAAAGGAGACTCTCTGACAAATATTAAGACAAACTAGATCCAGGACCACACTCAGATTTATACTGCACAACTCAAAATCATCATTTGATTATAATGATTTCTTCAAGCTGAAGCACTATCTAGTGCATATAGCTTTTCAGTGGCACTAGATGAGAGAGAAAAAATCAAGGAGAGCGGAGGTCGTAGACTGATGAGACATGATTGTGTTTTCATTTTTAAAGTAGTAACTTTGAACCAGGGGGTCCATAGAACAAATATGTTAACATGTTTTTAATCTCTTCCACCCCTCTGGAAAAAAATGTACAAAACCTGAGACAAAACCTGAGACTTTGATTATGGCATGTGATGGTTTAGATCAAAGTGTTCATTTAAAAAAAAAAAAAAAGGAAGGAGGAAGTGGGTAGGTTCACTGGCAAAAATAGTTTACAAGAGGCC
Organism: Calonectris borealis; assembly: GCF_964195595.1. Lineage (NCBI taxonomy): Eukaryota > Metazoa > Chordata > Aves > Procellariiformes > Procellariidae > Calonectris > Calonectris borealis. The sequence continues at coordinate 55,421,037 of NC_134351.1, read as the reverse complement.
AGGACACTTCACTTTTATTCCTAGCGCTCTCAAGTGTCTGGCATGTACAGCACAAGGTTTTGTGTGTCCTGACCTGGCTGTGAAGTGGATACGATAGTATTTCTTTTAACAGCATCTCAAAGGAAATGCCATGAGATGTAAACAGTAAAGTAGTTGGAGATAGCTGGGTGGAAGACGAAGGTAAAATATTAAATAGAAGGCCATCTCACATTTTTTAACCATGTATCACATAGCAAAATTTGCTATATATAAATTGTTCCTTTTCTCCCCCCTCAAATCACTACAAGGTTTTGGAAGAAGAATTTCTCTGTCCCAGACAAATATCTTGAGAAGCTTGAAACAGGAAGAACCCTTTGATCTTTCCCAGAAAAGCCAAGGGAAGGGGATCTCATTTCATTCGGATGGCAAGAGTGCCAAGGGAAGCTCATGCCAGGAAGAAGAGGAAGATAACTGCTATGAGACAGAGCATTACAGCCCTGGCATGTACCATCACGACAACAACAAGCTGTACGTGGCTCAAGATCTGTCTGGCAAACCTGAGTGCATGATGAAGGATTGCAATGAGAAGGAAGAAATGCTAAGTGAGGGAGGACTGGAAAAGAGAATAGGAAATTCAGACAAACAGGAGAGCCAAGGAGAGAGAGACCTTGCAAACAACAAAGAACACCTCAGCTTTAGATCCTTTGAAAAGGCCAGACTTGGCCATTCTCTCTCTGATTACTTGTATTTCAAACACAGGAACAAGAGTTTGAAAGAATTGCTGGAAAGAAAAATGGAAAAACAAACAATGCTTATAGGCATTTAAATGGACATTTTAAAACAGCTGGAAAATTGGAACCGGATAGCTTTTAGCATGAACTGTAATTTACCAAAGCCTGGAAGTTTGTAGTAGTCTTTAGAAATAAACAAGCCAAATGAATAAAAATAATTTAAGGTAAAACATGTACATTAAAAGAATAAAGCAGTCCAAGGTCACCAAGAAATGCAATAGATATTGAACACTAACATTTTTATACTTAGCCAATTGATGTAAAAGCAGACAACGGGGTGGGTACAGAAGTTTATTTTCCTTTATCTGGGGTGGTAGAGACTTATACACAATTTTCTAGTTATCAAAAAGCAACATACTTTAGTGTTTGATTTATTAGCTGACTAAATATATATGAACATTTCTAACCGTAGGTCTCAAAAAATCTGAAAATGCTAAGTATTTCACAGTATAAGCAAGAGTACTGTTAAATATGGTGTGCATGAAAGTGCTGTCACTCTCAGAACTAACACAATCCAAATACTTTCATTTACTGAAGTTACTGTTTTAGTTCAACCACTTACAATGAGAAATGGGAAACAAATTAAGAAGAAATGCTAATGTCTTGTGAGATAGTGAAGTGCAACTCTGCAAGGCTTTGAAAGGACTGGAATTTATTATGGTCACAGAAGCTTTTCCTCTGGCACAAGGAATGTTTGTGTTTTGCTATGTTTCAGTCAGTATGGGAGTATTCAGCAATTCTTCAAGTGAAATAGCATGGACTGCATTGACATTTTGTTCTCTGTCTGCTCAGACATTTAATCATCATCATCATTAGCATGTAGCATTTGCAAGTCTTGCTGTAATTACACATAAAGCAATAAGAGTAATTTCATTGAGAAAATTATGTAATTTTGCCGTTTATCTCTTCAGTTTATCTTGGCTAGCAAGGATGATTTTGAAATTCCCAGGTCCGATCAGATTTTATTTTAGAAGGGATGCCAAAAAAGAGCCCTTACAGGGCAAGCAGTACCTCACAGAGGAAAACTCGTTTTAGATTTCCTCTTATCTGTGTCAGAAATTTTCCCTTATTAACATGGCTTGACCAGTAAGCTCCAGGCCTTTCAGAAGAATTCCATTAATGTAGTTTTTAATGAGTCATTCCCAACTTTTCATCCTCTGATTCCCATACAATTATATGTTCATAACAAATATATATATACAATTATATGTTCATAAAAGCACATTCCATTAAGCACATTCCATTAATTGCATGAATAGTTTGACCAGCACCTTAATTCCTGCATCTTCAAGATATACGACAAACAGCCCCAAGCCATCCTGTTGCTTTTAAGGAAATAAAGATTTAATAAGTAGTTTAATTATTCCTATGTCATTTTGACATCCCAGCTCAAAAGGTTAAAACTTATATATATAGTACATCATTTCCAAATATTACTTCATTCTTCACTTACCTGCCAAGATCTTGATTTGAAATACCTTGTTATCATCATGCTCAATATATAGCAAGTTATAATTAAATATTAAGTCATATACTTATGGCTTGCTAAGGCTAGAGGCCTGTAGCTGCAGCTCTCTGCCATTATAAGAAACCTCTCGCCTTACAGAAGTAATTCTCACACCTACCAGTTAATCAGCATTCACAGGGCAATAGTCCTTATTCATCATATAAAACTGGGTTCGTGTAGTCCGAGGTTGCAGAAGATGATTTCATTTTTCAGGGCTCAAACACAGCATAATAAAGATTCTGAATGAAGAGCAGAGAAAGCTATTGATATAAGAAGCTTTAACGTACAGGTCACTCCTCTAAATGTAACTAACTCTACAGCTGATGTACATACTTTTTTAAAATAAAAAGGGTATACCAAGTTGATGTGGAATGTAGGTCACTTTAGGACTAGAATGAATGAAGTCTTTCAAAATGAGGTGTATTTCAGAGGTACATAGCCATGTTTTTTCAGTGATGAACTGTTTTATCATATACATTCAACTTCCTTGCTTCCACTGCAAGATAACTCCTCTTGAAAAAGGAGCCATCTTTCAAGGAAAACATTGTGGTCAAGCAGAAGAATCAGAAAACTTTTAGGAATAATGTGTACAACTGCATTCTTTCTCAGCCCAGAAGCAAAATGATCAGGTAGAAATTCATCATGAATTCAGTCTAGGAGACCGTCTTTTAGAAATGGGAACAAGTCCTTCAATTACCTTCTTGGCAATATATTGCCTCTGCCTGACAAAAGCTCCTATTTTAGAACGTATACAGCCAAGAGCTGGGAGCCACTGACTCTCAGAAATGTCTTTCTCAAGGTGATGTAGTTCCCAGCTGTGCACCATTCAAGATCAGTCCACTCCACCTTTGCAGCCATATAAGATCCTATAATAAAAGTCAAACCTGGTTGCAATTTCTATAATGGTGGTCATGCAGATGAGTTGAACTTAGCAAGTCACTTCACTTCTGCAGTGGGTAGAGCAGAAAGGCATGCAGCCCTTGTATAGCCCTGTTGTCTATAAATTGGAAAGTGTTACAGGACAGCTAGACAATCCTTATCAATCCTAGAGACAAATGGTTACATATCAAGAGCATTCCAGGCAAACGGAACAAAGGAGACATTTTCAGCAGAGCTCAACTCCCAGCAGATAACATCATAACCACAAAAATGATGTCTACTGGAAGTATGCAGTCCAGAATTCTCTTACAGACCTCATAAGGGAAAGTGTCAGAGGTTTCCTCAGGAAAGGAACTCACTGCAAACAATTCTGGGTTGTCTGAATGGTTAACCCAAACACTTTCAACCACACCTTCACTGCAGCCAATTTATCCACCTCTACAATCCCACTTCTCATTGGAGCAAAAGCAACTGTCAACAACATACAGCCAGGTAGAAAGGAGTAGAGGTCCCCAGAATGGCAATGCTATTTGGGAATAATTCGTAATGTAAATCCCTTTTCTTGCATTCTTCCTAGAAAGTGGAGAATATTTCATTATAATGAGGCCTTGAGACTGTGCCCGGTCACATAGTCACACTAAGCTAATTCACAAGTACCCACAGCTAATTCATGTTGGAGTAGTAAATAACTCATCTAAAACTGTAAGTGACCAGACAGAGGAATTGCAAACAAAACTATTACTGAGATAAGGAGGCAGTGCCAAGTGACCCAAGCAAATGGATTAGATGATAATCTTCCCTACTGCAGAACATAATGCAGCTGGGTCTAAGACACTTATAAAGAGGCCCCAAGGGACAAATTAAAAGTGAAATAACAGCCTTCACTGTGAAGCACCTTGCTTTTCAAACATAAGTTATTTTCACACTATTTACATTGGCACCATTTTGGGAACAGACAGTAACAGTCTTTGTTTTTTAATAGCTTTGAAAATACTTTATAGAAATTTGCTCTCATAACCAAGTTATTTCCCATTTTAGAAGGATTAGCTTCCTTATTTTGCTTTGAATAGAGGCCCAGAAGTCCTGTAGAGACATTGCCTGTGTCCTGGACCTTGGGACACTTATTTTCTTTTTTCCTCCTTCCTAATCTGAGTCTATCTACCTTTTTCTTGCAATGTCATGGAAAAAAAGTATCTATCTGACTTCTCTGCTATTTGGGTTTTCAGCTTGTGATAAGACATTAAATTAAAGACCAGTCTCCACCATGTCTATATTAAATCACATCCATACCATTTCCCTGCATTATTATATGAAGCCTAACTTCATCCTCTTGGAGAACATCAGAGCAAATAAGAGTGACCACAAACTCATACAACTGAGATGTTTTCCAAACCAGATGCTCAAGAAGCCTTGCTGAGGAATGGTAAATTGGGAACACTATAATGAGTCTGGGCAAGTGAAGGCACATGGTTTGTTAAATTAGAGGCTTTTCTGCTGTAAAGGGCAGCAGGGAGAATTCTGCAAGACACTGTACAGAACAGAGTAGGTGGATGAAAAGTCAAAAGTTGGGTTAATTAAATTTGAGGGTAAAGAAATATGATGTATTTACTGAGAAAGTGAAGTTGTAGGTAATCTTGGACTGAGCTGTTTTGAGTCTGGACACCAGGACTCAGCCATCTCCTTGTGAACCTGAGTTCTAGCTGCTGGACAGCCTCCAGTCTGTGAAGGCAAAGACAGGTGCTATGTGCTCAGCAGCTCAAAGGATAAAACACTTTATGATAATATTAGAATAGTAGTTTATCCTGTGCTGCGTCCTATAAAACATGTTCTTGGAAAGTTACCGGAAAGCTACCACACTCACATTTTTACAACTCTGTATTGGTTTAGTGGCTATTCTCTCATTTCTCTCTTCATACAGTGCTGCTGTACTCTGCTGTTATGAATGTACAGTTAAGAAGTAATATAAGTACTATATTTATTATTCCAAGAAGTTTTTTATAATTATTAACAGTTTTGAAAATAAGTCATGTCTGCTTAGCTGAACAAGATGTAAGAGAGTTAACATTTTGTACTCCTAACAGATTTTGCAAATGATGTGGTGTATATTTATTTCACATAGAACACTGGGTTCCTATTTAAAGCCCCAACTCAAAAACTGGACCAACTATCTGTGAATATTTAGTTTCTGGCTTTCCATCTCAATAGTAAAAGCATGTATGATGTATTGTATTAATTTAAGCAAATAAATATATACTGGAGATGCTGCTGTCCTTTGTATTGAAATAGATCTGGAGTTCTTGGCACCCTAGCTATTTTATATAGTAAATGCATGGGGCTGGTCTGACAAGGTCATACTTCACTCAGCACCACTGAAGAGTGGTCCTTGTAAAGGGAAGCCAAAATGAATGAAAGAGGACTAGTTAGGAGACAAAGGCAGAAGGGCTGCCAGGTCCTCTGAGACAGAAAGATCACTTTATTATTACAGCCTGCAGGGAGGACATAAAGAACGCTCTGGAATGATTATGGTATTTGTTAACTTAGCCTCAGACAAGCTAAAAAAGAAAGATGTAATCCTTATCTTAAAGATGTTTCAAAGATATGCATCCTGCAAAAAGAGAAGAAAAAAACAACCAGATATGTTATAAAATTGAAGTTAAGAAAGTAGGAATACCTTTATAATTTAAGGAATAAGCAGAAGACTCTGAACTCAGAAGCTCAGAGTTTCTTTTTCTAATGGAAAGCATCACTTCTAAGTGATGAGTAAACTCTTGGATTTGTTTGTTTGTTTGTTTTAATGAGATCCTGATGAAATTGGCATCATCAGACTTCACAGAGACGATTTTAAGCTTTTAAGTTTTTGAACACAGAGAGAAAGCAACTGGAATGCTGGCTATAAAATAACCCAAGTAATAAAATATTCAGTTTCTAATTCTCAGAGGTATATACCTTAAAAAGTGCAAGGAGGCTTATAGAAACACTAGAAAATCATGTAAGAGGCTAAATGAAACAGAACTAAGCCTTTTTTGCTTTCTTGTTTTCTTATTTTCTTCTTTTTTCCTTCTGTTTTGATTGCAGATAAAACCACTATGAAGATTATAAGCTAGTTCTACATGAGGTGGATATGTTTCTTTAGCTGGGGAGTGACCTAATTCATTTCCATGTGACTCAGTATCAATGACACTCAAAGTTTCCTCTTTGCTAGCTGCAAAAATATAATATAGAAAAACATATGTTTGGTCCTTTCAATTTTTGTTGATAACTGAGCTATGCTCACTTATGTCTTCAAACAAGCAGAAAGGAAGTAGAAGAGAGAGTCTCTCAGATGTTCCCAGGGGGCATTTCTATGCCTGTAGTGAAATGTGGGGAAATGACCAGTATATCTAAAGTATTGTCATGGAGACAGCAAAATTAATACAGATGTTACAACAAAAAGTGATGGAAAGGAAAAACAACTCTAGTTAGATGCAAATGAGATGGGATATCTCTGACTAGAGCAAGTCACTGTCAAGTTGCAGTGTGTTAGACCTTCAACAGATCAAAATCCCAGTTTAAGTAACAAGGCTGCATATACAACCCCTTGCCAAATTTGTTCCATTAATACACTCTATGGCTTGTGTAGTGTGATACAACTAAATGTGTTGGTTCATGGTTGCAAAGATCTGATCTAAAAACACATGCAGGGTGCCAGTCATTTCAGCACTTGTAAATGATGAAACACTAAATAGGGATCACTGCTAATGCTGTTTCCAGATATAGAATAGAAAAGAACAGAATAGAATAGAAGAGTTCAGTTGGAAGGGACCTACAACGATCATCTAGTCCAACTGCCTGACCACTTCAGGGCTGACCAAAAGTTAAAGCATGGTATTAAGGGCATTGTCCAAATGCCTCTTGAACATGACAGGCTTGGGGCATCGACCACCTCTCTAGGAAGCCTGTTCCATTGTTTGACCACCCTCTTGGTAAAGAGATGCTTCCTAATGTCAAGTCTGAACCTCCCCTGGCGCAGCTTTGAACCATTCCCACGCGTCCTATCACTGGATCCCAGGTAGAAGAGCTCAGCACCTCCCTCTCCACTTCCCCTCCTCAGGAAGCTGGAGAGAGCAATGAGGTCACCCCTCAGCCTCCTTTTCTCCAAACTAGACAAACCCAGAGTCCTCAGCTGCTCCTCATAGGACATGCCTACTCATACTGAGCCTACCAGCACCCCCAGATCCCTTTCTGCAGGGCTGCTCTCCAGCCACTCCTCTCCCAATCTATACTTGTGCCCAGCATTACTCCGTCCTAGGTGCAGAATCCGGCATTTCGACTTGTTAAATCTCATCCCATTAATTATAGCCCAATGCTCCAATCTATCTAGATCTCTCTGCAAAGCCTCTTGTCCCTCCAGAGAGTCAACAGCACCTCCCAGTTTGGTATCATCAGCAAACTTACTAATGGTGCATTCAACTCCTGCATCCAGATCATTGATAAATATATTGAACAGGACTGGCCCTAGAACTGAACCCTGAGGAACACCGCTGGTGACCGGTCGCCAGCCAGATGTAGCCCCATTCACTACAATCCTTTGAGCCCTGCCCTTCAGCCAGTTCTTCACCCAGCGCACCGTGTACCTGCTCATCCCACAGTTGGACAACTTGTCCAGAAGGATGCTGTGAGGGACAGTATCAGAAGCCTTACTAAAATCCAGAAAGACTACATCCACCGCCTTCCCTTCATCCACTCGGTGGTTGACCTTATCATAGAAGGAGATCAAATTAGTTAGACAGGACTTTCCCTTTGTGAACCCATGCTGACTGTGCCTGATGATTGCAATGTCCTTTAAATGCCTTTCAGTAGCACCCAGTATGATCTTCTCCATAATTTTCCCAGGAACTGAGGTTAGACTAACAGGTCTGTAGTTCCCTGGGTCTTCCCTCATGCCCTTCTTGTAAATTGGAATAGCATTGGTTAGCTTCCAGTCAGCGGGGACCTCCCCAGGCTCCCAAGACCTTTGGTAGATGATCGAGAGGGGTCCTGCTGTAACATCCGCTAGCTCCTTCAGTACTCTGGGATGAATCCCATCTGGCCCCATGGACTTGTGAACATTCAGCTGATACAGCTGATCCTTTACAATTTCAGTATCCAAAAATGGAAAATCACTGTTCCCACACTCACGGTCCTCCAAACTCAGGGGACCGGGCAGCCCAAGGTCCGTCACTATTATTAAAGACTGAGGCAAAAAAAGCATTGAATGCCTCCACATTTTCTTCATCCCTAGTAGTCAGGTGACCATCTTCAACAAGTATCGATCCAATGTTTTCCTTGGACCTCCTCTTGCTATTAATGTACTTAAAAAAGCCTTTCTTGTTGTCTGACAGAACACTGGCCAGTTTCAACTCTAATTGAGCTTTGGCCTTTCGTGTCTTCTCCCTGCATATGCAGACCACAGCTCTGTAATCTTCCTGCGAAGCCTGACCTTGCTTCCAGAGATCATACAATTTCTTTTCCCTCCTGAGTTCCAAGACGAGTTCCCTGTTCAGCCAAACTGGTCTTCTGGCCCGCTTGCTTGACTTTTGACATAGTGGAATTGCCTGCTTCTGTGCTTCTAAAAGGTGCTTCTTAAAAACTGACCAGCTCTCATGGATCCTTAAGCCCTCAAAAGCAGATTCCCAGGGGACACTGCTAAATAGCTTCCTGAATAGCTTAAAATTTGCTCTCTTGAAGTCCAGGGTAGCAACTCTGCTGACCTTTTTTTTTCATTACACCAAAATTTTGAACTCAACCATTTCATGATCACTGTGGCCAAGACACCCACCTACCGTCACATCTCCCACAAGTCCTTCTCTATTCAGTAATAACAAGTCTAGGAGGGCACCTTCCCTAGTTGGCTCACTGAGTACTTGTGACAAGAAGTTATCTTCCACAAACTTCAAGAATTTCCAAGACCTGCTCGTCACAGCAATGTGGCATTCCCAGTTGATGTCTGGGAAGTTTAAATCTCCCATAAGGACAAGGGCTACCGATCCAGAGATTTCTCCTAATTGCCTATAGAATAACTCATCAGTGCTAACATCCTGGCTTGGTGATCGATAGTAGACACACACCACGACATCTGCTTTGTTTTCCATCCCCCTAATCCTCACCCAGAGGCTCTCAACCACATCATCCCTAACGGTAAGGGCTGTACAATCAAACCTCTCCCTTATGTATAGTGCAACTCCTCCACCTCGCCTGCCCTACCTATCCCTCCTGAACAGCCTGTAGCCCTCCATCCCAGCACTCCAGGCGTGGGACTCATTCCACCAAGTCTCACTAATACCAATGACATCATAGCTCTGGGAACTGACTGACGCTTCCTGTTCATCCTGTTTGTTTCTCATACTGTGTGCGTTGATGTACAAGCATTTCAGATGTTCTCCTAAACCCTCAGTGCTCCCAGGAGCAGTGTAAATGTTCCCATTAGCATTGCCACCCTCAGGCGATGCCATGCCAACCCTTGGCTTACCTTCAGCTCTCCTGATGCTATCCCCTTCCCCTATCGATCCTAGTTTAAAGCCCTCTCAATCAGTCCTGCCAGCTTACGAGCAAAGCAGCGTTTTCCCCATCAGGACAGATGGATCCCGTCAGGCCCCAGCATACCTTGTGCCTTGAAGGCTCTTCCACACTTATGAAAAACAAAGTTCTGGCAGAGGCACCTGTCCTGGAGACAGGTGTTGATGCCTTGGGCACACCTGTTTCTCCCAGTGTCTCTCCCCATTATTGGGAGGATTGAGGAAGACACTACCTGTGCTCCTGAATCCTTTAGCATTCTTCCCAGGACCCTGAAATCTCTTCTGATTGACCTTAGACTTCTTGTTGCAACATCATTAGTACCCACGTGAAAGAGCAGGAGTGGGTAATAGTCCAAAGGCTGTACTAAGCTTGTAAGTTGTCTGGTGACATCCCTGATTCAGCAAACTTCATCCCTGAGGCAGCAAACTTCTCTGAAAAGAGGGTGTTGTGGTTTAATCCGGCAGGCAGCCAAACACCACACAGCCGCTTGCTCACTCCCCCCACCCCCCAGTGGGATGGGGGAGAGAATCGAAAAAAAAAGAAAAATTCGTGGATTGAGATAAAGACAGTTTAATACAACTGTCGTGGTTTAAACCCAGCCAGAAAATAAACCCCACGCAGCCGCTCACTCACCCCCCACCTCTGGCGGGATGAGGGAGAGAATCGGGAGGGCACAAGTAGGAAAGCTCCTGGGTTGAGATAAAAACAGTTTAATAATGGAAATAAAACGAAGTAGAACAGTAATAATGTCCTGGTTTTGGCTGGGATAGGGTTAAATTTCTTCCTAGTGCTGTGTTTTGGATTTAGTATGAGGAGAATGTTGATAACACACTGATGTTTTCAGTTGTTGCTAAGTGCCCTCCTAGTCCAAGGACAGCTCCCGTGCCTACTGACTGAGCTAGGTACACGAGATGGGAGGGAACATAATCAGGACAGCCAGCCCAGCTGGCCAATGGGGTATTCCATACCATGTGACGTCATGCTCAGTATATGAATGGTAGGCGTGATCCAGGAAGTGCCGATCGCTACTTGGTTATCGGTCAGCGCGGGTGGTGAGCAATTGCATTGTGCATCACTCATTTTGTATATTTTATCATTATCATTATTATTTTCCCTTATTTTTCCCTGTTCTATTAAACTGTCTTTATCTCAACCCACGAGTTTTTCTCACTCTTACCCTTCCGATTCTCTCCCCGTCCCGCTGGGGGTGCGGGGAGTGAGCGAGCGGCTGCGTGGTACTTGGCTGCCTGCCAGGTTAAACCACGACAGTCCTTTTTGGCGCCCAACGTGGGGCACGAAGGGTTGAGATAACGACACATCTGACCCGAACGGGTTAAAACAAATTTGCTATAAGCATTCATTATATCAGTTTAGTACTCGATGTTCACAATGTTGGTTTATTTGCTCTCAGAGTTGTTGGATCTGTTCTGGGAGTTTTGGTCTGTAGCACCTTACTGGCTGTCTATACTGCTGATTATCAGTTTGTATGTGGGGTTGGTCATCTCTGGGAAATGGATTAAGGTCATTGCTTTGCTATACTGTGTGACCTGGCTTTATGTTATGATAAAATTATTGGTCACAAGCCTGTACTCAGCACTGCCATCATTCCTGTTCTTCGGGAGCTATCTTTTGGAAACTATTAATAATTACACTTCTTACGTCTTCACCTCAGAGGATGAATTTAGTGGGGAGACAGGATGGGACACTTTCTCCCACTTGTTCACCTTCCCTTCCATATCTTCAGAATCTCCTTTTTCTTCTATCCTCTTCATGAAGACGTCCACAATATTCCCTGAGAATTTTGAATATCCTTGGGATGTTCAAACAAGCATGTTCATATTGCTATCTCTCCTGAATGTGGTTTAGGCCTTGTTTAGAGTTAAACAGCTATTCAGGAATACTGTCCAGAGATCAACCCCGGCAACAGACATGGTGACTACTCAAACCCCCACGACAGGCACTGCGGCTACTTCAACCCGCACGACAACCACTGTAGCTACTCATACGCCGGCAACAGTCACTACAGTTACTCCAACCCCCGCAACAGGCACTGCAGCTACTCAAACTCCGCCAACAGTCACTGCAGTCACTCCAACCAGTGCGACAAGCACTGCAGCCACTCAAACCCCGGCAACAGTCACTACAATTACTCCAACGCCTGCGACAGGCACTGCAGCTACCCAAACCCTCGCGACGGGTACTACAGCTGAACCAGAGGACCAACCCTTGCTGGTATCCGTCGCCCCTGTACAGAAGAAGAAATCTTTGAAGCGGAAGTCAGGTCGTGTAGAAAAGGATGATGGAAAACCAGGGCCATCACGAGGAGGGGAGGAGGAAGAGGAAGAACTCATAAACGAGACAGAAACCACCCGATCCTTATCCCTGAATGAGTTGCGAGATATGCGGAAAGATTTCAGCCGTCGTCCAGGCGAGCATATTGTTACCTGGCTGCTCCGATGCTGGGATAATGGGGCCAGTAGCCTGGAATTAGAGGGGAAGGAGGACAAACAGCTGGGATCCCTTGCTAGGGAAGCGGGTATTGACAAAGCAATTGGAAAAGGGACACAGGTCCTCAGCCTCTGGAGGCGACTGCTGTCAGGCGTGAAGGAAAGGTATCCCTTCAAGGAAGATGTTATATATCGCCCAGGCAAATGGACCACTATGGAGAGAGGTATCCAGTACCTGAGAGAACTAGGCGTGCTGGAGGTTGTTTATAGTGACCTGGACGACGGCCGAACACCCAAAGATCCAGATGACGTCCAGTGCACCCGACCCATGTGGCGGAAGTTGGTACGGAGCGCACCAGCATCGTATGCCAGTTCGTTGGCAGTACTGTGCTGGAAAGAGGAAGAAGCACCAACGGTGGATGAGGTGGTTAGCAGACTTGGGGATTTTGAAGAAACTGTCTCCTCCTCCCTTGTCTCGGCTGTGGAGAAACTGTCCCGGGAGTTCCAGCAATTCAAAGAGGATAGGTCCTATTCCCCACCTGTACGGACCAGTATCTCAGCCATTAGGAGTCAGCGTTTTTCTCCTCAAGAGAGAGGATATAGAAAGTACACACCACGGGGCACCCTGTGGTTTTACCTGCGTGACCACGGAGAGGACATGAGGCAGTGGGATGGAAAACCTACCTTGACCCTAGAGGCACGGGTACGTGAGTTGCAAGGAAAAACAATCACACAAGGGGGTTCTCTCAGGAAAAATGCTGCTCCAGTTGTCAGGAAAACCCTGTCTCACGACGGTCCAGTTTCCAGTGAACAGTTCCCCAGACAGAGTAGAAGGGCTGATCTTACTTTGGATTGTAATTGCAATGAAGAAATTCTTGACTCACCTTTGCAAGAAGTGAGAGATGGATACTATGACCAGGACTAGAGGGGCCCTGCCTCCGGCCAGGTGGAGGAAAGGGACAATCGGGTTTACTGGACTGTGTGGATTCGATGGCCTGGCACATCAGACCCACAGGAGTATAAGGCTCTAGTGGACAACGGTGCATAGTGTACCCTGATGCCATCAAACTATAAAGGGGCAGAACCCATCTGTATTTCTGGAGTGACAGGGGGATCCCAAGAGTTAACTGTATTGGAGGCCGAAGTGAGCCTAACCGGGAATGAGTGGCAGAAGCACCCCATTGTGACTGGCCCAGAGGCTCCGTGCATCCTTGGCATAGACTACCTCAGGAGAGGGTATTTCAAGGACCCAAAAGGGTACCGGTGGGCTTTTGGTATAGCTGCCCTGGAGACGGAGGAAATTAAACAGCTGTCCACCTTGCCCGGTCTCTCGGAGGACCCTTCTGTTGTGGGGTTGCTCAGGGTTGAAGAACAACAAGTACCTATCGCTACCACAACAGTGCACCGGCGATAATACCGCACCAACCGAGACTCCCTGATCCCCATCCATGAGCTGATTTGTAGACTGGAGAGCCAAGGAGTGATCAGCAAGACTCGCTCACCCTTTAACAGTCCCATATGGCCAGTGCGAAAGTCCAATGGAGAGTGGAGACTAAGAGTAGAGGATCGTGGCCTGAACGAAGTCACGCCGCCACTGAGTGCTGCCGTGCCGGACATGCTAGAACTCCAATACGAACTGGAGTCACAGGCAGCCAAGTGGTACGCCACAAGTGACATCGCTAAGGTGTTCTTCTCCAAGCCTTTGGCGGCAGAGTGCAGGTCACAGTTTGCTTTCACTTGGAGGGGCGTCCAGTACACCTGGAACCGACTGCCCCAGGGGTGGAAACACAGCCCTACCATTTGCCATGGACTGATCCACACCGCACTGGAACAGGGTGAGGCTCCAGAACACCTGCAATACATTGATGACATCATCGTATGGGGCAGCACAGCAGAAGAATTTTTTGAGAAAGGGGAGAGAATAATTCAAATCCTTCTGAAAGCCGGTTTTGCCATAAAATAAAGTAAGGTCAAGGGACCTGCACAGGAGGTCCAGTTTTTAGGAATAAAATGGCAAGATGGACGTCGTCAGATCCCAATGGATGTGATCAACAAAATAACAGCCATGTCCCCACCAACTAGCAAAAAGGAAACACAAGCTTTCTTAGGCGTTGTGGGCTTTTGGAGAATGCATATTCCAGATTACAGCCTGATTGTAAGCCCCCTCTATCAAGTGACCCGGAAGAAGAACGACTTCAAATGGGGCCCTGAGCAACAACAAGCCTTTGAACAAATTAAACGGGAGATAGTTCATGCAGTAGCCCTTGGGCCAGTCCGGGCAGGACAAGATGTGAAGAATGTGCTCTACACCGCAGCCGGGGAGAATGGCCCTACCTGGAGCCTCTGGCAGAAAGCCCCAGGGGAGACTCGAGGTCGACCCTTAGGGTTCTGGAGTCGGGGATACAGAGGATCCGAGGCCCGCTACACTCCAACTGAGAAGGAGATATTGGCAGCATATGAAGGGGTTCGAGCTGCTTCGGAAGTGGTTGGTACTGAAGCACAGCTCCTCCCGGCACCCCAACTGCCGGTGCTGGGCTGGGTGTTCAAAGGGAGGGTCCCCTCTACACATCATGCAACCGATGCGACGTGGAGTAAGTGGGTCGCACTGATCACACAATGGGCCCGAATAGGAAACCCCAGTCACCCAGGAATCTTGGAGGTGATCACGAACTGGCCAGAAGGCAAAGATTTTGGCATATCCCCAGAGGAGGAGGTGACACGTGCTGAAGAGGCCCCACTGTATAACAAACTACCAGAAAACGAGAAGCAATATGCCCTGTTCACTGATGGGTCCTGTCGCCTTGTGGGAAAACATCGGAGGTGGAAAGCTGCGGTATGGAGTCCTATACGCCAAGTGGCAGAAACTGCTGAAGGAGAAGGTGAATCGAGCCAGTTTGCAGAGGTGAAAGCCATCCAGCTGGCCTTGGACATTGCTGAACGAGAAAAATGGCCAGTCCTTTATCTCTATACTGACTCATGGATGGTGGCAAATGCCCCGTGGGGGTGGTTGCAGCAGTGGAAGCAGAACAACTGGCAGTGCAGAGGTAAACCCATCTGGGCCGCCGCGTTGTGGCAAGATATTGCTGCCCGGGTAGAGAACCTGACTGTAAAAGTACATCACGTAGATGCTCACGTACCCAAGAGCCAGGCCACTGAGGAACATCAAAACAACCAGCAGGTGGACCAGGCTGCTAAGATTGAAGTGGCTCAGGTGGATTTGGACTGGCAACATAAGGGTGAATTATTTATAGCTCCGTGGGCCCATGACGCGTCAGGCCATCAAGGAAGAGATGCAACATATAGATGGGCTCGTGATCGAGGGGTGGACTTAACCATGGACGCTATTGCACAGGTTATCCACGAATGTGAAACGTGCACTGCAATCAAACAAGCCAAGTGAGTAAAGCCTCTTTGGTATAATTTCCTTAGTCTATGGACTATCCCTCTAAAATGTCCACTGAGTTCATTTAGTCCAAGACTTTGGGCTCCATCTGCCATAACAGTCTTTCAGGGCAGGAGAGATGGTGTGTGGTGTTGGACTGTTGCATCCTGAAGCCAGTTCCCATTTCAGTTTTGCTGCGCTCGTCCGGTTCTATCATTGTTGCACTTCGCTCGGTTTCATCGGAGTTAGTTCATTCTTCATTAATCTGGGTGATTTTTAATGCTACACCATTGATAGCAACCATAGAAATAATGATATACAATATCATATAACAATTGACATTATAAAATTCAGTTCATTGGCTATTTTCACCCAAAATCAAATCCCCTTGAGGTACACACCGGACCTCCCCATCCTTTCGCATCACCCACCAAGTGCACCCAGGTCCTTGAGCAAAAGCAATCCCATGGATGGGTTTTCCCTTGCCAGAGGCAGGAGTAACCCAGACTGTCTTCCCCAGCATATTTCTTATGTGCACGACAGGGACTTTATCTCCATCTACAGTACGTAAGAATTTTGATCGGGCAGGGCCAGCTCGAGTGACAGATCTCCTAGTGTTGACTAACCAGGTGGCTTTTGCCAAATGTGTGTCCCAATGCTTGAATGTCCCACCACCTATTGCTCTCAGCGTAGTCGTTAGTAGTCCGTTGTATCGTTCGATTTTCCCAGAGGCTGGTGCATGGTAGGGGATGTGATAGACCCACTCAATGCCGTGCTCTTTGGCCCAGGTGTCTATGAGGGTGTTTCGGAAATGAGTCCTGTTGTCTGACTCAATTCTTTCTGGGGTGCCATGTCGCTACAGGACTTGCTTTTCAAGGCCCAGGATGGTGTTCCAGGACGTGGCATGGGGCATGGGATATGTTTCCAGCCATCCGGTGGTTGCTTCCACCATGGTGAGCACATAGCGCTTGCCGTGGTGGGTTTGTGGGAGTGTGATATAATCAATCTGCCAGGCCTCCCCATATTTATATTTCAACCATCGTCCTCCATACCAGAGAGGCTTTACTCACTTGGCTTGCTTGATTGCAGCGCATGTTTCACATTCATGGATAACCTGTGCAATAGCGTCCATGGTTAAGTCCACCCCTCGATCACGAGCCCATCTATATGTTGCATCTCTTCCTTGATGGCCTGAGGCGTCATGGGCCCAGCGAGCTATAAAAAACTCACCCTTATGTTGCCAGTCCAGATCCACCTGGGCCACTTCAATCTTAGCAGCCTGGTCCACCTGCTGCTTGTTTTGATGTTCTTCACTGGCCCGACTCTTGGGTCCGTGAGCATCTACATGACGTACTTTTACAATCAGGATCTCTACCCGGGCAGCAATATCTTGCCACAGTGCGGCAGCCCAGATGGGTTTACCTCTGCGCTGCCAGTTGTTCTGCTTCCACTGCTGCAACCACCCCCACAGGGCATTGGCCACCATCCATGAGTCAGTATAGAGATAAAGGACCGGCCATTTTTCTCGTTCAGCAATGTCCAAGGCCAGCTGGATGGCTTTCACCTCTGCAAACTGGCTCAATTCACCTTCTCCTTCAGCAGTTTCTGCAACTTGGCGTATAGGACTCCATACAGCAGCTTTCCACCTCCGATGCTTTCCCACAAGGCGACAGGACCCATCAGTGAACAGGGCATATTGCTTCTCATTTTCTGGTAGTTTATTATACAGTGGGGCTTCTTCAGCACGTATCACCTCCTCCTCTGGGGATATTCCAAAATCTTTGCCTTCTGGCCACTCCGTGATCACCTCCAAGATTCCTGGGCGACTGGGGTTTCCTATTCGGGCCCGTTGTGTGATCAGTGCGACCCACTTACTCCACGTAGCATCGGTTGCATGATGTGTAGAGGGGACCCTCCCTTTGAACATCCAGCCCAGCACCGGCAGTCGGGGTGCCAGGAGGAGCTGTGCTTCAGTACCAACCACTTCCGAAGCAGCTCGAACCCCTTCATATGCTGCCAATATCTCCTTCTTAGTTGGAGTGTAGCGGGCCTCGGATCCTCTGTATCCCCGACTCCAGAACCCTAAGGGTCGACCTCGAGTCTCCCCTGGGGCTTTCTGCCAGAGGCTCCAGGTAGGGCCATTCTCCCCGGCTGCGGTGTAGAGCACATTCTTCACATCTTGTCCTGCCCGGACTGGCCCAAGGGCTACTGCCTGAACTATCTCCCGTTTAATTTGTTCAAAGGCTTGTTGTTGCTCAGGGCCCCATTTGAAGTCGTTCTTCTTCCTGGTCACTTGATAGAGAGGGCTTACAATCAGGCTGTAATCTGGAATATGCATTCTCCAAAAGCCCACAACGCCTAAGAAAGCTTGTGTTTCCTTTTTGCTAGTTGGTGGGGACATGGCTGTTATTTTGTTGATCACATCCATTGGGATCTGACGACGTCCATCTTGCCATTTTATTCCTAAAAACTGGACCTCCTGTGCAGGTCCCTTGACCTTACTTTATTTTATGGCAAAACCGGCCTTCAGAAGGATTTGAATTATTCTTTCCCCTTTCTCAAAAAATTCTTCTGCTGTGTTGCCCCACACGATGATGTCATCAATGTATTGCAGGTGTTCTGGAGCCTCACCCTGTTCCAGTGCGGTGTGGATCAGTCCATGGCAAATGGTAGGGCTGTGTTTCCACCCCTGGGGCAGTCGGTTCCAGGTGTACTGGACGCCCCTCCAAGTGAAAGCAAACTGTGGCCTGCACTCTGCTGCCAAAGGGATTGAGAAGAACGCCTTAGCGATGTCACTTGTGGCGTACCACTTGGCTGCCTTTGACTCCAGTTCGTATTGAAGCTCTAGCATGTCCGGCACGGCAGCACTCAGTGGCAGCGTGACTTCGTTCAGGCCACGGTAGTCCACTGTTAGTCTCCACTCTCCATTAGACTTTCGCACTGGCCATATGGGACTGTTGAAGGGTGAGCGAGTCTTGCTGATCACTCCTTGGCTCTCCAGTCGACGAATCAGCTCATGAATGGGGATCAGGGAGTCTCGGTTGGTGCGATATTGCCGCCGGTGCACTGTTGTGGTAGCAATTGGTACCTGTTGTTCTTCAACCCTCAGCAACCCCACAACAGTAGAGTCCTCCGAGAGACCGGGCAAGGTGGACAGCTGTTGAATTTCCTCCGTCTCCAGGGCAGCTATACCAAAAGCCCACCGGTACCCTTTTGGGTCCTTGAAATACCCTCTCCTGAGGTAGTCTATGCCAAGGATGCACGGAGCCTCTGGGCCAGTCACAATGGGGTGCTTCTGCCACTCATTCCCGGTTAGGCTCACTTCGGCCTCCAATACAGTTAACTCTTGGGATCCCCCTGTCACTCCAGAAATACAAATGGGTTCTGCCCCTTTATAGCCTGATGGCATCAGGGTACACTGTGCACCGGTGTCTACGAGAGCCTTATACTCCTGTGGGTCTGATGTGCCAGGCCATCGAATTCACACAGTCCAGTAAACCCGGTTGTCCCTTTCCTCCACCTGGCCGGAGGCAGGGCCCCTCTAGTCCTGGTCATAGTATCCGTTTCTCACTTCTTGCAAACGTGAGTCAAGAATTCCTTCATTACAGTCCAAAGTAAGATCAGCCCTTCTACTCTGTCTGGGGAACTGTTCACTGGAAACTGGACCGTCGTGAGACAGGGTTTTTCCTGAAAACTGGAGCAGCATTTTTCCTGGGAGAACCCCCTTGTGTCATTGTTTTTCCTTGCAACTCACGTACCCGTGCCTCTAGGGTCAAGGTAGGTTTTCCATCCCACTGCCTCATGTCCTCTCCGTGGTCACGCAGGTAAAACCACAGGGTGCCCCGTGGTGTGTACTTTCGATATCCTCTCTCTTGAGGAGAAAAACGCTGACTCCTAATGGCTGAGATACTGGTCCGTACAGGTGGGGAATAGGACCTGTCGTCTTTGAGTTGCTGGACCTCCCGGGACAGTTTCTCCACAGCTGGGACAAGGGAGGAGGAGATAGTTTCTTCGAAGTCCCGAAGTCTGCTAACTAAGACATCCACCGTTGGTGCTTCTTCCTCTTTCCAGCACAGTACTGCCAACGAACTGGCATACGATGCTGGTGCGCTCCGTACCAACTTCCGCCACATGGGTCGCATGCACTGGACGTCATCTGGATCTTTGGGCGTTTGGTCGTTGTCCAGGTCACTATAAACCACCTCCAGCACGCCTAGTTCTCTCAGGTACTGGATACCTCTCTCTTGAAGAAGGAAGGGGGGGCGTTCGGAGTGATGGCGTTTTTCTTCCCAAGTCACCGTTACGCGTGATGGAGCCCTGCTTTCCTGGAGATGGCTGAACACCTGCCTGCCCATGGGAAGTAGTGAATGAATTCCTTGCTTTGCTTTGCTTGCGTGCGCGGCTTTTGCTTTCCCTATTAAACTGTCTTTATCTCAACCCACGAGTTTTCTCACTTTTACCCTTCTGATTCTCTCCCCCATCCCACCTGGCGGGGGGGTGAGCGAGCGGCTGCCTCGTGCTCAGTGGCCGGCTGGGGTTAAACCATGACAGCATGGGAAGCTGAGAAGTCCTTGACTAGCAGGGTACTTAGCAACAACTGAAAACATCAGTGTGTTATCAACATTCTTCTCATACTAAATCCAGAACACAGCACTAGGAAGAGATTTAACTCTATCCCAGCCGAAACCAGGACACCACCTCACCACACCATCTTTACTTTTTTTTCTGCTAACCTTTGGGTGTTTGACTTTGCAACCTGAATAATGTCCTGTTAGGGTATACATTTTATTATTACGGAGCTCTCCTTTGTGAGAGGAGGAATAGCATCGCTCGTCTCAAAAGTGCTATCATTTTGTGCTCTATGCCTTTTCCAGCAATCTTTTGTCCTTCTGCCCTTTCTTCCCTCTGCTTTTTTATTCTTCTTTCCTCTAGATAGATGCAACTGCAACATCCTCTCTTCAGGCAGGAAGCAGTAGGTAGTTATGTAAGTCAGACTATAAAGCCAAACAAAAATATAGAGCAAAACTGCATGCTGCCCTAACCGTACAGCTGAAGCACATGTTAAGGTTCACTGTGCAAGAAAATAATAGTAGGTTCGTATTTATGGTGGATGTGATTGCACTTTCCACCTTTAAATTAAAGTTTTAATTCTCTTGTCTTTAGCCATCTCAGGGATGTTGTTTTTAAAAGGGTAAATTTTAAAACCATGATCCACAGGAAAGTTTTTCAGAATTGACTTTCACTTTATCACAAACCAATTGTAACACATATGAGAGTAAAAAGGACTTTATGGAGACAGTTCAGCATGCATAAACAGCAGCCCAGGTGTGTTCTCTGTCTTTAACGGGCAGTGGATTGGGCCTGACAGCAAGAACAGCAGTTGCCTCATCCACCGGCAATGACAATATCAACCTGACCTATGTGCCCATAGGCAAGGAATAGATGCAGAACTTACAGATCAACATAGTCCACCGCACAGTTGAAATGAAAAGTGGCTTTAGCTATCAGTTCAGGCTGCTGCCTGATGCTTATGCTTTCAGCCCATTAGCTGAGGAAGAGATGTACCTAAAACAGGTGTCACTAGATCTTTCAACTTTGAATGCCTGACCAGCTGCCAGTTGGCTATTTACAATAGAAGATAAAGCAAGGTTTCTGACAGCCAAACTTCCTTTGCTCTCTCTTCCTCCTCCCGTGGCTGAGCAGACTGATCTGAAAATGCTCCTGCGCCAGTGTCTGACTAGACAGCATTACCCCAGTAAAGCGCAACCATGTCCCAGTTTGACTTGGCTGTTCAATTTTGAATGGCACATAGCCAACTTGCTACCAGTTGGGTTATTCATGCTGCAATAGGAAGCAATCTTCCTGACATGCAAACTTCCTTCTTCTTCTGCCTGAGCAGCTGTGCAGGCAGTCAAAGATTCTGAGTTAGATAAAGAACAATTTGACCCTGTAAAGATATGGGTCTTGACCCAAGGCTGTATTTCAGCTTCATTGCGCTACCCAGCAGCAAAAAACATAATTACCCATGGCAAATCCTGGAAAGACAGAAAGCAGCAGTTCTTTCAATAGACAATTGCTATTACAGCTCCTATAGCAGCACTTACCCCATATTCAGGTGTAAATGTGTGATCTGGAAAACATTGGTAAATAAAATGGGTCTCTGGAGGTGGCAATCTAAATCAGAATTCAAGATGCCACTGCAGAGTTTGATTACATTCATCTTGCTGTCAAGAATGCTAACCTATTAGAAAGGGCTTCATCGTCTGAGGGTTAAACTGGTTATGTGAGATCACTTTCTTCCTCTCCCTTTCTGTCCTCATGGAAAGTCTTCATCCTATAAAAAAAGGCTACACCAGCTTGCAATGGGTTTCATTAGTCTGATCACGTGAGCTGATGCACAATATTCTTCCTGGAGGACAGCAAGTTAGAAGAATTATCTGTCCCATCTAAAAACACCAAGGCACCGATACAAGCCACGTGTTTGTATAAGGCTCTCCTTAGCTCATTATCTGAAGGGGAAGGAGAAGTTTGGAGTAGCAGGAGGAAAGAAATGGGAAGTCTATATTTTAGTTTCTAACTGAAACAAGGATGTTCTGTGACCCTTCACACCCTCACACTCTCATAATTTTTACTCATTCTCACTGTTTGTTACACTATTGTATTATGAGTGTAGCTGTGGGACTGGTTTACACTCCAACCCTGAAAGCAAGGTGTCAGGCATTGGAGATCTACCATACTGTTCAGTTCAGTAACTGGAAATCAAAGTCAGTGATAAGACCTAGTAGAAGTGCTTAGGGAAATTAAAAGCATTGGAACTTCATTGCTACCCAATTGTAGGCTCTGTGGCATACAGAGTATTTTTCTAAGCCAGAGAGATAAGAAATCTACAGCAGGAATAATGTAAAAGTATCACAGAAGAATATCATGCTTCAGACAGAATAACCTCCCCTCCAAGCTGCTTCGTCATTGTGACTGTTGTGTTTTTAAATCAGGTCCCCATGAGCATCTTTCACCTCTTGTGATCATTTCCACTAGTTTCTCAAAAGACTGAGAGATGAGCTCAGGCAAGGAACGTTCTCACAAAGCTGCTGTGTCACAGAGGAGTATGTCGGTTCACACTTGCTGAAAACAGCCCAGGTCACAGAGGCCAGCACCTGGACAGCTTCCCCCAGGAATGAGGACCTTGTGCTAACCACGTCTTTCTGGAGAGGTACTCCATGTCACCAGGGAGTGGTACAGGGAGAGAAAGATATGGTGACTTTTTCTGCTATTTACATCAATGCACAGTATGCAAGAAGAAAAAACAAGTAGCGTTTAGATTCTTGAATTGACCATTTTTTCTGCCAAAGATCAATACTTGTTGTCCTGGTTTTGGCTGGGATAGGGTTAAATTTCTTCCTAGTACTGTGTTTTGGATTTAGTATGAGGAGAATGTTGATAACACACTGATGTTTTCAGTTGTTGCTAAGTGCCCTCCTAGTCCAAGGACAGGACAGCTCCCACGCCTACTGACTGAGCTAGGTACACGAGATGGGAGGGAACATAATCAGGACAGCCAGCCCAGCTGGCCAATGGGGTATTCCATACCATGTGACGTCATGCTCAGTATATGAATGGTAGGCGTGATCCAGGAAGTACCGATTGCTACTTGGTTATCGGTCAGCGCGGGTGGTGAGCAATTGCATTGTGCATCACTCATTTTGTATATTCTATCATTATTTATTATTATTATTTTCCCTTTTCTGTTCTATTAAACTGTCTTTATCTCAATCCACGAGTTTTTTCTCACTCTTACCCTTCTGATTCTCTCCCCGTCCCACTGGGGGGGCGGGGGGAGTGAGTGAGCGGCTGCGTGGTATTTGGCTGCCTGCCAGGTTAAACCACGACAGTCCTTGTATCTGTGCAAAAGAAGCTGAGGAGTAGAGTTAATGAAGGCAGCAGATTTTAGAAAAACAGTAGCTATGAACTGAATATCAAGTACCTCAGGCATATAATTCTGCGTTGATCCAAGACTCTTGATCTAAAACAAGTTACATCTGGAGAGTTTGGGATTTTGGGGTGTGTTGCTCTCTATTTACAAAGAATGTACACAGAATTCTGTCTCCTTGAATACAGTAGAGACAAACAACAGGAGGCAGTTTCTTTGTTCAGAAAATCAAATCTGTTTTAAGCCAGTATTCTGTCCAAAATTAGAACTTTCTCTCCCTCTTTGGATTTCTTCCAGGGCCATGCTGCTGGTACTTCCTCAGCTGGCCCTGGCTTTTTTTGACTGCATTTTTGTTAGGTTCACTTCTCACTCACACATATGCACCTTTACAATCTAGTCTGAACCCATTGTCTGCGTTTGCAAAATGTCCCAGAGAAAGCTTTTTGACTGGTACAGTCCAGGCTTTCCTTAGGACCTTGCTGGTCTGTGAATTGAGTAGCAGTTTCTACTGTTTCATTTCTTGCTAAACAAAAGGATATTCAATTATTTTCTTAGTGAGGTTATATGAAAGTCTACTAGCCAGCTATACTGAGGTTTGAGATCACCAATATATCAAAGTTATGAACCCTGGCAGCTACCAGCATCCTCCAGCCTAGAAGTGTTGTATTTATAAGAAAACAAGTTAGGATACGCAGGAATTCAACTGGCAGGTTGACAACATGATCAGAATTGAGAAGATGAATCTGATTTATATAAAGGTGTGCATTTAAAGTGGAGCATTCTTACAGCTTTAGATTGTTAGGTACTAAGGTAGCCTGAATTTGATTTGATTAAATTCCCTTTGAATTTGAATTAAGCTACATAAAATTTAATTCTGAAAAACAGTATACAAAAAGGAATTAAATGCAGTTTACCTAATCTACTTGATAATTAATTTGATTTCACATCCTTGTATGTCTAAAACATAACTATTACCTCCCTGACTCCTTTCATGACATCCATGAAAATGAAATATGGCTGGTCAGTGTAATATTAATATATACTGACATGCTTGAAGCAGTATGTAGTAGGCATTCAGCATTGTTCTGAAAAATAACTCCAGCTGATGATATACAAAACAGAAGGGTATAACGATGTGATCCCTGTGCCAAAATTGCTCTTAGCAGCAGTGGTTGATAGATGTGACTCACAAACACTGCGATTTAGTAAATGCTTTGCCGCTTGGGAGGGTGGCATAGAATCATAGAATAGTTTGGGTTGGAAGGGACCTTTAAAGGTCATCTATCCAACCCCCCCCTGCAATGAGAAGACATCATCTAGCATATCTCTAGCTAGTCTGGTTTGGGAATCAAATAGGAGAGTTCACTTAATTCATCAATGGGAAAGTGGCATGAGCAAGCTGCTTGGTTAGCCCTAGAGCTGGCTGAAGCTTAGAAATCCAGTTTAATGGGAATGGCAGTTTGATGTTTATTTTATTATTAATTTGAAGTTAAAAGAATATTTGCAGAATTAGAAACCCTAGGTCCTGAAAAAAACATTTCCAAGTTTTTCAGTTTCTGAATTTTCTGAAATGATTTCACAATTACAAGATCTTTTTACATGTTTTTCCTTCATGGATGGTTCCATTTTCATATTTTCACATTATTTTATAATGCAGTAGTGCAAATATTCTATTTTCATTCTAAAAATCAATGAGGTCTGCTTAGCACTGAAGTACTGATATGAAACACTTTCTCTTTCTTCAGGGTAACAAGTCCTGTTTGTGTCACTGAAAAGTAATTTGACACGTTGCCTTATAAAAACACTTTCTGAGCTCAAGCTTTTGTAGGATCCCATTTTAGCAAATGGATGGCAGTAATTGTCTCAGCCTCCAAATCTACTCTTCCTGTTCTTGTGAATCACCATCCATAGACATCACAGAAAACAAATATGCTTACATGTCTCTGCTGGCTATGCAAGGAGACTGGCTTCCTAATGAGCAGCCAACTTACCTGGATAAAGGTAAGTAGCATAACTACCAACTACTTTTCCCCAAAATGTTTCAATATAAACCAAATCTAAGTCATGTGTTACACTAGACAAATGAAGAGCTAGAGATGGCAAGAAACACAAGCTAGCAGGTGCCCAGAAACATTTACAAGCACAATTTATGTTACTTATGTAATATCATCTAATAACATCAAATAATAAATTTTTTTCAGAATAGATTCCGAAATGAAATCTGAATCTTTTCTTAAGTAAAACCCTTTCTGATTGCAGAAAATTTCATTGAAATCAATACAGCTTTGCAGGAAAGAAATAGGTTGATTTGAAACAGCTTTTTCTGACAGAAGTTATTCAGAAAGTGTTTCTCAGCTGTAGGCACTCCTGACCTTATAAAAACTTCAACTATTCTCTAAAACTTGAAAACTGTGATGGTTATATGTGCAGTACTCTGTTCCTTTGACTTTTCCCCTTCCTTTAAAATGTAAACCCATGAAAGATACATCTATTTGTTTATCTTTCACAGTACAGAGTCATGCACATTTCTTGTCCTATACAAATGATTAATAATGTCATGACTTTTTAGCCACTGACTATGAAGAAACACTTTGCTTCTTACCCTCTGCTTCATAATTTGAACTCTCCCACCCCCATCCATGACACAGAGGCCTGTCATTCTCTTTCATTGTCATTTCCTTCTATTTTATCTAAGTGATTCAGAGTTTTCCCCAGGAAATTCTTTTCTATTACTTTTTAGTATTTTTAAGGGAGCAAACAAGATGAAAGCTTAAGGGAAAAAACGTTGTCTTTCTTGACATTGTAAATATAGCTGATGTTTCCCTTTTTGTAGCCATGTGGGATGCAATCTGAAAACTATTAAGTTAAATAGCAGTTAGTGAAGCCTTCATTTTACAGCACAGCAGACACTGCTGAAACCAGGTATCTTTCTAAATCAGTTAAAAAGCAACACAAAGTCAGAGCAACGGGGTAAGAGATTTCAGTAGATATCTAAAACCTAATTGCTCCTCTCCACAGCAAGACATTTTAAACGTTTAACTATTTGTTGGTTCATATTAGTGGTTTTTAAACCCAGGAATATAACTTGATTGCCTTCCTCTGATGAACTGGATTGCCTTCTTATGGTGTAAACCAGGAATAACTCATTTGAAGTTGGGTTGTTCTCATGTGAGATGTTGCTAATGGGACTCTGGTAAAGCAGATGAGAGTAGTTTCCTTTTCTTTGGCTACTTCTGTGCTCTAAGCAACGTGCAGAAGATTAAATGTCTCCCCACGTTTTTTACTGGCACCAACAGCCACTATGCAGACAACTTGCTGAACATTGTCTTCCAAAATCCCCATCTGATAGAGTAACAGCATGGAGAAAAAAAACATAATCCTGTAGTAATCTGGAATTCCACCACCTTCAGTTAGGTCTTCCTTCTTAAAATATGGTAATTAATCATAGAATCATAGAATCATTAAGGTTGAAAAAGACCTCTAAGATCATTAAGTCCAATCATCAACCCAACATCACCATGCCCACTACACCATGTCCATAAGCGCCTCATCTACATGTCTTTTAAATACTTCCAGGGATGGTGACTCAACCACTTCCCTGGGCAGCCCGTTCCAAGGCCTGACCACTCTTTCAGTAAAGAAATTTCTCCTAATGTCCAGTCTAAACCTCTCTTGGCACAACTTGAGGCCATTTCCTCTTGTCCTATCGCTAGTTACTTGGGAGAAGAGACCAACACCCACCTCGCTACAACCTCCTTTCAGGTAGTTGTAGAGCACGATAAGGTCTCCCCTCAGCCTCCTCTTCTCCAGACTAAACAACCCCAGTTCCCTCAGCCACTCCTCATCAAACTTGTGCTCCAGGCCCTTCACCAGCTTCGTTGCCCTTCTCTGGACACGCTCCAGCACCTCCATGTCCTTCTTGCAGTGAGGGGCCCAAAACGGAACACAGTATTCGAGGTGCAGACTCACCAGTGCCCAGTACAGGGGCACGATCACCTCCCTACTCCTGCTGGCCACACTATTTCTGATACAAGCCAGGATGCCGTTGGCCTTCTTGGCCACCTGAGCACACTGCCGGCTCATGTTCAGCCGGCTGTCAACCAGCACCCCCAGGTCCTTTTCCTCTGGGCAGCTTTCCAGCCACTCTTCCCCAAGCCTGTAGCGTTGCCTGGGGTTGTTGTGGCCGAAGTGCAGGACCCGGCACTTGGCCTTGTTGAACCTCATACAGTTGGCCTTGGCCCATCGATCCAGCCTGTCCAGGTCCCTCTGCAGAGCCTTCCTACCCTCCAGCAGATCAACACTCCAGCCCAACTTGGTGTCGTCTGCAAACTTACTGAGGGTGCACTTGATCCTCTCATCCAGATCATTGATAAAGATATTTGTCATGGTTTAACCTGGCAGGCAGCCAAATACCACGCAGTCGCTCACTCACTCCCCCCACCCCCAGCGGGATGGGGAGAGAATCAAAAGGGTAAGAGTGAGAAAAACACGTGGGTTGAGATAAAGACAGTTTAACAGAACAGAAAAATAAGGGAAAATAATAATAATAATGATAGAATATACAAAATGAGTGATGCACGATGCAATTGCTCACCACCCGTGCTGACCGATAACCAAGTAGCGATCACTACTTCCTGGATCACGCCTACCATTCATATACTGAGCATGACGTCACATGGTATGGAATACCCCATTAGCCAGCTGGGCTGGCTGTCCTGATTATGTTCCCTCCCATCTTGTCTACCTAGCTCAGTCAGTAGGCACGGGAGCTGTCCTTGGACTAGGAGGGCACTTAGCAACAACTGAAAACATCAGTGTGTTATCAACATTCTCCTCATATTAAATCCAAAACACAGCACTAGGAAGAAATTTAAACCTATCCCAGCTGAAACCAGGACAGGATCCACCCCTTATTCTATACCATTTATGTCGTGCTTAGGACTCACATTTTTTTTAATAGATTTCAATTAATCACCACTATCTTTCTTTTTATATATACTCATATATATATGCATGCACAGATATCATTCCCTTAGTCTATGGACTATCCCTCTAAAATGTCCACTGAGTTCATTTAGTCCATGACTTTGGGCTCCATCTGTCATAACAGTCTTTCAGGGCAGGAGAGATGGTGTGTGGTGTTGGGCTGTTGCATCCTGAAGCCAGTTCTCATTTCAGTACTGCTGCGCTCGTCCAGTTCTATCATCGTTGCACTTTGCTCAGTTTCATCAGAGTTAGTTCATTCTTCATTAACCTGGGTGATTTTCACTGCTATACCATTGCTAGCAACCATAGAAATAATGATATACAATATCATATAACAGTTGACATCAAAATCCAGTTCATTGGCTATTTTCACCCAAAATCAAATCCCCTTGAGGTACACACCGGACTTCCCCATCCTTTCGCATTACCCACCAAGTGCACCCAGGTCCTTGAGCAAAAGCAATCCCACGGATGGGTTTTCCCTTGCCCGAGGCAGGAGTAACCCAGACTGTCTTCCCCAGCATATTTCTTATGTGCACGACAGGGACTTTATCTCCATCTACAGTACGTAAGAGTCTTGATTGGGCAGGGCCAGCTCGATTGGCAGATCCCCTGGTGTTGACTAACCAGGTGGCCTTTGCTAAATGTGTGTCCCAATGCTTGAATGTCCCAGCACCCATTGCTCTCAGCGCAGTCTTTAGCAGCCCGTTGTATCGTTCGATTTTCCCAGAGGCTGGTGCATGGTAGGGGATGTGATAGACCCACTCCACGCCACGCTCTTTGGCCCAGGTGTCTATGAGGGTGTTTCGGAAGTGAGTCCCGTTGTCTGACTCAATTCTTTCTGGGGTGCCATGTCGCCACAGGACTTGCTTTTCAAGGCCCAGGATGGTGTTCCGGGAGGTGGCATGGGGCACGGGATATGTTTCCAGCCATCCGGTGGTTACTTCCACCATGGTGAGCACATAGCGCTTGCCGTGGCGGGTTTGTGGGAGTGTGATATAATCAGTCTGCCAGGCCTCCCCATATTTATATTTCAACCATCGTCCTCCATACCAAAGAGCCCTTACTCGCTTGGCTTGCTTGATTGCAGCGCATGTTTCACATTCGTGGATAACCTGTGCAATATCATCCATGGTCAAGTCCACCCCTCGATCACGAGCCCATCTATATGTTGCATCTCTTCCTTGATGGCCTGAGGTGTCATGGGCCCATGGAGCTATAAATAATTCACCCTTATGTCGCCAGTCCAGATCCACCTGAGCCACTTCAATCTTAGCAGCCTGGTCCACCTGCTGGTTGTTTTGATGTTCTTCAGTGGCCTGACTCTTGGGTCCGTGAGCATCTACATGACATACTTTTACAATCAGGATCTCTACCCGGGCAGCAATATCTTGCCACAATGCGGCAGCCCAGATGGGTTTACCTCTGCACTGCCAGTTGTTCTGCTTCCACTGCTGCAACCACCCCCACAGGGCATTGGCCACCATCCATGAGTCAGTATAGAGATAAAGTATTGGCCATTTTTCTCGTTCGGCAATGTCCAAAGCCAGCTGGATGGCTTTCACCTCTGCAAACTGGCTCGATTCACCTTCTCCTTCAGCAGTTTCTGCGACTTGGTGTATAGGACTCCATACAGCAGCTTTCCACCTCCTATGCTTTCCCACAACAGGACCCATCAGTGAACAGGGCATATTGCTTCTCATTTTCTGGTAGTTTGTTATACAGTGGGGCCTTTTAAGCACGTGTCACCTCCTCCTCTGGGGATAGTCCAAAATCTTTGCCTTCTGGCCAGTTCGTGATCACCTCCAAGATTCCTGGGCGACTGGGGTTTCCTATTCGGGCCCGTTGTGTGATCAGTGTGACCCACTTACTCCACGTAGCATCGGTTGCATGATGTGTAGAGGGGACCCTCCCTTTGAACATCCAGCCCAGCACCGGCAGTCGGGGTGCCAGGAGGAGCTGTACTTCAGTACCAACCACTTCCGTAGCAGCTCGAACCCCTTCATATGCTGCCAATATCTCCTTCTCAGTTGGAGTGTAGCGGGCCTCGGATCCTCTGTATCCCCGACTCCAGAACCCTAAGGGTCGACCTCGAGTCTCCCCTGGGGCTTTCTGCCAGAGGCTCCAGGTAGGGCCATTCTCCCTGGCTGCGGTGTAGAGCACATTCTTCACATCTTGTCCTGCCCGGACTGGCCCAAGGGCTACTGCATGAACTATCTCCCGTTTAATTTGTTCAAAGGCTTGTTGTTGCTCAGGGCCCCATTTGAAGTCGTTCTTCTTCCTGGTCACGTGATAGAGGGGGCTTACGATCTGACTGTAATTTGGAATATGCATTCTCCAAAAGCCCACAACGCCTAAGAAAGCTTGTGTTTCCCTTTTGCTAGTTGGTGGAGACATGGCTGTTATTTTATTGATCACATCCGTTGGGATCTGACGACGTCCATCTTGCCATTTTATTCCTAAAAACTGGATCTCCTGTGCAGGTCCCTTGACCTTACTTTGTTTTATGGCAAAACCGGCTTTCAGAAGGATTTGAATTATTCTCTCCCCTTTCTCAAATACTTCTTCTGCTGTGCTGCCCCACACGATGATGTCATCAATGTATTGCAGGTGTTTGGGAGCCTCACCCTGTTCCAGTGCGGTGTAGATCAGTCCATGGCAAATGGTAGGGCTGTGTTTCCACCCCTGGGGCAGTCGGTTCCAGGTGTACTGGACGCCCCTCCAAGTGAAAGCAAACTGTGGCCTGCACTCTGCCGCCAAAGGGATGGAGAAGAACGCCTTAGCGATGTCACTTGTGGCGTACCACTTGGCTGCCTTTGACTCCAGTTCGTATTGAAGCTCTAGCATGTCCGGCACGGCAGCACTCAGTGTCGGCGTGACTTCATTCAGGCCACGGTAGTCCACTGTTAGTCTCCACTCTCCATTAGACTTTCGCACTGGCCATATGGGACTGTTGAAGGGTGAGCGAGTCTTGCTGATCACTCCTTGGCTCTCCAGTCGACGAATCAGCTCATGAATGGGGATCAGGGAGTCTCGGTTGGTGCGGTATTGTCGCCGGTGCACTGTTGTGGTAGCAATTGGTACCTGCTGTTCTTCAACCCTCAGCAACCCCACAACAGAAGGGTCCTCCGAGAGACCGGGCAAGGTGGACAGCTGTTGAATTTCCTCCGTCTCCAGGGCAGCTATACCAAAAGCCCACCGGTACCCTTTTGGGTCCTTGAAATACCCTCTCCTGAGGTAGTCTATGCCAAGGATGCACGGAGCCTCTGGGCCAGTCACAATGGGGTGCTTCTGCCACTCATTCCCAGTCAGGCTCACTTCGGCCTCCAATACAGTTAACTCTTGGGATCCACCTGTCCCTCCAGAAATACAAATGGGTTCTGCCCCTTTATAGCCTGATGGCATCAGGGTACACTGTGCACCAGTGTCTACGAGAGCCTTATACTCCTGTGGGTCTGATGTGCCAGGCCATCGAATCCACACAGTCCAGTAAACCCGGTTGTCCCTTTCCTCCACCTGGCTGGAGGCAGGGCCCCTCTAGTCCTGGTCATGGTATCCGTTTCTCACTTCTTGCAAACGTGAGTCAAGAATTCCTTCATTACAATCCAAAGTAAGATCAGCCCTTCTACTCTGTCTGGGGAACTGTTCGCTGGAAACTGGACCGTCGTGAGACAGGTTTTTCCTGACAACTGGAGCAGCATTTTTCCTGGGAGAACCCCCTTGTGTGATTGTTTTTCCTTGCAACTCACGTACCCGTGCCTCTAGGGTCAAGGTAGGTTTTCCATCCCACTGCCTCATGTCCTCTCCGTGGTCACGCAGGTAAAACCACAGGGTGCCCCGTGGTGTGTACTTCCGATATCCTCTCTCTTGAGCAGAAGAACGCTGACCCTTAATGGCTGAGATACTGGTCCATACAGGTGGAGAATAGGACCTATCATCTTCGAGTTGCTGGACCTCCCGGGACAGTTTCTCCACAGCTGGGACAAGGAAGGAGGAGACACTTTCTTCGTATTCCCGGAGATTGCTAACCACCTCATCCACCGTTGGTGCTTCTTCCTCTTTCCAGGACAGTACTGCCAATGAACCGGCATACGATGCTGGTGCACTCCGTACTAATTTCCGCCACATGGGTCGGGTGCACTGGACGTCATCTGGATCTTTGGGTGTTCGGCCGTCGTCCAGGTCACTATAAACCACCTCCAGCATGCCTAGTTCTCTCAGGTACTGGATACCTCTCTCCATAGTGGTCCATTTGCCTAGGCGATATATAACATCTTCCTTGAAGGGATACCTTTCCTTCACGCCTGACAGCAGTCGCCTCCAGAGGCTGAGGACCTGTGTCCCTTTTCCCATTGCTTTGTCAATGCCTCCTTCCCTAGCAAGGGATCCCAGCTGTTTGGCTTCCTTCCCCTCTAATTCCAGGCTACTGGCCCCATTATCCCAGCATCGGAGCAGCCAGGTAACAATATGCTCGCCTGGACGACGGCTGAAATCTTTCCGCATATCTCGCAGCTCACTCAGGGATAGGGATCGGGTGGTTTCCGTCTCGTTTATGAGTTCTTCCTCTTCCTCCTCCTCTCCTCGTGATGGCCCTGCTCTTTCATCATCCCTTTCTAAACGACCTGATCTCCGCTTCCAAGATTTCCTCTTCTGTACAGGGGCAACGGATACCAGCAAGGGTTGGTCCTCTGGTTCAGCTGTAGTGCCTGTTGCTGGGGTTTGGGTAGCTGCAGTGCTTGTCATGGGGGTTGGAGTAACTGTAGTGACTGTTGCCAGAGCTTGAGTGGCTGCAGTGCCTGTTGCAGGGGTTGGAGAAGCTACGGTGACTGTTGACGGGGTTTGAATAGCCACAGGGGTTGTCGTGGGGGTTGAAGTAGCCGCAGTACCTGTCGTGGGGTTTTGAGTAGCTACCGTGTCTGTTGCCGGGTTGATCTCCCGCTGCTCACCGCCGCTGAGACTCGCCGCTCCGCCCACCCCGACCAGGCAACGCCGTTTGCCCTCCCTCTTTTCTTGTTCCTGAGGGTTGATCTCTGGACAGTATTCCTGAAGAGTTGTTTAACCCTAAACAAGGCCTGAACCACATTCAGGAGACAT
Source organism: Calonectris borealis (assembly GCF_964195595.1). Lineage (NCBI taxonomy): Eukaryota > Metazoa > Chordata > Aves > Procellariiformes > Procellariidae > Calonectris > Calonectris borealis. The sequence continues at coordinate 55,387,511 of NC_134351.1, read as the reverse complement.
AGCAATAGGAACATGCTTGTTTGAACATCCCAAGGATATTCAAAATTCTCAGGGAATATTGTGGACGTCTTCGTGAAGAGGATAGAAGAAAAAGGAGTTTCTGAAGATATGGAAGGGAAGATGAACAAGTGGGAGAAAGTGTCCCATCCTGTCTCCCCCTTAAATTCATTCTCCGAGGAGAAAAAAGTGCAATTACTAATAATTTCTAAGAGGTGGTTCCCGAGGTACAGAAATGACGGCAGTGCCGAGTACAGATACCAGATTAGACTTACGACCAATGATTTTATCACCTCATAAAACAGCAGCAAAATGATAATCTTGGCCCAGTTCCGTCTAATGATAAACAGCACAAAAGGGAACACATACTGCAAGCAGGGTATTACATGACCCAAGATTGAGAGCCAGCCCCACAACTTTGACAGCCAATACATCAACATTGTGACCAATCAATATAACGAATGCTTATAACAATTTTGCCTTAACACGCTTTGGTTAGATCTATCGGTATCTCAACCCTTCAAGCCCCAAAAAGGACTGTCGTGGTTTAATCTGGCACGCAGCCAAATATCACGCAGCCGCTCACTCACTCCCCGCGCCCCCCCAGTGGGACGGGGAGAGAATCGTAAGGGTAAGAGTGAGAAAAACTCGTGGGTTGAGATAAAGACAGTTTAATAGAACAGAAAAGGGAAAATAATAATGATAATGATAGAATATACAAAATGAGTGATGCACGATGCAATTGCTCACCACCCGCGCTGACCGATAACCAAGTAGCGATCGGTACTTCCTGGATCACGCCTACCGTTCATATACTGAGCATGACGTCACATGGTATGGAATACCCCATTAGCCAGTTGGGCTGGCTGTCCTGATTATGTTCCCTCCCATCTTGTGTACCTAGCTCAGTCAGTAGGCATGGGAGCTGCCCTTGGACTAGGAGGGCACTTAGCAACAACTGAAAACATCAGTGTGTTATCAACATTCTTCTCATACTAAATCCAAAACACAGCACTAGGAAGAAATTTAACCCTATCCCAGCCGAAACCAGGACACTCTGTGATAACATATTTAAGAAGCGGGGGGAACCACAGCAGCAGCCAGAAGAGAGGAGTGAGAATATGTGAGAGAAACAACTCTGCAGACACCAAGGTCAGTGAAGAAGGAGGGGGAGGAGGTGCTCCAGGCGCCCGAGCAGAGATTCCCCTGCAGCTTGTGGTGAAGACCATGGTTAAGCAGGCTGTCCCCCTGCAGCCCATGGAGGTTAATGGTGGAGCAGAAATCCACCTGCATCTCGTGGAGGACCCCAAGCCAGAGCAGGTGGATGTGCCCAAAGGAGCAGGTGGATGTGCCCTGATGGAAGTTGTGACCCCACGGAGAGCCCGCGCTGGAGCAAGCTCCTGGCAGGAGCTGTGACCCCATGGAGAGAGGAGCCCACGCAGGAGCAGGTTTGCTGGCAGGACTTGTGACCCCGTGGAGGACCCACGCTGGAGCAGTTCATGAAGTACTGCAGCCCGTGGGAAGGACTCCCGTTGGAGAAGTTCGTGGAGGACTGTCTCCCATGGGAGGGACCCCACGCTGGAGCAGGGGAAGAGTGTTAGGAGTTGTACTGGTTTAACCCCAGCCGGCCACTGAGCCCCACACAGCTGCTCGCTCACTCCACCCCGAGTGGGATGGGGGAGAGAATCAGAAGGGTAAATGTGAGAAAAACTCGTGGGTTGAGATAAAGACAGTTTAATAGGGAAAGCAAAAGCCGCACACACAAGCAAAGCAAAACAAGGAATTCATTCACTCCTTCCCATCGGCAGGCAGGGGTTCAGCCATCTCCAGGAAAGCAGGGCTCCATCATGTGTAACGGTGACTTGGGAAGACAAAACGCCATCACTCCGAACGTCCCCCCCTTCATCTTCTTCGCCCAGCCTTATATGCTGAGCATGACGTCATATGGTATGGAATAGCCCATTGGCCAGCTGGGCCAGCCGTCCTGGCCACGCTCCCTCCCAGCCCCCTGCACATCTGGCAGGGCATGGGAAGATGAAAAGTCCTTGACTAGAGTAAACATTACTTAGCAACAACTAAAACATCAGTGTGTTATCAACATTATTCTCATACTACATCCAAAACACAGCACTATACCAGTTAATGGGAAGAAAATCAACTCCATCCCAGCTGAAACCAGGATAGGAGTCCTCCCCTGAGGAGGAAGGAGCAGCAGAAACAACATGTGATGAACTCACTGCAACCCCCATTCCCCGTCCCCCTGCGCCGCTTGGGGGGAGGAGGTAGAGAAAATCGGGAGCAAAGTCGAGCCTGGGAAGAAGGGAGGGGTGGGGGGAAGGTGTTTTAAGATTTAGGTTTTATTTCTCATTACCCTACTCTGATTTGATTAGTAATAAATTAAATTAATTTCCTCAAGTAGAGTCCATTTTGCCCGTGACAGTAATTGATGAATGATCCCTCCCTGTCCTTATCTCAACCCATGAGCCTTTCATTATATTTTCTCTCCCCCTGTCCAGCTGAGGAGGGGAATGATAGAGCAGCTTTGGTGGGCACCTGGCATCCAGCCAGGGTCAACCCACCAGAAGTATGTTTTATGGAAACATCCAAACACCTTGGGGTTTATGAAGTTTGCGGTTTAATTGTGCTGGAATTTAAAAACTGTCAAGATTTGTACACCAATGCACGCAGTATGAGAAACAAACAGGATGAACAGGAAGCGTCGGTCAGTTCCCAGAGCTATGATGTCATTGGTATTAGTGAGACTTGGTGGAATGAGTCCCACGCCTGGAGTGCTGGGATGGAGGGCTACAGGCTGTTCAGGAGGGATAGGTAGGGCAGGCGAGGTGGAGGAGTTGCACTATACATAAGGGAGAGGTTTGATTGTACAGCCCTTACCGTTAGGGATGATGTGGTTGAGAGCCTCTGGGTGAGGATTAGGGGGATGGAAAACAAAGCAGATGTCGTGGTGTGTGTCTACTATCGATCACCAAGCCAGGATGTTAGCACTGATGAGTTATTCTATAGGCAATTAGGAGAAATCTCTGGATCGGTAGCCCTTGTCCTTATGGGAGATTTAAACTTCCCAGACATCAACTGGGAATGCCACATTGCTGTGACGAGCAGGTCTTGGAAATTCTTGAAGTTTGTGGAAGATAACTTCTTGTCACAAGTACTCAGTGAGCCAACTAGGGAAGGTGCCCTCCTAGACTTGTTATTACTGAATAGAGAAGGACTTGTGGGAGATGTGACGGTAGGTGGGTGTCTTGGCCACAGTGATCATGAAATGGTTGAGTTCAAAATTTTGGTGTAATGAAAAAAAAAGGTCAGCAGAGTTGCTACCCTGGACTTCAAGAGAGCAAATTTTAAGCTATTCAGGAAGCTATTTAGCAGTGTCCCCTGGGAATCTGCTTTTGAGGGCTTAAGGATCCATGAGAGCTGGTCAGTTTTTAAGAAGCACCTTTTAGAAGCACAGAAGCAGGCAATTCCACTATGTCAAAAGTCAAGCAAGCGGGCCAGAAGACCAGTTTGGCTGAACAGGGAACTCGTCTTGGAACTCAGGAGGGAAAAGAAATTGTATGATCTCTGGAAGCAAGGTCAGGCTTCGCAGGAAGATTACAGAGCTGTGGTCTGCATATGCAGGGAGAAGACACGAAAGGCCAAAGCTCAATTAGAGTTGAAACTGGCCAGTGTTCTGTCAGACAACAAGAAAGGCTTTTTTAAGTACATTAATAGCAAGAGGAGGTCCAAGGAAAACATTGGATCGATACTTGTTGAAGATGGTCACCTGACTACTAGGGATGAAGAAAATGTGGAGGCATTCAATGTTTTTTTTTATTTTGATGTTGCAGTTTCTGCTGGATATGGCTGAGGTCCTAATCTCTCTTCAAGCGTCTCACAAAGGCCAATGGAACTGAGAACCCACAAACTTCCCTTAACTGCATAGAAACTGAAAACAAAGTCTAGCTCAGGACTTAGGAAATTGGACATGAAGGGCACATATTACAATATCTACCTTGAGTACAAAGCCTTGAATAAAACACCTTTAATGTGACCTAAGAGGACATTTTCTCTTTTGGAGTAGGTGTCAGAGTGGATGCAGGGGCAGGTTGCTGCATGCACCCCTCGCCCCTTGGGATTCCAGGAACAAAGAGCCCCAGCTATTTCAGACAAACAACAGTCATGTTGCCTGTCCAAGCATACCATCAGACCAAGCAGCTAAGTCAAAGCTTTGTGTTTGACAGGAGTGCACTTTTTTTTCTTTTGCCTGAAGCAGGCAGAGGGTATGACTTGCACATAGAGCAGACTGCTGGTAACATGGTGTTAGTCCACATCATTATCTGATTTGATATTGTCTGTGAAAAGGAGACTTCCCCTTAAATTACTCCAAAGATAGCAAGAAACATTAAGACCATTGCTCTAATGACCTGTTCTTACTGATATGATAAAGCAAAGCTCACTTGAGATGTGTATTTTCTGTTATCCTGGCAAATTGTCAAGTTTCAGAAGACAAATAAAGGCTGATAGCATGTGAAATTAAAAGACTATACACAAGCTGTCTGTGAAAACTTTGTACCAGCATCTCAAGCCAAAATACTAGGAGGTATGTCATATTCAGACAAACCAGAGAAGTAGCAATAATTCTTGGTCTAAATGGAGAATCTAGCAATTAAGGATTTGAATTGGAGGCTGAGGACACCAGTCCTATCTAGAACAATCCAGGTAGCAACACAATGTTGATCTTATCCCTTTCAATCTTGGATTTTACAATATGAATCAGACAAACTGTGGAAAAGGAACAAAATGAGCTCCAGTTCCACTGTAGAAGAAAGTATCTGACAGTGTTCTTGAACTCGTTTCAAATCCCTCAAAGAATTTTGGACATTTGATGTTAGAGATGTTTACTGCCAAAAAAGAGTAACGTTTGATCACATAACACAGATCCTATAAAGAACTGGTGAAAAGACTATTCATGCCCATTCAGGGAGTCTACTAGATCATTGCTGACTATTAGGTTCCCAAGGCCACCTCATTCTTATTATACCACATCTAGCTAAATTTGGTGATTTCCAGACCAAAGAGTGAAACTAGCCAGACTAGCTATCATCTTGCTTATTTGTACAGCACATGATTGTCATATGATTTGGAAATTTGCATTGCTGTGCTCTGGATAGCAAAGTGGCAGCAGAGAGGCTGGGAGAGCGGTCTGAGTCCAGAACTGTCATTGTAACTCGTAACCCTGACACACCAAGTAAGCATGGGAACCAGGCAACCCCCAGCTGGGTGATCACCATCCTCAGTAGGGAAGAGACCAAAAAGAGAGCCTTGTCTATAGAAATGTGTAGAAGCCAACTACTAAGCCAGCTACATGGTAGCATGCTGGGAGTTTGAAATCTTTGTGTGCGTTTGCTTCTCACAGGACAGTAGGGGAATGTAAGCCAGGATAGTCTGTAGCTCACCCTGGTGTATAACAATAATTCAGTTTGGAATGAACCTCCAAAGGTCATCTAGTCCAAACCCCAGCTCAGAGCAGGTCTAATCAGGTCAGGTTGCTTAAGGCCATGTCCAATCGAGTCTTGAAGACCTCCAAGAATGGAGATTTTGCATCCTCTCTGGACAACCTGTTCCAGGGTTTGATCACCCTTGTGATATTTTTTTTTCCTAATACCTGATCTGAATTTCCCATGTTTCAACTTGTGTCCATTGCTTCCTGTCCTATCATCATGCACCTCTGAGAACAGTCTAGCTCCACCTTCTCTTTGTCCTCTAATCAGGTTACTGTAGACAGGAATAAGGTCTTCCCTGAGCCTTCTCTTCTTAAGGCTGAACAAACCCATTTCTCTCAGCCTCTCTTTGTATATCATGTTCTCCAGTCCCCTGACCAGCTTGGTGGCAAAAAGGTGGAGTACCTCAGTCTCTTCCCTGTCACTTGTCACTAGTTCCTCTGCCTCATTGACCAGTAGGCCCACATTCTCCTTAACCTTTCTTTTGCTACCAATGTACTTAGAAAAACCTTTCTCATCGCTCTTCACCTCCCTTGCTAGTTTCAACTCCAGCTAAGCTTTGGCTTTTCTGACTCCATTTCTACATGAATGGGCAATGTCTTTGCATTCCTCCCAGATAGCCTATCCTTGCTTCCGCCTTCTGTGTGCATCTTTTTTATGTTTGAGCTCAGTCAGGAGCTCCATGTTCATCTATGCTGGCCTTTTGCCAGCTTGCTTGACTTTCTGCACATTGGCATGGATCATTCCTGTGCTCTGAGGAGGCTATCCTTGAAGATCAACCAGCTCTCCCAGGCCCCTTTCCTTCCAGGAAAGTTTCCTACATGATCCTGCAAGCAGGTCCCTGAACAAATCAAAACCTGCTCTTCTGAAGTACTAGGTCTAGCTCACTCCTTTCAGGATCTTAAACTCCACAAGTCTCATTGTTGCTGCAGCAAAGGCTGCCCTTGCCCTTTACATCATCCACCAATTGTTCCTCATTTGTGAGTAGCAGGTCCAACAGAGCACCTTCCCTCACCAGTCACCTGCATCAAGAAATTGTCTTCAATACATTCCAGAAATCTGGATTGCTTGTGCCCAGCCATGGTGCCCTTCCAGCAGATATCAGGGTGGTTAAAGTCACCGATGAGTACCAAGATCTGTGACTAAGACTTTCTACAGCTGCCTAAAGAAGGCTTCACCTGCCCCCTCTTCTTGATCAGATAGGATGTAGCAGATACCCACTAGAGCATCACGTGTGCTGGTCCGTCCTCTGATCCTTACCCACAAGCTCCCCACTGGGTCATCACCTGTCCCTAGGCAAAGCTCCATGCATACAACTCCTTTACACAGAGCTCAACCTCTCTGCCATCCCTGCCCACTCTGTCTTTCCTGCATGCCTCCATTGCAGCACTCTAGTCATGAGAGCTATCCCACCACATCGCCACAATCCTAATGAGGTCTTAGCTCTGCAGCTGTGCATAGACTGTCCTCCTGCTTGTTCCTCATGCTACACTCATTTGTGTACAGGCATTTGAGATGGGTCCCAAGTTGTGCTGCTTTTACAGGGGAAGTGTGAGAGCCTCCCCATCATGCTGTCTCCCAGACATATCTGCTCTGCCTCTTGTGACCTCAGTTCTCTCCAGGTTATGATAACCCTCCCTGGCATACCTCATGTAAAGCCCTCCTCATTAGGTTAGCAAGCCTATTTGCAAAGACACTCTTGCCTTGCTTTGTCAAGCATATCCCATCTCAGCTCAGTAGCCCTCACTGTGACTGGTCACAGAAGCCAAAGCCCTGCCTGCGACACCAGCCATGCAGCCAAGCCTTGACACCCTGGATGAGTCCACTTCTGCTTAGGCCTTTCCCTCCCTCACTGACAGGATTGAGGAGAGGCCACCTGGTCCTCCTGCCCTTCAACCTCATCCCCAGTGCTCTGTAGCCACCCTTAATGCACTCCAGGTTACTCCTGGCAGCATCACTGGTGCCCACATGGAAGAGCAGCAAGAGGTAATAGTCCAAAGGCTGAACAAGCCTGGGCAGCCCCTCCACAACCTCCCAAGACATCAGGTCAGGTTGTCAGATTGGTGCCTTCATCCTCCATTAGGAGGGAGTCTCCTATAACTATCACACCGCTTTTACCCTTCATGCGGACACCAGGTTCAGGCTCAGCTGGCTCTGATGCATCCCATCGACTTGTACATGTCTGATTTGTGCAGATGGTCCCTAACTCAACTTCCTTCTGCTATCAGTGGTTCTGCATTTATTTTGATTTGCTGCTTGGCATAGGGACTTACCTGACCTTGACAGTGTATGAAAAGTTTTGTAGTTAGTTAGAGCATCAGTATTTGCAATAACCAGCATCTGTGCTTGGGTAGGTGAAGTCAGCCTATCTCAGTTTTCACTGCATGTGCTGCTGGAATTATTAGGAGGTCCAGTCAGAAAAAAGTAACAGAGGAGGAAGGAGGTATATGAGCAACATCTACTTTTAATAACCTTGCTAAGGAGTATGTGGCAGCACAAGGGCATGTAAGCAGCCACATAGCTTTAAAACAAACAAACAAGTCTGCTTATTTTGCAGTAAAACATTTTTAGAAGGATGCAACCTGAAACAACCTTGAGAAAAAAAAAAACAATCAACTTGAATAGCTGTAGACCTATACACTATAGGTCTCCCTACTTTCTAGTGCTGCAAAGTTCTAACAAGTCCTTGTTTCAAAAGTTATTTAAACTTGCCTACAAGGTTCATTAAATAAGTCAAAACTCCTCTTGAGGCCTGGAAGCATTCCTGAGCTCCCCTGCAATGACTAAGCCTTTCACCTTCATTTTTATTGTTTTGAAGCAGAAAATTAACTTGGAAGAAGCACAGAGGAAGTGATCCTTCATTACCAAGACTCAAGATGCTTGTGGAAAGGAAAAAAGAAAGAGGTATTAACCCATGGAGAAAAGCAGAAGCATCTATAGCAGAAGAATATCAGTCCTTTGAAGACTGCACAATCCAGATCCCATGTGAATGTAAAAATGAATACTTTTCCAATTCAAGTTGGAAAAGGTGCCCAACTTTCTCTTAAATATAGAGCAGGTATAGCAAAGTAAGCCTTTATAATTGTCAATAGTGTACTAGCAGTAACAGCAGCAGCCTGCCTCCTAGGTCATTGATAACTATTTCTACAGAATATGGTAAAAACTGCATTGTGATCATTGTCAAAAATGACTTGTTTTAATAAATGCAGTGTTTCGAATTAAACGGTGTAAATCTCTAGGTTTGTGGTCTATGCCCATTACCAACCAGTAGAGGCTGCTGACTAATGCCCAGATTTTCCATTTTAAGGTGGCATGCGTTAAATATAGGGCAAACAGTTCATTCTGCCCTGCCTTTACATAACTGACACTGCACGTAAAAGCTATCCCTGGAAATAGCGTTGGTCAAGTATGATCAAGAAACGCCACCTGCTGTCTCCCAGATCACCGTTCCAAAAAAGCTGCTGGAGTGCAAGGACATGCACAAAACTCATGTTTAGTTTTACTGCAGGAAGAATATTTGAATGTGATAAACAGCAATTCCTTCTCACATAACAGTACCCAAATGAGCCCTCAGATCCTCATCTGAGCGACTTACTACATAAAGCTTTAAGCAGCATTTCCTACAGAAGTCTCTTGCACTGTAACCTAGAAAAAAAATGCAGCAATTCACTTTAAAATGCAAATGCCTTGTTTTTTTCCAGAATGTTCACAAAAAACTTCTATTAATTGAATTCCACAATCTTGGCTTCTCTTTAATTTCAAGGTTCATCCTTAATTAAAACTCCATGTAAGCAAAGTATAATTATTCCACTGGCTACAATATTATAGTGCACATCCTATTCTCTGAGGCTGTTTCCAAGAGGTGCTCTCTAGTAACTGAGCCCTTGACATTCCAGGCACTCTGATCTAGCAAAACCCTTAAGTATTTGCTTAACTTTAGACAAGTTTGGTTTCCTGAGCTTGGGCGCTGGGAAACCAGAAGCCAACCACACCTAAATACACTAAATAAAGCACATGGCTAAAGACTCTTCTGCACAAAAGCCAGAGTGCTCAGGACCTTGAGGCACCAAAAGCTAAATTTATAAACACACACATACAAATCCAAGCTTTCCAGATTAACAAGCCGCTGTGCAACTTGTATGAAACAAACTAGACTTTGTTTGAAATCAGCTGCATAAGTATTAGAAGTTGCTCTTTTCTCCTACCTTCTTTCCTAAGGAAGGATGTTACCAGTCTTTCACAACACTTCCAGAGCAACCTTCAATATTCTAATAGTTAATTGTCTGACTTTTGTCTGTGTTTCTTTGAACTTACCCTTTAATCCTTTTTGAGTCCCTGCTTTCTCTTTCCACTGAAGTGTTGTTAGTTATTTAAGGGCATCCCCCTTCTCTCTCTCAAGAGAAAGAAATGGAATTTCTTTAAAACAAATTATTGACTTAATAGTTAGCTTGAGTAAATCAATCTCAAGAAAACCAGTAGTCAAGAGAACAAAGAATAAAAAACATCTGTATTGACAGTGAATTGTAATATAAGTTATCATTACTTCAGTTGCAGGTAAGATACAGCCTAAGTCAGGGACCTAACCAATTCAGATTAAAAAACCAAACTTGCACATCTCAGTCCTAGGATGAACCAGCTTCTTGCAAGTAATACATCTTTGAAAATGCCAAATAAAGAAATTAAACAGTATTGACCTTATATATTTGCAATGTAACAGGTTAAATGGGTCAAACTATCTTCTATTGCCTATAAAAAAGTAGTTTTATATCAAACAGTTTTCCTGATAGTAGCAACCATCTGAATAGATTCAAGAGTAGTTCATTCCTTTCATTTTTCTGAAATTAAAACTTGCCACACCACAAGCAGCCTTTACAAATCCTATATCAAATTTATTTATGGAGAAAAGATTGGGAGCTACTTAAGGGTCCATATTGTATTGGAAGTGTTGAAAGAATTCCCAATTGAGGGCAAAGAGAACTGTTAAAAATCTGTACTCCTGAATTACGTGTGAAATTATGTGTTACACAATATTACAGAACAAGTATTTTAAAAACTAGCTGTGTTCTTAGACTAATGTATGTAGTACTTTAACCTACACAATCACTCATAAAAAGTGTGCACACATTTCACAAAAATAGGATACGAACTTCAAATTATTCTTCACTTACACATGCATGAAATTCCATCCACTGTGTAACAGTTTTGTGCATTTTAGTATTAACAAGTGACGGAAATGAGTTACGGTGTCAGAGCCTCAGAAGGAAACCTCTGACCTGCTTTAGCCACACTTGCTTTAATGGCTAAATATGTGTTTCTGCTTGGATGGGTTCTTGTTTCTTCACAGTGACTCACTGGCTTCAACAAAGTTTCATATAGCATGCACAGATCCATCCACAGAAAGAATCCTTTTAGTTCTGACATTTGTTTGATCAGGGATTCCTTTACAATTGTGTGTGTGTGTGTGTGTGTGAGAATAAAAATAATAAAAATAAAAAAGAACAGAAGCCACAGGAGACAGAAGGCGGCCCAACTTGGAGAGTACCAAGCTGGGCTCCATCCATTCTTGTGCTCACAGGACTGCTAAGTTTTGTATCAACAGGCTCATCACTCCATATGCACAAGTAAACCAAAAGTACCTGGCTGCAAGCCAAGGTACAGCTGTTTCCAATTCCTTCTATTCTGGAGGGTGAATGAGAAAAGATTTTTGGGTATATAGGACTCATAGTCACAAAACAGCTTTTTATTACTAGAACCAACCACATTTGGCCTGGAGTCATTAAAGCTGGGTCAACATGAAGCTTCTTTGTACTGTTTTTATGATCACTTGCTCTAAGTATGAGTGAATTACACAGATGAGATGTAATTCTAGTCTAAAAAGTGATCATACTTTTAGGACTTAATTGCAAATTTGTATCAAGATCTGCTTATCGAGGGAGACTTAATATCAGAAAATTTGAAGGAAGCAATATGTGGGGCCACTCACTCTGAGAGGACTTTTGTTCAGGAATCTCCTTCAAGTGAGAAAACAACCAGTTGGTTACCATGCTACCTCCCATAGCATTTCCGTGATCCCATTCGATAAGAAAAAACATAATAATATATTGCTTCTGAAGAAAATTTTATTAAAGGGCAACAAAGATTCTTGCTTTCCTCTATGATTCTCTTGAGATGTACAGAACAGTTAACGCACTTGGATACTCTCTTGTCTAGGCTCTGGACTGCATCTATCCTTTTAGTCAGAACATCACATCTGATAAACACTGAATTTTCTTCTCATGAACCACAGAAGTCAGGTCAAATATGCATACTATTTTGTTCACTTCCATCAGGACATTTAGTATAGGAAAATCCTGATTTAAGTGCTTGAGGAAAAACTTCAAACCATTCTGATCTCTCCATTTCTGAACAAAACACAAATACCCACCGTCATGGCTTATTTTTAGCATCAAAATTCAAACATGGAAGCTACACGACCTATATTTAAAATGCAGTTTCACACAAACAACTTAAATAATTGTCTATCATGGAGGAGGGGAGAAGACATTTTATTCAAACCTGCTTCTAAGAGATGCTAACAGCAGTTCAGTTTACCATCAAATATTGAATTATTCCAACAACAGATTTGACTGAAGCAGTTTAGCAGCCTGATAGCCCAATTGCTTTTGATTTAAAAGCTTTGCAGGTGTCATCTTTGAACTAGGAATCTGGAAAAGCATGTCTTCGAGCATGCATGCGGTTACCTGTCCTGATGCTTGTAGTTTGGTATAAATATCTCCTAATTTGGCAGAAAGGTCAGGGTTTTCTTCCATCTTTTCTCTGACTGTAGCTAGCTAAGGAGGGGAAAATGATATGCTGTTACAGTTTAGCAAGTGAAGGTCTCAATCAATCACCATATTGATGACAAGCACTCGGAAGAAAAAGTACACAACATGAGATACATGGCTAATGCAATGACTCGTAAGAAGAGGATTTTAAGCAGCACACATTATACATCACCAGGCAATGGTGGAAATGCACTGAATACCTATTAGAGAGAGTTTATTAGGTTAAAAACTTCCTCAAAGTTGTACAGTCCTATTTTCAGTCCTAGTACAGACTAACACAATTATTTTCTATTTAAACCCAGGCAACATAATTGCTTCCTGGAATCTATTTTCCAGATCAGCACAATTCTAATTATTATTATGTATCACACTAAATGTACAATACAAATCAATAAAAGTCAGACTAAAGAACACTGAAAAGTTCGGTAAACTATGCCATACACAGAGTATGAGCTCAAGTATAAGTAAATCTGTTAAAAATTGTTATTGATCAATAACCTATTGTGGAAGGAATGGGTGTGGTGGTGCATTCCTCCCCTCCTGGGCCGCTCCACAATCTCAGAAACTCCTGTTAAACCTTGACCTTGGTGTAATGAGTCAGACAGTGAAGCATCCCTTGACCGTATCAGGAACTCTTGCATAGCTGAGGTTGGGGAATGTACTGACTGTACCAGGAACTCCTGCTGCCTGGCCCAAGTGAGGGACGAAAGCAGGGATAATTTGTCATCCCCTGATACCCTTATCTGAGTCTTAGCTCAAGTGGAACGGCACCATTGTTACTGAAACCTTGAGAATTTTCACGGATGACTAAAGCCAATCATCTTGCGACCCTATAAACAGTGGTCCTAAGTGAGGCCCTTTGAGCTCTCCTGGACCGCAGTGGGCTGTGCCCAGCATCTCCCTCTGAGTGGAATGCCTCTCAGAGCTCACGACCTCTCAAGTTTGCAATATTCAGAGAACCGTCGCTGATGACAGGACCTGGGCTGAAACACTCCTCGAGGCTCAACCCCTCGCCTATTGAGAAATGACAAGACATTTGATGTGAATATTTCACTGGACTTGAGGGGAATTTTAACAGGTATACCTTTGTATATTTATCTATCTTTGTGTCTGTGTGTGCGTGTGTGTGTGAATTGATGGAGGTACCCGCTAGCAAGTATGGTATAAATACTACCATCTCGAATCTGTAATTAAGTCACTGTCGTGATTGTAGTAGACTCTACTAACTTACTTTGTAAATGTCAAATTAATCAATGATTAAGTGCTACTAAAATCTTATGATCTATCTTAAAACTGTGAATGAACCTTAGACTGCTGCTAAACACATATAATCCCTTAGACATAAACCGTTGACCAAGTCTGGGACTAGGAGCGGATCCAGCCACACCTAGACTCCATCAGGAGTTTAGAAAGCAAGGGGGTCTTCTCTGAACCTCCTGACTCAACGGGAGGGTCTCGCTTACCCTTTTGCATCTTCGGTCTCTGTATAAATCATTCTAGCTCAATTCTAACTCGATTTTCCTTTGTATGCTTCATCCGTGTAGTAAGTGATAGAGTGAACCTTGCCATCGAACTCTGTTAAGTTGCGCTTTCATAAATTTCTATTAAAATCACTTTCTGCTCATACCTTTGACGGTGATTCTTTAAGCAGCCTCTAAACCACTCATTCGCGACAATGGGTTAGGACTAATGTTTGGTCTTAGGGACTGTAACAAATTTGCCAAACAAAATCAAAATACAACATTGACACATGCAACATTTATTGCAATGAATTTACAAAACCAAATGCTGCTTTAAAAAAATTATTTTCAACATAGCAACTAATATACATGGGCTGTGTTTTGAAAGGCATGCCCCTCTTCTACCTAGTACTTGTTATTTTATGTATCAGTTATTCATTTTGTTTAATAGGCAGCAGTGAAAGGGTAAGTATTTAATTATTAACACAGTCTTAAAATATCTTGTTCCACAGACATGTTCAAAATGAATATACTAATAAGTGTCAGGAAAAGAAGCAGCAATTCTACCAAGCTGATAGGGATACATGTGTGCTTTGAAGGAAGCCTTCTCAGTGACCAATATTGTAACAGTAAAAGCTATTATTTTCCATATCACACTTCCCTGTATAGCATCATAAGTCTTTGCAAATATTACCAAGCTAACAATATCACTGTCTGTGGTGGGTTGACCTTGGCTGGCCGCCAGGTGCCCACCAAGCCACTCTATCACTCCCCCTCCTCAGCTGGACAGGGGGAGAGAAAAATATTACGAAAGGCTCATGGGTTGAGATAAGGACAGGGAGGGATCATTCATCAATTACTGTCACGGGCAAAATGGACTCGACTTGAGGAAATTAATTTAATTTATTACCAATCAAATCAGAGTAAGGTAATGAGAAATAAAACCTAAATCTTAAAACACTTTCCCCCCACCCCTCCCTTCTTCCCAGGCTCAACTTCACTCCTGAGTTTTCTACCTCCTCCCCCTGAGCGGCGCAGGGAGATGGGGAATGGGGGTTGCGGTCAGTTCATCACACGTTGTCTTTGCTGCTCCTTCCTCCTCACACTCTTCCCCTGCTCCAGCGTGGTGTCCCTCCCATGGGAGACAGTCCTTCACAAACTGCTCCAACGTGGGTCCTTCCCACGGGCTGCAGTACTTCATGAACTGCTCCAGCGTGGGTCCTTTCCATGGGGTGCAGTCCTTCAGGAACAGACTGCTCCAGCGTGGGCCCCCCACGGGGTCACAAGTCCTGCCAGCAAACCTGCTCCTGCGTGGGCTCCTCTCTCCATGGGGTCACAGGTCCTGCCAGGAGCCTGCTCCAGCACAGGCTTCCCATGGGGTCACAACCTTCTTTGGGCACATCCACCTGCTCTGGCTTGGGGTCCTCCACAGGCTGCAGGGTGGATATCTGCTCCACCGTTAACCTCCATGGGCTGTGTCACCATGGTCTTTACCACGGGCTGCAGGGGAATCTCTTCTCTGGTGCCTGGAGCACCTCCTCCCCCTCCTTCTTCACTGACCTTGGTGTCTGCAGAATTGTTCCTCTCACATATTCTCACTCCTTTCTCCAGCTGCTGTTGCGCAGCAGTTTTTTTCCCCTTCTTAAATATGTTATCCCAGAGGCTCTACCACTGTCGCTGATTGGCTCAGCCTTGGCCAGCGGCAGGTCTATCTTGGAGCCAGCTGGCATTGGCTCTGTTGGACATAGGTGAAGCTCCTCGCATCTTCTCACAGAAGCCACCCCTGTAGCCCCCCCCACTACCAAAACCTTGTCATGCAAATCCAATACACTGTGGTCAGAAGTTTATTCTCATTTTTGCATCAAATGAAACTAGCATAGAAGGCAAGGGATTAAATTATTTAATGACACTAGGGAACTCTTCATCTACATTCAGATGAAATTTGACCTTCTAAGAGCAAGATCCACAATAAAAAAGGGAAGCAGACAACTAAGTGCTTTGTCCAACAGTACAGTAAGCCAGCCAGCTGCTTTGGCATCTGAATGCATCAGAACCCAAACAACTTTAGTAGGATGAACTCAGGCATCTGAAGTTCTGTAGCTGAACCACTGCCATCATGGCTTAGCAAAGCACCATGGACCTCCTCTCAGGCTTGCCTCATCACCCCCAGACCTGTATCCCTGACCAGCAAACATCAGTGATGCCATGGTTTCTGGCTGATTCAGTTCATTACTGTATACTTACCACCTGCTCAGAAAACTTTTTCTTTTATTTTTTGTTTTTTTCCCCCACAAAGGGAAGAGTATCTACTTCCACTGCTGCCTCTAATGTCTTTATTACTTCTTCTAGTGAACCAGATCTGAGCTGGACAAGAACCTTAAAAATAAAATAAATCCACACCACACAAATAGTACTTATCATCAGAATGCAAATTTTAAAAAAAATGTTTGAGGAAGACATGAAGCAAAGCGGGACAAAATACATTTCTAGATGCTGCACTGATAACATCCATTAATCATGAAGAAAGCAGAGGGAATAATCAATTTCCACAGAGTTTTGTTATGGTTTTTTTTGCAGCTGGGACCTGGAAAGGAAGGGTGAGCCAGGAGGCAGAGCTCCTCTGATAGAGCTGCATTAGTGTCGTGGTTTAACCTGGCAGACAGCCAAATACCACGCAGCCGCTCGCTCACTCCCCCCAACACCCAGTGGGACGGGGAGAGAATCGGAAGGGTAAGAGTGAGAAAAACTCGTGGGTTGAGATAAAGACAGTTTAACAGAACAGAAAAATAAGGGAAAATAATAATAATAATGATAGAATATACAAAATGAGTGATGCACAATGCAATTGCTCACCACCTGCGCTGACCGATAAACAAGTAGTGATCGCTACTTCCTGGATCACGCCTACCATTCATATACTGAGCATGACGTCACATGGTATGGAATACCCCGTTGGCCAGCTGGGCTAGCTGTCCTGGCTGTGCTCCCTCCCAGCTTCTTCCAGAGCATGGAAGCTGGATGTCCTTGACTAGGAGACTACTTAGCAACAACTAAAAACATCAGTGTGTTATCAACATTCTTCTCATACTAAATCCAAAACACAGCACTAGGAAGAAATTTAACCCTATCCCAGCCAAAACCAGGACAATTAGCTGTTCTGGAATAAAGTGGTTTTTTCCATAGCTTAGAGAGGTCACTTACAGGGCACACGCAGCAGACTTTCTCTCCAGTTGTAGACCATGCAACTAAAGAAAAAATTGTTGTATGTACAGATGTGGTTAAGGTTCATAGGGCTGAAGGAGGCCTGAAGTAGGCAGAGCAGAGCTAAGGAAGGCATTTACTTGAAGCTGTGTTTTCTTAAATCTCTTGTAGCAAGAAAGCAAAAAGTCACAATGTCATAATTAGAAATTGTTCCCAGCTCTATACTCACAGATGTAGGACCGGTCTACTTCCCATTCCCATCTATGGTAAGAAGCGATTTTAAAAAACTGGGGGGAGGGTGTTAACAATTCAGAATGTAACTCATCCAACTGACAGAAATTGTCTGTTGGCTCAAAAACAAGCTCAGCAACATTACTGATATACACCTGTGCTACTAAGAATCTGGCCTTCTGTTACTTTGCATGTGGGAGTTGTTTGTCCAGTATAGCATACTTCTCTGTAAGACTCTTAAGACAAAGCAAGCATACTTACTTTAAGATTATTGTATAGTTTGTTCTCTGTTTTCATTATCTGGGAACAATAAAATTGGGGTTGTGCTACATCATTCTAGGAAGGAATTAGAAATAATAATATTAAAAAAACCCAAACAAACCCAAACAGTTAAACATGTGTGACATACTTTTACAATAAAAGTTCAAGAAAAACAACAGTCTCTTACAGCTTTTCAATGAATCACAAACCAGCATCTAGAACCCCTTCACCAAGACCCACAGACTCCAAACAGCATCCAGCCTGTGAAAGGAACACCCCATGCTGGAGTTCCCATGTAGTCTGGCTCTCTAGCACATCAGACTATTTTCAGATCTCAGGCCTCAGCAAGGAAATGAAGCATGTAACCAACACTGAGCATGAGAGCACCTAAAAGCTAAAAGAACTACACACATGCTCAGTTTGGCACATGTCAGAATACTTAAATGAAGTGCAGCATATGTTCATGTGGGTATTTATCCTGTCCAGCACTTTTAACCTTTTGGACATACACATTTACAGTACAGTATCTATGACATCAACTTATTTGTATAGACAGTAAATGTTACACTGACATTTACTAGACCAACCACAGTTACTTGGGATCAAGATACATCTTACTCACAGCAAGATGTACTGCCAAAGATCACGCAGCTTTAGGAATAGTTATATGTAATGTGGAACATTATTCTGTAATACAAAACAAGAATTTTAACTAACTTTTATATAAAACAACAGCATCAAGGATATTTCATGTTGTTTCAGAGACAGAGATTTTGGTTTTTAACCTCAATGCCAATGAGAAGCCCCATCACGCCACCATGCACATGAATAAATTAATTTCAATGATGCTATTGTTCAGTGTCTGCTGTTCACAGAGACAGTGCAAAAAGATCACAGAATGCATAACAAAATTTTAACAATTCTACTTCATGCATTGAAATCTGAACAACATCAAATTGCTAGCTCTTATAGTGCCTCTGGAGAGACTGAAAGCAATCTGACCTCTGTTTAGACATGAAACAGAGAAGGTTCAGAATTTCTTCAAGCTGTATACACAAATTAACAGCAGAGGAAATATTAAGACTGCAGAAATTCCTAATTATTATTTTTCTGTTCAATATTTCACCCTGTACTGCCTCAGAGCCTCTTCATGGCAGTGCTTAGGCACATGAGGTATATGAAAAAACTCGCCCTGAAGAAACATGTTGTGGAGAAAGATAGGCCATCTCCCAAGCAGTAGGGCAATACACATCGTAGCCTTTGAGTTTGCCTCCCCAGATAAACATTTTGAAGAGCTGATTTTGCAAATATTTTAAGTTATCTTTTTTATTCTATTTAAAGGAAACCATCACTAAATAGCAGCAGGCTAAGGGGAGACCTCATTGCGCTCTACAACTACCTGAAAGGAGGTTGTAGCGAGGTGGGGGTTGGTCTCTTCTGCCAAGTAACTAGCGATAGGAGAGGAAATGGCCTCAAGTTGCACCAAGGGAGGTTTAGACTGGACATTAGGAGAAATTTCTTTACTAAAAGAGTGGTCAGGCCTTGGAACAGGCTGCCCAGGGAAGTGGTTGAGTAACCATCCCTGGAAGTATTTAAAAGACATGTAGATGAGGCCCTTAGGGACATGGTTTAGTGGGCATGGTGGTGTTGGGTTGACGGTTGGACTTGATGATCTTAGAGGTCTTTTCCAACCTTAATGATTCTATGATTCTATGATTCTATGATCTACAGGACTGGGTCCATGGGTACATCTAACCTGCTGTCCCAACTCTCTTTCATTTTGTAAAAATATTCTATGTGGCATTGTCAGTGGCACAAAACATCTGTGCATTAGACTCAATACATTGGTTTAGATTTCAGAATTTCCACATTCACTTTGCATGGGAGTTGTCTATAATCCTACTCTTTCTGGGGCCTAAAAGTTCTAGTACTTGAAGTTACTGCATAAATCAGTTATGCTTCCTCCCGCTGACTATCATATTACAAGAAAACTATAGAGATTCAGGCAAAAATCAAAACAAAAGGTACTGTACCCGCTTCAGAGCAGATGACACAGCAAAGTAGAACGCTCGCAGTGGTAACGTGTTGCCTTTTAGCTGTGCTTCTTCAAGCAGTTTTGCAGAGATTTTGCAAGACTCCAGGCTGTCCTGTGTAGAAATTTCAAACCTAAGTTGCACTTGTTAATCTTGTGATCTGAAAGGACTGTAGGCAATTGCAGTCACATTCAGAAGGCATTCAGAAGTCAACATACTGTAGGACCAGCAAGGCAATCTATATCTGAACCCAACCAAGCAGATTCTGTCCAGCACTTCTTGAGAAACACAACACCAAAATATGATATTCAGAGCTACAGAGTTCATAAGAGGGTAAAAATAACTTCCATTATTTTTAACAACTATGCCTTGCCCTGACTGTTTTGGTTTCTACAAGAGATAAAACAACCCTTGGCAGTCTGCTAAAACCAACAGACACTTTCCTTTCCATTTTCCTATCATTCCCAAATCAGGAAGAAAGCTGACTTTTTGTCCTTACTTTATTCTAAAAGCTACATTAGGTAGTTAATGAAAATCAATGTTTTCTAAGCATTCAACTATTCAGCACCATTATATTAAAGAAATACGTGTATGTGCAAATTTGAATGTTCAGCAATTTTGACCTCTCTCTTAGGGATTAAATTTTGCAAGATGTTTCCAAAGTAGATATTCTAATACGATATTCTAATATGATAGCTTAGATATTTGCCTGTTTTCCAACACAGAAAGCTTGCATTATTGCTGGGATGAAAAAAATTGCATCAATGTTCCATCTTCACATTCACTTAGCAATTAAGTGCTCCAAAGGTCAAGAATTACCTTCACACTTAACATTATGGGCATAAGTAATCTGCATCTTATTGTAGTGAATGACATGGTAATAACACTAACGTCACTATTTTCAATAAGAGTCTATAGTAAAAGGCAATGAGTTTAATTGTGTATTATCTCACAAACCACTAACTCTCAAAACCAATGCTCCTCACACTGGAAATGATGAGTAGAGCTGATTGAACCCCAAACAAAATAATACCTGCTGTCAGCAGGAAGGTTTTGTAACAACTGGTACCACCGATCTGGATAACAGCCTTTATGTTCCTTCCTAGTATTTGGTGTTGATTTCTGTTCCTACTGTTCAAAGTGCCATTCCTGCAAAATACCAGCCATGATTTCAGGGATAGGGTCATCCTTTGAGTGTTTAAGGGATTCCACTGCTGAATGGTCTGCACAGCTTGTGAAAACACCTTTTAAACCACATGAGAAACCTCACATGTTCTTTGAAAATTTAGAAACATTCTGACCACCAGAAGATTGATTACTTACATAAACATTTTGTTGTCATCAAAAGGCCTATAGCCCTTTCCTGCACTAAAAGAAGGACCACCTGTTTACCTTAGAGGATAACAGTGCCGTACAATGGTTTAAAACATCGCAACGATTGTCCTCAAAAACACTTCTGTACAAAGATTAAACATTAATTCCTTTGTTTATCCACTAGCAATAATCCAAGCTTTAAGCCTTTTACATTTTTCTGTACTGGTCTCTGGCATGGTTATTCAAAATAAACCAAGAATTAAGCTGGCAAAAATTCAGCCCTGCTGTTAATGATACCAGCACCATTATTTCCAGTATTCAAGTAGTGCATCTTGAAGATATTTCCCTTCAAGATTTTTTCTGAAGTTACTTATGATGCATCACAAGCAAAAACACTTTTGAGCTTCATGGTTTCTCCTCCTACCACTAACAGCTGAATCAACAGATTAAGCTTTTGAAAGAGCTCCACCTAATCCTCTTTAGTGCATAAAGGGTTACTACAGCTTATTCCCTTATTGACAGTATTTTATCTTAATGAAAAAAATCCACAAATTTATTGTGACTCTTAAAACAACTGGGTGACAGTTTAGAATCATTTCCCCTCTATTCTTATCAATTCACTAAACAAGTAATGATGGGCCAGATTCTCTATTGAAAACACAGGTAGAGCCAGAAGTAGTAGAAAACCAAAGTCTCAGGAACCTCTTCCTCTTCCATATGCCATGGATCCAAGCCCTCTGACAGCAGGCCATGGAAAGAACCATGTAAAGATTTTAGGGATGATGAGAAGCTACAGCAGAGGGAGTAAAGGATACCTCAGAGAAACACAGTGGGTTTCTGTGAAAGCCTTTACCTAAATGGGCAGAGTGTAGATCAAGGAGTAACCTTGAAGTGGTAAATATTGCCTCAGTGGATGCTAGTAGCAAACACCAGCTTATAAAACTTGGGTTGTAGCATAGTGTCAGAGTCTTAGTACATTCATAACTCCCTAAAAAAAAGGTGCCTTCTAGGTAGAACTGGTAACATCCCTAAACAGACTGTAACCATCAATCTCCAGCTGTTTTTAACAGCAGACAGTTTCCACAGCTCTTTTTGAGCTGTCTACTGCCCCACTCTCCAAACACCAAAGCCATGTGATTTCTATTTCCCCTGACCTAAAGGCAGCTCTGATTCATTAGAACTGAGAATTTCAGAAGCACCACATAAATTACTGCTGAGCTACCATTTTAGGCCAACTCTTTTTTATCACATATGCACTCAGTTTCATTGTATGGTTAACTGAGAAATCTGAGGAAGTTTAGTCTAGTGGTATAATTTTTCTTCAGCCAGTGTCTTTCTTCCTAAAAACATGGGGAAATTGAATAAGAGTTTCCTACTGAGTTTGGGAAGGGCCTATGTTAATATTTCAAATTGCAGCACTGATTCAAATCTGGAGATGAAGATCAAAAGAAAAAAGTTTGGGGATCTCACTTTGCTACAAAAGGGAAACTGTTCTAGGGAAACAGTTGTAGAACCTATGTAGCCTAGTTTCTTACTGTGTTCATGCTCTTTTTCTCTGAGCTAAAAATACAGTTAAGCTCAAGGGGCAGCCTGTCTCTCACTGAAGGCATTCATTTAGGTTTCTTTTCTCCACTCAGCTGCCCATTTTCATCAGGCATGTAGGAACAGATTACCTTTGAGAACTCTAACCCTTGTCAAATTTGGGTGTAATTATTTGGGTGCAAGAGTTACTTGGAGGGGGAGGGGAGAAATGGATGGGAGATGTCTGACAAACAGAAAATATCATATATGCCCTGTCTCTTAAGGAAGTCATACCATAAAACCAATATTGTGGCTCAAGCACAGAGTATACTCTGAAGAGATGCACAGATCCCAGAGAAAGAATGCTATCAGCTAAACAAAGGCTGTATCAAATTTGTTCCTTAGTGCTTATGTCCATGTAATTTTTTGAGAGATTTGCTTTGTGACATTAGTTTGTATGGGAAGCTATATATGTGCACCATATCATGTACAATGAAGCAATTTATGACTTAAATATGTCTAAAGTATTTGCATTAGATAAGAAATCATGACTGGGAATATATGGAAATTTTACAATCCCAAAAAGGGAAGACATAGAAAAGGCATTTCAAGTACTTCAGCATGTAAATTGAAAACACTTACCAGCTTGTAGCATATTGCAAATGCAAGTAGATAGGTTTCTTTGTTGAAAGGTATACCTTGTTTTTTAATTTCTACCAGAACTTCCAAAGCACCTACCAAAAATACAGTAGTGTTACTCACTTCAAAAATTTAAGGCTGTACATTTAGTGACTGAAAAAAAAATTTAAAATTCAACATGGTATGAGCTCAGTAAGTCTATTTCAAAATAAGAATGCAAACTGAAACCTGTTAATTTTTTAAAAAATTAATACATTTCAAAAACTTTAACTTAGGGTCAGTTGGATGTAAATATTGCTTCCCAGCAAGAAGGCTTTCAATCTACATTAGCATCTACTCTTACTGTTCATTATTTTCATACAAATCTAAAACTAAATTCTGGATACTTGACAAAGCCACTCTCATTCTTTCTAACTGCCCAGAAAGCAAGCAAGTCTTTTAAACACATAACCAAACCTTCCACCATTTTAGGCAAACTATCTAAAAGCTCCTCACTAACGCACATGCTCCACTACACCACGACACTGCATCCAGGCTCTGATCTAGTTATTTTTACAATGTCTCAGTCTCAACTTTTAGGACAACCACTGGACTTAGATTTGTCAAACGTCAAGAGACCAAGTGCTGCACGTTCAACAAATTTCAAATAAAGGGATTTGCTTGAAAAGCTTACTCCATGATAAAGTTTAGATTTTCTGATAGAAAGTCTTTTCAGTCAGGTCAGATGATTCTCCCTTATCCTCACAAAGGGCCAAACTGATTTGAAGCATTTGACTTAATATTGCAATAGCCACTTGTTGGAATGACCATGGGTCGGAATAGGAGTGTGTTCCCGGAGTAATGAGGAGTCCCAATGTGGGTATGGTCATTCTCCTCTATTTCAAGATCTTGTGCTACTTTTATAAGCTAGCCACACTAACACGCACACCTACGAATCCTCTATTGGTTTACAGTCAGCAAGCACACGAATCTTAACATACACAGATTGGTCAAAAGCAGGTGTCCACGCGAACGCTTCCTGCGCCTGCATTCCGTTACATAATCTACTGATATTTACATTCCTCAGCCTGTTTTTCCTACTCTACTATCACTTCAGAGACTCTAAAACTACAATTGCTCTTTAGCAGCCTTATACTATTACTAACAAATCCTCAATGCTTGGAATGTTCATAGGATGACCGTTATTTAATAAAAATCCCTCCACAGCCACTCTGTGTGTGCACACTAGTAAGACAAACTGTCGTGGTTTAACCTGGCAGGCAGCCAAATACCACGCAGCCGCTCACTCACTCCCCCCGCCCCCCCAGTGGGACGGGGAGAGAATCGGAAGGGTAGGAGTGAGAAAAAACTCGTGGGTTGAGATAAAGACAGTTTAATAGAACAGAAAAGGGAGAATAATGATAATAAATAATGATAGAATATACAAAATGAGTGATACACAATGCAATTGCTCACCACCCGCGCTGACCGATAACCAAGTAGCGATCGGTACTTCCTGGATCACGCATACCGTTCATATACTGAGCATGATGTCACATGGTATGGAATACCCCATTGGCCAGCTGGGCTGGCTGTCCTGATTATGTTCCCTCCCATCTTGTGTACCTAGCTCAGTCAGTAGGCACGGGAGCTGTCCTTGGACTAGGAGGGCACTTAGCAACAACTGAAAACATCAGTGTGTTATCAACATTCTCCTCATACTAAATCCAAAACACAGCACTAGGAAGAAATTTAACCCTATCCCTGCCGAAACTAGGACAGTATCCACCCCTTATTCCATACCATTTACGTTATGCTTAGGTCTCACATTTTTCGATACCTTTCAGTTAATCACCACTATCTTTTTTATATATATACATATATAATACATATACATACATATATACATATAACACATATACATACATATATATACATAAATATATATAAATGTCCATTGAGTTCTTTTAGTCCACAACTTTGGGCTCCATCTGTCATAACAGTCTTTCAGGGCCAGAAGGATGGTGTGTGGTGTTGGGCTGTTGCGTCCTGAAGCCAGTTCTCTTTTCGGTACTGCTGCACTCATTCAGTTCTATCATCGTTGCACTTCGCTCGGTTTCATCGGAGTTAGTTCATTCTTCATTAATCTGGGTGATTTTCACTGCTACACCATTGATAGCAACCATAGAAATAATGATATACAATATCATATAACAATTGACATCATACAATTCAGTTCATTGGCTGTTTTCACCCAAAATCAAATCCCCTTGAGGTACACACCGGACTTGCCCATCCTTTCGCATCACCCACCAAGTGCACCCAGGTCCTTGAGCAAAAGCAATCCCATGGATGGGTTTTCCCTTGCCAGAGGCAGGAGTAACCCAGACTGTCTTCCCCAGCATATTTCTTATGTGCACGACAGGGACTTTATCTCCAACTACAGTACGTAAGAGTCTTGATTGGGCAGGGCCAGCTCGATTAACAGACCCCCTAGTGTTGACTAACCAGGTGGCTTTTGCTAAATGTGTATCCCAATGCTTGAATGTCCCACCACCCATTGCCCTCAGTGTTGTCTTTAGCAGCCCGTTGTATCGTTCGATTTTCCCGGAGACTGGTGCGTGGTAGGGGATGTGATAGACCCACTCAATGCCATGCTCTTTGGCCCAGGTGTCTATGAGGGTGTTTCGGAAGTGAGTCCCGTTGTCTGACTCAATTCTTTCTGGGGTGCCATGTCGCCATAGGACTTGCTTTTCAAGGCCCAGGATGGTGTTCCGGGCAGTGGCATGGGGCACAGGGTATGTTTCCAGCCATCCGGTGGTTGCTTCCACCATGGTGAGCACATAGCGCTTGCCGTGGTGGGTTTGTGGGAGTGTGATATAATCAATCTGCCAGGCCTCCCCATATTTATATTTCAACCATCGTCCCCCATACCAAAGAGGCTTTACTCGCTTGGCTTGTTTGATTGCAGCGCATGTTTC
Organism: Calonectris borealis; assembly: GCF_964195595.1. Classification (NCBI taxonomy): domain Eukaryota; kingdom Metazoa; phylum Chordata; class Aves; order Procellariiformes; family Procellariidae; genus Calonectris; species Calonectris borealis. The sequence continues at coordinate 55,361,569 of NC_134351.1, read as the reverse complement.
ACATTCATGGATAACCTGTGCAATAGCGTCCATGGTTAAGTCCACCCCTCGATCACGAGCCCATCTATATGTTGCATCTCTTCCTTGATGGCCTGAGGCATCATGGGCCCACGGAGCTATAAATAATTCACCCTTATGTTGCCAGTCCAGATCCACCTGAGCCACTTCAATCTTAGCAGCCTGGTCCACCTGCTGCTTGTTTTGATGTTCTTCAGTGGCCCGACTCTTGGGTACGTGAGCATCTACGTGACGTACTTTTACAACCAGGTTCTCTACCCGGGCAGCAATATCTTGCCACAACGCGGCAGCCCAGATGGGTTTACCTCTGCACTGCCAGTTGTTCTGCTTCCACTGCTGCAGCCACCCCCACAGGGCATTTGCCACCATCCATGAGTCAGTATAGAGATAAAGTACTGGCCATTTTTCTCGTTCAGCAATGTCCAAGGCCAGCTGGATGGCTTTCACCTCTGCAAACTGACTCGATTCACCTTCTCCTTCAGCAGTTTCTGTGACTTGGCGTATAGGACTCCATACAGCAGCTTTCCCCCTCCGATGCTTTCCCACAAGGCGACAGGACCCATCAGTGAACAGGGCATATTGCTTCTCGTTTTCTGGTAGTTTATTATACAGTGGGGCCTCTTCAGCACGTGTCACCTCCTCCTCTGGGGATATTCCAAAATCTTTGCCTTCTGGCCAGTTCGTGATCACCTCCAAGATTCCTGGGCGACTGGGGTTTCCTATTCGGGCCCGTTGTGTGATCAGTGCGACCCACTTACTCCACGTAGCATCGGTTGCATGATGTGTAGAGGGGACCCTCCCTTTGAACATCCAGCCCAGCACCGGCAGTCGGGGTGCCAGGAGGAGCTGTGCTTCAGTACCAACCACTTCCGAAGCAGCTCGAACCCCTTCATATGCTGCCAATATCTCCTTCTCAGTTGGAGTGTAGCGGGCCTCGGATCCTCTGTATCCCCGACTCCAGAACCCTAAGGGTCGACCTCGAGTCTCCCCTGGGGCTTTCTGCCAGAGGCTCCAGGTAGGGCCATTCTCCCCGGCTGCGGTGTAGAGCACATTCTTCACATCTTGTCCTGCCCGGACTGGCCCAAGGGCTACTGCCTGAACTATCTCCTGTTTAATTTGTTCAAAGGCTTGTTGTTGCTCAGGGCCCCATCTGAAGTCGTTCTTCTTCCTGGTCACTTGATAGAGGGGGCTTACAATCAGGCTGTAATCTGGAATATGCATTCTCCAAAAGCCCACAACGCCTAAGAAAGCTTGTGTTTCCCTTTTGCTAGTTGGTGGGGACATGGCTGTTATTTTGTTGATCACATCCATTGGGATCTGACGACGTCCATCTTGCCATTTTATTCCTAAAAACTGGATCTCCTGTGCAGGTCCCTTGACCTTACTTTGTTTTATGGCAAAACCGGCTTTCAGAAGGATTTGAATTATTCTCTCCCCTTTCTCAAAAACAACTTCTGCTGTGTTGCCCCATACGATGATGTCATCAATGTACTGCAGGTGTTCTGGAGCCTCACCCTGTTCCAGTGTGGTGTGGATCAGTCCATGGCAAATGGTAGGGCTGTGTTTCCACCCCTGGGGCAGTCGGTTCCAGGTGTACTGGACGCCCCTCCAAGTGAAAGCAAACTGTGGCCTGCACTCTGCTGCCAAAGGGATGGAGAAGAAGGCATTAGCGATGTCACTTGTGGCGTACCACTTGGCTGCCTTTGACTCCAGTTCGTATTGAAGTTCTAGCATGTCCGGCACGGCAGCACTCCGAGGCGGCGTGACTTCGTTCAGGCCACGGTAGTCTACTGTTAGTCTCCACTCTCCATTAGACTTTCGCACTGGCCATATGGGACTGTTGAAGGGTGAGCGAGTCTTGCTGATCACTCCTTGGCTCTCCAGTAGACGAATCAGCTCATGGATAGGTATCAGGGAATCTCGGTTGGTGCGGTATTGTCGCCGATGCACTGTTGTGGTAGCGATTGGTACTTCTTGTCCTTCAACCCTCAACAACCCCACAACAGAAGGGTCCTCTGAGAGACCGGGCAAGGTGGACAGCTGTTGAATTTCCTCCGTCTCCAAGGCAGCTATACCAAAAGCCCACCGGTACCCTTTTGGGTCCTTGAAATACCCTCTCCTGAGGTAGTCTATGCCAAGGATGCACGGAGCCTCTGGGCCAGTCACAATGGGGTGCTTCTGCCACTCATTCCCGGTTAGGCTCACTTCGGCCTCCAATACAGTTAACTCTTGGGATCCCCCTGTCACTCCAGAAATACAAATGGGTTCTGCCCCTTTATAGCCTGATGGCATCAGGGTACACTGTGCACCGGTGTCTACGAGAGCCTTATACTCCTGTGGCTCTGATGTGCCAGGCCATCGAATCCACACAGTCCAGTAAACCCGGTTGTCCCTTTCCTCCACCTGGCCGGAGGCAGGGCCCCTCTAGTTCTGGTCATAGTATCCGCTTCTCACTTCTTGCAAACGTGAGTCAAGAATTCCTTCGTTACAGTCCAAAGTAAGATCAGCCCTTCTACTCTGTCTGGGGAACTGTTCAACTGTTCACTGGAAACTGGACCGTCGAGAGACAGGGTTTTCCTGAAAACTGGAGCAGCATTTTTCCTGAGAGAACCCCCTTGTGTGATTGTTTTTCCTTACAACTCACGTACCCGTGCCTCTAGGGTCAAGGTAGGTTTTCCATCCCACTGCCTCATGTCCTCTCCGTGGTCACGCAGGTAAAACCACAGGGTGCCCCGTGGTGTGTACTTTCGATATCCTCTCTCTTGAGGAGAAAAACGCTGACTCCTAATGGCTGAGATACTGGTCCGTACAGGTGGAGAATAGGACCTATCGTCTTTGAGTTGCTGGACCTCTCGGGATAGTTTCTCTACAGCCGAGACAAGGGAGGAGGAGATAGTTTCTTCGAAATCCCGAAGTCTGTTAACCACCTCATCCACCGTTGGTGCTTCTTCCTCTTTCCAGCACAGTACTGCCAACGAACTGGCATACGATGCTGGTGCGCTCCGTACCAACTTCCGCCACATGGGTCGCGTGCACTGGACGTCATCTGGATCTTTGGGTGTTCGGCCGTCGTCCAGGTCACTATAAACCACCTCCAGCACGCCTAGTTCTCTCAGGTATTGGATACCTCTCTCCATAGTGGTCCATTTGCCTAGGCGATATATAACATCTTCCTTGAAGGGATACCTTTCCTTCACACCTGACAGCAGTCGTCTCCAGGGGCTGAGGACCTGTGTCCCTTTTCCGATTGCTTTGTCAATACCCGCTTCCCTAGCAAGGGATCCCAGCTGTTTGGCCTCCTTCCCCTCTAATTCCAAGCTACTGGCCCCATTATCCCAGCATCGGAGCAGCCAGGTAACAATATGCTCGCCTGGACGACGGCTGAAATCTTTCCGCATATCTCGCAACCCATTCAGGGATAGGGATCGGGTGGTTCCCGTCTCGTTTATGAGTTCTTCCTCTTCCTCCTCCTCTCCTTGTGATGGCCCTGCTCTTCCATCATCCCTTTCTAAACGACCTGATCTCCGCTTCCAAGATTTCCTCTTCTGTACAGGGGCAACGGATACCAGCAAGGGTTGGTCCTCTGGTTCAGCTGTAGTGCCTGTTGCTGGGGTTTGGGTAGCTGCAGTGCTTGTCATGGGGGTTGGAGTAATTGTAGTGCCTGTTGCCGGAGCTTGAGTGGCTGCAGTGCTTGTCGCAGGGGTTGGAGAAGCTACGGTGACTGTTGCCGGGGTTTGAGTAGCCACAGGGGTTGTCATGGGGGTTGGAGTAGCCGCAGTGCCTGTCGTGGGGTTTTGAGTAGCCACCATGTCTGTAGCCGCCCCCGAGACTCGCCGCTCCGCCCGCCCCGATGAGGCACTGCTGCTTGCCCTCCCTCTTTTCTTGTTCCTGAGGGTTGATCTCTGGACAGTATTCCTGAAGAGTTGTTTAACCCTAAACAAGGCCTGAACCACATTCAGGAGACATAGCAATATGAACATGCTTGTTTGAACATCCCAAGGATATTCAAAATTCTCAGGGAATATTGTGGACATCTTTGTGAAGAGGATAGAAGAAAAAGGAGTTTTGACGATATGGAAGGGAAGATGAACAAGTGGGAGAGAGTGTCCCATCCCGTCTCCCCCTTAAATTCATTCTCCGAGGAGGAACAAGTGCAATTACCAATAATTTCTAAGAGGTGGTTCCCGAGGTACAGAAATGACGGCAGTGCCGAGTACAGATACCAGATTAGACTTACGACCAATGATTTTATCACCTCATAAAACAGCAACAAAATGATAATCTTGGCCCAGTTCCGACTGATGATAAACAGCACAAAAGGGAACACATACTGCAAGCAAGGTATTACATGACCCAACATTGAGAGCCAGCCCCACAACTTTGACAGCCAATACATCAACATTGTGACCAATCAATATAATGGATGCTTATAACAATTTTGCCTTAACACACTTTGGTCAGATCTATCGTTATCTCAACCCATCGAGCCCCACGTTGGGCGCCAAAAAGGACTGTCGTGGTTTAACCTGGCAGGCAGCCAAATACCACGCAGCTGCTCACTCACTCCCCCCGCCCCCCCCAGCAGGATGGGGAGAGAATCGGAAGGGTAGGAGTGAGAAAAAAACTCGTGGGTTGAGATAAAGACAGTTTAATAGAACAGAAAAGGGAGAATAATGATAATAATAATGATAGAATATACAAAATGAGTGATGCACAATGCAATTGCTCACCACCCGCGCTGACCGATAACCAAGTAGCGATCGGTACTTCCTGGATCACGCCTACCGTTCATATACTAAGCATGACGTCACATGGTATGGAATACCCCATTGGCCAGCTGGGCTGGCTGTCCTGATTATGTTCCCTCCCATCTTGTGTACCTAGCTAGGTCAGTAGGCGTGGGAGCTGTCCTTGGACTAGGAGGGCACTTAGCAACAACTGAAAACATCAGTGTGTTATCAACATTCTCCTCATACTAAATCCAAAACACAGCACTAGGAAGAAATTTAACCCTATCCCTGCCGAAACTAGGACACAAACCAAGACTCCAGTCTGCTTTCTTATCAAAGGAAAAAGGGTACTTTTCCCTGCTCTGACACAAATGCAGAACTGCCAAATTCATTGAAGAACTTCCTGTTCCAAAAAACATGTAAAACAAACTTTGAATATGGAAAACAAAAAGCTGTGGGAAATTACAAACCAAAGAGAAGTTAAGCCTTCAGAGAAGAGGGTTTAGGAAAAAAGCCCCCCTGTATAATCACAATTCTGTGCAACCGAGGATGGTAAGAATACCATTGCAAATATGAAACAGATAAAGCCTTCCATTTTTATTACACACTACAGTGCAGCTCATTCACATCTACACTGATTTATATCATGTTTGGCTCTCTAAAACCATAAACCAATCAGCAATATTCATTAAAACATATATATTTATACACACGCACACACTTACAGTGGGAAGCATCCTCCTCAAAATGCATTTGCCTTAGCAAACACAGTACTTACTTTCATAATGGCTCTTTTTAAACAACATAGTGATCAAAATATGGAACTGTCATGGTTTAACCCCAGCCGGCAACTAAGCCCCACACAGCCGCTTGCTCACTCCCCCTCCAGTGGGATGGGGGAGAGAATTGGAAGGGTAAAAGCGAGAAAACTCGTGGGTTGAGATAAAGACAGTTTAATAGGGAAAGCAAAAGCTGCGCACGCAAGCAAAGCAAAACAAGGAATTCATTCACTCCTTTGCATCGGCAGGCAGGTGTTCAGCCATCTCCAGGAAAGCAGGGCTCCATCACGCGTAACGGTTACTTGGGAAGACAAACGCCATCACTCTGAACATCCCCCCTTCCTCCTTCTTCCCCCAGCTTTTATTGCTGAGCATGACGCCCTATGGTATGGAATACCCCATTGGTCAGTTGGGGTCAGCTGTCCCGGCTGTGTCCCCTCCCAACTTCTTGTGCACCCCCAGCCTACTTGCTGGTGGGGTGGGGTGAGAAGCAGAAAAGGCCTTGAGTCTGTGTAAGCACTGCTCAGCAATAACGAAAACATCCCTGTGTTATCAATGATGTTTCCAGCACAAATCCAAAACATAGCCCCATACTAGCTACTATGGAGAAAATTAACTCTACCCCAGCCAAAATCAGCACAGGAACGATGTACTCAGGAAAAAAACACGCAAATTCTGGAGAAGAAACATACAAACAGAGCAAGTTTAAAGAAAGTTAGGACAGTGAGCATTCTTACTGTGTGCAGCATTTAGCAGGTCTTCCTACTGGAATAAGCTCCATCTTCACACGTTCAACATTTAACTCTCTGGGTTCCCTGACTGTCCCTCTGTCAAGTAACCTCTAAAATACCAGTGACTCAGTATGGTCAAAAGCTCACTTAAAAATTAAACAGAAATTTCCCAGAGATGCCCACTATTTTTTTTTTTTTTTAATGACAGATTGTGACCTCTAAGTTAATGCAAGCAGAAGTCACTGACTAATGGCAACTCCAAAAGCTTAGCAGAAATACAGCTTGCAGTTTTATTAACAATAAAAGATATTAAAAATATCTTTGGGGTAAAGTACCACCACCATGAAACGGAAAGAATTTTCTGCTATCAAACAATGAACAGATCAGCACGAGGGCTTGAGTTATGACAAACAGAATAGCAGAACAAAGAACAAGTATATTTTACATTCCACTTCAATCACACTGTGTGTTGGGAATAGCCAGATAAAATGCCAGAGGTATTGAGTCTGAATTTCTGCAGCAGAGTCTGAAGTGGTACTGTACGTTACTATCCATCAGTTACTAAGTCCTGCAATTACTACAGGTCCTGTCTCAATGACACAGATCTCAATCAAAAAAAAACAAACCAAAAACCACATACACTTTTACACATGCCTAATTTAAGAATAGTAGCCCAAGCGATATTTCTCCCATTTTTGGTTAGGCATATCCCATGCCTTAATTAATTAATATCATAGAGATGACTTTCCACTGGCCCACAGAGAGTTTTGAAGACACATTATTGCACAGAATCTTTTTTACTTATTATACACCGGGCATGATTAATATCTTGAGATAATAGCACACTGCTGTGGTTTTGAGTAGTCACAGTGCCTGTCGCGGGGGTTGGAACAGCTGCAAGTGCCTGTCACCGAGGTTTTGAGCAGCCACAGTGCCTATCGCGGGGGCTGGAGTAGCCACAGTGTTGCCAGGGTTGATCTCCGGATGGTATTCCTAAATAATTGTTTAACCCTAAACAAGGCCGGAACCACATTCAGGAGACATAGCAATAGGAACATGCTTGTTTGAACATCCCAAGGATATTCAAAATTCTCAGGAACTATTGTGGAGGGCTTCATGAAGAGGATAGAAGAAAAAGGAGTTTCTGGAGATATGGAAGGGAAGATGAAGGAGTGGGGGAAAGTGTCCCATCCTGTCTCCCCCATAAATTCATTCTCCGAGGAGAAAAGAGTGTAATTATTAATAGTTTCTAAGAGGTGGCTCCCGAGGTACAGAGATGACAGCAATGCTGAGTACAGATACCAGATTAGACTCACGACCAATGATTTTATCATCTCATAAAACAGTGTTACACAGTGCAGCAAAATGATAGCCTTGACCCAGCTCCGAGCAGTGATAAACAGCACAACAGGGAACACATACTGCAAGTAAGGTATTACATAACCCAACATTGAGATCCAGCCCCACAACTTTGAGAGCCAATACATCAACATTGTGACCAGCGACTATTAAACCAATATAATGAGTGCTTATAACAAATTTTGCCTCAACACGCTTTGGTCAGATCTGCCATTATCTCAACCCTTTGTGCCCCACGTTGGTCACCAAAAAGGACTGTTGTGGTTTAACCTGACAGGCAGCCAAACACCACACAGCCGCTCGCTCACTCCCCACCCCCCGCAGTGGGATGGGGGAGGGAATCGGAAAAAAAAAATTAAAATTCGTGGATTGAGATAAAGACAGTTTAATAGAACAGAAAAGGAAGGGAAAATGATAATAATAATGATGATAGAATATACAAAATGGGTGATGCACAATGCAATTGCTCACCACCTGCCGACCGATGCCCAGCCAGTCCCTGAGCAGCGATCGCCCCTCCCTGGACAACTCCCCCCAGTTTATATACTGAGCATGACATCATATGGTATGGAATACCCCATTGGCCAGTTGGGTCAGCTGTCCTGGCTATGCTCCCTCCCAGCTTCTTGTGCACCTGGCAGAGCATGGGAAGCTGAAAAGTCCTTGACTCTCTGTAAGCACTACTTAGCAACAACTAGAACATCAGTGTATCAACATTCTTCTCATACTAAATCCAAAACACAGCACTATACCAGCTACTAGGAAGAAAATTAACTCTATCCCAGCCGAAACCCGGACACACACACACCATTTTACAGATGTTTAAAAACAAGTCCTTAAGTTTCTTCAACACTAAACCAGACAAGTTCCAGAGCTGATGAATATCACACCACCTCTAGAGGGTTCAGAGGGAGTTTGAAGTACAGAGTAACATGATAAATCTGTTGGTGCAAATAATCCAAGGGATTTCAGAGGACTGCTACATAAAAACTCAGAAGTGTTCATTTCCAAGAATGATCTAATGCAACACAGGATGCAGGAAAACATGCATCAGCTGTGTTCATTTGAGGAATTATTTTTTAATCAATACTTTTTATTCAAATGATGCAATTATACAGAAATATATTAATAAAGTCGTCAGTCAAACTAGCTTTTCATTTTCTTTTAATTGCTGTTTCACTACTTTTAAAATAAAAAACATGTAATCTGCATCCTTACATTAATATTAGAGACATCCTTGCTACTGCAATAGATATACTTCAAGTCTCTGAGCTCATACAAGGCTCATGTGTAGCATACCAATTACTCATATTGGACTAATAGTAATAATGATATTTTCAAAATATATAGGGAAAGTTACCTGGTCTTTGATAAGTTCTACTGCAGGTGTTTCAAAGTCCAGCTCATAACTTAGCCTCATAAAGAGGGGTCCAAATTTAAAATTATGTAAGGCTGTGAGTCCATTCTGCCCATTCAAAAAAGTTAATCACAAGGCATGGAATTCATCAAGGGAAAACAGCTTTAAATAGACAGCAAGATCTGTATGTGCAATGACAGAAGCATGCTTCTCTATCTGCACCAGTCAATGACATTTAGATAACAGTAGATTAAGTTTATGGAAAAATATTGTTTCGATTGAACTAATAAAAAAAAATTAAATAGCAATATGTAATCTCTTCTATTTCCAGTAAAGTAACCTGCATTGGATTAGTAATAGAATGGGTCTCTGTCACCAAAATTCCCAGCTACTTTATCTTCTATTCACAGAGCAATAGCACAGGAAGTTGCAGTGGTCTATTTTAGCAGCGGTACCTGCTAAAATACATCAACTTTTTCTCTCTCACACTAAAAAAAACCCAAACAACTGAACATACCACTACCTCTCAGCTGACAGCTGAAGTTTCTATATGGCTCACCATTCATTCTGCATACAGTAGGACACCGGTTCGCTCCTGTAGCTTGACTCTCCTTTGATCTGAGAGTCTCTGAAGGGTTGGAAGATCCAAAGTAAATGAAAATATCTTAGTTTAAGAGATTAACTATGCAGATAGACACTGAATTAGGGCAAACCCTCAATTGCAGACATAACCTGCGATGATCTGATAAAAGCAAAAAAATAAAGACAGAAAACAGTGTTACCTGGATTGTTAATAGAACCTGTAAATAACTTTTCTGGCTAGTTCCACATCAGATGAAGTCTGACATAAATGCAGTAAAATTTTTAATTCACTTTTGAGAATCATTCCATTTTTCTTTAATACTTTTAAAATACAGATCTGAAAATAAAACACATTATAGAAGCAGTCTATAGACAATTCCATTATCTGTGTTGTGTACTCGGTACCTGAAACATGGAGATTCAATGCAGCAGAAAGCTTGTTTTTTTCACCAATAAAAAGGCATAAAGTTTCCCACAAAAAAGCATGTCTAGGTGTCCCCATGAAGTCACAGCACACTTGGAAAACTGAGAAGATGCTTACTGTTAACTTAATTCCATTGTGTATGTGATGGAATATATCAGGTAATACACAAATTTTAAAGAGGAAGGAAGCTTTTGTAAGCGACATTTTCTGCCTTATGCTCTTTTTTTTTTGAAAAACAAACACACACATTCCCACTCGGCATTCAAACTAGCATAAGAACTACTCAACACCGTTAGTACAAAAGATTTAAACTCCTTCATAATTGATACAAACACAGAGAGTTTCATACATAATCTATGTATTTCTATACATAGCCATAAATTTAGAGTTCATAGAATCATAGAATCATTAAGGTTGGAAAAGACCTCTAAGATCATCAAGTCCAACCGTCAACCCAACACCACCATGCCCACTACACCATGTCCCTAAGCGCCTCATCTACACATCTTTTAAATACTTCCAGGGATGGTGACTCAACCACTTCCCTGGGCAGCCTGTTCCAAGGCCTGACCACTCTTTCAGTAAAGAAATTTTCCCTAATGTCCAATCTAAACCTCCCTTGGCGCAACTTGAGGCCATTTCCTCTCGTCCTATCGCTAGTTATTTGGCAGAAGAGACCAACACCCACCTCACTACAACCTCCTTTCAGGTAGTTGTAGAGCACGATGAGGTTTCCCCTCAGCCTCCTCTTCTCCAGGCTAAACAGTCCCAGTTCCCTCAGCCACTCCTCATCAGACTTGTGCTCCAGGCCCTTCACCAGCTTCGTTGCCCTTCTCTGGACACGCTCCAGCACCTCCATGTCCTTCTTGTAGTGAGGGGCCCAGAACAGAACACAGGATTCGAGGTGCGGCCTCACCAGTGCCCAGTACAGGGGCACGATCACCTCCCTACTCCTGCTGGCCACACCATTCCTGATACAGGCCAGGATGCCATTGGCCTTCTTGGCCACCTGGGCACACTGCCGGCTCATGTTCAGCCAGCTGTCAACCAGCACCCCCAGGTCCTTTTCCTCTGGGCAGCTTTCCAGCCACTCTTCCCCAAGCCTGTAGCGTTGCATGGGGTTGTTGTGGCCCAAGTGCAGGACCCGGCACTTGGCCTTGTTGAACCTCATACAGTTGGCCTTGGCCCATCGATCCAGCCTGTCCAGGTCCCTCTGCAGAGCCTTCCCACCCTTGAGCAGATCAACACTCCTGCCCAACTTGGTGTCGTCTGCAAACTTACTGAGGGAGCACTCAATCCCCTCATCCAGATCATTGATAAAGATATTGAATAAGATCGACCCCAAAACTGAGCCCTGGGGAACACCGCTCATGACCGGCCGCCAACTGGATTTAACTCCATTCACCACAACTCTTTGGGCCCGGCCGTCCAGCCAGTTTTTTACCCAGCTGTCGTGGTTTAACCTGGCAGGCAGCCAAATACCACACAGCTGCTCACTCACTCCCCCCACCCCCAGTGGGATGGGGAGAGAATCGGAAGGGTAAGAGTGAGAAAAACTCATGGGTTGAGATAAAGACAGTTTAATAGAACAGAAAAAGGGAAAATAATAATGATAATGATAGAATATACAAAATGAGTGATGCACGATGCAATTGTTCACCACCCGCGCTGACCGATAACCAAGTAGCAATCGGTACTTCCTGGATCACGCCTACCATTCATATACTGAGCATGACGTCACATGGTATGGAATACACCATTGGCCAGCTGGGCTGGCTGTCCTGATTATGTTCCCTCCCATCTTGTGCACCTAGCTCAGTCAGTAGAGCATGGGAGCTGTCCTTGGACTAGGAGGGCACTTAGCAACAACTGAAAACATCAGTGTGTTATCAACATTCTCCTCATACTAAATCCAAAACATAGCACTAGGAAGAAATTTAACCCTCTCCCAGCCGAAACCAGGACATGCCTAGGCCTGCTGGTGGCGGCTGAGGGTGGGGCGCTCGCAGGCCTGTCCCTCGCAGGGCCCTCGGTGCTGCAACAGGTCCGTGGTCTGTTGCCAGGCGGCAGCAGGGCTCACTACGGCGGCGGGGCGGTGGAAGCGCGCTGAGGGACGGCGGTGGCCGGGCCGTGCGGATGGCGCGGCTCGGGCTGGCGGTGGCGGCGGGGGACAGGCTCTGGTGAGACAAGCACTCAAGTCGCCGTGGTTGCCGCTGGCCGCTGGCTGTAGTGGCCACTGGCTGTGGTGGCCGCCGCCGCCGTGGGGAGTGTGCGCAGGGGCAGGGCGCTGTGCGGAGACTTTCACTTCACCTTTATACAGTTATATAAAATTGGAGAGAACGCTGAGAACGGCATATCAATAACATGCAGTGCGGAAAACTATTCTTCATTTGTTTTTATAGATCTTCCACCTTACCAACTTCATAGCTTAATATCTTAGGACCTGGCTTTTTGGGTCAATTAATACAAAGTTTTATTGAGGCTGTGTCCTGGTTCCAGCTGGGACAGAGTTAACTTTCTTCCCCGTAGCTGGGGGTGGTGCTGTGTTTCGGGTTTGGTATGAGAGGAGCGTTGATGGACCGTTGATGCTTTGGTTGTTGCTGGGTAGTGCTTGCACCGGGGACTTTTTGTTTCTCTTTTCGGCCTCCCATGCCCTGCCATGTGCAGGGCAAGCTTGGGGGGGGAGGGCACAGCTGGGGTGGTTGACCCAGCTGGCCAATGGGGTATTCTATACCATGTGACATCATGCTCAGTATAAAAACCAGGGGTGTGGAGGGGCTCGACCCCATTCGTGACATGCGGTCAGCGGTCGGTGAGCAGTTGCATTGTGCATTGCTTGCTTTGTATCGTCTGTTGTTGTTGTTGTTCTCATTGTTATTATTACTGTTCTACTTCATTTTATTTCCATTATTAAACTGTTTTTATCTCAACCCGGGAGTTTTCCTACTTGTGCCCTCCCGATTCTCTCCCCCATCCTACCGGAGGAGGGGGTGATCGAGTGGCTGCGTGGGGTTTATTTGCTGGCTGGGGTTAAACCACGACAGTCTGCCAGACCCGAGGCAGTAAATGTTTAGCAAAACCTGTCTAATAACTCAGGTGACAAAAGCACAACCAAGACTGACGTTTTTGAAAAGCTCCCTTTGCAAAAAAACTGACCTTTGGGAAGAACTGAACACAGCGATGTTTACTTGAAGTGTGGTGATGACGGGTAAGTTTATTGTGCCTTTTCAACTTACTGGAGCAGAAATTTCTCTGTACTGCTTCCTGATAGCTAGATGCCCATATCTCAAAAATGCCACTTTTTCCTCTAGCACTGTAGCTGCTCAAAATCGCACCAGAGTGAAGAGCTCAAACCTGACTTCCAGCTTACCTGAGCAAAGCACTGTCATACAGACAGTTGCTTGTAGTATAGAAAATAGTTCTTTAAACTGTCATGCTTTCTAGTGGCATCCTTAGCTGTGAATGAGCATATAGAAATTTATCCTAAAAAAAAACCCAAAAAACCCACAGATCTTCTGTGTGCATCATTTATCAGCATAATGAAAAATGGCTTTAAAAAAAAAAAACACCAAACAAACAAAAATGCCTCTTTTTCTCATTTTCTAACTGTTTCGTAAAGCTCATATTCTCATATTCTCATATTCTGACTGTGGAATTCTGAGTACCAGGTCTTTTTGACAAAAATTTGCAAAGATGTTCAGAGCTGGACATGTATGTATAAATGTATGTCAGGAGGATGATAAAGAGGAAAATTGTTTCACGCCTGAGAATAACAAAGTTTTAGTGGTAGCAGATAGATTTTCAGGTAAAGGCTTTAAGGTAGTTGCTAAGAAATCTGTGTAGCATGGTAATGTTTATTTTTAAAATATTTCACGTTTCTTAACATTAATTTCTGCAACCTTCTGCATGTATTTCTATATCTTCCTTCAACAAATTTTATCCAGATATCCCTCATGCATCTTCAAGGCTTCATCATCTGTCAGTGATGCACGAACATGGCCCATGTTCTTCCAACTGAAGCATTTTCCATTTTGTTTCAAAAGCTAGAACAGAGTCTTGAGCAGATTTCAAAGGTGGTACAAAGAGTATTTGGAAAAAGCTTTCACAAACTTTTGAGTGAATTCTGCAGTTCACAGGAGCTGCAAACAAAGGAGATGATCAAACATGCAATATTACCAAATGAGCATCCACCTTTCATTTCCAGTGAGACAAATCTGTAGAGGTGGAAAAGACAACCAGACAACAACAAAAAAAGCCTTTTTGTGCATATTCATCTTTTATGCTTTTATGCCTACATTTTATGCCTACATTTAACTAAATGCTAACATTCTCTCATGGGAATTTCATAGCTAAATTCTTTGGCTAGATTACATTTCAAATGATATGCCACCATCTTTTTGGTGACTATGTCGAATGGAAGGCATCATGGGAAACTTTTTTCTATGCTAAAGATACATATGCATTATTTTGTACCATGAGTGAAACTGTTTTGGAGACCCCTTAATGCATAATATTTGTCTTCTGTTTTTCATTCCTAGGCCCCTGAACTGTATTTGTTAATTTTAACACAGATTATGAGGCAGAAAGAAGAATCAGCAGGTGAAATTCAAGGGCTTTTGTCAGGCAGGAAGACAGACAAAATGATCAGAGTAATGTTTTTTATGCACTAATTTGTTTCTGTTCTTTGCCTATAAACAGCTAGGTTGGTATTGTCAACATGTTTTACTGTACATGGGCCAGAAATAGCTGGTGGGTGCCCATGACTGCAGCTTGGATCCTGCAGAGACTGTTACACCTTGTAACCCTTTACTGTCAACAGGATTGCTCATGTAGTGTTTTTTGGATTGGAGCCACAGACTAGCACCCTGGGATGCATTTGAACCAGTCACCTCCAGATGAAAAAGGGTTCTTATTTTGACAAACGTCATAGGCAATAGAAATCCATTGTAGAAGAAAACATTGTTGTGCAAGTGCTTGTACAGTCTATGTTTGGCTTTCCCCAGGCCTGGCAAGACCTTTTGTGGCTCTTTGGCAAGCACAGTTCTTGCTGCTGCTCTGCCGAAGATCTTGATCCAAAGCAGATGCCTGCTCCATGCTTTTCAAAGAACTGCTTTGCATTTTCATTTTGTGTTCATAGAAAAGAGAAAACAAGTTAACACAGTGTCAGCTGTATTAGCATTTTCAAAGAGAAGACAGCACTACAGATGTCTGCTCTGTAGCTGTCAGTTGTATGGTTGCACATATAATCTTGTATGTAGTAACTGATGATTGTAGCTAGAGTGAATTCCTTGTGTTGAGGAGATGCTCTTTTATTTGTGTATTTCAAACACTGTTTCAGAACTGTTATTCTGCAAAACTATGTCATGAGAGTACATTTACAGAAAAAAAGTATTTTTGATTTAAAGATGAAAGTATTTTTGATTTAAAGTCAGTTCCATTTCTCTGCTGCAGTGATGTGGTGCCATCCCAGACTCAAACTCATTTACCGTGTCCATATAAGATATGTTTTATTCTCTTCTCCATAGTCTCAGTTTAGCATTCCAAGCTTGAGTGAGTTTAGCAAACTTCAGTACTGAAAGAAGTGTGGGAAAGAACAAGATTGTATTCTGTGTACAGAAGCACATTTGTTCAAAAAGGTAAGGATAGAAAATGCCCTAATTTGGAATTTACAAATTGCTTGCTGGTAAGAAGATACTTGTTTAGAAGTAATTTGGACTCCACTTATTAAAAATGAGATATCAAGGAAATGGGAGGCATGGTTGGACTTAGATTCTCTAATGTTTCAGTTGGTTTGTCACCAAGGGTAAAATGAAGTGACAGTAAGCATCTTGATGAGAAGAATAGCAATTACCAAAATCCCAGGGAATGGCAAAATCCAAGTGAGATAGGAAATGTCTTTTTTGTTAGAAAAACTCATGGTACCCAAAATGGCTCATCCGCAACAACAGGTGGCAGTGCTGCCTTTGCAGACTTGAATAATTTCCACTCAAAGTGTTCTTTGGTACAAAGCTGTAGTTCTTTCCAGAAGCTGCTAGGGATGTGGAAATACTGAGAAATGTGAAACATAAATTTGTAAGGCAAAGTACTCGCCTCAGCCTTCCTTTATATTTTAATTGTGTCTTTAAAATAAATCAAGGTTTTCTGTAAATAGAAAACTAAATGTTAGCTTGTAAGTTAATGTATTAGCTCTGCCCATCATTCCCAGGACAAGTAAACTTTGGGTCACAGTTGTATCCGCTTTCCCATTGCTGCCCCATCACTGGATTTCAGCCCTGTACTGGATGGACCACTTCTAAGAATAAGAGAAGAGTTCATATTCTTTGACCTTACATGGTGGCCAAACGTGCCGCTTGTTGGAGTGGCTACATGCTGTGGATAGG
Source organism: Calonectris borealis (assembly GCF_964195595.1). Taxonomy (NCBI): domain Eukaryota; kingdom Metazoa; phylum Chordata; class Aves; order Procellariiformes; family Procellariidae; genus Calonectris; species Calonectris borealis. Next base: position 55,345,209 of record NC_134351.1, on the reverse strand, counting down.
TACACACTGCAAATCAAACTGAAACTGTATTGATTTCCTAGGCCACCAAACAGGTATTAGATGTCATAACCAGTGACTTGGAAGGTGAGGGACAATATTTTCCCAGTCATTGTCCTGAATCAGCCTGTTGCAGGCAGCAAGAAATTGAGTTTCTATGAACAAATGAAGAAGAAAGTGAACATGAAATCCTAGATACTAATGTTCTAGAGACAACTGTGAAGTCATGTCCAAAAGTTAAGTGACCTCAGCTCAGACTTATGGTTTGTTTTGTTAGTTTGTTTAAATCCATGAGGTTCTGGAATATGCAAAAATAGGTTTGTAGAGAAATTAAAGTTTTGTAAAAGTTTATCTTGTGGAAATTTATTTTTAGGCAATGTGTATGATGGATTATATATACTAGTGTCCTCTTTGATAACGACTAGCAGATAAATAGTGTAAAAGCATTTGCAACATATATCTGTTAGAATGTACATAGAATTTTGCTTTGGCCATTAAAACATTTGTTTGGTTTCTACACCCATGTTAGCACTCAAGTTTTACTACCAATGGTGCTGGGAGACTTGGGCATTCACGCTCTTGCATTCTAGTACTTCTGTCAGGATGTTTTTAACTAGGAACAAGCTTTAATCTTGATTATTGAATAGCAACTTACAGAGTAAACTTGGTTCACAAAAGGTAGCTGAATTATTTCAAATCATGAATCTGAGAAAAAAATCTGCTTTTAGGTGCTCTTCAGAAAAAGCAAACCAGGAAAAAAATTACTCACTGAAAATTATTCATATCTAGAAACTACAGCAGAAACCGCAATTTGTCTGGAAACATAGCTAAATTTCCAGTAAACTTAATTTGTCTCCTATTCTTTAAGGTTTAATCAGCTTTCATTTTATTGTGACTATTGTACTGGAGCTGATAGATAAGTGCTTCATGTTGCTTTCCATGCTAAAGTTTTGATGGAGAATTCCAGCTTTGTAGACAGCATAAAAGGTCAATCATTAAAATTCTGCATGTGAACTCTCCCAGAGGAGGCCTGTGTATAAATGGCTAAGAGTCTTGAGATCTTGCACTCATGGCATTGTATTCATTTGTTTTATATTCTACTTAAGTACTCAGTGTTTCCTGAAATGGGCTCTTCACCTTCATGAGCACCTAGACAAAAGAAGTGCCAAGCTCAGGTGTTGAGTATGGCCCAAAATGGTCTTAGGTATCACCTTCCAGTTTTCAGAGGGAGATGCATAACAAAAATAGTTCTGGAGTAGATAAATGAACTCCGAACCTGTGCAGTTGTCTGTCTCAGGTCCATGTTACCATGTCATCAAACATAGCAGATGTTGGAGTGAATACTTTTTTTCAGCTATCTCAAAATGCAGATGAAGAATGTTGGCTGACAGTTGCCTTAGCATGGTTAGGCAAGGATCGAGCCATTTCTTGATTCCTGACAAGTTGACTTGGCTGCACAGTCTGTTCTCTCTAACTTCTAGCACTACTGGGAATGCCCTCAAAGTCTTTACTTATGTGCTCCATCATGACCTTTATGAGTACTGGAGAGACAGGTAATATAGAGTGAAATGCAGACACTTCTTGTAAGGATATCCCCACAGAAATTTCTTTATCATTAAAAAAGTTGTTCTGCTGTTCTAGTGGTTATGTGGTATAGCATGGCCTTGGTAGCCCAAATCATCTCAGCATCCTGTATTGCATGTATTTCATAGAAGCTGGTACTTGCCTCAGCATCCTTGCCCCAGATTTCCCTTTGCTTTCATGGTCATGAAATGCTTGCATTCCCTCAGTCAGAGATAACTGCATGTCAAAGATGCTCTATTTGTGTTTTGAAGAACACCTGTCGTGGTTTAACCTGGCAGGCAGCCAAATACCACACAGCCGCTCACTCACTCCTCCCAACACCCAGTGGGATGGGGAGAGAATCGGAAGGGTAAGAGTGAGAAAAACTCGTGGGTTGAGATAAAGACAGTTTAACAGAACAGAAAAGGGAAAATAATAATGATAATGATAGAATATACAAAATGAGTGATGCACAATGCAATTGCTCACCACCCGCGCTGACCGATAACCAAGTAGCGATCGGAACTTCCTGGATCACGCCTACCATTCATATACTGAGCATGACGTCACATGGTATAGAATACCCCATTGGCCAGCTGGGCTAGCTGTCCTGGCTGTGCTCCCTCCCAGCTTCTTCCAGAGCATGGAAGCTGGATGTCCTTGACTAGGAGACTACTTAGCAACAACTGAAAACATCAGTGTGTTATCAACATTCTCCTCATACTAAATCCAAAACACAGAACTAGGAAGAAATTTAACCCTATCCCAGCCGAAACCAGGACAGTATCCACCCCTTATTCTATACCATTTACGTCATGCCTAGATCTCACATTTTTCAATTAATCACCACCACCTTTCTTGTCTTTTTTTATATATATATATATATATACACACAGAGAGATATCATTCCCTTAGTCCATGGGCTATCCCTCTAAAATGTCCATTGAGTTCATTTAGTCCAAGACTTTGGGCTCCATCTGTCATAACAGTCTTTCAGGGCAGGAGAGATGGTGTGTGGTGTTGGACTGTTGCATCCTGAAGCCAGTTCTCATTTCAGTATTGCTGCGCTCGTCCGGTTCTATCATCGTTGCACTTTGCTTGGTTTCATCGGAGTTAGTTCATTCTTCATTAAACTGGGTGATTTTACTGCTATACCATTGATAGCAACCATAGAAATAATGATATACAATATCATATAACAGTTGACATCATAAAATTCAGTTCATTGGCTATTTTCACCCAAAATCAAATCCCCTTGAGGTACTGTCCTGGTTTCGGCTGGGATAGGGTTAAATTTCTTTCTAGTGCTGTGTTTTGGATTTAGTGTGAGGAGAATGTTGATAACACACTGATGTTTTCAGTTGTTGCTAAGTGCCCTCCTAGTCCAAGGACAGCTCCCGTGCCTACTGACTGAGCTAGGTACACGAGATGGGAGGGAACATAATCAGGACAGCCAGCCCAGCTGGCCAACGGGGTATTCCATACCATGTGACGTCATGCTCAGTATATGAATGGTAGGCGTGATCCAGGAAGTACCGATCGCTACTTGGTTATCGGTCAGCGCGGGTGGTGAGCAATTGCATTGTGCATCACTCATTTTGTATATTCTATCATTATTTATTATTATTATTATTATTTTCCCTTTTCTGTTCTATTAAACTGTCTTTATCTGAACCCACGAGTTTTTCTCACACTCACACTTCCGATTCTCTCCCTGTCCCACCGGGGTGGGGGCAGAGTGAGCGAGCGGCTGCCAGGTTAAACTACAACAGGTACACACCGGACTTCCCCATCCTTTCGCATTACCCACCAAGTGCACCCAGGTCCTTGAGCAAAAGCAATCCCACGGATGGGTTTTCCCTTGCCCGAGGCAGGAGTAACCCAGACTGTCTTCCCCAGCATATTTCTTATGTGCACGACGGGGACTTTATCTCCATCTACAGTACGTAAGGGTTTGGATTGGGCAGGGCCAGCTCGATTGGCAGATCCCCTGGTATTGACTAACCAGGTGGCATTTGCTAAATGTGTGTCCCAATGCTTGAATATCCCACCACCCATTGCTCTCAGCGTAGTCTTTAGCAGCCCGTTGTATCGTTCGATTTTCCCAGAGGCTGGTGCATGGTAGGGGATGTGATAGACCCACTCAATGCCATGCTCTTTGGCCCAGGTGTCTATGAGGGTGTTTCGGAAATGAGTCCCGTTGTCTGACTCAATTCTTTCTGGGGTGCCATGTCGCCACAGGACTTGTTTTTCAAGGCCCAGGATGGTGTTCCTGGCGGTGGCATGGGGCACGGGATATGTTTCTAGCCATCCGGTAGTTGCTTCCACCATGGTGAGCACATAGCGCTTGCCGTGGTGGGTTTGTGGGAGTGTGATACAATCAATCTGCCAGGCCTCCCCATATTTATATTTCAACCATCGTCCCCCATACCAAAGAGGCTTCACTCGCTTGGCTTGCTTGATTGCAGCGCATGTTTCACATTCATGGATAACCTGTGCAATAGCGTCCATGGTCAGTCCACCCCTCGATCACGAGCCCATCTATATGTTGCATCTCTTCCTAGATGGCCCGAGGTGTCATGGGCCCACGGAGCTAAAAATAATTCACCCTTATGTTGCCAGTCCAGATCCACCTGAGCCACGTCAATCTTAGCAGCCTGGTCCACCTGCTGGTTGTTTTGGTGTTCTTCAGTGGCCTGACTCTTGGGCACGTGAGCATCTACGTGATGTACTTTAACAGCCAGGTTCTCTACCCGGGCAGCAATATCTTGCCACAATGTGGCAGCCCAGATGGGTTTACCTCTGCGCTGCCAGTTGTTCTGCTTCCACTGCTGCAACCACCCCCACGGGGCATTTGCCACCATCCATGAGTCAGTATAGAGATAAAGGACTGGCCATTTTTCTCATTCAGCAATGTCCTAGGCCAGCTGGATGGCTTTCACCTCTGCAAACTGGCTCGACTCACCTTCTCCTTCAGCAGTTTCTGTGACTTGGCGTATAGGACTCCATACAGCAGCTTTCCCCCTCCGATGCTTTCCCACAAGGCAACAGGACCCATTAGTGAACAGGGCATATTGCTTCTCGTTTTCTGGTAGTTTGTTATACAGTGGGGCCTCTTCAGCACGCGTCACCTCCTCCTCTGGGGATATTCCAAAATCTTTGCCTTCTGGCCAGTTCGTGATCACCTCCAAGATTCCTGGGCGACTGGGGTTTCCTCTTCGGGCCCGTTGTGTGATCAGTGCGACCCACTTACTCCACGTAGCATCAGTTGCATGATGTGTAGAGGGCACCCTCCCTTTGAACATCCAGCCCAGCACCGGCAGTCGGGGTGCCAGGAGGAGCTGTGCTTCAGTACCAACCACTTCCGAAGCAGCTCGAACCCCTTCATATGCTGCCAATATCTCCTTCTCAGCTGGAGTGTAGCGGGCCTCGGATCCTCTGTATCCCCGACTCCAGAACCCTAAGGGTCGACCTCGAGTCTCCCCTGGGGCTTTCTGCCAGAGGCTCCAGGTAGGGCCATTCTCCCCGGTTGCGGTGTAGAGCACATTCTTCACATGTTGTCCTGCCCGGACTGGCCCAAGGGCTACTGCATGAACTATCTCCTGTTTAATTTGTTCAAAGGCTTGTCGTTGCTCAGGGCCCCATTTGAAGTCGTTCTTCTTCCTGGTCACTTGATAGAGAGGGCTTACAATCAGGCTGTAATTTGGAATATGCATTCTCCAAAAGCCCACAACGCCTAAGAAAGCTTGTGTTTCCCTTTTGCTAGTTGGTGGGGACATGGCTGTTATTTTATTGATCACATCCGTTGGGATCTGATGCCGTCCATCTTGCCATTTTATTCCTAAAAACTGGATCTCCTGTGCAGGTCCCTTGACCTTACTTTGTTTTATGGCAAAACCGGCCTTCAGAAGGATTTGGACTATTCTCTCCCCTTTCTCAAATACTTCTTCTGCTGTGCTGCCCCATACGATGATGTCATCAATGTATTGCAGGTGTTTGGGAGCCTCACCCTGTTCCAGGGCTGTGTTTCCACCCCTGGGGTAGTCGGTTCCAGGTGTACTGGACGCCCCTCCAAGTGAAAGCAAACTGTGGCCTGCACTCTGCCACCAAAGGGATTGAGAAGAATGCCTTAGCGATGTCAATGGTGGCGTACCACTTGGCTGCCTGTGACTCCAGTTCGTATTGGAGTTCTAGCATGTCCGGCACGGCAGCACTCAGTGGCAGCGTGACTTCGTTCAGGCCACGATCCTCTACTGTTAGTCTCCACTCTCCATTGGACTTTCGCACTGGCCATATGGGACTGTGAAAGGGTGAGTGAGTCTTACTGATCACTCCTTGGCTCTCCAGTCGACGAATCAGCTTATGGATGGGAATCAGGGAGTCTCGGTTGGTGCGACATTGTTGTTGTTGCACTGTCATGGTAGCAATTGGCAGCTGCTGGTTTTTTAACAGGCAGCAACCCCACAACAGAAGGATCCTCTGAGAGACCAGGCAAGCTAGACAGCCGTTTAATCTTCTCCGTACTCAAGGCAGCTATACCAAAAGCCCACTGGTACCCTTTTGGGTCTTTGAAGCACCCTCTCCTGAGGTAGTCTATGCCAAGAACACATGGAGCCTCCAGACCAGTCACAATAGGATGCTTTTGCCACTCATTCCCAGTTAGGCTTACCTCAGCCTCCAACACAGACAGTTCTTGGGATCCTCCCGTCACTCCAGAGATATAGATGGATTCTGCCCCTTTGTAATCTGATGGCATCAGGGTACACTGTGCACCGGTGTCCACTAGAGATTTATACTCCCGTGGGTCTGATGTGCCAGGCCATCGAACCCACACAGTCCAGTAAACCCGGTTGTCCTTTTCCTCCGCCTGGCCGGAGGCAGGGCCCCTCTAGTTCTGGTCATAGTATCCATTTCTCACTTCTTGCAAACGTGAGTCAAGAATTTCTTCATTACAATTACAATCCAAAGTAAGATCAGCCCCTCTTCTCTGTCTGGGGAACTGGAAACTGGACCGTCGTGAGACAGGTTTTTCCTGACAACTGGAGCAGCATTTTTCCTGGGAGAACCCCCTTGTGTGATTGTTTTTCCTTGCAACTCACGTGCCCGTGCCTCTAGGGTCAAGGTAGGTTTTCCATCCCACTGCCTCAGGTCCTCTCCGTGGTCACGCAGGTAAAACCACAGGGTGCCCCGGGGTGTGTACCTTCTATATCCTCTCTCTTGAGCAGAAGAACGCTGACTCCTAATGGCTGAGATACTGGTCCGTGCAGGTGGAGAATAGGACCTATCATCTTTGAGTTGCTGGACCTCCCAGGACAGTTTCTCCACAGCTGAGACAAGGGAGGAGGAGACAGTTTCTTCGTATTCCTGGAGTCTGCTAACTATGTCATCCACCATCGGTGCTTCTTCTTCTCTCCAGCACAGTACTGCCAACGAACTGGCATATGACACTGGTGTGCTCCGTACCAACTTCCGCCACATGGGTCGCGTGCACTGGACGTCATCTGGATCTTTGGGTGTTTGGTCGTTGTCCAGGTCACTATAAACCACCTCCAGCACGCCTAGTTCTCTCAGGTACTGGATACCTCTCTCCATGGTGGTCCACTTGCCTGGGTGACATATAACATCTTCCTTGAAGGGATACCTTTCCTTCACGCCTGACAGCAGTCGCCTCCAGAGGCTGAGGACCTGTGTCCCTTTTCCCATTGCTTTGTCAATGTCCCCTTCCCTAGCAAGGGATCCCAGCTGTTTGGCTCCTTTCCCCTCTAATTCCAGGCTACTGGCCCCATTATCCCAGCATCGGAGCAGCCAGGTAACAATGTGCTCGCCTGGACGACGGCCAAAATCTTTCCGCATATCTCGCAACTCATTCAGGGATAAGGATCGGGTGGTTTCCGTCTCGTTTACGAGTTCTTCCTCTTCCTCCTGCCCTCCTCGTGATTGCCCTGCTTTTCCATCATCCCTTTCTAAATGACCTGACTTCCGCTTCCAAGATTTCTTCTTCTGTACAGGGGCAACGGATACCAGCAAGGGTTGGTCCTCTGGTTCAGCTCTAGTACCTGTTTGAGTGGCTGCAGTGCTTGTCATGGGGGTTGGAGTAACTGCAGTGACTGTTGCCAGAGTTTGAGTGGCCACAGTGCCTGTCGTGGGGCTTGGAGAAGCTACGATGCCTGTCGCAGGGGTTTGAGTAGGCACAGTGGTTGTCGTGGGGGATCGAGTAGCCACCATGTCTGTTGCCGGGGTTGATCTCTGGACAGTATTCCTGAAGAGTTTTTTAACCCTAAACAAGACCTGAACAACATTCAGGAGACATAGCAATAGGAACATGCTTGTTTGAACATCCCAAGGATATTCAAAATTCTCAGGGAATATTGTGGAGGGCTTCATGAAGAGGATAGAAGAAAAAGGAGTTTCTGAAGATATGGAAGGGAAGATGAACAAGTGGGAGAAAGTGTCCCATCCTGTCTCCCCCCTAAATTCATTCTCCGAGGAGGAAAAAGTGTAATTACTAATAGTTTCTAAGAGGTGGTTCCCGAGGTACAGAAATGATGGCAGTGCAGATACCAGATTAGACTTATGACCAATGATTTTATCACCTCATAAAACAGCAACAAAATGATAATCTTGGCCCAGTTCCGACTGATGATAAACAGCACAAAAGGGAACACATACTGCAAGCAAGGTATTACATGACCCAACATTGAGAGCCAGCCCCACAACTTTGACAGCCAATACATCAACATTGTGACCAATCAATATAATGGATGCTTATAACAATTTTGCCTTAACACACTTTGGTCAGATCTATCGTTATCTCAACCCTTCGTGCCCCACGTTGGGCACCAAAAGGACTCTTGTGGTTTAACCTGGCAGACAGCCAAATACCACGCAGCCGCTCGCTCACTCCCCCCAACACCCAGTGGGACGGGGAGAGAATCGGAAGGGTAAGAGTGAGAAAAACTCGTGGGTTGAGATAAAGACAGTTTAACAGAACAGAAAAATAAGGGAAAATAATAATAATAATGATAGAATATACAAAATGAGTGATGCACAATGCAATTGCTCACCACCTGCGCTGACCGATAAACAAGTAGCAATCGCTACTTCCTGGAACACGCCTACCATTCATATACTGAGCATGACATCACATGGTATGGAATACCCCATTGGCCTGCTGGGCTAGCTGTCCTAGCTGTGCTCCCTCCCAGCTTCTTCCAGAGCATGGAAGCTGGATGTCCTTGACTAGGAGACTACTTACCAACAACTGAAAACATCAGTGTGTTATCAACATTCTTCTCATACTAAATCCAAAACACAGCACTAGGAAGAAATTTAACTCTATCCCAGCCGAAACCAGGACAACACCTTAAAGGGCCTCAGGAAGGAAGACGTTCTATAAATACGAAATACTGATATGCTGTGGACAGCAGCATTATCCTAACTCAGTCAACCATTTTATTCCACATCAAGGCTCTATCATTTTACTGCAGCAAAAATCTTTGGACGTGTGTTTTAATTTGAGAGAGTACCTTTAAGGTCAGAGTAGCATTGAATGCCATTCGTACTGTTAGAACTATATACCCCTCAGTATTCACTGGCGGTGCAGGCGTGTTTTTAAAATGATGAATAGTGATATCACTTGTTTTGTGGACAGAACATACATAGACTGCATCCCTCGGAGACATTGCATGTTACTGGTGCAATGCTGCTTCCTGTCCTTGCCAACTTTGCCAGAGTAGAAGGCTTAGTCAATTCTGATGTGGTGCTGCAAGTTCGGTGGGTGTTGGTCTCTTCTCCCAAATAACTAGCGATAGGACGAGAGGAAATGGCCTCAAGTTGCGCCAGGGGAGGTTTAGACTGGACATTAGGAAAGATTTCTTTACTGAAAGAGTGGTCAGGCCTTGGAACAGGCTGCCCAGGGAAGTGGTTGAGTCACCATCCCTGGAGGTATTTAAGAGACGTGTAGATGAGGCGCTTAGGGACATGGTGTAGTGGGCATAGTGGTGTTGGGTTGATGGTTGGACTCGATGATCTTAGAGGTCTTTTCCAACCTTAATGATTCTATGATTCTATGAAGTTTTGCTCACCTCATGTTTCATTGACAGGTGTGGAGGTCGGATGACAGTTTTGGAAAATTAATTGTAAAATGAGCTGTTGTGGTTTAACCCCAGCCGGCAAATAAACCCCATGCAGCCGCTCGCTCACCCCCCCCACCTCCGGTGGGATGGGGGAGAGAATCGGGAGGGCACAAGTAGGAAAACTCCTGGGTTGAGATAAAAACAGTTTAATAATGGAAATAAAACGAAGTAGAACAGTAACAATAACAATGAGAACAACAACAATAACAGAATATACAAAGCAGGCGATGCACAACGCAACTGCTCACCAACCGCCGACCGCGTGTCACGAACGGGGGGCGAGTCCCTCCACACCCCTGGTTTTTATACTGAGCATGATGTCACATGGTATAGGATACCCCATTGGCCAGCTGGGTCAACCACCCCGGCTGTGCTCCCCGCCCCTGTCCCAGTTTACCCTGCACGTGGCAGGGCATGGGAGGCCAAAAAGAGAAACCAAAACTCCCCAGTGCAAGCACCACCCAGCAACAACCAAAGCATCAATGGGCCATCAACACTCCTCTCATACCAAACCCGAAACACAGCACATCCCCCAAGCTACTGGGAAGAAAGTTAACTCTGTCCCAGCCGGAACCAGGACATGAGCCAACCTATCAGCTCTTGTATCATGGCCAATGGGACTGATCCAGAGATGTCAAAGGAGAGGCTGGTTTAGTAACAGTTGGAGTCTTGGGGTGCAAAGGATGAAGAGAGGTGCTAGTGATGCAGAGAGAATACGTAGAATATGTTGGATTCCTGCTCCTGGAAGATGTGGGAGAATAGAAAGAAAGAGTATGATTGAAGTCTCTAAATGTTATAGATTGGATATCATCAGTTCATGTCTCAGGTAAGAATCAAACAGCTGACACTAAACATACAATAAACAGCTTACTCTTCCTGAGTCATCATTATTTTCCAGGAACAGTACAAAACTAAAACTCCAAATTAAATTCATTTAACTTCCAATTAAATTAATTAAATTCAATGTTTGGCTATCTGTTCAACAGTCAGAAGCTTAAAGTTCCTGTATGGTCAAATTAATATTGTTATATGACTGCTGGAGCAGAATACTATAAAGTTAATAAGGTACTGGCACAGTGCCCAGTTTGATTAACAGGATTTCTTTGGATTGCTGCTTGTGACTATAGGGTTTATCAGTATGGTACTGCTTGTTTCTGTGTCTCATTGTTTTACTGTAAAATAAAGGACAAACCCACACTAAAAGCACTGTCCAGCATATGCTAAGCTTGAAAGCAAGTGTGAATTTTTGGGACATCTGCTCAGGTTTTTTAGATAAGTTATATTAGTTATACTAATAAGTTAAAATCATCGTGTTGAGAACCTTTCCATGTATTATTTTCTGTAAAAATAATTGAAAGTATTGTTTTCATGCAACCTCAAAGTGAGACATTAATAAGGAACCAGAATTTGATTTCATGGATGGAGGTTCTATTCTAAGTTATATGATGGCTCTGTAGATTTTCCTGTAATATCAGTTGATTAAACATACTCTTTTTCTGTTTTCTCCAGCTGACTTAGTGTCGTGGTTTAACCTGTCAGGCAGCCAAATACCACGCAGCCGCTCACTCACTCCCCCCGCCCCCTCAGTGGGACGGGGAGAGAATCGAAAGGGTAAGAGTGAGAAAAACTCATGGGTTGAGATAAAGACAGTTTAATGGAACAGAAAAAGGGAAAATAATAATGATAATGATAGAATATACAAAATGAGTGATGCACAATGCAATTGCTTACCACCCGCGCTGACCGATAACCAAGTAGCGATCAGTACTTCCTGGATCACGCCTACCATTCATATACTGAGCATGACGTCACATGGTATGGAATACCCCATTAGCCAGCTGGGCTGGCTGTCCTGATTATGTTCCCTCCCATCTTGTGTACCTAGCTCAGTCAGTAGGCACGGGAGCTGTCCTTGGACTAGGAGGGCACTTAGCAACAACTGAAAACATCAGTGTGTTATCAACATTCTCCTCATACTAAATCCAAAACACAGCACTAGGAAGAAATTTAACCCTATCCCAGCCGAAACCAGGACACTTAGCCAACTTAATGGACAGCACCTATGAAAAAAAGCTGCCTGTCAACTTTTTGACAATAGCCTGGGTAAGGAAATAAATTCCAATCATAAAGTGATGGAAATGACAGTGGAATGCTTATGCAATCAAGTGGGTTCAGAGGGGATAAATGCTATCACCTCTGTTGGGAGTTGTGGGATTGTAAATGTCTTCTTATACCGTTAAATTGCTGTGTAAAACTGTTTTATTGTTACTTTGTGCTCATTAGTTAGTATCTGGACTGTAGGGTCTTCAAAACAGAAATAGGTTTTTTTCCTCAGCAAAATCGGGCCTCGCTCTGTTACTGGGCTATGTATTTCCATAATGTATGTTCCCTGCCTTCCTGTGGTTTCTGTCTTTGTTAGTGAGAGCTTTAATGTCCCCTCAGGCACTTTATAAGAACCCAGGCTGCTAAGGGAATGCAATGAATTAGCACACTGCCTGTCTGCATGCATCTTCCTCCACTTCCAGGCTCCTTTCAGAGTGAGGCAGAGGTGGCTACATTTCACCTCTATAGTTTTCTTTCCTTGCCTCAGCAGACTGAGGCAGGACAAATGCTGGTGTGGGATAAGTAAAGCCATTATTTTTACTAGAATTAGTAACCAGTTCCATCCTCTGGATGGGTTATTCTGGGGAGGGGAAGTAAAGGCAGAGATGTGAGATGTGCTTTTAAGTTCTCTGTGTAACTGAGCATTTGTACTGAAGAAGGAGAATAAATATATCACTTGATTTTTAAAATCAAATTTCAGTCTTCAAAATTATCCAAAAAAGCTGAGTCACTACCCTGGTACCTCAGTAACACCACTAACACTAATTAGGATCATTGGCACCACTAACTTAAGAGTCACAGAACATTTTGTACAGTTACTGAACATTCTTGATCCAACCTAAATGATTCTATGATTCTATGATTCTATGATTGCTTCTGAGACAGTGTCCATGGGAGAAAAGGGTGTTCCCTCTCCCTTTTATTATTTAATCAGCTTTATTCCTTTCCCTCCTCATGTTCCTGCTTTGGGCTGACCTCTTCCTTGGAGAAGTGGCATTTCCAGGTTATCAAACAGCCCCATTTTCCAATACCTGGAGTTCACATCAGATTCTAATTTTCTAAAATGTAAATAAAGTGCACAGGCATGCTATTTACCACACTCAATGATGAGATATACATGTATACAGTGTGCAAGGAGAGTTAAGAAACTGGAGAGCAAGTACCAGTCAGCTGAAACTATTTTTAGCTTACTCTTAGGGTAAGGAGAAATACTGACCTTGAGAACATGTTTATATATTCTGAGCTAAAAGTATATAGGGAAGACTCTGGAGTGTTCCAGCATCTTTATGCTCATGTTAGTTAAACCTAGAGGAAAACAGGATTCACTATTACCATAAGACAAAGTCTGGTTGAAAACTTTGCTTTTATTTAAATAGTTGACAGTACTGGGAATTTTGTAAGATTGCCTGGAATAGATAAGGTTTTAAATGAGAGGAAAGTTATGCTTTACAGCTTGAGGGGGGTGATTTTTTTCTTACTGTTATTTGTATGTATGGTGAAATGCAAAATGCTGTTGCCCCTGTCCTTCAGAATTTATAGTATGAATAGGCACAACAGGCAAGTGTTAGGGAAAAGAATGCTTTTTAGAAAGGGAATTAAGGCATGTTGAGACTCACTCAAAATCGGAAAAAAGAGTTAGGAACCAAATGTATTCTCAAATTAAAGGACGTGATTAAAGTGGAAAAAATTCAGAGACGAGCAACAAAAATACTGGGTACTGAGCTATAGGGACATAATTCTCAGATGGTCTCCATGTTTTCAAGGTGCATAGCATTTCTTAGAGGTGAGGGGGGAGTTGTCTCAGTTTAAAAGTATTTTAATTTTAGCAGTCTAGAAGAAACCTGACTAGGAGCAAGCAAAGACTTGAAGACCTCCATTACTGTCAGACACCTAAATATGCCAAACAAATGTATTTTGTTTATTCAAGTGGCATTTTCTTCTAATATGCTTTGTGAGTGCTCCCTCTGAAGCTTTTATTTCTTATTTTTTAATCAATTTGTTGACAACATTTCTTTCATGAGAGGGAGTGTTTCAAGCCAAATATTACCTTTACAAGTAAGCATCTTTTCCCCCCGAACATGAACTTGTATGTCTCAAAGTAAATACCATGAAGTCTTGCCCTTTTAAGACTGACCCTTTCCAGCTTATTGGCTTTGATTTCTCTGTTGCAAAATATGTGCATCTACTTGTCTTACAACTCACAGCTAAGGTCCTTTTTGATAACTTCTACTTTGTTATGGCTACCCTCCTTCCGAACCTCTGGCATTGACTCCTGTCAAGCATGTTAGTCTGAACAGCTAATACAATCTCCAGCTATGATTTAAATTAGGGATGCTGAAATTATAAGGAATTTTGTTTGTTTACAGTTTTTCCTTCTGATGCTTTTTTGTCCTCTAAGTCATAATTTAACTAAATTGGCTATATGTGTATTTGCATGTGTAAGTGTAGGACTCAGGGAAGCTTGTTTCCTCAGAATGAACATAAATGAGAACAGGGTTGCTGTGGTAATGATCAAGTTAGCAAGGCTAAATGAAGTATAGGGGCTTTTTTATCCCCTTTCTAGTTTGTGTCCCGGATAAGCTGTGTAGTTCACCTTATGCATGGGTTGTTAGGGTTTTCTGCAACTATTTTTGTGTTAAGTGTATTGGGTAGCTTTTCTGCTAGTGTCAGGTTGAATGCTTGCTTGCTTCAGGTCAATACATCTCAATATTGACTTTGAGAGGGCAATAAATCTTGCTGATCACTAAAATAAATTAGTACTTTTATGGATGGTTACACACACATTTTGAGAGCTAGGTTTCCTGATGGAGAAAGTAACTCATTCTGTCAAAGTGCATGAGAAAGCATCTTGTTTACAAATAATGTCAGGTTGGTATTTGTAAATAATAATGATTGTTATTTTAATGAAGAAGTTTACTGGATGGCTGCTTTAAGTACATGCATAGTTGTAAGTGCATGATTGCATTAGACTTCAGATATCTGTGATCTTCTGGTACTACTGGGGCAGTATCTGAACCTCCAAGCTTCAAGATGGAAACAAAAGAAATCCAGTTTGCTAATACTAGCAATATCCTATAATGAAAAAAGAAAAGGAGGAAGAATAATCTCACAGAGTGCAGATTAGTGGAGCTTTCATTCCTTCTGATCAAGATTTCATTAGTCCTGTCAGAATCTGTGGTCAGAAATCAGTTTTCCATTCTGCAAGAGGTTCTGGTAAGACAAAAACAGGAGAAAGTAAAGCCTGTTTAAGGCAAGCCCTTGTTTTTGTTTTACAGGTGTGCCGTTAGTACCTTTTGATAACATTCTTGAAGATTGTAATGTATATTGTGCCACACAGACTCCAGTTCTCGCTGATCAAGTTGGGCCCTGCAGGGTAAGGGATGCTAAGAGAACTTTGAATGCCCTGACACCAAGAGGAAAGTGTGGAAGTTTGATTGCTGAGTCTCAAAATGGTACAGACAAAATCCAGATAGTCAGAGTGAGTTGTTCATATGTAATATATCTTACAGGCTTTCTTCCTTCTTGAAAACAAGAGGTTCAGAAAGAGTGACAAAAAAATAGAAGCATAGAAAAGCTTCCATAGTAAGAGGGAGATAATAGAATGAGAATCTCTAACATGTAAATATCCTCCCCACTCTTCATCTGTGCCTGGTTAGTGCATCAGTTTAAAATACAGGGGTTTTATCCTTAAAAACACATTCTAAAGGAGAGATTTGCAGTTCAAAAATAATTAGTTATTTACCACTTCTCTAAGAAATAATTCTTCTGCGGCTGGTGAGAGTATAGTTATGTGCACATCAAATATGATCAACTGTAATTGATACAGATTTTAGTAGCCTGTGTGGAGAGAATAGAGAGGTAATGATGCATCACGTGGCTTGTCAGACATGCTTTGGTTGGAATTTGTCTTGTGTATGTCCCTGTAATGCTGCTTGGTTTTGGTGTTGCAAAATGCTTAGTCTTTTGGTGATGTTAGCATCAGTTTTCCAGGAGACTTCATTCCAGCATGATCTGTGAAACTATTCTCAAAATGCATTAATATGCAGGTAGTGAAACAGTGTAGAGGTCTGTAATTCATGTGAAAATGTAAAAATCCCAATTATATCAGCTTCCCTTTCAAATGAAAATAAGCGTACTAGCTTCAGGAAATAGGAGATGAGGTTGGTATCCGCAAGGCCCCTTTTATTGTTCTGTACATTTTGCACTTAGGCTGGAGTTCAAATGAAGGACATGTTTATAAAGATATCTCTTTGTGGCTGGGAGGATATTTGACACAGAGATTCCTGCAAAAGTGGCCGCACTGTGAGATGTGAAGGAGGTGGTAGAGAGGGAGAGTTAAGAAATAGAGAAGCTTTGACAAGAAATCTCTTTTTCTGGCTTAATGAGAAACTGTTCAAAGCACAATTTTTGTACTTTATGTAAGGAGAGTAAGCTTTTAAAAAAGAGAAGGGCAGTATCAGTGAAAAGCTTTTTTATATCTTCTAAGGTATCCATTGTGAGCAAATGGCATGTGCATTGCCCAATAAGTTGGCTGTATGTGCATTTGTCTGAACATAAATAAGCAGAATGCTCCTAAAGTCCTGTGCTTTTCTCCTTAACTTCCTATAGAATATAAGGGGGAGATGATATCTCTCCCCAGTGTTGGGTGCCTCTGGAAATCTGAGGTGAAGGGTAATCAGTTCCAAGGCCCCTACAAGGTTGGAAGATGTTCCTGATACAAAAGGGCAAACTGTGCCTGTGGGAAGAATCAGAGGGAAATAAATGGTATTTCCATGCTCGCTGTGTGGGTTTTTCCTGAAGATGGGAGTGCCAGAACTTGTAATTGTAAGCTTTGTAGACTGAAGACTTTCCTTGTATTGTGTCAGGCAGAACATAGTTTTGAAAAGCAGTATTCTGGAGCATTACCAAAATGTATTTTGGGCCCTGAAATACAATATACGTATTATATTTAGACCTGTTTCAACTTTCCATGCTTTTAAAGCAGTGGATCTCCAACCATACTGTCTCCACAGAGGATCTTGAGCTCTCAAGAATAGCTGTGTGGAAACTGCTATGCTACATTGTAGAACATGTCAGTAAGATGGTAAAGGCCATTTTGAGGCATGATGTCATCTGCTTTCAGTGCTCCTCTTTTTGTTCTCTTCTGAATACCTCCCCTCCACCCCCATTAACTGTCAGACTTAAAAATCCTTTCATCTCCTAGGATCCCAGCAGAAATTCTAATCAGAATGCAGAGCACTTTTAACCAGATCAAAGACCTGTAGTTTGCTTTACTTTGTCCTGTCTCACTCAGATGTCACTATTTCTCACATCAGAGTGGTTTTTGGATGATAGAAACATTAGCATAATGGAGAGAGGTTTTGTGGTGAGGTAACTCTGCTGATTCTGCGTGTAGATTTTATGCCAACAAAGATTTTCAGTGTGTTTGAATGCTATTGTGGAAGATTTATGTTGAGATTCCTCAGGAGGTTTTTTTAATTGCATTAAACCCATGACCACAGTGTACAAAAAAGTATACACACTGTCTGTAAAATGTAAATGTTTGTGTATGGATGTGCTCTCCAAATTCTTGCACAATTTATGTGGAATTTTTCATTGCCTTTCCTTCATTGATAATTGTTTGTTGGAAATTGAGTTATTTCTGCAGATTTCAGTATTTATTGCCTGGGGTCAGTACTTGATTGTAATCACAAAATGGTACAATATCAAACTATTAGAAGTTCTTCTTAGATATGCCATTATATCTTTCATGGTAGCAAGTTACATTTTTGAAGCCTGATTTCAACCGTTAAATAATTTTGGGGTTATAGCGGTCTCCATATATATGAAATAATGCTTATTCCTTGCAAAGCCAGTGTATCAGTAGTTAGTCCAACATCACATGAAAAATAAGTTTCATCTGCACTGTATATCTGCATGTGTGTTTTCAGGTGCAGAAGTTGCAGGTTTTGATATTTTCATGCCAATCAAGCAGTTTAGCATTGTCTGAAAATGTTCAGTTACTCTAAAATATTGCTTATAATAAATGATCACAATGGACCAAAAAAAATTTTGACTCCTGAAATATACTATGCACGTCATTCATTCCCACTAATATGATACCTTGTTTCTGTATATACATCTACAGGATGTAATGAATGCCATTAACCTGTTCCAGCACAAATAGAAAAAGGAGAAGAGACATAGACACAATCCTACAAGATATTTAATTCTTCTGTCCCGGTTTTGGCTGGGATAGGGTTAAATTTCTTCCTAGTGCTGTGTTTTGGATTTAGTATGAGGAGAATGTTGATAACACACTGATGTTTTCAGTTGTTGCTAAGTGCCCTCCTAGTCCAAGGACAGCTCCCGTGCCTACTGACTGAGCTAGGTACACAAGATGGGAGGGAACATAATCAGGACAGCCAGCCCAGCTGGCTAATGGGGTATTCCATACCATGTGACGTCATGCTCAGTATATGAACGGTAGGCGTGATCCAGGAAGTACCAATTGCTACTTGGTTATCGGTCAGCGCGGGTGGTGAGCAATTGCATTGTGCATCACTCATTTTGTATATTCTATCATTATTTATTATTATTATTTTCCCTTTTCTGTTCTATTAAACTGTCTTTATCTCAACCCACGAGTTTTTCTCACTCTTACCCTTTCGATTCTCTCCCCGTCCCACTGGGGGGGCGGGGGGAGTGAGCGAGTGGCTGCGTGGTATTTGGCTGCCTGCCAGATTAAACCACGACATCTTCCTTTGAGGTGTTTTCATTGTCCTAAGGCTGTAGCTGACATAGACTTCATTAGTTCATCAGGTCTTGGCTTTTACTCCCTCTACAGAAATATGTGGGTAAAAAAAAAGATATATAAAAATAAATGAGTCAAAAATATCTGCCTATTATTCAAGTAATGCAGCAGTTATGTTTTGAAATGATATTGAGAAGTGGTGGAAGCATCTGAGGGAAAAATACACTTTGTAACCAGAATGATATGTTTTACCAGTCTGGACACCAGCCTCAGCTGAGTAATCCAAAACAACTTCATTTGCAAAAGATCTGAGCTGCTCTTTGGCAGGTTGGGAGACACAAGCAAGGGAAGCACCAGAGAGGTTTACCTCATTAGAATATTCAAGTGATTTGCAAGTGAATGACAGAAATACCTGTTTTTAATGCCATTGCATTATGGTGGCCAGTGTGTGATGCTGCTTCATGGGAAGAACTGTTGGTCACTATCCAAGCCAGTGCTGTCAGATGTAAGGGTTCTGGTCTTACAGACTCCACTGCCCTTCCGGCTCCAGCATTCACTCATTTCTGCACAGAGGGGCACACATGCTTACTCTCCCCGTCATCTTTCATGGTTTGTCTGTTGTCATTGTCTGTCCGTGGTTTGTCAGAGTCTGAGCTATAGGAATCTTCAGAGAAAATAACTAGCAACTACACTTCAGAACCCAGAACCAAATTTCAGCAAGTCTAATCCTGTAACCATCTCTCATTCAAGTAGGTGTATTAAGTCAGTGGAACTGCTCTGTAAAGTGGTGGAGAACCATCAATAAAAATCTAACACTGAAAAGCATTCAGAAGGATCTCTTCCTGTAACACAGATCTTTTCAGTCATCTTCTTTTCATAGTTCATCTGTCCTTTTGTATAAGCTTTCCTTTAAGCTTGGCAGAAACTGGACAAGAATTTTCTAGGCACTGCATATAAAAGCAGAAAAAGTTGGAAGACTTTCCTTCAACACTAATCTTTTTTTCATGTTGGCAACACTAAAGGGATAAGCATTTGGATTTTTAAAACCTTTCATGTTTAAAACAAGGGAAAAAGAAAGATTCTTCTACAAACAGAACACACATATCAACCTTAGGGGGGAAAAAACTCACAATGTTTCTGGAGTAGATAGAAAGATAAAGCCAGACAGATTCAGAAATGGAAAGAACTGACTCAGTCCACACCCCATGTAGATGCATTTTTCATTTAGTATTGGGAGAAAGGCTTTCATTACCATTCTTGCAAGAAAAGAATATTAGCAGAATTTTCATATCTTTCAACCAGCATCTTTCTTGCCAACAGCTCAAAGCATTCTATGTAGTAGATAGTAATGGAAATAGACTGAAGTATAATGTGAGCAGTAAGTATTTAGGACCAGATCTGAAAAGAATGTTGTACTCATTATATGTTGAAGGAGAAAAGGCAGTTTTGTCTCAGGATTCGACTCATACTCACCTTAAAGCTAAATTTCGTTATATCCAGTGGCATTCTGAAGGTTGTTTCATAAGTTCCTGCACCAGCAAAAAGCCCGGCTGGAGACAGATCATGCATTATATTTTAGAAATATTGAAAGTCTAGACAGAGGTTAAGTTGCAGCCAAAAATGTAAAGAGTCAGCAGTTCATATGAATACAAACGAGCAGGACAGAATAAAGCCTTTTATAAGTTTTAGAATTTAAAACATAAACACATGCAGATATTTATTCATTTGCTAGCTTTGATGACTAATAATTGTCAAGATGATACACTTGCGAATTAACCCCATTCAGCTTCCCCAGAAAGAAACTTCAGGTTCCATTACGGCTCCTGAGCAGTAATGGCAGCCAGAGCCAGGCAGCAGCTCCAAACCCATGTAAACAGAAGAAAAAAGTATATAAAGTTATCATTTCTGTTGAGTTCTCTCTGTTATAGCTTTCCTAAGTAGTGTTAACCAGTACAGCAATCTCTTCCTGTTAAGTAATGTTGAAGATTGCAACTATGAGGAAAAAAAATTGATTTTTTTTATTAGGCTTACAACCGTACTCAGAGCTACCATGATCCCTTCTTTGGGAACTGCTAACTTTGTGGTTATTGTATCCATCAACCTGAATCATTCCTTTATGGTGTGAGTATTTATTCCTTTTTGATCAAAATAAATACAGCAGAAAAAATAATGATGAACTACATCTTTAAGGAATAATCTTGACATGCTGTAGACCATAGCTGTTTTACTACAGATGGGTTGATTATAATTAGAACTATTTGAATTGTTGAATTTGATCTCAGTTTAAATCAGCAAGCAAGAAACCTTAATTCAAATAAAAGAGACTAATCATGTTTCATGTTTATAATTTTATTTATCTTTCTAAAGAAAGCCTTATTGTTGTTTTCTGGTAACCCTTTAAGCCATTTTGTTTTTCTTTGGAATGATTAAACTGAATTTGGAACCATTTTTTTGCTGACCAAGAAAACCATCGTGTATGTACTTATAAGGTTAACAGGTATTTATTTACAGCTTTGATTTATATATTTGATTATCTTTTAAAAAAGAGAGAAGTGTTTACCAGAGTACTATTTTTCATTGATGTAGACAACTCTCTTGAGAAATAAACTTGAATGAAAGTATTACTTTTCTGCAAATGTACACATTTTAATGATTATGTAAATGTTAATTATATTAGATACAATATAGAAAGCATTTATCAGAACATGTTTTGCATTTAAAACTTATCAACTACAGGAAATCTTGTTTCTATTTGGTGAAATTAACAGATTCTCGATTTCAGGATTTTAGTATTTGTAGGTGCCATTTTTTATTCCTCTTTTATTTAGAAGAGGTAAGCATGCATTCCTGCTGTTTTCAGTCACAAGTTACTCATTATTGAGCTGAACTAAACATAACATAGGAGAATAAGGAATATATTATCATTGCAGCTGTAGAAGGGGCAACAGTCATTAAAAATTCTTGTTTCAGTTGCTTAGCTAGTAACTTTCCCTAGTCTATGGTATCCTGCTGGTAAAATTAACTGTAAAATACATGTTTCTTGAGGAAAGAAGATATTTAATACAAGTTGTTGAATTCAGTTTTTTTGGTGAGCAAATTATTTCAAATAGCAATTCTGTTATTTTTTTTATTAGTTTTAACTTACTGAGTCACACTACTCAGTAGCACAAGAAGGTGATGTGAGCAAAAGTGGGGGTAGCCATTCAAATGAAAAGGTTAGGCCATTTTAACTTTATCTTCATACATCATGTATAAAATAACAAAATAGATTAAAAATGAGAGAGGATTTATCCTTTACTTTAAAAAATATATTTTTGTGCCATTGCAACCAGTGTGTACTCAAAATGCTGAACAGTTTAAATGTCACAATTTCAAAACACAGAAATAAGTAAAAAGCCAAAAGGCTTCCAGATCAGGCAGAAAATTTGCTGGGAATGTCAGTGGCTGTGAATATCTTACTGTATTCAGTAATAAAAGAGAGAGAGAAGGCAAATTATGACATAAGTTATGGTGTTGATTCATTGCCATTAGCGATGGTTTTCTATGGGGTGAATCGGGGTGTTCATGGCTTAGGTGGATGTCCTGGTTTCAGCTGGGATAGGGTTAAATTTCTTCCTAGTGCTGTGTTTTGGATTTAGTATGAGGAGAATGTTGATAACACACTGATGTTTTCAGTTGTTGCTAGGTGCCCTCCTAGTCCAAGGACAGCTCCCATGCCTACTGACTGAGCTAGGTGCACAAGATGGGAGGGAACATAATCAGGACAGCCAGCCCAGCTGGCTAATGGGGTATTCCATACCATGTGACGTCATGCTCAGTATATAAATGGTAGGCGTGATCCAGGAAGTACCGATCGCTACTTGGTTATCAGTCAGCGCGAGTGGTGAGCAATTGCATTGTGCATCACTCATTTTGTATATTCTATCATTATTTATTATCATTATTTTCCCTTTTCTGTTCTGTTAAACTGTCTTTATCTCAACCCACGAGTTTTTCTCACTCTTACCCTTCCGATTCTCTCCCCGTCCCACTGAGGGGGCGGGGGGAGTGAGTGAGCGGCTGCATGGGGTTTGGCTGCCTGCCAGGTTAAACCACGACAGTCCTTTTTGGCGCCCAACGTGGGGCTCGAAGGGTTAAGATAACAATAGATCTGACCAAAGTGAGTTAAGGCAAAATTGTTATAAGCATTCGTTATATTGATTGGTCACAATGTGGATGTATTGGCTGTCAAAGTTGTGGGGCTGGCTCTCAATGTTGGGTCATGTAATACCCTGCTTGCAGTATGTGTTCCCTTTTGTGCTGTTTATCATCAGTCGGAACTGGGCCAAGATTATCATTTTGCTGCTGTTTTATGAGGTGATAAAATCATTGGTCGTAAGTCTAATCTGGTATCTGTACTCGGCACTGCCGTCATTTCTGTACCTCGGGAATCACCTCTTAGAAATTATTAGTAATTGCACTTTTTTCTCCTCGGAGAATGAATTTAAGGGGGAGACAGGATGGGACACTTTCTCCCACTTGTTCATCTTCCCTTCCATATCTTCAGAAACTCCTTTTTCTTCTATCCTCTTCACAAAGATGTCCACAATATTCCCTGAGAATTTTGAATATCCTTGGGATGTTCAAACAAGCATGATCATATTGCTATGTCTCCTGAATGTTGTTCAGGCCTTGTTTGGGATTAAACAACTATTCAGGAATACTGTCCAGAGATCAACCCTCAGGAACAAGAAAAGAGGGAGGGCAAATGGTGGTGCCTCGTCTGGGCGGGCGGAGCGACGAGTCTCAGGGGCGGTGAGCAGCGGGAGATCAACCCCGGCAACAGACACGGTGGCTACTCAAAACCCCACGACAGGTACTGCGGCTACTTCAACCCCCACGACAACCCCTGTGGCTACTCAACCCCCGGCAACAGTCACCGTAGCTTCTCCAACCCCTGTGACAGGCACTGCAGCCACTCAAACTCCGGCAACAGTCACTACAGTTACTCCAACCCCCATGACAAGCACTGCAGCTACCCAAACCCCAGCAACAGGCACTACAGCTGAACCAGAGGACCAACCCTTGCTGGTATCCGTTGCCCCTGTACAGAAGAGGAAATCTTGGAAGCGGAGGTCAGGTCGTTTAGAAAGGGATGGTGGAAGAGTAGGGACATCACAAGGAGAGGAGGAGGAAGAGGAAGAACTCATAAACGAGACGGAAACCACCCGATCCCTATCCCTGAGTGAGCTGCGAGATATGCGGAAAGATTTCAGCCGTCGTCCAGGCGAGCATATTGTTACCTGACTGCTCCGATGCTGGGATAACGGGGCCAGTAGCCTGGAATTAGAGGGGAAGGAGGCCAAACAGCTGGGATCCCTTGCTAGGGAAGGGGGCATTGACAAAGCAATTGGAAAAGGGACACAGGTCCTCAGCCTCTGGAGGCGACTGCTGTCAGGCGTGAAGGAAAGGTATCCCTTCAAGGAAGATGTTATATATCGCCCAGGCAAATGGACCACTATGGAGAGAGGTATCCAGTACCTGAGAGGCTTAGGCATGCTGGAGGTGGTTTATAGTGACCTGGACAACGACCAAACACCCAAAGATCCAGATGACGTCCAGTGCACGCGACCCATGTGGCGGAAGTTGGTACGGAGCGCACCAGCGACGTATGCCAGTTCGTTGGCAGTACTGTGCTGGAAAGAGGAAGAAGCACCAACGGTAGATGACGTGGTTAGCAGACTCCGGGAATACGAAGAAACTGTCTCCTCCTCCCTTGTCTCAGCTGTGGAGAAACTGTCCTGGGAGGTCCAGCAACTCAAAGATGATAGGTCCTATTCTCCACCTGCACGGACCAGTATCTCAGCCATTAGGAGTCAGCGTTCTTCTGCTCAAGAGAGAGGATATCGAAAGTACACACCCCGGGGCACCCTGTGGTTTTACCTGCGTGACCACGGAGAGGACATGAGGCAGTGGGATGGAAAACCTACCTTCATCCTAGAGGCACGTGTACGTGAGTTGCAAGGAAAACAATCACACAAGGGGGTTCTCCCAGGAAAAATACTGCTCCAGTTGTCAGGAAAAACCTGTCTCACGACGGTCCAGTTTCCAGCGAACAGTTCCCCAGACAGAGTAGAAGGGCTGATCTTACTTTGGATTGTAATGAAGAAATTCTTGCCTCGCATTTGCAAGTGAGAGATGGATACTATGACCAGGACTAGAGGGGCCCTGCCTCCAGCCAGGTGGAGGAAAGGGACAACTGGGTTTACTGGACTGGGTGGATTCGAAGGCCTGGCACATCAGAACCACAGGAGTATAAGGCTCTCGTAGACACCAGTGCACAGTGCACCCTGATGCCATCCAGCTATGAAGGGGCAGAACCCATTTGTATTTCTGGAGGGACAGGGGGATCCCAAGAGTTAACTGTATTGGAGGCCGAAGTGAGCCTAACCGGGAATGAGTGGCAGAAGCACCCCACTGTGACTGGCCCAGAGGCTCCGTGCACCCTTGGCATAGACTACCTCAGGAGAGGGTATTTCCAGGACCCAAAAGGGTACCGGTGGGCTTTTGGTATAGCTGCCCTGGAGACGGAGGAAATTAAACAGCTGTCCACCTTGCCCGGTCTCTCGGAGGACCCTTCTGTTGTGGGGTTGTTGAGGGTTGAAGAACAACAAGTACCAATCGCTACCACAACAGTGCACCAGCGGCAATATCAGTGGAATATACTGAGCCAATACCAGTGGAATATACAAGAAACTGTGGATGAGCTTCTCATAAGATGAGAACAAGTATTTTATTTAAAATGGATTTTTAAGAACAGGATGAATATTTAGAGCTTGGACATGGTTTTTGACTTTGTCGCTTTTATTCTGGAAAAATTTAAGTTAGGAGCTGGAGATGAAATATATGCAGAAAGTAGTGTTGGCTCTCTAGTGTCCTGATGTTGGGTATAGGAGTTGCGTAGCCTACCACAGCTGTTAAATAGAAAATACATGTTGGGTTGAGTGTACATGTTGTAAAGCTGATCCACTTACCTGGGTTTATTCAGGATTTTGTTTTAATTGTTTTTCTCTTATTTGTAAATGAAAGTAATGCTTATAAGAAGGTGGGACTGGAGATCCATTAAGAACGTGAAATGCTTTGAAGCATTCCAGGCCATATTACAGTGTAGGTTAGCATGGAAAGGGATTTCTGTCTGTCTGTCTGTCTGTCTATTGATTTTGGTGGGGTTTTTGTTTTTTTGTGGTGTTTTTTTTTTGTCTTTACAATGTTTGAAAAAAAATTATCCAGGAGACTAATGTGAGTGCTAATAATATCTATACAAGCAGTTTCATGACACTGTTGGTTTCCTACTGTGGAAACAGTATCAGCTCTCGCGGGGTGCACAGAAGCTGAGCTGGAACCAAAGTGGAACTCTGATGTTCCACTGCATGAGAATTCCCGTTCTGCACCACCTTTTGTAAGAAGATTGTCAGTATGGTTGAATGATGGCAAGTCATGTGCTGGTTTTATAGTGTAGACTGATGGAGAGAAGGACAAAGGCACTAGAATCTTTTTTCCTGTGTTACCTCAGTCAACATATGAAATATAAGGCTCACGTGCACTTTTCAGTGAGAACTTCGCTTCTTTTTCTGTATACAAGGAAAAACCCATATGATCTTAATTTTAAATTTTAAGCTTTGTCAGTAATGGTGAAGACATTCGGTTTAGTAATGTGATCCAATAGAGTATCTGTTGTGTTGCGATCTGAGAATTTCTGTGGTTTTGATGTATGTTGCTGCATAGTATGTAGTAACGGATAGCAGATGTGATGCAGGTTCCAGAAGATGAAAACTTTTGGAAATGGAAAGAACATTAAGATGACCTTGATAAGGGATGAAATAATGCACCACAAGTATAGATCTGATCTTCTTTTGTTCTATCAATCAAAATTACTGTGACAGGGAGGAGAGAGACCCACTTCAGCCTATGTCTTTCTTTAGCATACAAATTATTGGGAATGTTCATTTTCAAATAGCTGGCTGTTTTTATTTACAGAAATGGATGTTTATGCTTTTGTAGGACTGAAAATGTTTGGTCAACAATCGATTATTAAGATATTTAGAAAATTATACAATTATATCCATCAGGCCATAGATTTCTTTTTGGTCCCAGTAATAAAGAAATTTGAAGCCAACTTACATTGCTTCATTCCGATGGTTCATTTTTTCTGAATACTTTCATTTTATTCAGAAATGTCCAAAAGCATTGAAGTGCAGAACAAAAATGAAAATAAGCAGGTACATTTATCCAACTTGTATAGCTACTTAATTCTGTAGCATATACATTCCTGCCTGTGAAAAAGTGTTATACTCCCTAAGAAGCTTGTGTTGCAAACAGACTTACAAAACAATGCTTTGCTGTAATTGAATAGAGGTACTGATAAGCAAAGGTCATAGCTTAACATTTTTCGGAGGTGATTTCTGAGGTTATTACTCTCTCTCTTTTCCAGAAATGGGAAATTAAGGTGCAAACTTCTGAATGTAAGATGCCCAGTAGCAAAGTGAAAAAACAGTGAATTCAGGGTGCCTACTTTTTTTTGATGTTTTAGTGCTACTTTAATAGTGAGCTATTTTTAAAGCTGCATGCTCCAGATAACATACTGTCTGCTGGAATGAGGCCAGTTGCATTTTTCAGTGCTTCTATGTACCAAGCACTCCAGTCACTCTGCTCAGCTACCTGTGACTGTGCCTTCTGGCAGAGTCCCAGTTACCTCTTTTTCTGTTTCTGTCCTGTCCTTTACTTGGTAAATCTTTGGTTCCTAGGCAGAATAATCTCTTCCTTACTCCTATGGAGGGGGGGAAGGAGGGAGGGATGACAGGATGGGATGGGATGGGACAGGATGGGGCAGGGGGAGCTTAGATAGAAGCCCAAGCCCCTCCTATCAGCTGATGATATCTCCTCATCATCATACCCCTTACCTATTTGCTAAAATCCTGACATGACCCCTGTCCCTGAAGGAGAATGCCCCCAGGCTTTTCAGCTGCCTCACTGTCTCCTCTTTGCTATGCCAGTTAGAAAGCCTGAGGGGCTCTGTTAAATGTCAGGTTGGTTGTTTCAGGAATAATGCTGCCGCAGCTATCTTCTCAGCAGTTGGTTTCCATCTTCACCACCGTGACATATTTTGTGGGACACTGGGCTGCACATCCTTGAAATGTGCCAGAGTTGTAGCCCTTGCCTCCCAGCTTTTGTCTAATTAATGACCCATGTGCATGTGTGGTGTGTAAGGATCTCAGCATGTAGTCTAATCAAATAGTTAGCTTTTAGGTTACATTGACATTGTTTATCTTAGGGGTTAGATGCACCAAGGATGGTGAATCCCAGTGTCCTGGTTTCGGCTGGGAGAGGGTTAAATTTCTTCCTAGTGCTGTGTTTTGGATTTAGTATGAGGAGAATGTTGATAACACACTGATGTTTTCAGTTGTTGGTAAGTAGTCTCCTAGTCAAGGACATCCAGCTTCCATGCTCTGGAAGAAGCTGGGAGGGAGCACAGCCAGGACAGCTAGCCCAGCTGGCCAACGGGGTATTCCATACCATGTGACGTCATGCTCAGTATATGAATGGTAGGCGTGATCCAGGAAGTTCCGATCGCTACTTCGTTATCGGTCAGTGCGGGTGGTGAGCAATTGCATTGTGCATCACTCATTTTGTATATTCTATTATTATAATTATTATTTTCTCTTTTCTGTTCTATTAAACTATCCTTATCTCAGCCCACGAGGTTTTCTCACTCTCACACTTTCGATTCTCTCCCCGCCCCACCAGGGGGGGTAGTGAGCAAGCGGCTGCATGGGATTTGGCTGCCTGCCAGGTTAAACCACGACAGTCCTTTTTGGCACCCAACGTGGGGCACGAAGGGTTGAGATAACAATAGATCTGACCAAGGCGCGTTAAGGCAAAATTGTTATAAGCATTCATTATATTGATTGGTCACAATGCTGATTTATTGGCTCTCAAAGTTGTGGGGCTGGCTCTCAATGTTGGGTTATGTAATACATTGCTTGCAGTATGTGTTCCCTGTTGTGCTGTTTATCATTATTCGGAACTGGGCCAAGATTATCATTTTGCTGCTGTTTTATGAGGCGATAAAATCATTGCTCGTAAGTTTAATGTGGTATCTGCACTGCCGTCATCTCTGTACCTCGGGAACCACCTCTTAGAAACTATTAGTAATTACACTTTTTCCTCCTCGGAGAATTAATTCAGGGGGGAGACAGGATGGGACACTTTCTCCCACTTGTTCATCTTCCCTTCCATATCGTCAGAAACTCCTTTTTCTTCTATCCTCTTCATGAAGACGTCCACAATATTCCCTGAGAATTTTGAATATCCTTGGGATGTTCAAACAAGCATGATCATATTTCTATGTCTCCTGAATGTGGTTCAGGCCTTGTTTAGGGTTAAACAACTATTTAGGAATACTGTCCAGAGATCAACCCTCAGGAACAACATAAGAGGGAGGGCAAACGGTGGTGCCTCGTCTGGGCGGGCGGAGCGGCGGGTCCCGGGGGCAGCAAGCGGCGGGAGAACAACCCCGGCAACAGACACGGTAGCTACTCAAACTTCCACGACAGGCACTGCGGCTACTTCAACCCCCACGACAACCCCTGTGGCTACTCAAACCCCCGTAGCAGTCACCGCAGTTACTCCAAGTGCCGTGACAGGCACTGCAGCTACCCAAACCCCAGCAACAGGTACTAGAGCTGAACCAGAGGACCAACCCTTGCTGGTATCCGTTGCCCCTGTACAGAAGAGGAAATCTTGTAGGCGGAAGTCAGGTCGTTTAGAAAGGGATGATGGAAGAGCAGGGCCATCACGAGGAGAGGAGGAGGAAGAGGAAGAACTCATAAACGAGACGGGAACCACCCGATCCCTATCCCTGAGTGAGCTGCGAGATATGCGGAAAGATTTCGGCCGTCGTCCAGGCGAGCATATTGTTACCTGGCTGCTCCGATGCTGGGATAACGGGGCCAGTAGCCTGGAATTAGAGGGGAAGGAGGCCAAACAGCTGGGATCCCTTGTTAGGGAAGGGGGCATTGACAAAGCAATTGGAAAAGGGACACAGGCCCTCAGCCTCTGGAGGCGACTGCTGTCAGGCGTGAAGGAAAGGTATCCCTTCAAGGAAGATGTTATATATCGCCCAGGCAAATGGACCACCATGGAGAGAGGTATCCAGTACCTGAGAGAACTAGGCGTGCTGGAGGTGGTTTATAGTGACCTGGATGACACCCGAACACCCAAAGATCCAGATGACGTCCAGTGCACGCGACCCATGTGGCGGAAGTTGTTACGGAGCGCACCAGTGACGTATGCCAGTTCGTTGGCAGTACTGTGCTGGAAAGAGGAAGAAGCGCCAACGGTAGATGACGTGATTAGCAGACTCCGGGAATACGAAGAAACTGTCTCCTCCTCCCTTGTCTCGGCTGTAGAGAAACTGTCCCGAGAGGTCCAGCAACTCAAAGACGATAGGTCCTATTCTCCACCTGTACGGACCAGTATCTCAGCCATTAGGAGTCAGCGTTCTTCTGCTCAAGAGAGAGGATATAGAAGGTAAACACCCCGGGGCACCCTGTGGTTTTACCAGCGTGACCACGGAGAGGACATGAGGCAGTGGGATGGAAAACCTACCTTCATCCTAGAGGCACGTGTACGTGAGTTGCAAGGAAAAACAATCACACAAGGGGGTTCTCCCAGGAAAAATGCTGCTCCAGTTGTCAGGAAAAACCTGTCTCACGACGGTCCAGTTTCCAGTGAACAGTTCCCCAGACAGAGTAGAAGGGCTGATCTTACTTTGGACTGTAATGAAGGAATTCTTGACTCACGTTTGCAAGAAGTGAGAAGCGGATACTATGACCAGGACTAGAGGGGCCCTGCCTCCGGCCAGGTGGAGGAAAGGGACAACCGGGTTTACTGGACTGTGTGGATTCGATGGCCTGGCACATCAGACCCACAGGAGTATAAGGCTCTCGTAGACACTGGTGCACAGTGCACCCTAATGCCATCAAGCTATAAAGGGGCAGAACCCATTTGTATTTCTGGAGTGACAGGGGGATCCCAAGAGTAACTGTATTGGAGGCCGAAGTGAGCCTAACCGGGAACGAGTGGCAGAAGCACCCCATTGTGACTGGCCCAGAGGCTCCGTGCATCCTTGGCATAGACTACCTCAGGAGAGGGTATTTCCAGGACCCAAAAGGGTACCGGTGGGCTTTTGGTATAGCTGCCCTGGAGACGGAGGAAATTAAACAGCTGTCCACCTTGCCCGGTCTCTCAGAGGACCCTTCTGTTGTGGGGTTGTTGAGGGTTGAAGGACAACAAGTACCAATTGCTACCACAACAGTGCACCGGCGGCAATACCGCACCAACCGAGATTCCCTGATCCCTATCCATGAGCTGATTCGTCGACTGGAGAGCCAAGGAGTGATCAGCAAGACTCGCTCACCCTTCAACAGTCCCATATGGCCAGTGCGAAAGTCCAATGGAGAGTGGAGACTAACAGTGGACTATCGTGGCCTGAACGAAGTCACGCCACCACTGAGTGCTGCCATGCCGGACATGCTAGAACTCCAATATGAACTGGAGTCAAAGGCAGCCAAGTGGTACGCCACAAGTGACATCGCTAATGCATTCTTCTCCATCCCTTTGGCGGCAGAGTGCAGGCCACAGTTTGCTTTCACTTGGAGGGGCGTCCAGTACACCTGGAACCGACTGCCCCAGGGGTGGAAACACAGCCCTACCATTTGCCATGGACTGATCCACACCGCACTGGAACAGGGTGAGGCTCCAGAACACATGCAATACATTGATGACATCATCGTGTGGGGCAACACAGCAGAGGAAGTTTTTGAGAAAGGGGAGAGAATAGTCCAAATCCTTCTGAAGGCCAGTTTTGCCTTAAAACAAAGTAAGGTCAAGGGACCTGCACAGGAGATCCAGTTTTTAGGAATAAAATGGCAAGATGGACGTCGTCAGATCCCAACGGATGTGATCAATAAAATAACAGCCATGTCCCCACCAACTAGCAAAAAGGAAACACAAGCTTTCTTAGGCGTTGTGGGCTTTTGGAGAATGCATATTCCAGATTACAGCCTGATTGTAAGCCCCCTCTATCAAGTGACCCAGAAGAAGAACGACTTCAAATGGGGCCCTGAGCAACAACAAGCCTTTGAACAAATGAAACGGGAGATAGTTCAGGCAGTAGCCCTTGGGCCAGTCCGGGCAGGACAAGATGTGAAGAATGTGCTCTACACCGCAGCCGGGGAGAATGGCCCTACCTGGAGCCTCTGGCAGAAAGCACCAGGGGAGACTCGAGGTCGACCCTTAGGGTTCTGGAGTCGGGGATACAGAGGATCCGAGGCCCGCTACACTCCAACTGAGAAGGAGATATTGGCAGCATATGAAGGGGTTCGAGCTGCTTCGGAAGTGGTTGGTACTGAAGCACAGCTCCTCCTGGCACCCCGACTGCCGGTGCTGGGCTGGATGTTCAAAGGGAGGGTCCCCTCTACACATCATGCAACCGATGCTACGTGGAGTAAGTGGGTCGCACTGATCACACAACGGGCCCAAATGGGAAACCCGAGTCGCCCAGGAATCTTGGAGGTGATCACGAACTGGCCAGAAGGCAAAGATTTTGGCATATCCCCAGAGGAGGAGGTGACGCGTGCTGAAGAGGCCCCACTGTATAACAAACTACCAGAAAACGAGAAGCAATATGCCCTGTTCACTGATGGGTCCTGTCGCCTTGTGGGAAAACATCGGAGGTGGAAGGCTGCGGTATGGAGTCCTATACGCCAAGTGGCAGAAACTGCTGAAGGAGAAGGTGAATCGAGCCAGTTTGCAGAGGTGAAAGCCATCCAGCTGGCCTTGGACATTGCTGAACGAGAAAAATGGCCAGTCCTTTATCTCTATACTGACTCATGGATGGTGGCAAATGCCCTGTGGGGGTGGTTGCAGCAGTGGAAGCAGAACAACTGGCAGCGCAGAGGTAAACCCATCTGGGCTGCCACATTGTGGCAAGATATTGCTGCCCGGGTAGAGAACCTGGTTGTAAAAGTACGTCATGTAGATGCTCACGTACCCAAGAGTCGGGCCACTGAAGAACACCAAAACAACCAGCAGGTGGACCAGGCTGCTAAGATAAGGGTGAATTGTTTATAGCTCCGTGGGCCCATGACGCCTCAGGCCATCAAGGAAGAGATGCAACATATAGATGGGCTCGTGATCGAGGGGCGGACTTGACCATGGACGCTATTGCACAGGTTATCCATGAATGTGAAACATGCACTGCAATCAAGCAAGCCAAGCGAGTAAGGCCTCTTTGGTATGGAGGACGATGGCTGAAATATAAATATGGGGAGGCCTGGCAGATTGATTATATCACACTCCCACAAACCCGACAGGGCAAGCGCTATGTGCTCACCATGGTGGAAGTAACCACCGGATGGCTGGAAACATATCCCGTGCCCCATGCCACCTCCCGGAACACCATCCTGGGCCTGGAAAAGCAAGTCCTATGGTGACATGGCAATCCACAAAGGATTGAGTCAGACAACAGGACTCATTTCCGAAACACCCTCATAGACACCTGGGCCAAAGAGCATGGCATGGAGTGGGTCTATCACATCCCCTATCACGCACCAGCCTCCGGGAAAATCGAACGATACAACGGACTGCTAAAGACTACGCTGAGAGCAATGGGTGGTGGGACATTCAAGCATTGGGACACACATTTAGCAAAGGCCACCTGGTTAGTCAACACCAGGGGATCTGTCACTTGTGCTGGCCCTGCCCAATCAAAACCCTTACGTACTGTAGATGGAGATAAAGTCCCTGTCGTGCACATAAGAAATATGCTGGGGAAGACAGTCTGGATTACTCCTGCCTCTGGCAAGGGAAAACCCATCCATGGGATTGCTTTTGCTCAAGGACCTGGGTGCACTTGGTGGGTGATGCGAAAGGATGGGGAGGTCCGGTGTGTACCTCAAGGGGATTTGATGTTTTGGGTTTGGTGTGAAAGGAGCGTTGATGGCCCATTGATGCTTTGGCTGTTGCTGGGTGATGCTTGCACCGGGAGGGGGGAGCACAGCCGGGGTGGTGGACCCAGCTGGCCAATGGGGTATTCTATACCGTGTGACATCATGCTCAGTATAAAAACCAGGGGTGGAGGGGGGCTCGCCCCCGTTCATGACATGCGGTCGGCTGTTGGTGAGCAGTTGCGTTGTGCATTGCCTGCTTTGTGTATTCTGTTATTGTTGTTGTTCTCATTGTTATTATTACTGTTCTACTTCGTTTTATTTCAATTCTTAAAATGTTTTTATGTCAACCCGGGAGCTTTCCTACTTGTGCCCTCCCGATTCTCTCCCCCATCCCACTGGAGGGGGGGTGATCGAGCGGCTGCGTAGGGTTTATTTTTGCTGGCTAGGGTTAAACCACGATAATTAATCTAGTTGATAACTTGTGTACCAGCTTTCAAGCAGGTGGAGAATTAGTTGAAGTAATGACGGGCATAGCTGAGCTAGTAAAATGGTAACAATCAAAACAGTATTTTACTTACATATGCCTTTTTTTACAGTCTTTGTGTTAATCAGTTTTCAGAGAGATGAGTAAAGATTCCAGCAGAACTAACCCTTTGTTGAGCTTTAATACAGCAAGTTTTAGCCTGACATACTTAGAAATTGCTGAGATTCAAAATTCTCCCCAAAGCAAGAAATTTAGTGTGTTGTACAGTTCTTAATTTCTCTCTATATGTTTTTCTATGCCAGGATACCAGGAAAAGCTATAATTAATGCAAGTGTTGGTTTTAAATTAGACTTTATTGTGGTTGCATGGGGACAAGGGAAGACACTAGAGAGTATCTTATCAGAATCACTATAGCAACAATTCTCCCCATCATTCTCCATATTTTCCTCAGCCTTGATACTCTATTCAATCACGAGATTATTAATGGCATTTATATTCAAAACCAGTCATTTCAACTGTAAAAGCCCAGAAATATTTTTAAGAGAGAGAAATCCTAGTAGCTGTGTCCTTTACAGTCAATAGTTTGGTGAAAAGTTGGGCTTTTTATTATTGTTGTTATTATTATGACAATAATTTTCCTTTTTTTTGTTAACTGCTGCTCTTCAAACAAATTCATCTTTATGGTGAAAGTAGTATGGATTCTTCATGTGCGTGAGAAGAAAATCTGATTTTCCTGCCCGTCTTTTCCAAAAGGAGTGGGAGAGGTGGAGGGTGCTGGGTAACGAGACACACTATTATCCTAGGAGGAGGAGAAAAATAGGAACACTATATTAAAGTGCCTGATTGGTTTCTTTAATTGGGGATATATCTCTAAGCAACAAGAAGTGAAGCAAATCTCCCATGCTATCTATCTCATCATGGTAGAATTCTCAATACTTGGTGAAGTAAAGAGGGGGGCCAGCAAAACTGCTACCATGGACTTCCGGAGGACGGACTTTGGCCTGCTCAGGACACTGGTCGAGAGGGTCCCTTGGGAGACGGTCCTGAAGGGCAAAGGGGTCCAGGAAGGCTGGACGTTCTTCAAGAAGGAAGTCTTAAAGGCGCAGGAGCGGGCTGTCCCCATGTGCCTTAAGAAGAACGGGCGGGGAAGATGACCGGCCTGGCTGAACGGGGAGCTCTGGCTGGGACTCAGGAAAAAAAGGAGAGTTTATCACTTGTGGAAGACGGGGCAGGCAACTCAGGAAGAGTACAGGGATCTCGTTAGGTCGTGCAGAGAGGAAATTAGAAAGGCAAAAGCCCGGCTAGAACTCAACCTGGCCACTGTCGTGAGACAACAAAAAATGCTTTAACAAGTATATTAATGACAAAAGGAGAGCCAAGGAGAATCTCCATCCTCTATTGGATGCGGGGGGGAACGTTGCCACCAAGGACGAGGATAAGACTGAGGTACTCAATGCCTTCTTTGCCTCAGTCTTTAGTAGTCAGAGCAGTTATCCTCAGGGTACTCAGCCCCCTGAGCTGGAAGACAAGGACGACGAGCAGGATAAACCCCCCATAATCCAAGAGGAAGAAGTTAATGACCTGCTACGCCACCTGGACGTTCACAAGTCTATGGGGCCGGATGGGATCCACCCGAGGGTACTGAGGGAGCTGGCGGAGGAGCTTGCCGATCCGCTCTCCATCATTTATCAGCAGTCCTGGTTAACTGGGGAGGTCCCGGACGACTGGAGGCTCGCCAATGTGACGCCCATCTACAAGAAGGGCCGGAAGGAGGATCCGGGGAACTACAGGCCGGTCAGCCTGACCTCGGTGCCGGGGAAGATCATGGAGCGGTTTGTTTTGAGGGCGCTCACGAGCCATGTCCGGGACAACCAGGGGATCAGGCCCAGCCAGCACGGGTTCATGGAAGGCAGGTCCTGCTTGACCAACCTGATCGCCTTCTATGACCAGGTGACCCACCTGGTGGATGAGGGAAAGGCAGTGGATGTGGTCTACCTGGACTTCAGTAAAGCCTTTGACACTGTCTCCCACAGCATTCTCCTAGAGAAGCTGGCGGCTCACGGCCTAGACAGGTGCACTCTTCGCTGGGTAAAAAACTGGCTGGACGGCTGGGCCCAGAGAGTTGTGGTGAACGGAGTTAAATCCAGTTGGCGGCCGGTCACGAGCGGTGTTCCCCAGGGCTCAGTTTTGGGGCCGGTCCTGTTCAATATCTTTATCAACGATCTGGATGAGGGGATCGAGTGCTCCCTCAGTAAGTTTGCAGACGACACCAAGTTGGGCGGGAGTGTTGATCTGCTCGAGGGTAGGAAGGCGCTGCAGAGGGACCTGGACAGGCTGGATCGATGGGCTGAGGCCAACTGTATGAGGTTCAACAAGGCCAAGTGCCGGGTCCTGCACTTGGGCCACAACAACCCCAGGCAACGCTACAGGCTTGGGGAAGAGTGGCTGGAAAGCTGCCCGGAGGAAAAGGACCTGGGGGTGCTGGCTGACAGCCGGCTGAACATGAGCCGGCAGTGTGCTCAGGTGGCCAAGAAGGCCAACGGCATCCTGGCTTGTATCAGAAATAGTGTGGCCAGCAGGAGCAGGGAGGTGATCCTGCCCCTGTACTCGGCACTGGTGAGGCCGCACCTCGAATCCTGTGTTCAGTTTTGGGCCCCTCACGACAAGAAGGACATTGAGGTGCTGGAGCGTGTCCAGAGGAGGGCAACGAAGCTGGTGAAGGGCCTGGAGCACAAGTCTGATGAGGAGCGGCTGAGGGAACTGGGGTTGTTTAGCCTGGAGAAGAGGAGGCTGAGGGGAGACCTCATTGCGCTCTACAACTACCTGAAAGGAGGTTGTAGCGAGGTGGGTGTTGGTCTCTTCTCCCAAGTAACTAGCGATAGGACGAGAGGAAATGGCCTCAAGTTGTGCCAAGGGAGGTTTAGACTGGACATTAGGAGAAATTTCTTTACTGAAAGAGTGGTCAGGCCTTGGACCAGGCTGCCCGGGGAAGTGGTTGAGTCACCATCCCTGGAGGTATTTAAGAGACGTGTAGATGAGGCGCTTAGGGACATGGTTTAGTGGGCATGGTGGTGTTGGGTTGATGGTTGGACTTGATGATCTTAGAGGTCTTTTCCAACCTTAATGATTCTATGATTCTATGAAGCAAAATGCAGGTGAAATTTAGAAAGTCTTGAAAAAATCTGGAGGCCTAAGAGATCATACAGGTCTGTGCTGTCGTGGTTTAACCCTAGCCAGCAACTAAACACCACACAGCTGCTCGCTCACCCCCCCCACCTCCGGTGGGATGGGGGAGAGAATCAGGAGGGCAAAAGTGGGAAAACTCGTGGGTTGAGATAGAGACAGTTTAATAATTGAAATAAAACAAAGTAGAACAGTAGTAATAATAATAACAACAACAGCAATAATAGAATATACAAAGCAGGCGATGCACAATGCAACTGCTCACCACCCGCTGACCGATGCCCAGCCCGTCCCCAGAGCCGCAAATCCCCCTTCCCAGACCACTCCTCCTAGTTTATATACTGAGCATGATGTGCTATGGTATGGAATACCCCGTTGCCAGTTGGGTTAGCTCTCCTGGCTATGCTCCCTCCCAGCTTCTTGTGCACCTGGCAGAGCATGGGAAGCCGAAAAGTCCTTGACCAGTGTAAGCAGGACTTAGCAACAACTAAAGCATCAATGTACCATCAACATTCCTCTCATACCAAGCCCAAAGCACAGCACCACACCAGCTACTAGAAAGAAAATTAACTCTATCCCAGCCGAAACCAAGACATGTGCACTGGATGTGTAGATCATAACAAAATACTTTCTCATTAGGTCAGACAATGTTGGAGAAAGAAAGAGACTCTTCCTTCAGTTTTACAGATGTGGGGGGAAGAAAAATAGTATATTGCACAAGGATAGCCTCTGGCAGGTCCAGGAATTGAATCCACCCTTAAGAAAGCTACAGAATACAAGGTATGTGAAAGCAGCACTAGAGTGTATCACAACTTGATGACACCAAACAAATTTGAAAGGACATTTAAAATAAATAAAGAAGGGAAGCAACTCAGCTTTTCTGCAGTGTGGGAAGGCACCAATAGAAGTAAGTCAAGCTTGCTGTGATAGTAGAGCACTCCATAAAACACTCTCAGCATTTGATAAACTTTTCCATTGTTCAGTTTCTTTAACACAGCATGAGTACTTCATCACTGCTGTAAATAATCAGCAATAGGGCCTTGTGCAGGAAATTAGTAAACTAAAAATGTATTCTTAGCCTGATACACTGGCCAGTTTGTGAGCAAGAGAGAGTGTGCACTTGCTTGGCTAAAAATGTTCTGATTGCCTTGTACTGAGGCTGTACGCTCACTGTATCTCTTCCAAGTTATAATAATAATCATTTTGCAAGTACGAAGCAATGGTTTAATGAAAATCAAGTTTCTGGACTGGATCATTTGAACAATTTTCCAAAGTAAGGGGAATTCTAGTACCATTGCAATGTGTGCTGTTAGATTCACAATGACCTTGATATTTCAGGAACTCCTTGTCTTACAGATATTCCTCCTCTTGTTCCCTGTGGGGACAGATGTTCTCAGTTCAGTGACTAGGAGGATCACCATATTGATTCTTTAGCCATTAACATTAAAGTGTACCAACAGGGAGCTCCCCTAATATTGTTATGGATGCTTCTCCTTGTCTTTTCTGAATGCATTATAAGAATCTTGTGCTTCTCAGGTTTTTATTAGTTCTCAGAAAAATGAGTTTCGGCAGCAGACATCTGCAAGATAACCTCCTGGTCTTTCCATTAAACACACAGCAATTGCTAGAGACTTCCTTTATTTAATTCATTCTGAATCCTCTGCTTTCTGTAGTTTTAGCTTCCTTCTGTCTTTTCATCTGTCCCTGAATATATTGCCTTGCTTTATTATATCCTGTTTTATGTTTTGTGGAGAAAGAGAAGGAGGAAGATGTTAATGCTTGTCAAAATGACCAACAATCTCCTCCTTTCCCTCATTCCCTTTCAAATAAAAATGTCTGCCACAACATTTGGTTAGTTTGTCTAGGTTAGCTGTAAAAACAGATATTCTGTTGACTTCTCTTCTCAGCTAGTAGAACAGAGACAGAGCTCATGCCAGCATTATATGGATCAGAAACAATTAAAGATTGCAGTGTGACTGTTTATCCTTCACTTCCAATTCTCCTTCTACCACATCATGAATTAATGGAAGTGTGTAGTGCTGAGGGAGCATGTACATGCACATGTATTGCATTCTTGTTAACATGGAGCCAGAGAAATTTTGGCACCAGTCCCCTCTTCATTCCCATGCAACTGTTTTGTAATTAATTATTAGAATTAACTAGAAAATTCTTTGGCTGAGAAGCTGTTTGCTTTTTGTTTGTATAGTACCTAGCACAGTGGAAACCTGGTCCGAGAATAAGGATCTTAATAGTAACATACAGTAATTATATCTGATAGATCCTGTGATTGTCCATAACACACACACGCAAATCAGTCCCAGCCCTACAAAGCTCATGTGAAGATTTTTTTGGAGTTTTTATAATATGCCTCTGAACAATGGGGAGATTTCATGTGCCACTTAAGAAACAGTATATTTAGACTTTGTGTAGTTGTTTAGCTCTGCTTTTGGCACTGATGTCTTCTGCATTCTGAAGGCTCTATAGGCAGCAGTACTTTTCCAGGCTTGGTCATCTTTGTAGCCCTCAACCGTGGGATACAATACATAGAGATTCACTGGGGAGGGAAAGAATTGGTGGCTATGTTAATCTGATAAAAGTTCTGGAAAGCATGCTCGCTCAGATGGAAGAGCCAACCCTGCCTCTAAATGGTGCTGCAGCTTGGCTCGAGGCTGCAAGTATCTGTACATGAGCCCAGCTCATTCATCGGCGTTTTCTACAGAAAGTGACAGTCACTTCTGTGCTGGGGACTGAGCCCATTTTTCATGCATACAATTTGAATTGAGAAAGGTTGTGTGCATCTCTTCACACTGGGGTGTGAAATTCAGCCCAGGATCAAGGCAGCAGCTCCTTCCACTGGACTCTAATTGGTTTTTGAGTCTTTGCCAAAGGTAAAGCTCCATATGTTTTTCATCACTTTTTTTCCAAATACAGAGCAAAGCATATATGGCTGAATAAGGATGAAACAAAAGAGACTGAACTTCAAGTATTTAATTTTACAAATCGTTTGAGCACTGGAATAGGTTGCCTAGGAACACTGCTGAAGCTATGGCATGAGGTGTCTCAGAACAGGTTAAAAAAAACATCTGTCAGGATCAACACAGCTGGTGCAGGGGGGCAGGGGAGGGGTCTCCAGCAGAGTTTCCCAGTGTATGAGGCATGCCTCACTGATGAAGCATTTCTAAATGCCAATGAAGCATGCAGCACTCCAGGGATGGCCTGTGCTGAGGAGCAATAAATTCTGAAGTGGTTGAAGTGAGGCATGAGTTAGAGAGGTTGAGAGACACCAGATTACACAAGCTCTGAAGGTTCAGACCCAGCTGTATTTTGATGTAATTCTGATACTTGTTGATGTCGTCAGTCATGGAGCAATATTGCTCTTTGAAGAGACAATACAATGTTATACAATCAGAAAGACAAGGTTAAAAAGTACTACAGTGTTTATAGCAATCTCAGTTGGCCTTCATAAATATACCAAGCTATTATTTTATGGTATTCATCTTCTCAGGGGAAAAGCAGTAAGCTTTCTGGAAAGTGAGAAGTTTAAGATATTATGCATTTGTGAAAAGGTCAGATTCTCCCTTCGTACATGCTTAAAGTGTATCAAAGTTTTGTTTCTCTTACTTGAAAGGGCTAGATAGAGCTCTTTGGAGAGCAATGATTGACAGATTTATATTTGGGATCATGAAAGGCAGGGCTTCTGAAACCCACAGTTTATTGATTACAGAATTTGTTTCTATAACAGAGAGTCATATTGTCACCTGGACCATTTATCATCCTTTAGGTTTCGGCATAGTCCAAATTGCTGGTACTTGAGAGACTGGACCATCCAGACAGAGCTTAAAATACGGTGTACAAGACAAAGTCTTATACACATTAAAAAGTTTTTACAACGAAAAGCCATGACTATATTTGATCAGCTTTTTGAGACAAGTGTGGCTTACCTGGAATTCCTATCACAGCCAGGTCTGTAGACTGTGGTTTTAAGTTCAGATATTTCTTTGTTCAAACTAAAATTAAAGTTGGACTTAAATTTCAGCTAAAGCTCTTTACAGCTTTTATTTCCTCTTCTTTCCCAGGAAGCTTTTTGTTTTTAAACAGTACTGGTGCCCAAAACATGCTAGATGCAGGAGAGACATAAAAACCTGATAGGCAGTGCCCCTCCTGGTCCCAAAGGCTCAGATAAAATGTCAAAACAAATCCAGTACATCAAAAGTTAGAAGGCATACATCACAGGAGCAGTGCTAATAAGTTCCTTGCGATGCTTGACTAACTGTCACATTGCACCAGTGTGCAATGCCATGGTTCTGATCTTTCTGATACCTGCAGCACTATGCTTGGGAAGATCTGAACAGCAGATTTTCACACTGATTCTTTCCTTCTTCTCTTCAGGTTCAGTATGGAATTTTCCCAGATGATTTTACGTTCAGTATTTTGTTGGATTTTTTTATAAAGCAGAAGAAATATGAAGGTAAGAAACTGTATACCAATTCTGCATCCTCAGCTGTATGCTCTTAAATCTGCAGAGCCTTTCATTGAATTAAAAACTTTTAGCCATATTTTCTTTGAAGTCACCGTAAAAACACACCTTCTCCTTCCTTCTTTAAACTACTTTTCTGCATGTTTATCATAGAATCATAGAATATTTTGGGTTGGAAGGGACCTTTAAAGGTCATCTAGTCCAACCCCCCTGCCATGGGCAGGGACATCTTCAACTAGATCAGGTTGCTCAGAGCCCCGTCCAACCTGACCTTGAATGTTCCCAGGGATGGGGCATCTACCACCTCTCTGGGCAACCTGTGCCAGTGTTTCACCACCCTCATTGTAAAAAATTTCTTCCTTATATCTAGTCTAAATCTACCCTCTTTTAGTTTAAAACCATTCCCCCTTGTCCTGTCGCAACTGGCCCTGCTAAAAAGTCTGTCTGTTTATATCTCATTTCTGTTGGGATCTTATTCATCGTATAATTTTGAAACACGTGCAATTCACAGAGTTTCTACCATGATTAATCCCATTCCAAATGTAAGCCATCTTCTCTCCAATTTTTACCAAGTCCAGCTTACATGCTAACGATATTTTAGGAGTTATTAATGACAATTAGAGTGTTATAAGAATTTAAATGCATGTTGGTAAGGTTAATCTTACCTATATTTAGCTATTCAAAAAGCTACAAACTTTCCGTCTGTCACTGGAGAGAGCCAGTTATGCTGAATTGCCATGTTGAGGTGCCTGTCTTTCACTATTGACTGTTTAAGTGTTGAGATGAATAATACTCTCATGTTTGATGACAAACATTTAAGGTTTTCATTTCATTGCAGGTTTTCTGGTACTGTGGACTTGCAGTGAGCTTTTCTTTGCATAAACCTCTTGCAAAACAAACAACTGAAAGGGACAATAGAATTGCAGAAGGACTTGTCTAGCTTTTATCATGAAGGTTTTGCTAAACCTAATAGCAAATTAATACATGTACTCATTTTCTTTTGAGAGCCCCCCCTATCTGTGAATATCCCCTTATTCCATCCATATTTCTTTTCTCTGACAGGCTCAAGGCCTTTTCTTTTAAAAGAACTGTCCTTCCTGACAGGGAGTGTCACTGGAACTCCTTGTGGAGCTCCTCAAGAGCACTGTTTGGTGAATACTGTGAGTACTGTGGATGATCTGTGACAACAATTCTGCTCCATTGTACTCTCCTGTCACCTAAAGGGCAGTGATTTTAAGCCAGTCTTCTCTTGTTTGTAATCTAAACACAAGAAAAATAAGTCATTTTTAGAGATTTTTTAAAAAATGTTAATGATTGAAGGGCTAAGCAAAGAAGAGCCAATTGAAGAGTGTTGAGTTAAGATGAGTTTAGAAAGCTCCTTTTCTGTGGTCTCATGCTATTTAACTGTTGGGAAATTTTTATGGTACCCCTCGAGGCAAATTAAGCACACGTTTGTGCTTAAATATAAAAGAAAAATTTAATGCACACTGCATTGGGCAGAGTCCTACCACCATAAG
Source organism: Calonectris borealis (assembly GCF_964195595.1). Classification (NCBI taxonomy): domain Eukaryota; kingdom Metazoa; phylum Chordata; class Aves; order Procellariiformes; family Procellariidae; genus Calonectris; species Calonectris borealis. Next base: position 55,302,027 of record NC_134351.1, on the reverse strand, counting down.
CGGTTCTACAAGGAGCCTGCAAAGATGTGTCACGAGCTGATGCCTTATATCCACTTGCACCAGCACCAATCCCATGAGCGGTTGCATGGGGCACCTCAGCCCGGCCAGTGGGTCCATTCCCTGGCCCAGCTCTGCTGCCCAAAGGTGGCCCCTGAGCTTGGGCCCCTGAGCGCTCCCATTCCAGGATGGCTACAAGACAATGCTGCAGCTCTTCCTTATCTCATCACCAAGGGAAACTTCACTCCCTTGCAGGGAGTCCTGCTGTCTCTGGCATCCCTGCTTCCAGCCAGTTTAACCCCTTCTGCAGTTGGGCCTTCTTGCCTTCTGTGCCAGATCATTCCTTGGTCACAAACTACCACTGCTGAGCAGTTACAATTTGAATTTCCCCTTCACAACCCACTCTTCCTTCTTGCAGTGTGTTAGAATAACCCAAGTGGGTAAGACTAATTCTATACTACTCGTCATAAGAAATCTTTAACTTTCTCCCTAACTACTTCAAAACATACTAGAGCAGTAAAGTATCAGTGAACATCAGTGGGTGTGAAAGGAAGGAGCTGTGTAAATTTGCATTTGCTGATTATGTTTTGTTTTCCTCCACAGATGCTATGTCAGTTATAACAGAGATCATGCTGCAAGAAAGTTTTGATGAATTCTCAACACAACTTCTTTCTCTCTATGTTTTATATCAGTACCTGCCAACCAAGTCTGAACATACGGTAAGCTGACCACACTCAAAATGATATGCAGAGCCTCTGTTTCCAAGTGTCGTGGTGCAGGCAAATGGGCATTTGGTCTTGAATATATTTTATTTCCCCTAATTTTACCTAGAAAAAATGAAATAGTCCAGGTTTTTTCATTATTTTTACAACTGCATAAGAAAGGGAAAAAAAGCAACAAATTATGAAAGCCAGCAAATAAGTTGTCACCCCTTTTAGTTGCTCCTTTCTCTGAAAAGGAAAGTGTGTCAGGATTTTCAGATGTGATGTATGCCCATTGGAAGGTTATAAAATAACATTTCAGTTCAGTTCAAAGAGGGCTCCATCAGTTAACACAAAAAACTCTGTCACCTATTATATAGAATACTGTTAAGGTGAGCACTGCTCACCATTAGAGCTTGGTAATGGTGATGTTGTAGAACTATAAAGCATTTTCACTAGGAAAATCCTCATTCCTTTTTCCTAAGGTGTGAGACAGGTCAGCCAGTGTCCTCTTGCAGAGAGGCCCTTGGCCGTAGTTTAGGGTCCAGCAGCCTGATGAAATGTTTTTTAACTTTGAGAGCTGAATCTTGGGCAATCTGACTATGTTAGTCCTTAGTGTGTATAGCACTGGTGATAGAGAGTTTCCATTTTTCTGCTGCTGTAAACGCTGCTGAAAGCCTGACTGGTTTTGGCTCTCCCCAGAGTTTCCTCCTGGACTGCTGCAAACAATCAGTATGATTGCCGCCTTCCACTGCAAAGATATTAACGTTAATTCCTTGCAGTTCCTCCACCTCTTGAAGCCAAATGGGCTAGCTCCCAAAAGAACCTAGACCGTTAAAAGCCCTGTTTTTCCAGTTGCATCTGATTTTCCCATAACATTCAGCTGGAGTGCTGAATTCAGCAGGAAACAGCCCTATCCCCTTGTATCCCATTCCTGGGTCAGGCACATACCTTGCCTGGCTGTCAGGTGATGGTATTTTGTGTTGGATGATAATATGCAAATTCATGTAGCACCTGAATGGAGACACAAAAAATGCCACACCTTGAAAAGACATCTCTGAATAATGCATTAAACTAGAAGGTCAAATCTTTGTGTTTTTTAAGACTCAGTGTGCATCAGGGAATTTTTCAGAAGGCTTCTTCCTTTCACCAGGTGTGGTGGGTTGACCCTGGCTGGATGCCAGGTGCCCACCAAAGCTGCTCTATCATTCCCCTCCTCAGCTGGACAGGGGAGAGAAAATATAATGAAAGGCTCGTGGGTTGAGATAAGGACAGGGAGAGATCATTCACCAATTACTGTCACGGGCAAAACAGACTCGACTTGGGGAAAATTAATTTAATTTCTTGCCAATTAAATCAGAGTAGGGTAATGAGAAATAAAACAAAATCTTTGCCGTGGTTTAACCTGGCAGGCAGCCAAATACCACGCAGCTGCTCACTCACTCCCCCCGCCCCCCCAGTGGGACGGGGAGAGAATCGGAAGGGTAAGAGTGAGAAAAACTCGTGGGTTCTCGTGGGTTGAGATAAAGACAGTTTAATAGAACAGAAAAGGGAAAATAATAATAATAATAATAATAATAATGATGATGATGATGATAATAATAGAATATACAGAATGAGTGATGCACAATGCAATTGCTCACCACCCGCGCTGACCGATAACCAAATAGCGATCGCTACTTCCTGGATCACGCCTACCATTCATATACTGAGCATGACGTCACATGGTATGAAATACCCCATTGGCCAGCTGGGCTGGCTGTCCTGATTATGTTCCCTCCCATCTTTGTACCTAGCTCAGTCAGTAGGCGTGGGAGCTGTCCTTGGACTAGGAGGGCACTTAGCAACAACTGAAAACATCAGTGTGTTATCAACATTCTTCTCATACTAAATCCAAAACACAGCACTAGGAAGAAATTTAACCCTATCCCAGCCAAAACCAGGACAATCTTAAAACACTTTCCCCTCACCCCTCCCTTCTTCCCGGGCTTAACTTCACTCCCAAGTTCTCTACCTCCTCCCCCCGAGTGGCACAGGGGGATGGGGAATGGGGGTTGCGGTCAGTTCATCACACGTTGTCTCTGCTGCTCCTTCTTCCTCAGAGGGAGGACTCCTCACACTCTTCCCCTGCTCCAGCGTGAGGTCCCTCCCACAGGAGACAGTTCTCCGCAAACTTCTCCAACATGAGTCCTTCCCAAAGGCTACAGTTCTCCACAAACTGCTCCAGTGTGGGTCCCCCATGGAGTCACAAGTCCTGCCGGCAAACCTGCTCCAGTGTGGGCTCCTCTCTCCATGGGTCCACAGGTCCTGCCAGGAGCCTGCTCCAGCACAGGCTTCCCACAGGGTCAAAGCCTCCTTTGGGCACATCCACCTGCTCTGGCATGGGGTCCTCCATGGGCTGCAGGGTGGATATCTGCTCCACCGTTTTTTTTCCCCTTCTTAAATATGTTATCACAGAGGCGCTACCACTGTCTCTGATTGGCTCGGCCTTGGCCAGCAGCGGGTCCGTCTTGGAGCCAGTGGCATTGGCTCTATCGGACATGGGGGCAGCTTCTGGTGTCTTCTCACAGAAGCCACCCCTGTAGCCCCCCTGCTACCAAAACCTTGTCATGCAAAGCCAATACACCAGGGGTATTTGTTCCAGGTCATAAGGTGTCCTGGTTTCAGCTGGGTTAGAGTTAAATTTCATCCTAGTGCTGTGTTTTGGATTTAGTATGAGGAGAATGTTGATAACACACTGATGTTTTCAGTTGTTGCTAAGTGCCCTCCTAGTCCAAGGACAGCTCCCATGCCTACTGACTGAGCTAGGTACACAAGATGGGAGGGAACATAATCAGGACAGCCAGCCCAGCTGGCCAATGGGGTATTCCATACCATGTGACGTCATGCTCAGTATATGAATGGTAGGCGTGTTCCAGGAAGTACCGATCGCTACTTGGTTATCGGTCAGCGCGGGTGGTGAGCAATTGCATTGTGCATCACTCATTTTGTATATTCTATCATTATCATTATTAGTAGTATTATTGTTTTCCCTTTTCTGTTCTATTAAACTGTCTTTATCTCAACCCACGAGTTTTTCTCACTTTTACCCTTCCGATTCTCTCCCCGTCCCACTGAGGGGGCGGGGGGAGTGAGTGAACGGCTGTGTGGTATTGGCTGCCTGTCAGGTTAAACCACGACATAAGGTAATAAACAACACACAGAAGTACCCTGCAACAAAACCCATGTATTAGAGTGTCAGACTTCCTCCAATTTATTGCCTTCTATATCTTCCTTTTCCCCATTATCTTAGCAATGGGAGTTGTTCAGCTCCTTTCACTTGCTGAGAAGAGACATTTATCCTTGATGTCTGTGCTTCCCTGGTCTTGAAAAATGTATTGTACTATCCCATAGCAAAACAAAATTCACACTACCCTTGTGGATTGATTGGGTCCCCTTCTTTAGCCATCACTGGTGGTCTGGCTCAGACAGCTGGTACTTCTCTCTAGCTGGAGAGACAGCTGTACTCTTAATCCTAGAGCATTGCTAAATGGACATACAGTGGTCTTGGTGAGTTGCATATGTTCTTTTCACAGTGCAGGTTTTGGACTCGGAGCAGCCACTAGCAGCATATTCTTCTCTCAGCATTTTCCTATTCTAGTGAGGGATAGTGGAGCATGTATCTTAACACATACTGTCCTGGTTCCAGCTGGGACAGGGTTAACTTTCTTCCCAGTAGATTGGGGGGTGTGCTGTGTTTTGGGTTCGGTGTGAAAGGAGCGTTGATGGCCCATTGATGCTTTGGCTGTTGCTGGGTGATGCTTGCACCGGGAGGGGGGAGCACAGCCGGGGTGGTGGACCCAGCTGGCCAATGGGGTATTCTATACCATGGGACATCATGCTCAGTATAAAAACCGGGGGGGGGGCTCGCCCCCCGTTCATGACACGCGGTCGGCGGTCGGTGAGCGGTTGTGTTGTGCATTGCCTGTTTTGTGTATTCTGTTATTGTTGTTGTTCTCATTGTTATTATTACTGTTCTACTTTGTTTTCTTTCAATTATTAAACTGTTTTTATCTCAACCCGGGAGCTTTCCTACTTGTGCCCTCCCGATTCTCTCCCCCATCTGTCCTAGTTTCGGCAGGGATAGGGTTAAATTTCTTCCTAGTGCTGTGTTTTGGATTTAGTATGAGGAGAATGTTGATAACACACAGATGTTTTCAGTTGTTGCTAAGTGCCCTCCTAGTCCAAGGACAGCTCCCACGCCTACTGACTGAGCTAGGTACACAAGATGGGAGGGAACATAATCAGGACAGCCAGCCCAGCTGGCCAATGGGGTATTCCATACCATGTGACGTCATGCTCAGTATATGAACGGTAGGCGTGATCCAGGAAGTACCGATCGCTACTTGGTTATCGGTCAGCGCGGGTGGTGAGCAATTGCATTGTGCATCACTCATTTTGTATATTCTATCATTATTTATTATCATTATTCTCCCTTTTCTGTTCTATTAAAATGTCTTTATCTCAACCCACGAGTTTTTCTCACTCTTACCCTTCTGATTCTCTCCCCGTCCCACTGGGGGGGCGGGGGGAGTGAGTGAGCGGCGGCGTGGTATTTGGCTGCCTGCCAGGTTAAACCACGACAGTCCTTTCTGGCGCCCAACGTGGGGCTCGATGGGTTGAGATAACGATAGATCTGACCAAAGCGTGTTAAGGCAAAATTGTTATAAGCATCCCTTATATTGATTGGTCACAATGTTGATGTATTGGCTGTCAAAGTTGTGGGGCTGGCTCTCAATGTTGGGTCATGTAATACCTTGCTTGCAGTATGTGTTCCCTTTTGTGCTGTTTATCATTATTCGGAACTGGGCCAAGATTATCATTTTGCTGCTGTTTTATGAGGTGATAAAATCATTGGTCGTAAGTCTAATCTGGTATCTGTACTCGGCACTGCCGTCATTTCTGTACCTCGGGAACCACCTCTTAGAAATTATTGGCAATTGCACTTTTTTCTCCTCGGAGAATGAATTTAAGGGGGAGACAGGATGGGACACTCTCTCCCACTTGTTCATCTTCCCTTCCATATCGTCAGAAACTCCTTTTTCTTCTATCCTCTTCACAAAGATGTCCACAATATTCCCTGAGAATTTTGAATATCCTTGGGATGTTCAAACAAGCATGTTCATATTGCTACTATGTCTCCTGAATGTGGTTCAGGCCTTGTTTAGGGTTAAACAACTATTCAGGAATACTGTCCAGAGATCAACCCTCAGGAACAAGAAAAGAGGGAGGGCAAGCAGCGGTGCCTCATCGGGGTGGGCGGAGCGGCGAGTCTCGGGGGCGGCTACAGACACGGTGGCTACTCAAAACCCCACGACAGGCACTGCGGCTACTCCAACCCCCATGACAACCCCTGTGGCTACTCAACCCCCGGCAACAGTCACCGTAGCTTCTCCAACCCCTGCGACAAGCACTGCAGCCACTCAAGCTCCGGCAACAGGCACTACAATTACTCCAACCCCCATGACAAGCACTGCAGCTACCCAAACCCCAGCAACAGGCACTACAGCTGAACCAGAGGACCAACCCTTGCTGGTATCCGTTGCCCCTGTACAGAAGAGGAAATCTTGGAAGCGGAGATCAGGTCGTTTAGAAAGGGATGATGAAAGAGCAGGGCCATCACGAGGAGAGGAGGAGGAAGAGGAAGAACTCATAAACGAGACGGAAACCACCCGATCCCTATCCCTGAGTGAGCTGCGAGATATGCGGAAAGATTTCAGCCCTCGTCCAGGCGAGCATATTGTTACCTGGCTGCTCCAATGCTGGGATAATGGGGCCAGTAGCCTGGAATTAGAGGGGAAGGAGGCCAAACAGCTGGGATCCCTTGCTAGGGAAGCGGGTATTGACAAAGCAATCGGAAAAGGGACACAGGTCCTCAGCCCCTGGAGGCGACTGCTGTCAGGTGTGAAGGAAAGGTATCCCTTCAAGGAAGATGTTATATATCGCTCAGGCAAGTGGACCACTATGGAGAGAGGTATCCAGTACCTGAGAGAACTAGGCGTGCTGGAGGTGGTTTATAGTGACCTGGACGATGGCCGAACACCCAAAGATCCAGATGACGTCCAGTGCACGCGACCCATGTGGCGGAAGTTGGTACGGAGCGCACCAGCATCGTATGCCAGTTCGTTGGCAGTACTGTGCTGGAAAGAGGAAGAAGCACCAACGGTGGATGAGGTGGTTAACAGACTTCGGGATTTCGAAGAAACTATCTCCTCCTCCCTTGTCTCGGCTGTAGAGAAACTATCCCGAGAGGTCCAGCAACTCAAAGACGATAGGTCCTATTCTCCACCTGTACGGACCAGTATCTCAGCCATTAGGAGTCAGCGTTTTTCTCCTCAAGAGAGAGGATATCGAAAGTACACACCACGGGGCACCCTGTGGTTTTACCTGCGTGACCACGGAGAGGACATGAGGCAGTGGGATGGAAAACCTACCTTGACCCTAGAGGCACGTGTACGTGAGTTGCAAGGAAAAACAATCACACAAGGGGGTTCTCTCAGGAAAAATGCTGCTCCAGTTTTCAGGAAAACCCTGTCTCTCGACGGTCCAGTTTCCAGTGAACAGTTCCCCAGACAGAGTAGAAGGGCTGATCTTACTTTGGATTGTAATGAAGGAATTCTTGACTCACGTTTGCAAGAAGTGAGAAGCGGATACTATGACCAGAACTAGAGGGGCCCTGCCTCCAGCCAGGTGGAGGAAAGGGACAACCGGGTTTACTGGACTGTGTGGATTCGATGGCCTGGCACATCAGAACCACAGGAGTATAAGGCTCTCGTAGACACCAGTGTACCCTGATGCCATCAAGCTATGAAGGGGCAGAACCCATTTGTATTTCTGGAGGGACAGGGGGATCCCAAGAGTTAACTGTATTGGAGGCCGAAGTGAGCCTAACCGGGAATGAGTGGCAGAAGCACCCCATTGTGACTGGCCCAGAGGCTCCGTGCATCCTTGGCATGGACTACCTCAGGAGAGGGTATTTCCAGGACCCAAAAGGGTACCGGTGGGCTTTTGGTATAGCTGCCCTGGAGACGGAGGAAATTCAACAGCTGTCCACCTTGCCCGGTCTCTCAGAGGACCCTTCTGTTGTGGGGTTGTTAAAGGTCCAAGAACAACAGGTGCCGATCGCTACCACAACAGTGCACCGGCGGCAATATTGCACCAACCGAGACTCCCTGATCCCCATCCATGAGCTGATTCGTCGACTGGAGAGCCAAGGAGTGATCAGCAAGACTCGCTCACCCTTCAACAGTCCCATATGGCCAGTGCGAAAGTCTAATGGAGAGTGGAGACTAACAGTAGACTATCGTGGCCTGAACGAAGTCACGCCGCCTCGGAGTGCTGCCATGCCGGACATGCTGGAACTTCAATACGAACTGGAGTCAAAGGCAGCCAAGTGGTACGCCACCATTGATATCGCTAATGCATTCTTCTCCATCCCTTTGGCGGCAGAGTGCAGGCCACAGTTTGCTTTCACTTGGAGGGGCGTCCAGTACACCTGGAACCGACTGCCCCAGGGGTGGAAACACAGCCCTACCATTTGCCATGGACTGATCCACACCGCACTGGAACAGGGTGAGGCTCCCGAACACCTGCAATACATTGATGACATCATCGTGTGGGGCAACACAGCAGAGGAAGTTTTCGAGAAAGGGGAGAGAGTAGTCCAAATCCTTCTGAAGACCGGCTTTGCAATAAAACCAAGTAAGGTCAAGGGACCTGCACAGGAGATCCAGTTTTTAGGAATAAAATGGCAAGATGGACGGCGTCAGATCCCAACAGATGTGATCAATAAAATAACAGCCATGTCTCCACCAACTAACAAAAAGGAAACACAAGCCTTGCGTATTCCAAGCCATGCATATTCCAAATTACAGTCAGATCGTAAACCCTCTCTATCACGTGACCAGGAAGAAGAACGACTTCAGATGGGGCCCTGAGCAACAACAAGCCTTTGAACAAATTAAACAGGAGATAGTTCATGCAGTAGCCCTTGGGCCAGTCCGGGCAGGACAAGATGTGAAGAATGTGCTCTACACCGCAGCCGGGGAGAATGGCCCCACCTGCAGCCTCTGGCAGAAAGCACCAGGGGAGACTCGAGGTCGACCCTTAGGGTTCTGGAGTCGGGGATACAGAGGATCCGAGGCCCGCTACACTCCAGCTGAGAAGGAGATATTGGCAGCATGTGAAGGGATTCGAGCTGCTTCGGAAGTGGTTGGCACTGAAGCACAGCTCCTCCTGGCACCCCGACTGCCGGTGCTGGGCTGGGTGTTCAAAGGGAGGGTCCCCTCTACACATCATGCAACCGATGCTACGTGGAGTAAGTGGGTCGCACTGATCCCACAACGGGCCCGAATAGGAAACCCCAGTCGCCCGGGAATCTTGGAGGTGATCACGAACTGGCCAGAAGGCAAAGATTTTGGAATATCCCCAGAGGAGGAGGTGACGCGTGCTGAAGAGGCCCCACTGTATAACAAACTACCAGAAAGCGAGAAGCAATATGCCCTGTTCACTGATGGGTCCTGTCGCCTTGTGGGAAAACATCGGAGATGGAAGGCTGCGGTATGGAGTCCTATACGCCAAGTTGCAGAAACTGCTGAAGGAGAAGGTGAATCGAGTCAGTTTGCAGAGGTGAAAGCCATCCAGATGGCCTTGGACATTGCCGAACGAGGAAAATGGCCAGTGCTTTATCTCTATACTGACTCATGGATGGTGGCAAATGCCCTGTGGGGGTGGTTGCAGCAGTGGAAGCAGAACAACTGGCAGCGCAGAGGTAAACCCATCTGGGCTGCCGCACTGTGGCAAGATATTGCTGCCCGGGTAGAGAACCTGGCTGTAAAAGCACGTCACGTAGATGCTCATGTACCCAAGAGTCGGGCCACTGAAGAACACCAAAACAACCAGCAGGTGGATCAGGCTGCCAAGATCGAAGTAGCTCAGGTAGATCTGGACTGGCAGCATAAAGGTGAATTAATTATAGCTCAGTGGGCCCATGACACTTCAGGCCACCAAGGGAGAGATGCAACATATAGATGGGCTCGTGATCGAGGGGTGGACATGACCATGGACACTATTGCACAAGTTAACCACGAATGTGAAATGTGCGCCGCAATCAAGCAAGCCAAGCGAGTAAAGCCTCTTTGGTATGGAGGACGATGGTTGAAGTATAAATATGGGGAGGCTTGGCAGATTGATTATATCACACTCCCACAAACCCGACAGGGCAAGCGCTACGTGCTCACCATGGTAGAAGTAACCACCGGATGGCTGGAAACATACCCTGTGCCACATGCCACCGCCCGGAACACCATCCTGGGCCTTGAAAAGCAAGTCCTATGGCGACATGGCACCCCAGAAAGAATTGAGTCAGACAACGGGACTCACTTCCGAAACACCCTCATAGACACCTGGGCCAAAGAGCACGGCATTGAGTGGGTCTATCACATCCCCTACCATGCACCAGCCTCTGGAAAAATTGAACGATACAACGGGCTGTTAAAGACTACGCTGAGGGCAATGGGTGGTGGGACATTCAAGCATTGGGACACACATTTAGCAAAGGCCACCTGGTTAGTCAACACCAGGGGATCTGTCACTCGAGCTGGCCCTGCCCAATCCAAACCCTTACGTACTGTAGAGGGGCATAAAGTTCCTGTCGTGCATATGAGGAATATGCTGGGGAAGACAGTCTGGGTTACTCCTGCCTCTGGCAAGGGAAAACCCATCCGTGGGATTGCTTTTGCTCAGGGACCTGGGTGCACTTGGTGGATGATGCGAAAGGATGGGCAAGTCCGGTGTGTACCTCAGGGGGATTTAATTTTGGGTGAAAATAGCCAATGAACTGAATTGTACGATGTTAGTTATTACATAGTACTGTATGTCATCACTTTTATGGTTACCATATGCCATATTAACAGTATTACAGTAAGAATCACCCAGATTAATGTAGGATGAACTCCGATGAAACTGAGCAAGGTGCAACAATGATAGAACCGGACGAGCGCCCAGAACTGGTCTCCGCATGCAAGAGCCCAACACCACACACCATCTCTCCTGCCCTGCAAGACTGTTATGACAGGTGGAACCCGAAGTCATGGACTAAATGAACTCAACGGACATTTTAGAGGGATGGCCCATGGACTAAGGGAATGATATATCTGTGTGTGTATATATCAAAAGGCAGGGAAAAGTAGCGGTGACTAATTGGAATGTATGGGAAAATGTGAGACCTGGGCATGATGTAGATGGTATAGAATAAGGGGTGGATATTGTCCTGGTTCCGGCTGGGACAGGGTTAACTTTCTTCCCAGTAGCTTGGGGGGTGTGCTGTGTTTTGGGTTCGGTGTGAAAGGAGCGTTGATGGCCCATTGATGCTTTGGCTGTTGCTGGGTGATGCTTGCACCGGGAGGGGGGAGCACAGCCGGGGTGGTGGACCCAGCTGGCCAATGGGGTATTCTATACCATGGGACATCATGCTCAGTATAAAAACCAGGTGTGTGGGGGGGCTCGCCCCCCGTTCATGACACGCGGTCGGCGGTCGGTGAGCGGTTCTGTTGTGCATTGCCTGCTTTGTGTATTCTGTTATTGTTGTTGTTCTCACTGTTATTATTACTGTTCTACTTAGTTTTATTTCAATTATTAAACTGTTTTTATCTCAACCCGGGAGCTTTCCTACTTGTGCCCTCCCGATTCTCTCCCCCATCCCACCGGAGGTGGGGGGTGATCGAGCGGCTGTGTGGAGTTTATTTTTGCTGGCTGGGGTTAAACCACGACACATACTTAAAAGAAAGGGCTGCTCTGGTACAGAAGCTACATAATTTTGTCTTCAGCAGCATTAGCCTGAAGCAAGTGTTAAGACATACAGAACAGAGGCAGAGCTTGGCCAATGTAAATCAGTGTAACCCTTTATTCTGAAGGAAACACACTGATTGACTTCCATGCAAAAAATCTCAGCCACTCACATTTTAGTGTCTTCTGGAATGAGAGGTGTTCCTCAGTATAAGTATACTATTCCTCAGGATATATATATAGTGTAACTCTGAACACTAGACATGTTTAATGATTCTTTACTTTATTCCTAAGATATCTTATGAAGGCCACATGTGCTGTCTTTGGCTGCTGCCATTTTATGTTTGTGTTTGTCAAGGATAACTTAGTTTACATTATTTGCAGTGGGAAGAGGAGAGAAATCTTGGAGCATCGCTAGTGCTTACAGGTCTAAAGCAAACAAGCATTGTGGGTTTTAGCTCCTAGCTGTATGGCTATGCATTCCTTGGTAAGTTTTACCTCCCTCACAGTCATCTTTTCCCTCTTGTCTTCAGTGGCTGAATTAAATTGGCATCTTTGCTTTATTAAAATGTAAAAGCTAAGAAAAGGATAAGGAAAAAAAAGGCAGAAGTAGTAGAAGGAACAATTTCAGCGTTGACTGAATCTGTTTTGTAAGGCTGGGGGGTTAGTACTGATTTGAATGGTATGCCCTTTATCACACAGCTTCAGAACCTCCTTTAGGGTCCCTGCAGGTTTGAATTGGCAGCTGAAAGAAAGATGACATTCTTACAGAACAGCAGGGTGGGTTTGTTTGTGGACCAACAAATTTTCCAAAAAACAAAAGTACAGAGTTCCATAAAACAAGTTTAAGGTTATGGACAATAAATTCTTTTTCTGGTTAAAGTTTGTGAGCTTCTTAAAATAATCCTTAAACTCCAAGAAGTTTGGAGACCAAAGCCTGAAAAACACCATGTTTAGAACATTTACTACTCGCTGTAAAATTAATGTTTCTGTTGTGAACAGCAGATAGCAGTGCCTTTATCCTGCATCTGTTAAGGAATCTTCACTGCTAATGATATGTTATATTATTTAAAGAGCAGTTAGACAGAGTACATCCAGAATTGGAGGGAAGAGGAATGGGGGATGGGGAAGAAGGGATAAGTAATTCTTGAATTTCCTCTAACCTTTAGAGGAATATAGTGCAGAGAGTTTTTGTCCTTCTCTGCAAAATTATTATTTACTTGAAAATAATTAATTAATTTAGAAGTTATCATTATGCAGTTCTTCAATTACTTCATTATATTATATTCTAGAATTTATTCAGGGTAATAAAAAGTGGAATTGTTCTTAAAATGTGGCCTCAAAATACAATGTGTAGTGGCAGAGTTAGGATGCTGATTCTGATTTATCATGACTGTAAGACAAAAAAATCATTTCCAGTCAAAAAGGGGGATAAATGTGAAAATTAATTTGAAAGCAGAATTTTCCATAGAGCTGTAGTTTGTTATCCAGTTGTTGTGGTTTAACCCGGCAGGTGGCCAAACACCACACAGCCGCTCGCTCACTCCCCCCCACCCCAGTGGGATGGGGGAGAGAATCAAAAAAAAAAAAAGGAAAATTCATGGGTTGAGATAAAGACAGTTTAATAGAACAGAAAAGGAAGGGAAAATAATAAGAATGATAATGGTAGAATATACAAAATGAGTGATGCACAATGCAATTGCTCACCACCCGCCGACTGACGCCCAGCAAGTCCCCGAGCAGCAATTGCTGCTCCCCAGCCAACTCCCCCCAGTTTATATACTGAGCATGACGTCATATGGTATGGAATACCCCGTTGGCCAGTTGGGTTAGCTGTCCTGGCTATGCTCCCTCCCAGCTTCTTGTGCACCTGGCAGAGCATGTCCTTGGCTAGTGTAAACACTACTTAGCAATAACTGAAAACATCAGCGTGTTATCAACATTCTTCTCATACTAAATCCAAAACACAGCACTATACCAGCTACTAGGAAGAAAATTAACTCTATCCCAGCTGAAACCAGGACACCAGAGCATGTGCTGTTGTGGTGGTGCATTCCCCCGCTTCTCCTGGGCCTCTTGTTGATCTCAGAAATTCCCATGAATCCTCGGCCTTGGTGTACTGATCCTGACGGTTGAGCAGTCCTTGACTATATCAGTGTCGTGGTTTAACCTGGCAGGCAGCCAAATACCACGCAGCCGCTCACTCACTCCCCTCCACCCCCAGCGGGACGGGGAGAGAATCGGAAGGGTAAGAGTGAGAAAAACTCGTGGGTTGAGATAAAGACAGTTTAATAGAACAGAAAAGGGAAAATAATAATGATAATGATAAAATATACAAAATGAGTGATGCACAATGCAATTGCTCACCACCCGCGCTGACCGATAACCAAGTAGCGATCGCTACTTCCTGGATCACGCCTACCGTTCATATACTGAGCACGACGTCACATGGTATGGAATACCCCATTGGCCAGCTGGGCTGGCTGTCCTGATTATGTTCCCTCCCATCTTGTGTACCTAGCTCAGTCAGTAGGCACGGGAGCTGTGCTTGGACTAGGAGGGCACTTAGCAACAACTGAAAACATCAGTGTGTTATCAACATTCTTCTCATACTAAATCCAAAACACAGCACTAGGAAGAAATTTAACCCTATCCCAGCCAAAACCAGGACAATCAGAAACTCTCCATGGCTGAGGCTGGGAACGTACTCCCATTCCCTGGCCCGGGCGCCATCTTATCTGAGTTGTAGCTCAATTGTAACAACACTGAAACCTTCAGAATTTTAGTCACTACCACCTTGGACTGTGGCCAGGATGGAAATTTACTGATGACTAAAGTCAATCATCTTGCGACCCTATAAACAGCGGTCTCAAGTGAGACCCTTTGAGCTCTCCTGGACCGCAGTGGGTTGCGCCCAGCATCTCCCTCTGAGTGGAACGCTCCTCAGAGTTTGCAAACCCTCGAGTTTGCGATATTTGGAGGACCGTCGCTGGCTGGCACGGGACCTGGGCTGCAACACTCCTCAAGGCTCAACCCTTCGCCCGTTGAGAAATGCCAAGACATTTGACATGAGTATTTCACTGAACTCGAGGGGGATTTTTAACAGGTATACCTTTGTATATTTATCCATCTTTGCACCCGTGTGCCTGTGTGTGTGTGAATTGATGGAAGTACCTGCTAGCAAATATAGTCTGCTAAAATCTTATGATTTATCTTAAGGTTATGAATGAACCTTAGACTGTTGCTAAACACATATAATCCCTTAGACATATACCGTTGACCAAGTCTGGGACTAGGGGTAGATCTAGCTGGGTCTACTCTGAACCTTGTGACTCAACAGGAGGGTCTCCTTACCCTTTTTGTATTAGACATAAACCGTTGCCCAAGTCTGAGACTAAGATCAGATCCAGCCGGGTCTTCTCTGAACCTCGTGACTCAACGGGAGGGTCTCCCTTAACCTTTTTGTTCTCGGCCTCTGTATAAATCATGCCAACTCAATTCTAACACGATACCCTGGTTTCGGCTGGGATAGAGTTAATTTTCTCGCTAGTAGCTGGTATAGTGCTGTGTTTTGGATTTAGTATGAGAAGAATGTTGATAACACGCTGATGTTTTAGTTGTTGCTAAGTAGTGTTTACACTAGCCAAGGACTTCTCAGTTTCCCATGCTCTTTTCCTTTGTATGCTTCATCCATGTAGTAAGTGATAGAGTGAACCTTGCCATCGAACTCTAAGTCGCGCTTTCATAAATTTCTATTAAAATCACTTTCTGCTAATACCTTCGACAGTGATTCTTTGAGTGGCCTCCAAACCACTCATTCGTGACAGCTGTAAGTCCTGTACAGTCTGGCCATGACACATGTGTGAGTAGACCCTAAATGCCACAGACATGAGTCCAGACCCTGAAGGCTAAGGAGCCATTTGTCTGAGATCTTCAGACATCCTGCTCAGAGTTGCTGTTACAACTGCCAGACAGCCAGAAAACCTGGCCACTTTTCCTCTTTACAAACTAAGGTAATAACAATTCTGTCAGAGCAGCTTTGTAGAAGAGTATTTTGTTTTTACCACAGAAGCCAAGACACTTGCTGTCACTTCTAAAACAACAGAGCCAACCCATATAGATTCCATTAAGAAGTGTTGAAGTACTAATCCAAAAGTATTGTTTTATCACAGGGAAAGTGGAGTTGAATAAAGGGCTGAGAGCTGTATACAATTTAATGTCACTGATGTGGACACCTGGATACTTGAATAAAGCCTTGCAAGTGATGGAGAATGTGGCTTCATTGTCAGGAGACAGAAAAATCTGCAAAGATTCTGTAAGTATTAAGATTATAACCCACTCAACAGAGGGAATTTCATACAAGCCAAACTCCAGTAAAACCCGTGAAATCTGTGCCTTGCTAATCAGAAGATAACAGACCTTTACAGGCCCAGCAATACTTCAAAGGTCTTTGGAGGACAGTACAGGAAGTAATGTTTAGAACAGAACCACTGCTTCAGTTGATGAGCCAGTGATGATGTCTACTGGCACGTCCTTGGGAATGAGTGTCTACTATTGCCACAAATCATTTAAGTATGTTCCTAAGCCTCCTAGCTTTGTGTCACAGCAAGCACATGGCTATGGGGATGGGAAGACACCTTTATTTCCCAAGCCTTTGAACTCACTCAGAGACATACTACTTAGCAGTGAGGATGAAACATCACATCTTGTTCTTCTCCCAGCTAATTCCATGTATTCTGTGCCCTCTGAGGTGATATCATGTCCTGAGTGATACTGGTCCAAAGACAGTGCAGAGTGATTTCTAGAAGAGTTGTAGTGCCCTCAGTTGGGGAGGATGGATGGATGGATTCAGTCCGTTTGCAAGGTCAGCACTGACTAAGGGACTTAGGGCTTAGGAGTGCTGTGGGGCTTCAGGCCGATCCTGGAACCAGACAGCTTAGGTGGAGTAACTTAGGAAACCACCACCACATGTGCTGGTGTGTAGAAACAGCACTGAGGTCTCACCTCCCCTTCTTGGTACTCTTTCCTGAAGGACTCTGTTGTGATGGGAGTCTCCCATTTGCTAGCATCACTACTAGGTTTGCACTCTCTGCATTTTCCTTGACATACAAAGGCCAGGGCACTGCTCAGCAGGCTCTTCTATTGCTCCATACTCAGAAGCAGCTCTGTGTAATACTGGATAGTGCAAGGAAGGAAGTGTCACATCTGAAACTCCCACCATTTTGAGTTATCTCTTTGGGTGTGTGGTTTTGGGGATTTCTTCTTACTCCAAGTCTGAAGAACTCAGCCTAATACATTTTTGATTTTTTGTTTCTGCTTACAAACCCTACACAAATTAAGGAACTCCTCAGCTTGCTCTGGGTTACAGACGAACATCCTAGTGCTGAAACAAGGTTGCATGTGTCTATGGTACATCAAGTCTAAGGAAGGTCCCATCCTTCTGTGTACTGATACTGTAAAAATAGTAATATCTTGTCCAGAGAAGGGCAACAAAACTGGTGAAGGGTCTGGAGAACAAGTCTTATAAGGAGCGGCTAAGGGAACTGGGACTGTTTAGTCTGGAGAAGAGGAGGCTGAGGGGAGACCTCATCGCGCTCTACAACTACCTGAAAGGAGGTTGTAGCGAGGTGGGTGTTGGTCTCTTCTCCCAAGTAACTAGCGATAGGACGAGAGGAAATGGCCTCAAGTTGCGCCAAGGGAGGTTTAGACTGGACATTAGGAGAAATTTCTTTACTGAAAGAGTGGTTAGGCCTTGGAACAGGCTGCCCAGGGAAGTGGTAGAGTCACCATCCCTGGAAGTATTTAAAAGATGTGTAGATGAGGCGCTTAGGGACATGGTTTAGTGGGCATGGTGGTGTTGGGTTGATGGTTGGACTCAATGATCTTAGAGGTCTTTTCCAACCTTAATGATTCTATGATCTTCTATGATTCTATGTTCTTCTGGCTGAAGAAATTTCATTTTCTAAAAGAGAAGTTTTCAAATTAAGTTTTTTAACTGTGCAGTTTTGGTGTAAACATTTTCAAGTGATTTGGCCAATCATTATCAGTTGCTTACTTTTCTTTCAGGCTTTAAGCTTCTGTCCATTTCTGACTAGCAGGGTGTCCCTTTTCTCTCTGCCATTACTATCATAACAACATAATAGAAATACTATTTTAGTATTGTGATATATTGCTTAACTGTGAACAAGCAAGACAAGTTTTGGTTTTTTCGATTGTCTGAGAAACTCTCCAAATGAGAGTGTATGTATTTCCAAGCACATAGTTATGATTTCATTGCTTATTTCATCCTGTTTCAGTATTGCTAGTTTAAAGATTATCTTTCAGTGTCAAGAATATTATTTCAAATAAGCCTAATTTTTATTCCTTTAGCATTATATACTTATGCCAGGAAAATTAAACCATAGGTATCAAGATCCCTTTTGCTTGTGGAAAGTGTCACAGATTCAAAGGTTACAGAGTTATTTCATCCTGTTAAACATTCAGAATTAGGATTCACAGAAGGATAACAGCTCTTTCATTTGTAAAGGCTGAACTTTAAAATGCAGGCAGCCTGCATTCAATAATTTCAGTTATGGAGATCATGTTATTCCCAAAACAGCAGCAGCGTCCATATAGCAGTTCCATCTTTTGTATCAATAATACATACAGAAATAATTTACCAAGTCCCTTAGTAAAGCTAATACATTCTTTTTATACAACTGCAATTAGATTAGGAGAGGGTTGTTCTCTTACTACCTCGAAAGATAAAAACATGAAGAGAACAAGAGTGTCATAGAGATTAAAAATATACCTATACTGATATATTATACACCCACATTTCCATTTTTCCTGTTAAATTATCAAACTAATGATAAGAATAAATGCTCTTGTTGCTGAACAGGTTATTTCCCTGCTTATTTTCACCAAAGAGGTATTGAGATGATCTATTAGAGATTATATTGTTCAAGCATTCCATAGTAATATCTTATTTAGATGTATCTGTGATTGTATATCATGCTAGTGCTGTTATCACTGTGACTATCATTTAGCGTTAGTATTTATGGCTGGATATCAGGCTGAGAGGAGACGTTAGTCTAATACCTGACACATCCACAAATACAAGTCAGCACCTGAGTCATGGGGAGTTTTTCTGTTGACAGGAGGTGGAGGAGTTGTTCTGTTGCAGGGACTTTTAAAATGTCCAACCTCAAAGGTCCCAAGTACAGTACACAATTCTTCCAAGAATAAGTCCATTTCCTTTTAGAATTGGGTTTTCTTTTTATCGTACACAGCAGTCATCTCAAAATACATGGTAACTCGTTAAGTTGTTTGTAAATGTGACAGCAGTATTACTCAGACTGTATTTCCAAACTTTTTATGCTAACAATGACAAATGTGATTGTTCAGATTGATGTTCTGGAGTCCATTTTGCAGTCTATCCTTGAAGCAAAACCTGGTCCAGAATCATCCAAAGTCAAGGCATTAGAGCAGAAGCCACAGTATGCAGAATCAGAAGAAACAGAGTGGTCTAAAGCACCTGAGTACTACAGCCAATTCAAGGTAAGAGATTTTAATTTATCTAAATATTTTAAGCTGTATGTTGTGGTTTAACCCCAGCCAGCAACTAAGCACCACACAGCCGCTCGCTCACTCCCCCCACAATGGGATGGGGGAGAGAATTGGAAAAAAAAGGTAAAACTTGTGGGTTGAGATAAAGACAATTTAATAGGACAGAAAAAAAAAGGGAAAATAATAATAATGATAAAAGAATATACAAAACAAGTGATGCACAATGCAATTGCTCACCACCCTCTGACTGACGCCCAGCCAGTTCCTGAGCAGTGGTCCCCCGGCCAGCTTTTCCCATAGTTTATATACTGAGCATGACATCATATGGTATGGAATATCCCTTTGGTCAGTTGGGGTCAGCTGTCCCAGCCGTGTCCCCTCCCAACTTCTTGTGCACCCCCAGCCTACTCACTGGTGGGGTGGGGTGAGAAGCAGAAAAGGCCTTGACTCTGTGTAAGCACTGCTCAGCAGTAACTAAAACATCCCTGTGTTATCAACATTATTCTCATCCTAAATCCAAACCACAGCACTATACCAGCTACTAGAAAGAAAATTAACTTTATCCCAGCTGAAACCAGGACAATTATCACCACTGTTTTCAGCACAAATCCAAAACATAGCCCCATACTAGCTACTATGAAGAAAATTAACTGTATCCCAGCCAAAACCAGCACACTGTGTAGATCTCTATAGTATATACTAGAAAATAAATCTGCTCGCTTATTATGGCTAGTAGACTGACACCCACCCTTTCAGTGCATCAGGAGTCCTACCGGGCATTTTTGAAACTGATGTCACCTTACATTTTCACTTCCTCAAACAGGAAGCAGCCTTCAGAGAAATAAGTGCTTAAGGCCACTTGTCTTTTGTCTGTCTGCTGGGATTTTACCTTCACTTTTCATACACCAAAATGATAAATCCAAATCCTGTTTGCAGAAGTGGTATGTCATTAGAGATCCATTATCTGACCTTGTGTGGGCTCTTGCTCATTAAAATAAATTGTACTGGGGATGAGACCATCCTGAATTTATTGTCCATTTATGTATTTTATGATTAAGTAGGAATGTTGCATCCTATACTTTCGGTCTGGGGAATTAAGTAAGGCTATATCCCCTCCCTTTTATCTTTAAGTCATCACGCTGATGATAAAAATGTGAAACACAAACAGTTCTTCATTAGGGCATAGCTATATGATGACTGCACTTTATTTGATTATTTTATTTCTGATTTGCGCTGTGGTAAAAATCAAATACCCCAGGTTAAAACTAATCTGGCCTACAGTTCCAGGAGCAGCAATCTTTCCTTAGCCCATCAGTTTCCATTGTTGCTGTCATGACCTTTGGACAGTTGTTCTGGATACAGACAGTTGTTCTTCTAAAGAAATTTCAGAAGTTAAAAGACTAGTATCCTATGGTTTCACCTCACAAACACACACTTTTCCCTTATTTAGTTTTTATTTACATAAATTATTTGCCACTAATCTTTAGATATTAAACTTGTTTTGTAGGCACTTAGAACTTTTTAATTAAAGTGTTTGGGAACAAGTGGGTGCTCAGCACGTGATAATTAATGCCTGAATGAATTACAGTGAGTTAGGTAAACACAAGTGCCCTTTGAAGGAGGGATTGAGACATGTTTATGAGTCTCTCATTGTCCATCCATTGTCTACCCCTGAATAAAATAATGCAGAGTGCTCAAAACAAGGCCTAAATGTCAAATTGGGAACAGACTGGTGCCAAGAGGGTAGTTTTCTCATCACCTCAACCTTTCCAGAAATTCCATAATTAACCCCAGTTCAGGCATTCCCTGGTGTGGTAGTGAGTGCCCTAACATTGAGCCAACAAACCAGTCTCCATCCTTAGCTCTAAGGTCTCACCAGAAAAGTCTGAAGATAAGGAAAGACATAGCCCTTGTGTGAAGTCTAGGCATCCAACAGTAATTTGGATATAAACAAGCCACGATTTCTGGCTGTCTGGATGAGAAAAGGAGTTCTCAAGTCAGAATGCCGTGTCAGCTAAGCCTGGAAGAGCTCTCAGACTCTTCTCTACAATCCATTAGGCCAGCATCAGCTAGTCTTCCCAGTTCAACCCCTGGATACCTACAGGTGTAGTTCACAGGGCAGAGATAGATGTTCACGTCGTGGTTTAACCTGGCAGGCAGCCAAATACCACGCAGCCGCTCACTCACTCCCCCCGCCCCCCCAGTGGGACGGGGAGAGAATCGGAAGGGTAAGAGTGAGAAAAACTCGTGGGTTGAGATAAAGACAGTTTAATAGAACAGAAAAGGGAAAATAATGATAATAAATAATGATAGAATATACAAAATGAGTGATGCACAATGCAATTGCTCACCACCCGCGCTGACCGATAACCAAGTAGCGATCGGTACTTCCTGGATCACGCCTACCATTTATATACTGAGCATGACGTCACATGGTATGGAATACCCCATTAGCCAGCTGGGCTGGCTGTCCTGATTATGTTCCCTCCCATCTTGTGTACCTAGCTCAGTCAGTAGGCACGGGAGCTGTCCTTGGACTAGGAGGGCACTTAGCAACAACTGAAAACATCGGTGTGTTATCAACATTCTCCTCATACTAAATCCAAAACACAGCACTAGGAAGAAATTTAACCCTATCCCTGCCGAAACTAGGACAGTATCCACCCCTTATTCCATACCATTTACGTTATGCTTAGGACTCACATTTTTCGATACATTTCAATTAATCATCACTATCCTTCTTTTTATATATACACATATATATATATGCACACACAGATATCATTCCCTTAGTCTATGGACTATCTCTCTAAAATGTCCACTGAGTTCATTTAGTCCAAGACTTTGGGCTCCATCTGCCATAACAGTCTTTCAGGGCAGGAGAGATGGTGTGTGGTGTTGGGCTGTTGCATCCTGAAGCCAGTTCACATTCCGGTATTGCTGCACTCGTCCAGTTCTATCGTCGTTGCACTTTGCTCGGTTTCATCGGAGTTAGTTCATTCTTCATTAATCTGGGTGATTTTCACTGCTACACCATTGATAGCAACCATAGAAATAATGATATACAATATCATATAACAATTAACATCATACAATTCAGTTCATTGGCTAATTTCACCCAAAATCAAATCCCCTTGAGGTACACACCGGACCTCCCTATCCTTTCGCATTACCCACCAAGTGCACCCAGGTCCCTGAGCAAAAGCAATCCCACGGATGGGTTTTCCCTTGCCAGAGGCAGGAGTAACCCAGACTGTCTTCCCCAGCATATTTCTTATGTGCACGACAGGGACTTTATCTCCATCTACAGTACGTAAGGGTTTTGATTGGTCAGGGCCAGCTCGATTGGCAGATCCCCTAGTGTTGACTAACCAGGTGGCTTTTGCTAAATGTGTGTCCCAATGCTTGAATGTCCCACCACCCATTGCTCTCAGCGTAGTCTTTAGCAGCCCGTTGTATCGTTCGATTTTCCCGGAGACTGGTGCATGGTAGGGGATGTGATAGACCCACTCCATGCCGTGCTCTTTGGCCCAGGTGTCTATGAGGGTGTTTCGGAAATGAGTCCCGTTGTCTGACTCAATCCTTTGTGGATTGCCATGTCGCCATAGGACTTGTTTTTCAAGGCCCAGGATGGTGTTCCTGGCGGTGGCATGGGGCACGGGATATGTTTCCAGCCATCCGGTGGTTGCTTCCACCATGGTGAGCACATAGCGCTTGCCTTGGCGGGTTTGTGGGAGTGTGATATAATCAGTCTGCCAGGCCTCCCCTTATTTATATTTCAGCCATCGTCCCCCATACCAAAGAGGCTTTACTCGCTTGGCTTGCTTGATTGCAGCCCATGTTTCACAATCATGGATAACCTGTGTCCATGGTCAAGTCCGCCCCTCGATCGCGAGCCCATCTATATGTTGCATCTCTTCCTTGGTAGCCTGAGGCGTCATGGGCCCACCGAGCTATAAATAATTCACCCTTATGTTGCCAGTCCAGATCCACCTGAGCCACTTCAATCTTAGCAGCCTGGTCCACCTGCTGGTTGTTTTGGTGTTCTTCAGTGGCCTGACTCTTGGGTCCGTGAGCATCTACGTGACGTACTTTTACAACCAGGTTCTCTACCCGGGCAGCAATATCTTGCCACAATGTGGCAGCCCAGATGGGTTTACCTCTGCGCTGCCAGTTGTTCTGCTTCCACTGCTGCAACCACCCCCACAGGGCATTTGCCACCATCCATGAGTCAGTATAGAGATAAAGGACTGGCCATTTTTCTCATTCAGCAATGTCCAAGGCCAGCTGGATGGCTTTCACCTCTGCAAACTGGCTCGATTCACCTTCTCCTTCAGCAGTTTCTGCGGCTTGTCGTGTAGGACTCCATACAGCAGCCTTCCACCTCCGATGCTTTCCCACAAGGCGACAGGACCCATCAGTGAACAGGGCATATTGCTTCTCGTTTTCTGGTAGTTTATTATACAGTGGGGCCTCTTCAGCATGCGTCACCTCCTGTTCTGGGGATGTTCCGAAATCATAGAATAGAAACATAGAATGGTTTGGGTTGGCAGGGACCTTTAAAGATCATCTAGCCCAACCCCCCTGCTGTGGGCAGGGACATCGCCAACTAGATCAGGTTGCTCAGAGCCCCGTCCAACCTGACCTTGAATGTTTCCAGGGATGGGGCATCTACCACCTCTCTGGGCAACCTGTGCCAGTGTTTCACCACCCTCATTGTAAAAAATTTCTTCCTTATATCTAGTCTAAATCTCCCCTCTTTTAGTTTAAAACCATTCCCCCTTGTCCTGTCGCAACAGGCCCTGCTAAAAAGTTTGCCGCCATCTTTCTTATAAGCGCCTTTAGGTACTTATAGGCTGCAATAAGGTCTCCTCAAAGACTTCTCTTCTCCAGGCTGAATAACTCCAACTCTCTTAGCCTTTCTTGATAGGAGAGGTGTTCCATCCCTCTGATCATTTTCAAATCTTTGCCTTCTGGCCAGTTCGTGATCACCTCCAAGATTCCTGGGCGACTGGGGTTTCCCATTCAGGCCTGTTGTGTGATCAGTGCGACCCACTTACTCCACGTAGCATCGGTTGCATGATGTGTAGAGGGGACGCTCCCTTTGAACATCCAGCCCAGCACTGGCAGTCGGGGTGCCAGGAGGAGCTGTGCTTCAGTACCAACCACTTCCGAAGCAGCTCGAACCCCTTCATATGCTGCCAATATCTCCTTCTCAGTTGGAGTGTAGCGGGCCTCGGATCCTCTGTATCCCCGACTCCAGAACCCTAAGGGTCGACCTCGAGTCTCCCCTGGTGCTTTCTGCCAGAGGCTCCGGGTAGGGCCATTCTCCCCGGCTGCGGTGTAGAGCACATTCTTCACATCTTGTCCTGCCCGGACTGGCCCAAGGGCTACTGCCTGAACTATCTCCCGTTTAATTTGTTCAAAGGCTTGTTGTTGCTCAGGGCCCCATTGGAAATCGTTCTTCTTCCTGGTCACTTGATAGAGAGGGCTTACAATCAGGCTGTAATCTGGAATATGCATTCTCCAAAAGCCCACAACGCCTAAGAAAGCTTGTGTTTCCCTTTTGCTGGTTGGTGGGGACATGGCTGTTATTTTGTTGATCACATCCATTGGGATCTGACGACGTCCATCTTGCCATTTTATTCCTAAAAACTGGATCTCCTGTGCAGGTCCCTTGACCTTACTTTGTTTTATGGCAAAACCGGCTTTCAGAAGCATTTGGACTATTCTCTCCCCTTTCTCAAAAACTTCTTCTGCTGTGTTGCCCCATACGATGATGTCATCAATGTATTGCAGGTGTTCTGGAGCCTCACCCTGTTCCAGTGCGGTGTGGGTCAGTCCATGGCAAATGGTAGGGCTGTGTTTCCACCCCTGGGGCAGTCGGTTCCAGGTGTACTGGACGCCCCTCCAAGTGAAAGCAAACTGTGGCCTGCACTCTGCTGCCAAAGGGATTGAGAAGAACGCATTAGCGATGTCACTTGTGGCGTACCACTTGGCTGCCTTTGACTCCAGTTCGTATTGAAGTTCTAGCATGTCCAGCACGGCAGCACTCAGTGGCGGCGTGACTTCGTTCAGGCCACGGTAGTCTACTGTTAGTCTCCACTCTCCATTAGACTTTTGCACTGGCCATATGGGACTGTTAAAGGGTGAGCGAGTCTTGCTAATCACTCCTTGGCTCTCCAGTTGACGAATCCGCTTATGGATGGGAATCAGGGAGTCTCGGTTGGTGCGATATTGCCGCCGGTGCACCGTTGTGGTAGCGATCGGTACCAGTTTTTCCTTGACCCTCAGCAACCCCACAACAGAAGGGTCCTCTGAGAGACCAGGCAAGGTGGACAGCTGTTTAATTTCCTCCGTCTCCAGGGCAGCTATACCAAAAGCCCACCGGTACCCTTTTGGGTCCTGGAAATACCCTCTCCTGAGGTAGTCTATGCCAAGGATGCACGGAGCCTCTGGGCCAGTCACAATGGGGTGCTTCTGCCACTCATTCCCGGTTAGGCTCACTTCGGCCTCCAATACAGTTAACTCTTGGGATCCTCCTGTCACTCCAGAAATACAGATGGGTTCTGCCCCTTTATAGCCTGATGGCATCAGGGTACACTGGTGTCTACGAGAGCCTTATACTCCTGTGGCTCTGATGTGCCAGGCCATCAAATCCACACAGTCCAGTAAACCCGGTTGTCCCTTTCCTCCACCTGGCCGGAGGCAGGGCCCCTCTAGTCCTGGTCATAGTACTTGTTACTCACTTCTTTTAAGTATGAATCAGAAGTCCCTTCATTAAGATCAGGAGTAAGATCAGCCCTTCTACTCTGTCTGGGGAACTGCCTACTTTAGACTGTTTCAAAAAGTACTCTAAAAGAATTTTAGCCTAGTGAATTAGCACTTGCACAGGCACTCAGATATGCCTTCCCTGTAAGGACTTTAGGAATTTCTGACTTCACTAGCACTACTCTGCTCCACTTTTAAGGTCAATAGAGAAACATGCACAGTCACCTCGGCAAACACCAAGGAACCTCATAGTGCACTGCAGTTTCCTTTTATACTCTGGGCGCAGTTTCATGGGGTTTTTGACTTAATTCCCTTCTTGCCTCAGCTGCGTTCATGGTCCCATGCCCCATTCTTCAGATTGGTAAAACAATGTAGCTATTCACAGAGAGCACAAGGAAATGGTAAGGGAGCGAGGGATCATAGCATATTGGTTGTGAGGTGCATCAGTATCCATCCCTGCTTACATTCCCTGTCACTGCAGAATTTGATTAGATGCAGCCCGCGACTTTCTACAGCTCCCGGCAGGGCAAGTTCCTTAAAAATTGGGAGACCCTAGCAACAGCCCTGCCGTATTGCAGCTTGTTATGGCAACGAGAGTGTTGTCTCATTGTGCTTTACCACAGGGTCTGATTAGAGTTTCCAGTTTTATCATGCACCTGTCTAGTCTTACAGCCATAAAACTAACGTCACAAACTCACTGTAAATCCAGTGAGAACACACTGCCAATCTGTGAAGTGAACTTAAGCGTAGGAAAGCATCCACCAAATACCTCTCTTATTCCCAGTGAATGCACTAAGAGCCTGATTGCTCTTTCACATCCAAGAACATGGCAGTAAGGTCCGTCATTCCATCTTGTCAGCAAGTCCCATAGTTTCTCCCATATTGCAGTAAGAGAGTGCTGTCTCCGGGTAAGTGGATGATTTTGTGGCTTGGCCTAACTAAACCAACAGTGGACTTTCCCAAGCAACTTTTCTCTCTCAAGTCTTCTGAAGTTTTTTCCTCTTTCTTGGTCTAAATGCTTTCTGATTGCTAGGAGAAGTCAGGGAGCCTTAAGGGCGAGTTGGAGGCCAAACACACTCTTAACAATTTCCTTAAAACTGGTGGCTTCAAAGAGGTCATCACTCCTAGTCCAGCCACAGGAGTCCGAAGTGTCCCTCCCCTGCCCACACATTTCAGGTTTTCTGTATCAGGACACGGGTTGTTCCTCCAAAAGTTCACAATTACTCCTGCATCCTCCAATTTCTTTCTCAGCTTCTTTCTACAGGCACCACCTCTCCCTCCTAGGATCTTCTCTACACCACCACAGTTTTAAGACCCTCCTTGCTGACACATGGCCTCTAGCCACTACAGCTGTTGATCCTGTTGCTTATGAGACACTGTTTGGCTAGGCCACAATGGGCACTGCCACATTTCTCCTTGTTTCTTGTTAGCATCTGTTTCTTGGCAGCACAAGGAGCCTGTTTCTGGCCCTACCTCCACCCTCCCTCACCCTGCTCAGTAGATATGCCAGGCTGCTAATGCTAATTGAGCTCCAGCAAGCTGCTGGCTGCTGCACCCCCCACTCTCTCACAGAGCATGCTTCACTTCCCTCGCAACTACCCCCCACTTTCCATTTATTTAGACTTAACTATTATAGCAATAGGAAAAAAATAATCCTCCTCTAAGCTCTGAGTAACCTGTTAATTAATATTACAGGTTGCCACCTTGCTTTACTCCAGGCATTGTGGGTTTGAATGCTCTGAGCCCAGCCTGAAGTTGAAACTCAAACACTGTAGATACAACCTTTCACCCAGACATAGGCTTTAAATGAACTGTGAAGAACACGTTTTGTGTAGTTTTGTCCTTCAGGAAAGATTTTCCTGCACCACAGGTAAACCAGTGTCCTGGTTTTGGCTGGGATAGAGTTAATTTTCTTCCTAGTAGCTGGTATAGTGCTGTGTTTTGGATTTAGTATGAGAAGAATGTTGATACACTGATGTTCTAGTTGTTGCTAAGTAGTGCTTACAGAGAGTCAAGGACTTTTCAGCTTCCCATGCTCTGCCAGGTGCACAAGAAGCTGGGAGGGAGCATAGCCAGGACAGCTGACCCCAACTGGCCAATGGGGTATTCCATACCATATATCGTCATGCTCAGCATATAAAGCTGGGGGAAGAAGAAGGAAGGGGGACGTTCAGAGTGATGGCATTTGTCTTCCCAAGTAACCGTTACACGTGATGGAGCCCTGCTTTCCTGGCGATGGCTGAACACCTGCCTGCCGATGGGAAGTAGTGAATGAATTCCTTGGTTTGCTTTGCTTGTGTGCGCGGCTTTTGCTTTCCCTATTAAACTGTCTTTATCTCACCCCACGAGTTTTCTCACTTGTACCCTTCCGATTCTCTCCCTTGTCCCACCGGGGGGGGGTGAGCGAGCGGCTGTGTGGGGCTTAGTTGCTGGCTGGGGTTAAACCACGGCAACCAGATACTCTGCATTCAGCTCGAATCTCCTCCCATCTGTCCCCCCTGCCCTTGGGAGAGGGGGGTTTCCCTGCCAAATGCTTTGCAGGCAGCAAAGCAGATTCCTGGGGCTAGATGAAGGACATCAAACCCAAGACCCGGGGCAGTGGGTCCGGAACATTTGTGGCTTAAGGAGCCAAAAGTTTTGCCAAGCCCTCTCGTATATCTGTCCCCTCAGTATCACCCTGAGCAAGAAACCACTTCTGACACTTCCACCAGCTGGGCCAGCCCCACACCAGGGCCCTTCTTCCCTCCCCCTCATGCCCCAGCCAAGTATTTCTCCACGGTCCAGAAGCCTCCATCTTGCCTGCTTCTCCCCACCCCAGGTCTCACCACCGTCTCACTTGATAGCAACCAGCTTCTGCCAAACCAGTGTTTTCTCACCTAGCAAATTCTCACATTTCCCACAAGCCTACCTGCACCTTCTTGAGCTCGCCAGCAATCCTCTTCACCAGTTTTCCCTGCTTCCCCTTTGACCTCCCCCTTGATCCCCTTCATGTTCCTCCCGTACATCATCTCACATTTATTTCTTTCCCCTCTCCAAGGAGGCCAACCATGTCTTTTTGCCCCCCTGTCTCAGACAGCAACGTGCCCCCAGCTCTGCAGACTGCAGCCTGGGGCACCCAGCACTTGGGTGCCCTGAGGTTTTAGGTCCCGGGATGCAGCTCACTCTCAAGAGGTTGGAAACATGAATTAGCAACTGAAACTTGAGCGGGGGGAGGTACTCTTCTCTTTGGTGCTCTCTCCTACCTGCTACCTTTGAGCCAGGTCAACAGTGAGACAGACAAATTGTGAGACGGGGGAATTCAGAGACCATCTGAGACCAGTGCTGTTCAGGCATGTGCTCAGCTTCCCAAGGGAGACACAGACGGTAGTTCACCACAAATGCAGCAGCATGAAAAATCAACAATCAACTAACTCGGCTCAACTTACCTGCTTTTCTCCTTCCCAGTCCAGGAAAAGTAAGATAGACTTGACTGTTCGCCCCTTTGCATGAATAATGTTTTACACACAACCTGTTTTTCAGCTGCTTGCTGGAGTACTCTTAAAAAGGAGTTTGAACAACACTCATAGCAACACCTAGGAGTGAAACTGGGCCCCAGATAGTCAAAAGTCCTTCTGTCTGGATGTCCACGGCTTTGCATGCACTCCTGTGATAGCCATCACCTGCTATGATGCAGCCAGCTGCATTTAGAAGGGGGGCACAGAAACCATACAGCTGCTGCTGCTTAAATGTGAGCTCTGATGCTAAGGGAAGAATGTGGATGTGTATATACATGCATATTAAAAAAGACTTGTATGCTCTACAAACACAAAAAGCTTCTGAGTTCATCCAGTCCTATGCCCTGGCACTCATTCGATGCAAGCTCACAACCCAGTTAGTGCTCCCTCACTAGGACATTCTCAAGCTTTCTGAAATGTTGCTGCTCCTTGCTGAAACATTTCAGGCAGCTGCCTAGACCTTTCTACATGTGGATGGGACTGTCAAAATATTTCCTGGAAGGGACAGACCAAAATCTTTTTTGGTAGTAACACTATCTCCTTTTTTTGGATCGCCTCTCCTAGAAACGTTCCTTCACATCCTGTTTTCTTTTGTGACTACAGCTGTGATTTGGATTAAAGCTATTGCAGTTTCTCCCTTGTCAGTATATTTCTAAATCACAGGAGTGCATCTTTCTTAGTGAAAGTTTTTGAATAAGTTCCCTAGTCATTATCCTGGTATCTGTATAGCTAAAGGCACAGGAAATCTCCCAGTGCTAGAAGCAATGCATTTGCATGCACAGTCACCGAGTTGTGCATGCAAACAAGGTGACTACCAGTCTAAATAATACCTGCCTGCACTAACACTTATGGTACAAGCATGCCAGACTTGCACATGCTTGGCGGTGTTAACAGCTTCCCTGTGTTTCCCCAGGTGTGGGAGAGACCCTTCTCTTGACAATACTAGCCAAAAGAAACAGAAACCAGTACAGATGCAAAGCCTGTTTGGTATGTTGGCATGAATTCGGCTGCTGTTAGGAGAAATACCAGCACTTTAAGGGTTAAAGCTCTTCCTTTTAATTCAAAAAGCAGCTTCCCAATTCAAATCCATGGCAGACTCCAAATATGTTGCTGATTAGGTAAGCAAATGTGTAACTCTTCCTCCCACAAGTGTCACTGGCAGAACACTTCTAGCGAAGCACTGAAGATCATAATCCATTATTCACAAGAATAAAATTACGTATTTATTGCCTTGCAGCTCAAATAAATGTTGCCCAAAGCCTTGCACAGATGGGCTGTATTTATGGTAACACCCAACCTTGTCAAAATAAGGTTACTAGATGCACTCAGGCCCGGTCAGATGCTGTGTTCTACGCACAGCGCTGGTATCGAGTCCCTTCCCACAGCTTTGAGCGCCTGCTCCCTGCCCCTGTGGCCTGTCCCAGCTGCCTCCCTGCCTGTACTCTCTGGTCACCCTAAAACTGTGGGATCATGCCCATGACCTACCCCAGCTGCAGATGAAGGTTGACTGGTGCGAGGGGGTTTCTGACCTGAGCAGCCGTTGCTGTGCCGCTGAGACGAGCAGAAGACGGCCTGGGGCACAGGTTAGCAAGTGTCATAGAATCATAGAATCATAGAATCATACAGATTGGAAAAGACCTCTAAGATCATCGTGTCCAACCGTCAACCCAACACCACCATGCCCACTACACCATGTCCCTAAGGGCCTCATCTACACGTCTTTTAAATACCTCCAGGGATGGTGACTCCACCACTTCCCTGGGCAGCCTGTTCCAAGGCCTGACCACTCTTTCAGTAAAGAAATTTCTCCTAATGTTCAATCTAAACCTCCCTTGGCGCAACTTGAGCCCATTTCCTCTCGTCCTATCGCTAGTTACTTGGAAGAAGAGACCAACACCCACCTCGCTACAACCTCCTTTCAGGTAGTTGTAGAGCGCGATGAGGTCTCCCCTCAGCCTCCTCTTCTCCAGGCTAAACAACCCCAGTTCCCTCAGCTGCTCCTCATAAGGCTTGTTCTCCAGATCCTTCACCAGCTTCGTTGCCCTCCTCTGGACACACTCCAGCACCTCCATGTCCTTCTTGTAGTGAGGGGCCCAAAACTGAACACAGTATTCGAGGTGCGGCCTCACCAGTGCCGAGTACAGGGGCACGATCACCTCCCTAGTCCTGCTGGCCACACTATTTCTGATACAAGCCAGGATGCCGTTGGCCTTCTTGGCCACCTGAGCACACTGCCGGCTCATGTTCAGCCGGCTGTCAACCAGCACCCCCAGGTCCTTTTCCTCTGGGCAGCTTTCCAGCCACTCTTCCCCAAGCCTGTAGCGTTGCCTGGGGTTGTTGTGACCCAAGTGCAGGACCCGGCACTTGGCCTTGTTGAACCTCATACAGTTGGCCTCAGCCCATCGATCCAGCCTGTCCAGGTCCCTCTGCAGAGCCTTCCTATCCTCGAGCAGATCAACACTCCCGCCCAGCTTGGTGTCGTCTGCAAACTTACTGAGGGAGCACTCGATCCCCTCGTCCAGATCGTTGATAAAGATATTGAACAGGACCGGCCCCAGTACTGAGCCCTGGGGAACACCGCTCGTGACCGGCCGCCAACTGGATTTAACTCCGTTCACCACAACTCTCTGGGCTCGGCCGCCCAGCCAGTTTTTTACCCAGCGAAGAGTGCACCTGTCTAGGCCGTGAGCCGCCAGCTTCTCTAGGAGAATGCTGTGGGAGACAGTGTCAAAGGCCTTACTGAAGTCCAAGTAGACCACATCCACTGCCTTTCCCTCATCCACCAGGTGGGTCACCTGGTCATAGAAGGAGATCAGGTTGGTCAAGCAGGACCTGCCTTCCATGAACCCGTGCTGGCTGGGCCTGATCCCCTGGTTGTCCCGGACATGACTCGTGAGCACCCTCAAAACCAACCGCTCCATGATCTTCCCCGGCACCGAGGTCAGGCTGACCGGCCTGTAGTTCCCCGGATCCTCCTTCCGGCCCTTCTTGTAGATGGGCGTCACATTGGCGAGCCTCCAGTCGTCCGGGACCTCCCCAGTTAACCAGGACTGCTGATAAATGATGGAGAGCGGCTCGGCAAGCTCCTCCGCCAGCTCCCTCAGTACCCTCGGGTGGATCCCATCCGGCCCCATAGACTTGTGAATGTCCAGGTGGCGTAGCAGGTCATTAACTTCATCCTCTTGAATTATGGGGGGTTTATCCTGCTCGTCGTCCATGTCTTCCAGCTCAGGGGGCTGAGTACCCTGAGGATAACTGCTCTGACTACTAAAGACTGAGGCAAAGAAGGCATTGAGTACCTCAGCCTTTTCCTCGTCCTTGGTGGCAACGTTCCCCCCCGCATCCAATAGAGGATGGAGATTCTCCTTGGCTCTCCTTTTGTCATTAATATACTTGTTAAAGCATTTTTTGTTGTCTCTCACGACAGTGGCCAGGTTGAGTTCTGTCTGGGCTTTTGCCTTTCTAATTTCCTCTCTGCACGACCTAACGCGATCCCTGTACTCTTCCTGAGTTGCCTGCCCCGTCTTCCACAAGTGATAAACTCTCCTTTTTTCCCTGAGTCCCAGCCAGAGCTCCCCGTTCAGCCAGGCCGGTCGCCTTCCCCGCCCGTTCTTCTTGTGGCACATGGGGACAGCCTGCTCCTGCGCCTTTAAGACTTCCTTCTTGAAGAATGTCCAGCCTTCCTGGACCCCTTTGCCCTTCAGGACTGTCTCCCAAGGGACCCTCTCGACCAGTGTCCTGAACAGGCCAAAGTCCGTCCTCCGGAAGTCCATGGTAGTGGTTTTGCTGGCCCCCCTCCTTACTTCACCAAGTATCGAGAATTCTCCCATTTCATGGTCGCTAAGCCCAATCCGGCCTCCGACCACCACATCTCCCACCAGCCCTTCTCTGTTCGTGAACAGCAGGTCAAGCGAGGCACCTCCCCTGGTGGGCTCGCTTACCAGCTGCGTCAGGAAGTTCTCTTCCACACACTCCAGGAACCTCCTCGACTGTTTCCTCTCTGCCTTGTGGTATTTCCAGCAGACGTCCGGAAAGTTGAAGTCCCCCACGAGAACAAGGGCTAACGACTGTGAGACTTCTGCCAGCCTCTTGTAGAATATTTTGTCTGCCTCCTCGTCCTGGCTAGGTGGTCTATGACAGACTCCCAGCAGGATATCTGCCTTGTTGGCCTTCCCCCTCATCCTTACCCACAAGCACTTGACCTCGTCATCACTACCGTCGAGCTCTAGACAGTCGAAGCACTCCCTAACATACAGGGCTACTCCACCGCCTCTCCTTCCTCGCCTGTCCCTTCTGAAGAGCTTATAGCCATCCATTGCAGCACTCCAGTCGTGAGACTCATCCCACCACGTTTCCGTGATGGCGACTAAGTCATAGCTACCCCGCTGCACAATGGCTTCCAGCTCCTCCTGTTTGCCGCCCATGCTGCGTGCATTGGCGTAGATGCACTTGAGCTGGGCTGCCGATTTCTCCCCCGACAATGGCGTGCGGTCCCTAGGCTCTTCTCTAGAGAGCCTGGTTTTATCCCCGTCCCCCTTTGAACCTAGTTTAAAGCCCTCTCGATGAGCCCGGCCAACTCACACGCGAGAATCCTTTTCCCCCTGCGAGACAGCTGAACTCCGTCCGTCGCCAGCAGGCCCGGTGCCGTGGAAACCTCCCCGTGGTCAAAGAAGCCAAAATTCTGTCGATGGCACCAGCCCCTGAGCCACGTGTTGATCCGATGAGTTTTCCTGTTCCTTTCGGTGTTCCGCCCTGCCACTAAAGGGATCGAGGAAAACACTACCTGTGCTCCCGATCCTCCCACCAGTCGCCCCAGTGCCCTGAAGTCCCTTTTGATCCCTTCGGGACTTCTCCCTGCAACCTCCTCACTGCCAGCCTGTATAACCAGTAGTGGGTAGTAATCGGAGGCCTGCATGAGACTGGGGAGTTTCCTAGTAATGTCCTTCACCCGGGCCCCAGGGAGGCAGCAGACTTCCCTGGGGGATGGGTCTGGCCGGCAAATTGGGCCCTCGGTCCCCCTCAGAAGGGAATCACCAATGACAATTACCCTCCTTTTTTTCTTAGCGGAGGCAGTCGTAATTTGTGGGGCTGGCTGCCTCGCCTCGGGCAACCCCCTGGATGGGCCTTCATCTTCGTCCTCGTTCGTCTGGCCCTCAAGTTCCAGAGCCCCATATCTGTTGTGTAGGGGCAGCTGGGAAGGTTGAGGCGTGTCCTCTCTTCCCCCACCTCCTCAGAAAGCTGGAGTCATATTTACAAAAGAGAGTTGCACCACTGACTTCAAGGGATGCAAGATCTAGTCCACTGAACAGCATCTGATTCTGCAAGTACTGTTGCTGATTTTACTGGGGCTGTTTATGTAGAAACTACAACTGAACCTTGCAAAATGTATTTCTACTGAATATTTGAGCACATTTGTGGAAAGTAAAGTTAAAATTAACTTCCCAGATATACAATTATAGGATATGTTAATATGAGGACAAGGCTCTTCCACTGTAGAAGAGAAACTACTGACATAAGTGCCAACCTGATCCTGGGATTAATAAATAAAAATATTTCAAAATATTATTTATTTATTTTAATAAATAAAAATATTTCAAAATAAAACTGTTCAGAATAAAGTATAGGCCAAGAATTAGTCACAAAACATTAATTCAGGAGTAACTTAAGATAGTAAACGTGATAGAAAACTGTGCAATCTACTCTGGGTCAATCTCCCCATGGAAATATATACACCTTTCAGTAATTACAAAGTTGTTACCGAACTCAGCTAGCAATTGCATAGTACTAACTCTGTTGGTGCTCTTAAACCTTTCTGATAAACTCAAGTCCACCCACCCATTCCAAATTGCAGATGCCCCAGGCACAGAAATAGCATTAGAGCCCCATTGACAAGCACATTAGATTATCAGGACAAAATTCAGCTTTCAATATATCTTGTTTATTGCAAATCCTGACAATTCCTCCCTTAAATGAATTGGGAAAGAACATTTCAAGCCTATTCTGCTCTAATACACATGGTAACTGCTGCTACAATTACATCTTTCGAAACTGTAAACTCTTGCTGGAAATACTGACTTGCACTCGGGGGGGGGGGTGGGTGTTCATATTAAGTATTTCAGTGGCTCAGTGGTTCAGTTTATCTTCAACGCTTTAAGCTATGAAAGCAACACAGCTGGGCTGTGATAAGAGGTTTGTAAAAGCTCAGTCAAAATGAGTTTCTAGACCTTAACAGGTATACAGGACATAATTTCAGAGTCGTGGTTTAACCTGGCAGGCAGCCAAATACCACACAGCCACTCGCTCACTCCCCCCACCCCCAGCAGGACGGGGAGAGAATCGGAAGGGTAAGAGTGAGAAAAACTTGTGGGTTGAGATAAAGACAGTTTAATGAAACAGAAAAGGGAAAATAATAATAATAATGATAGAATATACAAAATGAGTGATGCACAATGCAATTGCTCACCACCCGCGCTGACCGATAACCAATTAGCAATCGCTACTTCCTGGATCACGCCTACCGTTCATATACTGAGCATGACATCACATGGTATAGAATACCCCATTGGCCAGCTGGGCTGGCTGTCCTGGCTGTGCTCCCTCCCAGCTTCTTCCAGAGCATGGAAGCTGGATGTCCTTGACTAGGAGACTACTTAGCAACAACTGAAAACATCAGTGTGTTATCAACATTCTTCTCATATTAATCCAAAACACAGCACAAGGAAGAAATTTAACCCTATCCCAGCCGAAACCAGGACAGTATCCACCCCTTATTCCATACCATTTATGTCATGCTTAGGTCTCACATTTTTTTCGATACACTTCAATTAAACACCACTATCTTTCTTTTTATATATACACATATATATATGCACAAACAGATATCATTCCCTTAGTCTATGGGCCATCCATCTAAAATGTCCACTGAGTTCATTTAGTCCATGACTTTGGGCTCCATCTGCCATAACAGTCTTTCAGGGCGGGAGAGATGGTGTGTGGTCTTGGGCTGTTGCATCCTGAAGCCAGTTCTGATTCCATTATTGCCGTGCTCGTCCAGTTCTATCATTGTTGCACTTTACTCGGTTTCATCGGAGTTCATTCTTCATTAATCTGAGTGATTTTTACTGCTATACCATTGATAGCAACCATAGAAATGATGATATACAATATCATATAACAATTAACATCATACAATTCAGTTCATTGGCTAATTTCACCCAAAATCAAATCCCCTTGAGGCACACACCGGACCGCCCCATACTTTCGCATCACCCACCAAGTGCACCCAGGTCCCTGAGCAAAAGCAATCCCACGAATGGGTTTTCCCTTGCCAGAGGCAGGAGTAACCCAGACTGTCTTCCCCAGCATATTTCTTATGTGCACGACAGGGACTTTATCTCCATCTACAGTACGTAAGGGTTTTGATTGGTCAGGGCCAGTTCGATTAACAGATCCCCTGGTGTTGACTAACCAGGTGGCTTTTGCTAAATGTGTGTCCCAATGCTTGAATGTCCCACCACCCATTGCTCTCAGCGTAGTCTTTAGCAGCCCGTTGTATCGTTCGATTTTCCCGGAGACTGGTGCATGGTAGGGGATGTGATAGACCCACTCCATGCCGTGCTCTTTGGCCCAGGTGTCTATGAGGGTGTTTCGGAAATGAGTCCCGTTGTCTGACTCAATCCTTTGTGGATTGCCATGTCGCCATAGGACTTGTTTTTCAAGGCCCAGGATGGTGTTCCTGGCGGTGGCATGGGGCACGGGATATGTTTCTAGCCATCCAGTGGTGAGCACATAGCGCTTGCCGTGGCTGGTTGGTGGGAGTGTGACATAATCAATCTGCCAGGCCTCCCCATATTTATATTTCAGCCATCGTCCCCCATACCAAAGAGGCCTTACTCGCTTGGCTTGTTTGATTGCAGCGCACGTTTCACATTCATGGATAACCTGTGCAATAGCGTCCATGGTCAAGTCCACCGCTCGATCACATGCCCATCTGTATGTTGCATCTCTTCCTTGATAGCCCGAGATGTCATGGGCCCATGGCTGCCTTTGACTCCAGTTCGTATTGGAGTTCTAGCATGTCCGGCATGGCAGCACTCAGTGGCGGCGTGACTTCGTTCAGGCCACAATAGTCTACTGTTAGTCTCCACTCTCCATTAGACTTTCGCACTGGCCATATGGGACTGTGAAAGGGTGAGTGAGTCTTGCTGATCACTCCTTGGCTCTCCAGTCGACGAATCAGCTCATGGATGGGGATCAGGGAGTCTCAGTTAGTGCGATATTGTCGCCGGTGCACTGTTGTGGTAGCGATTGGTACCTGCTGTTCTTCAACCCTCAGCAACCCCACAACAGAAGGGTCCTCCGAGAGACCGGGCAAGGTGGACAGCTGTTTAATTTCCTCCGTCTCCAGGGCAGCTATACCAAAAGCCCACCGGTACCCTTTTGGGTCCTGGAAATACCCTCTCCTGAGGTAGTCTATGCCAAGGATGCACGGAGCCTCTGGGCCAGTCACAATGGGGTGCTTCTGCCACTCATTCCCGGTCAGGCTCACTTCGGCCTCCAATACAGTTAACTCTTGGGATCCCCCTGTCACTCCAGAAATACAAATGGGTTCTGCCCCTTCATAGCTTGATGGCATCAGGGTACACTGTGCACCGGTGTCTACGAGAGCCTTATACTCCTGTGGGTCTGATGTGCCAGGCCATCGAATCCACACAGTCCAGTAAACCCGGTTGTCCCTTTCCTCCACCTGGCTGGAGGCAGGGCCCCTCTAGTTCTGGTCATAGTATCCATTTCTCACTTCTTGTAAACGTGAGTCAAGAATTTCTTCATCACAATTACAATCCAAAGTAAGATCAGCCCTTCTACTCTGTCTGGGGAACTGTTCACTGGAAACTGGACCGTCGTGAGACAGGTTTTTCCTAAAAACTGGAGCAGCATTTTTCCTGGGAGAACCCCCTTGTGTCATTGTTTTTCCTTGCAACTCACGTACCCGTGCATCTAGGGTCAAGGTAGGTTTTCCATCCTGCGACGAGCGAGGGAAGGCAAGCAGTCGACTCAATGTGAGTGATAAGGCCAGCTTCAACTTTATTGTAAAACCCTACACATATTTATACACTAAGTTCTACCTTATGCATACTTGTCTCACAATCATTGGCTTAGCTCTAAAAATTACATTATCATATTCCTCCTACTTTCGGTTACTGCTACGTGGTCCGGGTTCCATCCTGTTTTTCTTATACTGTACTTTCTCAAAGTTGCTTATCTGCACAGAGCAAGGTCAGCATGACTTTCTTTTCTCCCTTGTCAGCATGACTCAGAATTTTCCCACCGCGGCCTAGTCTGGCTAACTTTCTCCAACACCATCCCACTTCTCCATGTCCTCTCCGTGGTCACGCTGGTAAAACCACAGGGTGCCCCGTGGTGTGTACCTTCTATATCCTCTCTCTTGAGTAGAAGAACACTGACTCCTAATGGCTGAGATACTGGTCCGTACGGGTGGAGAATAGGACCTATCATCTTTGAGTTGCTGGACCTCCCGGGACAGTTTCTCCACAGCTGAGACAGGGGAGGAGGATACAGTTTCTTTGAAATCCCGGAGTCTGCTAACCACATCATCCACCGTTGGTGCTTCTTCCTCTTTCCAGCACAGTACTGCCAACGAACTGGCATACGACGCTGGTGCGCTCCGTACCAACTTCCGCCACATGGGTCGCGTGCACTGGACGTCATCTGGATCTTTGGGTGTTCGGGGGTCATCCAGGTCACTATAAACCACCTCCAGCACGCCTAGTTCTCTCAGGTACTGGATACCTCTCTCCATGGTGGTCCATTTGCCTGGGCGATATATAACATCTTCCTTGAAGGGATACCTTTCCTTCACGCCTGACAGCAGTCGCCTCCAGGGGCTGAGGACCTGTGTCCCTTTTCCCATTGCTTTGTCAATGCCCCCTTCCCTAGCAAGGGATCCCAGCTGTTTGGCTTCCTTCCCCTCTAATTCCAGGCTACTGGCCCCATTATCCCAGCATCGGAGCAGCCAGGTAACAATATGCTCGCCTGGACGACGGCTGAAATCTTTCCGCATATCTCGCAACCCATTCAGGGATAGGGATCGGGTGGTTTCTGTCTCGTTTATGAGTTCTTCCTCTTCCTCCTGCCCTCCTCGTGATGGCCCTGCTTTTCCACCATCCCTTTCTAAACGACCTGACCTCTGCTTACAAGATTTCTTCTTCTGTACAGGGGCAACGGATACCAGCAAGGGTTGGTCCTCTGGTTCAGCTGTAGTGCCTGTTGCGAGGGTTTGGGTAGCTGCAGTGCTTGTCATGGGGGTTGGAGTAACTGCAGTGACTGTTGCCGGGGTTTGAGTAGCCACAGTGGTTGTCGTGTGTGTTGAAGTAGCCACAGTGCCTGTTGTGGGGGTTTGAGTAGTCACCGTGTCTGTTGCTGGGGCTGATCTCTGGACGGTATTCCTGAATAGTTGTTTAACCCTAAACAAGGCCTGAACCACATTCAGGAGACATAGAAATATGATCATGCTTGTTTGAACATCCCAAGGATATTCAAAATTCTCAGGGAATATTGTGGAAGTCTTCATGAAGAGGATAGAAGAAAAAGGAGATTCTGAAGATATGGAAGGGAAGGTGAACAAGTGGGAGAAAGTGTCCCATCCTGTCTCCCCACTAAATTCATCCTCCGAGGTGAAGAGGTAAAAAGTGTAATTATTAATAGTTTCCAAAAGATAGCTCCCGAAGAACAGGAATGATGGCAGTGCTGAGTACAGGCTCGTGACCAATAATTTTATGATAACATAAAGCCAGGTCACACAGTATAGCAAAGCAATGACCTTAATCCATTTCCCAGAGATGACCAACCCCACATAAAAACTGATAATCAGCAGTATAGACAGCCAGTAAGGTGCTACAGACCAAAACTCCCAGAACAGATCCAACAACTCTGAGAGCAAATAAACCAACATTGTGACCAGTGAGTACTAAACTGATATAATGAATGCTTATAACAAATTTGTTTTAACCCGTTCGGGTCAGATCTATCATTATCTCAACCCTAAGTGCCCCACGTTGGGCGCCAAAAAGGACTGTCGTGGTTTAATCTGGCAAGCAGCCAAATACCACGCAGCCGCTCGCTGACTCCCCCCACCCCCAGCAGGACGGGGAGAGAATCAGAAGGGTAAGAGTGAGAAAAACTCATGGGTTGAG
This sequence comes from Calonectris borealis, assembly GCF_964195595.1. NCBI lineage: Eukaryota > Metazoa > Chordata > Aves > Procellariiformes > Procellariidae > Calonectris > Calonectris borealis. Next base: position 55,261,479 of record NC_134351.1, on the reverse strand, counting down.
ATAAAGACAGTTTAATAGAACAGAAAAGGGAAAATAATAATAATGATAATGATAGAATATACAAAATGAGTGATGCACAATGCAATTGCTCACCAACCGCCCTGACCGATAACCAAGTAGCGATCGCTACTTCCTGGATCACGCCTACCGTTCATATACTGAGCATGACGTCACATGGTATGGAATACCCCATTGGCCAGCTGGGCTGGCTGTCCTGATTATGTTCCCTCCCATCTTGTGTACCTAGCTCAGTCAGCAGGCATGGGAGCTGCCCTTGGACTAGGAGGGCACTTAGTAACAACTGAAAACATCAGTGTGTTATCAACATTCTCCTCATACTAAATCCAAAACACAGCACTAGGAAGAAATTTAACCCTATCCCAGCTGAAACCAGGACACTCAGTATATATAGCTTTGTTTGTATTAGGACATAAGTTCCATCTATTTCACTTATCTTCTCTCTGTAATTCACAAGCACAGGTGATGGGTCGAGCTGCAGTTTGATGTGTAAATCATGGCATATGCAATCCTTTTGGCAGTGAAGCTGACAGCAGATGCAGTCACTCTCTGTTCCTGCCTTGCCAGCTATTCACATTGGGGCCGGTAACACTGGAGTTGTTGAACTGCAGAGAAGCAGCTACATCAAGTGGTAAGGATCCATGAGAAACAGCAAACAGAGCTCATGCAGACTACAGTGCCTGCTGATTTAGTTCTTTATTTTTATTCCCTTAAATATTGAGGAGGACTAATTTCATTTCTAGTGGAAGTGATGCTGAGCATGCAACAAATCCTCGGGTAAGTTGAGGGCATTCAGCTTTGCTCATGAGACACAGCCTCTGGTGGGTGTAGGCTGAATCTGAGGAAAGCACACGCAGGGAAACAGAGGATGATGCCCTGGGGGCTTCATGCTAGCCTGGACTGGTCATGTCTGTGGGAGGTGGAGGTAGGGACCACAGCAGTAGGTGGTGGTCAAAAACTGTTCACTGAATGAGGGGCACAGGCAATGCTCATACAGCAGAAGCATCGCATGCCCAGAGTCACCCTCTAGGAAGCCAAGCTTTGCTGTAACGCTAGGAACGAGCTGGATCTATGAGGTATCACCATGGCTATTACTCAAGAGATCCCTGGACACCTCTTTTCATCCCATCCTAGGAACCATGAAAAGCTACAATTTCCTCCCAACCATAAAATGCTAAAAATCAGTATTAAACAGCCTCTTGGTCTGGGATGTCACAAATTCGATCCCTCATTTTAGATAGACCCAAGAGGGTCATTTTCCCATGCCATCTGAAATACTTCACAAGCTGACTGAATTTGTTCATTAACAACACTAGTGGAAATAAAATTTCTCCTCCTCAGCAGCTGCGTTGAAGAAAGGAGCTTTCATTTGGCCTCTGGAAGCAGCAAGCCAAATGCTACAGACCAAGCTGGCCTACCCCTATCCACAGGTACCACGGGTGGTCCCACCCGTGCAAATCCAGAGCTTCACTCTGCAATTACATATGAATAACTGAAGTTGAAACCTGACCTGGTCTGTTTTGCACAATCGTTTTAATATATTTTAAGTAGCATTGGGCTACTATACCACAACATCTCAAAAAAACCTTGAAGCAAACATATGCAGGATTATACTTGAGATATAAGATTTGCAGCAGTTGATTCCCCTCATCTGGTCTTCATTTTAATTTACTTCGCCGCACTCAGCTCAATTCAAGCCAAGCACAATATTTCTTATTAATGTCATTGGAAGTTACAAATGAAACCTTAGAAGTTGGAGATGGATAAGGGCCCACAGGACTGCTGTCTGAGGACAAAGGAAATCCCACAGGGCCACTGATTCTCCTGGGAGCGAGCACCCCTTGCTCCATGCTGCCCCAGCCTTTACCTGCTTTCACGTGATTACCATCTCCCACTGGCTCGCTGTTCACCGAGGAGAAAAACATAAGCCTTGACTGCTGCCAAGCAAAACTACAAAGGCAGAAAGCCTGCTCTTACAGCGTCCCTTTAACAGGAGTAGAGGACAAGTCTGCTGTTTATAAAGTAAAAAACTAAACTGATAGCCCAGCTTCTCCCAAAAGCCCTGTCCCCTCTCACCAAGATTACTGGGCAATGGCGGCTGTGAAGGGTTGATGTCCACTGGAGACAAGCCGTGCACTCTTGTAAAACTGCAACAGATTTGGAAAAGTCCTCTTTTCCAAACCAGGGTGGGCTCAGTTTCATAGAATCATAGAATCATTAAGGTTGGAAAAGACCCTTAAGATCATCGAGTCAAACCGCAAACCTAACACTGCCAAGTCCACCACTAAACCATGTCCCCAAGCATCACATCTACACGTCTTTTAAATACCTCCAGGGATGGTGACTCAACCACTTCCCCGGGCAGCCTGTTCCAAGGCTTGACAACCCCTTTGGTGAAGAAATTCTTCCAAATATCCAGTCTAAACCTCCCCTGGCACAACTTGAGGCCATTTCCTCTCATCCTATCGCTTGTTACTTGGGAGAAGAGACCAACACCCACCTCGCTACAACCTCCTTTCAGGTAGTTGTAGAGCATGATAAGGTCTCCCCTCAGCCTCCTCTTCTCCAGGCTAAACAGTCCCAGTTCCCTCAGCCACTCCTCATCAGACTTGTGCTCCAGGCCCTTCACCAGCTTCGTTGCCCTCCTCTGGACACGCTCCAGCACCTCCATGTCCTTCTTGTAGTGAGGGGCCCAAAACGGAACACAGGATTCGAGGTGCGGCCTCACCAGTGCCCAGTACAGGGGCACGATCACCTCCCTAGTCCTGCTGGCCACACTATTTCTGATACAAGCCAGGATGCTTCTTGGCCACCTGGGCACACTGCCAGCTCATGTTCAGCCGGCTGTCAACCAGCACCCCCAGGTCCTTTTCCTCTGGGCAGCTTTCCAGCCACTCTTCCCCAAGCCTGTAGCGTTGCCTGGGGTTGTTGTGACCCAAGTGCAGGACCCGGCACTTGGCCTTGTTGAACCTCATACAGTTGGCCTCAGCCCATCGATCCAGCCTGTCCAGGTCCCTCTGCAGAGCCTTCCTACCCTCCAGCAGATCAACACTCCCGCCCAACTTGGTGTCGTCTGCAAATTTACTGAGGGAGCACTCGATCCCCTCGTCCAGATCACTGATAAAGATATTAAACAGAACTGGCCCCAATACTGAGCCCTGGGGAACACCACTTGTGACCGGCCGCCAACTGGATTTAACCCCATTCACCACAACTCTTTAGGCCCAGCCATACAGCCAGTTTTTTACCCAGCGAAGAGTACGCCCATCCAAGCCATGAGCAGCCAGTTTCTCCAGGAGAATCCTGTGGGAAAAGGTGTCAAAGGCTTTACTGAAGTCCAGGTAGACCACATCCACAGCCTTTCCCTCATCCACCAGGCGGGTCACCTGGTCATAGAAGGAGATCAGGTTAGTCAAGTAGGACCTGCCTTTCATAAACCCATGCTGACTGGGCCTGATCACCTGGGTGTCCTGTACGTGCCGTGTGATGGCACCGAGGTCAGGCTGACCGGCCTGTAGTTCCCCGGATCCTCCTTCCAGCCCTTCTTGTGTCACATTTGCTAACCTCCAGTCAACTGGGACCTCCCCGGTTAGCCAGGACTGGTGATAAATGATTGAAAGTGGCTTGGTGAGCACTTCCGCCCGCTCCCTGAGTACCCTTGGGTGGATCTCATCCAGCCCCATAGATTTGTGTGTGTCTAAGAGGTGTAGCAGGTTGCAAACCATTTCCCCTTGGATTATGGGGGCTTCATTCTGCTCCCCATCCCTGTCTTCCAGCTCAGGGGGCTGGGTACCGTGAGAACAATTGGTCTTACTATTAAAGACTGAGGCAAAGAAGGCATTAAGTAACTCAGCCTTTTCCTCATCCTTTGTCACTATGTTTCCCCCCACATCCAGTAAAGGATGGAGATTCTCCTTAGCCCTCTTTTTGTTGCTAATGTATTTATAGAAACATTTTTTTCTTTTACAGCAGTAGCCAGATTAAGTTCTAGTTGGGCTTTGGTCCTTCTAATTTTCTCCCTGCATAACCTCGCGACATCCTTGTAGTCCTCCTGAGTTGCCTGCCCCTTCTTCCAAAGGTCATAAACTCTCTTTTTTTTCCTGAGTTCCAGCCAAAGCTCTCTGTTCAGCAAGGCCGGTCTTCTTCCCCGCCAGCTCGTCTTTTGGCACATGGGGACGGCCTGCTCCTGCGCCTTTAAGACTTCCTTCTTGAAGAATGTCCAGCCTTCCTGGACTCCTTTGCCCTTCAGGACTGCCCCCCAAGGGACTCTGTCAACCAGGCCCCTAAACAGGCCAAAGTCTGCCCTCCGGAAGTCCAAGGTAGCAGTTCTGCTAACGAGAATCAAAAAAATTATCTTCCACACATTCCAGGAACCTCCTCGACTGTTTCCTCTCTGCTGTACTGTATTTCCAGCAGACATCTGGTAAGTTGGAGTCCCCCATGAGAACAAGGGCTAGTGATCATGAGACTTCTGCCAGCTGCTTATAGAATATTTCATCTGCCTCTTCATCCTGGTTGGGTGGTCTATAACAGACTCCCACTGTGATATCTGCCTTGTTGGCCTTCCCCCTGATTCTTACCCATAAACACTCGACCCTTTCATCACCATCGTCAAGCTCTAGACAGTCAAAACACTCCCTAACATACAGGGCTACCCCACCACCTCTCCTTCCTTGCCTATCCCTTCTGAAGACTTTATAGCCATCCATTGCAGCACTCCAGTTGTGCGAGTCATCCCACCATGTTTCTGTGATGGCAACTATATCATAGTTTTCCAGCTGCACAATGGCTTCCAACTCCTCCTGTTTCTTGCCCATGCTGCGTGCATTGGTGTAGATGCACTTCATTTGGGCTATTGACCCTGCCACCTTTTTTGGGGGAGAAGCCCTAAATCCTATGTGACTGTTCTCAGGTGCTTCCATGGTTTCTAACACATCAATAACTCTTGTGTCTTTGCTGCCACATAGATCTCCATCCCCTACCTCCACTGAGATGGCAGACTCAAGGACCTCGCTAGCACACCGTCCCTCAAACACTGGCATGCCACCCCCAGGCTTATCTCTAGCGAGCCTGGTTTTCCTCCTTTCCCCCTTCAAATCTAGTTTAAAGCTCTTTCTGCGAGCCCTGCTAACTCTTGCACAAAGATCCTTTTCCCCCTTTGAGACAGGTGTACCCCGTCTGTCACCAGCAGGCCTGGTGTCGTGTAGAGCGACCCGTGATCAAAAAACCCAAAATTCTGCTGGTGACACCAGGCTCAGAGCCAGGTATTGATCTGCTGGGTCTTCCTGTTTCTTCCCTCATCATTCCCTGCAACTGGAAGGATAGAGGAGAACACTACTTGTGCTCCTGATCCCTTAACCAGTTGTCCCAAGGCCCTGAAGTCTCTCTTGATTGCCCTCGGACTGCTTGTTGCAACTTCATTGCTGCCTACATGAAAAAGCAATAATGAATAATAATCCGAGTGCTGTACCAGGGTAGGAAGTTTTCTCGTCACATCTTTAACCCAGGCCCCAGGGAGGCAGCAGACTTCCCTAAGAAGTGGGTCCGGTCTGCATACTGGGCCTTCTGTTCCCCTCAGAAGAGAGTCTCTTATGACAATGACCCATCTTTTTTTCTTTATGGAAGTGGTTTTGATGCAGGGCGTAGGCTGACTTAACCTTGGCAACACCTCCAACCTAGATGGATCATCATCCTCATCATCATTCAGTTCCACTTGCAAAGCCTCATACCTATTATGCAAGGGAACCTGGGAAGGTGGGGTAGTCACAGAGGAGACACACTTGCTGCGCGGGCAGGAACTTGTCGCCATTGCCCCCTATCCCTTAAGTCACCATGTTCAGCCAGGTGGAGAGAGGATAGGGAATCCTCTGTATCACGTGTCCTGTCTGCCTGATGAGCCTGTCCCAGGGAAGGTAGGGTGCGGTTCCAGTAGTCTATCTCTCTCTCTTGGGCTTCCTGATACTCACCTCCTCCCAGAGCTCTGCCACTAAGGTGAGGAGTTCCTCCCACAGGTGTACTCACTACTGCCGTCCGATACTGGTGTAAGAATAGGGCACACCCTGCAGCCTGACACCTGGGTGGCAGCATGTTCCCATCAGAGTCTGGGAAGCTGCGTCAGTTGTGGCAGATGCAGAGTTTAGAGTGGACATAGCCTTCTGCCGGGTGGATATCATTGCTCCCTGGTCGAGCCGGGAGAGCTACAGCGCCCTTCCTGCGCGCCCTGCCGCGCAAACTACCGCGCCACGCCCTATTTGCCCGTCCTGGTCGTGGCACTCCTGGTCGCTAGCGCTCCCTAGGGACTTCTTTTATACGTGTGTGTGGGGCTTGGCCGCCGTTGCTGCTGGCCCCGCCCAGGTCTCGTCAGCCGCTGTCGCGCGAGCTGCGGGCTCCTGGCGGCTCTCTCGGCTCTCCCCCTGAGGTTCCTCCGGTTCAGGAAACCCCCTGTGCACCGCGCTAGAGCGCTCCATTGCGGATCCTGCCGGCACCGGAGCTGCTCACCTCGGCGATGTAACTTTATTGGGTATCATCTCTGACACAGCCCCTTGAACGTGTACTTACTGAAAATGAGGTGTTTTCTCATGCTGCTGAGGGTTACAGAAATGAGAACAACAAAAAGAAGCCACATCATGGTACATCATGGTAATGTTTTACACTACAAGAGATAAAAGTAATCTTCAGCATTTATTTTTCAATTTCTAAATAAAGATTGGTTTTTATCTAGTATTTAAATAGTCATTGATCTTTTGAGAAAAAGTCCATATAGTAGGTAATCATGATTGAAGGAAAGGGAAAACTTACAAATAGATACATACACAAAGACAAGAAATGTCAACACCACTTTACCACTTTTGTATTTTATTGTGGAACTGGGTTTGTTTCCTTTACATCAAATATCCTCAATGGAAGAGGGGACATTGCACACAAATATCATAAAAGCACTACATATTACTTTCACTGGAAACTAATTTTCTACATTAGATATGACTGGATAGAATAGAAGCAATGCAGGATTATAAGACATAATACCATACACAGCTGCAGACTGACACAAACACCATTCAGAACAAGAGAGAGGAGGTGTGAGGTGCTTCTCAGCCAGCAACAAGACTGTTTCCATAGTTTGGAAGATGATAGCTGCATGCAAATGCGTGAAAGCATATTTCAGATTTCCTCGATTACAGCCCAGTCTTGAAGAGGTAGCTCTGCCATCTGGAGCTCCTAGCTAGTCTAGTGCAGAGAAGCTTTTTTTCCTTCTTCTTTTTTTCTTTCAATATTTTTATGCCATTGTTTTATTTAGGTTTTTTTTTTTTTAGATTTTTTTGTAAAGTCACAACAATCAGACTTTTTTCTTTTTTTTATTTTAGATAGCAAACATTTTTAAACCAGGTGAATAATATAATTGCATTCTAAGAAATGCTTACCCCTAGTTGATTTTAGTGTTTTGTTCAATTAAGTGAAAAGATGAAAGCTTACAGTTTCTTACAAGTGTAAACATTATACTTTTTCCTTTTCTAATAAATCCAGACCAACAAAATTACTATTTCTCTCAAAACATCATTACTGAGCAAGAACCCCTTGCGACAGATGAACAAGGAGAAGCATATGACAGAAATCTCCTAAATGCACAGTAAGTGCTCTTTGGAGCTGACTTCCTTGTGGTGGGAGGGATTGAAAATTCAATTAACAAATTGATTAAATCTTATTAAATGAGTACCAGAACTCTCCTAAAATGCATAAGCTATCGTAGACAATTAAAAAAACCCATTCATATACACAGTTAGCTCCATTCACCACAGTATGTAAGATAATAATAAAAAAATCAAAAGTGAATTCTATGAAAGATGGGGTGAAAAGTAGAGGTCAGTGAAGTCAGGCCCACCACAGGACTTTGAAAAGGCATGCAAGAGAGGCCCTGTCCAAGTTCAGGAGTGGGGTGTGATCTCTAAAGTTAATTCTTCATTGAATTTTATGAAGCCGTATAGTAATAGCATAAAGATCATGACTGGGGATGCTGTTATGGGTAATACCATCATTTAAATGGAGTGTCCTTTACACTCAGATATTGAATCTTTAATCAATAACAAACCATGCTCCTAGAAATCTATGCTGATCAACAGCACTCATCATTAATGTACACGGTACATTTTGATGACTGTTACTAAACTAATTGTGTAGTATTATGATTAGCACAGTTAGATTAGTTCCACAGGCAGGAAAGACATTAAGGGCAAGAGGAGCTAATGGAGGAGTTCATTGCTGTGTTACACCCAGGCGTGATTACCATTTAAAATAGAATGGATGGAACAGGCATTACAATACCTCAGAATAGCCAGACTGGGTTTTTAATATTCTTGTAGCAGCAAAAAATGAATGAACATTTTAAGATCAGCTGTAACTGCCTAAGTATTTTTTTTTTTAAAGTAAAAAAAATGCTTGAGCCATCACAAACTTACTTGGGAAGATTTAAGGCTTGATTCTGATTTCATTTACAGTAGGACCAAATGACTGTAACTTCCCTGATTGTAATGAAATTGCCCCTGATTCACAAGAGTAAGTGGCATAAGTGAGATTAGTCTCAGGACTACTGCTGTACTTAGATTTTCTACCAAAGCAGAGGTACAAACCATTTCAGATATTGTCAGAAAATCAGAAAATCTGTTCCCACCCACTCAAAAAGTTTGAAATCTGACCTATATAAGAAAGTAGACAAAGCAGAATTGTAGAAATAGTACAACTATTCTGCCAAACATTTTGCCTGTAACTTTGAAGACTATGTATTACAAAAGCAATTTTAAGTGAATGATTATGAGCCCAGCAAACATGCTTGTTTTCACAATACATTTCCATCTGCCTTTTCTGCCATAGTCATTCTGAGTTATTCTTAACGACTTAAAAGGTATAGTAATAAATAAAACAGCATTGCTAGAGATACCTAAAAAAAAGATAACATTAAAAATAAATCAAAAACCCCAACAATTGACAAACAGTAATTCACAGCATTAAATAGGCCTCAGGAGCCCACATTTAAAGGGCCCTAAAGCAGTATAAAAAAAACCCTCATAAAAATTAGGAGTACAAACATATACCTGTTAAACAAATATATCCTAACAATGTAAAATTGAAATAAATTATAAGTAAAGAAAATAAAATGAGGTCATAGTTCACTACATTGTGAAACTTAATACCAGCCATAATGGTGAATCATACAGACCAGCACATATCTTCATTTTGGAGGCCTTTAGACCTTCTTTAAATTCAGATTGCAAACCTTCTACAATGTAACAAGATTTTTTTATTGGGATAAAACTTCTGAAACTAAAAAATCCAAACTTTCTTAAATGACAGAAATGTTCTACATGCTGTTCTTCTGCAAGCAGTCTAGAGAAGGAAAGGAAGGGGGAAAGGAAAGGAAAAAGAAAGGAAAGGAAAGGAAAAGGAAAGGAAAGGGACTTATTTTAGCTTATTGCTTATTCTATCTTTTTTCAAGATCTTGTGAGGATTGAGAATGTAGGTTACACCCTTGTAAATATTAGGCAATCAACATTTCAAATCCCATTTTCTGTCATCATCAATAGGTTAATTTTACCACCAGGGTGCCCCTCCCCCCCGTTCCTGAAAAGGTATCGGCAGTTGACTATTTTCAATAAATCTTACTTCAATATCCATTCTCACTAGAACCTTAAACAACATTATTAATTTATCTTACAAAACTACTAAAAAAATTGCCTTCACCTGAAAAATTTTTCTTTGCATTTTCCTGTAAATGAAAACTTTTGTTAAAAATCTATTAAAAGTTCACGCAGCACTAAAAAAAGAAAAAAAAAGGTTTCTGTACATTTGTTCCCATATTTACTCTTAAATTAAACAAATAAAATAAGGTAAGACAAAGGAAGGTTGAATACTGTACAGACTTGCAGGTAACTTTTTTCATCATCCTGAATGTTTCGCTAAGTTTTGCAACTCTGATACCGGACACCACTTCAATCTTGCTTCCACAGTACAAAAGAAGCTTTCAAAAAAAAATGCTCATCTTGCCTTGTTGAGCTGTCCTGGTGCATCAACGAATTGTTCACAGAACTAACATACGTAATTCATAGCACCAAGCTGTTTGACCAGTCGGATAGGTTTCTAGTACCACACATGCACACTCACACTTCTTTACTGGTGTAACTACGATCCTACACAGATGTTTTATAAATTTGCTGTCTCAACATTAAAAAATAAGTGCATCAAGTTTCTTTGTACATTCAAGTCACTTTCTAAGACAAATTGTCTACTGTATGTACTTCCAACTGCTTTGATATTTTGCTTCAGTTAATTGACAGTGGACATGGGTGTTTAAGCATGTGGACTGGTCAGTTCTGACTGGAGTGAGTGGATTTTTACTGGCAGCATGCCTTAGACCAACAATTCTGCATGTTGAAAGGTTTTAGAATTCTGAACGGGGTTCAGACTATGTGCATATTTGGCCTACGATTGTTATGGTATGTCAGTATGCAGAGTTCAAATTAAAGTGGAAAACTGCTAATGAGCGTTTAGGTTGTACGTCCCTTCCTAGCCACATTCTGCTGCTTCTTATTTTCCAGCTAACTTAATTCTGTAAAGTAAGGACCTCCTTTGTGAGAGCTCAGATTGATACAAATTTAAAACCTCCTTTTCATGTGAGTGCATAAACAGACTGCAGTAAGCGATACAGCTATTGCCATGAGACTACTGGAGATCTAATTATTTATTACTTTCTCCTCCTACCCCTCTCTCTCTTTCTCTCTCTCTGTGTTTCTTTAGAGGGCAAATGCCTCTACCTGGCAGAAGTCAGTTGGGGTTGCTAGTACATGGTTTCCAAATGTTCAGCAGAGATGAAACTGAATCTGTATTTTTGCAGTAATTTGAACCCTACTATGGGAATACTGTTATTTCCCTTAGCAATCAGCAAAGACTGAAAAATATTAGTGACTTGCATCATTGTGATACAGTATAGCATTTTGCAGGTATACAGTTCAACAGCTGAAATAGATGGGTTGAATTTTTAGAAAAGGTGTTTTCAAACTGAAGAATTTCTGGAAACAAAGTTAAATCTTGTGGTGCATGGTCTCGTTCTTACAGTTCAATCTTGCATGCAGGAAAAGATTCATCTTGCATAACAACAGTGCTGCTGCTTGCCAAAACCATGATGTTGAGGTCCTGCTGTTTCTCATGGGTCTCTTGGTACCATTCCCTCATCACTTCTGAGTCATGGGTTGGGATTAAGGTCACCTGCAACACAAAACAGGAGAACTCCTGAGGAATGGACAACAGAAACAACTGATAAGAAAAATGTCTTTGTAAGAAGTCCTGGCCAACAAGTATGATTCCCTTTTGGAAAGAGTGGATCTTTATGCAATAAATACTTAAATAAATGGATGGATAAAAGGAAATAAACAAACATGTAGAAAAGATAAAATGACTGTAAAGAAGCAGTTTATCAAAATAAAACCTTGGTTCTCTAAGGTGCTGAGATGCAACTTTCCAGAGAAGTAGCAGTCTGTAGTCTGCACTGATAGCTCTTCAGATTATGGCCAAATATTTTGTTTACTTATTTATCATGTTGGAAAGGCACATGAAGTTTCCAAGTGTAAGTGATTACCATATAAACCATGAAACATTCACTTTTCTTTCCTACTTACAAACTGCAAGATTTCCAAACTTGGATCATATATGGTATAACAACAAGATGAAATAGCCAAATGGCCCTGTAAACCAGTTCCCAACTGTTTTATTCTCCAGAGACAGGTCAGAAGGGCCAGAAATGGGGGAGCAGCTGAGTATGTTGCAGCTCTGTGTTTCACTTGGGTGTCTTCTCACATCACTGGTGAAACAAAGTGCCCAGGCTGGGAACTCCTGTCCCCAGCAGCTGCTGCCCACTCCAGAAACTCTCTGGCTTCCTGTAGTTGCTTCCCAGAGAAGATTAAATTTCCAGGTAGAAATACTAGTGAAGAGCCTACCTGCATGTTACTCTCCCACTGGGCCTTGCCCTCCAGCAGGGAGTCCAGAACAGCCCTGCTTGGCTCCTCGGCTGCAGAATTGTTCCCGCTCACCACGTAATAGGATGACCGCACCCTCTTGAAAAACTCAACATCGACATTCTTGCTATTGCTGTGGTTGGGAATGTACACCAGATCCAAATACACGGGAGGTCCTGGAGGCACTGCTGTAGATTTTGCTGACTTACTATTCCCAGGTCCTTTGGAAATCAAACAACAAAAGAATATATCACAAGCTGGTTAAAAACATGCATTTATTAATTACCATTATAACCGCTCAGATGATATTCTTAAAATTGCTAGTGTTGGTTAAGCATTACATAGCTACAATTGTACTTCTGTGTCCCCTGAAACAATTATGGTGTTACCCTCCTACATCTAATGAAACATTCCAGCTTTGTTGTATGCCAATTACGATTGTACTGGGAGGAAAAAAATGGAATAAAAGTAACTAACTCTATAATACAATAAAAACTCACTAACACATAACCAACATTTGACTGAACCTTTCCCAGTAATATACTGCTATTAGCCAACAATTACTACGCAGGGCTGTGATTACTGAATTACCATTAAATAAATGGCAGTATTATTTTCCAAGTTAAGAAGTACAGCTTTTCGAAAGTCTCAGGTATGCATGATTATAAAAGCTAGGGTCACACAGGGAGCCATGCAGAAGTGGTCCTGAGATTTGGGGTATCAGCACATACCAAGACATAGTAGCTGTTGATATGCTCAGACTGTCTTACAGGTGCATCAGGAAGCTACTACATGTGAGCAGAAAGAGGGGCAAAGAGGAACTTGGGAGAACAGAGAAACTTCCTAAAGCAATTACTTCAGGAAACTGAGAACAAGTGTTTGTTTGCCTGCTGGATCCTTATTTGCATACACAAACTAGCCACTTATCACAAAAAGTAGAGGGAAGCATGTTTTTGCTGCTATACATAGTGTAGTATCTGTTCTAAGAAGAGATTCAGTCAAAAGGAAGTTCAAAGTTTAAACACTCACATTAAAAATACTACCAAAAAAAGCTGCTTTTGCTACACACTGGATCATGGTGTGAACTGACAATCAGGATTCAACCAGTAATTATATCCAGATGATCACCATTTATGTTTTATTGGCCTTCTCATGATGTTACAGAGGATGAAGTTTGGTAAACTAAATTATCTGAGCAATACACTCTATTTAGGATCACATATTGTAAAGCCAGGAAAGTCCAATACAATTGTCTAGTGTGACCTGCTGTTCATCATAGGGCAATATGCCAAATAAGCATCATAATATGATAAGATTTCCTGAATTAGAGAGTTTTTAACTATTGGGTATGTTACAAAATCTTTTATCATCTTTCATCATAAAAAATCTGTGATACATCTTTCTGAATTGTGGATACCAACATTGGATAAAATATTAGACATTACATTTTACACTTCAGCTCTAGCATATACCTGAGAAGTATGCTTCAAGGAAGAAGAATCTAATATAAAGCTAAAGTGCTAGAGAAATGTACAGCATGAGGAACTGTACTACTGCTTTGAAAAGCATCTACTAACAGACACATGCAAATGATGGTGTAAAAAAGGAACAGCGGACCACTTAAAACAGGGAAACTACAGATAGCTGAATGCTGGTTTGCTTGTACTGAATCCTAGACCTGCTCCTTGTAAAAAGCTTTCAATAGAACATCAGTCCTGACAACAGCAAAATCAAAGTATCCCCAAAACACTCTCTAACAAGATCCGCCGGAAACAACATATTAGCACAATGCCTCCTTCAGTAATCTAATTCATATTTTATTACTACTTAGAATACACAACAGTCATTCAAAATGACATTAATTTTCTGTATGTTTAGTCATCACTGATGGCATAAGACTTTAACTGGATTATGTGATATACATGCTCAGCTCACTGAAAGTGCTCTTACTACTGTTATCATTTTTTTAAAATACTCTTTTTAAAATTAATCCAGCAAAGTAAAAAAGCATCCAATGTCTGATTGTACCTTTGCCTCTCACAATATTAAATTGCATTATTTTATGTTAAGATCATTGTGCCTACATGATTCTTACAATGAATAAAGTGGTTCACTTGACTACTGATTTAATTTCACCTACAAAAGTGGTACTTTTAATTCTATTAGTTGGTTAACAATTCAGACAGCTAGTATTAAGTTCTTTTATATTCGTTGTACACTCTAATTCTTTACATCTGAGCAAACTGACACATCAAGTTTCTCAGATTGCAAAAGTTAATTCAGTGAATTTCATTCATTTAAATGTGGCCTTAACATGCCAGATTTATATTTAAAACATGGACTTTCTTTGGGGGTTTGCTACAAACCACATTCTCATCTGATATAAAGGCAACCTAACTTCACTGCAACAACTAAGAAAATCTTAACATTAGGGAACTCCTATCTGTCTTTACCTGTGGTTGCAGTCTTTGCTGACTTGGATGTTGTTGTATTTGCTGCATTCTTGGTGTCCTTATCTTTCTCTTCCACTCGAGACTTTACTTCTGGATTAGAGATATTTTTGGTTGCCTTCTCCACAGACTCCTTCTTTTTTGGAGAAGCTGTTTTGGAAATTTTGTCTAAAGATTCTTTTACAGCTGGTTTTGGTGAAGCCACTTGTTTTGATTTACCATCATTTTTTTTAACAGGAGAAGACGACTTGGTCTTAGTACCCTGCTTTTTTGTCTTTGTCTTTTCTTTGAGGTCCTTCTTCAGAGGTTTACCCAAATTCTGATCGATGGGCAAAGTCTCTGGATCAACCATGGAGACATCAGGGTGCCTAGGGGAAGGGCTGTGATCCTGCATCGGGACAGGTGGCGGGTCAATTTGTTTGTATGTAATTGTCTTGTCTGTCGGAATGGTTTCTGACTCATCTTCTGAGTCAATGTTAGCATCTGCAGTGATGGAAGGGCATTCCTCAGTCTCGGGGGGAACATCCGAATCAGTCTGAGATGGGGCAGACTCACTCACGGACGTGGGAGGGGTTTCATCACACTGTGGCCCTTGCTGCTTTCCCCCAGAAGGTGGCTGGGCTCCCCCAGATTGAGTTAATGGCTTCTCTTGATCTTGAGACTGTTCTTCACTTACAAACCACTCAAGGGGATTTGGGTTGATAAATGAGGGTGAAAGTTCAGGTTTAGGATGTTTATATTCGCAGGAGGACACAAGGCATAAGTCAACATCTTGACAGGATTCTGCTAACGATTTTCCTGGAGTAAAATGTGCACTTGCTTCATAGGAATAGCTAGTAGCTTCGGATGATCTGGTGGTTTTCCCAGTTGTCTCGAATGAGTAATCTGTGGCTTCAGGTGAGCTGGTGGCTTTCCCTGTTGTCTCATAGGAGTAATCCATAGCATTGGGTGAGCTGGTAGCTTTCCCAATTCTCTCATAGGAATAATCTGTGACTCCTGGTGACCTCGTGGTTTTCCCTGTCATCTCATAAGAATAATCTGTGGCCTCAGGTGACCTAGTAGCTTTCCCTGTTATCTCATAGGAATAATCTGTGGCCTGAGGTGATCTAGATTTTGCAACTGCCTCATAGGAGTAGCTAATATCCTCTGGTGACCTAGTAGTTTTCTCTGTGGCCTTGTAAGAATAACTAAGTTCTTCTGGTGACCTGCTGCTTTTCTCTGAATCTTCTTTTTCTGGGCTGATTAAAGGTTCTGGACTGTGCTTTGTTAGGGGTTCCTGGTAACCAAATGCTTTGACAGAGGAAACTTGCAGTGACAACGAAGATGTGTGACTAACTGACACCGCTTCTGTGATTGCAGGAGGTGAATCTGGAAAACTAGGAGAGTACAAAGGAGAAGATTCCCTTGGAGTTAACGGAGATAGGTCAGACTTTGGTGACAGTTTTTCTCCTAGGCTCTGCACCTTTTCTGAGGTAAAAGAAGAATGCAGTGACATATCTCTGGGTGGAACAGCACCTGAAAAAGTTTCTTCTGGCAGTGGCGAAGTTAACTGGGAAGGTGTATGAGCTGATGAAGTTGAGGATGAAGCTTCAATTTGAGAAACTGAAATAATTTCTGAAATATCCTTCTCCTGAGAGTAAGATGACTGCTCCACAGGGGAAATTTTCCGTGCAAAAGTAGGCTCCTGTATATCTGAAGGGCTATAATCTACTTCTGTTGGTCCATTTTCAGATATATGGTGTATACTAGTGCCTACAGTAGGATAGTCTGGAGATTGCCTGCTAAAGTCCATTGCTAAAGACTGCTCAGGGGACTCCTGACCAAATTCTGCTGACATAGTTGACTGCTCAGGAGATCTGTGATCGTGCACCAGGGTTCTTGATTTTGCGGTTTTAGGTGAGAAATCTGGCGGAGAAATTGACATGGGCCTTGGGCACTCTTCCTTAGATGGAGACATGTCTGTTTCCTGAAACGTTGTTGGTGTTTGTACAACTGACACTGAAAGGGAATCATCAACTTCAGTAGAGTGGGGGGATCCAACCTCAGCATGCAAAGAAGGAGATACATCATCAGTAGTTGGTTCTGGAAATGAACTAGTAGCAACGGATGCTGTAGAGACAGAAGCTACTCCTTCTATATGGGAATAGGTGTCTTCTGCTACAACCTCATCAACTGGGGTTGCAGACTTGTCAGAAACAGTGCCTTCAGAAATTGACATTTTGGTGTCTTCTTTTAAGGAACCGAACTGACCGATATCTATTTGAGTAGGTGAGAGATCACCTGCTAACTTCCGCTCATCCAAGACCAGTGAAGACTGGGAGCTGCTGGGTTCTGTATCCTCCATTTTCCTTTCTAGGCTGAAGCCTTCCTTAATTACCATAAACTCCATGCTTTTTTCATCTTGTTTTTCTTGGAAAAGGCCCACAGAGCTGGCTTCAGAAGCTGGGCTCATCTGAACAGGTGATTTTTCTTTTTCAGGTTTCCCCTCAGAAGGACTTCCATAATCTCTGGTGGGAGACTTTACATCAGCACTCAAAAATGTATCATAAGTGGTCTCTGAAGCTATCAGTGGTGGACTCCGTAGAGGCGAGAGAACCTTTTCAATAGGAGATTCTGAATCTGGCACAGGCTCATCCATAGGGCTTATTCTGGGTTTTGCAGACTCATCTTTGACTTCACTGAGTTCAAAGCTAACAGGAGCTTCTGTTGACTTTTCACTGATTTCAGAGGGAAGCTGACTGGATTTTTCATCAGTGGGAGACTGATAATAAGGTGTGTGGCCAGCACTACCAGCAGCAGACTGTGAGGGAGATGCTACTTCTAATGTTTTATCTTCAGGGCTTGCACAATGCTCTTCAGCAACTTCTTGATGTACATCAGGCAATGTAGCAATGGGGACAGGCTCAGCTGAGACCTTGGTCTCATTGGGAGTGAGTGAAAAGTTCACACTACGTTCACTCAGTGGTGTTTTGGCAACGGGTGATGGAGGGGACAAACTCTCAGCTGGACTCTTGGCTGGACTATGTTTTCCACCATCTTCTGGATAGGGTTCTTTGATTTCTAATTTGGCAGTGCCTTGGATTTCACTTCCTTTTTGCCAGTATACATCTTGGAATGCAGATTTGCAAAATTTGTCTTCCTCTAATGAAGAAGGTGGTGAGATGGTAGAAGCTGAGGCATTATAGTCTTTACCTTCTGTGGCCTCTGTTTTGGATGCTTCTGATAATCCATTAAAAGCATCCAGAAGTGGAGAAAGTTTAGGTCTAGCAAATTCTTGAGAGTACAGTGATGTCTCACACTTGGTAATGTTCATATACTCCTGAGAAGGTGACTCACTTTCCTCATTGTTAGTTTCATCACTCATGACATCCCGGGGTGTAGACATTTCATCCATTGGAGTTGGTTCACTGGATATTTCGATGGTAGACTGTGTATAACCTGAAGTAGCAGTGAATTCCTCAGGTTGATCTTCTCTATCTTCTTCATCAGAAACAGTGGCTTCACTTTCTGAACCACCAGGTAATGTTTCATCATGGATAGGAGAGGCCGGTTCAACTGCTGGAGACTGAGGCTCTGAGCATTTTGTTGGTGTAATTATGAGTAGGCCATATTTATCTTCAACTTCACCAGCTTCTGCAGCTTTGTCTACCACAGCTATCACATAATCTTCTTCAGCTTCTATTTTTTCAGTCTCCTCTTCATCTCTGATGTCTTCTGCTTTGTCTTCCTCCTCTTCTTCAGTCTCTTCAGTTTCTGCCTTTTCTACTGCTTCTTCCCTGTCTTCCTCAGCCCGTTCATCTGATGCTTCATTATCTGCCTTTTCAATATATTTTTCGGCTTTAATGTTAGCATCTGCTTCAGCCATTATTTCTTCTGAACTCTCTTCCATTTTTCTTGCTTCCTCCATATATGGTTTTGTGGTGTCCAGTGGTGTCTTTTCTTCCTCATCTTCACCTCGTTCTTCAGCTTCTTCTGTCTCTGCCTTTTCCTCATAATCTCCTGCTTCATATGATTCTTCCAAGCCAGTTCCCTCATCTTCAAACTTTTCATTGTCATCAACCCTGTGCTTTTCCACAGGTTCCAATTCTTCGGGCGTTTGTTCACACTCACCCTCAGCCTCTGTGGTAGTTATGCCTTCATCGGAGGACTCAGCAGGTCCTTCATTATCTAATTTTTCTTTTTGGACTTCAAAGGCCTCTTTTTGTTCTGTGCCAGTGAGTTTCAGTTCATCCTCTATAAGTGCAACTTGAGGTTTTGTTTCTTTTATTGTTTCTACTTCAGCTTTTAATTCCTCAAAATCCTTTGTTAAATCCTCTGGTGAAGACATAAGGGATCTCTCCACTTCAAGTTCTTTTCCACTAGCTGTAATTTCTGCAGCTGCTACAGTTGTGGCAGAGGCTCCAACTGCTGCAAGGGCAGCTTGCGCTCCACTGACTTTGATGTCCTTCTTCACAGTCTTAATTTTTCCTTTTTCCTTTGGCTTTCCAGCAGGTACTGCTTCTTTTTTAGCAGGTTCCTCCTTCTTTCGTGGTTTAGGCTTTGCTGCAGGCTTTTTGACTTCAGTCAAAGGAGCAGCTGTCTTCTTTGTTTCTTTAGGAACCTTTTTGATGTCCTTTTTGGCTTCTTTTTCTTCCTTCTTAATTTCCTTCTCTTCTTTTTTACCTTCTTTTTTACCTTCCTTTGGTGGAGCTTCTTTCTTTACTTCCTTCTTAGTTTCCTTCTTCTCTTCCTTTTTCACCTCTTTTTTAACTTCTTGCTTGATCTCTTCTTTTTTGGGTTTTTCCTCTTTTTTGATGGGTTTTTTCTCCTCTTTTTTAGAAACCTCTTTCTTTGGTTTTTCTTTCTCCTCTTTCTTTTCTTCAGGTTTTGCTTTGACTTCCTTTTTCACTGGCTTCTCCTTTGCTACTTTTGGTTTTACATCTGTAGCTTGTTTTTCAGGAGTTTCAGATTTTACTAATTGCTCTTCTTTACTTGTTACATCTTTTTCTGCCACTATAGGTTTGGTCTCCACTTTTGCTGGTTTCTCTTTTTTAACTGGAACTTTTTCTTTGCTTTCCAATTTCTGAAGCTTTTCCGGTGCTGGACTAGGCTTTGCAGGCTCCGTTGTTTCTTCTTTAGATTCCTTTCTGACAGGCTTGCTTGGTGGTGTCTTTGCAGCAGGCTTCAGACTCTCCTTGCTGTCTGTTCGTTGTTTCAACTTTGCTTGTTTCACAGATGGACTAGCAATGTTCCCAGTTAGGTCTTTTTGTGTAACCATTGGTTGTTTAAGGAAATCTAAGTGTTTGAGTTTTTCTAGTCCTTCTAGAATATTATATTGGGTGCTGTTTCCAGGAAACAGAACTCGGATTATTTTTTCTGCAGGATTAGCTGGATGCCACACAATCAGGGATGAGACAGAAGTGAAATAGGATAATGGAATGTCTAGTTCTTGGCCATTTGGTAGCAGGAATTCAGCTTTATCTTTGCTAGTACCACTCCACTGTTGCATAAAATATTGCATCTCTTTGCTATTTTTGACAGGATTAAGCACATACATCTCAAGTTTGCCAACTCCCATTTTCTGAAATAAAATGATGGGGTCAATGGTATTTCCTACATTTCTGAAAAGAGGTTCTGGTTTCATAGACAATTTATTTAAATACTGGAGAGTAAAACAAGCTTCTTCTACACTCCTTTTTACTCTAAAGTTAGAATCCAGGTTCTTCAGTTTCTCAGGTACATTAAGAAATACAACTCCTAAATCAGGTGAGATCAGATTTTTCATCCAGTCACTGTTGGTAGTAGACCCTTGGGACTGTTCCTCTTCTAATTCAGCTATCTTTCGCTGAAGCATGCTATTGATTCCTGGCAGGTTATCATCTCCGATGTGAGTGAGTAGAATGGAATCTACCCTGTCCAAGTGCCGGATAAGTTTCCAAAAGCAAGATTTTCTTTCGGATCCTCCGTTGATAAGCATGTTGAATCCATTCACTGCAAACAACGCAGAGTCCCCTCTTCCACCCGGGAAAATATAACAGCAGGGTTTGGAGAGTTTCAAGAAGCCTCCTGAAGTTGGAGGCTCCAAAATGTCAAAGGGTGATGGCACTTCTACTGATTCTGACAGATACTCTGTGAATTCAGAGAGTCCTTCCATTTCGGGCAATATGGAAGCTGAGTTGAATTTAATGTTAATAAAGTCTTGAAGGTTGTGTCTGTCGAGGTTGGAATTTTTCCAGTCTCCTTCCTCAGGGCAGAAAAGAGTTAAGCTAGCTTTGTTGGCAGGGTGTGTGGTGCTCAATAATTCACCAATCTAGGGTTGTAAAACAAAAACACAAGAAGATGCATGTAAATTCAGTTTTTAATGACAATTGATGTCAGAACATAATATTTCCTCATCAGATAGATAAAACCTTTTTCATTCACTTCTGCACTGTTGGGTACCCATCCTAGAAGCTAAAGGAACCTATTAGCACAATTAGTTTACTGCTGTATTTTTTTAAATACAAAGGAGCAGCTTATGAGGAAAGGTCCCTTCCTCATTGCCCAAAGGAGGAAAGTACCCCAAGGTTCCCCCTTCCCTCCTCCACCCTTTATAGGAGGACAGTACAAGCTTTTATATTTAGAGGGGATGAGGACTATGAGGCTAACGCTGCCAGAGCTGCCACTATCTCTGCCATTGGCTCATGAGTCTCCCTGCTGCCCCTGCCCATCCAGAAGAGCCAGCCAAATATCTAAGGGAAAGAGCACATCCTCTTGACAGAGAATAACTGCAGCCCAGAGGAGGCCAGCATCCTCCCGGGGCAGCTGCCTTCCTCACCCCCTCCTCACACACCATCATTACTATCGTTCTTTCTGCAGGCTGGCTCCTGACTCCCAGATTAGCATGACTGACTGCAGGACAGTTTTCCAGAACACTAAGAAATGTTTTATTGCATCAAAAATCCAAACAGTTGCGTGTTTTGTATTTGTGAGATTGTGAGGTACATATATTTATATGTTATATTGTGCTGGTTTTGGCTGGGATAGAGTTAATTTTCTTCATAGCAGCTAGTATGGGGCTATGTTTTGGATTTGTGCTGGAAACAGTGGTGATAACACAGGGATGTTTTCATTACTGCTGAGCAGTGCTTACACAGAGTCAAGGCCTTTCCTGCTTCTCACCCCACCCCACCAGTGAGTAGGCTGGGGGTGCACAAGAAGTTGGGAGGGGACACAGCCGGGACAGCTGACCCCAACTGACCAAAGGGGTATTCCATACCATATGACGTCATGCTCAGCATATAAAGCTGGGGGAAGAAGAAGGAAGGGGGGGCGTTCGGAGTGATGGCGTTTGTCTTCCCAAGTAACCGTTACGCGTGATGGAGCCCTGCTTTCCTGGAGATGGCTGAACACCTGCCTGCCGGTGGGAAGTGGTGAATGAATTCCTTGTTTTGCTTTGCTTGCGTGCGCAGCTTTTGCTTTCCCTATTAAACTGTCTTTATCTCAACCCATGAGTTTTCTCGCTTTTACCCTTCTGATTCTCTCCCCCATCCCACCTGGGGGAAGTGAGTGAGTGGCTGTGTGGTGCTTAGTTGCCAGCTGGGGTTAAACCATGACAAATATATATAAAAATACATATTATATCATATTATGCAATATATGATATATTTATAATGCCTTTTATATATATAGTTTTATAAATAAAAATATAAACTCAGGGCTAAAGAAAGAGCCAGAAAAAAGTGTTAAGGTTAAAAAGATCATTATTTTGATTTTAAACTCATGGACCACAAAAGTGAAAATCTGGAATAACTCCATTAATTTTGACAGTGTTTGATAACATGCTAGTACCAAAACCAGCTACTGAAATAAAGGCACAGAAAACAAAAAGTTCTATGCCATAGTATGAAGAGCTATTGTTCTGTTCCAATCTGAACTAAAAAACAATATTTGGTGGTTCCAGATTAGTACACAAACAAACATTAAAAAGTATGATATATTTTATACCTTCTCCCAGTTCCACAGATACTTTCATTTGACTTTTTTTTTTACAGGAAAGTAGGTTAAACGTAGCCCATTTCTGTTCTATTTGCTCTTAACAAAGAGACCACAAAATGATGTAAACTTTAAAGAAGTAATTCAGACATAAAATGTCAGTGTAAAATATGCCCATGCAGTAACATGCAAAATACCACAACCTTATTTGCAGAGACTCAATTGTTAGTTCAAGCTATAGGAACAGTTTTCATAAAGATGATATAGATTAGGCTACAGCTGAATAATTTGAAACTCTTGGACCACAAGCCAAATGAGCAGAAGAAATGAATATATAAAAAATTAATGATGTTTGATTGCAGTAGATCTCTGTGGGCCTCTGTGTGTGTATGTCTCACTTCCTTTCTTTGTGCTACATAATTTATTTTCAGTATTTACCAAAAATAAAACACAACAAAGATACAGTGGCTGTTATCTAAACAAAAACAATCCGACTGTTGTGGTTTAACCCGGCAGGCAGCCAGACACCAGACACCACACAGCCACTCGCTCACTTCCCCCCCTCCCCGCAGTGGGATGGGGAAAAGAATCAAAAAAAAAAAAGTAAAATTAGTGGATTGAGATAAAGACAGTTTAATAAAACAGAAAAGGAAGGGATAAAAATAACAACAACAACAACAACAATAATAATAATAATGGTAGAATATACAAAGTGAGTGATGCACAATGCAATTGCTCACCACCCGCCGACCGATATCAAGTAGCGATCGCTACTTCCTGGACCACGCCTCTTATTGATATACTGAGCATGACGTCATATGTTATGGAATACCCCATTGGCCAGTTGGGCTAGCTGTTCTGGCTATGCTCCCTCCCAGCTTCTTGTGCACCTGGCAGAGCACGGGAAGCTGAAAAGTCCTTGACTAGCAGGGTACTTAGCAACAACTAAAAACATCAGTGTGTTATCAACATTCTTCTCATACTAAATCCAAAACACAGCACTAGGAAGAAATTTAACTCCATCCCAGCCAAAACAAGGACACCAGCCAATACCTAAATAAAGCAGAAAATACATATTTTCTGTCTTTCTTCGTTGGCCTTACTTTGTATTCAAACCATTTGATAGGAGTATAAATAAATCTCACCCCTATGTCAGACATGGCTTTGTCTGAAAAAGAGCAAAGAAAAAAACAAAGCAAAACAAAATAAAAGGAGTAAAGGCAGAAAAGGATGAAAAATAAGGAAAATCAGAGAACCATTCCTGTTGTTTACCACAGAAATAAGAAAACAGGGGCAGCACAGAGCACAGCTCTGAAATAGATTTAGGATCTCGAGCATACTACTTTATGCAGTGTCTCTGGTCAGGGTTGAAAACACATTATTAGGGAGAGACAAAAGTAATAAAAGATCACTTCTGGAAGAATAAATCCAAGTCTGTTGCATAAATAAGGAGATAGATAACTTGAGTACAGACCATTTCTCATGTAGGGCAAATATTCTGGCTAGGTAAAAAATCATATGGTAATATACCGGGCTGTGCTGGTTTTGTCTGGGATAGAGTTAATTTTCTTCATAGCAGCTAGTATGGGGCTATGTTTTGGATTTGTGCTGAAAACAGTGGTGATAACACAGGGATGTTTTAGCTATTGCTGAGCAGTGCTTACACACAGTCAAGGCCTTTTCTGCTCCTCACCCCACCCCACCAGCGAGTAGGGTGGGGGTGCACAAGAAGTTGGGAGGGGACACAGCCAGGACAGCTGACCCCAGCTGACCAAAGGGATATTCCATACCATACGACGTCATGCTCAGCATATAAAGCTGGGGGAAGAAGAAGGAAGGGGGGACGTTCGGAGTGATGACGTTTGTCTTCCCAAGTCACCGTTACGCGTGATGGAGCCTTGCTTTCCTGGAGATGGCTGAACACCTGCCTGCCGATGGGA
This sequence comes from Calonectris borealis, assembly GCF_964195595.1. Taxonomy (NCBI): domain Eukaryota; kingdom Metazoa; phylum Chordata; class Aves; order Procellariiformes; family Procellariidae; genus Calonectris; species Calonectris borealis. Next base: position 55,237,119 of record NC_134351.1, on the reverse strand, counting down.
AGGAGTGAATGAATTCCTTGTTTTGCTTTGCTTGTGTGCGCGGCTTTTGCTTTCCTTATTAAACTGTCTTTATCTCAACCCACGAGTTTTCTCACTTGTACCCTTCCGATTCTCTCCCTTGTCCCACCGGGGGGGGGTGAGCGAGCGGCTGTGTGGGGCTTAGTTGCCAGCCGGGGTTAAACCACGACATGGGCTAATGAATATACTGGGCCAAGGTTTGGGGTTAGTCCTATCCAGTTTATATTATAACATATTTGGATTGCTGTTTCATACTCCTAAATTCTGACTTTCTTTGCTCCTAAAAGTTGGCACACATAATGTAGACAGTGTTAAGCCAGTGGTAATGCAGGCCAATGAAACGTTGGAGAAAAATTATTCCAGACATAGATCATATCTGTTAGAAATAGCGAGTTCATGAATGCCCTAGAAAAGTCTTTAATGGATTTGCATTTCAAATGGTGACACAAAGGATATCAACAGTTCCATTGCTTACGCTATTTGATAACACAGAGATGTAACTGCTCATTCTCTTCTCTGGATTCAAAGTCACTCTGGGAGCAAAGAAATGTATCTGTGAACCTCATCATCTTTTCAAGCACTGAGATACATCTGTTGAGGAATCCTCAAGTTTTAAAGGTGTTACAGCTAGTGAAGGCAAACAAGAAGTTGGCTGCTCAGAGAAAATACAAGATTGTTTCATACCCTGTGTGAGAGACTGAAAGAGTTAATGTGAAGTTGATGCCTCAAACATTGTGGCAAAGCAAGTTCTGTGTAGCAACAATAAGCCGATAAGCCGCAAGTGAGAAGTCGATTAACACAGGACCCAGAGGGCGTGCCAGAGGATGCGCAGTTCCGAGTTCAGCCAAGTAACGATGACTCACCATATCTGGCAAAAGGTCATACAGAGTTTATCTGAGGAAGGGGCTCTCGACCACCCAAAGACCACCCAAAAGACCCCTCGTGACCACCCCCCACACACACACAGTGGCGCCTGCGCAGAAAACCAAAAGCTACGTGACTGACATAATCGGGGGTGGTGGAAACAAGACTATAAAAGGACACCAACCCAAGGAGCCAGCGCATGCCCATCACCGGAGGATTGCCGCATTCATCATCATCATCGCGGGATCCAAGGGTGGTGATATCTCTCTATCTCCTTTCTCTCTCTCTCTCTCTCTCCTTTTTCTTTTCCTCTCTTTCCTCTTCTTCTCCTAAATGTTTCAATAGAACCCACGTTGCCTACTGTTACACTTTCCAAGTTCAGGTTGCTTCTACCTTAAATAAAACGTTTAATCGATCGTTTGGTGTCGTTTCACCTTAATTTAGCCTGAGGGAATTTCGAAACCTCTACGACACCCCCCCCTCCCCCGGTTTGCCAGGTCTGGGTCGTAATATTTTGAAATTGGCGTAGTGGGCAGGATCCCTCATTAGTGCTAAAGCGATCGTTGGGACAAGGCCTTTACGGCAGCCCCTCTCTGAGAGGCATCATACATAAGGGGAGACAGTCCTCAGAGGACTAACAAGGGATCTGTTCCCTATAATTGTATACCCATTACGGCCTCCCTGGGACGTCCGATTGTAGAACCCATTATGGCCTCCCTGGGAGGTCCAATTGTAGACTATACCCCTCTCCTGGAGAGATTAGAGGGCTATAACGCCCGACCTTCTCCCCCTGGTATGACTTGGGTCCATAATAATTGGCAAGATCTGCAAACCGTAGCGGACAGAATCTCCACTTTGGCTAAAGAACGAAGGTTGAAGCAAGGAAAGGGGAAAGCATTAGTCTGTGCGGTTTTAGGAGCCGCCTTGGTGGCAGCACAGCGGGATAAAAATGTGACCCGGTAGGCAAAAGAGGGGGCAATAAGATCCCTTCAAGATCTAGTGAAGGCTTTGAAGGGACAATTAGAAAATGAGACAAGAAGTCTCTCTGACCAACTTGCCGCCGAGTGAATGACTAACCAAAGATTACATACCACTTTGACGGAGGCTTTGGAGTGGGAGAAAATATTAAGGGAGCAATTAGATGAAACCCGCTTCCAAATCGATGTAGAAAATATGGACACAAATTCTGATGGGGGAAGAGAAGCAAAATTGTCATACCCTCTTAAAGACCTAGAATATATGAGAGAAATATTTTCCTTTGAGAGGGGGGAAGTCATAATGCGACCTTTAATTAAGACCAAGACTGTGGATGGCGGTCAAGGAGGAGCTCAGCAGGTTACCACCTGCATTGTTCCCTATTCCCCCACCAATTTGGCTAAAATTCAGGAAAAATATTCCCGAGGACCCCAAGAAATGGAAACTGAATATGTATGGAGAGTATCTCTTACCGGGGGTGACTGTATCTTGCTGAGTGAGGACGAGGCAAGAGGGTATTGGGGACCAGGAGTTTTTATAACCACAAATGACGATAGAGAACCCTGGTCCCTGACCCAAAGAGTAGCATATTGGGCAGGTGGATTGGACCCTATGGAAAGGGGAGATCCTTTCTCTATTAAAGTTTTAGAAAGTGTACAAAAAATTGCATGTCTCCAATTGATGCATGACCGATTATTGGTCCCGCAACAGCCCTCTCCCATGCAATATGCGGCAGACCCCGACAGGTTGCAGCTTCTTATAAGGGGATTACCCGATGCTTTGAAATTATATGCGGTGCAATACGACACCCCCTCCCCCGGTTTGCCCGGTCTGGGTCGTAACACCCTGGACCACAAAGGTGAAAAAGAAAGGTTTTCCTCTGCTAGCTGTTGCTGCAGAGGCAGTGGAATGGGACATCTTCAATCTTCTGGCACGGGAAAAGTTGAAAACAACACTTTTAGGCATTGCCTGCAGGGAGTTCTGCAAGGTAGAGATGGATTTCTGAATAGGACTTCATAAGATTATCCCTCAAAGAATATTTACTTTACTTACTATTTGTAAGCACATCCCATGACCATAGTTCAGGTTTGGTCCGGTGAAATAAAAATAGACAGAGACCAGAAATACCAACTTTACTACAATACTCATCAAACCGTACATGCTTATGGGTCAGGACAGCACAGGAATTCTTTCTTCTAATCACTAGTTAACAAACCACTAACCACTTTTTTCTAGCCCTTTCTTAGAATAGAATAGACTAGACTAGACTATTTCAGTTGGAAGGGACCTACAACGATCATCTAGTCCAACTGCCTGACCACTTCAGGGCTGACCAAAAGTTAAAGCATGGTATTAAGGGCATTGTCCAAATGCCTCTTAAACACTGACAGGCATGGGGCGTCGACCACCTCTCTAGGAAGCCTGTTCCAGTGTTTGACCACCCTCTCGGTAAAGAAATGCTTCCTAATGTCCAGTCTGAACCTCCCCTGATGCAGCTTTGAACCATTCCCATGCGTCCTGTCACTGGATCCCAGGGAGAAGAGCTCAGCACCTCCCTCTCCACTTCCCCTCCTCAGGAAGCTGGAGAGAGCAATGAGGTCGCCCCTCAGCCTCCTTTTCTCCAAACTAGACAAACCCAGAGTCCTCAGCCACCCCTCATAGGACATGCCTTCCAGCCCTTCCACCAGCTTGGTTGCCCTCCTCTGGACACATTCAAGTCCCTTAACATCCTTCTTAAATTGTGGGGCCCAGAACTGCACACAGTACTCAAGGTGAGGCCGCAACAACGCTGAATACAGTAGGATCATCACCTCTTTTGACCGGCTGGTTGTACTGTGTTTGGTGCACCCCAGGATGCGGTGTGGTGGTGCATTCATACCTCCCCCCCTTTCTTCCCTGGGCCACTTGTTGATCTGGGCCGCTTGTTGATCTCAGAAATTTCCATGAAACCTCGGCCTTGGTGTGTTGAAGTCTGGCAGTTGAGCGCTCCTTGACTGTATCAGAAACTCTGCATAGCTGAGGCTGGGAACATACTCCTACTGCCTGGCCCAGGTGTCCAGTAGAACAACACCGAAACCTTAAGAATTTTTTAGTAATTACCACCTGGGACCGTGGCCAGGATGGAAATTTACGGATGACTAAAGCCAACCATCTTGTGAACCTATAAACAGTGGTCCTAAGCGAGGCCCTTTGAGCTCTCCTGGACCGCAGCGGCTGCACCCAGCATCTCCCTCTGAGTGGGAGCCTCTCAGAGCTTGCGATCTTTCAGACCTACGATATTCGGAGGACCGCTGGGTCCTGGGTGAGTCCCTTTCGAAGCTCAACCCTTCGCCCGTTGAGAGGGAACGCCTAGACATTCGACGTGAATATTTCTTCACTGAAATCGAGGGGAATTTTTAACAGGTACCTTCTGTATATTTTTATATACATATATATATATATGTTTCTCTGTGTGTGTGATCTAATAGTAAGCATAATCTGTAATTAAGTTGTGATTGTAGTAGACTTGCTAACTCACTTTGCAAATATTGAATTAGTTAATGATTAAGCGTTACTAAAGTTTGTAAATGATTAGTTGATAATTAAGTGTTGCTAAATTGTGAATGAAACCTAGACTGCTGCCAAACACATATAATCCCTGAAATATAAACCCTTAGATGATTTTCCTTTATATGTTTCATCCGTGTAATAAGTAATAGAGTGAACCTTGCCATCAAATTCTGTTAGGTCGCACCTTTATAAATCTCTATTAAAATCACTTTCTGCTAATATCTTTGACGGTGATTCTTTAAGTGGCCTCTAAACCACTCATTCGCGACATGCGGTTTGCCCTCTTGGCTGCCAGGGCACACTGCTGACTCCTATTGAGCCTGTTGTCGACCAGCACCCCCCTTTCTGCAGGGCTGCTCTCCAGCCACTCCTCTCCCAATTTATGCTTGTGCCCGGCGTTACTCCATCCTAGGTGCAGAATCCGGCATTTCAACTTGTTAAATCTCATCCCATTAATCATAGCCCAATGCTCCAATCCATCTACATCCCTCTGCAAGGCCTCTTGTCCCTCCAGAGAGTCAACAGCACCTCCCAGTTTCGTATCATCAGCAAACTTACTAATGGTGCATTCAACTCCTGCATCCAGATCATTGATAAATATATTGAACGGGACTGGCCCTCGAATTGAGCCCTGCGGAACACCGCTGGTGACCGGTCGCCAGCCAGATGTAGCCCCATTCACTACAACCCTTTGAGCCCTGCCCTTCAGCCAGTTCTTCACCCAGCGCACCGTGTACCTGCTCATCCCACAGTTGGACAACTTGTCCAGAAGGATGCTGTGAGGGACAGTATCAGAAGCCTTACTAAAATCCAGAAAGACTACATCCACCGCCTTCCCTTCATCCACTCGGTGGTTGACCTTATCATAGAAGGAGATCAAATTAGTTAGACAGGACTTTCCCTTTGTGAACCCATGCTGACTGTGCCTGATGATTGCAATGTCCTTTAAATGCCTTTCAGTAGCACCCAGTATGATCTTCTCCATAATTTTACCAGGAACTGGGGTTAGACTAACAGGTCTGTAGTTCCCTGGGTCTTCCCTCATGCCCTTCTTGTAAATTGGAATAGCATTGGCTAGCTTCCAGTCAGCAGGGACCTCCTCAGGCTCCCAAGACCTTTGGTAGATGATCGAGAGGGGTCCTGCCATAACATCCGCGAGCTCCTTCAGTACTCTGGGATGAATCCCATCCAGCCCCATGGACTTGTGAACATTCAGCTGATACAGCCGATCCTTTACAATTTCAGTGTCCACAAATGGAAAGTCACTGTTCCCGCACTCATGGTTCTCCAGCTCAGAGGACCGGGCAGCCCAAGGTTTATTAGTATTATTAAAGACTGAAATTTTTTCTAACCTTTTTCCAATTTGTAGACCACCTAAAAATTTCCCATTAATGGGACCCTTTAAAAAATGTCACATACACAGACTGCAGTATGGCAAATATGATCTTTCTTTGCTTTTGTGAAATCTTTTAGAAGCAGTGGGAGCCTGAGGTTTCAGAGACAATAAGCTGGAAGCCAACACTTTAAAACAGCCATGCTGGCTGGCTGGTGAGCATGTTGCCAGCAGCAGAGACAAGCCAAGTGAGCTTTACTCAGAGACCATGGGACTATGCCCTGAATGCCCACCACTGCGGCAATCCCTCGGCGGCTGTAACTCATAGCCAACCACCACTGCTCTGCTTTCCAGCCGACGGTTTGGCTTCCTAACTGTAATGGTAGGATTTGCCCCTAGTTTTGCATATAGTCATAAAGTAATTATGTGTCGCTAATTAGCCAGTGATGCAAGGAGCTCAGGTTTGCAATTTCACAGAAAAGTAACTGCGAACTGGCAGAGAATTTTAGGTGTCACACACATTTCAGAGAGCAGGAATCCAGTTCTTTCCCCAACCCTACAACCATATGTTGAACAAAGAGGCTTTGAGAAATGGATCAAATGGATACAATAAGGTCACACTGGAGCTCATGCAAACTTTGCTTTTTCAGTGCTGAACTTTCAAATCTCACTCCACTGAAATGCTCCTAATTAATTTTGGAAACTAAATACCTAGGGATGCAGCCATGTAGTTTATTTAAATGCATATTTTACACAGCAGCTAAATTAAGTGTGACAGCTTGTTTACTATGGGTTCCTGCCCTATGGGAGCTTTCAGACACAGTACATTAAGCAAGGCAGCATTAAGAAACAACATTAAATATTGGTATACTTCATACTTATATTTTTGGTATGTAAAAATCACAAGATTTACAGATTTCACTAGCAAAATTTGAAACACTACAGTAAAGAAGCCAAGCAGGTAGGTGATGCAAAAAACTACAGCCATTCCAACAGATAGCCTCTGTCTTATTTAATGTCACCTATTACTTAGCTGCCACCAGGCAAGAACCTGGTGTCAAATTCAATTTGACTGCTCTGTATGTGCACCTTAGATAAACAAGCTGTATATTTTAAACACAACACTATCTCCTTCCATTGTCAAAATGTTCATTGGTTTTCTGTTTCTCGAAGTTGCAATTTAATTCCCCAAATTAAAATGTAATTCCTTTGTTAAGCAATTTACATCAAAACTAAAGTAAATTAAATAAATGTCTTGAAAGAAAGCCTATAATGAAGAGTAAAGAGCATCAGCATTAGTTAGCCAATGCTAACTCTAGCAACACAGAGGGCCATTTTTAATCTTCTAAAAACCTGTGCCATCACATGACAATGTATGGAAGACACTTTTCTGAACACACCTCTTGATCTGTGAAGATCTCAATGAAGTTCTGGAAGGAGAAGGTCCCTGACTGAAGAATGAGTTCTCCTGTGTTTTCAAAGCACTGTCCAGTTAGTACAAGGAGCTTGTGTCTTGCAGCATCTGTGATCATTAAGCGTACCTAGAGTGAAGGAGAGAACCACATCAATAACGGGAGTTACCACGTGTTCCTCTGCAAACATACAGTTTACCTCATCTAATTTAAAACATATTTTGCACCAGAGTCTCCCAGGACTGTCGAAACATTTTCAAGTTATAGTGCTGTTTACAAAAGATAAGAAAGGAGCAAAAGGGAAAAAAGGGGGCACAAAAAGCAATTAAAGAGAAAGTCTGATGAATAAACCAAACTAATGACATGGGGGAAAAAAGAGCAAGGAGCAGAAGAGAACAGAAATTGAATTTAAAAAAATTTTCAATGAACAAATACATTTCTTGTATAACTCTTGTTGAATTTTAATAGCACTGTACCAGGACAGCCTTGGCCAACTGTGTCCCACATGCTAATGAGGAACAACTACATGTGTCAGACTGTTTTTGGAAGGCTGATCTTCTTTTCCCAGTGTACAGCATTACTTGCCATTCAGTTGCAAAAATGTCACTAAAAAGTAACAGCCACAAATCACACATAAAAGTGGCATATTTAGACCATCATTCTGTTGTAACTTGAATCATCTCCAAAGTTAAAGGATGTTTCTGTTTCACCATAATCATAATCAAGCACTCAGATACAGTCACATGCACCATTTACATCTCGTGATATCACTAACTATGGAGACTATAACTTTTTTAAGTATGCCAGCCCAAGACCTTTTTCAATACACAATAATAAATTATGTAGATGCCTGATGGCTCAAAGGAGCTTGCTACTGAGAAATAAACTTCTGCATTTTGAAATAACTGTTAACTATTTTAAACTAGATCCTCATTACTTTATTTGACCCTCACTACAGCTGGTAATAATTCCTGTTTCCCCCCCAGGGGGAGATTTACTTGCATGCTAAGAAAAATCCATATATTCAGTATACTTCTATTGGCTGAATTCAACTTAAATTGAAGAGCAAAACTAAATAAAACTGTCCTGGTTTCGGCTGGGATAAAGTTAATTTTCTTTCTAGTAGCTGGTGTGGCACTGTGTTTTGGGTTTGGTATGAGAGGAATGTTGATGGCACATTGATGCTTTAGTTGTTGCTAAGTAGTGCTTACAGAGAGTCAAGGACTTTTCAGCTTCCCATGCTCTACCAGGTGCACAAGAAGCTGGGAGGGAGCATAGCCAGGACAGCTGACCCAACTGGCCAACGGGGTATTCCATACCATAGGATGTCATGCTCAGTATATAAAGTAGGAGGTGTGGTGCATGAAGGGGGGGCTCTCGTGGCTCAGGATGGGCTGGGCATCGGTCAGCAGGTGGTGAGCAGTTGCATTGTACATCGCCTGCTTTGTATATTCTATTATTGTTGTTGTTATCATTATTATTCCTGTTCTACTTCGTTTTATTTCCATTATTAAACTGTTTTTATCTCAACCTGCGAGTTTTCCTACTTGTGCCCTCCTGATTCTCTCCCCCATCCCACCGGAGGTGGTGGTGGTGGGGGGGTGAGCGAGCAGCTGCGTGGTGTTTAGTTGCTGGCTGGGGTTAAACCATGACAAAAACCTTTGTAAGATTCTGTACTGTTGAGTAAACTTTTTGCAAATGTGGTGGGTTGACCTTGGCTGGCCCCCAGGTGCTCAGAAAGCCACTCTCACACTCCCCTTCCTCAACAGGACAGGAGGAAGAAAATAAGATGAAAAACTCATGGGTCGAGATAAAGGCAGTTTAATAAAGAAAAGCAAAGGCCGTGTGCGGAAGCAAAGGAAAACAGAAAAATATTAATTCTCTACTTCCCATCAGCAGGCAATGTCCAGCCACTTCCTGGGAAGTAGGGCCTCAGTACGCGTAGCGGTTGCTCTGGAAGACAAACGCCTTAATAACGAATGCCCCCCCCGCCCCTTTCTCTTAGTTTTTATTGCTGAGCATGACGTCATATGGTATGGAATATCCCTTTGGTCACTTTGGGTCAGCTGTCCTGGCTCTGTCCCCTCCCAACCTCTTGCCCACCCCCAGCCTACTGGCCTTTGGGGGTGGGGGGGTTGGAGAGACAGCCTCCATGCTGTGGGAGCACTGCTCAGCAGTAGCCAACACATTGGTGCGTTATCAACACCCTTCTAGCTACAACTACAAAGCACAGCACTACCAGGGCTGCTATGGGGAAAGTTAACTCCATCCCAGCCAGGCCCAATACAGCAAATATTTCAAAAGTCTTGTCCAACACTGAAAAATCAATCAAATTAAGGTAAGGTATGAATTTCAAGTGCACTAATTCTTCTGTTCAGGGAGAATTAAGTTAAACCAGAATTGTGATTCCAGAATAAGGCTATCCACGTATTAAACTAAATGAGCAGAGTCCATCCCAAAAAACTCCACATGTAGGTATTGAATCCAAACTCCATCTCCATTGAGATGACATAATTACCTCAGCTGTCCTAGCAAGCCATTCTTTTAAATTTTTATATTGATTGTTAAGCAATTAGTTGTTCTAAACAATTCCCGCTCATGCCAGGGAGGCTGAGCCAGGGAGGCTTGACCTAAATCTCTGCTGAACAACTCATGTTTTCAGTACAAGTAGAAAAGAGCCACTGAAGAGTATCTATCTGAAAGAAGATAGTTGGTCAGTTGCCTGACCAGCCTAGTGGCCTTCTATGATGGAGTGACTACATCAGTGGACATGGGAAGAGCTACCGATGTCATCTATCTGGACCTCTGTAAGGCCTTTGACACAGTCCCCCACAACATCCTTCTCTCTAAACTGGAGAGGTATGGATTTCATGGGTGGACTGTCTGGTGGGTGAGGAATTGGTTGGATGATTGCATCTAGAGGGTAGTGGTCAATGGCTCAATGTCCACATGGAGATCGGTGACAAGTGGTGTCCCTCAGGGGTCCGTATTGGGACCAGTCCTGTTTAATATCTTCATCAATGACACAGACAGTGGGATCGAGTGCACCCTCAGCAAGTTTGCAGATGACACCAAGCTGAGTGGCGTGGTTGACACGCCTGAGGGACGGGATGCCATCCAGAGGGACCTGGACAAGCTTGAGAAGTGGGCCCGTGTGAACCTCATGAGGTTCAACAAGGCCAAGGGAAAGGACCTGCACCTGGGTCGGGGCAACCCCTGTATCCATACAGCCTGGGGGATGAAGGGATTGAGAGCAGCCCTGTCGAGAAGGACTTGGGGGTATTGGTGGATGAAAAGCTGGACATGAGCCGGCAATGTGCGCTCGCAGCCCAGAAAGCCAACCGTATCCTGGGCTGCATCAAAAGAAGCGTGGCCAGCAGGTTGAGGGAGGTGATTCTGCCCCTCTACTCCGCTCTGGTGAGACCCCACCTGCAGTACTGCATCCAGCTCTGGAGCTCTCAGCACAAGAAAGACATGGACCTGTTGGAGCAGGTCCAGAGGAGGCCACAAAAATGATCGGGGGATGGAACACCTCTCCTACGAAGAAAGGCTGAGAGAGTTAGGGTTGTTCAGCCTGGAGAAGAGAAGGCTCCAGGGAGACCTTATTGCAGCCTTTCAGTACTTAAAGGAGGCCTATAAGAAAGATGGGGACAAACTCTCTAGCAGGGCCTGTTGCGACAGGACAAGGGGAATGGTTTTAAACTAAAAGAGGGGAGATTCAGACTAGATATAAGGAAGAAATGTTTTACGATGAGGGTGGTGAGACACTGGCACAGGTTGCCCAGAGAGGTGGTAGATGCCCCATCCCTGGAAGTGTTCAAGGTCAGGTTGGACAGGGCTCTGAGCAACCTGATCTAGTTGAAGATGTCCCTGCCCACGGCAGGGGAGTTGGACTAGATGACCTTTAAAGGTCCCTTCCAACCCAAAATATTCTATGATTCTATGATTCTAAGATCCCAACTCTACCACATCTTCATTTTTATTTTATTAAATAAGTGGCCTTGACTTTGAGCAGCAGAAAGTTCCTTTAATTAAATGCAGGACTAATGCTGGTCTGTCACTAATTGCACTAAATGATTATAAATTCAGCAATATCCTTGCTGGATCGAGTGTATTCATTTTTATTTCATACAAAAATATAGATAAGTGCCGCTGGCTGGCTGATGTGTGGCTGAAATCTTGTCAGGTTTAGTTGTATTAAAACCATAAAAGAACTGGCTTCCTCTTCTATCTTTTCTCTCATTGCTGGCAGCAGTTCTTGGTAGTCTGCCAACTTATGTATAAACTCACCAGGTTTTCCAACAACAAAATTATTTCCTGACTTGTGAATCACTGATATGCAACTGTCACATAATTCTCCTTCAATCTATTTTATTAATTGATGGTGAAATAGGTTCTGCAGAGCTAGAAAACTATGGCAGGATAAAAAAGTAAATAAATGCTTTCAGATTACAGAGCATAATTTATGATACACATGAAAGAACTTCGAGAGACACATAAATTCTGTGTCTGGGTATAATCAAGGCTTCCTGAGGGACTACCAGAATTTTGTCTGCTGATTTCAAGATCGCTACAGAAATATTGCAAGGTTATGATTCTGTTCAGCTTTACCCTTGGTTGAAGTCCTAAATTGTTTGAAGAAAGTGAACAGCAAGACTTAGTCTCAGTCAAAACAGAGTTAAAGACAGAGTGTGAACTGAGACAGGAGCATAAGCAGATCAGCAGTTTCCAAGACTTACGGTACAGACACAGGAGTATTAGAGCAATGGAGTGGGATCTTCTTAAGAAGTAAGTAACTGCTCATGGGGTTTTCAGAAACTTGTTTTCTTTAGGCAACTGCAGTCTCTCTCCGTTTGGGCTTCTCTCTTTTGGGAGGTATTTGGCAGCTGACAGAACATGATAGGAGCTTTGGGCAGAACTATGCTCAGACTACCACCAGTATGGCTATTACCAGCCAGATTAGCAGGGATTTGTTTTAATATCTTTTGCCTTTGTTTTTCCTGAACTGATAGATTCAATTTCCTCTTCTGGTGAAAGTCAGAGCTCCATGGTATATCACTGTCTCCCCAGATGCAACCTAGAAATCTCTTGATATGTAGAACTAAGTTTTCTATTTGCCATAATGGGCAAAGCATGTTTATTCCAACCTCGGATTTAATTCTTCTGCCTCTTTCTTATCATCTTGTTGTGGCTTTTGTCCAGTGAGGGTCTCGCTTAGCCAGCCAAGGTAAATCTCAGTTTGTAACTTCTGGCTGTGACCAGTCCGGTGAGATGAAAGCGAAGAAAAGATTGCCTCTCACAGTCTAGCGAGAGGAAATTAACAGTAACCTAGCCAAACATCTTCCAGAGCCAAAGGAGTAAAGCCAGGGGTCAGAAGGCATTAATCAGCCTCAGACCATGTTCTTCCATGTGGTCATCCATCAAAGGAATGACAAGCAACAGTGACAGAAGCAGCATTTCCCTACTTTTGACAGTTCCTTCAGCTCTTCCCCTCCCCCATCCTTTATAGCTTTTTACTCTGAAAGCCTGAGTGTATTAAAGACAACCCTAAGAGCTGCTACCCAGCTGACACCCTTGTTCCTTACCAAGTACCTTGTCCTGGTTTTTGCTGGGATAGAGTTAAATTTCTTCCTAGTGCTGTGTTTTGGATTTAGTATGAGAAGAATGTTGATAACACAGAGATGTTTTAGTTGTTGCTAAGTACCCGGCTAGTCAAGGACTTTTCAGCTTCCCATGCTCTGCCAGGTGCACAAGAAGCTGGGAGGGAGCATAGCCAGGACAGCTAACCCAACTGGCCAATGGGGTATTCCATACCATATGATGTCATGCTCAGTATATCAATAAGAGGCATGGTCCAGGAAGTAGCAATCACTGTTTAGGCATTGCTTGGTGGGTGGTGAGCAATTGCATTGTGCATCACTCATTTTGTATATTCTATCATTATTGTTATCATTATTATTATTATCATTTTCCCTTCCTTTTCTGTTCTATTAAACTGTCTTTATCTCAATCCATGAATTTTACTTTTGTTTGGTTTTTTTTTTCCCCCGATTCTCTCCCCTATCCCACTGCTGTGGGTGGGGAGTGAGCGAGCGGCTGTGTGGTGTTTGGCTGCCTGCCGGGTTAAACCACAACATACGTCTAACGCAATGTAAGAGATTTTCATGCATAATTTTTTAGTGCACGAGCTGCCATTAACTAAGGTTACTTACTTTTTTAAACTTTTAAAACTTCAGAAATTCCATTTGTTTTGGTGTGTTTCCTCCTGTTTGTGTTTAATATCACTTAAGGTTGGTAACAAAATAGATTTTTCACAAAGTACTGCAAACAAAGCCACTTCATTTCCCAAAAGAACTTGTACTATGTCAGTGCTTCCCAGCACTGGCTAGCAATGTAATTATCCCTATTTTTTACAACCTTCAGTCTCGCTAGCTAAATTTGTCAATTTTGTCTTTGAGCTTCATGCTCAGTTCTTTGATTCTACTCTAGCGAGTTCATGAGGATTTGACAGTCCTCTTCTGGGGCACTCTCCAGAGTCCATTGATCATGTCAGGTGCTTTTTGAAGGACAGATCACATAGATCAACCTAGAGTCACCACCACATATATGGTAATTCTTCTTGAAGACCTAAATTTATCTCAGGGCACCTGGTTTCTTTTCAGGCACTTTTTCATATGTAAAATAGGCTTCCAGAGCTACCAAACAATGGAGGAGCAGACAAAAAGCAGATGCAGTTTCACCACAGCTGCCTTCACTTCATCAAGAAGGGAATTTGGTGTGTTATGAGGAAATGAGTGCTGGGATAAGTGGTGTGTTTCTGTCCTATGCCTTTGACGCTTTATCAGGAGTCCGGGAAACCAGGAAGAAAATCAAGGGATGGCTGATGTTTTTGATGATATTTGCTCCTAACATGTCCTTTCGTCCACAGTTAGGAGCTGCTCTCAACCTGTCCACTTAATGGAGCTTTTATGACACATCCAGTGAAGCATTTCTGACTGACTTACCTCAGTACTAACTGCTTCATCTGAGGGATTGATCAGGACTACAGTTTCTAAGACATCACTTCTGTGGTGAAGAATCTTCTGACCTGCAAGCACAGAAAGAAAAAAAAATGAAAAGACATTAAATTCAACCAGCATGGTTTAAACCAGTGCTTTCACTGAGCTAGTTATATGTTCCACTGTGCGACAGCCCTCTGGTTACCCAGGGCAGTGCATGCCAGCCACAGCAACTACTGTGCTGGCTCATGTCTTCAGAAATACCCATGGCATGTGGTCCTATGGGCCAGAAACACCACTCCAGAAAATTCAAGGTAATGAAAACAAACTGGCAACAGCGCTGGGGCCTGTCCTTTCCCCCTGGCAGGAGGAGTCCCTGTTACTCACCTTGGTCTTACTGAGCTGGTGTGGATCAGGGACTGAAGTAACTGTCACCAGCTGAGCATCTGGCCCTGGATTTTCATGGATGTATCTACACCACAGATACAGCTGAGGTTACACAGTCCTGTAACATGCCTAGGTGGTTTTAAATGAGCTTTTCCAGGAACTATTGGTGGCTTAGCCACAGCAGGAGGAAAGTCAGCATGGGCTGCAAATTTCCCCTGCAAGAAGCAAAGTGAATACTTGGGACGTATGCTGGCGCTGCCCATCAAGCCCTAACAAGCACAATTTGTGAGACAAGCAAAGGAGCCCAGGGATGTCCCCACTCCCCACCACCAGCACCGTCCTGCACAGCACACGTGCTCCCCATCACACACTGTGGGAGCGCTCTCAAGCCAGGCAGCACCCCACACAGACCACAGGCCCACGGCCGCACCAAATGAACCAGGTGAAAGCTGGGACCCACCCTGCCAAAACTCCCTGTTCAGCCTTCTACTAATATTGATTAACACTGGGACACTGTGAGAAATTCCCTATCGGGATGGTCGAACACTTGCCATGCTGCCCTGCTTCATCTTTCTCCTGCTTACAAAAGCTATAGCAAGCAATGTTAGGCAACAAGAGTGAACAGACGTACAAAATACAGCTAGCTCCTGAATGAATAACATCTGGGCAATTTTGGAGCAGCCTCACAGTCCATTGGCTTTCATACTTAGTAGTTAGTCTGTTCTCTGTATTTAATAGTGATGTGACTGGGAGTGGATGCCAGAAAAACACAACAGGACTCTTGTATTTTTTTTTTCTATGGTAATTAGCAAGTTCTTATCAGCGTCTCTTTCTGTAAGAACTGCAGCGAGATTAATTAGCAGCCGTCTTTTCATTCAGAAATCCAGACTGGTAATTAGTCCAAAAACCAGAAGAGCTGTCCTTTCCGAGCAAACTGTAATATTAATTCATTAAAATAATTAATTAAGCTTAAAAGGAGGTACGAGGGACACAGAACAAGTCACCTATTTGCCAATTTAGAAAAATCCCCCTGTAAAGAGATGAGGACGAGAATGGCAATGGTGAAAAGAACTTTGCATTCCTGAAAACACGAGAGTGGCATGGAGGCAGTCTGGGAGGGTGGGTAGCCAACCTTTCCCACACTGCCCTGGCCTTGGGGCAGGCTCGCTGCTGCCCCAGGCCCTTCCCCCGACAGGCCCTCCCCCAGGCAGGGGGCCCCAGGAAGCATAAGAGCTTTTAATCAAATGATAGAAAGTGAAGGAGAAGGAAAAAAATAATGTTCTCAGGTAAAATGAGAGATGGGGTTGTAGTTTACTCTCTTGTGCATGTAAATGCCTAGAGGCTTGTGGATAATAATCTAATTCATTTGAAGAAACCTAGTTTTCTTAACACATATTACAGTTATTATGAAAGGGGAGGAGGGCAAGTCTCCCTCTGCAGCATTCAGTTCTGGCATTACCCTTTGTAATTCAATTTAATAGCTCTGCTTCTTTGCCTAACAGGAATGCTTATATAAGACTACATTCAGTAAAACATCCAGATGGCTCTGTTACCACAGACTCCTTCAGAAGATGCCCTGTGATCTGATATTTTAGTTATTCTGCAGGTTTTCCTCAAACGAAGACATTAGGCAGAGTTTATTGAATCTAGTCTTTAGCATTGGGAAGGAAACAAAAGAAATTATCACCCTTCAGTTGCCACAGAAATTTCTCACTTAATAGTTGGTGACACAGAACATACACTTTGCTTCAGGCCAGACTAAGCCTCATATATGATTAGATATTAACACATTAAACATAGATAGAAAAGAAATGCAATTATCCACATGTAAAGTTAGACAAAGATGCATAGTGTCCACCTGACTCAAAGCATTGACTTTGGACTTTACTGAAGCTGCTCCAAGTCATGTATCTGTGTAGCTGGGAGGGATTTGACCTGTGGAGTTGCAACTCGCACTGACCAGCACCAATGGTGGTCACTTACATCCTATGCTCCCGTGGACCAGATGCCCAGCTCCAGTGGTTGCATGGTTTCATGCAACTTGAGATTGATTTCCAGAGGCAAGTGTAGCAGTCTGCACCATGTACACATGCCTGTTTAGAGCTGCATGTGTGACTGCCTCCCTCTTCGACTCCTTGGCATCAACAAGTGTTACTGCTTATCTTACAGGGTGGGGACCCAGCACTGGTAGAGTGTGAGTCACTATGAGGGCTCCCATCCCATGTAAAACTTCAGAAGGGTCTCTACTTGCTGGTATCAGTAACATGGTCCTATGTCAACTGCTTGAGAAACAAACAAAAAACACACCTCATTTATTAAAACTGTTGACAATTTTGTAAGAGCAACACAGGCTTACTGCTCAGGTTGATACTCAGATGCTCAGCTGGAATGAAGGAAAGTCTCCCATGGGAAGAGTTTTATCAAACAGAAATGAAGTATCACAGTGTGGGAGCAGAAAGCAGCAACAGCATTTCACAAACTGGCAAGAGACCGACTTATTAAACTACAGACGAAGTGGGAGAATCTGAGATTTGTGTAGAAGATCTGGGGTTGCTTTAAATTAACTCTACCAGATATTTATAGCATATCTCTACACACTGGACAGAACATTTTTGTGACGTGTCAGAGGAAGAAAGGAAGAAACTTCCAGGTTGCACAGAAGTGGTTGGGTAGCTAGATTTTACCCACTTCTAGTTTCTGGAAAGTAGGTCAAAATCCTACCTAAAGACTTCTGGAAATAAATATTTATCCTGTTTGGAAGAAAACTAAGTATCTGCTCATCCTTGATTTTATTAAGTAAAGCTTCAAATTAAAACCAGATATGAATAAAGAGTCTTGGCAGCTGCTTGTTTCAGAATCAGTCTAGTAGAGAGAAGTAGTAAACACAATGCTACAATCCAACACCACACACCATCTCTCCTGCCCTGGAAGACTGTTATGACAGATGGAGCCCCAACCATGGACTAAATGAACTCAGTGGACATTTTAGAGGGATGGTCCATAGACTAAAGGAATGATATCTGTGTGTATATATCAAAAGACAAGAAAAGTGGTGGTGATTAATTGGAATGTATTAGAAAATGTGAGACCTGGGCATGATGTAGATGGTATAGAATAAGGGGTGGATACGGTCCTGGTTACGGCTGGGACAGAGTTATCTTCTTCCCAGTAGCTGGGGGGGTGGGGCTCTGTTTTGGGTTTGGTGTGAGAGGAACGTTGATGGCCCATTGATGCTTTGGTTGTTGCTGGGTGGTGCTTGCACTGGGGACTTTTCCGCCTCCCATGCTCTGCCAGGTGCATGGGAAGCTGGGTGGGGGGAGCATAGACAGGGCCGCTGACCCAGCTGGTCAATGGGGTATTCCACACCATGTCATGTCATGCTCAGTATATAATTAGGAGGCGTGGTCCAGGAAGGGGGTTCTCGCTGTTCGGGACACGCGGGGCATCGGTCGGCGGGTGGTGAGCAGTTGCATTATGCATCACCTGCTTTGCATATTCTATTATTGTTGTTATCATTGTTATTATTCCTGTTCTACTTTGTTTTATTTCAATTATTAAACTGTTTTTATCTCAACCAGCGAGATCTCCTCATTGTGCCCTCCCGATTTTCTCCCCCATCCTACCGGAGGAGGGGGGTGAGCGAGCGGCTGCATGGTGTTTAGTTGCTGGCTAGGGTTAAACCACGACACCCCCCAGCGGGATGGGGGAGAGAATCGGAAGGGTAAAAGTGAGAAAACTCGTGGGTTGAGATAAAGACAGTTTAATAGGGAAAGCAAAAGCCGCGCACACAAGCAAAGCAAAACAAGGAATTCCTTCACTCCTTCCCATCGGCAGGCAGGTGTTCAGCCATCTCCAGGAAAGCAGGGCTCCATCACGCGTAACGGTTACTTGGGAAGATAAAATGTCGTTGTCATGGTTAAGAGTACTTTCCTGAGCCGAAGGTGAGCATTGGGTCCCCTCTGAGATAATTGCTGTGCCATGTTGTATATCACAAGGAGAAGCTTGGAGCATAAAGGTCATCAAATGATAAAGTGATAAAAGACAGGAGGCACAATCATTGCTATGAAAGCTCCCACCTCAGCAAAATCTTACTTGTTGCAGAGAATAGCCTGAACCAAAATCTGAGTTGCGAGTGGTTGTGAGTGCAGAGGAAATACTTAAAGGGGGCTTATAAGAAAGATGGGGACAGACTTTTTAGCAGGGCCTGTTGCGACAGGACAAGGGGGAATGGTTTTAAAGTAAAAGAGAGCAGATTTAGACTAGATATAAGGAAGAAATTTTTTACAATGAGGGTGGTGAAACACTGGAACAGGTTTCCCAGAGAGGTGGTAGATGCCCCATCCCTGGAAACATTCAAGGTCAGGTTGGACAGGGTTGTGAGCAACCTGATCTAGTTGGAGATGTCCCTGCTCATTGCAGGGGGGTTGGACTAGATGACCTTTAAAGGTCCCTTCCAACCCAAACCATTCTATGATTCTATGATTCTATGAAATATAGAACCAAATGTTGTGGCTAGCCCATCAATGGGAGCGTAGGAAGTAGCATATAGGACCAGCCTGCAGGTACAGGTACCCAAAGATATGTCCCAAAGCTCTCTTTCCTGATTGTTACAAGAAACTCTGATACATCCGGTATTAAAGAAGTACCCATTATTATAAGAAACTCTGCTTCCAATGCATTTGTATCATGCAGGTTGTTAACATACTCGGTCCACAGAAAGAGTTAATTTTTGGCATTGGAAAATTGTTCTGTCTCAAACAAGAAAGCGGAAGTATTTGTCTTGGATTAGACAGAAAGATGCAGTAGCTGGAAATATCTTGGTATCAAAAGAGGGAGTTCCCAGATTGTTAATGAGACATTTGTCTCAGCCTATAATACTTCCAAAAATTGTTTACACACTGAATTAGCAAGGAAGTTGTATACAAAATAAATAAAAGTTCTCTGTAGAGACTTTTATTAATAATGAAACAATATTGTTCTCTATTGATGGAGATATTCAAAACCCAACTGGACATGCTCTAGGGCAACCTGCTGTACCTGACCCCGCTTGAGCGGGGGGGTGGGACTAGAGGATCTCCAGAGGTGCTGGCCAGCCTCCGTGATTTTGTGATTCTTTTTTTCCTAACGCTAAAGCTGCTGTTGTTTTTTTTTTTTCTAGAAATAAACAGATTTGATAGGTGCATCTGTCATCTGTTTTTAATGAGCAATTATCAATTAAATAGAAAATTTAAAGAGGGACAAATAGTATTTTAAACTTAAAAATATAGGGACTAGAAAGAAAACTGAGGCTGAAAACAGCAGGTTAAAGCAAAAAGACCTGAAATGAGCTTATTCATTCCTTGAAAAACACATCAGAATATTCTAACTGTAAGTCAAAGGAAACTGAGGCAGCCCAGGATGGGCCCAGGTTGGTAAAACTGAAGTCAGACCTTTTTTAAAAAAAAGGCAACATTCCCATTTAGACTGGGGGCATCCCACTGAGCCCTGGCAGGGTGCTGCAAGCCAATGGCTTTGTTTGTCTCTGTCCCGAGCTTTGTGATACTGACCCAAGTGTCCAGTTCAGTCTTTCTCGTCGGCTTGTCAGATTGACCATTTCCATGTATGGGGGAAAACCCTGATGGCAGGTCTCCATTGGAGGCCTGGGACAGGTTGACCCACTGCTCCTTGAAGTGGCAAAGCTGATGTTGGATGCAGGGGTCCTTCCTCCAGTAAAGGTGTCAGCGAGATGTTTGGGAGAAATGAGAGCAAGTACTGCTGGGCTGTCAGTTAGCGTGAGTTAATCGTGCTGCCGCTCTGCTGCTGCTAATATTCAATTAGCACTTGTTGGAACTGTACTATGCCAGACTTTGGCCCAGATGATAAAGGCACCAAGAACAAAATCAGACATCATTGCTTTTAATTCACCATTTTCAGTTGTTGAAAGAAATGTACCATACTTCACGGGCAGGTGCTGATTATAGGACTTGCAAAGGAATAAATGGAGTGAGATTTCTAAGCAATTATCCTGATCATTAGAGAGGTCAATGCTCACAGAGCCACTTCTGAAGTCACTGGGAGCAAAGGAACAGGAGTTAAATATGTAACTCTTATTGCCAATGGCACCAGTAGAATGTGAGATCTGTCATTTTCTTTGTTAAGAATAAAAGACAAGTGGTTTTGACAATCTTGATTAAAATCCTACTCTGAAGCAAAAAAGTAGAGTTCAGACACTTGAATGAGTGATTTCACCCTGACCAATCTCTCTGTAAGGCCATCAATTCTTTTATCATTTCCCAGTTATCCAGGATACTTTGGCTACAGTGGCCACATGAGAAACATCTTTGCGAGAATCCTCTGTATGGTGAAAAGCTGCAGAACTGTAGTAGCTGTAGTAACTGTAGTGAAACTTCATCTCCACTTGTTGGAAATAGATCCATGCCCTGGAATAAATGCTGCATGGGATGAAATTTCCATGACAAGCTCTCCATGGCAAAACAGCCAGCAAGAAGTCTAATGCAGCAACATGTCTTGCAACAATATTTTGTTGTGACCAGATGTGCTGGTTTTGGGTGGGGTAGAGTTAATTTTCTTCATAGTAGCTAGTATGGGGCTATCTTTTGGATTTGTGCTGAAAACAGTGGTGATAACACAGGGATGTTTTCATTACTGCTGAGCAGTGCTTACACAGAGTCAAGGCCTTTTCTGCTTCTCACCCCACCCCACCCCACCAGCAAGGAGGCTGGGGGTGCACAAGAAGTTGGGAGGGGACACAGCCAGGACAGCTGACCCCAACTGACCCAAGGGATATTCCATACCATATGACGTCACGCTCAGCATATAAAGCTGGGGGAAGAAGAAGGAAGGGGGGATGTTCGGAGTGATGGCGTTTGTCTTCCCAAGTAACCGTTACGCGTGATGGAGCCCTGCTTTCCTGGCGATGGCTGAACACCTGCCTGCCGATGGGAAGGAGTGAATGAATTCCTTGTTTTGCTTTGCTTGTGTGCGCGGCTTTTGCTTTCCCTATTAAACTGTCTTTATCTCAACCCACGAGTTTTCTCACTTTTACTCTTCTGATTCCCATCCCACTGGAGGGGGAGTGAGCGAGCGGCTGTGTGGGGCTTAGTTGCTGGCTGGGGTTAAACCACGACACCAGATGTCCACGGTAGTGATTTTTCTAATGAAAAATATGCAGGAAGAGGACAAATATCAAAATGGCACTCTGTTGTTCTTGATGTCTGAAGGATATTTGCAAGAAAAAGAAAATCTTTTGTGGGAATTAAAGTAGAAAACACTGGCATGCATCATTAAATTTTAACACTTGAACCTAATAAAAAGGGGAATGCTAAAGGAAATTGAACAAGTGATTGATGTAGGCCTGGCACACCTCAGTACTATTAAGGCAGCGAGATGACTGGTAAGCCTGAAATGCTCTATCAATGCTACTTGAATTAACTTGCCAACCCCAGCCTTTCTCTTGCTCCTGCAACTATGCCAAGTCTAGTAGCCAGAGTGTGGATGCTGCTGCCATGGGAAGAAGCAACGCTGGCAGGTGCTGTGAGGACTCGGTTTGTGACCATTCCTCCTGCATGGCGAGTTTTCCTGCTTTCCTCTGAAGAGGGGGGTGGGAAGGAGGGAGCGGTGACAACCCTCTTCAGTTCTGAAAGAAAGATTTATTGATTCTTGAGAATATTGCATTTTACAGTGATCTACCTTTTCCAGTTACTGCAACTTGAATCTGAACCTGGAAAATTTATGACGGCTTTTTAGATCAATACAAGCCTGTCTAGAAGCACGTCATTTATGCAGTGACCAAAAAAGGGAGAGAGGACAAGGTTAGGTATTTCAGCTGCAGAGCAAGGAACAATAAATATGCTTTGGAGATGAAGCCTAATTTCACTATGAGGTGACCCAGCTGTTTGAGACTCCAACAAGAGATCAAAAAATATGATACAGCCTACAAGTAATCTTGTTTAACTGCAAGCAAAAAATTAAAAATAAAAAAAAAGAACGAGAGGCATCTCATCTCTTTCGTGCAGTGCATGAAACAACCTGCACGGTTTTCTAATGGAAGACTAGCATTGGCCCTAATAGCACAGCTGAGCTCTGAGGATGAATTTTCCACATAAACATGCAGTTTACACATTTCAGAAATCCTGTCTGCTTCTGAGATCTCAATCCTTCTTTGCCAACGGGCCAGTCTAGGTGACTTGTCTAGGTCTCTACCAGACTGCCCTTCTTCCTCAAGGCTGCATCTCAGGATCCGAGAGGTAAGAATACATGTCCCTTTAAGGCAGATTAGATCATAATTGTCTATTACGGGGCTTTAGTGGTTTTTTTTTTTTTGGTGGTGTTTGTTTTAGATCAGACCATTGTCTGAGATAACCTGCTGAGGCAAATGAGAACTCACATAAACAGCTAGGAGAGTCCTGAGGGCTCTGTACATTTTTGAGTTCAATTCTTTTGTTTCAACATGGTGCCATATTGAAGCCATAAAAATAAATGCACTGCAATGGGGGAATACTCCAGTATAGGAATCGTGATTACATATGGTAGCCCTCCATGGTATCTCATACTAGATGGAGTTGCCTGAACAATGGTGTCTGATCAACAAAGAGTTGAGCAGTGTTCTCTTTTAATTTTCATTTTTTTCCTCTTCCTTTCATAGCCCTAATGATGGGCATCTAAATTTTGTATATCTCTTATCAAGGACATCCCCCGCTCCTCCCTCTCCCCACCCCAGCTTAACCTTGATGAAATGGTGTTGCTCCAAGCCTCCAATAAACTCTGGTAAGCATGAATTGCATGTTTTACTGGGATGTAACCTTAACTCTCAGTTGTATGGACCACACATAAATGCCACTGTCAACTTCTTCACTGTGGTTGTTGATTATTTTTTTTTAATTATTTTTTATTTTTTCAGAAACATGTTCCAAACACACCTATCCCAGAATCTCAAAGCCCTCCAACTCCAAGCCTTCAGGTTCAGTAAAGATGCTGTTGGTTTTCTGACTGGTGCCAAGGCCATTAGAACTTGTATGAGTTGTCAATAGCTAGCAGGAGAGCATAAGCACCAGCTCAGTAGCCAGGTAAATAAGCGAAGGCCTGTTCCACTGACCTCATTGCCCGTTTTTCGTGTTTCAGCCCTTTGCCACTCTGAAAGCTGTGCCCATTTAGGGGAAGCTGCCACGGGGTTTCCGTTCTGCTGCACCCAGAGGAGTGAAGATATCCAGCTGTGGACCTGATGCAAGCAACTGCACATGGCCTTGCCACTGCGCACTTCCAGAGCATTACCAGTGGGGTGGGGGACAGCAGGCAGAAGATTGGCTTTACCTGTGGTTGCCCTCCACAAATTACTTAATCCAGTGTCAGCTTCCACCTAAAACCCTGGGAAACTGCACAGTGTCCTAAATGGCGCTCTCAGGTAGGGCTTGCTTAGCTCCAAGTCTGGGTGTGAAGACACTTTTGTTAGGGGAATATCTGCAGCAATGGCATACATACACAAGCAGTCTCATACCTATCCCATCCTCTTCCTGGCAAGCATGCTAAACCCTTCCCCTTGTTAGGGGCACTGGTGCAGAGCTCACCCTCCTCCGCTCTGAACACAAGATGCATGCTGAATATGCATTTCTTAAACTGAGAGCATCCTTTAAGTTGCTGGGAAACAATGCAGACATCGTAAGAACATGAGTGGTTAGGTTTTAGTGAATTGTTGAAATAAAAGCAAAATGGCTTTTTGCCTCTGTTTTGTAACATGCGATGTCCCGGCGCTGCTGTCGGGTCCCCACTGCCAAACACTGCTGAGTTCTGGAATTCACCCAGTCCCCTTTCGGCTTCTGAAACGCTTTGTGCAAGCACCTAGGATCCACTAAGGAGGACTGTGAGTTGCATGAGCAGTAAAGGTATGAAGAAAAGGACAGAAATGCTTTTAAAAGACTGAAAAGTCAATAATGAAATGCATTAGGGGAGCATCAAAATGTCCATTCCCAACAGGCCTTTGTTTTTATTTTGGTGAGGGTTTGAAATGTGCTTGGCCTTCCAAAGGAAAGTTGGTGTCTTCCGGAATAAACTTCTAATCTCAGGCAGTTTATGGTTTTCCATCACTGCTTTCCTGATACAGCTACAGTGGATTGCAAAGCATTTCACAGATGCCAAGCCCCTGTGATTCAACCCTTTTGCCTGACAGTCTGCAGACAAATGCGTTCATTTTCAATAAAGGTCATAAGTTAAAGGGAAGCAGGAGAGCTATAAAATGAAAATGTATACTATCTGAAACACTGTGACAGAAACAATATAGAGCTGGTAATGCAATGTAAACATTGGATGCAAGCCCAGTAACAAAGCTAGAAAAGCAGCATTTCAGTTAGCACAACTCTGAAAGAAGAACTGGAACTATGGGAAAGAGTTTTAAGCTTGTCAGTCTCTGTTTTGCCCCACTGGTTTGAAATTGCAGCAGCAGGGGTTCTTGCTGAGAAAGGACATCTTTCATCTCCATGCTGCCAGGGACAGTGAAAGGCATCACACACGTATTTTTTTCCATGGACATTTTGAACAGTGAGGCAAATCAGAAGGGAAGGTGTAGCAAGGACCTTTGTGAAAGTAAGGGTGAAATGATGTGGGATAATAGGTAGTGAGCTGGAAATGGGCTTGCAGGCCACTCTGTGCAGAGCCAGACCTGCTTTCATTTGTTGCTGCTTTGTGCTGGAGGGGCATTTCCCTGGGGAAATGTCGCATGTATGTGTGTTTGTGTGTGTCTGACTACGGCCTTGCTTTTCTTATTCAGCTTTCCCAGGAGTAGCCCACAGATGACAGCTGAAAGCCCCTGGTGGAGATCCTGGTTAACAGCCCCAGTTTTGATTGGGGATGCTCACTTGCCAAGTTTAGAGTTTATTTAAAGTTTGTTCTAGAAGTTCTTTGCTGCTTATTAAGGGTTAGGCACTATGATGTGAGTATTTGGACTCAGTTGCAAAAGTTCAGTGTAGAATTATTAATTGTCCTTGGTTTGTAGAAAAATATTGGTAAATTTTCAATTTTATCTCTCCAAAGGAATGGTAATTGTGTCTGCTGTGTTTCAGTTGGGATTAGTGACACTTTGTGCTTTCATCCAAAATAAATCTGAAATAGCTTCACTCTCTGGGTGCTTAAATGATTGCCCAATTTCAGTAGTGTCACTTATTGTTCATATTTTGGATGAAAACAGAGCCTCCCCCTTGAAGGGGAAATTCAAATTGTAACTGCTCAGCAGTGGTAGTTTGTGACCAAGGAATGATCTGGCACGGAAGGCAAGAAGGCCCAACTGCAGAAGGGGTTAAACTGGCTGGAAGCAGGGATGCCAGAGACAGCAGGACTCCCTACAAGGGAGTGAAGTTTCCCTTGGTGATGAGATAAGGAAGAGCTGCAGCATTGTCTTGTAGCCATCCTGGAATGGGAGCGCTCAGGGGCCCAAGCTCAGGGGCCACCTTTGGGCAGCAGAGCTGGGCCAGGGAATGGACCCACTGGCCGGGCTGAGGTGCCCCATGCAACCGCTCATGGGATTGGTGCTGGTGCAAGTGGATATAAGGCATCAGCTCGTGACACATCTTTGCAGGCTCCTTGTAGAACCGCTTATGGTGGTAGGACCCTGCCCAATGTAGTGTTCTTTTTATTTATATATATATTTTTAAGCACAAACGTGTGTTTAATTCTCCTCAAGGGGTACCATAAAAATTCCCCAACACCCTCCTCTTATTTTTGCACATTTCTGCCTCTGAATTTGAGCTGGTGAGTGGTAAAGGTCAAAATGCCAGTGAGATTCAAACTGGTATTTGAGTTCATGTGTCCATCTGCTGAACCTTCCTTTATTTCTGCTTTCAGAATTAGCATTTGTGTATGCGTGCAAAGGCCAACTAATAAGTATCTAACAATTAATGCATGAATTTGAATGAAAGAATACCTGCTTGCATGCAAAAATACATGCCTTGCATCAGTTTCACATACGGTTTTAGAGGCGGGAGTTTAAAAACTAGTACTGGAAATAAAACCTTAAAGTAGGCAGAAGTGGCTAGAGGCTGGAGACAACTTGATGTGATGACTATAAAGAACTGCAGAGCTGTCATGAAACAACATCTATGGTACCAAAGTTGACTTGCATAAGGGTGAGCGATAGCAAAATTACTATGGGTGGTTCGGTAGGTAATGAATTTCAAGTTTTTAATGCTGTGTCAGTCATGGAATATACTATTACATGGCCAAAGGGGGTTGATATGAACAGTGATTAAATCTTGTGACCCTTGAAGCAAATTCAGTATTAGAGATGCAACGTGCCAAGTCTGTCACTGAGTGTTATGTAATCTCCCACTGATTTTTGTGGCAGTTCCCCTTTCAGGGTCATGGCAAATGGCCAAGGGCTCTGAGGCAGGTGGCAGTGTCCCAAAAAATATTAGAAATGGAAAATCAGAAAATTTTGTTATCAAGCAACTTTAGGCATGTTGTGATTCAAATCCTGCTGCCATCGTTTAATGAGTCTTTGTGAGAGATACTGTAGGATATGTAGAGATATGTACTGCAGAGATACTGTAGGATACTTCATCTTCAGTTTTAAGACTCACCAACAATATAAAGAGAGCAAACCTAAGAGTCTCCAAAGATTCTGGTAGATGACACTAAATACACTGATGGAAAAAGAGCCCAGAACATCGCAAGTTAAGTACAATGCTTTTAATATGAGAGGAGGAAGATCTGAGAAAAATTTACAGGTCTGGGCAAGAAATAGGACTCTTCTTGTCACTGCATCCAGACAGTGTGCAAGAGCTGCCTGGGCAGTATCTTCTCTGAAGCCCTACAGTATGAATGCCCTTACCTTGGAAAAGGCTGCAGCACCAGGCTTAAGATCTTCCCTTTTCATTAATTTGTTTTCCCAGCTTGTCCTGAGAAGCTATTTATCTGTTGATTTTATTTCATGCGACTGGGGCCTCCATTGCCATGATTAGTTGATTTTGTAGTGCTCAGGTGCTCCTCTCGCACGGTGCGCTCGGATGGAGGGTAACGTTTCATTACAAATCCACTGTGACTTGCAGTTTCCTGTTTTCTTGTATTGCTCCTGAGGGCTGTGTTGGTGATTATTTAAATGCCCTCTTATTAGCAAATGTCCTCTTGTGTTGAGCAAGCAAACATCAGCTTTATTAAACAAAATTTCCTCTACAGATTTTGGCAATTAGAAAGTCATTAGAAAGCATAGACAGCAAAAAGTAAGTTAAAAAGCTCATTTAGCAGAATGGGAATATGAAAATTAAGGTGTAAAACATTAAAAAATGGGGAGAGGGAGGTTTGGTCAATTTTGAAAGTCCCTGATTCATCACAAATGTTTTTGTGCTCACATTCTCCCTACAGCAAGCATGCAAAGTAATAGACAGAGGTTGGAAAAGACAGTGTAGACAGTATCTAAGGCCGTTAAAAAATGCATCTCGGAAGTGTCTAGTTAGGAAAAAGAAAAGGGGGAAGAGAGGAAAACAGCACTGAGAGAAAGTGAAAGATGGATTGAACAAAGTAAAAATCAAGCATAGCAAGACAGAAGAAAGCAGCAGAGATGGGGAAGGTGGCATTTACAAATCCAAAACCTGAGGCTTTTCTGCAGGCAGAGGACATCTAGGAGGCTGCTGGAGTAGGGGAGGGTATCCCTGCACTCTATCACAGAGCTCACCTACGTATTTATATGCAAGCAATGGACTCTGCTCCTCTCCTGTTGTTAAGCGATGAGCAGGGGACCTGGCTCCCACCACTCGCCCAAAATCCACACAGGCCTGTGCAGGTATTGTGTCCCCTGTAGTCTTTTGGACCTTGGTATTTTTTCCCACCCTGGCTTTTAAAGGAGATTTTTTTTTTTTTGGCATGGAGGAATACCTTGGGGAAAGAATAGTGTCAGGGGCAGGACATCCTTAATTGCTTATAGCCAACACAAAAAAAAGGAAGCAACATGTTTGTGGCCTCAAAACTTGTGGGACCCTTGTGAAGCCAAAAGGGTGCTATGGAGTGTAAATTAGCAGTCAAAAATACAGATGGGGCCAATTCTGAAATGTAATAATAAACGTATGGGGCCTGAATTATTCAGTTGTATGTTTTGCCTTCAAAAATCATAGCAAAGCACCATGTTTGCATACTGTACTGGTTTTGGCTGGGATAGAGTTATTTTTGTTCATAGTAGCTAGTATGGGGCTATGTTTTGGATTTGTGCTGGAAACAGTGGTGATAACACAGGGATGTTTTCATTATTGCTGAGCAGTGCTTACACAGAGTAAAGGCCTTCTCAGCTTCTCATGCTCTACCGACTGAGAAGACTGGAGATACACAAGAAGCTGGGAGGGGGCACAGCCAGGACAGCTGACCTAAACTGGCCAACGGGATATTCCATACCATATGACGTCATGCTCAGTATATAAACTAGGGGAAAGCTGGCTGGAGGGCCGCTGCTCGGAGACTGGCTGGGCATTGGTTGGTTGGTGGTGAGCAATTCTGTTTTGTTTTTTTTTCATTTGCATCACTTGTCTTTCTTGGGTTTTATTTCTCTCTCTTTTTGTTATCTTCCTTTTCATTACTTCTTCTTCTTCTTCTTCTTCTTCTTATTATTATTATTATTATATTACTTTATTTCAATTATTAAACTTTTCTTATCTCAACCCATAAGTGTTCTCATTTTTACTCTTCCGATTCTCTCCCCCATCCCACTTGGGGGGTAGTGAGCGAGCAGCTGTGTGGTGTTTGGCTGCCTGCCGGGTTAAACCATGACAGTCCTTTTTGGCGCTCAACGTGGGGCCCGAAGGGTTGAGATAACAACAGATCTGATCAAAGCGTGTTAGGGCAAAACTGATTACAAGCATTCATTATATTGGTTTAATAGTCGCTGGTCACAATGTTGATTCATTTGCTTTCAGAGTTGTTGTGCTTGTTCTCAGAGTTGTGTTATGTAACACCTTACTTGCCGTATGCACTCCCTGCGGTGCTGTTTATCACCTCTGGGAATTGGATTAAAGTTACCGCTTTGCTGTACTGTGTGACACTGGTTTATGTTATGATAAAATTATTGGTCAGGAGACTGTACTCTGCACTGCCGTCATCCCCGTACTTCGGGAGCTATCTCTCGGAAACTATTAATAATTACACTTTCTACCCCTTCTCCTCGGAGGGCCAATCTATGGGGGAGACAGCTTCCTTCACCTTCCCCTTCTCCTCCAGGCTGATTACAATGGCTCTTGAGGATTTTGAATATCCTTGGGATGTTCAAACCAGCGTGTTCCTATTGCTATGTCTCCTGAATGTGTTTCAGGCCTTGTTTAAGGTTAAACAACTACTTAAGAATACCACCCAGAGATCTGCCCCGAGGCTGGATAGTTATGAGTGGCAGGGTGTGTGGGATAGTATGGGCAAGTGCCTAGGACAGTGGGCACCTCCAAGGTTTTGGAGCTTCACCCCTGAACAAGTGCAGAATCCTGAAAGACTAGTAGAATATTTGGAAAACGTATGCTGTCACCCTGGCAATTCCAGAGAGACCCAGATCACTGTAACGTGCTGGGGCCTGGCCCATGCCTACCGAGCCCTGTTCAACACTATTCAGAACCCTCAAGGGGGAGAGAAGGTCTCCGGATCTGATGACAAAATGACAGGCACTGTGGCTACTCCAACCCCATCAACAGGCACTGCAGCTAAACCAGAGAACCAACACGTGACGGTATCGGTCAGACCTATACACAAGAAGAAATATTGGAAGCGGAAGTCAGCTCATTTAGAAAGGGATGAAGAAGCTCCTTCTAAGAGGGAGCAGGAGGAAGAAGCATACCGTCCTGCCAGAGAGGAGGCAGACTACTCTAAAGTACGGCCATCATGAGAACAGGGGGAGGAAGAGGAAGAATCCCCACTTTCCACCAAGGAAGAAGTCAGCAGGCGGGTTCCTCCTCTTCCTCAGAGGGACAGGAAGAACTCATAAATGAGACAGTAACCACCCAATCCCTATCCCTGAGTGAGCTGCGAGATATGCGGAAAGATTTCAGCTGTCGTCCAGGCGAGCACATCGTCACCTGGCTGCTCCGATGCTGGGATAATGGGGCCAGTAGCCTGGAATTACAGGGGAAGGAAGCCAAACAGCTGGGATCCCTTGCCAGGGAAGGAGGCATTGACAAAGCGATTGGATAAGGGACACAGGTCCTCAGCCTCTGGAGGCGACTGCCGTCAGGCGTGAAGGAAAGGTATCCCTTCAAGGAAGATGTTATATATCGCCCAGGCAAATGGACCACCATGGAGAGAGGTATCCAGTACCTGAGGGAATTAGCCGTGCTGGAGGTGATTTATGATGACCTGAACAACGAGCAGTTATCCAAAGATCCAGATGAAGTCAAGTGCACCCGACCCATGTGGCGGAAGTTTGTACGGAGCGCTCCAGCGTCATATGCCAACTCATTGGCAGTAACGACGTGGAAAGACGGCGAGGGACAAACGGTGGATGAATTGGCTGGCCAACTCCGGCAATACAAAGAAAGTCTCTCTTCCTCCCTTGTTTCGGCTGTGAAGAAACTGTCCTGGGAGGTTCAGCAACTCAAAGAGGATATGTCCTGCTCCCCACCTGCACGAGCCAGTGTCTCAGCCATTAGGAGCAAGCGTCCCTCTGCTCAACAGAGAGGATATGGAGGGTACAAAATATGGGCCACCCTGTGGTTTTTTACCTGCGTGACCACAGAGAGGACATGAGGAAGTGGGATGGAAAATCTACCTCAGCCCTAGAGGGACGGGTACGTGAGTTGCAAGGAAAAACAATCACACAAGGGGGTTCTTCCAGGAAAAATGCTGCTCCAGTCTCCAGTGAGCAGTTCCCCAGACAGAGTAGAAGAGCTGATACCACTTCCGATCTTAATGAAGGGACTTCTGATTCGTACTTACAAGAAGTGAGTAGCGAATACTATGACCAGGACTAGAGGGGCCCTGCCTCCGGCCAGGTGGAGGAAAGGGACAACCGGGTTTACTGGACTGTGTGGATTCGATGGCCTGGCACATCAGACCCACAGGAGTATAAGGCTCTCGTAGACACCGGTGCACAGTGCACCCTGATGCCATCAAGCTATGAAGGGGCAGAACCCATTTGTATTTCTGGAGGGACAGGGGGATCCCAAGAGTTAACTGTATTGGAGGCCGAAGTGAGCCTAACCGGGAATGAGTGGCAGAAGCACCCCATTGTGACTGGCCCAGAGGCTCCGTGCATCCTTGGCATAGACTACCTCAGGAGAGGGTATTTCCAGGACCCAAAAGGGTACCGGTGGGCTTTTGGTATAGCTGCCCTGGAGACGGAGGAAATTAAACAGCTGTCCACCTTGCCCGGTCTCTCGGAGGACCCTTCTGTTGTGGGGTTGCTGAAGGTTGAAGAACAGCAGGTACCAATCGCTGCCACAACACTGCACCGGCGGCAATATCGCACCAACCGAGACACCCTGATTCCCATCCATGAGCTGATTCGTCGACTGGAGAGCCAAGGAGTGATCAGCAAGACTCGCTCACCCTTTAACAGTCCCATATGGCCAGTGCGAAAGTCTAATGGAGAGTGGAGACTAACAGTGGACTACCGTGGCCTGAATGAAGTCACGCCGCCACGGAGTGCTGCCGTGCCGGACATGCTAGAACTCCAATACGAACTGGAGTCAAAGGCAGCCAAGTGGTACGCCACAAGTGACATCGCTAAGGCGTCCTTCTCAATCCCTTTGGCGGCAGAGTGCAGGCCACAGTTTGCTTTCACTTGGAGGGGCGTCCAGTACACCTGGAACCGACTGCCCCAGGGGTGGAAACACAGCCCTACCATTTGCCATGGACTGATCCACACCACACTGGAACAGGGTGAGGCTCCAGAACACCTGCAATACATTGATGACATCATCGTGTGGGGCAACACAGCAGAAGAAGTATTTGAGAAAGGGAAGAAAATAGTCCAAATCCTTCTGAAGGCCGGTTTTGCCATAAAACAAAGTAAGGTCAAGGGACCTGCACAGGAGGTCCAGTTTTTAGGAATAAAATGGCAAGATGGACGTCGTCAGATCCCAATGGATGTGATCAACAAAATAACAGCCATGTCCCCACCAACCAGCAAAAAGGAAACACAGGCTTTCTTAGGCATTGTGGGCTTTTGGAGACTGCATATTCCAAATTACAGTCATATCGCAAGTCCTCTCTATCACGTGACCAGGAAGAAGAACGACTTCAAATGGGGCCCTGAGCAACAACAAGCCTTTGAACAAATGAAACGGGAGATAGTTCATGCAGTAGCCCTTGGGCCAGTCCGGGCAGGACAAGATGTGAAGAATGTGCTCTACACCGCAGCCGGGGAGAATGGCCCTACCTGGAGCCTCTGGCAGAAAGCCCCAGGGGAGACTCGAGGTCGACCCTTAGGGTTCTGGAGTCGGGGATACAGAGGATCCGAGGCCCGCTACACTCCAACTGAGAAGGAGATATTGGCAGCATATGAAGGGGTTCGAGCTGCTTCGGAAGTGGTTGGGACTGAAGCACAGCTCCTCCTGGCATCATGTTTGCTTACAAAAAACCTAAATCTATGAGAGCAGGAATGGAGACCTGAGCTATGATGTGCTCTTGAAGTCAATTCACTTTCGGTGCCGATTAGTCCGTGTGATTGGAAGCAAGCTTGGGCTACCACATTTGTCATTTGCAGGGGTGGGAGACCCTAATATGTCTATGACTCTTCCTGCTCATAAAAATTCCCCAACAAGATGATGACTGTTTCGCACCTGAGCTGACATTCAAACATAACCCTTTTGCAACTTTAAGCATCTTTTCTTTTTCATTGTAAAGAACTTTAAAGTATCGTTTCTCTTTCAGAAGACATGACTGCCGTGTTATGCCAGTCACCTGCTGGGTGGCATCAGCAGATGGTACAGCTTCCAAGGCTTTATAAGGAAACTTCCCACAAGCCATGAATAGACAGTGAATTCTGCAGCTGGAAACGTTCATCGCTCTGCACTTGCAAATAGCTCCAATGCCCAGAGCCCCCTAGCTGCCTGTGTCTTGTGGAAGAATTTCTGGACACTGAGGGGATAAAAATCTTTCTAAATGAACCATAAAACACCCATTCCTAGAGTTCTTTCTTCAACTCTGATAAGACATTTTTAACAGACAAATACAGTCACTGAGGAAGACATTTTTCCCAACTGGGCAACGTTGTGTTTGAGAAGCAGGAATGTGCAACCATTTTCCTCGACGTTTCTGGGTATACATGGCAGGAAAGGCCTGGTGCATTTTAATTCCTACTCAGGACAATACCCTGTTTATTGGTATCCACACATAGTCACATCTTAAAAGCTTTAGTTCCCACTGCCTTTACATCCATGCTAAGCAAGAGCTGGATGACTGAAAAATATTACCAGCTAAGGATTTCATATATGTGAGTATATAGGGGGCTTGGAAGAGAGGTGGGAGAAGAAGAGGAGGGATTTTACACTCCGTTTCTATGCATCCATGCACTAAAGGTCAAGGCATGGGCAAGTCAGGCACTCTTTTACATTTAATTAATTTGGTAGAAGAAAATTTGCCTTTAGCAAAAATGGAAGTAATAAATAGCCGGAGGCACACAACAAAGATCTTTACCACTGAACAAGATGTCAGATGGGGCACAGTCTTTGAGCTGCTAAGAATCTGAAAGACAGTACCAGGGTTTGTCAGCCACTATGCTGGAAAGCAATAACTGATCAAGAAACGTCTCAACTACATCTGTTTCAGAGGTACCATGCCTGATGAAGGTTATTGGAAGGTTATCATATACCTTGCACATCATCCATTTAAAGCAAACAATAGTGCAATAACCCTGTATTGGGCCTGGCTGGGATGGAGTTAACTTTCCCCATAGCAGCCCTGGTAGTGCTGTGCTTTGTAGTTGTAGCTAGAAGGGTGTTGATAACGCACCAATGTGTTGGCTACTGCTGAGCAGTGCTCCCACAGCATGGAGGCTGTCTCTCCAACCCCCCCACCCCCAAAGGCCAGTAGGCTGGGGGTGGGCAAGAGGTTGGGAGGGGACAGAGCCAGGACAGCTGACCCAAAGTGACCAAAGGGATATTCCATACCATATGACGTCATGCTCAGCAATAAAAACTAAGAGAAAGGGGCGGGGGGGGCATTCGTTATTAAGGCGTTTGTCTTCCAGAGCAACCGCTACGCGTACTGAGGCCCTACTTCCCAGGAAGTGGCTGGACATCGCCTGCTGATGGTGTCCTGGTTTCAGCTGGGATAGAGTTAATTTTCTTCCTAGTAGTTTGTATAGTGCTGTGTTTTGGATTTAGTATGAGAAGAATGTTGATAACACACTGATGTTTTAGTTGTTGCTAAGTACCCTGCTAGTCAAGGACTCTTCAGAGGCTGGGAGGGAGCATAGCCAGGACAGCTGGCCCAGCTGGCCAACGGGGTATTCCATACCATATGACGTCATGCTCAGCATATAAAGCTGGGGAAAAGGAAGGAGGGGGAATGTTCAGAGTGATGGCGTTTGTCTTCCCAAGTAACCGTTACGCGTGATGGAGCCCTGCTTTCCTGGAGATGGCTGAACGCCTGCCTGCCGATGGGAAGGAGTGAATGAATTCCTTGTTTTGCTTTGCTTGTATGTGCGGCTTTTGCTTTCCCTATTAAACTGTCTTTATCTCAACCCACGAGTTGTCTCACTTTTACTCTTCCGATTCTCTCCCCCATCCCATTGTGGGGGGAGTGAGCGAGCGGCTGTGTGGGGCTTAGTTGCTGGCTGGGGTTAAACCATGACAGATGGGAAGTAGAGAATAAATCTTTTTGTTTTCCTTTGCTTCCGCACGCAGCCTTTGCTTTTCTTTATTAAACTTCGTTTATCTCAACCCATGATTTTTTTTCATCTTATTTTCTCCCCCTGTCCCACTGAGGATGGGAGTGATAGAGCGGTTTGGTGGGCACCTGGCAAAGACCCAGATGAAGTCAAATGCACCCGACCCATGTGGCGGAAGTTTGTACGGAGCGCACCAGCGTCACATGCAAACTCATTGGCAGTAATGACCTGGAGAGATGGAGAGGAACAAACACTGGATGAACTGGCTGGCCAACTCCGGCAATATGAAGAAAGTCTCTCTTCCTCCCTACGGGCCTGTGTCTCTGCTGTGGAGAAACTGTCTCAGGAGGTCCAGCAACTCAAAGAGGATATGTCCTGCTCCCCACCTGCACGGGCCAGCGTCTCAGCCATTAGGAGCAAGCGTCCCTCTGCTCAAGAGAGGAGACATCGTGGGTACACACCCCGGGGCACCCTGTGGTTTTACCTGTGTGACCATGGAGAGGACATGAGGAAGTGGGATGGAAAACCTACCTCAGTCCTACAGGCACGGGTACACGAGTTGCAAGGGAAAACAACCACAAAAGGGGGTTCTTCCAGGAAAACTGCTGCTCCAGTCTCCAGTGAGTTCCCCAGACAGAGTAGAAGGGCTGATTCCACTTCTGACCTTAATAAAGGGACTTCTGACTCATACTTACAAGAAGTGGATAGCGAATATGATGACCAGGACTAGAGGGGCCCTGCCTCCGGCCAGGTGGAGGAAAGGGACAACCGGGTTTACTGGACTGTGTGGATTCGATGGCCTGGCACATCAGACCCACAGGAGTATAAGGCTCTCGTAGACACCGGTGCGCAGTGTACCCTGATGCCATCCAGGTATAAAGGGGCAGAACCCATCTGTATTTCTGGAGGGACAGGGGGATCCCAAGAGTTAACTGTATTGGAGGCCGAAG
The DNA here is from genome assembly GCF_964195595.1 of Calonectris borealis. Taxonomy (NCBI): domain Eukaryota; kingdom Metazoa; phylum Chordata; class Aves; order Procellariiformes; family Procellariidae; genus Calonectris; species Calonectris borealis. The sequence goes on along the minus strand of NC_134351.1, from coordinate 55,200,856 downwards.
TAAGTCTAACCGGGAACGAGTGGCAGAAGCACCCCATTGTGACTGGCCCAGAGGCTCCGTCCATCCTTGGCATAGACTACCTCAGGAGAGGGTATTTCCAGGACCCAAAAGGGTACCGGTGGGCTTTTGGTATAGCTGCCCTGGAGACGGAGGAAATTAAACAGCTGTCCACCTTGCCCGGTCTCTCAGAGGATCCTTCTGTTGTGGGGTTGTTGAAGGTCCAAGAACAACAGGTACCAATTGCTACCACAACAGTGCACCGGCGGCAATACCGCACCAACCGAGACTCCCTGATTCCCATCCATGAGCTGATTCATCGACTGGAGAGCCAAGGAGTGATCAGCAAGACTCGCTCACCCTTCAACAGTCCCATATGGCCAGTGCGAAAGTCCAATGGAGAGTGGAGGCTAACAGTAGACTACTGTGGCCTGAACGAAGTCACGCTGCCACTGAGTGCTGCCGTGCCGGACATGCTGGAACTTCAATACGAACTGGAGTCAAAGGCAGCCAAGTGGTACGCCACAAGTGACATCACTAATGCCGCCTTCTCCATCCCTTTGGCGGCAGAGTGCAGGCCACAGTTTGCTTTCACTTGGAGGGGCGTCCAGTACACCTGGAACCGACTGCCAGGTGGCAATTATTAAACTGTTTTTATCTCAACCCGGGAGCTTTCTTACTTGTGCCCTCCTGATTCTCTCCCCCATCCCACCGGGGGGGGGGGGGGGTGATCGAGCGGCTGCGTGGCGTTTATTTTTGCTGGCTGGGGTTAAACCACGACAATGTGACATCTAATTTGCTGTGAAACTACAGCCATTTATCAAGTGGAAGCAAACTGCTGGCCTTTCACTCCCATCTGTTATTGTCAGGGGCAAATTACTACCCTCAACTTCCATTCCTCACCTTCAGAAACAGTATTTTTCACATAATTCTTCATGGTTTACAATTTCAGGTCTCTATGAATGACTGCTGAAGCACTAAAAATCTCTTCTGAACAAAGTAGTACTACAAAAAGTACTCTTGAAAAAAAAATTGAAGCAAATCAGTCTAAAGCACAACAACAATAAAAGTTTATATATTATATTTTTAATGCCTACTAAAATAGGTTTATCTCACAAAAAGGGGATATGCCACAGAAACTAAACCAAGTCCCTTAGGGATTTCATTATTGATTTCACTGAGAGTCTGGACAGCAGTGAAATTTAAAACCAAGATTGCTGAAGACCTCAGTAAAATCAGAGTCAAAGAGAACAAGAATACACCTCCTGTTTATATACTGTACTTGCAACAGTAGTGGAATACAATGCTCCTGATAAATGGGTTCACCCTTGACTTTGCTTAAGGAAAAATATATCCAGTAGTCAGTCAACAGTACCAATCTCTTCAATGAGTTCAGCTGCAAGTTATTGCTATCTAGCATTAAAATTTGCTACCAACAGGCAAAAAGACAAGCCTCTTCCTGAAGAAAGCGGCTTTTCTTTTGTCATTTTTTTTTAATCAATATTTTTGGCAAAGAACATTTAAGTATTTTAAGGAGCAATTGAAGACAAAGAGGTTGCTCAGTGGGTGTGTGACTGTCTTTAATTACTGGAATACTTCTTTGATTAGGAAACCAAACATTCCTTATCATCCTAGGATAACCAATTATTCCCAATACCTAAGATTTCATATTTCTGGGGGAACTACCCAATATCCCAACCAGTTGTTGCAGAGATAGCGGGTTTCTGGCAGCAGTCTTTGCTTTCTCGTTTGATGCCTAATTGTTGCTGTAGTCAGGCATGGCTTGTCTCTGAACTCTGCCACTTCTATTCTTTCATTGACCTGGGTCATTCACAATCCACATGGTGGATAAAGCTCAAATCCCGGAAGCCTTGTCTGCCACTATTTGGCAGCATTGTAAATTCAGTGAGAGGATGGCAAGCAAAGGATGTAAATCCGAACTGGCACAGCTGGAATTACGCTTTTCAAACAGGTGAGTGCGGCTTTGTGACCCTACTCCAAGAAATGATCTCTTGTAATTATAGGAAGTTAAAAAAAAAGGAGTGTTTAGAGATCAGGGCGATTTCATATCTGGGCAGAGAGAGAGGAGTGATGGCTGTTTACCAGAGGGCCATGCAATGTCCCTAGTCACGAGAACTGCCTTGTTCAATAGCATGGCTGTAGTCAGTATGGCTTTGAAAAGCCAACAGTCCAGCCCATCCCAAGTGTCTGACATGGGCTTTCACTAACAATTCATTTACCTTAAGTCACCATCTCCCTCAGGAATCACCCTTCCAACCTTGAAATGAGAGGTTTCAGAGACAGCTAAAAGACTGCAGCACTCACCAACATGGAAATCTTCATATGCATCTTTATGTCTTATTCTTCAATTGTTTTGCCCTTAAAGCCTTTTTATATAAACTGCATAGTCTTTTCCACTATTTTCAAGACAATAGGTAGCACTTATTAATGCTCCATATAAACAAAACTTAGGATCTTCCTCCAAAATATTCACAGTTCAGAGTAGCTTCCTGAAATGCATATTTTAATCTTGTTTAGGAATATTTCAACATATTGGTTTTGTAGATTAGAATTCTAGAGACACTCTGATCTCTGAACAACTACTTTCACAATGAATTTTATCTTTAGAACACATCTGATAGGTGTGAAAGGATTTTAACCCCATAAAATAGAGATAAGTAAACAATTTCCGAGGTCATACAGAAAGAGAACCCTGAATCTTTAGAAGCCAAGCAGAGTGCTTTAGCTACATAATCCTTTTCGTTCTGCTAGGTACATCACTATGCTGTGCATTAGAAAATACTGAATACTTAAAAAGCTATGCATAATGGATTATTTTTTATGGAAGGACTCCCTAAGTCACCTTTACTTTCCACGGCTGAAATTCCATAAGCCACATGCCTGCCTATTAAGATATCTATATTATTTAAGAAATAATAATTTTATCACTCCAGACCTTGAAACTCTAGCTACAAATGGCAACAGAAAACAGAAACCAGCACCCACTGGAGTTAGTGAGAAATTTGTCCGGGACAGAATTTGTCCGGGAGAATGAGGAGCCACCCACTGTAGGAGAAGATCAGGTTCGAGACCATCTAAGGAACCTGAAGGTGCACGAGTCCATGGGACCCAATGAGATCCATCCGCGGGTCCTGAGGGAACTGGCAGATGAAGTTGCTAAGCCACTATCCATCATATTTGAGAAGTCGTGGCAGTCCGGTGAAGTTCCCACTGACTGGAAAAGGGGAAACAGAACCCCCATTTTTAAAAAGGGAAAAAAGGAAGACCTAGGGAACTAGAGGCCAGTCAGTCTCACCTCTGTGCCTGGGAAGATCATGGAACAGATCCTCCTGGAAGCTATGCTGAGGCACATGGAGGACAGGGAGGTGGTTCGAGACAGCCAGCATGGCTTCACCAAGGGCAAGTCCTGCCTGACCAACCTAGTGGCCTTCTATGATGGAGTGACTACATCAGTGGACAAGGGAAGGGCTACAGATGTTGTCTATCTGGACCTCTGTGAGGCCTTTGACACGGTCCCCCACAACATCCTTCTCTCTAAACTGGAGAGGTATGGATTTGATGGGTGGACTGTCTGGTGGGTGAGGAATTGGTTGGATGATTGCATCCAGAGGGTAGTGGTCAACGGCTCAATGTCCAGATGGAGATCAGTGACAAGTGGTGTCCCTCAGGGGTCCGTATTGGGACCAGTCCTGTTCAATATCTTCATCAACGACATAGACAGTGGGATAGAGTGCACCCTCAGCAAGTTTTCAGACGACACCAAGCTAAGTGGTGCGGTTGACACGCCTGAGGGACAGGATGCCATCCAGAGGGACCTACACAAGCTTGAGAAACGGGCCCGTGTGAACCTCATGAGGTTCAACAAGGCCAAGGGCAAGGTCCTGCACCTGGGTCGGGGCAACCCTGGAGAAAAGGAGGCTGAGGGGAGACCTTATCGCTCTCTACAACTACCTGAAAGGAGGTTGTAGCGAGGTGGGTGTCGGTCTCTTCTCCCAAGTAGCAAGTGATAGGACGAGAGGAAAAGGCCTCAAGTTGTGCCAGGGGAGGTTTAGATTGGATATTAGGAAAAATTTCTTCACTGAAAGGGTTATCAAGCCTTGGAACAAGCTGCCCAGGGCAGTGGTTGAGTCACCATCCCTGAAGGTATTTAAAAGATGTGTAGATGTGGTGCTTAGGGACATGGTTTAGTGGTGGACTTGGCAGTGTTAGGTTTGCGGTTGGATCCGGTGATCTTAAGGGTCTTTTCCAACCTAAATGATTCTATGATTCTATGATCAACCTCTTCCAGAAACAATCTTCTCTGTCTAGAAAGAAGGAAATTTCTTCTTTTACCACCAAAAAACATCTCGGACCCAGAAACTAAAATAACACCGAGCAGAGCAGTCCATTTCCCAGTATAATTTCTTTGCAATAGTCCCAACAATGTGATATTTTAACTTTGCTCAGTTATTCAGAAAAGGAATCTCTCTTTCACATCCCAACTTGGTGTTAACTGTCAAATAGCCAAACACAATCTTCTTTGGAAAAAATACTACTTCTTTCTCAATACCTCTGTGGCTCATTACTTCACATTCCAGTGTTTACAGAACAGCATCATATACCATAATTATAGAATCATAGAATCATTAAGGTTGGAAAAGACCTCTAAGATCATCGAGTCCAACCATCAACTCAACACCACCATGCCCACTACACCATGTCCCTAAGGGCCTCATCTACACGTCTTTTAAATACCTCCAGGGATGGTGACTCCACCACTTCCCCAGGCAGCCTGTTCCAAGGCCTGACCACTCTTTCAGTAAAGAAATTTCTCCTAATGTCCAAACTAAACCTCCCTTGGCGCAACTTGAGGCCATTTCCTCTCGTCCTATCGCTAGTTACTTGGGAGAAGAGACCAACACCCACCTCACTACAACCTCCTTTCAGGTAGTTGTAGAGCGCGATGAGGTCTCCCCTCAGCCTCCTCTTCTCCAGGCTAAACAACCCCAGTTCCCTCAGCCGCTCCTCATCAGACTTGTGCTCCAGGCCCTTCACCAGCTTCGTTGCCCTCCTCTGGACACACTCCAGCACCTCCATGTCCTTCTTGGAGTGAGGGGCCCAGAACTGAACACAGGATTCAAGGTGCGGCCTCAGCAGTGCCAAGTACAGGGGCACAATCACCTCCCTAGTCCTGCTGGCCACACTATTTCTGATACAGGCCAGGATGCCGTTGGCCTTCTTGGCCACCTGGGCACACTGCCGCCTCATGTTCAGCCGGCTGTCAGCCAGCACCCCCAGGTCCTTTTCCTCTCGGCAGCTTTCCAGCCACTCTTCCCCAAGCCTGTAGCGTTGCCTGGGGTTGTTGTGACCCAAGTGCAGGACCCGGCACTTGGCCTTGTTGAACCTCATACAGTTGGCCTTGGCCCATCGATCCAGCCTGTCCAGGTCCCTCTGCAGAGCCTTCCTACCCTCGAGCAGATCAACACTCCCGCCCAACTTGGTGTCATCTGCAAACTTACTGAGGGAGCACTCGATCCCCTCGTCCAGATCATTGATAAAGATATTGAACAGGACCGGCCCCAGTACTGAGCCCTGGGGAACACCGCTCGTGACCGGCCGCCAACTGGATTTAACTCCATTCACCACAACTCTCTGGTCTCGGCCGTCCAGCCAGTTTTTTACCCAGTGAAGAAGGGTAAAGAATTCACAGGACTGGTTAGAAGTGTAAGTGTTCTTTTGTTATATCAAGTGCCTGGTATATTCACAATATTACAAGGAAAACCATTTACCAGGCTGTTAAAGATGCTAAGCAAATTTGTGCATCAAAGGAAAAGTGCTTGGGACTTTTTCCAAGGGCTGCTTTTTATGGAAAAGAAACATCAGATTTATTTTAACGACTTCTGATAACAAAGCATGAATGTGCCAATCTGCATTAAATAACATAGTGTCTAACTCAAATCCAAGTGAACTCCATAGGAAAATTGCCACTGAGCTCAATGAGGACTGGAAAAGATTCTCAGATTATAAATATCTGCTGTTGAAAACAAGACAGGAAATGTCAGCATTATTCTTTTCCTTAATGGAATTTAAGCAAGAAGCTAAGATCCTTCCTGCATTTAAAAAAAAAAAAATTTGTTAAATGTACTTTATCTCTCTTCTAATGTTGTCATTGCTAAAACCTCTTTTTAACATCCTTCCCATTTACCTCCCTGTGCTGCAGTGCCCGGCTGTGCCATTCTGCCCTCACCTTCAACTGCCAGGGCAGGGAAGTTTCTTCAGAATCTTTCCTTTTCCCTGCAGCACTCTGTGCAGATGCTTCCTTGCATGTCACTGCAACTCCTACCTTCATATGGAAAATGGAGCACAGTAGCATCAGGGAAAAGCATATAAATGCAAAATGTGCAGCAAAGGGATAAATACTGAAATGAATATTTCAGGAAAAAATAATTTAAGAAGTCTGCCTTTCCTTTTCCCAGACATCTCTACCTGAATACATTTTTAGTCTTTTACTCCCTCCCTTCAGGGAGAGGTCTCTGATAATTTCAGAAAGTCTCTGTTAACGTTTCGAAATTGCCACAGCCTACTTACTAATGGGCTTTCATCACTATGGCAGCTGAAGCTGAAGCCGAAGCCAAAGCCAAAGCTCCGATTAAAATCCTCTGGGGGATATTTCTGGTCTTGGAGTCATTACTGCAAATGCAACTTAGTTTTAAGTTCATCTACCATCTCCATTGAAAGTCAGACAAGACAATACAACCTATAGGGGTTTCACACATGGGGAATCCATTCTTTCCCTCAAGCAGATTTTCTTTGACATGTATTTATTACAAAATCAAAGTTTCTCAGTTTATATACAATTTCTATCCTTCCTCCTAGTTCAATTCAGAGAATGTCTTTGGCTTGGTAGCCCATGAATAATGAATGACAGATCTGTTCACAAGCATTAAGGGTTGCTGCAGCGAGCCTTGCACTCCAGATTAGACACTGAACTTTGCAGTATATAAAATTATTTATGGTTGAATCTTCCTACAGTCTGGCAATCAGTAAATTTTCTTGGGAAAAAACCCACAGTTTATAACCTACCCCTGATACTTGTACTGTAACATTTATTAAGTACAATAAAAATTTCAGGTTGTTTGCCAAAGTACCCCCTTAAACATAATTTACTTAATGGTGCTCTTTGAAAGGACTTTCTGGTTTTGTGAAGTTCTTTCACCAGTAACATCACAGCTTTATTCCTGTTTCCTGAACAAATCACACAATTATAATAGCTGTGTTACAGTGGAAAAGTTATATTTTTGAATACTTGGGTTTACTTTTGTCTGCTTTAGAAACTTCTCATTCTGTCAAACATATTCTTGCTATCAACTAATTTACCAGCTGTGGAATATCCCTGAGTCTACGCAACCACTGCAAAACCTAACAAGATGCTCTGTTTGTAAGCCTTTAATGAGAATTGGGTTTAAGCTTTTCCCCTGGCAACCATCCAGATTCCCAGCTCCATGAGAGAACTTGTCCAAAGCTTTTATTTTGCTTTATATATAGTCATGAAGATAAACAGTGTTACTAATCAATTTCTGAACTTGAATTCACTGTCCTATTCTAGCAGCAAAAGCTTTCCTGGTCTGAAAGAGCAGAGCAACTGTTCCACCTGAAGGCAAGAGATCTTGCTCTGCCAGGAGAGAGACTCACTTGAAAGCCTCAAAACACCTTCATCTTCTGATTCTTTACTGGATGTGTGCAATTCTCCACCGTGGTGGTTTTATACAAATTGCAAATGTAATATGAAATCAATTGCCTCTGCATACAATGCAGGCAAGTACTATTAATTAATTTCAGGTTTTATAAAGAAGAAAATGAGAAGGCGCATCTGCCAGCTAGATGTTTCAGCACAAAGTGAATGTTTCTGGAATTAAAACAAGCCATAAAGTAGTCCCTCCAGTCTTTGCCCTTAAATTTTCATACAATGTGCTTAAGTACAATCAATTGGACTATATTATAAGACTGAAAAAGTCAATGCTATCCTGTAATTAGAATATCAAAAACAAGTAGAGAGGGAAAAAACCAGCAAGTATCTTCAGGAAATACAAACCCATATCCAAACATTATCTTGAAAAGTCAATACCTTTTAATACCTAAACTCTAAAATTTTACAAAGCAATTACTCTAATCAGTGGTGGAAACTGTAGTATCAAAAAGCAATGTATGAACAACAAATAGCGGTAGCTCATATCCACTGATACACTACAAGAAAAAAATACCTGCTATCAGAAGTCAAAGGGCTTAGAAATCAGAAATCAATGAACCAGCACATGTGAAGGCAAAAGCTGGCCATCTATATGATAAAAGTGGGCAGACTCCAGAGGCCAGTCAAGAGTCCAGCTTGGATCTATTTTTTTTTTCTTTTCTGACCCTGTGCACTCTCCCTGCACCAACTTCAGTATGGAAAAAGTGAGGAACAGATCTAGTTCTGAAAAAAACTACTTTCATCTTCAAGTGTTTGAGTTATCATTTCTCATATCCTTTCTTACTCCCAGTCTTCGCCCTAGGAAGAAGCAGATGCCCCTAGAAATAGTTCAGACAGCCTCTGAGCTGAGGAGCAGAGGACTACTCTTGCTGCCCCATAATGGGAGGATACTTTCTGCTCACACAGCCACAAGCTTTTACAGGAGGGCACAGAATTTGCACCTAGTGAAATAGTTTCCTCCTACACATACAAGAACTGCTGTGGAGAACTGTGTCATCTCTAACTAGATAAATGTTCATCAAACTCCCAGGAAGTCCACATATCAAAAGTATGTATCAAAACTAGTTACCTTAAAATGAAAGAAAGCAAAGGCTCACCCTGTCATGGAAAGGAAATACATTTGATTAAATATGAGCTCTGCCTCAGGTTCTGTGTCTTGCAGCTAAGTCTTCTTACCTTTTCCTAAATCTTCATTGTTATTTAGGAACCTCTAATCACCCTTTATGCCTCAAAAATACAAATCTCTGAAAATACTTAATGTCACCCAGTGGGAGTAGTTGTACAATTTTGGTCTGGTCCTTTGTGAAATTGTTAGAAACCTTTAGCATACCACGATTACATAAACTTTAAGGTCTATTCTTCCCTTTATGTGCATGCTTAACTCCTATTAATGCCAATGAGAGTTATGTGCATATAACAATGAAAGATTAAACTCTATTGTTTAAGAGGTGGTGATCAGCTCTGTGCTCCTTTACGAAAAAACAAGGATATTGCAAGTACTATGGGGAGTTAATCTCATTACACACTACTAATAGCATTTGTGGCAGTGTTTGCTTCTTAAATCAACCATAGGTGACCACCTGGTGCCTTGTAACTGGAATGCTGCTTCCACAACACACGCACAGACCAGTCTCTGTTTAGGAGATTAATCTGTAAGCTGCTATGAATCTATTCTCCTAACGCTTTCTCCCCCACTGAGAACAACATGTGTTTTTATTTTCAATTTGTATATTTGTAACTAAACAATAGAAAATTTTTAATTAATTTTTAACTACACAGATACTTTAATTTTTTTTTTTTTTTAAGAATCATGGATTCAAATACAAAGGTGTTTAGTTAGGAATGAATATATTGTGATGTTTTTCAGTGCAATCTTCACACAGGCTGGTCTTCTTGAGTTACCATATGATCAACTTCACCTAGTACTTTCCAAAAGTAAAATTGCTGCAGGGCTGATTTTAAGTACTCTTCAAGACTTCAATCTGAGAAAATATAGACATCTGTAAAAGAGAAACGAGAACACTGAAAACCATATGAGATGTCTCTTTTGACAGTCAGTATTGTCTTGTCTATAGAGGCTATCCATACTATTCTTAAATATATATGGAGATATTTTTAACTAGGTTGACTTAGTGCATACCAATTAAATCAGCAGAGTCATGATGACTTACACCAGCTAGTGACCTAGCCCACAAATCACAGTTTTACTGCAGATTTGAACAGAAAGGCCACCAATCACTAATCAACCATTTTCAGGCACCAAATGAGTAATTAAAGCAGATTTCATCATACAAATTTCATCATGTTGTGAAAAAAAAAATTACCATTGGCAACCCCTGTTTCTCTATCTGAAATCTAGAAATTTACAAAATTTAAACTTAAGTGGCTGCTTAAAACATTAGTGGCTGCTGCCAGGTTAAACCACGACAAAGAGACTCATTCACACTAAGCTAAGGATTAGAATTAATTCCTCTGGCTCACATCCAGTTGTGATGCTTTAGGGTACGAGCAGGAAGAATGGTGATCACCAACTTTTTAAACAAATTTCATCTTTGTAATTACTTTTGGCAATTGACACCAAGCAGCCTCCAGCAATGGATTGCCAAGATAAGACTTTAAAGCTAATTAGAGAGGAAGATGCACTTACAAATGTGTCAAAACTGAAATCTAGAGATGTGTTGGCAGAATATTATTAAAAGAGCTGATGTGTTGATATGGACATAGAGAAATGAGGGCTCCAATTAAAGTGGAAACACTGAAGAAAGAAATGTACAGCATTTTTATTTTGTATGATTTAAAAATGTGTTGTATCCATATTCCATCTGGGGATTTCATAACAATTCACACTGATAATTTGTCTAAAGTGGTAGCTCTTGAGCAATACTGGGTAGATCCTAGAGATGTAAAGGTTCTGTTTAAATCAGGGGATCTAGAACAGTTTGGATTTTTAAAGAGAGCCAGCCCACGTTCTCATTTATAAAGGTGGTCCCTCCATGTCTCTGGCTCCTCTCCCCAGCAGGTTCCAGGCTTTGCCATTATCTCTGTGCACTGATTGCCCCTGGAAACATGCTCCAGGAGTCCTCAAATCTGGAGGCTCTTAGCTGTTGAAAATTCTCTTCATGCTGTGTTTCCCCAGATAAAACAACTGGGGGATATGAGAGCCAGAAAACTTGGGAGTTTTTTAAAAGAAGGTGATATGCAGAAAATCCAAATAACAGGGGGAAAAAAATCTCAGCTCTCACATAGATGAGAACAAGGGAGTGTGGTAAATTCAGTAGATAGAGTAAGGACAGTTTTATTGAAATTTTTTAAGTATATATCGTTTATCAATAACCAACATCTTCATTTTGATCTAGCTAGTCTCAAAAAATCCTGTAGGGTTTCCCCAAAAAAGATCTGCAGAATCTAGAGCTGCAAAAATGGGAATTTTATAGCATTTGGCAAGACTCCCTGAGGATATTCATAAGCTTTAATAGTGTGCCCTTGGACAGGCACACACAAAAGGAGGCCCATTCCAAGATGGCTTGAAGAAAACCACTGGAAAAATCAAGAGAAAAACATTTTCCCGATTCAGACACGATGGTGTAATGCTGTGTGTTGTCTAAGAACAGATATCTACAGAGTAAAGAGCGGGTTCAGAGGAGGGCCACAAAAATGATCAGGGGGATGGAACACCTCTCCTATGAAGACAGGCTGAGAGAGTTGGGGTTGTTCAGCCTGGAGAAGAGAAGGCTCCAGGGAGACCTTATTGCAGCCTTTCAGTACTTAAAGGGGGCTTCTAAGAAAGATGGGGACAGACTTTTTAGCAGGGCCTGTTGTGACAGGACAAGGGGGAATGGTTTTAAACTAAAAGAGGGGAGATTCAGACTAGATCTAAGGAAGAAATGTTTTACAATGAGGGTGGTGAAACACTGGCACAGGTTGCCCAGAGAGGTGGTGGATGCCCCATCCCTGGGAACATTCAAGGTCAGGTTGGACGGGGCTTTGAGCAACCTGGTCTAGTGGAAGGTGTCCCTGCCCATGGCAGGGGGGTTGGACTAGATGACCTTTAAAGGTCCCTTCCAACCCAAACTACTCTATGATTCTATGATTCTATTCTAAATGAAGAAAGTCAAGTCCAAAAGTTCAGTAGCATTAAGACAGTCAAGTGCTGTACAAATTCAGACTAAATGTGCCTCTTAAGCCACATCTGCATTACAGCAAACAGTATGCACTAGGTCTGCACACGCGGCACAAAGCAAGGCAACATCACCTTTGCACAAAGGGCAAGATTTCACTTTGTTCTCATAAGAAAAAAGTATTCTATATTACTTGCATTTCTTAACTAAAGGTAACTTCTGGAGACCTCCTCTTCAAAGAACAGCCAGTTTGCTGTTTGTTTTTTTCTTTTTTCCAGCTGATACATAAAATGACTCTCTTATTAAACTTGTAGCCCACACAGTGATGCAGGATGTGCTCCGTATACCACACTCCTCATTACCACACAGTCCAATCTAGACTGATGAAAACCTCACCCAATCCTGAGAAATATGTACCTTCCTCATTTGAAACAGAACTGGCATGGCTCAACACTGAAATAGCCTTTGAGACTGTTTTATAAGCACCTGGAAAAAATAAATACCCAGTGATTATAAAAAGAGCTGTTGGTTCTCCACATAAGCCTAGTAGTGCAGGCTAAATCCCATACGCTGCTACGCAATTTTTAATAGGTCATTGGGCAAAATTTCATTCATTTTTTATGAATGCTTAAGAAAGAACTGAATATGACTGCTGGTAGGCATGGGGTAAGCGATTGTATCTTTACATACAGAGTTTATTTATTCTTTTCATATAGCTAAGAAAGATAAAAAGAAAAGCATGTATGTTTGTAGTTTTCCCTACCGACCGGGACTGCGCTGTTGGGAACGTTCAGCACTTATCCTAAAGCTGCTCGTATCCATCCAGTTAAAGGAGAGAACCAGAAGAAGACCCATTTACTGATCTGCTAGGCTTGAGGGCTTTAGAAACAAACCAAGGTCACCCTCGAGGAGAGCAGATATCACCCAGACATGAGAGGGCCTTGTCACAACCTCTGGATAGTTCACACCAGGAATCCACAGGGAGATTAGATCCCAGTTTTAGGACCCATCCTCTCAGGGCTGCGATGATGGGCACTGGGCTTAGCTGTGTGCAAGCATCAGAGATTTGCCGAGGTCAGTAAACTTGCTTCCCCATCACTTCCAGGAAAATCCTGGTGGGTCAGAGCCATGTGTTCCAGTGCTTTAAGTAATGACCAACAGCGTAGGAATAAATGAGATTTAGATTTCAAAACAATGTCTCTGGCCCCCTCCCTAGCATCCCTTATTTCCCAACTTAAAGGTCTCAGCAAGACACCAGGATTTCCAACAGGTCTTCCTTTCCCTGTGTCGTGGCAGCCAAATACCATGCAGCCGCTCACTCACTCCCCCCGCCCCCCCAGTGGGACGGGGAGAGAATCGGAAGGGTAAGAGTGAGAAAAACTCGTGGGTTGAGATAAAGACAGTTTAATAGAACAGAAAAGGGAAAATAATGATAATAAATAATGATAGAATATACAAAATGAGTGATGCACAATGCAATTGCTCACCACCCGCGCTGACCGATAACCAAGTAGCGATCGGCACTTCCTGGATCACGCCTACCGTTCATATACTGAGCATGACGTCACATGGTATGGAATACCCCATTGGCCTGCTGGGCTGGCTGTCCTGATTATGTTCCCTCCCATCTTGTGTACCTAGCTCAGTCAGTAGGCACGGGAGCTGCCCTTGGACTAGGAGGGCACTTAGCAACAACTGAAAACATCAGTGTGTTATCAACATTCTCCTCATACTAAATCCAAAACACAGCACTAGGAAGAAATTTAACCCTATCCCTGCCGAAACTAGGACACCCTGTTTTCCCCAAATATTGTGAGACAGTACATGTGCTTTTGCTTTTAATTTAGAAGACAACAAAACACGGGCTAGAGGCCAATCAGATTCTAAACACAGATATTGTCTGGTATGAATATTAGACCCTGACAATAATATTTCATATGTTCAACAGTAAAACCCTCATAATGATAGTTACAATTGAGGGAAATATTTTCTTTTTTGCATGCCAAAGAATAAAAAAATAATCAAAAAATCCCAAGAAAATTGCCACATTTATTTACAAACTGTCCTTGGCTTGGTTGCTATAAAATTAAAAACACAAGTTCTTTGGCACAGCTCTCTTGATATGCAACTGTAAACACATCTCTGCTGTTCCCTCACGTCAAAGCATGTGGACTTATATTTTATAGATGTATCATCAAACCACAGCATGTTTGCTGTTATTTTAATATATTTATAAAATGTCCCCTGAGACTCTCCCTTGAATGCTATAAATTGCTTTCATTATCTGTTATGTGATACTGAGAATTCAGTTGGCATTGTAATATTTCATTTAATGCATGAAACTCTCAGAAACACTTTTGTTGTGGTTTAACCCGGCAGGCACCCAAACACCACACAGCCACTTGCTCACTCCCCCCCCACCAGTGGGATGGGGGAGAGAATCAGAAAAGAAAAGTAAAATTCATGGATTGAGATAAAGACAGTTTAATAGAACAGAAAAGGAAGGGAAAATAATAATAATACTAATAATACTAATGATGATGATGATGATAGAATATACAAAATGTGATGCACAATGCAATTGCTCACCACCTGCTGACCAATGCCCAGCCCGTCCCCAAGCAGCGATCGCCCCTCCCCCACCCCACCAACCCCCGGTTTATGTACTGAGCATGACGTCATATGGTATGGAATACCCCATTGGTCAGTTGGGTTAGCTGTCCTGACTATGCTCCTTCCCAGCTTCTTGTGCACCTGGCAGAGCATGGGAAGCTGAAAAGTCCTTGACCAGTGTAAACACTACTTAGCAACAACTAAAACATCAGTGTGTGATCAACATTATTCATGTACTAAATCCAAAACACAGCACTATACCAGTTAATAGGAAGAAAATTAACTCTATCCCAGCCGAAACCAGGACAACTTTATAACAATCAACTATGTCAGACCAGACAGTCCTTAAAAATATTAAGGGCTCATTTATATCTTCAGAGTATGGGTCATTTTTCAAGCCACATGAGTTGTGTATGCAAACTATGTTTGGGGAAGGATGTATTCATGAGCATAAAATCAATTAGTAGGTCTGAATCGAAGTTTTAATTACACTGATACAGTTCTGTGCATCCTATATCAGAACTTTTTTTCCCCCACTTGACTTCTATATGTTAACATTCCTATATATTAACATACCTATGAGATGGTGCTTCATTCTTATTTCTCTGAAAATTGATCTATGCCAACATTAATATGCCCACATTTTCCCTATCCACTCCAAATATCTGAGCACTTATCACCCCACCATTGTCAGACTTGATATACATGCCATTCTATATCCATGTACATACTCACAGTCCCTATAGCGCCCTTCTTTATGTCATTTTAATCTCCAAGAAAAATATTAATTGCCCATCTTAGCATCAGTTAATATATTAACCAATATGTTCATTTCAATTATGAATTGCAGTACATCTACAAAGTTTTTACGGCAATAAATTCTAGACCTTTCTGAATCACAAAAGGTCTTAATTCTGGCTCTGAACAGCGTATTCCAGTGTTTGACTCTCTCATGTTTGTAAACTGGATCCCCAAGGTCTGAACACCCATCAGAGGGATCGCCGCCACTCGGGCAGAGTCTGGTGGCTTGCAAGGATCTGTCTTCACTGGCCAAATCCACAGCAGGGCTGGCTACCTGCAGCTCCTGGTGACTCGGAAGGAAATAGGAAAGCGGTAAGAAACCAGATTCCCCGGGAAGGTTTGGCTGTCTTACCTTACTACGAGGCTGAAGTGGGTCCCTCACTTTACGCCGTGGAATTTCATTTCCTTTGCAGCACCGGCATCGCAAAATGTTGAAAACTTTTGTGCCAATCAGTTACCAAAACTTTCATCCTTCTCCACTCTTCCCTTGTCTCCTTTCTGTCTCTTGAGAAGTATGTGAACCAACACAGATGTGCAATATAAATGAGAAACACAAGAGCAGCATATGCTGCCCATGAATCCAGCGTGTATTAGGTGAGTCGAGGCAATGTAGACATCCAGGACATCCTCTGATTGCAGGTGTCCCAGGGGAATGGACGTGGGCAGCATCAGCACATCAGGCCCTAGCTCTCACTATTACTTATGGCCTAAATAAGTGCCTATACCTCAGCTCTGCAGACCTGAGTCCTCCTTCACCTCCCTCCTTGAATAGATTGGGGGAAAGGAAGACTTTGTACAAATGTCCCTGATAATGCCAATCTTACACTGACTGGAAAGCAATGCTTTTCTGGTAATATTTTTAAAATGGAATTGAATTTTTACACCATGTTCAATTTGGAAATTGTGGGGGCAGCAAAAGGAAGATAAGATTTGACACATTTTGCTTATATCTGAAAAAGCCTTTATCTAAGGAAAAATAAAAAAGACACTTTAGCAGAACGTGAAATTTATTGAAAGGGTATTTTCAATTAAAATATGCTTAGCTAAAATCTTTGACCAACTTTGCAATCTTTATTTTTAGTTATAGAGGTCAAAATTCTCATTTTGGTTTGCTTTTAGTGCTCTTTCCAGCTCACTCCCCTAGCTCTTGGGAGCACTTGCTTGCTTTATTCCTGACAAAACCCTTCCAGGCCACAGGGATGGCAGGTTAGTCCCTGTGTGCTGCATTTACATTTGGAGTGAGTGTCATGTTTCACAGCTGCATCTGTTGGCCTACTGTTTCTGCCATTATTTGCATTTCAAACAGAATCAATGGAAGCAATGAACTACAAAATAAATTGAAGCTCTGCATAGTTAAAACCAGTGTTTCTACAGAGAAAGCCCCTGAATGTCTGATGCTTCCCCCCAGACAGAACTGGTAAGGAAGGAGACTTCAGTACAGATGGTAGGTTGCAACGAGTGCCCATACCCTTCTCCTGGAGAAAAGGTAAGTACCTGCAAAAGATGTCCACAGGTTGATGATCTGTTGCGTTAGGTGGCTGAGTTGCAGGAAACAGTTAAAAGGCTGCACAGTATTAGAGGGGCCAAGACAGAGATAAGTAAGTGGTTTCAGAACCATGCTCCTATGGCAGACACCACAGAGAATGAGGCACCTTGGACCCTGGTGACCCACAAAAGCAGGACTCTGCTTCAGTCCCCACCCTCCAGCATTACAACCAAAACCAGATATGAAGCTTTAACAGCTGTAGACACAAACAAGGTCTGCAAGGAGAAACTGTACCAGCATCACACAGTGGATACTGCAAAAAGAAACGAGTGCTCGTAGTGGGTGACTCACTGAGGCGCCCATCTGCCGGCCTCACAGGGAGTCACGAGAGGTATGCTGCCTTCCGGGAGCTAAAGTCCGATATGTTGCTGAGAGGGTGCCACAACTTGTCAAGAGCACAGACTACTATCCATTGCTACTCTTTCATGTGGGCATGAATGACACCGCAAGCCAGAACCTGGGCAGAATCAAGGAAGACTACAAAGCCCTGGGGGTGCAAGCGAGAAGTATTGGTGCCCAAGTTATCTTTTCTTCCATTTTACCAGTTAGAAGAAAGGGTGCAGCCAGAAATAGACATATAATGCAAATCAACTTCTGGCTTTGTGGCTGGTGCCGTCATGAGGGTTTTGGCTTTTATGACAACGGAACATTCTTCGATGACTATACCCTGTTAGGGAGGGATGGGATCCACCTGTCTAGAAGACGCAAGGTAATCTTTGGCAGCAGGCTGGCCAACTTGGTGAGGCAGGCTTTAAACTGAAGGACTTGGGGGGCAGGGTCCAAAGTGGCAACACTTACGCCATTGCAACCAACTGGGGAACAAGCCAGGCCAACCAGAGCAGTGACAAATGTTCCTTAGCTGCCTCCCAAGATGAGAACCAGAAGACCAACCACCTCAAGTGTATGTATACCAATGCACGCAGCCTGGGGAACAAACGGGAGGAACTGGAGCTCCGCGCCCAGTCAGAAAGTTATGATATCATAGAAATAACTGAAACATGGTGGGACAACTCACATGACTGGAGGATCATGATGGATGGCCATAGGCTGTTTCGTAAAGACAGGCAGGGAAGAAGAGGAGGAGGAGTTGCTCTCTATGTTAAGGAGAAACTTGAACATATAGAAGTCAACTATGGTGATTGTGGAAGCCCTATCGAATGCCTCTGGGTCAAGATCAGAGGGGTCATCTCCAAGGGGGATCTTACAGTAGGCATCTGCTACTGACCTCCAAACCAAGACGATAAGGCCAACAAAGCAATATTTGGGTCACTTAAGCAAGCTTTGGGTCAACAGAACCTGGTTCTTATGAGTGACTTCAACTGCCCAGACATTTGTTGGAAGAAGAATACAGCAGCTCACATGTCATCCATCAAGTTCCTGGAATGCGTAGAGGACTGCTTCCTCATACAAATGTTAGATGTGCCAACCAGGAATGAGGCACTGCTGGACTTGCTACTCACAAACCAAGAAAACCTGCTTTGTAATGTCTCGGTTAGTGATAGCCTTGGCTGCAGTGATCACAATATTGTGGAGTTTGGGATCCTGCTGAGCACGCTGAAGGTTAGTACTAAGACAAAGGTTTTAGATTTTAGACGACCAGCTCTCTCAGAGCTCAATTGGGAGGGATTCCGTGGGAAGCTTCCATGGAAGATAAAGGAGCTAGCGAGTGCTGGGAGTTTTTCAAGAACGCTCTCCTGGGAGCACAAAAACAGTTCATCCCCTTTAAAGGTAAAGGAAGTAGGAGGAGCAAGACACCCCCTTGGCTTAACTGCGAGCTTCTGAGTCTGCTCAAAACCAAAAGAGATAGAAAAGCAGACGAATACCCGTTGAGAACTACAAGGGCATTGCCAGGGCATGCAGAGATGCAGTTAGAAAAGCAAAAGCTCAGCTTGAATTGAAATTGGCCAGACATGTCAAAAACTACAAGAAAGGGTTCTTCAGGTACGTAAACAACAAGCAGAAACAGAAGGAAAATATCAGCCCACTGTTAAACAGGAGAGGTGAATTAGTCACCAACAATGCTGAAAAGGCAGAGGTTCTCAACACGTTTTTCACCTCTGTCTTTACCAGCACTGTTGGGCCCCAGGCCTTGGGAACAAAAATCCAGGTTGATGCAAACACAGACCCACCGTCAGTGAAGGAACAGCTGGTATGTGAAATATTACAGGAGCTTGACCCCTACAAATCGATGGGCCCTGACAATATCCACCTGAGGGTGTTGTCCTGGTTGCGGCTGGGATAGAGTTAATTTTCTTCCTATTAACTGGTATAGTGCTGTGTTTTGGATTTAGTACATGAATAATGTTGATAACACACTGATGTTTTAGTTGTTGCTAAGTACTGCTTACGATAGTCAAGGACTTTTCAGCTTCCCATGCTCTGCCAGGTGCACAAGAAGCTGGGAAGGAGCATAGCCAGGACAGCTGACCCAACTGGCCAACAGGGTATTCCATACCATAGGACGTCATGCTCAGTATATAAACTAGGAGGTGTGGTCCTGGAAGTAGCGATCGCTGCTTGGGGACAGGCTGGGCATTGGTCGTCAGGTGGTGAGCCATTGCATTGTGCATCACTCATTTTGTATATTCTACCATTATTATTACTATTATTATTACTATTATTGTTATTATTATTATTATTATTATTTTCCCTTCCTTTTCTGTTCTATTAAACTGTCCTTATTTCAACCCACGAATTTTACATTTTTTTTTTTGATTCCACTGGGGAGGGGGGAGTGAGCGAGCAGCTGTGTGGTGTTTGGGTGCCTGCCAGGTTAAACAACAACAGGTGTTAAGAGAGCTGGCTGACATCATTGTGAGGCCGATCTCCATAATCTTTGAGAAGTCGTGGAGATCGGGGGACATCTCACAAGACTGGAAGAAGGCTAATGTCACCCCCATCTACAAGAAGGGCGTAAAGGAGGATCCAGGAAATTATAGGCCCATCAATCTTACTTCAGTCCCTGGGAAATTATAGAATGAAACCTCCTGGGGGCTATCACAAGTCAAATGAAGCATGTGATTTGGAAAAGCCAGTGTCCTCGCTTCAGCTGGGATAGAGTTCAATTTCTTCCTAGTGTGGGGCAGCACAGCAGAAGAAGTTTTTGAGAAAGGGGAGAGAATAGTCCAAATCCTTCTGAAGGCCGGTTTTGCCATAAAACAAAGTAAGGTCAAGGGACCTGCACAGGAGGTCCAGTTTTTAGGAATAAAATGGCAAGATGGACGTCGTCAGATCCCAATGGATGTGATCAACAAAATAACAGCCATGTCCCCACCAACTAGCAAAAAGGAAACACAAGCTTTCTTAGGCGTTGTGGGCTTTTGGAGACTGCATATTCCAGATTACAGCCTGATTGTAAGCCCCCTCTATCAAGTGACCAGGAAGAAGAACGATTTCCAATGGGGCCCTGAGCAACAACAAGCCTTTGAACAAATGAAACGGGAGATAGTTCAGGCAGTAGCCCTTGGGCCAGTCCGGGCAGGACAAGATGTGAAGAATGTGCTCTACACCGCAGCCGGGGAGAATGGCCCTACCTGGAGCCTCTGGCAGAAAGCCCCAGGGGAGACTCGAGGTCGACCCTTAGGGTTCTGGAGTCGGGGATACAGAGGATCCGAGGCCCGCTACACTCCAACTGAGAAGGAGATATTGGCAGCATATGAAGGGGTTCGAGCTGCTTCGGAAGTGGTTGGTACTGAAGCACAGCTCCTCCTGACACCCCGACTGCCGGTGCTGGGCTGGATGTTCAAAGGGAGGGTCCCCTCTACACATCATGCAACCGATGCTACGTGGAGTAAGTGGGTCGCACTGATCACACAACGGGCCCGAATAGGAAACCCCAGTCGCCCAGGAATCTTGGAGGTGATCACGAACTGGCCAGAAGGCAAAGATTTTAGAATATCCCCAGAGGAGGAGGTGACGCGTGCTGAAGAGGCTCCACTGTATAACAAACTACCAGAAAACGAGAAGCCATATGCCCTGTTCACTGATGGGTCCTGTCGCCTTGTGGGAAAGCATCGGAGGTGGAAAGCTGCTGTATGGAGTCCTACACGAGAAGTCGCAGAAACTGCTGAAGGAGAAGGTGAGTCGAGCCAGTTTGCAGAGGTGAAAGCCATTCAGATGGCCTTGGACATTGCTGAACGAGAAAAATGGCCAGTGCTTTATCTCTATACTGACTCATGGATGGTGGCCAATGCCCCGTGGGGGTGGTTGCAGCAGTGGAAGCAGAACAACTGGCAGCGCAGAGGTAAACCCATCTGGGCTGCTGCATTGTGGCAAGATATTGCTGCCCGGGTAGAGAACCTGGCTGTAAAAGTACGTCACGTAGATGCTCACGGACCCAAGAGCCAGGCCACTGAAGAACATCAAAACAACCAGCAGGTGGACCAGACTGCTAAGATTGAAGTGGCTCAGGTGGATCTGGACTGGCAACATAAGGGTGAACTGTTTATAGCTCTGTGGGCCCATAACACCTCAGGCCATCAAGGAAGAGATGCAACATATAGATGGGCTCGCGATCGAGGGTTCGACTTGACCATGGACGCTATTGCACAGGTTATCCATGAATGTGAAACATGGGCTGCAATCAAGCAAGCCAAGTGAGTAAGGCCTCTCTGGTATGGAGGATGATGGCTGAAATATAAATATGGGGAGGCCTGGCAGATTGATTATATCACACTCTCACAGACCCGCCACGGCAAGCGCTACGTGCTCACAATGGTGGAAGCAACCACCGGATGGCTGGAAACATATCCCGTGCCCCATGCCACCGCCAGGAACACCATCCTGGGCCTTGAAAAGCAAGTCTTATGGTGACACGGCACTCCAGAAAGAAAAGTCCCTGTCGTGCACATAAGAAATATGCTGGGGAAGACAGTCTGGGTTACTCCTGCCTCTGGCAAGGGAAAACCCATCCGTGGGATTGCTTTTGCTCAAGGACCTGGGTGCACTTGGTGGGTGATGCGAAAGGATGGGGAAGTCCGGTGTGTACCTCAAGGGGATTTGATTTTGGGTGAAAATAGCCAATGAACTGGATTGTATGATGTTAATTGCTATATGATATTGCATATCATCCCTTCTATGGTTGCTACCAATGGTATTGCAGTAAAAATCACTCAGATTAATGAAGAATGAACACCGATGAAACAGAGCAACGTGCAACGATAATAGAACCGGATGAGCGCAGTGATAATGGAACCAGAACTGGCTTCAGAATGCAACAGTCCAGCACCACACACCATCTCTCCTGCCCTGAAAGACTGTTATGACCGATGGAGCCCAAAGTCATGGACTAAATGAACTCAATGGACATTTTAGAGGGATGGCCCATAGACTAAGGGAATGATATCTGTGTGTATATATAAATATATATATATAAAGACAAGAAAGGTGGTGGTGATTAATTGGAATGTATTAGAAAATGTGAAACCTAAGCATGACATAAATGGTATAGAATAAGGGGTGGATACTGTCCTGGTTTCGGCTGGGATAGGGTTAAATTTCTTCCTAGTGCTGTGTTTTGGATTTAGTATGAGGAGAATGTTGATAACACACTGATGCTTTCAGTTGTTGCTAAGTACCCTCCTAGTCAAGGACATTCAGCTTAAAAAAAAAAACAAGCGTTGGGAGGGAGCACAGCCAGGACAGCTAGCTCAGCTGGCCAATGGGGTATTCCATACCATGTGACGTCATGCTCAGTATATGAACGGTAGGCGTGATCCAGGAAGTTCCGGTCGCTACTTGGTTATTGGTCAGCGCGGGTGGTGAGCAATTGCATTGTGCATCACTCATTTTGTATATTCTATCATTATTATTATTATTATTTTCCCTCTTCTGTTCTATTAAACTGTCTTTATCTCAACCCACGAGTTTTTCTCACTCCTACTCTTCCCATTCTCTCCCCGTCCCACTGGGGGGGCGGGGGGAGTGAGCGAGCGGCTGCGTGGTATTTGGCTGCCTGCCAGATTAAACCACGACAGGACTATCAGAGCTTAAATGCCAATACAGCTCCGCTAACGGCTGCAGTACCCAATACTGCAACTTTAACAGCTACACTGCAAGCAGCCGCACACCCATGGATGGCAGCCCTAGATATAAAAGACATGTTCTTTATGGTCCCCTTGCAGGAAAAGGATAAAGAAAAAATTGCTTTTACTTGGGAAGGTATACAATACACCTTCAACAGACTCCCACAGGGGTATAAACATTCACCCACAATTGCTCATGCTGCGCTTGCTGAACTCTTACAGACAGTCTCACTTCCTCAGAATGTGAAACTGTACCAATACATAGATGATATTCCAATCGGAGGAGATTCTCCTGAAGAGGTAGGGGAAGCAGCAACAGCAGTACGGCAAGCGCTACATAAAGCAGAAGTTGAAATCCCACCTGAGAAATGTCAGGGACCAAGTAAAGAAGTAAAATTTTTAGGTACTTGGTGGATTGCAGGTAGTGCAACAATTCCACCGGACACCCTAAGTAAAATAGAACAGTGGCAGATGCCCCAATCTAGAAAAGAATTACAACAACTTATTGGTATTTTAGGATACTGCAGGAAACATGTACCTGGATTTTCTATCATTGCTCGCCCACTATATTCACTTTTACGAAAGGGAAAACTGTGGAAATGGAATTCAGAACATGAAGAGGCAGTCAAAACTCTTATACAGGAATTAAAAGCATATCAGTCATTGGGACCAGTACACTCCCACGACCCTATTATAGCAGAATGGGATTTTGCTGAACATGGTACTTATTGTAACCTGTTCCAAACTGGCCCTGATGGACCAAAAAGACCTTTGATGTTCAGCTCAACTGCATTTAAAGAAAGAGAACAGAGATATTCCAAGTGGGAAAAGGGACTATTGTCTGTAGTCTGAACAGTTAAACAAGTTAAACCACTAAGGGGTAACCTGTCTGGAAAAACCTTTCCAGGAACAATACCAGGAATGATACCAGCACAACACCTCCCCTGGAGATTGGGTTAACCATCGAAGGATTGCTTATCCTTCTCGCATGAGCAATCATTGTCAGCATAGACCAAATTTGGCTTATACGCCAACAAACCCGACGCACGGGGTGGAGACCCTCACTTCCT
Source organism: Calonectris borealis (assembly GCF_964195595.1). Taxonomy (NCBI): domain Eukaryota; kingdom Metazoa; phylum Chordata; class Aves; order Procellariiformes; family Procellariidae; genus Calonectris; species Calonectris borealis. The sequence continues at coordinate 55,176,941 of NC_134351.1, read as the reverse complement.
TTGTTCGTGCTAATCAATGTGGTAACTACAGTACATTCTGCACCATACATGTTTCTCAGTTGTGGGTGCAATCTACTGTAACAGCAATTATAAGGGCAGGAGATGAGGGCACCTTGCCCACTGAAATCCGAAAGGTAATTTGGGATAATGCAACTAAATTTGAAAGGTAATTCCAATCCTGGTGGCGTCTAGTCAATTTCACTTATGACCCCACTGACAGTAAAGTCACAGCTTTTGTCTTGACAATACGCAATGCTTCGGTATACATCATATACACTCAGTCATTGCACTGGGATTAAATCACAATGGAACAGTACTCTATCCATTAGAACGCAGAGTATGGGCTCGACAAAATGGGAACAAATGGCAAACTATTGATGTGGATGCATGTGTTGTACGGGAACAACAGGGATTTATTTGTGAAAGTAATACCATTAAGGCCCAAGACATTTGTCTTGACGCCAAACAAAATGTTTGCCATTTTTAAATACACCCTGATGAAACCCCTAAAACTGTACTTATATATGTTGGAAATGGATGTGTTTGTATGAGAACTCTTTGTGATTCTATACTTACAGACAACGTCACTGTGGAGACCTATAATCTCTCAAACATCTGTATTTGTAATTTTACCAAAATTATGGGATGCGACTTTAACTATTCAGCTCCTGTCACGACCCACCAATTGCTACAATCGAACTATACATCTTATCAAGATTTAATACCTACCCCCATGGGAATGAACCCTACATTGGTAAGAAAACTGTTGCAACATGATGACCTGAGTCAAATGCTACAACGAAGCCGAAATCACAGACAAAAACCTGATTACCATACATCATGATGCAGAGAAGATACACCATGTCCTAGGAAGAGTGAAGAAGGATAGAGAACATCACTGGTGTGACACCTTATTTGGATGGTCACCAACAGCAACAGGGACTTTGAACCGAATTTTACACCCTATCGTAATTTTACTAATTTCTGTTGTATTATGCTTGCTGTTAAACATTGTTCTATATGTCAGTGTGGAGGATGGCTAGACAGATAGCGCTGTTACCAAAACCTCTTCGCATATATAACATCGCTCAATCACATTTAACAAAACCCTAATAATCAAGTAGACCGACCAAAAATTTCCCTCAAATTATAATTAGAATATGGCACAGAGGCAAGAGGTGACCATACTGCCACTCTGTGAGAAAGATGGATTGACTTTAGTCACGGGGTGGATTGTGGTGGTGCATTCCTTCCCCCCCACTTTTCTCCTGGACCACTCTATGATCTCAGAAACTCCCAATGAACTTTAGCCTCTGTGTAGTGAGCTGGGTGGTGAAGCATCCCTTGACTGTACCCAGAACTCTTGCATGGCTGAAGTGGGGGAATGGCACTGACCGTACCAGAACTCCTGTTACCTAACCCAGGTGGGGGATGAAATTGGGGATAATTCGTCATCCCCTGACACCCCTATCTGAGTCGTAACCCGAGTGGAACGGCACTATTGTTGCTGAAACTACCACCTTGGACTTTGCCCAGTATAGAAGTTTACGGATGACTAAAGCCAATCATCTTACAAACCTATAAACAGTGGTCCTAAGTGAGACCCTTTGAGCTCTCCTGGACTGCAGCGGGCTGTGCCCAGTCTCCCTCTGAGTGGGACGCCTCTCAGAGTTTGCAAACTCTCGAGTTTGCGATATTCGGAGGACCGTCGGGACCTGGGCTGAAACACTCCTCGGCCGAGACACTCCTTGGGGGGCTCAACCCTTCACCCGTTGAGAAACGCCAAGACATTTAACGTGAGTATTTCACGAGACTCAAGGGGAATTTTTAACAGGTATACCTTTATGAATTTATCTAGCTTTAGGCCTTTATAAATTTATCTAGCTTTGGGCCCTTATGTGTGAATTGATCTAGATCTCCTGTATATGTGTGTGTGTGTGTGTGGTTGTGTGTATTGATTTAGATAACCAGTAATAAGCATAATCTGTAATCAAGTCGCTTTAGTAATTGTAGTAAACTTGATTAGCTCACTTTGTAACTGTTAAATTAGTCAATGATTAAGTACTGTTAAAATCTTATGATCTACCTTAAAATTGTAAATGAACTTTAAATTGCTGCTAAACACATAACCCCTTAGGCATAAACCGTTGACCAGGTCTGAGACTAGGGGTAGATCCAGCCGCACCTAGACTCCTCTCTGAGAAGCAGTTTAGAAAGCAAGGGGGTCTACTCTGAACCTCGTGACTCAACGGGAGGGTCTTCCTTACCCTTGTTGTCCTCGGTCTTTCTGTAAATCATTCCAACTCAATTCTGACATGATTTTCCCTGTGTATGCTTGATCCATGTAATAAGTAATAGAGTGAGCCTTGCCATTGAATTCTGTTAAGTCATGCTTTTATAAGTTTATATTAAAATCACTTTTGCTGATACCTTTGCTGGTGATTCTTTAAGCAGCCTCAAAACCACTCATTCGCGACAGTCAGCCGTCCCGGCTATGCTCCCTCCCAGCCCCCTCTGCACCTGGCAGAGCATGAGAAGCTGAAAAGTCGCTGACTACAACAAGCACTACCCAGCAATAATCACAACATCAGTGTGTCATCAACATTCTTCTCATACTAAATCCAAAACACAGCACCACACCAGCCACTAGAAAGAAAAATAACTCTATCCCAGCCGAAACCAGGACAGTATCCACCCCTTATTCTATACCATTTACGTCATGCGTAGGTCTCACGTTTTCCAATATATTTCAATTAATCACGACCACTTTTCCTGTCTTTTGATATATATACACACACACATATCATTCCCTTAGTCTATGGGCCATCCCTCTAAAATGTCCATTAAGTTCATTTAGTCCATGACTTTGGGCTCCATCGGTCATAACAGTCTTTCAGGGCAGGAGAGATGGTGTGTGGTGCTGGACTGTTGCATTCTGAAGCCAGTTCTGGTTCCATTATCACTGCGCTCCTCCAGTTATATCATTATTGCACTTTGCTTGGTTTTCATCAAAGTTCATTCTTCATTAATCTGGGAGATTTTTACTGCTATACCATTGACAACAACCACAGAAGTGATGATGTACAGTATTATATAGTAATTAACATCATACAATCCAGTTCATTGGCTATTAAAACCCAAAATCAAATCCCCTTGAGGTACACACCAGACATCCCCATCCTTTGGCATTACCCACCAAGTGCACCCAGGTCCTTGAGCAAAAGCAATCCCACGGATGGGTTTTCCCTTGCCAGAGGCAGGAGTAACCCAGACTGTCTTCCCCAGCATATTTCTTATGTGCACGACAGGGACTTTATCTCCATCTACAGTACGTAAGAGTCTTGATTGGGCAGGGCCAGCTCGATTAACAGATCCCCTGGTGTTGACTAACCGAGTGGCTTTTGCTAAATGTGTGTCCCAATGCTTGAATGTCCCACCACCCATTGCTCTCAGCGCAGTCTTTAGCAGCCCGTTGTATCGTTCAATTTTCCCAGAGGCTGGTGCATGGTAGGGGATGTGATAGACCCACTCAATGCCGTGCTCTTTGGCCCAGGTGTCTATGAGGGTGTTTCGGAAATGAGTCCTGTTGTCTGACTCAATTCTTTCTGGGGTGCCATGTCGCCATAGGACTTGCTTTTCAAGGCCCAGGATGGTGTTCCTGGCGGTGGCATGGGGCACGGGATATGTTTCCAGCCATCCAGCGGTTGCTTCCACCATGGTGAGCACATAGCGCTTGCCGTGGCGGGTTTGTGGGAGTGTGATATAATCAATCTGCCAGGCCTCCCCATATTTATATTTCAGCCATCGTCCTCCATACCAAAGAGGCCTTACTCGCTTGGCTTGCTTGATTGCAGCACGTTTCACATTCATGGAGAACCTGTGCAATAGCGTCCATGGTCAAGTCTACCCCTCGATCGCGAGCCCATCTGTATGTTGCGTCTCTTCCTTGATGGCCTGAGGTGTTATGGGCCCATGGAGCTATAAATAGTTGACCCTTATGTTGCCAGTCCAGATCCACCTGAGCCACTTCAATCTTAGCAGTCTGGTCCACCTGCTGGTTGTTTTGATGTTCTTCACTGGCCCGACTCTTGGGTCCGTGAGCATCTACATGATGTACTTTTACAACCAGGTTCTCTACCCGGGCAGCAATATCTTGCCACAATGCAGCAGCCCAGATGGGTTTACCTCTGCGCTGCCAGTTGTTCTGCTTCCACTGCTGCAGCCACCCCCACAGGGCATTTGCCACCATCCATGAGTCAGTATAGAGATAAAGCACTGGCCATTTTTCTCGTTCAGCAATGTCCAAGGCCAGCTGGATGGCTTTCACCTCTGCAAACTGGCTCGATTCACCTTCTCCTTCAGCAGTTTCTGCAACTTGGCGTATAGGACTCCATACCGCAGCTTTCCACCTCCGATGCTTCCCCACAAGGCGACAGGACCCATCAGTGAACAGGGCATATTGCTTCTCGTTTTCTGGTAGTTTGTTATACAGCGGGGCCTCTTCAGCACGCGTCACCTCCTCCTCTGGGGATATTCCAAAATCTTTGCCTTCTGGCCAGTCCGTGATCACTTCCAAGATTCCTGGGCGACTGGGGTTTCCTATTCGGGCCCGTTGTGTGATCAGTGCGACCCACTTACTCCACGTAGCATCGGTTGCATGATGTGTAGAGGGGACCCTCCCTTTGAACATCCAGCCCAGCACCGGCAGTCGGGGTGCCAGGAGGAGCTGTGCTTCAGCACCAACCACTTCCGAAGCAGCTCGAACCCCTTCATATGCCAATATCTCCTTCTCAGTTGGAGTGTAGCGGGCCTCGGATCCTCTGTATCCCCGACTCCAGAACCCTAAGGGTCGACCTCGAGTCTCCCCTGGGGCTTTCTGCCAGAGGCTCCAGGTAGGGCCATTCTCCCCGGCTGCGGTGTAGAGCACATTCTTCACATCTTGTCCTGCCCGGACTGGCCCAAGGGCTACTGCCTGAACTATCTCCTGTTTAATTTGTTCAAAGGCTTGACGTTGCTAAGGGCCCCATTGGAAATTGTTCTTCTTCCGGGTCACTTGATAGAGGGGGCTTACAATCAGGCTGTAATCTGGAATATGCAGTCTCCAAAAGCCCACAACGCCTAAGAAAGCCTGTGTTTCCTTTTTGCGGGTTGGTGGGGACATGGCTGTTATTTTGTTGATCACATCCTTGGGATCTGACGTCGTCCGTCCTGCCATTTTATTCCTAAAAACTGGATCTCCTGTGCAGGTCCCTTGACCTTACTTTGTTTTATGGCAAAACCGGCCTTCAGAAGGATTTGGACTATTCTCTCCCCTTTCTCAGAAACCTCTTCCGCTGTGTTGCCCCATACAATGATGTCATCAATGTATTGCAGGTGTTCGGGAGCCTCACCCTGTTCCAGTGCGGTGTGGGTCAGTCCATGGCAAATGGTAGGGCTGTGTTTCCACCCCTGGGGCAGTCGGTTCCAGGTGTACTGGACGCCCCTCCAAGTGAAAGCAAACTGTGGCCTGCACTCTGCCGCCAAAGGGATGGAGAAGAACGCATTAGCGATGTCACTTGTGACGTACCACTTGGCTGCCTTTGACTCCAGTTCGTATTGGAGTTCTAGCATGTCCGGCATGGCAGCACTCAGTGGCGGCGTGACTTCATTCAGGCCACGGTAGTCTACTGTTAGTCTCCACTCTCCATTGGACTGTCGCACTGGCCATATGGGACTGTTAAAGGGTGAGCGAGTCTTGCTGATCACTCCTTGGCTCTCCAGTCGACGAATCAGCTTATGGATGGGAATCAGGGAGTCTCGGTTGGTGTGATATTGCCGCCGGTGCACCGTTGTGGTAGCGATTTTGTACCTGTTGTTCTTCAACCCTCAGCAACCCCACAACAGAAGGGTCCTCCGAGAGACCGGGCAAGGTGGACAGCTGTTGAATTTCCTCCGTCTCCAGGGCAGCTATACCAAAAGCCCACCGGTACCCTTTTGGGTCCTGGAAATACCCTCTCCTGAGGTAGTCTATGCCAAGGATGGACGGAGCCTCTGGGCCAGTCACAATGGGGTGCTTCTGCCACTCATGCCCGGTTAGGCTCCCTTCGGCCTCCAATACAGTTAACTCTTGGGATCCCCCTGTCCCTCCAGAAATACAAATGGGTTCTGCCCCTTTATAGCTTGATGGCATCAGGGTACACTGTGCACCGGTGTCTACGAGAGCCTTATACTCCTGTGGGTCTGATGTGCCAGGCCATCGAATCCACACAGTCCAGTAAACCCGGCTGTCCCTTTCCTCCACCTGGCTGGAGGCAGGACCCCTCTAGTCCTGGTCATAGTATTCGCTACTCACTTCTTGTAAATACGAATCAGAAGTCCCTTTATTAAGGTCGGAAGTGGAATCAGCTCTTCTACTCTGTCTGAGGAACTGCTCACTGGAGACTGGAGCAGCATTTTTCCTGGGAGAACCCCCTTGTGTGATTGTTTTTCCTTGCAACTCACGTACACGTCCCTCTAGGGTCGAGGTAGATTTTCCATCCCACTTCCCCATGTCCTCTCCGTGGTCACGCAGGTAAAACCACAGGGTGCCCCGAGGTGTGTACCCGCGATATCTCCTCTCTTGAGCAGATGGACGCTTACTCCTAATGGCTGAGATACTGGTCCATGCAGGTGGGGAGTAGGACATATCCTCTTTGAGTTGCTGGAACTCCCGAGACAGTTTTTCGGACAGTTTCTCCACAGCAGAGACACAGGCCCGTAGGGAGGAAGAGAGACTTTCTTCATATTGCCGGAGTTGGCCAGCCAATTCATCCACTGTTTGTTCCTCTCCGTCTTTCCAGGTCATTATTGCCAATGAGTTTGCATGTGACGCTGTTGCGCTCCGTACAAACTTCCGCCACGTGGGTCGGGTGCACTTGACTTCATCTGGGTCTTTGGATAACTGCTCGTTGTTCAGGTCATCATAAATCACTTCCAGCACGCCTAAGTCTCTCAGGTACTGGATACCTCTCTCCATAGTGGTCCATTTGCCTGGGCGATATATAACATCTTCCTTGAAGGGATACCTTTCCTTCACGCCTGACAGCAGTCGCCCCCAGAGGCTGAGGACTTGTGCCCCTTCTCCAATCGCTTTGTCGATGCCCCCTTCCCTAGCAAGGGATCCAGGCTGCTTGGCTTCCCTACCCTCTAATTCCAGGCTACTGGCCCCGTTATCCCAGCATCGGAGCAGCCAGGTGACGATGTGCTCGCCTGGACGACGGCTGAAGTCTTTCTGCATATCTTGCAGCTCACCCAGGGATAGGGATCGGGTGGTTACCATCTCATTTACAGGTTCTGCCTCTTCCTCCTCCTGTTCTCGTGATGGCCCTGGTTCATTTTCATCCCTTACTAAACGAGCTGATTTTCTTGTGCATTTTCTTTTTTGTATAGGGGCGACTGATACCGGCATGGGTTGGTTCTCTGTCACAGGGGGCAGAGTAGCTGCCGTGCCTGCCGTGGGGGGCGGGGTAGCCACAGGGCCTGTTGCTTTGTCATCAGCTGCAGAGACGTTTCCTTCCCCTTAGGGGTTCTGAGTGGTGTTAAACAGGGCTCGGTAGGCGTGGGCCAGGCCCCAGCACATTGCAGTGATTTGCGTCTCCCTAGAATGGCCAGGGTGACAGCATACTTTTTCCAAATATTCTACTAATTTTTCAGGGTTCTGCACTTGTTCAGGGGTGAAGTTCCAGAACACTGGCGGTGCCCATCATCCTAGGCATTTGCCCACGCTATCCCACTCGCCCTTCCACTCATAACTATCCAGCCTTGGGACAGATCTCTGGATGATATTCTTAAATTGCTTACTAACCTTGGATAAAACCAAAACAATATTCCCAAGGAGCACCAATAGATGTATCTTATCTACCCAGGGATGTTCAAGATACTGGTAAGTTATTTTAACAAAGGAGATGACATCATAGAGGAAGGTAGTGAAGGTGCCATTCTCTATTTCCTCCGTAAAAAACCTCTCAGAAGAAGAGGTATAATTGCTAATGGTCTCCATTAGGTGGTACCCAAAGTACAGTAACGGCTTCAGTACAAAATCCAAATACCAGATAACGCTCAAGGCCAGTGTTTTAATAACAAATCTCCCAGGCAAAACATCACTAATCACTGCAGAGCACAGCAGACTGCAAAACCCAACTCCAATCTTTAACATGTACAGCAAAAACAAGAGCATGGAGCAGATCAGATAAACTAATATCGAGAACAGATGAATCAATAATGTGACCGGCAACTGTTAACAGATATAAATTCCTTAATACGCTCTAGTTAATCTGTTGTTATCTCAAACCCTTCGAGCCCCACGTTGGGCGCTAAAAAGGACTGTCGTGGTTTAACCCCAGCCGGCAATAAACACCACACAGTCGCTCGCTCACCCCCCCCACCAGTGGGATGGGGGAGAGAATCGGGAGGGTAAAAGTGAGAAAACTCATGGGTTGAGATAAAAACAGTTTAATAATTGAAATAAAATAAAGTAAAATAATAGTAGTAGTAGTAATAATAATAATAATAATAGAATATACAAAGCAAGTGGTGCACGATGCAATTGCTCACCACCTGACGACTGATGCCCAGCCAGTCCCCGAGCTGCGATCACTGCTTCCTGGACCATGCCTCCTAGTTTATATACTGAGCATGATGTCACATGGTATGGAATATCCGATTGGCCAGCTGGGTCAGCCGTCCCGGCTATGCTCCCTCCCAGCCCCCTCTGCACCTGGCAGAGCATGGGAAGCTCCCTGACTACTACAAGCACTACCCAACAACAACCAAAACATCAGTGTGTCATCAACATTCTTCTCATACCAAATCCGAAACACAGCACCACACCAGCCACTAGAAAGAAAAATACCTCTATCCCAGCCGAAACCAGGACAGAAGAGAGTACTGGTCAGCTATCTCTAGGATACCACATGCCACTATTTGAGGTCTAGCATAATTCTGGATGGGTTCAGGGATGTGCAAGGACACATTGCTCCTGGTCCCAACCAGACCCCGGGGACAATCTGTGAAGGAGGCAACAGAGCCTCCAGCTGGAGTGCGCATTTTCCACGCAGTCAATGCCTCACGTAGGCAGCTGTCAGCAGAAGATCAAGGATGACCCCTCTACTCATGCCACTGCCACTTGTGAGTCTGAGGAGGAGCAGAAAGGACCTTACAGTTAGTAAGACACAACAAGGCCTCCAAGCCTTGAGCTTCTGATCATGGATCTTTCACTACCTCTGAAAAGGACTTTTAAGTTACAAGGGAATAACATTTTAGTACATCAGAGTGCAAGTACTTTGAAAAGGAATAGAAATCTGATCTTCCATCCTGTTTGAAGACATGTAAAAACAAAGCCCCCCAAAATTAGGGACTGTGCAAACATTTTTGAATTGTAAGATCTGAAATATATTACGATGTAAAAGTTTCCCTTTCTGTTAATACAGTTTTTAATCACCTATTCAAAGTAGCATTCATTTAAGTGTTCTCTTGAAACAAGGCTTGAGTTTCTTGTACTGTTATCTTCTGTTCACTGTGTATCATATTATTGCATGATTCTTCTAAAAAATCCTGGCTACCTTTTATAAAATACATCAAATAGTTTTAGTAAGACTTGCATGTAGACCTATCATGAGCTGCCACCTCTACTTTCTGTGTGGAGTAGAGAATGAGTGTAAGATGATGTCTGAATCCACGGCAATATATGCAAAGTCATCTAATCTGGCAAACGAAGTTCACAGAACCTGATATAAGCATAATGTAGTTTTCTGACAAAAAATTGTTTTCTTTCATTTCCTCCTGGGATCTGGGTATATTTCTACTCAGAAGACATCTGACAGTATAAGATCCTTTGTAGTATACCTGTCACAGGAATGGCCTAGCAGTATAGATACAAATAAGACATTTTCAGCATTTTTTCATAAGCTGCTGGTTTTGAGTGGTTTATAATTTGACTATTGTAATTTGCTTCCCTTAGAAAAAAGTACATGAAGAAAAAAGTCTATTGTTTAAATGAGTAATGAAAGTTCACAAAAACATTGGGTTGTTATTACATTTCTAGTGCCCAAATTGTTTTTGTTTCTTCTACAAATAAAGAAAAAAAAGCAAACTCTCATTTAAAATTATCTCCCTCAGCTTAAAAATTTCCTGTGAATCATTTAGTTCTGGCCTTTATAATAATCTGGTGGTCTTTTCTTTTATGAAAATTATATATTTCCTATGCTGACAGGCTTAGAGTCTAACTAGATGGGAAACCTGCAAAGGAAGTGGAGCAACATTAAGAAACATATGAAAGAGTCCAAGGAAGTGTTGAAAAAGGGTAACACAGACAGAGCGCACTGCAGACTGGGGATACTTCTCCATGGAAGAGGAACTGGGTTGGCAGCTGCCAGGAGAAGGATCCATCTGGGAGTATCAAGGGTTTCCAAGAGGACAAGCACACACTGTGGGCCCCCAGGGTCCCAGACTCCTGCATCCAGAACAAGGGCACACCTGGATGCTCTGTGGGGGGAATCAAATCCCCTGTATGCCTTCATTTCTATTAATCATAGAATCATAGAATGGTTTGGGTTCAAAGGGACCTTTAAAGATCATCTAGTTCCAACCCCCCTGCCATGGGCAGGGGCACCTTCCACTAGACCAGGTTGCTCAAAGCCCCATCCAACCTGGCCTTGAACACTTCCAGGGATGGGGCATCCACAACTTCTCTGGGCAACCTGTTCCAGTGCCTCACCACCCTCATCGTAAAAAATTTCTTCCTTATATCTAATCTAAATCTACCCTCTTTCAGTTTAAAGCCATTGTCCCTTGTCCTGTCAATACATGCCCTTGTAAAAAGTCCCTCTCCAACTTTCTTGTATAGGCCCACTTCAGGTACTGGAAGGCTGCTATAAGGTCTCCCCGGAGCCTTCTCTTCTCCAGGCTGAACAACCCCAACTCTCTCAGCCTGTCTTCATAGGAGAGGTGCTCCAGCCCTCTGATCATCTTCGTGGCCCTCCTCTGGACCCACTCCAACAGGTCCATGTCTTTCCTGTGTTGGAGACCCCAGAGCTGGACACAGTACTCCAGGTGGGGGTCTCACAAGAGCAGAGTAGATGGGGAGAATCACCTCCCTTGACCTGCTGGTCACGCCTCTTTTGATGCAGCCCAGGATACGGTTGGCTTTCTGGGCTGTGAGCGCACATTTCCGGGTCATGTTGAGCTTCTCATCAACCAACACCCCCAAGTCCTTCTCCTCAGGGCTGCTCTCAATCCATTCTCCGCCCAGCCTGTATTTGTGCTTGGGATTGCCCCGACCCAGGTGCAGGACCTTGCACTTGGCCTTGTTGAACTTCATGAGGTTCGCATGGGCCCACCTCTCAAGCCTGTCAAGGTCCCTCTGGATGGCATCCCTTTCCTCCAGCGTGTCAACCGCACCACACAGCTTGGTGTCGTCGGCAAACTTGCTGAGGGTGCACTCAATCCCACTGTCCGTGTTGCCGACAAAGATGTTAAACAGCACCAGTCCCAATACCAACCCCTGAGGAACGCCGCTCGTCACTGGTCTCCACTTGGACATCGAGCCATTGACTGCAACTCTTTGAGTGCGACCATCCAGCCAATTCCTTATCCACCGAGTGGTCCATCCGTCAAATCCATGTCTCTCCAATTTAGAGACAAGAATGTTGTGCAGGACAGTGTCAAATGTTTTGCACAAGTCCAGGTAGATGACGTCAGTTGCTCTTCCCTTATCCACCAATGCTGTAACCCCGTCCTAGAAGGCCACCAAATTTGTCAGGCACGATTTGCCCTTAGTGAATCTATGTTGGCTGTCACCAATCACCTCCTTATTTTCCATGTGCCTTAGCATAGTTTCCAGGAGGATCTGCTCCATGATCTTACCGGGCACAGAGGTGAGACTGACAGGCCTGTAGTTCCCTGGGTCTTCCTTTTTCCCTTTTTAAAAATGCTGCTCGGGAACTGGCTGGGCATCGGTCAGCGGGTGGTGAGCGATTGCATTGCGCATCACTTGTTTTGTATATCCTTTTATCATTATTATTATTTTCCCTTCCTTTTCTGTCCTATTAAATTGTCTTTATCTCAACCCATGAGTTTTGCCTTTTTTCCGATTCTCTCCCCCATCCCACTAAGGGGGGAGTGAGCGAGCGTCTGTGTGGTGTTTAGCTGCCTGCCAGGTTAAACCACGACACCAGATTTAATTCTATCAGGGCTTTAGCTTTCCTAACCTGATCCCTGGCCGCTCGGACAATTTCTCTGTATTCCTCCCAGGCTACCTGTCCTTGCTTCCACCCTCTGTAGGCTTCCTTTTTGTGTTTGAGTTTGTCCAGGAGCTCCTTGTTCATCCATGCAGGCCTCCTGGCTTTTTTGCCTGACTTCCTCTTTGTTGTGTTGCATCGCTCCTGAGCTTGGAGGAGGTGATGTTTAAATATTAACCAGCTTTCTTGGGCCCCTCTTCCCTCCAGGGCTTTATCCCATGGTACTCTACCAAGCAGATCCCTGAAGAGGCCAAAGTCTGCTCTCCCTTTAATCCAGCGTAGTGAGCTTGCTGTGGCCCTCCTCGATGCCCTAAGGATCTTGAACTCCACCATTTCATGGTCACTGCAGCCAAGGCTGCCCTTGAGCTTCACATTCCCCACCAGCCTCTCCTTGTTGGTGAGAACAAGGTCCAGCATAGCACCTCTCCTCGTTGGCTCCTCTACCACTTGGAGAAGTAAGTTATCATCAACGCATTCCAGGAACCTCCCGGATTGCTTATGCCCTGCTGTTTTGTCCCTCCAACAGTTATTGGGGTGGTTGAAGTCCCCCATGAGGACCAGGGCTTGTGAACGTGAGGCTGCTCCTATCTGTCTATAGAGGGCCTCATCCGCTTGTTCTTCCTGGTCAGGTGGCCTGTAGCAGACCTCCACCGTAATGTCACCTGTCCCTGCCCTCCCTTTAATCCTGACCCATAAGCTCTCGGTTGGCTCCTCATCCATCCCCAGGCGGAGCTCCATGCACTCCAGCTGGTCATTGACATAGAGAGCGACATCCCCTCCTCGTCTCCCCTGCCTGTCCTTCCTAAAGAGCCTGTATCCTTCCATTCCAACACTCCAATCATAGGACCCATCCCACCACGTCTCCGTGATGCCAATAAGATCGTAGCCCTGCAGGTGCATGCACGTCTCTAACTTCTCTTGTTTATTCCCCATGCTACATGCGTTTGCATAGAGGCATTTAAGGTGGGCCCCCGATGAAGCTGTCTTACTGGCTGGAGTGGCTGGAATTACTTTGTGCTGCTCTTCAGGTGCTCTCCTGCTGACCTGTGATCCTTCTCCAGGCTCTGGGCATCTATTGCTGGCCCTGGCATCAAACTGGTAGGAGTGGGGTGGATTGAGGTTCCCCTCCCCCAGCAACGCATGCACTATGCTGTGGTCCACATAACTACATGGGCCATAAGACCGATGTGACATCAGCAGAGTTATCTTTAGATATAACAGCTTGTAGCTGCACTCATTAGTCATATTTGATAATGCATGGACTATACTGAGTTCCTATGATATTAATTACAATTTTCTCAGCCTTCTTTCTACAGAAATTCAGAATGGAAGTCTGTTTAAAAGAGGCACAAAGGGAAGGCTTGGCTTTCCATCTCTTACGTTTCATTAAAGAGGAAGGGAAAGAAAAATGAATACTAAAATCATATTTCAAAGCATCTTGTGTCAACTTTGGCATTTACATTGTTTATGCAAATTATATAAACAGCTAACTATTTATGTAGAGTAAGCATTCCTTTGCAAGATTAGTAGCAGCATGTATGGTCTCCCGCTTGGTGACTTATTACCTATTTCTGCATTTTATTACTTTGTTAACAAATGCAGATTTCTTCGTAATTAAACTGACCATTTAAAGTTCTGAAGTATGTGATCATGTCAAGATTTGCTGCAATTTCTCCCTAATTATCAGGTTAGTACAGTAGAAGGGAACTGTTAGCAAAGGAATGGGATAACAAAAAAACCAACCCAACTATAAAGAAACAATACTGAATTATCTCAACCCTTGAATATTATTACACTGACGACTGGTCTGTACAGGTTGTCTGACTATTGAAGAGCCACTCACCTAGTAAAATTTTAAAGGTGTAAGCTTTATAAGAATTCTCCTTTAGTACTGATTAACCTGAAAATGATGTTTGAAGAGTACATGTAACATGGAGTATGTACTGCACATTTTTTTTTTTCCATGGGAACATAAAAGCAATTTCCAGGTCTGAATTTCAGTATAGGCTATTAGTAAGTATTGCCTCCAGGGAAAAATCTGTATTACTTTGGAAATAGCAAGATTTCCCTTGGGCTGATATAAGGGAAATAACAGGCTTTTTTAAGGTCTAGATTCAAGAGATTTTTTGGGGGTTGTTTTTTCAAACAACAGTATAATGAAGACAATATTAGTTACATTGCAGTTTGATATAACCAACAAAACATTTTCCCTAGTAAGGAACAAAGCCTGCTCAGTGAGTCTCTGAGTAATACTCAGGAAAAGAAAGTTACCTCTAGTCTCTCTCATCACCTGCTTCTCCTTTTCTTCTCAGTCAGCATTAGCCCAATTCTCTTCTAGGGCTGGCTACAGAGTGGATGGACATGCCAAGTCTAGCGCTTTGGAGTGGTCTTGTTTTAAAAACTATCTCAAAACAAAGCTGGCACAAGAAATGAATCCAAGTCTTTTCTATAACATCCAGAGTGATTCTGGAGCTGTTTTCTCGCAGCCTTACCTAGATGATGTTCAATCAGAAAATGCAGAAAAGTACTGGGCAAACTTGGCTCCTGTTTTTAATGCCTGGGTCAACTCTGGCTTCTGTGATCCGTACTTATCACTGAGAGAGCAAGAAAGCAGCTGGTAGCTGTGAAAACTGAGGAGTCTCTGGCCAACCACGTCTTAGGATTCTCATTAAATGCGTGAGCCTGTCAGGAGATACAGAGCTACATGACCAGGTACCACAAGAGGTCTGAACAAACCACAGCTCCAACCCCAGGAGGAGGTGACTGGGGGCATTTTGCTGGAAAGAGCACATTGAAGGGCAGAAAAGGAAGCAGAAACACCCTCTCCCTCTCTTCAGAGCTTCTGCTAGCAGCAGCCACAAAAAAATATCTTTCTTGATGGTGTTTTAACATGAAAATATTGGAAAACTGGACATAAGCAAATCTAAATGAATTGAAAGACATTCTTTCGGCCCATGGATTAGTGAACAATGCAGTGACAGTAAATTTCTGCCATTTTATTCTTTTATAGCCATCGGGGACATCCAGAGATTTCATAGAAGGTGAGTAAAAGCCATCCAGTCTGTCTGTTTACCACTGATCTTCCCCTTGATATATCCTCAGCCCCTACCGTTCCTCCCCCTGAGAGCTGTGGTCACTAACACATCACTCCTCCTCTGCCTTAGAGGAGGGTATCTGCAGCCTTTGAGAGGCTGTGTTAGTGCTGATCTATTCATCATCTGGCAGACAATGCTCTCACAGGCAATTCCATTAGCAATATCCATCTCAAAAACAAAGTATGTCTTTTACGTGCCTGGTTTCCAATCACATAGAAGTGTTGTGCTGGGCCCCTTTTCTTTGACAACAGAAATCATGACCAAGTGCAAGTTGTGTTTATTACCCATTTTATTTCAATCAGTTGGGTTGACAGACGTTTTGCCTAAAGAATGGCCTGTATCCTTTGGTGACAAGCACCCTGCTTTGGTTGAACTAAGAAAACTAGTAACAAATATTCAGCTTTCCACATAAGGAAAAAAAAAGGTGCTTGTAAAGTACACATCTAAAATATTGATCTGACTTTGAAATCTTAAGCTGTACATTAAAAGATGAATCTTTCAAAATTAGGTGGAGAATATTGGGAAAGGACCCTTACAAGCTATTGGAGCTCTGCCCTGAACTTTACATTGTTATTGTTGTTTAAATAAGAAAAGTAATCCAGTGAAAATTAAATGAGCAATTTTAATGTGAATGCCTCCAGGCATTATTAAGATTCACAGTACTAGGTGTCATGCTGTTTCATAATAAATTGATCTGAACAAGGTAGTAAATACCTACTGCCTTTATAATGGAGAAAACATTTTGCATTACCAATGTTTCTGAAACAGGATGGCTGAACTGATTTTTTCCCTAAATACATAGCCACAGGTTAAATGCTCCAGCATTTTCCAGTGGCAGCATCCATCCTCCTATACTTTGGCAACAGGCAAAATAAACCTCATTAAATTAATCAGTGTCTTCAGCTACTATATGTGCTCATTATCAACCCTCTAACATTGTATGTTCTGAAGATATATCCTTAAGGGCAGTAATTGTAGGCATTGGTTCATTAGCAAGAATGATAAATATGGCTTATCAAAAGCATTTTTCATGCATTCATGAAACCCGACGAGGCACTGCCGTTCGCCTTCCCTCTTTTCTTGTTGCTGAGGGTTGAAGAACAGCAGGTACCAATCGCTACAACAACAGTGCACTGGCAGCAATATCACACCAACCGAGATTCCCTGACCCCCATACATGAGCTGATTCGTCGACTGGAGAGCCAAGGAGTGATCAGCAAGACTCACTCACCCTTTAACAGTCCCATATGGCCAGTGCGAAAGTCTAATGAAGAGTGGAGACTAACAGTGGACTACTGTGGCCTGAACGAAGTCACGCTGCCACTGAGTGCTGCCGTGCCGGACATGCTAGAACTTCAATATGAACTGGAGTCAAAGGCAGCCAAGTGGTACGCCACAAGTGACATCGCTAAGGCGTTCTTCTCCATCCCTTTGGCGGCAGAGTGCAGGCCACAGTTTGCTTTCACTTGGAGGGGTGTCCAGTACACCTGGAACCGACTGCCCCAGGGGTGGAAACACAGCCCTACCATTCGCCATGGACTGACCCACACCGCACTGGAACAGGGTGAGGCTCCCGAACACCTGCAATACATTGATGACATCATTGTATGGGGCAACACAGCAGAAGAGGTTTCTGAGAAATGGGAGAGAATCGTCCAAATCCTTCTGAAGGCCGGTTTTGCCATAAAACAAAGTAAGGTCAAGGGACCTGCACAGGAGATCCAGTTTTTAGGAATAAATTGGCAAGATGGACGTCGTCAGATCCCAACGGATGTGATCAACAAAATAACAGCCATGTCCCCACCAACTAGCAAAAAGGAAACACAGGCTTTCTTAAGCGTTGTGGGTTTTTGGAGAATGCATATTCCAGATTACAGCCTGATTGTAAGCCCCCTCTATCAAGTGACCAGGAAGAAGAACGATTTCCAATGGGGCCCTGAGCAACAACAAGCCTTTGAACAAATTAAACGGGAGATAGTTCAGGCAGTAGCCCTTGGGCCAGTCCGGGCAGGACAAGATGTGAAGAATGTGCTCTACACCGCAGCCGGGAAGAATGGCCCTACCTGGAGCCTCTGGCAGAAAGCCCCAGGGGAGACTCGAGGTCGACCCTTAGGGTTCTGGAGTCGGGGATACAGAGGATCGGAGGCCCGCTACACTCCAACTGAGAAGGAGATATTGGCAGCATATGAAGGGGTTCGAGCTGCTTTGGAAGTGATTGGTACTGAAGCACAGCTCCTCCTGGCACCCCGACTGCCGGTGCTGGGCTGGATGTTCAAAGGGAGGGTCCCCTCTACACATCATGCAACCGATGCTACGTGGAGTAAGTGGGTTGCACTGATCACACAACGGGCCCGAATAGGAAACCCCAGTCGCCCAGGAATCTTGGAAGTGATCACGAACTGGCCAGAAGGCAAAGATTTTGGAATATTCCTAGAGGAGGAGGTGATGCGTGCTGAAGAGGCCCCACTGTATAATAAACTACCAGAAAATGAGAAGCAATATGCCCTGTTCACTGATGGGTCCTGTTGCCTTGTGGGGAAGCATCGGAGGTGGAAAGCTGCTGTATGGAGTCCTATACGACAAGCCACAGAAACTGCTGAAGGAGAAGGTGAGTCGAGCCAGTTTGCAGAGGTGAAAGCCATCCAGCTGGCCTTGGACATTGCTGAACAAGAAAAATGGCCAGTGCTTTATCTCTATACTGACTCATGGATGGTGGCAAATGCCCTGTGGGGGTGGTTGCAGCAGTGGAAGCAGAACAACTGGCAGCACAGAGGTAAACCCATCTGGGCCGCCGCACTGTGGCAAGATATTGCTGCCCGGGTAGAGAACCTGGTTGTAAAAGTACGTCATGTAGATGCTCACAGACCCAAGAGTCGGGCCAGTGAAGAACATCTAAACAACCAGCGGGTGGACCAGGCTGCTAAGATTGAAGTGGCTCAGGTGGATCTGGACTGGCAACATAAGGGTGAATTATTTATAGCTCGGTGGGCCCATGACGCGTCAGGCCATCAAGGAAGAGACGCAACATATAGATGGGCTCGCGATCAAGGGGTGGACTTAACCATGGATGCTAATGCACAGGTTGTCCATGAATGTGAAATGTGCACTGTAATCAAGCAAGCCAAGCGAGTGAAGCCTCTCTGGTATGGAGGACGATGGTTGAAATATAAATATGGGGAGGCCTGGCAGATTGATTATATCACTGTCCTGGTTTTGGCTGGGATAGAGTTGATTTTCTTCCTATTAACTGGTATAGTGCTGTGTTTTGGATGTAGTGTGAGAATAATGTTGATGACACGCTGATGTTTTGGTTGTTGCTAGGTAGTGTTTGCGCTAGTCAAGGATTTTTCATCTTCCCATGCCCTGCCAGATGTGCAGGGGGCTGGGAGGGAGCGTGGCCAGGGCGGCTGGCCCACCTGGCCAATAGGCTATTCCATACAATATGACGTCATGCTCAGCATATAAGGCTGGGTGAAGAAGAAGGAGGGGGGGGCGTTCGGAGTGATGGCGTCTCTCTTCCCAAGTAACCATTACGCGTGATGGAGCCCTGCTTTCCTGGCGATGGCTGAACACCTGCCTGCCAATGGGAAGTGGTGAATGAATTCCTTGTTTTGCTTTGCTTGCGTGCGCAGCTTTTGCTTTCCCTATTAAACTGTCTTTATCTCAACCCACGAGTTTTTCTAACTTTTACCCTTCTGATTCTCTCCCCCATCCCACCCGGCGGGGGGGGTGAGCGAGTGGCTGCGTGGTATTTGGCTGCTGCCAGGTTAAACCACGACAATCACACTCCCACAAACCAGCCACGGCAAGCGCTATGTGCTCACCATGGTGGAAACATACCCTGTGCCCCATGCCACCTCCCGGAACACCATCCTGGGCCTTGAAAAGCAAGTCCTGTGGCGACATGGCACCCCAGAAAGAATTGAGTCAGACAACGGGACTCACTTCCGAAACACCCTCATAGACACCTGGGCCAAAGAGCACGGCATTGAGTGGGTCTATCACATCCCCTATCACGCACCAGCCTCTGGGAAAATCGAACGATACAACGGACTGCTAAAGACTACGCTGAGAGCAATGGGTGGTGGGACATTCAAGCATTGGGACACACATTTAGCAAAAGCCACCTGGTTAGTCAACACCAGGGGATCTGCCAATCGAGCTGGCCCTGCCCAATCAAGACTCTTACATACTGTAGATGGAGATAAAGTCCCTGTCGTGCACATAAGAAATATGCTGGGGAAGAGAGTCTGGGTTACTCCTGCCTCTGGCAAGGGAAAACCCATCCATGGGTTTGCTTTTGCTCAAGGACCTGGGTGCACTTGGAGGGTGATGCCAAAGGATGGGGAAGTCCGGTGTGTACCTCAAGGGGATTTGATTTTGGGTGAAAATAGCCAATGAACCAAATTGTATGATGTCAGTTGTGATATGATATTGTATATCATTATTTCTATGGTTGCTATCAATGGTATAGCAGTAAAAATCACCCAGATTAATGAAGAATGAACTAACTCCGATGAAACCGAGCAAAGTGCGACGATGATAGAACCGGACGAGCGCAGCAATACTGAAATGAGAACTGGCTTCAGGATGCAACAGCCCAACACCACACACCATCTCCCCTGCCCTGAAAGACTGTTAGAGAATCATAGAATCATAGAATCATTAAGGTTGGAAAAGACCTCTAAGATCATCGAGTCCAACCGTCATCCCAACACCACCATGCCCACTACACCATGTCCCTAAGCGCCTCATCTACACGTCTTTTAAATACTTCCAGGGATGGTGACTCCACCACTTCCCTGGGCAGCCTGTTCCAAGGCCTGACCACTCTTGCAGTAAAGAAATTTCTCCTAATGTCCAATCTAAACCTCCCTTGGCGCAACTTGAGGCCATTTCCTCTCGTCCTATCGCTAGTTACTTGGAAGAAGAGACCAACACCCACCTCGCTACAACCTCCTTTCAGGTAGTTGTAGAGCGCGATGAGGTCTCCCCTCAGCCTCCTCTTCTCCAGGCTAAACAGTCCCAGTTCCCTCAGCCGCTCCTCATCAGACTTGCGCTCCAGGCCCTTCACCAGCTTCGTTGCCCTCCTCTGGACACGCTCCAGCACATCCATGTCCTTCTTGTAGTGAGGGGCCCAAAACTGAACACAGTATTCCAGGTGCGGCCTCACCAGTGCCCAGTACAGGGGCACAATCACCTCCCTGCTCCTGCTGGCCACACTATTTCTGATACAGGCCAGGATGCTGTTGGCCTTCTTGGCCACCTGGGCACACTGCTGGCTCATGTTCAGCCGGCTGTCAACCAGCACCCCCAGGTCCTTTTCCTCTGGGCAGCTTTCCAGCCACTCTTCCCCAAGCCTGTAGCGTTGCCTGGGGTTGTTGTGGCCAAAGTGCAGGACCCAGCACTTGGCCTTGTTGAACCTCATACAGTTAGCCTCAGCCCATCGATCCAGCCTGTCCAGGTCCCTCTGCAGCGCCTTCCTACCGTCCAGCAGATCAACACTCCCGCCCAACTTGGTGTCGTCTGCAGACTTACTGAGGGAGCGCTCGATCCCCTCGTCCAGATCATTGATAAAGATATTGAACAGGACCGGCCCCAGTACTGAGCCCTGGGGAACACCGCTCGTGACCGGTCGCCAACTGGATTTAACTCCATTCACCACAACTCTCTGGGCCCGGACGTCCAGCCAGTTTTTTACCCAGCGAAGAGTGCACCTGTCTAGGCCGTGAGCCGCCAGCTTCTCTAGGAGAATGCTGTGGGAGACAGTGTCAAAGGCTTTACTGAAGTCCAGGCAGACCACATCCACAGCCTTTCCCTCATCCACCAGGCGGGTCACCTGGTCATAGAAGGAGATCAGGTTGGTCAAGCACGACCTGCCTTCCATGAACCCGTGCTGACTGGGCCTGATCCCCTGGTTGTCCCGGACATGGCTCGTGAGCGCCCTCAAAACAAACCGCTCCATGATCTTCCCCGGCACCGAGGTCAGGCTGACCGGCCTGTAGTTCCCCGGATCCTCCTTCCGGCCCTTCTTGTAGATGGGCGTCACATTGGCAAGCCTCCAGTCGTCCGGGACCTCCCCCATTAACCAGGACTGATGGTAAATGATGGAGAGCGGCTCGGCAAGCTCCTCCGCCAGCTCCCTCAGTACCCTCGGGTGGATCCCATCTGGCCCCATAGACTTGTAAACGTCCAGGTGGCGTAGCAGGTCATTAACTTCTTCCTCTTGGATTATGGGGGGTTTATCCTGCTCGCTGTCCCTGTCTTCCAGCTCAGGGGGCTGAATACCCTGAGGATAACCACTCTGACTACTAAAGACTGAGGCAAAGAAGGCGTTGAGTACCTCAGCCTTTTCCTCGTCCTTGGTGGCAACGTTCCCCCCCGCATCCAATAGAGGATGGAGATTCTCCTTGGCTCTCCTTTTGTCATTAATATACTTGTTAAAGCATTTTTTGTTGTCTCTCACGACAGTGGCCAGATTGAGTTCTAGCTGGGCTTTTGCCTTTCTAATTTCCTCTCTGCACGACCTAACGAGATCCCTGTACTCTTCCTGAGTTGCCTGCCCCGTCTTCCACAAGTGATAAACTCTCCTTTTTTCCCTGAGTCCCAGCCAGAGCTCCCCGTTCAGCCAGGCCGGTCGCCTTCCCCGCCCATGCTTCTTAGGGCACATGGGGACAGCCTGCTCCTGCGCCTTTAAGACTTCCTTCTTGAAGAACGTCCAGCCTTCCTGGACCCCTTTGCCCTTCAGGACTGTCTCCCAAGGGACCCTCTCGACCAGTGTCCTGAGCAGGCCAAAGTCCGCCCTCCGGAAGTCCATGGTAGCGGTTTTGCTGGCCCCCCTCCTTACTTCACCAAGTATTGAGAAGTCTATCATTTCATGGTCGCTAAGACCAAGCCGGCCTCCGACCACCACATCTCCCACCAGTCCTTTTCTGTTTGTGAACAGCAGGTCAAGCGAGGCACCTCCCCTGGTAGGCTTGCTTACCAGCTGCGTCAGGAAGTTATCTTCCACACATTCCAGGAACCTCCTCGACTGTTTCCTCTCTGCCGTGTGGTATTTCCAGCAGACATCCAGAAAGTTGAAGTCCCCCACGAGAACAAGGGCTAACGACTGTGAGACTTCTGCGAGCCTCTTGTAGAATATTTCGTCTGCCTCCTCGTCCTGGCTAGGTGGTCTATAACAGACTCCCAGCAGGATATCTGCCTTGTTGGCCTTCCCCCTCATCCTTACCCACAAGCACTTGACCTCGTCATCACTATCATTGACTCTAGACAGTCGAAGCACTCCCTGACATACAGGGCTACCCCACTGCCTCTCCTTCCTCGCCTGTCCCTTCTGAAGAGCTTATAGCCATCCATTGCAGCACTCCAATCGTGAGACTCATCCCACCATGTTTCCGTGATGGCGACTAAGTCATAGCTACCCCGCTGCACAATGGCTTCCAGCTCCTCCTGTTTGCCGCCCATGCTGCGTGCATTGGCGTAGATGCACTTGAGCTGGGCTGCCGATTTCTCCCCCGACAATGGCGTGCGGTCCCTAGGCTCTTCTCTAGAGAGCCTGGTTTTATCCCCGTCCCCCTTCGAAACTAGTTTAAAGCCCTCTTGATGAGCCCCACCAACTCATACGCGAGAATCCTTTTCCCCCTGTGAGACAGCTGAACTCCGTCCGTCGCCAGCAGGCCCGGTGCCGTGGAAACCTCCCCCTGGTCAAAGAAGCCAAAATTCCGTCGATGGCACCAGCCCCTGAGCCACGTGTTGATCCGATGAGTTTTCCTGTTCCCTTCAGTATTCCTCCCTGCCACTAAAGGGATCTAGGAAAACACTACCTGTGCTCCCGATCCTCCCACCAGTCGCCCCAGTGCCCTGAAGTCCCTTTTGATCCCTTCGGGACTTCTCTCTGCAACCTCCTCACTGCCAGCCTGTATAACCAGTAGCGGGTAGTAATCGGAGGCCTGCACGAGACTGGGGAGCTTCCTAGTAATGTCCTTCACCCGGGCCCCAGGGAGGCAGCAGACTTCCCTGGGGGATGGGTCTGGCCGGCAAATTGGGCCCTCCGTCCCCCTCAGGAGGGAATCACCTATGACAATTACCCTCCTTTTTTTCTTAGCGAAGGCAGTCGTAATTTGTGGGGCTGGCTGCCTCGCCTCGGGCAACCCCCTGGTATGGCCTTCATCTGCGTCCTCGTTTGTCTGGCCCTCAAGTTCCAGAGCCCCATATCTGTTCTGTAAGGGCAACTGGGAAGGTTGAGGTGAGGGAGGCCGGGCGGGGGTTCGCCTGGCACCCCGAGCAGGGACCTGTGTCCATTCCCCCCCATCGCCTGGGTCCCCTCCTTCTGCCTGGCGGCAAGAGGGCAGGGGATCCTCCGCTTCTTGTGGAGCCTCCACTTGCTGCCCTTGCCTCAGGGATGGTAGGGTACGGCTCCACCAATCTATCTCCCTCTCGCACTCCCCAATACTCCTTAACCTTTCCACTTCCTCCTTCAGCTCTGCCACCAGGCTGAGCAGATCATCCACCTGGTCGCAGCGCACACAGGCGTCGTCTCTGCTGCCCTCCTGTACCAGGGACAGCCTCAGGCACTCCCTGCATCCGGAGACCTGGGCAGATGTGTGTTTGCGTAGGGGGTCCGTCTGGGTTGCCACGTTTCTCCTGGCGATGGCTTTCGGCCGAGTGGAAACCATGGCCAGGTCCTCTTCTGGGAGGGCGACGACCACGAGTTGAGCTAGCCTCTAGAGCCTGGAGGGGGGCTGCGCCCTGCTCGCACGCCCTGCCGGCATGAACTGCAGCGCCAACTGCCGCGCCACGCCCTTCTGACGCGCCACGCCCTTCTGACGCGCCACGCCCTGTTTGCCTGCCCTATTCACTGCGCCCCAGGTCGCTCACGCTCCCTGGGGGCTGCTCTTGTATCTGAGGGGGTTTGGCCGCCGTCCCTCCTGTCCCCGCCCACGCTGAGTCAGAGCTGCCGCTCCTCAGGAGCTCGCTCCTCCGGCTCGGGGGAGGGGGCCTGGGGCACCCTCTCGCTCCCTGCGCTTTTGCCTTCGCGGTTTTTGCCGTGGTTTTGCTGCTTCAGGAAGGGTCCCCCGGCGCGATCCTCCGCTCCGGAGCCCTTCGCCTCGGTGGCTTATGACAGATGGAGCCCAAAGTCGTGGACTAAATGAACTCAATGGACATTTTAGAGGGATAGTCCATAGACTAAGGGAATGATATCTGTGTGTGCATATATATATATGTATATATAAAAAGAAAGATAGTGGTGATTAATTGAAATGTATCAAAAAATGTGAGACCTAAGCACAACGTAAATGGTATGGAATAAGGGGTGGATACTGTCCTGGTTTCGGCTGGGATAGGGTTAAATTTCTTCCTAGTGCTGTGTTTTGGATTTAGTATGAGGAGAATGTTGATAACACACTGATGTTTTCAGTTGTTGCTAAGTGCCCTCCTAGTCCAAGGACAGCTCCCATGCCTACTGACTGAGCTAGGTACACAAGATGGGAGGGAACATAATCAGGACAGCCAGCCCAGCTGGCCAATGGGGTATTCCATACCATGTGACGTCATGCTCAGTATATGAATGGGAGGCGTGATCCAGGAAGTAGCGATCGCTACTTGGTTATCGGTCAGCGTGGGTGGTGAGCAATTGCATTGTGCATCACTCATTTTGTATATTCTATCATTATTTATTATCATTATTTTCCCTTTTCTGTTCTATTAAACTGTCTTTATCTCAACCCACGAGTTTTTCTCACTCTTACCCTTCTGATTCTCTCCCTGTCCCACTGGGGGGGTGGGGGGAGTGAGCGAGCAGCTGCATGGTATTTGGCTGCCTGCCAGATTAAACCACGACAATAACAAATAGAACAAATTACTAAAACAATAAAAGAAGTATCTAGGATCTACAGCAGGTCGATCTACATGATGTAATATTTCATTAACATAATTAGAAGCAGATTTATAATAACTTAATTTTCCACCTTCTTTTGTCTAAAGGAGACCAGAGATACTCTGCTGCTGCTTGCAGAAAGCTTGTGCCCTGGCTGGCAAAATGTCAGGTGAAATTAGACTATGCAATGCAGAAAATGTTATTTTAGATGTGATACACTCCCTTTAGAAATCTTGCTGATTACATACAGACTGTGTAATTATAGTCACTCATGAATTATACTTCATTAGAATGACAAAGTGTCGGCGTTGGTGAGAAATTTAACCCACCCAGTATTAAATGAATACAACTCAAGTACACTTTTAGGATCATCACCAGTTTAAAAAAAACAACACAGGGGGATGCTTAAGGTACATAATACATAATATAGTTTTATTTTTTCCCCACAGATTAAAATAACTCAGTATTTAAAGTATTTTCTCTTCTTTGGGAAGAGAAATCCTGTGAGTTTTAATATTTTCTGTTGACAAAGAAATGTAAAGGTTGCCATTAGATTTCCACTGGAAGCTTCCACTGTCTTGCCTTACGGTTGCATTCTTTTTCTTTTTTTCATATAAACCATGAGACATTTTAAGTCTGGCACACTTAATTTTCTAAGGAATTACACTAAAAGGAGAACTCTTATTAGATGTTAACCAACTGACCTATGCCTGATGATAGTTCTAAGTATTACAAATGCACAAGAAGATTCTTTCTTAACTTAAGAAAAAAGTATTTACCTATGGAGAACAGGAATAGTAAATAATGTTGGGGCTGATCCTGCCTTCATTGGGATCAAGAGCAAAATTCCAACTGATTTCTAACAGAAGCAATTTCAGATATAAGACTTTTCTTGCTACAAATTCAGTTTATATTTGAAGACTCCAGCAAAGAAAAGGCAGGTTCGTGTATGCCAGACTAGTCAAATCAGCCATATTTGCCAGTTTGGGCATATAAGGAATATACATAATATGAGTAGCAAACTCAGCCATGTAAATGAATCCAAACTGCACAAAACTTAGAAAGGAAAACGTTTGTTTTCTGTACAAATTATATAATTTCTTCTTATTAGTTGACATCAGAAAGTCTTTCACCTTGCCTTCCTCTGTTGAAAAGTTTTTGATTTATGGCTTCTATTTTAGGTCCTTTGTGACTCCTCACAAATGAGCAGATTTTGCATACTGTTCCAACATGCTCCCTCACAGGAAAACTGCTTCCCTTGCACAGAACACTAAAATTAAGTTGGGGAAAAAAAAAATCAGGAAAAAAAAAAGATCAATAATGACCTGATCATGCAAGTGCTCCTCATATGACATTTACTGGACAGTCACTGTAAACCTGGCTACTCACATGAGTGTTTAGAAGACTGGACCGCTTCACACCCGCCTTTCACTTCAAATTTGGATAACAAGGATAAATTT
Organism: Calonectris borealis; assembly: GCF_964195595.1. Lineage (NCBI taxonomy): Eukaryota > Metazoa > Chordata > Aves > Procellariiformes > Procellariidae > Calonectris > Calonectris borealis. Next base: position 55,150,252 of record NC_134351.1, on the reverse strand, counting down.
ATGGAATTAAGCTATCGAAAGTTCTTCTCAGCACAACAGTTGTATATTCCTCTACAGCTGCATATTTCTGTTTGGGCTTGATCATTTTTAGCCAATGTTTTGACCCATTTTACTTCTCCCCTTACGCTTATGCTGCTGCAAGGAATGGGAAGTAGTCTCTGAACACAACTCCTTCTATCAAACCTACATATCAGATTAGACTAGCAAGGCATAGGAACATAGCAGAAACTAGTGAGAATACATGATCTGTCAGTGTTAATTCTTTTTAATATTCTGCTTCACACCAGAGAGGATTTAATTGTTTCCTAAATGGCTCTAGGGCCTCTGAATGAGCAAACCTGTCTAACAGAACAGACATTTACTTGAAAGAATCTTTGTAATAAATATTGATCTATCATATCAGTAGATCATTCTGGAGACACAGCAATCACTCCTTGCCTAATTAAACTGTGCTAATATGAAAATGCAGGCCAAGCCCATAAGGCACAACAGATCTGCCAGTGTGTGAAAATGCCTGGAAGTCACAGGCCTCTTGGAAGACAGGCACTCAAACTCTGTCTGCATGCTAATGAACTCCACCAGATCCATACAGATGGAATTTAAATTCTCTTCCACAACTTCATCCTTAAAGTCTTCTAATTAACCCTCCGCCATGAGATAAGCAGCCATGCAGAGGCAGGGATGGCATAGCAGAGGTGCCAAAGGGAAAGACTACTCCTTGCCATTTCTCTTCCCCCAGGATTTGAAGGTTGTGTCAGTCACTAAGCCAAGCTCTGAGGGGTAATCAAAATGTCATTTATTTCATCTCCCCATGGCATTTTAACTTTTACCCTGTAAGCATTTCTGGATTTAGGACTGGCAAAAAGGTTTTAATAATCACAAAGCACACATTTCCACAGACACGCAGCAGCACTTAAAAGCGTTTCAGTCCCACTTGACATGAAGCTTTGTTAGAGATGGCAGACAATATTTCACCAGCTTGGCTTATGCTGTGCACAAACACTCAGCTTCCTACAGGGGTTTAGGTCTAATGGAAGTCAGCTGATTTATAGCCAAACTAGCAAGGAAACCATCCGAGAGAACTGCTGGGATTTATTTCAAGTGGTGCCACAGCAACTCAGCAGTGCTGCATTTCATTTTATGTGGAACCCTGTTACAAACTATAACCAATTCCCTCAAACTATCTATAGATGGGATCTAGAAAATTGCAATTCTTCAACAGCACTCCAATGTTGCCCTAATATATAATGGGATATATCAAAAGGTTTTGCCCATGCAGATGTATGCAGGTGTTCAGTTTCATAAAATGGTCCTCACTTTTTTTTTTTTTTTTTAAATACAACTCAGAAATCTGAAGGAGTTACACAAATTGGTGAATGGCTAATCTCAGCTTTTCACCTTTTGTGTTATTTTCAAATCAAGTTGAGTGATCCCTGTAGTGATTACTTTCTAACATCTGGCTGGTGGCTTATTTGAAGAGAGTTGGTGGCCTCATTTTGAATTCTAATGAAGACCACGCCACATAAATCACTGACATTAGATTCCCCACTGGCACACTTGGCAGAGCAGTCCTTGATGGGAAGCTGAAGCAAGACAAAAAAAATTAAATGTCATTACATCTCTGCAACTGAATAATCCAGATCAAGGCTTGTCCACAACATCTGTGTTTGACAGTCTTTATGTAGCTGAGGGGCAAAGTTAAGAACTAAACTTTAGGTCTCTTGATTTAGGATATATCATGTGTTCTACAGTCACTTAGAAAGACATGAATTTTTTTGCCATCCCTAAGAAAGGCAAAAGGCCACACTGGGATTTAACTTGTATGAACAAGTATTTTTAGGTAGACAATACTGAAATGCTTTGTCAAACTACATGCTACTGTATTCTTATATTCCTAACAGACAGTCATACCACAGACTGAGACAGGGGGAAAAACTGAGATATACTAAACTTGACAAGTGAGTCAGAGTCTACTTGCTTAGGTCTCAGATCTTTTATTTCATGCTGTGCTCTAAATTCAGCAAGGGAGAGGAGGCACTACTATACATCTTGGTGTGGTTATATTGCAGCTTCAAAACAGGGGAAGCTCAGGTCTGATAAAGGCATTCTGACAATACAGAGAATACATGATCTGTAAGGCTGGTTTAACAAGTATTTCCTCAGATATATCTACAGCATGCATTAATTTATGCACAAATATAGCCATATGTATAATGGTCTTGCTTTTTTCCCTACTGGCTCTGCAGAGTTAATGTAATGTTAAGCATTTTCATAAATGATCGCTGTCTGTGGTCTTCAAACTGTGAGAGCTCTCGCCCTGCCTGAGCTATATTCTGCTTCTATGAGAGGTCTGAAGTTTGCTGAGCTCATTTCACATTGAGGGATTCATCCTTCAAAGTCAACAGATCTGAATTGTCTGAAATTTAAACTCCAAGCAAGATCTCAGAGCAAAATAGAAACATATGTATCACATTAAGTACTATGACCTAAAAACAGTAGAGAAGTATTTATACTGGTTTTAGTATGTGCTCTTTTACTGCACAGCAATGAGTATGGGCTTTGAGAATGCCATCTACTGGCAAAAAAGCATGAGTGAGCATAATTCCATGGCAGGCTGTTTCCAAAAAAGGGAAAGGGTAAGAAAACATGATGTGGGTTGTTAGTTTGTTGGGTTTTGGTGGTTTTTTTTTTTAAATTGCTCATTTCATGTTTTTTTTAAATCAAGTAGTTGTAACTCCATGATATGATGCTGAATTTTATGTAGAAACTTTGCTGGGAACGAGTTTTGAACCTGATTACTATTATTACAAATTAATTTTGTACCAGAAAAGGGTAATGTATGAAAATAGTAACAATTTAAAAGACATCAGAGATAATGAGAAAATATTAATAGAGCTGCAAGACTGAGATTCCTTTTACTTTCCTATGATGCCTCTTATTTCACAGAATCTCAAAAAATAACTCTCAAGACTTCTTTAAATATTTGGTGAGAATATTCAGTGTCTAAACCTTTGACACTAAAATCTGAAAAAGCATCAAACTCAGCAGTGAAACTGTTGCTGTCAGCTATAGCAACCCTGATTCCAAGATTTACACAGCCAATTCGTGATTTGATCACAAATAGTCACCTTGGTGGAGAATATCTGTCCTATTAACTCCACTTACAAAGCAATAACTGTTGTCATAGCACTATGGCAAGGCAGAAAGGCAGATCCACTTAAGCTGTATCTCTGCTGGTTTGAAAACATTTTATATTTTTTTTGCAACTATTGATGAGATTTTTTATTGTGTCCAGTCCACACCTAGCCAACAACTAGGTTACCTAGACTATCTGATGAAAAACAGTTGGCCTAATATTGAACCAATATTCTCTGAGAGTGTCCCATCTTTGCAAGTAACAGATATGGAGTAATATTTGGTGAGGAGTACATTACTAATATTTGGTGGGAGAATATTACAGGGAGTAATATTTGGTGGGTTTCAGAAAGGACTTTGGTCTAAATCTAATCTGATCACTGCCTAAATTAAAGTAACAATCACTGACAGAGAGACAGCAATCTGCTCAAAAGGAAGACCAAAAAAAAAGTTGGAAGTGCCAGAAGTAGCCTCCAACGTATTTAATAGCAGAGTGAAGCCAGGAGTAGTAGTAGACAACTACAAAACATCATTTGGGAGCAAAGACATCCCTGACCACAGCTTTTTCTAAACTCATCTCTTAAAAAAGTAAAAATTCCTTTGTTGTTAGCTGCAGTGTGGTTCCAAGAAAGGGGGCAAGCCTGGAAGTGCCAGTACTGACAAGGTACCATTCACATTTTACCACTAAATCACCTTGACTTACCGTGACATATAGGAAGACTGCAGGAGGAACAGCAACAGGGAAAGGAAGAAGAAGAAGTGTCATCTAGGATGAACACAAGCTTCTCTGTAAGTCTTGAAAACATCTACTAATATCAAAACTCAGCATTTCACTCATTTTAGGAAAGCAGAAGGGAATAGGATACAACTTCTAAAATAAGCTGAAGAAATAAAAAAATAAATCAGGAAAAAGGGAAAAATAGTTTCGGATGTCATTGTCACAGAATAAAGTCTTTGATCTATGCTTTGTCCATGCAAAAACTGCCCTTGCAGAGACACCAAAGCTGTCTCTGAAACATGGCAGTAGAGCCCTGCCAACACAGTGCTGTGGCAAAGCTAAATACTGATGTGATGAGGAAGATAATCCCTCCTGATGGTCTTCTGAGAGACCCCATCACTGATGTGATCATTCTGCTCCCAGGAACTGAAGTCTGGGGCTGCACTGTCCTGGGTAGAGGTACCAGCTCATCTGGTGCTGGTAGGGTAGCTCTACATAGGGCTGCCTTGCACCACTACTCTTTCACTTCTGATAGCGAAAAAAAAGCTTTTAGAGTGGCCCCTTCTTTTAGTCATCCCTGCTTTTTTGTGACTACAAGTCAAGACAAGAAGGGAGAAAGTGTTACCATGGCAGGACTGAACATTGCCCTGGGCTGAACACACCACACTAGCTACCACATCCCTGGAAAGCAGCAGGCACTGTGTTAAAAACTCATTTGACTCTCAGAGTACTTCGGAAGGCCTGAAAAGCACAGGAGGACACAGGTAATTTCATAGATGCCCAGCTGTGTCCAACATCAGCAGGGAAAAAGAATCAAGTTCAGAATGGACTGAACATTAGAAGAACATCAACTCTGCAAATCTATAACATGCTGTGCAAAAATAAAAAAAGTAGAGACCTGTAAAACAAATTAAATCTCTACGTTTCTTCCATATTCTCTGCAAGAAACTGATTCCTTGGCCTGGAATTTGCTTTTAGTTTAAACTAATTTAATTACAGAGGGAGCACACAGGCCATGAAACAACCCAGAGGTCAAAACTACACCTTTTTAGGTAAGTACGGCTCTAAAGAATGATTGTATTATACTGTTCAATGGACTGAAGAGTAAGTCCTTTGTTTAAGGAAATCGGAATGCTTTGCATCTCCTCTTTCCTATGATTACTGTCAATAAATGGTTGTGGAGTACCCATATCCATTAGCATAGCCCAGTAAATGGGTTTCCCCCACTGTAGCAAGGCAACAGCTCCTCTTAACAGATTAATACAATCAGATCCTCCTGTTCAACATGAAATGAGAATGTCAGCAAGGTCTCCTTCCACATCATAATCCTCTACAAATTGTAATTCCTATTGTAATTACAGGCTTTAATAGGTATAGAGGGTTGTTAGGTGCAGAGCAACTATTCCCACTAGGAACTCTTCAGGAATACAATTGGTGCAGCCAAACTATTTATGCATTTGAGACAGTGCTGTGATCAAAGGATCCTATCCTTACTTCTAAAGAGTCACTTAAATAATACATCATCTCCATTTGGATTTCTTTTTGGTGACTTCTGTGTCTTCCATGTGTTCTGTTGAAAGGTGGTTTGATTTTCATTTGATCCAGCAATTCACATTGTAGGGCACAATAAAAAACAAACAAAAGACCATTTCAAGCTTTTATATATATAGTGGATTGAAATATAAGAAGAATGGCATTCTGTAATGCAATTATTGAAAAAGTGGACAGAAAGTTTAAAACTTACAAAGTTGTTAGGAAATGTTAAATGTACAAAAACCTAATTAGTATTGAAAAATATTTAAATATTCCAAGTCTAATGAACTTTTAGAATCTGAGCTCTTGACCCATGAGTTTTCTTGCTTTTTGCTCTTTCTAGTCTCTCGGGGGGGATGCGAGCAGCTGTGCAGGTGCTTGGCTGCTGGCCAGGGTCAGTCCACCACAAAGAGCTTACAAGACTCAGAAAATCTTATTTGTGACTCAAGACATGGGAGCTGAAGCTGGGATCGGTCTTTTCGCCAGAAGAGCTACAGAACTGCCATAAAATTGGGAGAGCTTCCAAAGGCTGCCTAGCTAGGCAAAGGGGAGTTGACTTCCAGGTGAAAGTCTCCATAGCTCATTAGAGTTACTCAGAGATTACACAGTCTAAGATTATACCAGTAAGAACTTGGTTTACCTCCTTGGAAGGGTTTTATTTTTGGGGTTTTTTTTTGTGGGTTTTTTTGTTTGCTTGTTTTTTAAATAAAACCCTAAGCTTCCCACAGTTCTGATAGGCAGAATCTCCCACATATAGCTATGCAGGAGACGGGGACATAGGGACACAGGAGAGTGACTCATCTCACCATTATAGACAAGCTCTCAAGTACCAAAGTACATAAAGTTGCAACATCAAAATAATACTGAAATTCACACAAATTCATTTCTGAATACAATACTTAGTTATTATTTTTATATAATTTTAACTTAATTTTGTCTTTTATCAGCAACTGGTTTTGAATCATAAACAGACTAATTCCAACCAGTAGAACAGCCAGGAACCAGAAAAGTCATGTCCTTACATTTATGAGTCTATGCTGCACACACAGACCCCACACAGACAGCATGCAAACCCAGGTCATCAGGAGCACTGGCTTTTCTTCTCAACTCTAGGAACAGATTGCAACCAGCGACTACAAGCCAAAAGTACCCATCATGTCTTTTTGGTGGGACCATCTGAGGGTTTGATGCAAAAGCATGGGTCTCTGTTACAGAACTATTCAGCTTTCTATTTGTGACTATTACTGACTAAAGTGCATATCTTCCCTACCTACTCATACGGACTATGAGGTACTACAGGATACTCCCAGCAGTCTACAGACAGGAGCACCTGGATCTGCAGCCAGCACTAATGCATCTCTTGCAATGCTTTCTGCATTTGTCTCTACAAGATAGATGACGGCTGGAGCTCCCCATGCTGTTGTGAGGTTGATGGCAGCAGTTACAGTGGCACCTCTCACGCTACATTTGGCAACAGGAATGAACACGTGCTCCCCATTACACTCAGTCTAGAGACAAGGAGTGTCTAAACTCTTCTTCCCAGCGAAGGCTGGGTCTGGTCCTATTACTGAATACAATGGTAGGCAAATCACTGCGAATAAAGCACCATTTTTATCTGGCAAGAAATATAAGTTAAAATTTTCCCTTTGTCCCTCCTTATGTGAAAATTTGGTCCTTGTTCTACCTTAAAAATACTAGATAATATTTCCTCTAATTTTTAAGGCTTGATCCAAAGCCCAATCCAGTTATTTCAGTGGCCTTTGGATCAAGTCTTTTCTCATAATAAAGTCCAATTACAAACATTTAATATTTCTCTCAAGTCATTGATAAATAGTACCAGAAAGTAACAGAAAATTCAGCAAATTAAAAAAGATAAATCCTAGAAAGAAAAACAGACATCTGAGAAAAATGTTGCCCATGACAACCAGAAACTAGATGAAAAAAATGGCAATTCTGTTCTAGTTACACATTTATTATAAATTCATGATGGAAGAGAGAGAGGTAGGTCACCTGTAAATGATACTGGGCAAGGGTCAAAAATAAAATATTGTTTACATCTTCAGTTTCAGACATCCAACATAGACAAAATGTTAGCAAACAAAGATTGAGGAGTCTTGTAAGGGACAAATTAAGAAGTATAATTCTGCAAGTATCTGTTAAATAACCCTTAACAAAATAAACCTCGTGAATATACAATTAGATATGCTGAATTATTCTTCTAATAAAAAGGAATGGCGATCAAATTTCATACTGGAGTTAAAATTCTATTGTTATTTACCACTAACTTAATCCCATGCCTCTGATAACTGCCTCACACAGGTCAAAAACCTGTTCCCATAAAATATGGGCTATTCTAAGACAACTGAACTCATTGTATGTACTTGTGATACAAGGCATTTCAAAATAACCTCTGAGTCATTTTGCTGATTCATGCTAACAGCTTAGCATCAGCAGGTACTGGTGTTTTGGCAGTAATGTAAATTCATGCTAATTTTCTTTGAGATCATTCCTAAAAAAAGCAGAAATGGAAGTCAGTGCCAGAATGATTGTCACACAAGCGCAATAATTTATTAGCTGAAAAAAGATAAAGTCACTTATGATCCCATCTCTGGAATTTTTATTAGTACTAAGAAATGAAAGCTTTGACAATTCATGTATCCAAATGTATAGGCTATTGCACTGTAATCCTTCCTGAGCCACTAAAAATCCTAGCATCTCACACAAAAAAAAAAAAAAGCTTGCGAGTGGATGAGAGTGCTACATGTGCTCCCCTGCCAATTGTCCTTGTGAGGACACCCGGGCTCCCCCCGCCTCGGCACCACTGGGCAGCCCCACCACTGCAACCTTGCACCGCTCACAGCAACGCCCTGCAGGGACACCAATCACAGCCACAGCAGCATGAGTCAACTCAATTCCCTATTCAAGTCCTATTCTGTCTCCATTTTCTTTCTGCCAAGACAGAAATACTTTAAGACACAAAACAAGTCTGGTAGCCAACTAAAATTAACCTCTCCCAACATATAATGAGCCAAAAACATACCATCATACAATCATAGAATCATTTAGGTTGTAAAAGACCCTTAAGATCATCAAGTCCAACCGCAAACCTAACACTGCCAAGTCCACCACTAAACCATGTCCCTAAGCACCACGTCTACGTGTCTTTTAAATACCTCCAGGGATGGTGACTCAACCACTTCCCTGGGCAGCCTGTTCCAAGGCTTGAAAACCCTTTCGGTGAAGAAATTCTTCCTAATATCCAATCTAAACCTCCCCTGGCACAACTTGAGGCCATTTCCTCTCGTCCTATCACTTGCTACTTGGGAGAAGAGACCAACACCCACCTCGCTACAACCTCCTTTCAGGTAGAAAGCGATAGGGTCTCCCCTGAGCCTCCTCTTCTCCAGGCTAAACCACCCCAGTTCCCTCAGCCGCTCCTCATCAGACTTGTGCTCCAGACCCTTCCCCAGCTTCGTTGCCCTTCTCTGGACACACTCCAGCACCTCAATGTCCTTCTTGTAGTGAGGGGCCCAGAACTGAACACAGTATTTGAGGTGTGGCCTCACCAGTGCCGAGTACAGGGGCACAATCACCTCCCTACTCCTGCTGGCCACACCATTCCTAATACAGGCCAGGATGCCATTGGCCTTCTTGGCCACCTGGGCACACTGCCGGCTCATGTTCAGTCGGCTGTCAACCAGCACCCCCAGGTCCTTTTCCTCCAGGCAGCTTTCCAGCCACTCTTCCCCAAGCCTGTAGCGTTGCATGGGGTTGTTGTGACCCAAGTGCAGGACCCGACACTTGGCCTTGTTGAACCTCATACAGTTGGCCTCGGCCCATCGATCCAGCCTGTCCAGGTCCCTCTGCAGAGCCTTCCTACCCTCCAGCAGATCAACACTCCCGCCCAGCTTGGTGTCGTCTGCAAACTTACTGAGGGAGCACTCGATCCCCTCATCCAGATCGTTGATAAAGATATTGAACAGGACCGGCCCCAGTACTGAGCCCTGGGGAACACCGCTTGTGACCGGCCGCCAACTGGATTTAACTCCATTCACCACAACTCTTTGGGCCCGGCCAGCCAGCCAGTTTTTTACCCAGCGAAGAGTACCCCCGTCCAAGCCATGAGCAGCCAGCTTCTCCAGGAGAATCCTGTGGGAAAAGGTGTCAAAGGCTTTACTGAAGTCCAGGTAGACCACATCCACAGCCTTTCCCTCATCCACTAAGCGGGTCACCTCATCATAGAAGGAGATCAGGTTAGTCAAGCAGGATCTGCCTTTCATAAACCCATGCTGACTGGGCCTGATCACCTGGGTGTCCTGTACGTGCCACGTGATGGCTCTCAAGATGATCTGCTCCATAACCTTCCCCGGCACCGAGGTCAGACTGACAGGCCTGTAGTTCCCCAGATCCTCCTTCCGGCCCTTCTTGTAGATGGGCGTCACATTTGCTAACCTCCAGTCAACTGGGACCTCTACGATTAGCCAGGACTGCTCATAAATGACTCCACTCAATAGCTATTCCAGCTATCACAGTCTCTAATAGATGTAGAATCATATTTATAGGTTGCCCGTAAATGTGCATACCAGACTACTTGAGTTTTTAAGCTGAATTAATTCCTAGGTGCTTAGTGATTGTGCTCAAATACCGGTTGAGAAATCTGGCCTTGACTTCTTAGCTCTTTTTTTTGTGTCTTTCATTTTAAGTGATAAGTTTTGCTCAAGTACCTATGTCCTCTTACTTGACGAATTTTGATTAACTGCAGTTTTCAGTAAGATAGCACTAAAACCATGCCCTTTAGGATTTTATCAGCAACTCCATGAGCTCATATTGCAAGCTACTAGGCGTGATATTAACTGGGTGTAGATCTGCTTTGACAAAAGCAATAGGACTCTACAGCATTTTGGCAAACTATGGAGTTATGTGTATTGATGACCAAAATTCCCAGATACTAACAATCCTTAATTGTAACTTTTGAAATGGTAACTTTCAGAATGAATGCTGTTAAGGCTTTTTGGGGTAATGACAGTTTCAAAGAACAACGACCTTCTCTAGGAAGCCCGAAGGAGGCAAGCCCACTGCCGCTGCTGAGGCAAGCAGCTGCCGAGGGGACACCAAACACATCTTGCACTTTGCCAAGGTCCTCCCTGGCCACATGCAGGCTGATGAAAATAAAGTCTTGGGCACAGGTAAAGAAGGACTCACTTAAGTCAGTGCAGTCACCGACCGCTGACTTATGGGCAACAGGAGACCTTCTGGTACTGATCAGATAGGAAACATGCCTTCCACAGATACATGTTCTTCATAACAACAGGACAAAATACAAAGTAGCCACAGTGCATTGCTTGAGCAGTATTTCTTAGAAGATTTGGGGTGACTAGATACTGCACAGCTATTGAAATAAAACAGATTCTAATCTAAACAAGGACTTGAATACACACCAATGAAACAGTCAAGTGTCCCCAGGTGGAAGCTGAGGGACAAAACGGCAGGTGTGGAAGTCTTGCAGAAGGGCCCTCAATGGCTTCATCCACACACAAAATCCTTTTACTTGGTCTTTTGTGAAGCAGGATATTCAGCTTTATGCAACTGAAACTTTTTTTTTTTTTAATTAAGATTGGTAGCAACAGCTGCAATTTCAACAGAGCTCTTTCCAAAACTCTCCACATGCTCTGCCTCACTACCAGATACACAGTTTCCAGCACATACATGTTACAACTCATTGTTTGAATTTTTTGTCCTCGTGAAGTTAACATAAGATGGAAGTTATCATCAGTACATGACAGAGAAAACAGAGGCAAGCACTGGAGTACCCATTTTAAGTCATGTTGCCTCTTGTCTTGGCAACCAGTTAATAAGCTCTGTTACTCATTTTTCACCAGCACCTGACAACAACATCTCTGCAAGATTTGGTATTATTAAGGAGTCTGCTAACTCAGCTGCTTTACAAGGTATCAGAAAAGATCTGCTGGCATTTCCATTCTGAATCCTATTTTTCAGGGAATCGTAAATCATCCATAAATTGCCCAGCAGCTAAATATACGATGCACAAATACCACTGTGACAATCCATTCCCTTGATAAGAGCACAAAAAGAGTGTTGGGATCCGGTCATGCTCCCTGCAATATCAATATGTACATTGCTATTCACTACACATGGAGAAGGATTAGACCTCAAATTCCTCAAGCGAAAACACACAAATGCTTTGACAGACATTCTCTTGCATGTCTCTCCTTCGACAGTGCAGGCATATGGCATGGGGACAGGGTTGGCCCTGTTTCCTCCAAGCTTCCTTTTGGAGAAAGAGTCCTACCCTTTACATTGCTGCTGCGTGTATCCTCAAGCTGCTTTGAGAAGCATACAAGCATGTACTGAATTGGCACTGCAATTACCATAATTAAACATTATAATCAAAAAGGCTTCAGCCAGTAGTCAGACCTCACTATACTAAGAGCTGTGCAGACACACTAAATGACTCTACCCTTCCTCAAGAGTAAACTGTCCCTATGTTTGAGTCGCACAGAGTTCAGTCTCAAAAGATTGAAAAAAAGGTTGTTTAATTAAATCCCACAGACTATCCCATCATCTTGGATGAATACTTTCCTTGGACAAGAGGTCACCTAGTTACCCAAATTCCAGAGAATTTCTGAGTTTGGGACCATAAGAGAATGCATACTTACAATCATCTCTTTAGTATAAATGTTGCCAGTTTCCCTGGTTAAACACTCAAAATTCAACATTTGTTGAACAGAAATCAAACATTCTGAAATTTTATTACCAAATGGCAAGAAAAAACTCTCCTTCCTATCAAACAGTAGAGAAGACACAACGGAGCCTCATGCAGATTCAACATCAGAGAACCACAGAGAGACTAGAGAGACTAAAATATTGTCATCTGATCTATACAGTGGGATTCTGAAGGTGTCAATGGGCTTCTCCACAAAATTTGAGAAATTAAATTGGTCAAGAGGGCTAGCTTTATTCCTGGATGTTCCCCCTTTCCTGGTTTCAGGCTCCCTTAATGCTCTTTCAACATAGATTTTGGGAGCTTATTGTTTAAAGATTGAACAGTGCTGAAAAACACATTCATTACTGCTTGTCATAGAGATGTTGATGAATTCCAGTCACATGCAATTAAGCTGCAATTCAACACAATGACAGACTAAATAGGCAAGTCTAGACAAACAAGAAAAAATCAACCAAAAATACAATTCCTAGAGAAAAATTCCTAGAGGATTCTATAATCTTTCTGTTGAAAAGAGGTGCACAATCTTATTTCATTTATCATATGAAAGCAGAGTATTTGCTTTATTTTAATTCATGCAATGCTATCAAGACATATCATCTAAACAAGACAACAAAAAAAACCTAGACACACTGGAATATTTTTGCTAAACAAGAAGCACAAGATCTTTTTTTTCCTGAAGTTTTAAAATAAATCACATACATGTTAAAAATGAGGTGCACTGCGTATTGCATTCCTTAAAGATAAATTCTGCTAATTTCATTTATCAGAATACCCTCTCCGTAAAATGAGGCAACTGATGTCACTGAGAAGTTGAATTGGCTTCATGACATTTAAATTGAAATGAAAGATATGTATTCTAGGCCTGAGTTTACTTATATGTAATTCAGGAACTACATGCCTTGACCCTAAATCTTCACACTGAGTATTCTTGTATTGGTTCTGTTGTTTTACAAACCAGGGGAAGAATCATAGAGGTGTATTTTTTTCTTAAATCTGGCAATGTTTTACTCTTTATAGATATGGGGAGATATGACAAAATCTGCTATAATCTATGCTGCAAGAGGAAGAATTAGTTACACAAGACATTTTGGTACATTATTCAAGACCATCAGGTCAATGCTGTCATGCTAGCAAGACGTCAGGATCTCTTTGTCAACGGTGTATAGCAACTGACCCTAGGAATGTGATGCAGTAGTATGATACAACATTTCATAGCTCTTTTCACCAAACTTAAGAGATGTTCCTGAAGCTAGAATTTATAACATTCATCAATACTAGGTTGTACTAGTCAATGTGCACATGGCCACAATAATTTCACCAATGAAAGCAACCTATACTCCTTGGAGAAGGCTATATATTTTTATATGAAAACCAAGATTAATTTCACACATACTCACTCAGCATTTGTGTTAAAGTAATGAGATGTTAGAAAACTTACCAAACACTTGATTCCCATGCACTCAGAATAAAATCAAATTTTACACTTCACAAAATTGTTGGGTTTTTTTATTTATTTTATGAATCCTCTAAAGGAAGGACAGGCTTGAAGAAAAGGCAGCAGAAGAGAAGATCTAGTCTCATGAGCCCTGTAAAATTCTAATTTCTTCATACAAGCCAAAGAAAGTTCCTGTGAGTCAAGGTAGACCCTCCACCCCTCAGCTTTTTCATACCAAGAAAGAGAAAAGTCCAAGCCCTTTTGGGACAAACATGGGGCTCGAGCCACACTCGTACAACAGCCGTGACACCATTTCTGGCTCTATCAAACTGTAGAGCTAACCTTTCAGGTTATTTTCTGCATGTGCTCTACCTACCACAGTGAGGAACAGCTTCAGTCTCCAGGACTACTAGATTTGTGCTACATGAACAAACTAACTGTTCAGTCAAAAAGTGAGTTTCACTTAACTTTAATGGGGCCCTAAAACTAACATCTACTGCCAAAGTAATCATGGTGAGATACATGAAGCTAACCTAAAAGGCTGATTATTTTAAAGTTTCAGACATTTCCTGTTGTCAGAAAGTTAAAACAAATTATAATTTTCAAGCCATATTTTAAAAGAAAGAAAAAAGTATTCATTGTAAAGAATCACAAATGAAAGTGGGCTGTCCAATACCTGAGTGTATTTATTAATTCTGCTCTTAAAAAAAACATACAAAACAAAACTTTTTCAAACACTCCCAAAAACTCACCTCGAATTTCAGGAGAGAATCGAGCTGAATGGCGAGACACAAAAAGTTTCAGTTCTTGATCCAAGTTGCATTCAATCACATTTGTGTCCCATGATCGGATTCCTAAAATTCAAAATGCAAAACACATCTAGCTTGATATATGAGCACTGGAAGTTTTAATTGATTATTTCTCCATTTACATTCATGTTATTTGCATATTTCTAAATTCCAAAACCAGCCTCTCTTCCTTTCAAGCCACGCAGCTATCCTTTGCAAAGTGCTGAGTGCCCAGAAGAAGCACTCTGGACAGGGATCAGTCACAAGCAAGAGGAAATCTGCCTTTCCAAAAGGTAACAATCCCTTAAGGCCCCTGCTTTAGGACTGCTGGTTCCCACATCCTAGTAGCCACATTACGAGAAGTTACTGATGTCCTGGAATTGACTTTAAAATAGCAATACACTGATTTATAAAACTGAACCACTCGGGGGATACGTTAGCCCTATTGCAAGACCATTGTATTTGTCCCCCCAAGAAAAAAAGACAGCATCACCTAGCATGTTGCAAATTAATATTTAAATACAAAGTATTAAATTGCTGACTTCTTCATTCAAAAGCTTTGAAGCATCCCATATTTTAAATTAAAATTTAAGTGATCTTTTGTTTATGAAATATCAAAATTCTAGTTTTGAGATTTTAAAATGCTACACTTGATCTTTTTTCTTTTAAAAAATAAACATCACATCTCTATTCCCTACTGTTTTTCCCTCCAGCTACTTAGAAAGTGAGACACTTGACACATATATGATCATAAAATGTATTATTCCAAAATATATTTTTAAGGATTGAAATTTGACCAGGGAAAAAAAAAATCACTGCAGCCAAAAGACAAATTTATAGTTTCCTACCATAAGATTTTGATGACTAAATTTAAAAAAAAAAAACAAACACAAAACCACAAAAAACCCACAACAAATTAACAGGAGAACATGTTTTAATCTTTTTTTATAGTTTTCTTGGGGTTTTTTGAAAATAATGAGCAGGCAGTTGCACTACTGGTAAGTCCAGGCACTGCTGCAATTTTGAACACCAACATTATAGTGATTTTTGTTTTTTTTCCTAAAGGAATATCATTAGACTTACACAAATTAGCTGGCAAAGGCAGAAGGGACTGCAGGTGAGGAAGTGTCTAGTGGCCCCTCCCCACATGCCTGACCATGTCTTTGCATGAAATTGTTGAGTTAAATCACTTTGGGGTTTGGTACCTTTGGGGTGGAGGAGATGCCTGAAGAGGTGCGTGGCCAACCCCTTACTATGAGACTAGCACTAACACTTCTGCTGGTAACTCTGTCAAGATTTCAGGCTGCAAACTTTACTGACAACGCTGCCTCTCATGCTTTACTCTCTTTCAAGGCAGCATAAATGTCAAGCCTCGCACTGGCAGAAGCCATGAGGAGGAGAAAGAGGGGGAAGAGCAGAGAAACCAGATCTGTGCTGCCAGTCTCCGATTGCAGCTCTGGGTAGGTTCTCCATGCAAATATGAACATCTGCATTTCAAGAGCCTGAAGCCTCTTCGGAGAGAATTCATCCAGGGCTTTTCCTTGTCAGCATCCCAGTCAAGGTAGGAGCATGCTTCTTACTGGGATATGCTACCAGCTATTAAGTAGCTGCCATTTGAAACTACATAAATTTGGAAATACAGTATCACCTGTGTGTTTCATAACCACTCAAGAGAAAAATAACTGAACTATAACCAGCCACCTCCACTTCCTGAATTATGCATCATTGTTCAGAGGCATAAGCAGTGAGTCTCTTCTGTAAGTCTCATTATTTTCATTTCTCAAAAATCTCTTGGCCATATGGTGCATTTTTGGAGCGTAGTTTTGGCAGACAAACACAGCTCAGCAGGCTTTAACATTTTCCAGGTGTTGGAATATCCGAGAGCAAGAAAGTAAAGATGATATAATACCACGCATGTACAGCACATATGAAAACTATGACTAGTAAACTGACATTGATCACAAAGCTGAAGTATGTTGAATGAATGAGTGCTGAACTTCAAGAAGCTAGAAGATAAACAGCTCACTGGCCTCTGACAGCAAGCTTGTGTGGGGAGACTACAAAGCTTTCCGGAGGTCAATTAAACAATATGGACTATGATTCAGTAATGCCACTAATGATAGGATCTGTCCACCATCCATCCCTAGCTGCTTTTGTTGTGAATCCAAATTTGCAGTAGGGTAAGATTCTGATTAGGCATAGTCAGACTGCTGAGCCAGGCAATGTCTAAAATACAGGACTCAATGTGAAATAAATAACAAAAAAAAAAAAAAGAAAAGCCTAGACATACCACGCACACAGTAGTCCTAGAAGCTGAAGTTGGGATTTGGATAGAATATCCCAAATCTGCAGCTGCATGATTCAGCATTCTGGATGCAAAAATTATGCATATACATTATAATGTAGTATAATGTATTGTATACATTATATAACCAAATCAGGTTTGGGTAGAACAGAGGTAATTCTGGAACTAAAATCCAAGGTCAATCCAATGATGTATGTCATTAACAGCATGGAAGTAACTACTGGAAGTATGACTGAACTGGAGCCATTTCTTTCTGTAGGCTTAGGAGTGCAATGTCACTAGACACAGGACTTATCAGACAGCAGACAGGGCACACCCAGTGGCATCTGCCAAATCAGTGGAAAAATCTTGAAGCATTCTCTTCACTCCCTCCTTCTTTTTTGGTGGACGGTGGGTTGGAGGATTGCCCCCTTAGCAAAGTGACATCCTAAATGTAATTATTGAAAATGCAGCTTGCCACACCATTCCCTCTTCATGATATATTAAGAAATGACTCTGCATTCCACCAGGTTGCGTAGCATCACGCCACTGATGTGTTATCAGCAGATGTTTTCTTTGACACATTGTGCTGCAGTTCAGCACATGAATCCACACTTTTCAGTGATGGTACTTAGGAGATGTACCAGAGAAGACAGTGAGGCAGTTATCAAGAACCCTAAACGCATTTAAGGCTCTGTTGAGAATAAAGGTTGAAAGAAGACATTTTTTCCAGACTACAGCATACTTTCCAATGAGAAAGAGATTAGTCAAGCCCATATTTGCCTCATACAGATAGAGCTTCAGACTCCCAGCATACTCATCCAGAACAATGCACCTCAAAATTTGATCAAGATTTTTTCCTAGCAGGCAAAATCCCAATCAGATTGTCTGACACCAGGAGCAGTGAGGTGATTTCTAATCCAAAATGATGAATAAAAAGGCCAAAGCAAAACTGTAAGTGGGTGTTATGCTTAGTGGCAAGAGGTAGCAGCAACAGAGCTATGCAGCAGCAACTGTACAATAGAAGCTTCAAGAAGAGACTGAAGGGCATTTCTTCAGAGGAAGGATGACATCAAATGTCTTGAGGGCATAAGTTTTATCCATTTGCTCTATAAATTTTAATAATTTAATTAAATGCAGCCAATTTACTTCTGACACAACCAAAAATTAGATAGCATTAGGAAAGTGCAACGCTAAAGAGGCTCTGAATGACAAAGCATCTGCCTCAGTAGTTCTCCCTAGGAGACAATGGTAGCAATAAAGATGAACAGGTCATGATGAAGCTGGTTAGCTGTGATGAGGCAGCCCTTTACCACAAACAGTCATGAAAAAAGAATCAAGAGACATAGCCAAGTAAAGCAACAATAGTTGAGAAAACAACAATAGAGACAAATGAAGTCCTAGCTGGACTGCTGAACCACACCTACATGGCAAGGCTGCTACCAATTCCCCTTTCCAAGGTCTCTTTCTCCCTTCTAACAATGGCAGGTTTCTGATATTTCTGCTTTCACCAGACAAATAGTGAGTCATAGCATCCCGTAGCTGGACAATAACGAGGCTGAGCACTCAGGTATTAGCCTTATTACCCATATCTTTTTCTTTATTGAAAAATATATGTGCATATAAAGCTTAGGTCCTGAAAAATTCTCCAGCCAAGAGAAAAGTCTCGTTGCTGAAAGTTAGACACAATAGGCACAGCTGCATTCCTGCTCAGGGAGTCTTTGCCACTGAGAAGGAAAACGCCACGAATCCCGCTTGTTTGGTTTCGCGGTGGGGGACAGGGGTTTGCTGGGGAACCGAGGGAAACGCCTTACAGCCGCCCCGCAGCCCGGCCGCCCCAGCCCCAGGCGCGGGTTTTTTTCGGCGGCGCGGACGCCCTTTGTCCGCTCCGTGCTGCCATAGGGACCGCAGTGCGGACTGCGCCACGCCCACCCGCCGCTGTCTCCGGGCAGACGGGCTCGGCGGCTCTGCGGGCGCTCGGCTCCTGCCGCAGCCCCAGCCCCTCCGCCCCAACAATGGTGAGGAGGGGGCTTGCCCCCTTCGCCCGCTGCTAGCGGCGGGGCAGACGCTCCTGGGGATGGACAGCGGGGCGCGGTACGCGCGGGCCGACTGCGGATCTTTGTGCGGGCGGCAGCAGGGAGCCGCCGCCGCCGGGCGCCGCATGGGGCCCGGCCCGCGGCCGCTGACCGCCGCGGGCGGCTCCCCGGCGCTCGCACCCAACGTGGGGGCTCCGAGTCCGGTGGGGCGGGAGGGGCGTGCGCGCAGACGGGACGACGAGCCCCTCGTGAAATAAAAAGAAGAAACCAGAGACCACGACTTCGCAGCTCATGTGTCTGTGCCGTGTGTGTGTGTCGCCCCGACCATGAGCAAGGGGCGGCCGGGCCCCCGCCCCGCCGGCCGAGCCCGGGCAGCGCCCCCGCTCGCCCCGCGCGGAAGGGGAAGAAAACGGGGAGCGGCTGCCTGCCCTCCGCGGCGCCCCGCCTGGCCGGGGGGCCTCGCCGCGGCCACTTCCGAGGGGAAGGCGTCGGCGGGGTGGGGGCTCCGGGGGGCTGCGGCGCTGCCTGCGGCGGACCCGCTCCCCTCCGCCTCACCTCGCTCGATGTTGGCGATAGCCCGCCGCAGGTGCTCCTCGGTCACCAGCTCGCCGATGACCACCAGCAGGTAAAATTTGCTGTCCAGGAAGCGGTGCGAGAGGCTGGGCGAGAGGGAGGTGGGGTTGGGGATGCTACAGGAGGGCTCCGAGTCCACTTCCACCACCACCACGGTGGCCATCGCGGGCGCCCCGCTCCGCCCCGCGGCTCCGGGGCGCTGGGGGGAGAAGAGCCACTCGGCGGCGGCTCCGCAGGAGGCAGGGAGTGAGGGCGGGCGAGGAGGCGGCGGCGCTTTTATACGGAGACGGTGCAGGGCAGGGACCTGGCGAGGAGGAGGAGGAGGAGGAGGAGGAGGAGGAGAAGGAGAAGGAGAAGAAGAAGGGGGGGGAGCCGGCGCATCCCCGCACCGCCACTTTTCCAGCATCCACAGCTGATGTCATCTGCGGCAAATCCTCCCCGCGGCGGCCTCCGGAAGCAGGAAGGACGCGGGGTGCAAACAATGCCCCGAGGGGCCGCCGCGAGGGAGGCCTCGGGGTGCGCCCCGGCCCGCCGCGTGATCCCTCTGTCCGTGCTGCCCCGGCCGGCACAGGTCCCGCGTCCCTCACACACACCCCCTTCCCCTGTGCCCTCCTGCTGTCTTACCCTGCTGGTTTGGTCATCCCATGTCCCTTGTTCCCCCAGGGCCTCACTCTGCTGGCTTGGCCATCTCCCACTCCCCAAGGCCCTCCCAGGGTCTCAGCCTTGAAGCATGGTGGCCGTGCCATGAGGAGCTGCAGATGATGCCCTGGCAGACCTGGTGAGCTCATCTAGGAGAGCCAGCATCAGGGCTCCAGCTGCACCCCTGATGCTGGATGAAAAAAGCAGCTCCACTGTCCAAGGCCAAGAGTCCAGTCTCCTGCATCTCACTGTAGCACTGCAGCAAAATTTGAGCCATATTTCCCCCCTCCCCCCAACTGGCAATCTAAATATTCTTGTTACCTTCTTTTTGTTTGAAAGCAGTTCACTTAATAAGATACTTCAAACATAGGCTTTCTGCACATATTCAAGGCCCGTAGATATATGACTTAGCACTGTTTCTGGACAAGCTGCTAAAACCCATACTCTGAAGGCTCCAGAAGTTCAAAGGGCTTTGGGTAACTAATTTTGACTGGGCTCAAACAACTCCAGGGAGCAATGGTATCAGAAAACATCTACAATTACCAAAACAAAGGCTTGATTCCTCTTCATTACCACGTAAAAGTTAGACATCTACTCCCTGATACTCAGAGACCCACTCAAGAGATAAATTCAATCACCTCCTAAAAGTGTTTTATCCTCCCCTAAAATGGGATAGAGCAGTCTGAGATAAATCAGCCTCTCTAAGATGTTCCTCTCACTTTACTGACAGAAGCCAGGCACTGGTTTACACTAAGCATCTTGTTTATATGCCTAAAGTAATGTGGGAGAAATCTCACTGTGACCTAGGAAAGGATATAAACTTTTATAGCCTGGTTTTTAAGATAACCTCTGGTCCCTGACTGAGAAGACACTTTCTGCGTGCAGCTCCTTCCAGTACTGACTGCTCAAATTCCCTGCCTGTTCCTCAGAAACACAGAGTACTTGCCTAGATGAACGAATACATCAGTCCTGTTTTCTTAGAATATGTACTTTGTTTCAGGGCACACTGGACTCATTCTAATTAACATGTCTTATTTGCCTAGAGGAACCCACAAAGATTGAAACCCCGTTGTTGTAGGTGCTGGTAAATGTTATATAATGTTATATAATGTTATATCTGCCTATAGCACCTAGTGTTTTTAATATGAATAGTTCTTCTGCATAAATACAGCATTGAGAGCCTTGACTGATATGGTGTGATATGTTTGGATGTTGCATCCAAAGTAGACTATTTTTCTGAGCTGTCGTTACACTGAAGGTTGTAGACTTGTGGACAAGCATTTTTACAGCCAGGTCAGGTGGCTGAGATGACACAGTGACAAAGAGCAGTCGTGCTCATTCTTCACTAGAGCTGACACTACTAATAGAACAAATGCAATGGCATAGATGCAGAAGAACTAGTAGCAGTTCTAAAGTTGGCGAGGTATTCATGGGTACAATGTTGCTCTTCAGGTACCCCCATTTGTCTGAGCCCAGCTATGACTTTGGTGTTTCTTTGCTGAGCCTGGCAGTTTCCATGAGATAGTGTAGATGTCTACCTAGAAATAATGTCCACTCCTCTGTGGCCATGTCCTATATGACCCCCACCCTAATAGTCTGTATTCTAATTATAGATACCCTCAAGACTTGCCACATGGTGCCCACTGGAGGAAGCCAGCTTCTGGCTTCTCCCACTGCAATACATAGCTTTGGGATATGCCTTTATTTCAATCACCAACAAGAGCATCTGGTCTCTGGAGTGTGGAAGGGGCTTTCCAAGGGGACTTGCTAACTGGTTGCAGAATAGACTGGTAGTGGTTCCCGGACATAAAGGTAAAACAATTACTTGCCTCACAAGCACAGCAGGTTAAATGCATTACTCTGAGAAATGCATGCCAGTATACAAAATGCATTATATGTGCTTTTTAGCACTTTCTTATTTTAAGAAAAAATGAATACATACATAACTGGAAAATTGCCTGTGGATTTGAAAAGTAAAAGGTGAAATGAATGTATTGTGTCAAAGAAGAAAACGCTTACATACAGGTAGGTAATACAGATATACTTGAAATAGCCTGCTGAGGTAGTCCTCTATTTTATATTGCTCTGTAAAAGAATATGCAGCTAGAACATGGTATGATAAAAGGTGAACTGTTACAATCAAACTGTATTGTGATGGGAGATGTTTCACACATTAAAACCCTAAGGACAAGAGGGTGCCTTTGGAAGAAAATGGTCTTGTGCTAAACTCTTTAAGGGACGCAGACCTCTGCCCTCATGTATTCACAAGCATATGCTGCTTCATCTGAGATGGAAGTCAGACAAGAAAAGATGCTTTAACCTCATGGATGTGTCTCTGAGAAAGCTGCAGGTTCCCAGCTCCATGGTCAGTGTTCATGCTATAATTTGCCCTGTTGGAGTCTCACTCCAGTAGTTTTGTTTGTCATCATCTTTCCGTATCTGGAAACCCGTTTTTATTCTGCAATATGGAGCATATCAACAGATCTGCTGCTGGGTGAAATGTGGAAATGTGCTGTATAAAGCTGACTCAGTGTCATGTGACCCTCAATGTTTGAAAGTGATACCAGCCTCCTAGCTGCAGCTAAATCACATAGATATGCCACTTCAGTAGAAAAAATAGCAAAACACATGTGGACTATGGAATATGTCTTGCTGTTTTAAAGAGACAATGATTGATACCCACTGCTGTCTAGCTTTTTGTTTGCTTTGTTTTGGTTTGATTTTGTTCCTTTAGTATGTTTAATACCAAATTGGTATCCTACAATTAAATATAGTCAAACATTACACATAGAGCTGTATTTTTCTTCCGGATCTGGTATTTTTTTAAAGTAAACAGGCAATTTTAAATAAAGCGCTTGAAGCCTAAAACTAGAACATACTTCCTGATGGTGCATGCCATTTCTTACCCACTAATATTCAGGTTTTGTTCAAGTCCTATCTTCAAGTTTTAAATGAGGTTTCAGTGATGCACAAACCCGTAGGCTGACCCTTTGTCCAAGGCAAGATGCCACTCCTAGCATAAAAGAAATACATATCCATGTGCATTACTTCAGACCAATTTAAGAACTTTAATGAAAGTGAAGTGGTTCAGAAGGCTCTTACATAGTCTGTCTTCACTGAGTGAAATGTTAATCTGAAGACTGCACAATGAGTCATGAAGTGGGTTCATGAAGTGGGTAGGTTTTCATAAGGAGAGGCAGTAAGACATAACATATTTTAGAGATGAAGCTTTGCCAGCCTACACCAGAGATCACAGAATCACAGAATGGTTGAGGTTGGAAGGGACCTCTGGAGGTCATCTTGTCCAACCACCCTGCTCAAGCAGGATCACCTAGAGCAGGTTGCCCAGGACCATGTCCAGACAGCTTTTGAATATCTCCAAGGATGGAGACTCCACAACCTGTCTGGGCAACCTGTGCCAGTGCTTGATCACCCTCACAGTGAAAAAGTGTTTCCTGATGCATGATGAAGTCAAGAATATGCCACCATTATTATAGCAAATAATACCCATAACATTTTGTACCTCACCTGATGTCTTCCCAGTGTGACCTATTGTCACTCTCAATACTCCCGCTCCCTCATATGTGACCCTACACTCCTCATTTCCTGCAGTCAGCAGCTCCACCATCCCCACATGGTTCAACCTTTACCTCCCAGAGTCACCTCCTTATGTTGCTCCTTTATGGCAACTCAGCAGAGCACGCAGCAGCAGCGCAGGCACGGAGGGACAGTCAGCACATCGCCCTGACCCCAGCAGAGCAGACGTGTCATTCTGCAGCCACTGGCCATGACATGATTAGTCAGGAGCCCTGCATGTCCCTGCAAGAACCAGGATGTGTGGTTCATAAAGACAACTCCTCTTGCCTTCCCCCATTTTTTTCAAACAGGGAGGCATCCTCATCCCTAACAGAAGCTGGCACTGCTGGAGGAGCTTCTCCTGCAGCAGTGATATAGCAAAAGCCAGGGGCATGAGAGCTCTGTACCTGAGTGAGCAGCGAGGGACTCAGACTCAGGGAAAGACATTTTAAGAGGGGAAATACTTACTTTACTTTTTAAGATGGCAAGCTTTATGTTTAACTACATGCTAAATAAAAATTACTTGGCTGACATTCATTTCAAGTATTTTAAATTATATTACTTCAATTTTAATGGCTATTTTTTAAACAGCAAAAGCAAGAAAGTTTTTATTTGCTTGTGGTGAAATATCCATTTCATTCAGTATTTCTGCTGTTTCCCACTCCTCCCACTTTCCCCATAGAAAAGGGGAAGTTAAATATTTTTTTAAAAAGTGAGGAAAGCAACACTATTGCTTTTAAAAATAACATTTTCTCTCACTTTCAACTTTCTCTCTTGAAGTGAGATAAAAATAACACCAAGTAACATTTTGCTTTAGTTTCTAATGGAAAAAGTTAAATTTTTTTTCAGAGTAATTTCCCCCTTTTTGTTCAGTGGAAAAAGAAGTTAGAAGTAAAAAAAGGAGGAAAGTGAAAAAATACTTTATTTCACTTTATTGAGAATGAAATGGGAAAAAAAAGGAATTTCCTCTTGAGTATTAAAAAAAGACAAATTAGAAATGAATGATTTTGAATAAATTTATCCTGAAATTTGTTATGAAAAACACATAGTTTTACATGAAAATAAAATGATTTCTTCTCCACTGTTGGAGAGAAAATAGAGCAGTTTTAAGTAATCAGATCCTGTTTACTAATTGGGATGACACTTAAAAATCAGTGATAAATTATAATAAAGACATTGAAAGCAATGATATCCATTGTACTGCAAAGCTGGATGTATAATTAAAACATCATCATCAACAAAACTAATGGCAAGAGAGTGTGAAACAGCATCAGGCAGTAGTTTTGAGTTTCCTTTGAGCAGTTTTGAACCCTTCTGAACAAGAGAGAGAATAATGGTCTGTTGATATGGGATATAGCTTGGGTTTAAGGCAGTGGGTTCTGCTGGTTTTTAATTCTTGTCGAAGGACTACAAGTTACAGAATTATATTTGGCTTCTAGGGACAAAATATAATTTCTCTCCTATCACACCAGCCTGAGGAGTACTGCTATGCAGAGGCTCAATGTATACTTCCTTTCAAGCCAGTTTTAGAGCTCCCTTGACTTAAGAGGGAGACGAATCAAGCCATGGGTTTTGAATGGCTACATTTACACTATCATCTGCTTAATTTTGGTGGCGGCTGGAAGCTGAGAGTTCCTGCAAGGTGGTGTTGGCCACCATACAGCCTACATTCAGCCTGGGCACAGGCTGCTTGAAACCCATCTGCCCCTGCAGCACACCCTATCAGTGGCCCCAATGGAAGACTATCAGCTGTCTTGTATGTCAGGTATTAGTCTTGTAACTCACTGCAGGCACAGAGAAGAAAAATATCTATGAGCTCTCGGTCACATGCTACTGTATCCTAGCTACTTGGGTGGCAAAAGCACATGGAGGTGCTCTAAAGCAAAGGGCATTTTTTTGGTTTTCCTCCCAGGCTGAATCATCTAAAGCTGCTTCTGGGGACCCAACAGCAAGTAGATATTTTACATTATATTCTCATCTAGCTTTAAGACCTGCCTTAAAATACTTTGCAGAGGTTGCCTAGCTCTGCTAGTTCTGTAGGATTTAAAACTAATTATTTTACAAGAGTCCATTCTCACGTTGTCTTGAGCACACTACAATAGAAATGCCATATTGCTACTGCATAGAGAATGGGAAGAAAGAAATCCAGGCAAGCATTATTTCATAGAGTACGCTGACAGGTTTGTGAACATGGAAACTGGGCAACTGCTTGATCTGCCTACTGCACAGGTCCAGCAGGCCATGGTCCTGCACTGGGAATCGCCACAGCGATTTCACATAATCTGTAGCTGCAACCAGGGTAGTGTGTTATTCTGCACCCTTGCTCAGGACTTTTTATGCATGCAAACTACATTCCTGCAAGGGTCTTGATGTGGCCTTTCATTCTAGTTCTCTTTCAGCGACTCTGGATTTCACCTAAAGATGTGTAGTAAGTTACAATGAAATGTGGCCTATTCCTATGAGAATAATTTGTGACTCTGATATTGCCTAAACAGGTTTTAGTTATTCTACAAATGGACCCTTTAGTCTTACTACCACAATAATCCAGTTCTTTAACCATTTCAACTACAAAAAAACCTCGTACTTTTTCCATAGAACTTGATACGCTTACAGAATAAAGAGGAGGAATGGTGTCGTGGTTTAATCCGACAGGCAGCCAAATACCATGCAGCCGCTCACTCACTCCCCACCCCGCAGTGGGACACAGAGAGAATCGGAAGGGTAAGAGTGAGAAAAACTCGTGGGTTGAGATAAAGACAGTTTAATAGAACAGAAAAGGGAAAATAATAATAATAATAATGATGATGATGATGATGATGATGATGATAGAATATACAAAATGAGTGATGCACAATGCAATTACTCACCACCTGTGCTGACCGATAAACAAGTAGCGATTGCTACTTCCTGGAACACGCCTCCCATTCATATACTGAACATGACATCACATGGTATGGGTATGGAATACCCCGTTGGCCAGCTGGGCCAGCTGTCCTAGCTATGCTCCCTCCCAGCCTCTTCCAGAGCATGGGAGCTGGATGTCCTTGACTAGCAGGGTACTTAGCAACAACTGAAAACATCAGTGTGTTATCAACATTCTTCTCATACTAAATCCAAAACACAGCACTAGGAAGAGTTTTAACTCTATCCCAGCCGAAACCAGGACAAATGGTTAACTTCCTTTTACATGTCTCTCAAAACAAAACACCAGAGTTGTTCATTCAGACCACCTACAAGACTGACCATCTGCTTCCTTTCCATCTTCTTGCACTTTCTATTGTAGCTTAAAAGCAACATTACTATCAGTACAATTTTGCAGCATCATTTTGGCTTGGTTTTGGCTTCCCTTTGGTTTCTGTCTATTTATCTGTCTATTCCATGCACTCCAATAGGCTCATACAAAGTAAAGATGATTTAAGGATGTTTTTTCCTCTGTTCTTTTCTTTCTTTCTACTTTATCTGCTCTTTAATTTAATAAGTCATTCCTAGTCATCGTTATTTTGCAGTAGGTTGGGATTTGCTGACTAAGGGTCACACTGCAGAATTTAGTTAATGTAGTAGAAGGCGTGCAGCAGGGCTGCCCAGAGAGAGCAGCAAGCAGAGCATTTTGCTCAAGGGTCCCTATTTTGGGAGTGGGCAGAGACCACCACTGTGCATTCTGATATACAGGGGGTCACAGTTTGCTTTGTGCCCATGGCAGTGCCCCAGGAGCCCTTGTGGAGCTAGAACCGTGACAGGGGACGGGCAAGGGTCCTCCACAATTTCTCCCTAAGAATTGTCCTGATTTTTGTCAGGTATCCTGTTTGCAGATGTTGCATGACCCAACTTCTTCGGTTAATGCCAGAGTGCTGTATTTCTGAAATACGGAAAGTTTTGTTCTTCGCTATTTGCAAATGCAGTAGAGTGACAACATTAGAGCCATTGCTGAAAAGTATGATTTCCAATACAAAAATATAGCTCCACGAATGCAGAAAAGGAGCATTATTTTAACATTCTTTTCCAAATATTTCATACAGTTTTACCCAAGATAGATAACTTGAACTTTTTGTGGTTTTTTTTCCAACTTCTGTTTATGCTCGTTCCAACAACTTTTTAAATTCCACATTTAAAAGGTCATAATTTAGTCTTCAAAACTCAAGGAAGGCAAGATTTATATTAGCCAGATCTGATGTATTTTACTGCAGTCACCCTATATACACACTTTTGAGATAGCAGCTATTATATTGTCATTATGTGGCACAATAATATGTATTTGTACATATGATGTACATGATATATGTAAAGCCTCTTTCTCCTCCCAGTAATTCTGCAACTACAACTTTCTACGTATAGGAATAATTTTGTCCAGCACTGAAATGCTGCTATTTCTGGGATAAAACACAGTATGCTGCAGTTGCACTCAGTTTTGTGAAAAGACGTGAAGAAATATATCCTTTCCAAGCAAAATCATAGAATTACATTGCACAGGCAGAATGTAACCCCCATTTTTGGGTAATACAAAGGCTCTGGATTTTAGCAACATGTGGTCAGAGCTGTGTTTTCACATATCACTGAGGAAATCCCAGTTCTGCAAACCATAATATGTCAACTGTCTAATAGGAAATAGGTTTACTAATAAATTAAGGGAATGGTGTTATTTATTTGGACATCCTTACTGCAAGCACTACATGTTTTCTTTGGAGGTTTTGCACTAGGTAAGTTCAGTCACAGTAGCTTTTGTCATCACTGAGAAAAAGCACCCAAACAATTCCTTATGACCCATGGGCCATGAAATAGTTCATTGTTATATTCCTGCATTCACACGTTCTGTTTTTAACAGCATTAAAATAATTTTAAATAATTCATTCAGTGAAAAGTTTTGCTTATCTCCAGAGGAGTCTCTGATTACCTTTTCATTTTACAACGTCTCAAAGCTCTAGGTTCAGGCTTCTACTTTGACCACAACATTTTCCTCGGGTTCAATTAGTATCTCGATATCGTTTGATATTAACAAACTCAGTGGGGAGTATTAATCAGCTGCCCATGGCCACTTTTATGGAAAACTAAATTAAGACCGTGGTAGAAGGACCAGTAAAACTATATTTAGAAGAAAACTGCTAAAACCAGCTTTACAGTTCAAAGTACTGAGAAGAAAAGATTGGGAGACAAAATACAAAAGACATTGGTGAAGTTATAACAAAATGGACAAAGAGCTATTTTCTCCCTCAGAAAAGTTCTCTGAAGTCTAGGTTTTGGTTTTATGATCCAAGCATGATCAGGGTTGATAAGCTTTTTTGCTATTGTCTTTTCAGAAGGTCAAGTTAGGTGGCTAGCATGCTGGTCTGGATCTGAAAGGCATTGCTGACTGGCAAAGCCCATGTTCTGTCAGCACAGAAAAGGGGTAAACACCAAGAATTGTGAAATATTATTAAGAGGAAAAGTTTCTGACTAAGAACAACATGAAATCAAGAAAGAGCCATGTTTAGCTTGGCTGATAAAGATGCCCAGATAGTGTGCATCTTTCTGTGATAATAGCTATTAGTACCTGCTCTCAGGCTGTGGGCACTGGGGGAAAAGTAAAGAGGTGAATAGCAAGAGGGCCATGGCATTGTGAATGGAATCTGGAAAGTAATTGCATAAATAAAGGATGGGAAGCTGTAGAAAGAGATTTGGACAGATGTAGTAGGAATCTAAACAAACATTAAAGCTGATCACTTCTCTTCCCATGCTCTCTCCTCGGGAGAATCAGTGTCCCAGATGGGAATTCATCATTTGGGGAAAAAAAGGGGAGGGGGTTGATTCTGGCACAATTCCCCTTCTGCCTCAACCCTGCAAAATCCAAGGGACTGCACAAAAGGTAAATCAAGGTGGGCACTGGCCAAAAGAGTCACTTCATCCCCTCAGAAAAGCAGAATGATTTCTTGCAGCAGTGGTCATCTGCTTTCCCCATGGAGCAGAGCACCGGCCATGCAGTCAGCACCTCCCTGAGCTCCTGACTCTCAGGATCCCTGCAACAGCTCTCATTTTCCTCTCTGGGCACTTATGAAAGGTGACCAGTATGGTCTGCACTCATTAACTGCCTCCAGGATTTTAAGACTGATCAAACAGCTCCTTATGATTTTAATGCAATTTCAGCTTTTATCAAATGTATGGACTGTCCTGTGGAGATGCAGATTACCACACTGAGAATTTAAACCTATTGACGACAGACTAGATTTTCCAAGTTGCCTTCCACGGCCCCTGAGAGGGCACCTACAGATTTCCATGGACCTACAGACCACACTAAAAAAAACTGCTGTAATCAACAGGACTGTTTGTCTAAAGCAGGAGCACAGCATCACATCACAGGATTGCTATACAGCATGCTGCTCTTCAACTTCTTTTCAAGCAGTGCCAACATACTCTGGCTCCAAGTCTGAAAGCTAATGGGGTGCTCTCATGAGTGAGCATTTTTCAGACTGAGTGTACTGTGATCTCTCTGAACTCCACTCTTTTGGGGAGAAATTTCTCAAGATTGCTTGCAGACCCCTGCCTCCCTCTCTCTCTGCATCATGCCACTGATGGCTTGGCCTGTCGATCCACTATTGCACCAGCAACAAGTGTGCAAGGACTAATCAGGAGCATCTAACCTATCTCCAACTTGGCATTGCCTTGCTGTCTGACTAGGGGTAGCCACTAAAAGTTTCATTCCATAAGAATTGTTTTCCAGTGGCTTCTAGACAGATTTCCATTTAAAAGCTTTTTTTAGGGTTTGGTTTTGTTTTGTTATTTTTTTCCTGAGCATGAGCAGGAAAACATACTCTATAATCTAATAAACACTGAAAGGCAAGCTAGGTTATTTTGGGTTGATGCATCTACAGTGATATTTTGCACTGAGAATTTAATTAGCAGTTCTTTTGATGATAAATAAACCAGAATAAAATCCAGCTCATCTTCCAAGAGCTGAATTTGTTCTCTACTGCTAATGGCAGTAAAAATTAATAAAATCTTATTTTAGTGAGTAAAGTAAGCTTAGGTAATTCTGAAGGAATGAGACGAGCCAATCTGCCAAGGGAAACAATGTATTTTACATTTGTCACATAAATGTATTTATACTAAATCACGTATTTGACCTTCATTATTCTCCTGTTTTCTCATTTATAAACTGCAGTTAGTAGTACTTGCTCAGCTTTGGAAAGCTGTTTGAAATATGCGGGAGAAAAGGTAGATATAACAAGGATTAATCATTTTTCAAATTATGAGACATATTTGGCCATGTTCTGCCAGAAGATATTCAGTTCTTAGAGAACAGCAAAACCAGAGGTATTTTTTCTCTGGATTTTTGTTTACATTTGTTTTCTTCTGCTCAATTTCCTACATGTATATTTTGCTTTTAAGGAATTTTCTCCTAATGTTACTCAGTTGGGTTTTTTTACCTTAAGCATTTATGCTCTTGATGTCATTGATTTAAAAAGCAAATGAGTGAAGGTGAGATTTCATAACACGAGAGGATGATCATTGTCCTTTTGCTTTCCCTTTTGCTGTCTCCTAGCCTGAGGGGTCTGCTCATCTACTCTCCAGATATATTTTAAGCATGCTGTGATAATATTAACAAAAGGAGTTTATAGTATCTCAGAGAATTTAAGATACAGGCACACTGCAGAAGAGTCTACTGTAAACAGTTTTTTTTTCCCTAGAAAAAATATAAGAGACTGAAAAGTTTACTGTGTTGGGGTAATAGTGTATCCAGTACAATACAGTAATATAGGTCTCTGTGCTTGTGATACAATGCCTCTGGCTTAGTATAACCTCATTATGCAGTACACCGAGTTTACTGAAATTCTGGAAGCTGATAACAATAATTAAGCAATAAGACATGACAAGTAGTATTTTATTATGCAATCCCAGAATGCCTAGGTGAGTTGTTAGGCACACCTACAACCGCTTTGAACCACCTGGAAGAATTATTTTTATACATAACGTGGATACTGGTAGGGAATGATCTGATTTGCTTGCAGCTATGCAGTTATCTCATCCTAACCACCATGATAAGAGCTCATCTGCTTAGTAACTAGACTGATATTGACTTAAGTAATAATGATCAGGAGTGAACATTGCTGCTGGTTTAATGACTGACAGGGATAAACACATGGCCCAAGGCATAGCAATAGGCCATTAGTCCCCAAGCAGAGCCCTGAAATGCAGCTGTGGGTGTTATTGTAAACTGAGACTGACTGCAAGTATTTCAGGTTTGGATGAAGGGCCAGAATAAGGCAACATCCTTGGGTAAGCGTAGGGTATGCCTAGGGAACAAGGTGTGCATGAGCCACATGATTTAAATGCATGTTCAACATTTCATAGGGGTTGTAATAATGTGTAAGTTGCCCTGAATAGCTTCTAGTCTTCTTGTTTGAAATAATATATTTGCATTCAATTGACTTAACCTGTCCTAAAAGGTTACATTTCCAGAAAATGGGATATCCTTAATATGAACACTAAATCCTCTTATATCAATTATTTCCATGATTTTCAAATTTGTTTGTACACCTCTCCAAGCTTTAGCTCACACTGGGTCTAATCTGGGGCCTAATGAAGTCACTGCAAAAATCTGACTTGTTTTAATGGGACGAGAATTAAGGCCTGGTTGTTTTACAGCTTCAGGATACTAGCAGATTAAAATTTGTAGCATTTATCTAGTCCAGACCACAATAACTGCATCTCTTGTCTTCATTGCAGCCTTAATGACGTAATGGTCTGTCCTTGTGCATTATTACTTACTACTATCCACAGTGCATACACGTGCATTGGATAATGATCACATTAGGATTTCCCAACAATAACAATTACAAGCTAAGTTTGAAAACTGCACTGTGAATATCGGGAACAGTCATTCTCTCTAAGATACCAAACTTGGGTTTCCAGGTTAGGAAGGAAATCTCTGTCTGCTCCCTGTATCGTCAGGAGAGGACGAGATGTCGTTCAGAGCAGGAGTCTAACGGGTGCTGTGAACAGCACTCTGCGGGAGTGCTGCTTTTCCTCCGTTGGTTGCAATGGGGACTGAGGAAGATGAACCTTTCAATTCAGACCATTAGATTAGATGCCTAAAAAACTAAAACTGTGGTAACTTAAGCTTATAATGTTAAAATTTTATATTGTGTATGGAAAGTGACTGAGTTACCAATTTTGAGTGAAGGCTAAAGTAGTTTTGGGTGCTCAGCTTATGAAAAGTCAAAAGGGCATTGATTCTTAGAAGATACTGAATATCCACTGCTGTTGGTGTGTAAAGGTGGAGTATGAAGCCCTGCTGAAGTGAATGAACGCTTTGTCACTTGTTCAGTGGACTCATTGCTGAGTTTCATCTAAACTTAAATGCCCAAATAAAATGGTAGATAACGAAATGACTGGAGATGAACCTCTTGATTTTGTTTCTTGAAACATTCATTGACCACCAGGCTGCCCAGAGGGAAAAAACATTGATGTATACTTTAGATGAAAGAAAGCTCATTTACTTTGCCTTTTTTCCTCTGCCTCCATATAATATTGGTAGATGCTGACCCATAACCTCATCCTATAATATTGATTTGGGTTTGTTCTCACTGAATATCACCTGGTTCTCTAGCAACACACACAGGTCACAGCCATTTTGTGATGCAGGTCATTCTATAAAAGGTTTGTTTTCTATCAAATCATAATATCATGCCATGATAGCAAATCATGGCTGATGTTATCGCAGGACCTCACTCCATTATTTTTCAATGGTCTTGGGAGTCTGGAGAGGTCCCAGTCAACTGGAAGCTGGCAAATGTTGTCCCAATTTTCAAGAAGGGTAAGAAGGAAGACCCTGGTAATTACCGGCCTGTCAGTCTCACTTCAGTGCCTGGTAAAATTATGGAGAAGGTCATTCTGGGAGTCATTGAAAAACACTCGAGAGACAATGCAGTCATTGGTCATAGCCAGCACGGGTTCACGAGGGGAAAGTCCTGCTTAACCAACTTAATTACCTTTTATGACAAGGTCACCCATCTAGTTGACCAAGGGAAGCCAGTAGATGTGGGAGTTTTTTGGATTTTAGCAAAGCTTTCGATACTGTCTCTCGCAGTATCCTTCTGGACAAAATGTCCATACAGCTTGACAAGTCCCTAATATGATGGGTGAGCAATTGGCTGACAGGTCGGGCTCAAAGAGTTATAGTAAATGGGGTTACATCAGGCTGGCGGCCAGTCACCAGTGGGGTCCCCAGGGCTCAATTTTAGGGCCAGTGGTCTTTAATGTTTTTATAAATGAACTGGATGCAGGAATCGAATGTACATTGAGCAAGTTTGCCGACGATACTAAACTAGGAGGAGCTGTGGCCTCCCTTGAGAGTAGAGAGGCCTTACAGAGAGATCTGGATAGACTAGAGAGCTGGGCAATCACCAACCATATGAAATTTAACAAGAGCAAGTGCCGGATTCTCCACCTGGGACGGGGTAATCCTGGCTATACGTACAAATTGGGGGACAAGAGGCTGGAGAGCAGCCCCGCGGAAAGAGATCCGGGGGTTTGGGTTGATGGCGAGTTGAATATGAGTCAGCAGTGTGCCCTGGCAGCCAAAAGGGCCAACCATGTCCTGGGGTGCATCAAGCACAGCATAGCTAGCCGGTCGAGGGAGGTGATTGTCCCACTCTACACTGCACTGGTGTGGCCCCACCTCGAGTCCTGTGTGCAGTGTTTTGGGTGCCTCAATATAAGAAGGACATCAAACTATTGGAGTGTGTCCAGAGGAGGGCGACCAAGATGGTGGAAGGTCTTGAGGGCAAGGCTTATGAGGAGCAGCTGAGGTCACTTGGCTTGTTCAGCTTGGAGAAGAGAAGGCTGAGGGGGGACCTCATCACAGTCTACAGCTTCCTCAAGAGGGGCAGCGGAGGGGGAGGTGCTGATCTCCTCTCTCTGGTGACCAGCGATAGGACACGAGGAAATGGAATGAAGCTGCGTCAGGGGAAGTTCAGATTGGATATTAGGAAAAGGTTCTTCACTGAGAGGGTGGTCGGTCACTGGAACAGGCTCCCCAGGGAAGTGGTCACAGCACCAAGCCTTTCAGAGTTCAAGGAGCGTCTGGACGACACTCTTCATTATATGGTTTAAGTGTTAGGCAGTCCTGCGAGGAGCAGGGAGTTGGACTCGATGATCCTTATGGATCCCTTCCAACTTGAGATATTCTATTGTTCTATGATTCTATTAAACAAGTTTCACTGGTATCAAAACTGAAATTTAATGAAATAATGGAAGGTACCTCAAATGTGCAAACAATGACTGAATAATTCATTAGTGCATTAATATCTGTTCAATAAAAATTCTTTCCATCAGACATACCAGCAATGCAGTTTAATTCTTCCTATTTTGAAGGTTGGATCTGTACCACCACTCTGTTATCTTTATGCTGCAGAGGACAACCAGAGTAGCAAGAAAGGTTATTCAAGTCTTTTTTGCAGTTGGGGTGGTCAGGGAGTTGACTTGAACTCTGCAAGGGTTCCCCTGCCCTCCGCCACATTGACTATAATGGAAGGTGGGAAAGACAAGCCCTTCTAACTGAGGTCTCTAATATAAATGCCTACAGTGAATACGTACTGAGCAGTATGCAAATTATGCTGGATTTCTAAAAATCCTTGCCTTGGAGCATGAAAGGCAAAGTTATCCCAGTCCCAGAAGAGGAGGAGATTGTGCCATGTGTTTTCACTTTCTCAATGAAAAAAGCTTGATGAGACTTTACTAAGCTTTCAGCTCTTCAGATCTGTACAATGAACCAGTGAGTCACAGTACAAAATCTTTAATAATGCCATTATTCGGATGCTTACAAGTACTGTCCAATAAGGTGTTTGAAGGAAAAATTGATTTTTTTCTTCTTAATAAGTCAAGGGCCTCTAAGCAGTTTTTCCTTGAGTGTTGCCTCTGGAACATTGTTTTGTACTACTTTTTCTACACTTCAGAATACAAATTCAGTAAATGCATTAACACAAAATTCTATGGACCAGTTACAAACAATCAATTATAAATAAGGCTTATTTTCTTTAAAAATTGGAATGGATGTGTGTTATAAATTAACAGTGTTCATGGTTAAGCAAATAGCTGCAACTCAGCTTCTTCTATCATCTACAGTGTTACCCCTTCAGAAACCCCATCATGCTGTTTTCCCATTTTTATGCTAAGTGCTAAATGAGAGCACTGATCATCCTTACCCAGGAGGCCTGACTGGGTCCAGTATTGACATTATTCCCTTTGTGAGTCTGTGGCTGATGGTGAATATGGTAGATTCTTAATGTATTGATCAACCTGATGATAGGAACTGAGCAGGATATAAGAGAAGAGCAAAGCCTCTAGATAAGCTAATTCCTGAGACAGCTTCCAAACAACAAATTTGCAAATTAGTCACTTTTTACGTAGCAAGGTTTTGTCTTGGCATTTTCCTGCTCCTTACCCTGCAGTTCACCACCTATTTGCTGAACTTCACAGGAGGTCAAGCCAAACCCTTTCGCTCAGCTGTTCACCAAGTCATCTTTGAACAAATTCCTGAGTTTGTGGGAAGGTCTTTCACCCACATGGCATCATTTTGCTTTGTTATTTCTTTCCTGACAGTCCTGCTGGTTTGTCCTAATATAGTTACATATTTCCAGGTCACAATACGACATGAATAAATTTCAGACTATACGTACAAAGTTTAACTCATATCCACTCTCAGGCTGATAGGGTTGTATTTAGGCACAGCCACAAACACCTAAGCAGTATGGCTATATTTCCTGGGAATATTTCACCTGCTTTTTGCAAGGTTTTGGGTTCCAGGCACAGCGTCCCCAGCTCTCTCCAGCCCTGGGACCACAGTGCCAGATGGGGCCAGCCTTGCTGATCAGCATGGTGACCTACGGGTCTGCGCGCACACACTCCTCGACGAGGTGGGAGCCAGCAGCTTTGTGAATAGATAGCTCTTGGCTGCAACCTTGGCTTGTCACCTGCTCCTGTGCTCTGAGCCTCATGTACTGGAGGAGGAAAATAGTGAGCATCTGCAAATGCAAGTATGCGTGTGGACACCCACGGACATGTGTGTGCCGAGAGGTTTTACTGTGCTTTCATGTCAGTAAAAAGGACCATGTTTTCTGAGAATATTGCTATAAACTGATGCAAGTCAGATCTGCATCAAACTCTAGAAGCATGAGAGCAGAGATTTTGAAAGATGAGCTCCTAAAGCTAGATATCCATATCTGTATTTAAAGCACAATCTAATTTTTAAATGGAGTTTCCCCACTGGCTCCCTATAGGCAAAGGAATATTACTAGAGACACCTATTAAAAAAAAATCCCAGCTGTACATATGCAAACATGTATTTCAGTTATAGACACTGTGTCGTGGTTTAATCTGGCAGGCAGCCAAACACCACACGGCCGCTCGCTCACTCCCCCCACCCCCAGTGGGATGGGGAGAGAATCGGAAGGGTAAGAGTGAGAAAAACTCGTGGGCTGAGATAAAGACAGTTTAATAGAACAGAAAAGGGAAAATAATAATAATAATGGTAGAATATACAAAATGAGTGATGCAATTGCTCACCACCCGCGCTGACCGATAACCAAGTAGCGATCGGTACTTCCTGGAACACGCCTACCATTCATATACTGAGCATGACGTCACATGGTATGGAATACCCCATTGGCCAGCTGGGCTGGCTGTCCTGGCTGTGCTCCCTCCCAGTCTAGCTTGGTAGCAGATAGTTGTCCTTGACAAGGTACCAAGGTACTTAGCAACAACTGAAAACATCAGTGTGTTATCAACATTCTTCTCATACTAAATCCAAAACACAGCACTAGGAAGAAATTTAACCCTATCCCAGCCGAAACCAGGACACACCAAAAGCAGAAAAGACCACAGATCTAATATATCCCACTGCCAACACAGTTGCCTCCCTGCATTATATTCTCTAATCTTTTTTGTCCTTGGAGTCTTGTAAATCTGTTATTCAGGTTTAAATGAACACAGCACTAAGTAATGGATCAATAATAGGTATGCTATAGATCCACAGAGGAATGTATAG
Organism: Calonectris borealis; assembly: GCF_964195595.1. NCBI lineage: Eukaryota > Metazoa > Chordata > Aves > Procellariiformes > Procellariidae > Calonectris > Calonectris borealis. The sequence goes on along the minus strand of NC_134351.1, from coordinate 55,112,776 downwards.
CAAATCAAGATAACTCCCAAATAAAATGTAGAGAAATATAAATCCCCGCTCATTACACAATACAATGCAAATGAAATGCAAAACAATATTTGAACCTTCCCAACTTGCTGGGTCACATATTCAACCCAAGCATCGGAGCATTTTTGCAATTGTCCTCCATTTGGTATACACCCTCCCTGATGTTTAACCCATAATAACATACCAAAGTACTTGGTTGATGACTGAAGCCCTGGTCTTCTAACATATTCTCTATGTGCTTAACTGTCTGCGTGATCAGTGAGGCTCAAGGGGGAAAACCCAACATGCAGTATGGACAATCACTGACAAACCTCTGCAGGACCATGACCATGAAGGAAGCTGTATTGCGTTTTTGTGGCAAGTTTTTTTTGGGGGGGGGGGGCCTGCAGGGGTGGCTTCTGTGAGAAGACACCAGAAGCTGCCACCATGTTGGACAGAGCCAGTTCCAGCCGGCTCCAATATGGACCCGCTGCTGGCCAAAGCTGAGCCCATCAGTGATGGTGGTAGCACCTCTGTGATAACGTATTTAAGAAGGGGTAGAAACTGCTTTGCAACAGCAGCTGGAGAGAGGAGTGAGAATATGTGAGAGAAACAACTCTGCAGACACCAAGGTCAGGGAAGAAGGAGGGGGAGGAGGTGCTCCAGGCGCCGGAGCAGAGATTCCCCTGCAGCCCCTGGTGAAGACCATAGTGAGGCAGGCTGTCCCCCTGCAGCCCATGGAAGTCCACGGTGGAGCAGATATCCACCTGCAGCCTGTGGAGGACCCCACGCCAGAGCAGGTGGATGTGCCCGAAGGAGGCTGTGACCCCATGGAGAGCCGGTGCTGGAGCAGGCTCCTGGCAGGACCTGTGACCCCGTGGGGGACCCACGCTGGAGCAGTCCATTCCTGAAGGACTGCACCCTGTGGGAAGGACCCACGCTGGAGCAGTTCGTGAAGGACTGTCTCCTGTGGGTGGGACCCCACTTTGGAGCAGGGGAAGAGTGTGAGGAGGAAGGAGTGGCAGAGACAAAGCATTATGGACTGACCACAACACCCATTCCCCATCCCCCTGTGCCGCTTGGGGGGGAGGAGGTAGAGAATTTCAGAGTGAAGTTGAGCCCGGGAAGAAGGGAGGGGTGGGGGGAAGGTGTTTTGAGATTTGTTCTTATTTCTCATTATCCTGCTCTGATTAATCAGCAATAAATTAAATTAATGTTCCCCAAGTCGAGTCCATTTTGCCCGTGACAGTAATTGCTGAGTGATCTCCCTGTCCTTATCTCGACCCAAGAGCTTTTCATCGTATTTCTCTCCCCCTGTCCTGTTGAGGAGGAGGAGTGATAGAGCAGCTTGGTGGGCACCTGGTGGCCAGCCGAGGTCAACCCACCACAGAAGCATCAGTGAACAGTGAGGGAACAGGTTTGTATCCATGGGTTTTGTGCACCTGCAGTGTTTTGGGAATCTGACTCAACTGTCTTCAAGATATTAATAAGAACTTCACACTTCAACTGTACTGTCAGCAGAGATAATGAATAGTATACTTCATTCCTGCTGGTAGCAATGCTTTCCCTAAGATTTTATTCCTTAGTTTGATGTGGTTTTCGAAATCAGAATTGTATGATAAATTTTGTTCTTCTAGTAAAAATTTTAAGTAGCAAAATGCAGAGGAAATACCACTGAAAAATTAATGTTTGTCCCGATCCCATGTCGGGAATGTCCCGATCCGATGTTGGGGGAGGTTTCGATATGATCCCAAGAGCGAGATTAAGACACAAACGAGGTCAAATGCCATATACCGAAAACAGCAACTTTTAATATCAAAAGTAGAAAATTAGTAGCGATAGGATAGAATAGAGTAAAAAGACAGAAGTCAAGCAGGCATTCAGGATAGACTTGCAAGAATAGTCACCGCCATGGATCCGTGGCGTCCCGGGGGACCAAGTCTCTCGGTGTTCCGGCGGTGGGCGGTCGCCCCGGGGTCCGCGGTGTTTCGGCAGGGTCGGCAATTGCACCGGGGTCCTCTTGGCAGTCCCTTTTATTCTCATTCGAGGGCTGCAGTTTCCATGGCAATGACACGTCTCCGCATTCCTGAGTGTCTCCGCATTCCTGAGTCTTGACCGTCCAAGCACGTGCCAGCCAGAGATCTTTCACACCTTGCAGCCGTTCTTAGCAGCCAAAGGAATCCTCGCCCAGATCTACAATTCAGTCTTTCACACCTTGCCAGCCGGAGATCTCTGTGGCCTTGCAGCCATTCTTATCATATTCAGCAGCCAAAGCAACCCTCGCCCAGATAAGCAGTCTTTGAGACAAAAGTTCTACAATTCAGTCTTTCACAATGTTATAAAGGAAACTCCTTTTTTTACTGCTTTAAACTTATATGTACTTAGCTTTTATCACTGATGGCTTTCTATTTCTAAGTGTACATAAAAACTATAAACAAAGCATACCCTTTTCAGCACCTTCAGTCTTCAGATAACAAACTGTGAAAGATTTTTAAAATTTTGTAACTTAAAAGCAGCTCACATGCAAGCAATATATTGTTTCCAAACATGAAGTTAACTGAAGCTTAAATATAGTAAATTATTGTTTCTGTCTTTAGAGCCAAAACTGTTAAATTTTTAGTTCATTATTACATCTATATACAGTATTTGTTAACCATAAGCATTATCCCAATATTTTATGTATAAGGTTTATTGACTTGCTTTCCCACCAACTCATTAAACTGATTTCTTTTTTTTTAGAAGAACCACATTGTCTGAAAAACAAGCTCACTACTTGCTTTAAATTTTTCTTCTCGTATGATCAGCTCCTTGGATATGAATTATTCTACTTGTAGAGCACCACATAGGATAGCAGATTTCAGCTCAAGGAAGTAAATGGATAAACAGTTTGATTGCAGATGCGTTACCATACTCAGCAGAGCATTAGCTAAAGATCCTGTCTTATGAAGTTAAAACAAGTGTATTTACTGCATTAGGAATAAGTTCTGTCCTCTCACCCCAGATCATGAAATTTTTTTCAATATTTTGAGATTTTAAAAAAGAAAATTTAAAGGGTGGGGTTTTTTTTAATTTGCCTTTTTAAATTAATAAGTCTTCTTTCCAAGCTTTTCTCAAAAAACATGCAAGCTAGAAACTGTTGCTAAATGAAAGCAGAGTGTCTCATATTCACAGGATTCCAGGAGCAGACACTTTCCTTTAAAAAAAAGCTAAATATTCTAAGAAGAATGATTTCAGTCCCCGTTGGCATGTTTTGCCTTCTTTATTTCAATCCTGCTACAATGAGCCTAATGTAGTAGGTACAGTATCTACTATTCCATACTGCTCGCTTCTGTAATTCTACTGTTCGCTTCTGTAATTCTAAACAATGAAGACTTGTGGCTTAGAAGTTAGGTAACTAGCAGGTGTTGTGTTTGCAGGTGTGTAGAATTGTAACTAGTCTAAATTGTGTATCCTGGAAGCATTGTTAGGCTCTAGTGAAGAATAACCTTGGAAACTATAAACAAACGTGGTCCAAGCATGGCTCAGGGACAAATTGCGACCCTATAAGGTAAAGAGGAAATAAGTTCATGAAGAGTTCACTACCCTGACGACCTCCAGAGACCACCCGAGACCCTCAAGGAGACCCTAAAGGCTTTAGTGCGCATGTGTTTAAGATGATGTAATATTATAATTAGTTCTTGGAAATGTAATGAATATGTAAAAGAGAAATTTAAAATATGTATGAGAAGCATGGATATAAACAGGAAGGTGACTAGACCAGGTGTGCTTGATTTGTGGCAAGTCCACCGAGCACCCAGGCCTGAATAAAACACTATCTCTCCTGAGCGTGTGGAATTGGTTACTTGCACGCCGGGCACGAATCCGCTTTTTGGACAACAAGCCCAGCTTTCCCTCCCTATGTTTTCTGTGGTGCTGCCACCTGAGTACGCCTACTGAGTCTAGCCAAGTGTTATACATACAGCTGAGCAGGATACAACTGTGGACTAGCCACATATTACTTCCAAACAGTGTGTAAGAACCACGTTTTACTGACTTTCTCTGAAACACGGGGTGCTGTTTTGGCTCTCTCTACCCTGCCACTAGTGTTCGTAATATATGCAAGAACTTAAATGTATTTGCAACATCTTCCACTCTTTCAAACTTGGTTGAAACCTGTCCATATGTCCAGAAGTCACAAGGAGGAGGAAGGAGGGAAGCCAACAGACAGACAGCTTGATTACACCAGTCCCATGCCCTTTGAAACCCAGCTGGAAACACAGCTCAAATTCCATGAGTCTCTGCAATTCACTGTAAAACAGAAGGAATTTTGTAACATGTAATGGTAATTTTGGTTGCCTGGCTCAGCGACAGACGAGTTTAGGTGGCCATCTAACTTCTTGTTCCTGCACATGCCTTAGTCAGGTGGAATACAGCGGAGGGACCAGCTGGGGACAGAATTTGATTTCTCACCTGTGACTATCTGGTCTGTTGGTTTGCTTGTATTGCACTTGATGTAGCATTTAGTAAAAAAATTACATGGCAAAAAAAAAATCAGCATAATACTGATCAATAATTGGGCTGTAGTAAAAATAGATAAGTGCTACAGGCACAGAGTTGTGAGCCCATACACAGGTTGGGGGAGTACAGTATTAACCTGTCATTTAAATCAATCTCATGAAGGAAAAAATTCAAGCAGAGCTAACATTCTGCTTTGAGAAATCAGGAACCTGCAAAATTTCTATGTAAACATTAATAAGAAGAGCATCTGAATGTATATTTACATGTCATATAAACCTTCCATCTTAGAGAAAACACGTAGCAGAAATCTTTTGGCAGTTTATTCATGCAAGTTGCTGACTGCAGTAAAACCTAGACTGGCACAGGGCATTGTCTCTATAGTAACACTGTCACCAGAGGCTTGGGAACTGTGTTTCCAAGAGCCAAGCTAAACATGAAAAGTGGAGCTATCACAGTTTTCCTTTTCCCAGCTTTGGCCCTGCACTGAATACCCATGCTGCCTTTTGCTTCCCTGGCAGCTTAGAAGAAACGTGGCCTGTGACTATACTGCTGTGTGCTGGTTTTCGTTTGGATAGAGTTAATTTTGTTCGTAGTAGCTAGTATGGGGCTATGTTTTGGATTTGTGCTGAAAACAGTGGTGATAACACAGGGATGTTTTCATTATTGCTGAGCAGTGCTTACACAGAGTAAAGGCCTTCTCAGCTTCTCATGCTCTACCGACTGAGAAGACTGGAGATACACAAGAAGCTGGGAGGGGGCACAGCCAGGACAGCTGACCCAAACTGGCTGTCGTGGTTTAACCTGGCAGGCAGCCAAATACCACGCAACCGCTCACTCACTCCCCCCACCCCAGTGGGATGGGGAGAGAATCGGAAGGGTAAGAGTGAGAAAAACTCATGGGTTGAGATAAAGACAGTTTAATAGAACAGAAAAGGAAAAATAATAATGATAATGACAGAATATACAAAATGAGTGATGCACGATGCAATTGCTCACCACCCGCACTGACCGATAACCAAGTAGCAATCTCTACTTCCTGGAACATGCCTACCATTCATATACTGAGCATGATGTCACATGGTATGGAATACCCCATTGGCCAGCTGGGCTGGCTGTCCTGATTATGTTCCCTCCCATCTTGTCTACCTAGCTCAGTCAGTAGGCACGGGAGCTGTCCTTGGACTAGGAGGGCACTTAGCAACAACTGAAAACCTCAGTGTGTTATCAACATTCTCCTCACACTAAATCCAAAACACAGCACTAGGAAGAAATTTAACCCTATCCCAGCCGAAACCAGGACAGTATCCACCCCTTATTCTGTACCATTTACGTCATGCTTAGGTCTCACATTTTTCAATACATTCCAATTAATCACCACCATCTTTCTTTTTATATATACATATATATATATGCACACACAGATATCATTCCCTTGGTCTATGGACTATCCCTCTAAAACGTCCATTGAGTTCATTTAGTCCACGACTTTGGGCTCCATCTGTCAGAACAGTCTTTCAGGGCAGGAGAGATGGTGTGTGGTGCTGGATTCTTGCATCCTGAAGCCAGTTCTCATTTCAGTACTGCTGTGCTCATCCGGTTCTATCATCGTTGCACTTTGCTCGGTTTCATGGAAGTTAGTTCATTCTTCATTAATCTGGGTGATTTTTACTGCGATACCATTGATAGCAACCATAGAAATAATGATATACAATATCATACAACATTTAACATCATACAATTCAGTTCATTGGCTATTTTCACCCAAAATCAAATCCCCTTGAGGTACACACCAGACTTCCCCATCCTTTCGCATCACCCACCAAGTGCACCCAGGTCCTTGAGCAAAAGCAATCCCACGGATGGGTTTTCCCTTGCCAGAGGCAGGAGTAACCCAGACTGTCTTCCCCAGCATATTTCTTATGTGCACGACAGGGACTTTATCTCCATCTACAGTACGTAAGAGTCTTGATTGGGCAGGGCCAGCTCGATTGGCAGATCCCCTGGTGTTGACTAACCAGGTGGCTTTTGCTAAATGTGTGTCCCAATGCTTGAATGTCCCACCACCCATTGCCCTCAGTGTTGTCTTTAGCAGCCCGTTGTATCGTTCAATTTTCCCAGAGGCTGGTGCATGGTAGGGGATGAGATAGACCCACTCCATGCCATGCTCTTTGGCCGAGGTGTCTATGAGGGTGTTTCGGAAATGAGTCCCATTGTCTGACTCAATTCTTTCTGGGGTGCCATGTCGCCATAGGACTTGTTTTTCAAGGCCCAGGATGGTGTTCCGGGCAGTGGCATGGGGCACAGGGTATGTTTCCAGCCATCCGGTGGTTGCTTCCACCATGGTGAGCACATAGCGCTTGCCCTGTCGGGTTTGTGGGAGTGTGATATAATCAATCTGCCAGGCCTCCCCATATTTATATTTCAACCATCGTCCCCCATACCAAAGAGGCTTTACTCGCTTGGCTTGTTTGATTGTAGCGCACGTTTCACATTCGTGGATAACCTGTGCAATAGCGTCCATGGTCAAGTCCACCCCTCGATCACGAGCCCATCTATATGTTGCATCTCTTCCTTGATGGCCTGAGGCGTCATGGGCCCATGGAGCTATAAACAGTTGACCCTTATGTTGCCAGTCCAGATCCACCTGAGCCACTTCAATCTTAGCAGCCTGGTCCACCTGCTGGTTGTTTTGATGTTCTTCAGTGGCCCGACTCTTGGGTCCGTGAGCATCTACATGACGTACTTTTACAACCAGGTTCTCTATATCTTGCCATAATGCAGCAGCCCAGATGGGTTTACCTCTGCACTGCCAGTTGTTCTGCTTCCACTGCTGCAGCCACCCCCACAGGGCATTTGCCACCATCCATGAGTCAGTATAGAGATAAAGCACTGGCCATTTTTCTCGTTCAGCAATGTCCAAGGCCAGCTGGATGGCTTTCACCTCTGCAAACTGGCTCGATTCAGCTTCTCCTTCAGCAGTTTCTGCGACTTCTCGTATAGGACTCCATACCGCAGCTTTCCATCTCCGATGCTTTCCCACAAGGCAACAGGACCCATCAGTGAACAGGGCATATGGCTTCTCGTTTTCTGGTAGTTTGTTATACAGTGGGGCCTCTTCAGCACGCGTCACCTCCTCCTCTTGGGATATTCCAAAATCTTTGCCTTCTGGCCAGTCCGTGATCACCTCCAAGATTCCTGGGCGACTGGGGTTTCCTATTCGGGCCCGTTGTGGGATCAGTGCGACCCACTTACTCCACGTAGCATCGGTTGCATGATGTGTAGAGGGGACCCTCCCTTTGAACACCCAGCCCAGCACCGGCAGTCGGGGTGCCAGGAGGAGCTGTGCTTCAGTACCAACCACTTCCGAAGCAGCTCGAATCCCTTCACATGCTGCCAATATCTCCTTCTCAGTTGGAGTGTAGCGGGCCTCCGATCCTCTGTATCCCCGACTCCAGAACCCTAAGGGTCGACCTCGAGTCTCCCCTGGGGCTTTCTCCAGAGGCTCCAGGTAGGGCCGTTCTCCCCGGCTGCGGTGTAGAGCACATTCTTTACATCTTGTCCTGCCCGGACTGGCCCAAGGGCTACTGCCTGAATTATCTCCCGTTTAATTTGTTCAAAGGCTTGTTGTTGCTCAGGGCCCCATCTGAAGTTGTTCTTCTTCCAGGTCACTTGATAGAGGGGGCTTACAATCAGGCTGTAATCTGGGCATCCAGTACACCTGGAACCGACTGCCCCAGGGGTGGAAACACAGCCCTACCATTTGCCATGGACTGATCCACACTGCACTGCAACAGGGTGAGGCTCCAGAACACCTGCAATACATTGATGACATCATCGTGTGGGGCAGCACAGCAGAAGAAGTTTTTGAGAAAGGGAAGAAAATAGTCCAAATCCTTCTGAAGGCCGATTTTGCCATAAAACAAAGTAAGGTCAAGGGACCTGCACAGGAGGTCCAGTTTTTAGGAATAAAATGGCAAGATGGACGTCGTCAGATCCCAATGGATGTGATCAACAAAATAACAGCCATGTCCCCACCAACTAACAAAAAGGAAACACAAGCTTTCTTAGGTGTTGTGGGCTTTTGGAGAATGCATATTCCAGATTACAGTCAGATCGTAAGCCCCCTCTATCACGTGACTCAGAAGAAGAACGACTTCAAATGGGGCCCTGAGCAACAACAAGCCTTTGAACAAATTAAACGGGAGATAGTTCAGGCAGTAGCCCTTGGGCCAGTCCGGGCAGGACAAGATGTGAAGAATGTGCTCTACACCGCAGCCGGGGAGAATGGCCCTACCTGGAGCCTCTGGCAGAAAGCCCCAGGGGAGACTCGAGGTCGACCCTTAGGGTTCTGGAGTCGGGGATACAGAGGATCCGAGGCCCGCTACACTCCAACTGAGAAGGAGATATTGGCAGCATATGAAGGGGTTCGAGCTGCTTCGGAAGTGGTTGGTACTGAAGCACAGCTCCTCCTGGCACCCCGACTGCCGGTGCTGGGCTGGATGTTCAAAGGGAGGGTCCCCTCTACACATCTTGCAACTGATGCTACGTCGAGCTACAACATCCTGCCGACCCAACATGGCTTTTGCTTCTTGTTATCAAAATGTTCAGCATGCAATTTATCACTGGAGAGCACAGACAAACATAGCAAACCCTGCTTTAAGTTTTAATTCGCTATTGTATGCTCAATGGAATATGCCATCCATGGACTTTTCCATAAGGTATAAAGGGGGAAAGGAGTGAAAAAAAGAAGACAAATGAAGATTTTCCCATTGTGTTACTCTCCTTGCTGGCATCAAGGGCTCAAAAGCTGGTTTTAAACCAGAGCTCTGCAGGTGGCTGCAGAAGACAAGCACAGTCTGTACCACCAGGCTCTGAAGAAATTTCCAGTTTGATTGCTCAGAAGCAAGCTGCCCTGAAAGGTCCTATACCATCAGCAACTGCTGCCAAATGTGTTCCTTTTCTGGAAGTTTCAGGCTTTTAGCTCTAGGATCCCATCCAACTCTAGGCTCAGCAGTGATGATAAAGCAAAGGTTACAATCAGCTAAAGTACACGGAGAGTAATCTCTTCAGTGTAGGCAAGGAAGGTTGCTTGTCTCAAACAGTAGCACTTAAGATTTCCTTTGTATTGTTTGCTTTTCTCACTTTTTATCTGGGCCAGCGAAATTGGGGACCTCGAGGCTTCTCACATGTATCTTGCTATGAAAATAGGTTAGTATTTCATTCTTCATACAAAGCAAGGGGCTATATATTACAATATTTTCATCCTTCACCTCCTAAAAACATTACAATATTTTCACCTCTTTCTGCTGTAGTGCTTTCAGTCCTCAGTCTTCATTAGTCCTAACTCCTATCTGAAGGCAATGCTGAAATGTCTGAAATCCTTCGCACAGCACAGGGAGTTGTGCCAGAACAGATTGCAAGATACACCACAACTCAGTTCCTTCCTTCTCTCCTCAAGATAGAAACTGTGCTTTGGAAAAAGCAAGCTTCCCCACTAGGCATGCTCAGAAACCACCTACCATCTACTAATTACTGTCAGCATCCATTTATGGCCTGAAAGGTGAAACAAGAAGTCAAGCTTCAGCCTTAGAGTGAATCACTGTTTCTGTAGTCTTGAAAAATATATTTGATAAACTACAGATTACAATTGTCTCCTAGCCCCTTTCTCTGCACTATATTTATCATGCAGGAAACAACCTAAAATCCACTTACATACAAAAATCATACATCCGCTCCTGTGAAACGAGCTGTTAAGGTAAGTGCATTTAGGTGAATCCTAGGTGATAATCAAATTCGCAATATCCTGTACTTTGAATGAAAAAAAGACTTTGCCATGTGTCCTGGTTTCAGCTGGGATAGAGTTAAATTTCTTCCTAGTGCCGTGTTTTGGATTTAGTATGAGAAGAATGTTGATAACACACTGATGTTTTCAGTTGTTGCTAAGTAGTCTCCTAGTCAAGGACATTCAGCTTCCATGCTCTGGAAGAGGCTGGGAGGGAGCATAGCTGGGACAGCCAGCCCAGCTGGCCAAGGGGGTTTTCCATACCATGTGATGTCATGCTCAGTATATGAATGGTAGGCGTGGTCCAGGAAGTAGCGATCGCTACTTGGTTATCGGTCAGTGCGGGTGGTGAGCAATTGCATTGTGCATTGTCCTGGTTCCGGCTGGGACAGAGTTAACTTTCTTCCCAGTAGCTTGGGGGGTGTGCTGTGTTTTGGGTTTGGTCTGAAAGGAGCGTTGATGGCCCATTGATGCTTTGGCTGTTGCTGGGTGATGCTTGCACCAGGGAGGGGGAGCACAGCCGGGGTGGTGGACCCAGCTGGCCAATGGGGTATTCTATACCATGTGACATCATGCTCAGTATAAAAACCAGGTGTGTGGGGGGGCTCGGCCCCCGTTCGTGACACGCGGTCGGTGAGCAGTTGCATTGCGCATCGTCTGCTTTGTATATTCTGTTATTGTTGTTGTTCTCATTGTTATTCTTACTGTTCTACTTCGTTTTATTTCAATTATTAAACTGTTTTTATCTCAACCCGCGAGTTTTCCTACTTGTGCCCTCCTGATTCTCTCCCCCATCCCACCGGAGGCGGGGGTGAGCGAGGGGCTGCGTGAGGTTTATTTACTTGGCTGGGGTTAAACCACGACAGTCCTTTTTGGCACCCAACGTGGGGCAGCGAAGGGTTGAGATAACAACAGATTAAATAGAGCATATCAAAGAATTTATATCTGTTAACATATTAATTTGTTCTGCACCATGCTCTTGTTTTTACTGTACCTGTTAAAGATTGGAGTTGGGTTTTGTAGTCTGCTGTGCTCTGCAGTCATTAATGATGTTTTGCCTGGGAGGTTTGTTACTAAAACGCTGGCATTGGGGGTTATTTGGTATTTGGGATTCGTAATGAAGCCGTTTCTGTATTTCGGGTACCACCTCATGGAGACCATTAGCAATTATACCTTTTCCTCCGAGAGATTTTTTATGGAGGAAATAGAGAATGTCACCCTCGCTACCTTCCTCTATGATGTCGTCTCCTTTGTTAAAATAACTTGTCAGTATCTTGAACATCCCTGGGTAGTTAAGATACATCTCTTGGTGCTCCTTGGGAATATTGTTTTGGTTTTATCCAAGGTTAGTAAGCAATTTAAGAATGTCATCCAGAGATCTGTCCCAAGGCTGGATAGTTATGAGTGGCAGGGCGAGTGGGATAGCATGGGCAAATGCCTAGTACGGTGGGCACCGCCAGTGTTCTGGAACTTCACCCCTGAACAAGTGCAGAACCCTGAAAAATTAGTAGAATATTTGGAAAAAGTATGCTGTCACCCTGGCCATTCTAGGGAGACGCAAATCACTGCAATGTGCTGGGGCCTGGCCCACGCCTACCGAGCCCTGTTTAACACCACTCAGAACCCCTAAGGGGAAGGAAACGTCTCTGCAGCTGATGACAAAGCAACAGGCCCTGTGGCTACCCCGCCCCCCACGGCAGGCACGGCAGCTACTCTGCCCCCTGTGACAGAGAACCAACCCATGCCGGTATCAGTCGCCCCTATACAAAAAAGAAAATGCACAAGAAAATCAGCTCGTTTAGTAAGGGATGAAAATGAACCAGGGCCATCACGAGAACAGGAGGAGGAAGAGGCAGAACCCGTAAATGAGATGGTAACCACCCGATCCCTATCCCTGGGTGAGCTGCAAGATATGCAGAAAGACTTCAGCCGTTGTCCAGGCGAGCACATCGTCACCTGGCTGCTCCGATGCTGGGATAACGGGGCCAGTAGCCTGGAATTAGAGGGTAGGGAAGCCAAGCAGCTGGGATCCCTTGCTAGGGAAGGGGGCATCGACAAAGCAATTGGACAAGGGGCACAAGTCCTCAGCCTCTGGAGGCGACTGCTGTCAGGCGTGAAGGAAAGGTATCCCTTCAAGGAAGATGTTATATGCCACCCAGGCAAGTGGACCACCATGGAGAGAGCTATCCAGTACCTGAGGGAATTAGCCGTGCTGGAGGTGATTTATGATGACCTGAACAACGAGCAGTTATCCAAAGACCCAGATGAAGTCAAATGCACCCGACCCATGTGGCGGAAGTTTGTACAGAGCGCACCAGCATCACATGCAAACTCATTGGCAGTAATGACCTGGAGAGATGGAGAGGAACAAACAGTGGATGAACTGGCTGGCCAACTCCGGCAATATGAAGAAAGTCTCTCTTCCTCCCTACGGGCCTGTGTCTCTGCTGTGGAGAAACTGTCCCGGGAGGTCCAGCAACTCAAAGAGGATATGTCCTGCTCCCCACCTGCACGGGCCAGTGTCTCAGCCATTAGGAGCAAGCGTCCCTCTGCTCATCGTGGGTATACACCCCGGGGCACCCTGTGGTTTTACCTGCGTGACCATGGAGAGGACATGAGGAAGTGGGATGGAAAATCTACCTCAGCCCAAGAAGGACGGGTACGTGAGTTGCAAGGGAAAGCAATGACACAAGGGGGTTCTCCCAGGAAAAATAATGCTCCAGTCTCCAGTGAGCAGTTCCCCAGACAGAGTAGAAGGGCTGATTCCACTTCCGACCTTAATAAAGGGACTTCTGATTCATACTTACAAGAAGTGAGTAGCGAATACGATGACCAGGACTAGAGGGGCCCTGCCTCCAGCCAGGTGGAGGAAAGGGACAACCGGGTTTACTGGACTGTGTGGATTCGATGGCCTGGCACATCAGAGCCACAGGAGTATAAGGCTCTCGTAGACACCGGTGCACAGTGTACCCTGATGCCATCAAGCTATGAAGGGGCAGAACCCATTTGTATTTCTGGAGTGACAGGGGGATCCCAAGAGTTAACTGTATTGGAGGCCGAAGTGAGCCTAACCGGGAATGAGTGGCAGAAGCACCCCATTGTGACTGGCTGTCCTGGTTTCGGCTGGGATAGGGTTAAATTTCTTCCTAGTGCTGTGTTTTGGATTTAGTACGAGGAGAATGTTGATAACACACTGAGGTTTTCAGTTGTTGCTAAGTGCCCTCCTAGTCCAAGGACAGCTCCCGTGCCTACTGACTGAGCTAGGTACACGAGATGGGAGGGAACATAATCAGGACAGCCAGCCCAGCTGGCTAATGGGGTATTCCATACCATGTGACGTCATGCTCAGTATATGAAGGGTAGGCGTGATCCAGGAAGTACCGATCGCTACTTGGTTATCGGTCAGTGCGGGTGGTGAGCAATTGCATTGTGCATCACTCATTTTGTATATTTTATCATTATCATTATTATTTTCCTTTTTTTTCCCTGTTCTATTAAACTGTCTTTATCTCAGCCCACGAGTTTTTTCTCACTCTTACCCTTCCGATTCTCTCCCCGTCCCGCTGGGGGTGGGGGGAGTGAGTGAGCGGCTGCGTGGTATTTGGCTGCCTGCCAGGTTAAACCGCGACACTGGCCCAGAGGCTCCGTGCACCCTTGGCATAGACTACCTCAGGAGAGGGTATTTCCAGGACCCAAAAGGGTACCGGTGGGCTTTTGGTAAAGCTGCCCTGGAGACGGAGGAAATTCAACAGCTGTCCACCTTGCCCGGTCTCTCGGAGGATCCTTCTGTTGTGGGGTTGTTGAAGGTCCAAGAAGAACAGGTACCAATCGCTACCACAAAAGTGCACCGGCGGCAATACCGCACCAACCGAGACTCTCTGATCCCCATCCATGAGCTGATTCGTCGACTGGAGAGCCAAGGAGTGATCAGCAAGACTCGCTCACCCTTCAACAGTCCCATATGGCCAGTGCGAAAGTCCAATGGAGAGTGGAGACTAACAGTAGACTACCGTGGCCTGAACGAAGTCACGCCGCCACTGAGTGCTGCCGTGCCAGACATGCTAGAACTTCAATACGAACTGGAGTCAAAGGCAGCCAAGTGGTACGCCACAATTGACATCGCTAAGGCGTTCTTCTCAATCCCTTTGGCGGCAGAGTGCAGGCCACAGTTTGCTTTCACTTGGAGGGGCGTCCAGTACACCTGGAACCGACTGCCCCAGGGGTGGAAACACAGCCCTACCATTTGCCATGGACTGATCCACACCGCACTGGAACAGGGTGAGGCTCCGGAACACCTGCAATATATTGATGACATCATTGTATGGGGCAACACAGCGGAAGAGGTTTATGAGAAAGGGGAGAGAATAGTCCAAATCCTTCTGAAGGCCGGTTTTGCCATAAAACAAAGTAAGGTCAAGGGACCTGCACGGGAGATCCAGTTTTTAGGAATAAAATGGCAAGATGGACGTCATCAGATCCCAATGGATGTGATCAACAAAATAACAGCCATGTCCCCACCAACCAGCAAAAAGGAAACACAAGCTTTCTTAGGCGTTGTGGGCTTTTGGAGACTGCATATTCCAGATTACAGCCTGGATCGTAAGCCCTCTCTATGAAGTAACCAGGAAGAAGAACGACTTCAAATGGGGCCCTGAGCAACGACAAGCCTTTGAACAAATTAAACGGGAGATAGTTCAGGCAGTAGCCCTTGGGCCAGTCCGGGCAGGACAAGATGTGAAGAATGTGCTCTACACCGCAGCCGGGGAGAATGGCCCTACCTGGAGCCTCTGGCAGAAAGCACCAGGGGAGACTCGAGGTCGACCCTTAGGGTTCTGGAGTCGGGGATACAGAGGATCCGAGGCCCGCTACACTCCAGCTGAGAAGGAGATATTGGCAGCATATGAAGGGGTTCGAGCTGCTTCGGAAGTGGTTGGTACTGAAGCACAGCTCCTCCTGGCACCCCGACTGCCGGTGCTGGGCTGGGTGTTCAAAGGGAGGGTCCCCTCTACACACCATGCAACCGATGCTACGTGGAGTAAGTGGGTCGCGCTGATCACACAACGGGCCCGAATAGGAAACCCCAGTCACCCAGGAATCTTGGAGGTGATCACGAACTGGCCAGAAGGCAAAGATTTTGGAATATCCCAAGAGGAGGAGGTGACGTGTGCTGAAGAGGCTCCACTGTATAACAAACTACCAGAAAACGAGAAGCCATATGCCCTATTCACTGATGGGTCCTGTCGCCTTGTGGGAAAGCATCGGAGGTGGAAAGCTGCGGTATGGAGTCCTACACGAGAAGTCGCAGAAACTGCTGAAGGAGAAGGTGAGTCGAGCCAGTTTGCAGCGGTGAAAGCCATCCAGCTGGCCTTGGACATTGCTGAACGAGAAAAATGGCCAGTGCTTTATCTCTATACTGACTCATGGATGGTGGCCAATGCCCTGTGGGGGTGGTTGCAGCAGTGGAAGCAGAACAACTGGCAGCGCAGAGGTAAACCCATCTGGGCTGCCGCACTGTGGCAAGATGTTGCTTCCTGGGTAGAGAACTTGACTGTAAAAGTACGTCACGTAGATGCTCACGTACCCAAGAGTCGGGCCACTGAAGAACATCAAAACAACCAGCAGGTGGACCAGGCTGCTAAGATTGAAGTGGCTCAGGTGGATCTGGACTGGCAACATAAGGGTGAATTATTTATAGCTCCGTGGGCCCATGACGCGTCAGGCCATCAAGGAAGAGATGCAACATACAGATGGGCTCGTGATCGAGGGGTGGACTTGACCATGGACGCTATTGCACAGGTTATCCATGAATGTGAAACATGGGCTGCAATCAAGCAAGCCAAGCGAGTAAAGCCTCTCTGTTATGGAGGACGATGGTTGAAATATAAATATGGGGAGACCTGGCAGATTGATTATATCACACTCCCACAAACCCGACACGGTAAGCGCTATGTGCTCACCATGGTGGAAGCAACCACCGGATGGCTAGAAACATATCCCGTGCCCCATGCCACTGACCGGAACACCATCCTGGGCCTTGAAAAGCAAGTCCTGTGGCGACATGGCACCCCAGAAAGAATTGAGTCAGACAACGGGACTCACTTCCGAAACACCCTCATAGACACCTGGGCCAAAGAGCACGGCATTGAGTGGGTCTATCACATCCCCTACCATGCACCAGCCTCTGGGAAAATCGAACGATACAACGGACTGCTAAAGACTACGCTGAGAGCAATGGGTGGTGGGACATTCAAGCATTGGGATACACATTTAGCAAAAGCCACCTGGTTAGTCAATACCAGGGGATCTGTCAATTGAGCTGGCCCTGCCCAATCAAGACTCTTACGTACTGTAGATGGAGATAAAGTCCCTGTCGTGCACATAAGAAATATGCTGGGGAAGACAGTCTGGGTTACTCCTGCCTCTGGCAAGGGAAAACCCATCCGTGGGATTGATGCGAAAGGATGGGGAAGTCCGGTGTGTGCCTCAAGGGGATTTGATTTTGGGTGAAAATAGCCAATGAACTGAATTGTATGATGTTAGTTACTACATAGTACTGTATGTCATCACTTCTATGGTTACCATATGCCATATTAACAGTATTACAGTAAGAATCACCCAGATTAATGTAGAATGAACTCCGATGAAACCGAGCAAAGTGCAACGATGATAGAACCGGACGAGCGCAGCAGTACTGAAATGAGAACTGGCTTCGGGATGCAACAGTCCAACACCACACACCATCTCTCCGGCCCTGAAAGACTGTTATGACATATGGAGCCCAAAGTCATGGACTGAATGAACTCAATGGACATTTTAGAGGGATGGCTCATGGACTTAGGGAATGATATCTCTGTGTGTGTATATATATAAAAGGCAGGAAAAGTTGTGATGACTAGTTGGAATGTATTGGAAAATGTGAGACCTGGGCATGATGTAGATGGTATAGAATAAGGGGTGGATATTGTCCTGGTTCCGGCTGGGACAGAGTTAACTTTCTTCCCAGTAGCTTGAGGGGTGTGCTGTGTTTTGGGTTCGGTGTGAAAGGAGCATTGATGGCCCTTTGATGCTTTGGCTGTTGCTGGGTGATGCTTGCACAAGTGAGAGGGAGCACAGCCGGGGTGGTGGACCCAGCTGGCCAATGGGGTATTCTATACCATGTGACATCATGCTCAGTATAAAAACCAGGTGTGTGTGGGGGCTCGCCCCCCGTTCGTGACATGCGTTCGGCAGTCGGTGAGCAGTTGCATTGCACATCGTCTGCTTTGTATATTCTGTTATTGTTGTTGTTCTCGTTATTCTTACTGTTCTACTTCGTTTTATTTCAATTATTAAACTGTTTTTATCTCAACCCGCGAGTTTTCGTACTTGTGCCCTCCCAATTCTCTCCCCCATCCCACTGGAGGAGGGGGGTGAGCGAGCGGCTGCGTGGGGTTTATTTACTTGGCTGGGGTTAAACCACGACAGTATCACTCATTTTGTATATTCTATCATTATTATTATTATTATCGTTGTTATTATTATTATTATTATTATTTTCCCTTCCTTTTCTGTTCTATTAAACTGTCTTTATCTCAACCCATGAGTTTTTCTCACTCTTACCCTTCCGATTTTCTCCCCATCCCACTGGGTGTGGGGGGAGTGAGCAAGCAGCTGTGTGGTGTTTGGCTGCCTGCCGGGTTAAACCACGACACCATGACTTATAGATTTTCTTCAGCCCTTTCTCTTGTCTTTTTCAAATGTCATAATTTTCAGTGCTGTTAGTTTAATTTACCGTTGGTAAAAGACTCTGAGATGTGCTACAATAGTGGTAAACTTTATCACTTCCACCAGAGTGTTGAAGAGATGTGAGAGTGGACAATTAGCCCCCCGGTTACTCCTGAATGTAGCAGAGTGTCAAGTTGACAAAATAGAGGCAAGGGTAACTTTAAGGGTAAGGTCACCTGTAAGTGTGAGAGCAGAAATACCACGTTCATAGCAATGCAGAAATCTTAAAAGCCAATTAGCTAGCTGAAATTTTGAGGAAAGACTAAAGATTACCAGATTAAAATAAATTTTAAAATTCTTCCTTTTTTTTTTTGTTTTTTTGCATCTTCACAGCTTACACGTTTTTAGTCTGAATGGCTTTATTTAGATTATTGCAGCTAGCACAGAAAGAAAGAATCATTATAACATCTCCTTGACCAAGCACACAGCCTGTACAACTCACATAGCAATATCATTGCTTTTGAACTACTTCACATGGAACACCCCGAAGATGGGATGTGAACTTCACTTTATACCTAAGGAGGCACTACACAGCTTTGAAATTGCATAGCTTCATATGCTACTAAGCAGCAATAAAGAATATTCCAGAAGAAGTCATGGATTACAGGCAATCCCCCAACAGGCTAAACAGTCTCAAATCTATGCACCTCCAAAATAAATAAGTACATAAAACCCCAAACCCATCACTTAGGAATATCCTATCCATTTTGGGACCAAATATCTGTCTTTGGTAATGCTCCTGTAGCCTCTTGAATTTAATGGATAACCAAGGGCCACATTATGCCAAAATGAATGTGAGAATGAGAACAGACATAAAGTAAGAGCCATACAGCCTCTTTTTTTCTATTGTCATGAGCACTTTCATTCCCAGAAAAGAATGAATAATATCTTTAACTCTGATCTCTGATCCTGGATTGTTTCAGTTACTGGGTCTTATTTTTTCCTAATCAAAACATAACAACCACTTTGATGAATCAACTTTTGGCTAAGAATCAACTTTAGTCAAATAACAGCTTTGAGTTTCTGAAACACATTTCTTGCAGGCTTAGGTAAGTACAATTATAGATGAGGACCGGACCTATCCTCAGGTCCATTAGTGAAAATAAGAGCAATACCATGGTGATCAATGGAATTATTTTGCTTCAGATGAAAATGATTTAGCAGGGACATTGCAAAGGGACATAAACTGAAATGTTTCTTATGAGATAAATGATCAGAATGATTTCTATATTGTTTTAAATGCATGTTTGTTCACTTCTATTTTCCAGTGTGATACCCAAAATATACCTTTCTAATCACTTGCCCAAGCATATTATTTGGTGATCAGGATACATGATATACAAAACAGTGTTTCAGTAGTCTACCTCTCACTGCTGGCACCTGAAACTGGAAAATACAGTAGCAATATAAATATAGAAGCAATATTCTATTCCTTCTTCTGCCAACATTGCATTTACCAAACGAGGCATATGCTATGGGTATCATTTTGCCTTCACTTACACCCATCTTACTAATTTTTCCCTCTCTTCCACTGATCCAAACAAAAAAATAGTGGAATATGACAAGAGATGGCTGAGCTAAAATATAGTTTAAGGCTGTCTGCATGCTTGATATGTGTGTACAACAGAATTCAACATTTGAAAAAAATAAAGTGACATAAAGTTTGCTTTGTATAAATATAGGCCTTTAACACAAAACAATGGTCTAAGATTCCATAAGACTTTTTTTGACAGCTCCCCTTTAATTTGCAACCTGGGTGATGCTTGGGCTGTTGGATGCATATCATCAGTATAACCCTGAAAATTACTATCCAGACCATTTTGATCTTGTCCTCAATCAGTTTAATGATATCCCAGGAGGCTGATGATGGGATTTCTTATGATTGTGGCATGTCACTCCTTGCAATTTTGATTTTTATACCCTGCAGTCATAAGCTTATGATCTAAGGTCCTGTAAAGGAACACTTCCATACTCCTGCCTTTATAAGTCCCTTTTTTTCTTTCCTTTTAAGATAGAATCATGGCCTTTGCATTGTCATTTCACTTGCATTTTTTTGTGTCATTTAGCAGTTTCTTGCATATGTGTACTGGAATTGATATATGTGTTGCTTGTCAATTCACACAACAAATAACTCACAGATGTGGTGAAGGCTCACTGTTAATTTTTAATGATAACTTTAAACCATGATGAAACCTTATTATTTGTGCTTTGTCCTTATTTCTTTAATCATTACCTTATGGACTTTGTTTTCCTTCACTCAAAAGTTGCCCATTAACACAGTTTCTTCAGTGGTATGATTCCTTGTTCAGTACCAATGTAGCAAAACCCAGACATCTTCATTTCACTGGGGTTCACATTCCTGCCTCAGCTGGAAATGCTGGAAATGCAATAATAAAAAAAAGTTAGATGCATACAGAGATCTTCCTATAAATAAGAGAGATCCTTTGGCTGTCAACATGGAAAATCATATTGTGTTTTACTGATAAATGGTGTTTACCTTTCATATTTAATGCATGGGAGATAAAATATAAGGGTTTTTTTTAATGCTATAACTTGCAAAAGGAAAAAAACTACAAGGGAGCAGTGCTTTCTTTCAAAGCACAGGCACATGCTTTGTTTCACAGTAGTGACACAATGATTCACAGCAGCTACAGTTTCTGTGCCACGCTTCTGGATTAAAGTAATAGAAAATAAATGAAAACGTGGGGTTCCAAAATATTGCCCATAGCTTTTATTTATTCATTTATGTACAAAAAACTTGCTTTTCAGTGAATGCAGGAGGAGACTGGTGGGCATTTGGATGCACCAGAATGAAACACCAGTGTCGTGGTTTAACCCCAGCCAGCAAAAATAAACGCCACGCAGCCGCTCGATCACCCCCCCCGGTGGGATGGGGGAGAGAATCGGGAGGGCACAAGTAGGAAAGCTCCCGGGTTGAGATAAAAACAGTTTAATAATTGAAATAAAACTAAGTAGAACAGTAATAATAACAGTGAGAACAACAACAATAACAGAATACACAAAGCAGGCAATGCACAACAGAACCGCTCACCGACCGCTGACCGCGTGTCACGAACGGGGGGCGAGCCCCCCCACACACCTGGTTTTTATACTGAGCATGATGTCACATGGTATAGAATACCCCATTGGCCAGCTGGGTCCACCACCCCGGCTGTGCTCCCCCCTCCCGGTGCAAGCATCACCCAGCAACAGCCAAAGCATCAATGGGCCATCAACGCTCCTTTCACACCGAACCCAAAACACAGCACACCCCCCAGGCTACTGGGAAGAAAGTTAACCCTGTCCCAGCTGGAACCAGGACAACCAGGAACAGAATTACAGAGCAGTCTTTCTTCTGTCAGAAAAAACATTGCCAAAGTCTTATTGCCCAGAGCCAACCACATCAGTGTGAGACTGGGCACTGCTTTCAAAAGACATTGCACTGATCCATACTAATTGATTAATCCCATCTCTTGAGCAAGTATTATTTAATTGTGCACACAGACAAAGTTTACTAGTAGTCGGGTCAGAAAATTCATGGAGGAATCATAAGGGCTAGATTTAATCCTAATATTCACATTGCTTGTCAAATTCTTATTCATGAAATAAGAAACTGTGCAGACTTTCCACTTTGTGATGCTATTCTGAGATTACATTGAGCTGCCAGAACTGGTTCTGCAAGGTTTATGATACAGGACAGAGAAAACTCATCTGCCAGGATTTTAACAAAGGGGTACCAAGGGCTCTGAAGTGACACAGAAATTTCTGAAGAGCCGACTGATACCTGTTCTTCAGAATTTAAGGGTTTCAGACAATCATAGAATCATAGAATCATTTAGGATGTAAAAGACGCTTAAGATCATTGAGTCCAACCATTAACCTAACACTGCCAAGTCCAGCATTAAACCATGTCCCCAAGCACCACGTCTACGTGTCTTTTAAATACCTCCAGGGATGGTGACTCAACCACTTCCCTGGGCAGCCTGTTCCAAGGCTTGAAAACCCTTTTGGTGAAGAAATTTTTCCTAATATCCAAACTAAACCTCCCCTGGTGCATCTTGAGGCCGTTTCCTCTCGTCCTATCGCTAGTTACTTGGGAGAAGAGACCGACCCCCACCTCGCTACAACCTCCTTTCAGGTAGTTGTAGAGCACGATGAGGTCTCCCCTCAGCCTCCTCTTCTCCAAGCTAAACAGTCCCAGTTCCCTCAGCTGCTCCTCATAAGACTTGTGCTCCAGGCCCTTCACCAGCTTCGTTGCCCTTCTCTGGACACGCTCCAGCACCTCAATGTCCTTCTTGGAGTGAGGGGCCCAAAACGGAACACAGGATTCGAGGTGCGGCCTCACCAGTGCCGAGTACAGGGGCACGATCACCTCCCTACTCCTGCTGGCCACACTATTTCTGATACAAGCCAGGATGCCGTTGGCCTTCTTGGCCACCTGGGCACACTGCCGGCTCATGTTCAGCCGGCTGTCGACCAGCACCCCCAGGTCCTTTTCCTCCGGGCAGCTTTCCAGCCACTCTTCCCCAAGCCTGTAGCGTTGCATGGGGTTGTTGTGGCCGAAGTGCAGGACCCGGCACTTGGCCTTGTTGAACCTCATACAGTTGGCCTCAGCCCATCGATCCAGCCTGTCCAGGTCCCTCTGCAGCTCCTTCCTACCCTCCAGCAGATCAACACTCCCGCCCAACTTGGTGTCGTCTGCAAATTTACTGAGGGAGCACTCGATCCCCTCATCCAGATCATTGATAAAGATATTGAACAGGACCGGCCCCAGTACTGAGCCCTGGGGAACACCGCTCGTGACCGGCCACCAACCGGATTTAACTCCGTTCACCACAAGTCTTTGGGCCCAGCCATACAGCCAGTTTTTTACCCAGCAAAGAGTACCCCTGTCCAAGCCATGAGCAGCCAGTTTCTCCAGGAGAATCCTGTGAGAGACAGTGTCAAAGGCTTTACTGAAGTCCAGGTAGACCACATCCACAGCCTTTCCCTCATCCACCAGGCGGGTCACCTGGTCATAGAAGGAGATCAGGTTAGTCAAGAAGGACCTGCCTTTCATAAACCCATGCTGACTGGTGTCGTGGTTTAACCTGGCAGGCAGCCAAATACCACGCAGCCGCTCACTCACTCCCCCCGCCCCCCCAGTGGGACGGGGAGAGAATCGGAAGGGTAAGAGTGAGAAAAACTCGTGGGTTGAGATAAAGACAGTTTAATAGAACAGAAAAGGGAAAATAATGATAATAAATAATGATAGAATATTCAAAATGAGTGATGCACAATGGACCTGATCACCTGGGTGTCCTGTACGTGCCGCGTGATGGCACTCAAGATGATCTGCTCCATAACCTTCCCCGGCACCGAGGTCAGACTGACAGGCCTGTAGTTCCCCAGATCCTCCTTCCGGCCCTTCTTGTAGATGGGCATCACATTTGCTAACCTCCAGTCAACTGGGACCTCCCCGGTTAGCCAGGACTGCTGATAAATGATTGAAAGTGGCTTGGTGAGCACTTCCGTCAGCTGCCTCAGTACCCTTGAGTGGATCCCATCCAGCCCCATAGACTTGTGTGTGTCTAAGAGGTGTAGCAGGTCGATAACCATTTCCCCTTGGATTATGGGGGCTTCATTCTGCTCCCCATCCCTGTCTTCCAGCCCAGGGGGCTGGGTACCCCGAGAACAATTGGTCTTACTATTAAAGACTGAGGCAAAGAAGGCATTAAGTACCTGTCCTGGTTTCGGCTGGGATAGAATTAATTTTCTTGCTAATAGCTGGTATAGTGCTGTGTTTTGGATTTAGTATGAGAAGAATGTTGATCACACACTGATGGTTTAGTTGTTGCTAAGTAGTGCTTACCCTGGTCAAGGACTTTTCAGCTTCCCATGCTCTGCCAGGTGCACAAGAAGCTGGGAGGGAGCATAGCCAGGACAGCTAACCCCAACTGGCCAACGGGGTATTCCATACCATAGGATGTCATGCTTAGCATATAAGGCTGGGGGAAGAAGAAGGAAGGGGGGGACGTTCAGAGTGATGGCGTTTGTCTTCCCAAGTCACCATTACGCGTGATGGAGCCCTGCTTTCCTGGCGATGGCTGAACACCTGCCTGCCGATGGGAAGGAGTGAATGAATTCCTTGGTTTGCTCTGCTTGTGTGCGCGGCTTTTGCTTTCCCTATTAAACTGTCTTTATCTCAACCCACGAGTTTTCTCACTTTTACTCTTCTGATTCTCTCCCCCGTCCCACCGGGGGGGAGTGAGCGAGCAGCTGTGTGGGGCTTAGTTGCTGGCTGGGGTTAAACCACGACAGTACCTCAGCCTTTTCCTATGTCACTATGTTTCCCCCCGCATCCAATAAAGGATGGAGATTCTCCTTAGCCCTCCTTTTGTTGTGAATGTATTTATAGAGACATTTTTTATTGTCTTTTACAGCAGTAGCCAAGAAGGCTACTGAACAAGAAGGGCCTTTTGAACCATCAGGCAAGATAACCTCAGCACAAATATGACATAGGCCTGTTGGAGGGGGTCCAGAGGAGGGCCATGAAAATGGTCAGGGGGGTGGAATGCCTCTCCTATGAAGAAAGGCTGAGAGAGTTGCGGTTGTTCAGCCTGGAGAAGAGAAGGCTTCAGGGAGATCTTATTGCAGCCTTTCAGTACTTAAAGGGGGCTTATAAGAAAGATGGGGAGAAACTCTCTAGCAGGGCCTGTAGCGATAGGACAAGGGGGAATGGTTTTAAAGTAAAAGAGGGTAGATTCAGACTAGATATAAGGAAGAAATTTTTTACGATGAGGGTGGTGAAACACTGGCACAGGTTGCCCAGAGAGGTGGTAGATGCCCCATCCCTGGAAACATTCAAGGTCAGGTTGGACAGGGCTCTGAGCAACCTGATCTAGTTGAAGATGTCCCTGCCCATGGCAGGGGGGTTGGACTAGATGACCTTTAAAGGTCCCTTCCAATCCAAACTATTCTATGATTCTATGATTATATAACATGCATTTAGCTGTCTGCTATGTTAAAAGCTCTTCTTCATTAAGGACCCTTTTTTGCTCAATGCCATCTCACCTCCATGCACCACCCCCACCCCCCCAAAAAAAAAAAACCCAACAGTTTGAAGGTTGCCCTACAGCAAGTGCATAGCTTTGGCTCTTATGCTAGTTGCATCACCCTCAGCAGGCAGGGCCAATGGGCCTGATATGGGTAGAGCAACTCAGCCTGATGTGCTATGCAGAGATGGCTCTTGCTGAGAAGCTCAAAGGGTGGTTCTGTGTAGGCAGAGGTCAGGTCAGTGGTACTGCTGCATGTACATGACATTGCACATGTGCAAAACCTGAGCCTAAGGCCATAGGATTGACTAGGATGGTCCTGTTGCTCTTAAGGTTAAACAATATTTTAGGAGCATGCGACCAGCAATTAATAGGTGAGAGCTGGTAAATAAATCAGTACACTGCACTGTCAGATTATGATTGCCATGTGTTGACATCAAAGACAGTGGAGTTATTCTGAATTCATACAAGTAGAAATGAGATGAGCATCCTGCCTTCTGTATGTGAAGCTACAGCAAATATAGAATAGGATAGCATATTAAAATGAAATGTGTGCCAGCCTTTTATATATAGTTTGATTATGAAGGGGAAATTCAAATTGTAACTGCTCAGCAGTGGTAGTTTGTGACCAAGGAATGATCTGGCACGGAAGGCAAGAAGGCCCAACTGCAGAAGGGGTTAAACTGGCTGGAAGCAGGGATGCCAGAGACAGCAGGACTCCCTGCAAGGGAGTGAAGTTTCCCTTGGTGATGAGATAAGGAAGAGCTGCAGCATTGTCTTGTAGCCATCCTGGAATGGGAGCGCTCAGGGGCCCAAGCTCAGGGGCCACCTTTGGGCAGCAGAGCTGGGCCAGGGAATGGACCCACTGGCCGGGCTGAGGTGCCCCATGCAACCGCTCATGGGATTGGTGCTGGTGCAAGTGGATATAAGGCATCAGCTCGTGACACATCTTTGCAGGCTCCTTGTAGAACCGCTTATGGTGGTAGGACCCTGCCCAATGTAGTGTTCTGTTTTTTTATATATATATATTTTTAAGCACAAACGTGTGTTTAATTCTCCTCAAGGGGTACCATAAAAATTCCCCAGCAATTAACTTCAAAGTGGCTTCTATAGCACAGAAACCATCTAATTTACAAAAAAAAAAAAAAAATCAGAAGTGAGCTCATTTTGCCTGGATCTTGTATGTAGTATACTAACATAATAGTTGCAGTGTGGTTCTAAAAATAAGAAAAATAGCAGTCCTATATGCACTTTTTTCCCACTGCACATTGATCTTCTGTATTAGACACATTTTATTCTGCAGCCTTCCTTTTTTCCCCACCCTCTGAATGGCTATGTGCTTGAAGTCAGGCGTGTTCTTTGTTCTACAGGATGAGGAGGGAGAGGTATGGAACCGTGCTCTGTGTTGCCACACACACATGCACACTAGTCCCGCATATGCCCGGGAGATCCCAGTGGCTGCTCAGACCCCTGCCCATCCCCCTTGCATTCATCCCGCAGCGGCAGCCAGGCTGGACAACAGCCTTTCTTCCCCCTCCACGATCCCTGCTGAAGCTTCACCAGTGGCAACAATAGAGTATCAGGCAAAGATTCAGTGGTGCCTGATACATGGTATGTCATGGGCTCCCTGAACGTGCAGGGGGGGGGGCCAGCGGAAGTTTGGAAGTCTGAATAACACCTCCAGGCAGTGCTTTCCTGGGTTTTTTTGTTGACATGAGGCTGGACCCAGGCCCAGCTCCCAGTCTAGTGGGTGTTGGCGGGGGGATGCTGCCCACCCGATGTCCTGGGAAAGCTCAGATGCAGTAGGGAATCCATCCCCCAAAATGCTGCAAAGTGGATGGGAGAAAAATTCCCCATGAAGTTCACTCTCCTTGCTGAAGTCATAAACCTCTCAATTCTCCAGTCTTCAAGAAAGTCTGCCAGGATAAAGAAGATACAATTTCCCAATGTAAGAAACAAGCACACTGTGCTATATAGAGCAAAGACACTCACACAGAGGTCACAAGCCCTTACTCCACCTGGCTAGAAGTTTGTTGGGTTTTTTTAGATGAATTATTTAGCTTTGCTTCATCTACACACAGGGATACTTTATCATTATTATCATTAGTAACTTCTCCAGAGAGATGAAAATCTACTTCTCTGGCTCAGTCCTGGCTCTTCCTATAAGAGCACAAACTTTGCAGTATTCAAGGCCAACATTTTCCCACCAATAATAGAATTAAACAATTGCATGAAGCAAATAGATGCATCAGAAGGAGGATAAAGCAGGGATATCATGAGTGTGTGTTCACATAGATTAGCTGTGCACACAGTTTAACTCACCACCTGTCTCGTTATCTGCATGTTCAAGATAGCATTGGGTTTCACAAAGGAGTGAGAATTTGCCTGATGCATTTGGTTGAAATGGCTGTTTCCTGTACAATGGTTTGTTAATGGTCCTTCTTCTCCCCATAATGATGGCTGCATTTCAACCATGCTAAAAATATACACTGTACACTTGCACTGTGGTTCTTTAAATATATATAATGTATACGCTATGTAGAGAGACTAATATGTATATCTACATGCATGTGCTATCTGTGCACATACACAAATATACATGCACACAAACATATTTCTCTATATGCACGCACCTACACATTAGAGTTCTTTAGGATGAACAGTCTTTCAAAGGTATATTAAAAGTGTATATCTGGACATTCATGAGAGAAAGCCAGCAATAGAAATCCAAATTCAGGTTTCAGTGCATTAGTTATTAATTAATGTAATAAACATCTTGTCTATAGGGAAAATTCCCTTTTCGCAAAATCAATGGAAAATTAACAAGTCTTGATATATTTCATGCACCAGTTGCTTATTCAGCTTTGTATCAGAAGAAAATAAACATATTGACTAACCCCTCTTAAAATTACATTTTTAAGTAACTGCTTAAAGCAGTGGTTAAAAATGTTACAGATTATGTACTTTTCACTTTTATGGCTACGGTTCCTGTTTGCAACCTTCTGACCTGGACGTAAAGCGTTCTTTCTGGAGGAGGTGAACCCATGGCTCCTTGGGCTGCCGGCTTCCAAAGGAAATGGCTTTTCCTATCCCGAAGAGCCAGCTCCCCCTCTCTTACCCACACGTCTCAATCGCCACCCCCGCCGAGATTTTATAAAGCCTATTCTCTTCCAAGCACAGAGAAGCATCCTCACAGCTCTGAAAGATGAATCATAGACATATTAGGGATTCCCAGCCCTGCAAATGACAAATGTGGTAGCCCAGGCTTGCTTCCAATCACACGGACTGATCAGCACCGAAAGTGAATTGACTTCAAGAGCACATCATAGCTCAGGTCTTCATTCCTGCTGTCATAGCTTTAGGTTTTTTGTAAGTCTCGTGGTTTAACTTGGCAGGCAGCCAAACACCACACAGCTGCTCGCTCACTCCCCCCCACCAAGTGGAATGGGGGAGAGAATCGGAAGAGTAAAAATGAGAACACTTATGGGTTGAGATAAGAAAAGTTTAATAATTGAAATAAAGTAATATAATAATAATAATAATAATAATAATAATAATAATAAGAAGAAGAAGAAGAAGTAATGAAAAGGAAGATAACAAAAAGAGAGAGAAATAAAACCCAAGAAAGACAAGTGATGCAAATGAAAAAAAAACAAAACAGAATTGCTCACCACCAACCAACCAATGCCCAGCCAGTCTCCGAGCAGCGGCCCTCCAGCCAGCTTTCCCCTAGTTTATATACTGAGCATGACGTCATATGGTATGGAATATCCCGTTGGCCAGTTTAGGTCAGCTGTCCTGGCTGTGCCCCCTCCCAGCTTCTTGTGTATCTCCAGTCTTCTCAGTCGGTAGAGCATGAGAAGCTGAGAAGGCCTTTACTCTGTGTAAGCACTGCTCAGCAATAATGAAAACATCCCTGTGTTATCACCACTGTTTCCAGCACAAATCCAAAACATAGCCCCATACTAGCTACTATGAACAAAAATAACTCTATCCCAGCCAAAACCAGTACAGTATGCAAACATGGTGCTTTGCTATGATTTTTGAAGGCAAAACATACAACTGAATAATTCAGGCCCCATACGTTTATTATTACATTTCAGAATTGGCCCCATCTGTATTTTTGACTGCTAATTTACACTCCATAGCACCCTTTTGGCTTCACAAGGGTCCCACAAGTTTTGAGGCCACAAACATGTTGCTTCCTTTTTTTTGTGTTGGCTATAAGCAATTAAGGATGTCCTGCCCCTGACACTATTCTTTCCCCAAGGTATTCCTCCATGCCAAAAAAAAAAAAATCTCCTTTAAAAGCCAGGGTGGGAAAAAATACCAAGGTCCAAAAGACTACAGGGGACACAATACCTGCACAGGCCTGTGTGGATTTTGGGCGAGTGGTGGGAGCCAGGTCCCCTGCTCATCGCTTAACAACAGGAGAGGAGCAGAGTCCATTGCTTGCATATAAATACGTAGGTGAGCTCTGTGATAGAGTGCAGGGATACCCTCCCCTACTCCAGCAGCCT
Organism: Calonectris borealis; assembly: GCF_964195595.1. Classification (NCBI taxonomy): domain Eukaryota; kingdom Metazoa; phylum Chordata; class Aves; order Procellariiformes; family Procellariidae; genus Calonectris; species Calonectris borealis. The sequence goes on along the minus strand of NC_134351.1, from coordinate 55,083,182 downwards.
CCTAGATGTCCTCTGCCTGCAGAAAAGCCTCAGGTTTTGGATTTGTAAATGCCACCTTCCCCATCTCTGCTGCTTTCTTCTGTCTTGCTATGCTTGATTTTTACTTTGTTCAATCCATCTTTCACTTTCTCTCAGTGCTGTTTTCCTCTCTTCCCCCTTTTCTTTTTCCTAACTAGACACTTCCGAGATGCATTTTTTAACGGCCTTAGATACTGTCTACACTGTCTTTTCCAACCTCTGTCTATTACTTTGCATGCTTGCTGTAGGGAGAATGTGAGCACAAAAACATTTGTGATGAATCAGGGACTTTCAAAATTGACCAAACCTCCCTCTCCCCATTTTTTAATGTTTTACACCTTAATTTTCATATTCCCATTCTGCTAAATGAGCTTTTTAACTTACTTTTTGCTGTCTATGCTTTCTAATGACTTTCTAATTGCCAAAATCTGTAGAGGAAATTTTGTTTAATAAAGCTGATGTTTGCTTGCTCAACACAAGAGGACATTTGCTAATAAGAGGGCATTTAAATAATCACCAACACAGCCCTCAGGAGCAATACAAGAAAACAGGAAACTGCAAGTCACAGTGGATTTGTAATGAAACGTTACCCTCCATCCGAGCGCACCGTGCGAGAGGAGCACCTGAGCACTACAAAATCAACTAATCATGGCAATGGAGGCCCCAGTCGCATGAAATAAAATCAACAGATAAATAGCTTCTCAGGACAAGCTGGGAAAACAAATTAATGAAAAGGGAAGATCTTAAGCCTGGTGCTGCAGCCTTTTCCAAGGTAAGGGCATTCATACTGTAGGGCTTCAGAGAAGATACTGCCCAGGCAGCTCTTGCACACTGTCTGGATGCAGTGACAAGAAGAGTCCTATTTCTTGCCCAGACCTGTAAATTTTTCTCAGATCTTCCTCCTCTCATATTAAAAGCATTGTACTTAACTTGCGATGTTCTGGGCTCTTTTTCCATCAGTGTATTTAGTGTCATCTACCAGAATCTTTGGAGACTCTTAGGTTTGCTCTCTTTATATTGTTGGTGAGTCTTAAAACTGAAGATGAAGTATCCTACAGTATCTCTGCAGTACATATCTCTACATATCCTACAGTATCTCTCACAAAGACTCATTAAACGATGGCAGCAGGATTTGAATCACAACATGCCTAAAGTTGCTTGATAACAAAATTTTCTGATTTTCCATTTCTAATATTTTTTGGGACACTGCCACCTGCCTCAGAGCCCTTGGCCATTTGCCATGACCCTGAAAGGGGAACTGCCACAAAAATCAGTGGGAGATTACATAACACTCAGTGACAGACTTGGCACGTTGCATCTCTAATACTGAATTTGCTTCAAGGGTCACAAGATTTAATCACTGTTCATATCAACCCCCTTTGGCCATGTAATAGTATATTCCATGACTGACACAGCATTAAAAACTTGAAATTCATTACCTACCGAACCACCCATAGTAATTTTGCTATCGCTCACCCTTATGCAAGTCAACTTTGGTACCATAGATGTTGTTTCATGACAGCTCTGCAGTTCTTTATAGTCATCACATCAAGTTGTCTCCAGCCTCTAGCCACTTCTGCCTACTTTAAGGTTTTATTTCCAGTACTAGTTTTTAAACTCCCGCCTCTAAAACCGTATGTGAAACTGATGCAAGGCATGTATTTTTGCATGCAAGCAGGTATTCTTTCATTCAAATTCATGCATTAATTGTTAGATACTTATTAGTTGGCCTTTGCACGCATACACAAATGCTAATTCTGAAAGCAGAAATAAAGGAAGGTTCAGCAGATGGACACATGAACTCAAATACCAGTTTGAATCTCACTGGCATTTTGACCTTTACCACTCACCAGCTCAAATTCAGAGGCAGAAATGTGCAAAAATAAGAGGAGGGTGTTGGGGAATTTTTATGGTACCCCTTGAGGAGAATTAAACACACGTTTGTGCTTAAAAATATATATATAAATAAAAAGAACACTACATTGGGCAGGGTCCTACCACCATAAGCGGTTCTACAAGGAGCCTGCAAAGATGTGTCACGAGCTGATGCCTTATATCCACTTGCACCAGCACCAATCCCATGAGCGGTTGCATGGGGCACCTCAGCCCGGCCAGTGGGTCCATTCCCTGGCCCAGCTCTGCTGCCCAAAGGTGGCCCCTGAGCTTGGGCCCCTGAGCGCTCCCATTCCAGGATGGCTACAAGACAATGCTGCAGCTCTTCCTTATCTCATCACCAAGGGAAACTTCACTCCCTTGTAGGGAGTCCTGCTGTCTCTGGCATCCCTGCTTCCAGCCAGTTTAACCCCTTCTGCAGTTGGGCCTTCTTGCCTTCCGTGCCAGATCATTCCTTGGTCACAAACTACCACTGCTGAGCAGTTACAATTTGAATTTCCCCTTCAAGGGGGAGGCTCTGTTTTCATCCAAAATATGAACAATAAGTGACACTACTGAAATTGGGCAATCATTTAAGCACCCAGAGAGTGAAGCTATTTCAGATTTATTTTGGATGAAAGCACAAAGTGTCACTAATCCCAACTGAAACACAGCAGACACAATTACCATTCCTTTGGAGAGATAAAATTGAAAATTTACCAATATTTTTCTACAAACCAAGGACAATTAATAATTCTACACTGAACTTTTGCAACTGAGTCCAAATACTCACATCATAGTGCCTAACCCTTAATAAGCAGCAAAGAACTTCTAGAACAAACTTTAAATAAACTCTAAACTTGGCAAGTGAGCATCCCCAATCAAAACTGGGGCTGTTAACCAGGATCTCCACCAGGGGCTTTCAGCTGTCATCTGTGGGCTACTCCTGGGAAAGCTGAATAAGAAAAGCAAGGCCGTAGTCAGACACACACAAACACACATACATGCGACATTTCCCCAGGGAAATGCCCCTCCAGCACAAAGCAGCAACAAATGAAAGCAGGTCTGGCTCTGCACAGAGTGGCCTGCAAGCCCATTTCCAGCTCACTACCTATTATCCCACATCATTTCACCCTTACTTTCACAAAGGTCCTTGCTACACCTTCCCTTCTGATTTGCCTCACTGTTCAAAATGTCCATGGAAAAAAATACGTGTGTGATGCCTTTCACTGTCCCTGGCAGCATGGAGATGAAAGATGTCCTTTCTCAGCAAGAACCCCTGCTGCTGCAATTTCAAACCAGTGGGGCAAAACAGAGACTGACAAGCTTAAAACTCTTTCCCATAGTTCCAGTTCTTCTTTCAGAGTTGTGCTAACTGAAATGCTGCTTTTCTAGCTTTGTTACTGGGCTTGCATCCAATGTTTACATTGCATTACCAGCTCTATATTGTTTCTGTCACAGTGTTTCAGATAGTATACATTTTCATTTTATAGCTCTCCTGCTTCCCTTTAACTTATGACCTTTATTGAAAATGAACGCATTTGTCTGCAGACTGTCAGGCAAAAGGGTTGAATCACAGGGGCTTGGCATCTGTGAAATGCTTTGCAATCCACTGTAGCTGTATCAGGAAAGCAGTGATGGAAAACCATAAACTGCCTGAGATTAGAAGTTTATTCCGGAAGACACCAACTTTCCTTTGGAAGGCCAAGCACATTTCAAACCCTCACCAAAATAAAAACAAAGGCCTGTTGGGAATGGACATTTTGATGCTCCCCTAATGCATTTCATTATTGACTTTTCAGTCTTTTAAAAGCATTTCTGTCCTTTTCTTCATACCTTTACTGCTCATGCAACTCACAGTCCTCCTTAGTGGATCCTAGGTGCTTGCACAAAGCGTTTCAGAAGCCGAAAGGGGACTGGGTGAATTCCAGAACTCAGCAGTGTTTGGCAGTGGGGACCCGACAGCAGCGCCGGGACATCGCATGTTACAAAACAGAGGCAAAAAGCCATTTTGCTTTTATTTCAACAATTCACTAAAACCTAACCACTCATGTTCTTACGATGTCTGCATTGTTTCCCAGCAACTTAAAGGATGCTCTCAGTTTAAGAAATGCATATTCAGCATGCATCTTGTGTTCAGAGCGGAGGAGGGTGAGCTCTGCACCAGTGCCCCTAACAAGGGGAAGGGTTTAGCATGCTTGCCAGGAAGAGGATGGGATAGGTATGAGACTGCTTGTGTATGTATGCCATTGCTGCAGATATTCCCCTAACAAAAGTGTCTTCACACCCAGACTTGGAGCTAAGCAAGCCCTACCTGAGAGCGCCATTTAGGACACTGTGCAGTTTCCCAGGGTTTTAGGTGGAAGCTGACACTGGATTAAGTAATTTGTGGAGGGCAACCACAGGTAAAGCCAATCTTCTGCCTGCTGTCCCCCACCCCACTGGTAATGCTCTGGAAGTGCGCAGTGGCAAGGCCATGTGCAGTTGCTTGCATCAGGTCCACAGCTGGATATCTTCACTCCTCTGGGTGCAGCAGAACGGAAACCCCGTGGCAGCTTCCCCTAAATGGGCACAGCTTTCAGAGTGGCAAAGGGCTGAAACACGAAAAACGGGCAATGAGGTCAGTGGAACAGGCCTTCGCTTATTTACCTGGCTACTGAGCTGGTGCTTATGCTCTCCTGCTAGCTATTGACAACTCATACAAGTTCTAATGGCCTTGGCACCAGTCAGAAAACCAACAGCATCTTTACTGAACCTGAAGGCTTGGAGTTGGAGGGCTTTGAGATTCTGGGATAGGTGTGTTTGGAACATGTTTCTGAAAAAATAAAAAATAATTAAAAAAAAATAATCAACAACCACAGTGAAGAAGTTGACAGTGGCATTTATGTGTGGTCCATACAACTGAGAGTTAAGGTTACATCCCAGTAAAACATGCAATTCATGCTTACCAGAGTTTATTGGAGGCTTGGAGCAACACCATTTCATCAAGGTTAAGCTGGGGTGGGGAGAGGGAGGAGCGGGGGATGTCCTTGATAAGAGATATACAAAATTTAGATGCCCATCATTAGGGCTATGAAAGGAAGAGGAAAAAAATGAAAATTAAAAGAGAACACTGCTCAACTCTTTGTTGATCAGACACCATTGTTCAGGCAACTCCATCTAGTATGAGATACCATGGAGGGCTACCATATGTAATCACGATTCCTATACTGGAGTATTCCCCCATTGCAGTGCATTTATTTTTATGGCTTCAATATGGCACCATGTTGAAACAAAAGAATTGAACTCAAAAATGTACAGAGCCCTCAGGACTCTCCTAGCTGTTTATGTGAGTTCTCATTTGCCTCAGCAGGTTATCTCAGACAATGGTCTGATCTAAAACAAACACCACCAAAAAAAAAAAAACCACTAAAGCCCCGTAATAGACAATTATGATCTAATCTGCCTTAAAGGGACATGTATTCTTACCTCTCGGATCCTGAGATGCAGCCTTGAGGAAGAAGGGCAGTCTGGTAGAGACCTAGACAAGTCACCTAGACTGGCCCGTTGGCAAAGAAGGATTGAGATCTCAGAAGCAGACAGGATTTCTGAAATGTGTAAACTGCATGTTTATGTGGAAAATTCATCCTCAGAGCTCAGCTGTGCTATTAGGGCCAATGCTAGTCTTCCATTAGAAAACCGTGCAGGTTGTTTCATGCACTGCACGAAAGAGATGAGATGCCTCTCGTTCTTTTTTTTTATTTTTAATTTTTTGCTTGCAGTTAAACAAGATTACTTGTAGGCTGTATCATATTTTTTGATCTCTTGTTGGAGTCTCAAACAGCTGGGTCACCTCATAGTGAAATTAGGCTTCATCTCCAAAGCATATTTATTGTTCCTTGCTCTGCAGCTGAAATACCTAACCTTGTCCTCTCTCCCTTTTTTGGTCACTGCATAAATGACGTGCTTCTAGACAGGCTTGTATTGATCTAAAAAGCCGTCATAAATTTTCCAGGTTCAGATTCAAGTTGCAGTAACTGGAAAAGGTAGATCACTGTAAAATGCAATATTCTCAAGAATCAATAAATCTTTCTTTCAGAACTGAAGAGGGTTGTCACCGCTCCCTCCTTCCCACCCCCCTCTTCAGAGGAAAGCAGGAAAACTCGCCATGCAGGAGGAATGGTCACAAACCGAGTCCTCACAGCACCTGCCAGCGTTGCTTCTTCCCATGGCAGCAGCATCCACACTCTGGCTACTAGACTTGGCATAGTTGCAGGAGCAAGAGAAAGGCTGGGGTTGGCAAGTTAATTCAAGTAGCATTGATAGAGCATTTCAGGCTTACCAGTCATCTCGCTGCCTTAATAGTACTGAGGTGTGCCAGGCCTACATCAATCACTTGTTCAATTTCCTTTAGCATTCCCCTTTTTATTAGGTTCAAGTGTTAAAATTTAATGATGCATGCCAGTGTTTTCTACTTTAATTCCCACAAAAGATTTTCTTTTTCTTGCAAATATCCTTCAGACATCAAGAACAACAGAGTGCCATTTTGATATTTGTCCTCTTCCTGCATATTTTTCATTAGAAAAATCACTACCGTGGACATCTGGTGTCGTGGTTTAACCCCAGCCAGCAACTAAGCCCCACACAGCCGCTCGCTCACTCCCCCTCCAGTGGGATGGGAATCAGAAGAGTAAAAGTGAGAAAACTCGTGGGTTGAGATAAAGACAGTTTAATAGGGAAAGCAAAAGCCGCGCACACAAGCAAAGCAAAACAAGGAATTCATTCACTCCTTCCCATCGGCAGGCAGGTGTTCAGCCATCGCCAGGAAAGCAGGGCTCCATCACGCGTAACGGTTACTTGGGAAGACAAACGCCATCACTCCGAACATCCCCCCTTCCTTCTTCTTCCCCCAGCTTTATATGCTGAGCGTGACGTCATATGGTATGGAATATCCCTTGGGTCAGTTGGGGTCAGCTGTCCTGGCTGTGTCCCCTCCCAACTTCTTGTGCACCCCCAGCCTCCTTGCTGGTGGGGTGGGGTGGGGTGAGAAGCAGAAAAGGCCTTGACTCTGTGTAAGCACTGCTCAGCAGTAATGAAAACATCCCTGTGTTATCACCACTGTTTTCAGCACAAATCCAAAAGATAGCCCCATACTAGCTACTATGAAGAAAATTAACTCTACCCCACCCAAAACCAGCACATCTGGTCACAACAAAATATTGTTGCAAGACATGTTGCTGCATTAGACTTCTTGCTGGCTGTTTTGCCATGGAGAGCTTGTCATGGAAATTTCATCCCATGCAGCATTTATTCCAGGGCATGGATCTATTTCCAACAAGTGGAGATGAAGTTTCACTACAGTTACTACAGCTACTACAGTTCTGCAGCTTTTCACCATACAGAGGATTCTCGCAAAGATGTTTCTCATGTGGCCACTGTAGCCAAAGTATCCTGGATAACTGGGAAATGATAAAAGAATTGATGGCCTTACAGAGAGATTGGTCAGGGTGAAATCACTCATTCAAGTGTCTGAACTCTACTTTTTTGCTTCAGAGTAGGATTTTAATCAAGATTGTCAAAACCACTTGTCTTTTATTCTTAACAAAGAAAATGACAGATCTCACATTCTACTGGTGCCATTGGCAATAAGAGTTACATATTTAACTCCTGTTCCTTTGCTCCCAGTGACTTCAGAAGTGGCTCTGTGAGCATTGACCTCTCTAATGATCAGGATAATTGCTTAGAAATCTCACTCCATTTATTCCTTTGCAAGTCCTATAATCAGCACCTGCCCGTGAAGTATGGTACATTTCTTTCAACAACTGAAAATGGTGAATTAAAAGCAATGATGTCTGATTTTGTTCTTGGTGCCTTTATCATCTGGGCCAAAGTCTGGCATAGTACAGTTCCAACAAGTGCTAATTGAATATTAGCAGCAGCAGAGCGGCAGCACGATTAACTCACGCTAACTGACAGCCCAGCAGTACTTGCTCTCATTTCTCCCAAACATCTCGCTGACACCTTTACTGGAGGAAGGACCCCTGCATCCAACATCAGCTTTGCCACTTCAAGGAGCAGTGGGTCAACCTGTCCCAGGCCTCCAATGGAGACCTGCCATCAGGGTTTTCCCCCATACATGGAAATGGTCAATCTGACAAGCCGACGAGAAAGACTGAACTGGACACTTGGGTCAGTATCACAAAGCTCGGGACAGAGACAAACAAAGCCATTGGCTTGCAGCACCCTGCCAGGGCTCAGTGGGATGCCCCCAGTCTAAATGGGAATGTTGCCTTTTTTTTAAAAAAGGTCTGACTTCAGTTTTACCAACCTGGGCCCATCCTGGGCTGCCTCAGTTTCCTTTGACTTACAGTTAGAATATTCTGATGTGTTTTTCAAGGAATGAATAAGCTCATTTCAGGTCTTTTTGCTTTAACCTGCTGTTTTCAGCCTCAGTTTTCTTTCTAGTCCCTATATTTTTAAGTTTAAAATACTATTTGTCCCTCTTTAAATTTTCTATTTAATTGATAATTGCTCATTAAAAACAGATGACAGATGCACCTATCAAATCTGTTTATTTCTAGAAAAAAAAAAAACAACAGCAGCTTTAGCGTTAGGAAAAAAAGAATCACAAAATCACGGAGGCTGGCCAGCACCTCTGGAGATCCTCTAGTCCCACCCCCCCGCTCAAGCGGGGTCAGGTACAGCAGGTTGCCCTAGAGCATGTCCAGTTGGGTTTTGAATATCTCCATCAATAGAGAACAATATTGTTTCATTATTAATAAAAGTCTCTACAGAGAACTTTTATTTATTTTGTATACAACTTCCTTGCTAATTCAGTGTGTAAACAATTTTTGGAAGTATTATAGGCTGAGACAAATGTCTCATTAACAATCTGGGAACTCCCTCTTTTGATACCAAGATATTTCCAGCTACTGCATCTTTCTGTCTAATCCAAGACAAATACTTCCGCTTTCTTGTTTGAGACAGAACAATTTTCCAATGCCAAAAATTAACTCTTTCTGTGGACCGAGTATGTTAACAACCTGCATGATACAAATGCATTGGAAGCAGAGTTTCTTATAATAATGGGTACTTCTTTAATACCGGATGTATCAGAGTTTCTTGTAACAATCAGGAAAGAGAGCTTTGGGACATATCTTTGGGTACCTGTACCTGCAGGCTGGTCCTATATGCTACTTCCTACGCTCCCATTGATGGGCTAGCCACAACATTTGGTTCTATATTTCATAGAATCATAGAATCATAGAATGGTTTGGGTTGGAAGGGACCTTTAAAGGTCATCTAGTCCAACCCCCCTGCAATGAGCAGGGACATCTCCAACTAGATCAGGTTGCTCACAACCCTGTCCAACCTGACCTTGAATGTTTCCAGGGATGGGGCATCTACCACCTCTCTGGGAAACCTGTTCCAGTGTTTCACCACCCTCATTGTAAAAAATTTCTTCCTTATATCTAGTCTAAATCTGCTCTCTTTTACTTTAAAACCATTCCCCCTTGTCCTGTCGCAACAGGCCCTGCTAAAAAGTCTGTCCCCATCTTTCTTATAAGCCCCCTTTAAGTATTTCCTCTGCACTCACAACCACTCGCAACTCAGATTTTGGTTCAGGCTATTCTCTGCAACAAGTAAGATTTTGCTGAGGTGGGAGCTTTCATAGCAATGATTGTGCCTCCTGTCTTTTATCACTTTATCATTTGATGACCTTTATGCTCCAAGCTTCTCCTTGTGATATACAACATGGCACAGCAATTATCTCAGAGGGGACCCAATGCTCACCTTCGGCTCAGGAAAGTACTCTTAACCATGACAACGACATTTTATCTTCCCAAGTAACCGTTACGCGTGATGGAGCCCTGCTTTCCTGGAGATGGCTGAACACCTGCCTGCCGATGGGAAGGAGTGAAGGAATTCCTTGTTTTGCTTTGCTTGTGTGCGCGGCTTTTGCTTTCCCTATTAAACTGTCTTTATCTCAACCCACGAGTTTTCTCACTTTTACCCTTCCGATTCTCTCCCCCATCCCGCTGGGGGGTGTCGTGGTTTAACCCTAGCCAGCAACTAAACACCATGCAGCCGCTCGCTCACCCCCCTCCTCCGGTAGGATGGGGGAGAAAATCGGGAGGGCACAATGAGGAGATCTCGCTGGTTGAGATAAAAACAGTTTAATAATTGAAATAAAACAAAGTAGAACAGGAATAATAACAATGATAACAACAATAATAGAATATGCAAAGCAGGTGATGCATAATGCAACTGCTCACCACCCGCCGACCGATGCCCCGCGTGTCCCGAACAGCGAGAACCCCCTTCCTGGACCACGCCTCCTAATTATATACTGAGCATGACATGACATGGTGTGGAATACCCCATTGACCAGCTGGGTCAGCGGCCCTGTCTATGCTCCCCCCACCCAGCTTCCCATGCACCTGGCAGAGCATGGGAGGCGGAAAAGTCCCCAGTGCAAGCACCACCCAGCAACAACCAAAGCATCAATGGGCCATCAACGTTCCTCTCACACCAAACCCAAAACAGAGCCCCACCCCCCCAGCTACTGGGAAGAAGATAACTCTGTCCCAGCCGTAACCAGGACCGTATCCACCCCTTATTCTATACCATCTACATCATGCCCAGGTCTCACATTTTCTAATACATTCCAATTAATCACCACCACTTTTCTTGTCTTTTGATATATACACACAGATATCATTCCTTTAGTCTATGGACCATCCCTCTAAAATGTCCACTGAGTTCATTTAGTCCATGGTTGGGGCTCCATCTGTCATAACAGTCTTCCAGGGCAGGAGAGATGGTGTGTGGTGTTGGATTGTTGCATCCTGAAGCCAGTTCTGGTTCCATTATCACTGCACTCGTCCGGTTCTATCATCGTTGCACTTTGCTTGGTTTTCATCACAGTTCATTCTTCATGAATCTGGGTGATTCTTACTGCAGTACCGTTGATATAACATGTAGTAACCATAGAAGTGATGACATACAGTACTATATAGCAATTAACATCATACAATTCAGTTCATTGGCTATTTTCACCCAAAATCAAATCCCCTTGAGGTACACACCGGACCTCCCCATCCTTTCGCATCACCCACCAAGTGCACCCAGGTCCTTGAGCAAAAGCAATCCCACGGATGGGTTTTCCCTTGCCAGAGGCAGGAGTAACCCAGACTGTCTTCCCCAGCATATTTCTTATGTGCACAACAGGGACTTTATCTCCATCTACAGTACGTAAGGGTTTTGATTGGGCAGGGCCAGCTCGATTAATAGATCCCCTTGTGTTGACTAACCAGGTAGCTTTTGCTAAATGTGTGTCCCAATGCTTGAATGTCCCACCACCCATTGCTCTCAGCGTAGTTTTTAGCAGCCCGTTGTATCGTTTGATTTTCCCGGAGGCTGGTGCATGGTAGGGGATGTGATAGACCCACTCAATGCCGTGCTCTTTGGCCCAGGTGTCTATGAGGGTGTTTCGGAAGTGAGTCCCATTGTCTGACTCAATTCTTTCTGGGGTGCCATGTCGCCATAAGACTTGCTTTTCCAGGCCCAGGATAGTGTTCCAGGCAGTGGCATGGGGCACAGGATATGTTTCCAGCCATCTGGTGGTTGCTTCCACCATGGTGAGCACATAGCGCTTGCCCTGTCGGGTTTGTGGGAGTGTGATATAATCAATCTGCCAGGCCTCCCCATATTTATATTTCAACCATCGTCCCCCATACCAAAGAGGCTTTACTCGCTCGGCTTGCTTGATTGCAGCCCATGTTTCACATTCATGGATAACCTGTGCAAGAGCATCCATGGTCAAGTCCACCGCTCGATCACGAGCCCATCTGTATGTTGCGTCTCTTCCTTGAGGGCCTGAGGCATCATGGGCCCATGGAGCTATAAATAATTCACCCTTATGTTGCCAGTCCAGATCCACCTGAGCCACTTCAATCTTAGCAGCCTGGTCCACCTGCTGGTTGTTTTGGTGTTCTTCAGTGGCCTGACTCTTGGGTCTGTGAGCATCTACGTGACGTACTTTTACAGCCAGGTTCTCTACCCGAGCAGCAATATCTTGCCACAATGTGGCATTTTTCTCATTCAGCAATATGCAAGGCCAGCTGGATGGCTTTCACCTCTGCAAACTGACTCGACTCACCTTCTCCTTCAGCAGTTTCTGCAACTTGCCCTGTAGGACTCCATACAGCAGCCTTCCACCTCCGATGCTTTCCCACAAGGCGACAGGACCCATCAGCGAACAGGGCATATTGCATCTCGTTTTCTGGTAGTTTGTTATACAGTGGGGCCTCTTCAGCACGCGTCACCTCCTCCTCTGGGGATATTCCAAAATCTCTGCCTTCTGGCCAGTTCGTGATCACCTCCAAGATTCCTGGGCGACTGGGGTTTCCTATTCGGGCCTGTTGTGTGATCAGTGCGACCCACTTACTCCACGTAGCATCGGTTGCATGATGTGTAGAGGGGACCCTCCCTTTGAACACCCAGCCCAGCACCGGCAGTCGGGGTGCCAGGAGGAGCTGTGCTTCAGCACCAACCACTTCCGAAGCAGCTCGAACCCCTTCATATGCTGCCAATATCTCCTTCTCAGTTGGAGTGTAGCGGGCCTCGGATCCTCTGTATCCCCGACTCCAGAACCCTAAGGGTCGACCTCGAGTCTCCCCTGGGGCTTTCTGCCAGAGGCTCCAGGTAGGGCCATTCTCCCCGGCTGCGGTGTAGAGCACATTCTTCACATCTTGTCCTGCCCGGACTGGCCCAAGGGCTACTGCCTGAACTATCTCCCGTTTCATTTGTTCAAAGGCTTGTTGTTGCTCAGGGCCCCATTTGAAATCGTTCTTCTTCCGAGTCACTTGATAGAGGGGGCTTACAATCAGGCTGTAATCTGGAATATGCAGTCTCCAAAAGCCCACAACGCCTAAGAAAGCTTGTGTTTCCTTTTTGCTGGTTGGTGGGGACATGGCTGTTATTTTGTTGATCACATCCATTGGGATCTGACGACGTCCGTCTTGCCACTTTATTCCTAAAAACTGGATCGCCTGTCCTTTTATGTATATGGGCGACTGATTCCGGCACGGGTTGGTTCTCTGTCGCAGGGGCGGTGTAGCCGCCATGCCTGCCATGGGGGTTGGGGTATTCGCAGGGCCTGTTGTTGTGTCGTCCGGTCCAGAGACCTTTTCTTCCCCTTGAGGATTCTGAATAGTGTTGAACAGCACTAGGGCCAGGCCCTAGCATATTGCATAGAATCATAGAATCATAGAATCGTACAGGTTGGAAAAGACCTCTAAGATCATCGTGTCCAACCGTCAACCCTACACACCATGTCCACTAAACCATGTCCCTAAGCGCCACATCTACACGTCTTTTAAATACTTCCAGGGATGGTGACTCAACCACTTCCCTGGGCAGCCTGTTCCAAGGCCTGACCACTCTTTCAGTAAAGAAATTTCTCCTAATGTCCAATCTAAACCTCCCTTGGCGCAACTTGAGGCCATTTCCTCTTGTCCTATCGCTAGTTACTTGGAAGAAGAGACCAACACCCACCTCGCTACAACCTCCTTTCAAGTAGTTGTAGAGCGCGATGAAGTCTCCCCTCAGCCTCCTCTTCTCCAGGCTAAACAGTCCCAGTTCCCTCAGCCACTCCTCATCAGACTTGTGCTCCAGGCCCTTCGCCAGCTTCGTCGCCCTCCTCTGGACACGCTCCAGCACCTCCATGTCCTTCTTGGAGTGAGGGGCCCAAAACGGAACACAGGATTCGAGGTGCGGCCTCACCAGTGCCCAGCACAGGGGCACGATCACCTCCCTACTCCTGCTGGCCACACTATTTCTGATACAAGCCAGGATGCCGTTGGCCTTCTTGGCCACCTGGGCACACTGTCGGCTCATGTTCCGCCGGCTGTCAGCCAGCACCCCCAGGTCCTTTTCCTCTGGGCAGCTTTCCAGCCACTCTTCCCCAAGCCTGTAGTGTTGTGGGGGTTGTTGTGACCCAAGTGCAGGACCCGGCACTTGGCCTTGTTGAACCTCATACAGTTGGCCTCGGCCCATCGATCCAGCCTGTCCAGGTCCCTCTGCAGAGCCTTCCTACCCTCGAGCAGATCAACACTCCCGCCCAACTTGGTGTCGTCTGCAAACTTACTGAGGGAGCACTCGATCCCCTCGTCCAGATCATTGATAAAGATATTGAACAAGACCGGCCCCAAAACTGAGCCCTGGGGAACACCGCTCGTGACCGGCCGCCAACTGGATTTAACTCCGTTCACCACAACTCTCTGGGCTCGGCCGTCCAGCCAGTTTTTTACCCAGCGAAGAGTGTACCTGTCTAGGCCATGAGCCACCAGCTTCTCTAGGAGAATGCTGTGGGAGACAGTGTCAAAGGCCTTACTGAAGTCCAGGCAGACCACATCCACAGCCTTTCCCTCATCCACCAGGCGGGTCACCTGGTCATAGAAGGAGATCAGGTTGGTCAAGCAGGACCTGCCTTCCATGAACCCGTGCTGGCTGGGCCTGATCCCCTGGTTGTCCCGGACATGGCTCGTGAGCGCCCTCAAAACAAACCGCTCCATGATCTTCCCCGGCACCGAGGTCAGGCTGACCGGCCTGTAGTTCCCCGGATCCTCCTTCCGGCCCTTCTTGTAGATGGGCGTCACATTGGCAAGCCTCCAGTCGTCCGGGACTTCCCCAGTTAACCAGGACTGCTGGTAAATGATGGAGAGCGGCTCAGCAAGCTCCTCCGCCAGCTCCCTCAGTACCCTCGGGTGGATCCCATCCGGCCCCATAGACTTCTGAGTGTCCAGGTGGCGTAGCAGGTCATTAACTTCATCCTCCTGAATTATGGGGGGTTTATCCTGCTCGTCGTCCTTGTCTTCCAGCTCAGGGGGCTGAGTACCCTGAGGATAACCACTCTGACTACTAAAGACTGAGGCAAAGAAGGCGTTGAGTACCTCAGCCTTTTCCTCGTCCTTGGTGGCAACGTTCCCCCCCGCATCCAATAGAGGATGGAGATTCTCCTTGGCTCTCCTTTTGTCATTAATATACTTATAAAAGCATTTTTTGTTGTCTCTCACGACAGTGGCCAGGTTGAGTTCTAGCTGGGCTTTTGCCTTTCTAATTTCCTCTCTGCACGACCTAACGCGATCCCTGTACTCTTCCCGAGTTGCCTGCCCCTTCTTCCACAAGTGATAAACTCTCCTTTTTTTCCTGAGTCCCAGCCAGAGCTCCCCGTTCAGCCAGGCCGGTCGCCTTCCCCGCCCGTTCTTCTTAAGGCACATGGGGACAGCCCGCTCCTGCGCCTTTAAGACTTCCTTCTTGAAGAACGTGCAGCGTTCCTGGACCCCTTTGCCCTTCAGGACTGTCTCCCAAGGGACCCTCTCGACCAGTGTCCTGAGCAGGCCAAAGTCCGCCCTCCGGAAGTCCATGGTAGCGGTTTTGCTGGCCCCCCTCTTTACTTCACCAAGTATCGAGAATTCTACCATTTCATGGTCGCTAAGCCCAAGCCGGCCTCCGACCACCACATCTCCCACCAGCCCTTCTCTGTTCGTGAACAGCAGGTCAAGCGAGGCATCTCCCCTGGTGGGCTCGCTTACCAGCTGCGTCAGGAAGTTATCCTCCACACACTCCAGGAACCTCCTCGACTGTTTCCTCTCTGCCGTGTGGTATTTCCAGCAGACGTCCGGAAAGTTGAAGTCCCCCACGAGAACAAGGGCTAGCAACTGGGAGACTTCTGCCAGCCTCTGGTAGAATATTTCGTCTGCCTCCTCATCCTGGCTAGGTGGTCTATAACAGACTCCCAGCAGGATATCTGCCTTGTTGGCCTTCCCCCTCATCCTTACCCACAAGCACTCGACCTCGTCATCACTACCATTGAGCTCTAGACAGTCGAAGCACTCCCTAACATACAGGGCTACCCCACCGCCTCTCCTTCCTCGCCTGTCCCTTCTGAAGAGCTTATAGCCATCCATTGCAGCACTCCAATTGTGAGACTCATCCCACCACGTTTCTGTGATGGCAACAGATCATTGCAGTGATTTGTGTCTCCCTAGAGTTGCCAGGGTGACAGCATACTTTTTCCAAATATTCTACTAATTTTTCAGGATTCTTTACTTGTTCAGGGGTGAAGTTCCAAAACACTGGGGGTGCCCACCGTCCTAGGCATTTGCCCATAGTATCCCACACACCCTGCCACTCATAATTATCCAGCCTTGGGACAGATCTCTGGATGATGTTCTTAAATTGCTCATTAACCTTGGACAAAACCGAAACAATATTCCCAAGAAACACCAATAGATGTATCTTATCTACCCAGGGATGTTCAAGGTACTTACAAGTTATTTTGATGAAGGAGAAAACATCATAGAGGAAGGTAGTGAAGGTGCCATTCTCTATTTCCTCCATAAAAAATCTCTCAGAGGAAAAGGTATAATTGCTAATGGTCTCCATGAGGTGGTACCCGAAATACAGTAGCGGCTTCATTACGAATCCCAAATGCCAAATAACCCCCAATGCCAGCGTTTTAGTAACAAACCTCCCAGGCAAAACATCACTAATCACTGCAGAGCACAGCAGACTGCAAAAACCAACTCCAATCTTTAACAGGTGCAGCAAAAACAAGAGCATGGTGCAGATCAGATAAATTAATATCGAGAACAGATGAATCAATATTGTGACCAGCAACTGTTAACAGATATAAATTCCTTAATACGCTCTAGTTAATCTGTTGTTATCTCAACCCTTCGAGCCCCATGTTGGGCGCCAAAAAGGAATGTCATGGTTTAACCCGAGCCAGCAACTAAACACCATGCAGTCGCTCGCTCTCCATCCCCCTCCAGTAGGATGGGGGAGAGAATCGGGAGGGCACAATGAGGAAATCTCGCTGGTTGAGATAAAAACAGTTTAATAATTGAAATAAAACAAAGTAGAACAGGAATAATAACAATCGTAACACCAACAATAATAGAATATACAAAGCAGGCGATGCACAATGCAACTGCTCACCACCCACCAACCGATGCCCCGCGTGTCCTGAACAGCAAAAGCCCCCCTTTCTGGACCACGCCTCCTAATTATATACTGAGCATGACATCACATGGTATGGAATACCCCATTGGCCAGCTGGGTCAGCCGCCCTGGCTATGCTCCCTCCACCCAGCTTCCCATGCACCTGGCAGAGCATGGGAGGCGGAAAAGTCCCCAGTGCAGGCACCACCCAGCAACAACCAAAGCATCAATGGGCCATCAACGCTCCTCTCATACCAAACCCAAAACACAGCACCCCCCCAGCTACTGGGAAGAAAGTTAACTCTGTCCCAGCCGGAACCAGGACAGGGGGTAGTGAGCAAGCGGCTGTACATAACGACTCAAGAGCTCACTGTTCAGCTCCCAGCTGCCCCATGGATTTTCTGGGTGACCTGGGGAAAGTCAAGTATGCTCAGTAAAATTCTGTGAGCCTGAGTCCCACATTTAAGAAGGAAATCTGTTCTTAAGTGCACTGGCGTGTGCTTGAGGTTAGGCACACTTGGGCTTTAACCTCATACACTTTCTCTCTTCCAAGAGAAAATGTTACAGTAAATCCCTTCCTCTGCAACACTTTCCTTATCCCTGCAGAAAAGCAGCACAAAGATAATTGAGTCTATGTTTATGATCCATACCGGCGAGATATGCAAGGAGCTGTGCAGCCTTCCTTACCAAGGTAATATTCACACTGAGCCTACAGAGGACTTGCTGTGAATAGGAATGGGGAGCTCAGCTGCCCCAGGCTTAGCTCAGTGCCTGCTGGACAGAGCTGCAAGGAACGGGGGTCCTAGCCCCATTGGATAGATGTCCTTACTCTGTGCTGTGTCTCAGCATGCAACCTTTGATTTCTGTTATTTGACACATGTTCTGGTGCCTCACATGCTGGTGCTGTCCACTTCTCCCAGAGGAGTTCACCATCTTTTCCTGGAAATCATTTAGTGGTGTGACTCCAGGGATCTGCCACACCAGGCTGTTTTGAAGCTTTGCAGCTGGTGAGGAAGATGTTCACAGCAGAGCCTGTAGCTGTTTGTCTTTCAGAGGTTCCCACTGTGGGACTGGCAGTTTCCTGATCAGATAGTAAAGAGAAAATGTAGTCTTTTGATTTCCTTCATTTTTGAAGCCTCAGTGTACTTTATTAGCTGTCTGATTCTCTGCAGATTGATAAAATGGCAGCAATTGGTTTCAGGGGCCACAGGGTGAATTTGGCTCCCACATCCTGTCTTTGGATCAATTATTCCAATGTCAGGAAAGCCAGATGGTTGCCTTGAAGAGTTAAGCTTTTAGCAGGGATGTAATGCATGATGCAGTGTGTCACTGTAAATAATTCACAAAATGTCAGCTGGTGTCAAAAAATGGAAACCTTTTGAACACAGCTGAGATGATCAGCCATGTATTTGCTTCCAAAGTAAGACTGGAATTATGCAGGAACAACACAGGGTACATTAAATATGCAGACCTTATAAACTGCTCATTCTCAGATATAAAATTGAAGAACACTGCCCTTCTTCCTTTTGTCTTCAAGCAAATCCTCTGGCAGAAATTCCTGCTTTGGTATCACACACTGTTTGCAAAATCCTGGTGCTGTAAAAATCTGATAGTGCAGAAAAAAAAATCAAATGCCATAAAAACACATAAAAGTGACTGTTTAAACCTTTCCGCCTGGTTTTCAGAGCAATACTGCCAGGCACCTGCCTCCCACCTCCACCTTTCACCCATGTGAAAAATTCCTTGTTTTTTTTAACCTGGGAGAAGAAATTAGCTTCCTGGTCACAGGCCTGTGCTTTCTGTCTTGGATGTCTTGTAGCTGGGTGCTCCAGATGACTTGGGGCTGCGGTAGCAAGAGACGGGGCAATGCGTTTTCCTACAGCCAGGGCTCAGTTGCCAAAAACCATGGGAATCAATCGAAAAAACATGCAGAATCGACCTGTTTTGTAGTATTGCCACTTAGACTTTCAGCATATTTTACCAACTATGTCAACACCAATTACTAATTCGTAAGCTTCATCTTCCCTGTGCTTCTCTGCCCCTGAAAACTGTCAGCACTCCAAATGGCTGGTACTGTAGGGGCTGTGCAGCAGATTTCATTCTGCCTTTTGATACCCTTTAGATGCCAAAGTAAAAATACTTTTAAAAAATATATATTATTTTCTCCCTTTCAATATCAGGGGACAGTGGCAACCCTGTGAAGCAAGGACCATAATGTAAGGGAATGTTGAAATACTGGAGGAAGGAGTACTTTTAGTGAAGCCTCAGCAGTCCTAATGCAGAAGTGAGTTTTGTCAGATCTTTATTATCTGTCTGCCACCTGGTCTGATAACCTACTGCTGTACATTATTTATGCATTTAATTTCTGGGAATTCTTCAAAAGGCTTTCCTATAACCAGAGCTGTGTGCTTATTGCCCAGAAGGGCAAAACTTGAACCCACTCGGGGGCTGAGCTCTGTCTCTGTTTCTGCAGTGCTCTCTGTGCCAGTCGGTGCAAGACCAGCCCGAGGCTGTGCCAGGCTTTGCCCCCGGTCCCCAAGTGACTGCCTTCACCCAGGAACAGGGTGACTGCCATTGCCCTTCTCCCCTCGAAGGACAGGCATGCGGGGGCTCCATGGCTGGGTAGAGCAGCTGTGAGAGCCTTTGCCCCACCTTGGCCCTTGTATTGTAAATGAATATTTGTAAATGAGCTGCTTGGGAGGAAAGAGGATAACTGACTTACTGACCCGGTCATACAGTGTTAGCAAACACTTGCCATATGGACATTGCATAGAATGTTGCTTTGTGGTGAGAAAATGGGCCAATTCTGCTTGTCTGAAAAATAGAAAATATGTTTGATGAGAGGATCCTCTATCTAAGCTCTGCTATTAGCAGTCAGGAAGCTCTTGCAGCTTGGAGAGGCTGCATTTCCCTGGTCCTAGCAGGCTGGAGATGGTGCAGGAGGGATCCACAATGGGGGGTGGCAGACCTGCAGCCTTTCCCAGGGGCCCTGGGGTGAAGAGAGAGCAACCGAGGCAGAAACAAAACTCTTCTGATGGTTTCTAATGTGACTCGAAAGGTGCTATTTCTTGGGAGGAGGTGATTCCCAATACTCCCTGGAAGACATGTAACACCCTTGTGCTGAGAGGGGGCAAGGATGGCAGCACTGGCAGCCTCAGGAGAAGTCAAGAGGTCAAAGAGGGTATCTAGGGCTTGGAGCATTGCTGCCCTGCCCCAGGCAGGGAGCAGGAGCCACACCATCCCCACATGCCCTCACAGCTTTTTAAGAAAGCATTGCCTGCTGTGAGAGTGTGTGCGCTGCATCTGCAGCAGTAGCTGTGGGGATAATGGAGTTATTGTACCAGAAGATGTTGCTCAACAATATGCAGCATTATTTACAAGTTTTTTGTAAGGCCCGATACCACTCTGATCAATGGGTATCAAGCAAAATTGCAGAAACTCCTTCAGGGAAAAAAGAAGGATCTGCACAGAAGCATATAGGTGAGAATGATGGAGCTGGCAGTATTTTCAGTAGAGTTTCTGAGAAACTAAATTTTATTGAATTAAACTCTTATTCCAATTAATATCTGGTAGAAACTGCCAGAGCCAAAGCTGATCTCAGAAGACAATCAAAATTATAAAGTCATGTATGGATTTAATAGTAAAGAAAGAGTAGGGAGACAGGTTTTTATTGTGCCTTTTGCTTCTAGTTATCAGAAAGTGTAGGGCGTGAGAAGACTTTGTCATGGTAACCCAAGATAGTTCGACTCCCCCATCCGAGTATGTAGTCCCAAACACATCTTATCTTGTTACGGTAACCTGGGATAGTTCGCTTCTTCCCATTTGAGTATGTAGAGTCCCAAGCACGTCTTATCTTGTTGCCACAGTAACGCAGGATAGTTCACTCCCCGCCCCATCTGCACCTACTTTTGCACAGGCGCCAATGTGACAGCGTCATGGCTTAACCTGGCAGGCAGCCAAAAACCGTGCAGCCGCTCGCTCACTCCCCCCACCCCCTACTGGGACGGGGAGACAATCGGAAGGGTAAGAGTGAGAAAAACTCGTGGGCTGAGATAAAGACAGTTTAATAGAACAGAAAAGGGAAAATAATAATAATAAATAATGATAGAATATACAAAATGAGTGATGCACAATGCAATTGCTCACCACTCGCGCTGACCGATAACCAAGTAGCGATCGCTACTTCCTGGATCACGCCTCCCCTTCATATACTGAGCATGACGTCACATGGTATGGAATACCCCATTAGCCAGCTGGGCTGGCTGTCCTGATTATGTTCCCTCCCATCTTGTGCACCTAGCTCAGTTGGGAGGGCATGGGAGCTGCCCTTGGACTAGGAGGGTACTTAGCAACAACTGAAAGCATCAGTGTGTTATCAACATTCTCCTCATACTAAATCCAAAACACAGCACTAGGAAGAAATTTAACCCTATCCCAGCCGAAACCAGGACAGTATCCACCCCTTATTCTATACCATTTACGTCATGCGTAGGTCTCACATTTTTCAATACATTCCAAATAATCACCACCACCTTTCTTGTCTATATATATATATACACACACACACACAGAGATATCATTCCCTTAGTCTATGGGCCATCCCTCAAAAATATCCACTGAGTTCATTTAGTCCATGACTTTGGGCTCCATCTGTCATAACAGTCTTCCAGGGCCGGAGAGATGGTGTGTGGTGTTGGGCTGTAGCATCCCGAAGCCAGTTCTCATTTCAGTATTGCTGCGCTCGTCCAGTTCTATCATCGTTGCACTTTGCTCGGTTTCACCAGAGTTAGTTAATTCTTCATTAATCTGGGTGATTTTCACTGCTATACCATTGATAGCAACCATAGAAATAATGATATACAATATCATATAACAATTGACATCATAAAATCCAGTTCACTGGCTATTTTCACCCAAAATCAAATCCCCTTGAGGTACACACCGGACTTCCCCATCCTTTGGCATCACCCACCAAGTGCACCCAGGTCCTTGAGCAAAAGCAATCCCACGGATGGGTTTTCCCTTGCCCGAGGCAGGAGTAACCCAGACTGTCTTCCCCAGCATATTTCTAATGTGCACGACAGGGACTTTATCCCCATCTACAGTACGTAAGGGTTTTGATTGGGCAGGGCCAGCTCGATTAACAGATCCCCTGGTGTTGACTAACCAGGTGGCTTTTGCTAAATGTGTATCCCAATGCTTGAATGTCCCACCACCCATTGCTCTCAGCGTAGTCTTTAGCAGTCCGTTGTATCGTTTGTTTTTCCCGGAGGCTGGTGCATGGTAGGGGATGTGATAGACCCACTCAATGCCATGCTCTTTGGCCCAGGTGTCTATGAGGGCGTTTCGGAAATGAGTCCCGTTGTCTGACTCAATTCTTTCTGGGGTGCCATGTCGCCATAAGACTTGTTTTTCAAGGCCCAGGATGGTGTTCCTGGCGGTGGCATGGGGCACGGGATATGTTTCCAGCCATCCGGTGGTTACTTCCACCATGGTGAGCACATAGCGTTTGCCGTGTCGGGTTTGTGGGAGTGTGATATAATCAATCTGCCAGGCCTCCCCATATTTATATTTCAGCCATCGTCCTCCATACCAGAGAGGCTTTACTCACTTGGCTTGTTTGATTGCAGCCCATGTTTCACATTCATGGATAACCTGTGCAATAGCGTCCATGGTCAAGTCCACCCCTTGATCACGAGCCCATCTATATGTTGCATCTCTTCCGTGATGGCCTGAGGCGTCATGGGCCCACGGAGCTATAAATAATTCACCCTTATGTTGCCAGTCCAGATCCACCTGAGCCACTTCAATCTTAGCAGCCTGGTCCACCTGCTGGTTGTTTTGGTGTTCTTCAGTGGCCTGGCTCTTGGGTACGTGAGCATCTACGTGACGTACTTTTACAGTCAGGTTCTCTACCCGGGCAGCAATATCTTGCCACAACGCAGCAGCCCAGATGGGTTTACCTCTGCGCTGCCAGTTGTTCTGCTTCCACTGCTGCAACCACCCCCACAGGGCATTGGCCACCATCCATGAGTCAGTATAGAGATAAAGTACTGGCCATTTTTCTCGTTCAGCAATGTCCAAGGCCAGCTGGATGGCTTTCACCTCTGCAAACTGACTCGACTCACCTTCTCCTTCAGCAGTTTCTGCTACTTGGCGTGTAGGACTCCATACAGCAGCCTTCCACCTCCGATGCTTTCCCACAAGGCGACAGGACCCATCAGTGAACAGGGCATATGGCTTCCCATTTTCTGGTAGTTTGATATGCAGTGGTGCCTCTTCGGCACGCGTCACCTCCTCCTCTGGGGATATTCCAAAATCTTTGCCTTCTGGCCAGTTCGTGATCACTTCCAAGATTCCTGGGCGGCTGGGGTTTCCTATTCGGGCCCGTTGTGGGATCAGTGCGACCCACTTACTCCACGTAGCATCGGTTGCATGGTGTGTAGAGGGGACCCTCCCTTTGAACACCCAGCCCAGCACCGGCAGTCGGGGTGCCAGGAGGAGCTGTGCTTCAGTACCAACCACTTCCGAAGCAGCTCGAACCCCTTCATATGCTGCCAATATCTCCTTCTCAGTTGGAGTGTAGCGGGCCTCGGATCCTCTGTATCCCCGACTCCAGAACCCTAAGGGTCGACCTCGCGTCTCCCCTGAGGCTTTCTGCCAGAGGCTGCAGGTGGGGCCATTCTCCCCGGCTGCGGTGTAGAGCACATTCTTCACATCTTGTCCTGCCCGGACTGGCCCAAGGGCTACTGCATGAACTATCTCCCGTTTAATTTGTTCAAAGGCTTGACGTTGCTAAGGGCCCCATTTGAAGTCGTTGTTCTTCCTGGTCACTTGATAGAGGGGGCTTACAATCAGCCTGTAATCTGGAATATGCATTCTCCAAAAACCCACAACGCCTAAGAAAGCTTGTTTTTCCTTTTTGCTAGTTGGTGGGGACATGGCTGTTATTATGTTGATCACATCCATTGGGATCTGATGACGTCCATCTTGTCATTTTATTCCTAAAAACTGGACCTCCTGTGCAGGTCCCTTGACCTTACTTTGTTTTATGGCAGAACGTCCCCTTTCTCGAAAATAACTTCTGCTGTGTTGCCCCATACAATGATGTCATCAATGTATTGCAGGTGTTCTGGAGCCTCACCCTGTTCCAGTGCGGTGTGGATCAGTCCATGGCAAATGGTAGGGCTGTGTTTCCACCCCTGGGGCAGTCGGTTCCAGGTGTACTGGACGCCCCTCCAAGTGAAAGTAAACTGTGGCCTGCACTCTGCTGCCAAAGGGATGGAGAAGAACGCCTTAGCGATGTCACTTGTGGCGTACCACTTGGCTGCCTTTGACTCCAGTTCATATTGAAGTTCTAGCATGTCCGGCACGGCAGCACTCAGTGGCGGCGTGACTTCGTTCAGGCCATGGTAGTCCACTGTAAGTCTCCACTCTCCATTGGACTTTCGCACTGGCCATATGGGACTGTTGAAGGGTGAGCGAGTCTTGCTGATCACTCCTTGGCTCTCCAGTCGACGAATCAGCTCATGGATGGGAAGCAGGGAGTCTCAGTTGGTGCGATATTGCCGCCGGTGCACTGTTGTGGTAGCAATTGGTACCTGTTGTTCTTCCACCCTCAGCAACCCCACAACAGAAGGGTCCTCCGAGAGACCGGGCAAGGTGGACAGCTGTTTAATTTCCTCCGTCTCCAGGGCAGCTATACCAAAAGCCCACCGGTACCCTTTTGGGTCCTGGAAATACCCTCTCCTGAGGTAGTCTATGCCAAGGATGCACGGAGCCTCTGGGCCAGTCACAATGGGGTGCTTCTGCCACTCATTCCCGGTTAGGCCTCCAATACAGTTAACTCTTGGGATCCCCCTGTCACTCCAGAAATACAAATGGGTTCTGCCCCTTCATAGCTTGATGGCATCAGGGTACACTGGTGTCTACGAGAGCCTTATACTCCTGTGGCTCTGATGTGCCAGGCCATCGAATCCACACAGTCCAGTAAACCCGGTTGTCCCTTTCCTCCACCTGGCCGGAGGCAGGGCCCCTCTAGTTCTGGTCATAGTATCCATCTCTCACTTCTTGCAAACAAGATCAGCAAAGTAAGATCAGCCCTTCTACTCTGTCTGGGGAACTGTTCACTGGAAACTGGACCGTCGTGAGACAGGTTTTTCCTGAAAACTGGAGCAGCATTTTTCCTGGGAGAACCCCCTTGTGTGATTTTTTTTCCTTGCAACTCACGTGCCCGTGCCTCTAGGGTCAAGGTAGGTTTTCCATCCCACTGCCTCATGTCCTCTCCGTGGTCACGCAGGTAAAACCACAGGGTGCCCCGTGGTGTGTACTTTCGATATCCTCTCTCTTGAGGAGAAGAACGCTGACTCCTAATGGCTGAGATACTGGTCCGTACAGGTGGAGAATAGGACATATCCTCTTTGAGTTGCTGGACCTCCCGGGACAGTTTCTCCACAGCCGAGACAAGGGAAGTGGAGACAGTTTCTTCGTATTCCCGGAGTCTGTTAACCACCTCATCCACCATTGGTGCTTCTTCCTCTTTCCAGCACAGTACTGCCAACGAACTGCCATACGTCGCTGGTGCGCTCCGTACCAACTTCCGCCACATGGGTCGCGTGCACTGGACTTCGTCTGGATCTTTGGGCATTTGGTCGTTGTCCAGGTCACTATAAACCACCTCCAGCATGCCTAATTCTCTCAGGTACTGGATATCTCTCTCCATAGTGGTCCATTTGCTTGGGCGATATATAACATCTTCCTTGAAGGGATACCTTTCCTTCACGCCTGACAGGAGTCGCCTCCAGAGGCTGAGGACTTGTGCCCCTTGTCCAATTGCTTTGTCAATGCCTCCTTCCCTAGCAAGGGATCCCAGCTGTTTGGCTTCTTTCCCCTCTAATTCCAGGCTACTGGCCCCATTATCCCAGCATCAGAGCAGCCAGGTGACAATATGCTCACCTGGACGTCGGCTGAAATCTTTCTGCATATCTCGCAACTCATTCAGGGATAGGGATTGGGTGGTTTCCGTCTCGTTTATGAGTTCTTCCTCTTCCTCCTCCCCTCCTCGTGATGGCCCTGCTTTTCCATCATCCCTTTCTAAATGACCTGACCTCCGCTTCCAAGATTTCCTCTTCTGTACAGGGGCAACGGATACCAGCAAGGGTTGGTCCTCTGGTTCAGCTGTAGTACCTGTTGTGGGGGTTGGAGTAACTGCAGTGACTATTGCCAGAGTTTGAGTAGGCACAGTGGTTGTCGTGGGGGTTGAAGTAGCCCCAGTGCCTGTTGTGGGGGTTTGAGTAGCCACCGTGTCTGTTGCTGGTGTTGATCTCTGGACAGTATTCCTGAATAGTTGTTTAACCCTAAACAAGACCTGAACCACATTCAGGAGACATAGCAATAGGATATTCAAAATTCTCAGGGAATATTGTGGACGTCGTCATGAAGAGGATAGAAGAAAAAGGAGTTTCTGAAGATATGGAAGGGAAGATGAACAAGTGGGAGAAAGTGTCCCATCCTGTCTCCCCCCCTAAATTCATCCTCTGAGGTGAAGACGTAAGAAGTGTAATTATTAATAGTTTCCAAAAGATAGCTCCCGAAGAACAGGAATGATGGCAGTGCTGAGTACAGGCTCGTGACCAATAATTTTATCAGAACATGAACCAGTGTCACACAGTATAGCAAAGCGATGACCTTAATCCATTTCCCAGAGATGACCAACCCCACATACAAACTGATAATCAGCAGTATAGACAGCCAGTAAGGTGCTACAGACCAAAACTCCCAGAACAGATCCAACAACTCTGAGAGCAAATAAACCAACATTGTGACCAGCGAGTACTAAACTGATATAATGAATGCTTATAACAAATTTGTTTTAACCCGTTTGGGTCAGATGTGTTGTTATCTCAACCCTTCGAGCCCCACATTGGATACTGTCCTGGTTTTGGCTGGGATAGGGTTAAATTTCTTCCTAGTGCTGTGTTTTGGATTTAGTACGAGGAGAATGTTGATAACACACTGATGTTTTCAGTTGTTGCTAAGTACCCTCCTAGTCCAAGGACAGCTCCCATGCCTACTAACTGAGCTAGGGCTAGCTGTCCCGATGATGCTCCCTCCCATCCTCTGCGTGGTAATATGAGAGCTGTCCTTGGCAGGATACTTAGCTCCCAACATGGTAACGCTACAGTTTCAGTAAAGCCAAAGCTTTCACTTGCTGAGTGTTGTGCCTCGTCCCTGAGGGATCCGGACCTGCTTTTCGCACGTAAGAGAAAGGCACCAAATCCCTAAGAGCTACAGTCTTTCTAAAATCAGTTGTGCTTCTGTATCTGTGTGATACATAATTGCCCATCTGGAAGAGAAATTACCTGCTATGTAGGCGCTGTCAAGGTAACTGAACAAAAATTAGACATGTAATTGTTGTGTATTTTTTTGCAAATGACCCTTTGATTTTACTTGAAAATTTGGCTCATTATGTTTAAAATGGAAAATATGGAATGATATTATTTTTGGATGTTTGGTTTAATAGAACAAAGTAATAGGTACAAGACAATACTTTTCATGGACTCACATTGGGGAAGGTTTCCTCACTGTTTCAGAAATGTATCAGAAAATTTGCTCAGAGCCCTGAATTTGACACATTGCTATTTTCTTGCATTAACAGTATAATAATCTTCCATTTACAGAGATGTGTTAGAACAAAGCAGCATTTGGATCACATTCCAATTTTTTGTGGTTTGGGAGGCCAAACAGATTTTGTGATTTGACATTTGCTTCTAAAACTATTTGCTCTAATTTACTCTTACCTCAGGCTCTACCTGTTGTCTTTTCATAAACTAGCAGGTGATTTGTAACCTCCAGGCATGGTGGGACCAATATTAAACACATTACACATCATTGCCTACCCTTTTCCAGTTTTTTAAATGAGTATTTGCTAATAAATATTGGTCATAGACTAGAGGTAAGGTGCATCACAGTGCACGAACAAGCTGGCGTACTCTTCAGTGCCATACACTCTGTCTCACACTTGGGCAGGTAGCGGAAAGGCACTGGAGACCACCCTACCACGCAAGTGGGCTTAGCGCTGGGCACTTAGCGACTTAATGTTTAATCTTTACAAAGCCCATGCTTTTAAAATTCCCACTTCTCTCAAAGGCTGAAAACAGACAAATGAGGGAAATTTTTGCCATGCAACTGTGACTGTAGCAAGACACTACAGTGCCACAAAATCCTCTCTTACTTCACTCTCCTTCCCCTTTGTGCTTTCCTGACCCTTCTCTTTTCCACCTGCCCAAACTGGGTCCTTGCCCCTGCCCTTAGGCAGCACTATCTCATTTTCACCACCCTGTTGCTCTAAGTCCATAATCACCCTTCCTTTGCTGTCCTGGTGCAACTTGGCATATTTGCCCTCATCTGACATACCTCTTGCTTTTTTCTTGCTGTGGTTCTGCTGGGGGCCTTGCCGTCTTTTATCATCTCTCTTTACTTGTGCACAGTCTTCACCCTGTTACGGTTGGAGTATGCTGTGGAATGCTTAGTTATTCCTTAAAAGCACTGCAGGTTTATCTGAAGGAGTAGAGTCCTGGGGTGCATGAAATGATGGCAGCGTGTGATGTGTGGGTGTTTATCTTCTGGAGGATGAATATTTTCATGAATAAATGAGAATGACCAGTGCTCATGGAGTATGTATTCCTTTCTGTGGTTTTCTGTGAATGTTTTAGTTTTTCAATTTGTATTCTGTTCATTTAATCTAACCTAAGGCTGTGCATTAGGTTCATTGACAACAGCAGCAACAATAATAAACATTGATCTTCAAGCTAATTTTTTCTCCCAGGCTTTTGCTTGATTTCCCACTCTGTTGCTCACTCCCTATCGCTGACTGATGCCCATCTGCCCTGCAACCCGATGGAGAAAGCAAGTTACGAGTTATCGAGCAAAATGGGGCACGCTTGTGGCCAACACCGACCACCAGCAATGTGGGTTAGGGGCAGGATCTGCCTCTGTTCGCTGGGTCATAGATCATGCCACAGGAATCAGCTCGGCAGGGCCTGCAGAGTGATGATGGTGAGACAGAGCATTATGGGTTTCATAAAAACAGGTAGCCAGTTTAGCAGCCAAACATTAACCTACAATCAGTTAAAAAACTTGACAGACCTGTGATGATGAAGATGGTTATAAATAAAAGTCAGACAGGGATCTTAGCTTTCTGCTCCCCATTTTATAGAGAGGCATAGGACAGAGAATCCACAGGCAAATGTGTGGGAGGTCAAAAACCCATAAAATTAGCCTTAGGACTGTAAATTCATGGCTATGTTTTCTGTATATTACTGTATCACCTCCATTCCTGGGGCTTGATCCAAGAGCTAATGCTGTATCAATATTAAGTAACAACAAAAACAGTCTAGAAGGAAGACTCTGCGTTTGCTTACTTGGACCCAAATATCTTTCCAATGTAAGCATCTGACAGATGATGATCATCTATCACTTTCTTTACCTCCTTGATATGCTAATACTAGGGACATCAATCTCCTATTACTTATTCCAGCAAGTGTCACTGTTTTGAATCCATTTCAGTATAGATTGTAGCTGGCTGACCTTTGAATACTTGTTCTTTCAGTTAAATGCAGAATTTTGAGGTCACAGTCAATTTTTAGATGTGGCTGTGTTGCTTATGCATAGCACAAAACATGGAACAAATATGAGAAAAAATATATCTCTCTGCCTGAAATCTTTTTGAAATGCATAGAATAAAAGATCTGTAATGCGAGATTTCTAATGTAGCTCCTCACATAACTAATCCCCCTTCAGAAACAAAGATGTTTGGAAAGACTGTAATACCTAGCTTAATGAAAACCTAACAGGAAGTTCATGCTCAAGGAGAAAACATCCATTGTGTACAGATCATCTATCACTAATTGCCAATCGGCAAAACATGACCAGGGACATAGTTAGAAATTTTCACCCTAGAATTTTCATTTCTTCTTAGTAGAGCTGGGGTAAAATGTTTCTGTTTTGAATGACTTTTTTAAGGGAAGATGATATTTTCAGGCAATGAAAGAAAATGGAAATGGATAGCACTTGATGATCTGTCGTCTTTTACAATTTTTGCATTAGTTTAATGCATTGGTATTAGAGTTAATTCATACATTAAGAATAAGTTTTAGAATTACAAGAAAAGTGGAAAAAGATACAGACTGTTTCTAATTCATATGGGGATTGGATGGGCTAGTGATTGATTTAATTTCTTTGGTAATCTTAACTTGGACTCATTATTTATGTGCATATCTAATTTAGAAATGTAAATAATTCAATTTATAGGACTACTCACATATTTAAAGTTAGTCTTGTGCCAAGGTATCATATTGAACGGAGGCCATAAATCTAAAACTGTAACCTAGCATTTTTTCTCATTAAAAAAGTATTTTCAGTGAGGGATATAAAATGTTCGAAAGTACTTCTTAATTTCCATCATTTGAACTACATATAAAAGTTTGAAAAAAGATTGTTGTTTTTATTTACAAAGTCTTTTTCCAAGAATTTGTGCTATATCATCTTGTTAGAATGTAAAGATGCTAGAATGTACCAAGGAAATAAAGCTCCAGTATTTCTGTATTGCCAGAAATGAAGAAAATGTGATATTTGATTGAAAGAAAAGCCTATTTTTTGAGCAGTGGCAGATAGAAGAAGCTTTACATAAGCATCCAAACTGACCATCCAAAGTTCTTGAGACATACATTTACTAGAACATATCAAAGTGCCATTTTATTCATGCTAATTAATTATTTTCCTTTGGCTAGTTTCTAAGGGGGTTGCAATGAGGGAGCCCAGGCCTGGGTCCATAGCATGCTGTTCTATTCATTCCTTGGACTACATCCATAATAAATCAAATAATGGTGATGTCAGGTTTTGTTAGCTATGTTATTTTAAAACACAAGCATCAAAATAATAAAAATTAGCATTTTAGTAATCTATTTCAGCAGTCCATTCTGCAAATTGATACCTATACTTGTACCTATGAGACTTAAAAAGTCACGTTATTCTGCTACCTGCTTAGTTTGCACAGAAACGCTGTCTGCACTCGTAACACAGATATTTTTATATTCATACATAGGCACAAGGTAAACAATATTTTGATAATTCATTACTTTGATAATTTGATAACACTATATTGATAAATTATTCTAAACTAAGGGACCAGATGACTATGACCTTGCAGTATTTTGCTCATTAAAATAACTGCTATTGCTAACAAAATCTCTGTATTTTAAAATATTTCTTCATTTTTTTCAGTTGCTGACAGCTATCTTCAGACTGATCTTGAAGTACTCTTTTAAGCTCATAGCAATCGGGGAAATGTGTAGGTCTGGATATAAGCAGATGTGTCAAAGACCTGAAATATCAAAGCTGATGGAGTGACTACCTCTTTATAGCACTAAAAGAACTGCAGAAGTACAAGTTACAGATATGTGACTGTATTATTACAAAATCTCTGTTCAGCAAGAGCTTACTGTTTCCTTCGACATTTTATTCCCAAGATACTATAACTTGTATTAGTAGCTTGGTCATTAATTGAAATTAAATGCTGTCAGACACTAAGACTGCTGCCCCATTTTAAACACTGCCTGCAGTTCTTCCCTGCTCAATTGGTTTTGCTTTGTCTTCTTTCACAAATTCAAATAGTTGTTTTTTGCTTTATCCCTTTCAGCTCGTGTTTGTAGAAAATTATATGGTACATTGAATTATCTTGCCTCACTGACATTAACAAATGAACTTTCAAATACCATCCCTTTTTGGTTTCTCGAATAAAATTTTAATAGCCCCAATTGCAGGAAGAAATATAAATCCTAGCACAGTCCTGCCTCGGTCACCTACTACAGAGTGTTTCAGCCACCTGTGTGGTGCCCCTGAATGCATGTTTGAGAAATGATCACTCTTTATGTTAAGCATTGTCTCCGCTGTCCAGGCAGAGGCTATGGGGGGAGGTGCTGGGTTTCGGGGAGGGGGTGTGCTCAGCAGGGTGGTCAAGCAGCCTTTGGGGAGCCTCTCATGGCACAGGTGCTTCTGCCATTTCTGCACAGAGGGCATCTACCACTGGTGTTTTTACAGCCATAGTCCCAAGCACCACCCAGGGGTTAGCACTCCTTGATGAGATTTTACTTGTTAATTCTTTTTAATTTTGTGTCAAGCTTGGGATATCTTGTGCACTGACATTTATTGGCTGGGTGAGTAGGTTTAAAAAAGGAGTTGCTGATTATATTTACTACCACATACACAGGAGACTGCAAATTAAACATATCCGAGTTGTGCAAAAACTTGTGAGTGTTTTTGCTGAAATTCAGACCAAATATGATATGTTTCACACATATCCAGTTGGAGGTGAATCAGAAGGCAGAGTCCAGATCCAAACACGTCCATGAAGTTATCCAAAGTCCAGAGACAGAGACCTGCAACTGCAAAATTCATTGTTTCAGAGTGGGATAAAGAGAAACCAGGTTCAAAAAGCTCCATCATAACAGTGTTTGGGAAGTTTTGAGATTGAGGTGAGAACTATATAACTGAAATACGCTTCTGTTTGTGATAATGCTGCTTTATTTCACAGCAGTATTCAAAGTACATGTCCATTGTATGCTGGTGTCAGTGGTGAGCTTTCCTGCTGTTACATATGTCAGTGTTTGCTTTCAGAAGGCAAACAAAAAAATGCAGGCAGTCCAGTGTGGGTCTGCTATCCTCTTTATTGGTGTGAATCCTGACTTCATGTAGTCCCTTACAGTTGGCAGTCAGAAAAAAGAGAAAGATGTGATAAATGGTTGAAGAATAAAAGACTATATTCTTTCTTTTAAAGCAGAAAACTGCATTGCCTGCTTTTCCCTGTAAATAACAAGATAATCACATGGAGATAGATAATAACTGTCTTATTACTAGGACCTCACATTGTGCCCTAGACGTTTTGATGGCAGGAGCCTCCCGTCAGGATCAGCTGCTGCTCCTTTGTCTTCGCCCCCCGCAGCCTCCGCTCCTGCCAAGCAGCTGACGTCCCAGAGTGCGGCGGGGCTGGGGCTGCTCCCCACCTGACATACCCGCCGAACATCTGGGTGCCTTGGCCCACGGCCTAGCAGCAGTGCCGGCACGCAGCCGCTAGGGGGATCTGGCAGAGGAAAACTTCCAGATCTTCAAAGAGCAGATGAGGAACGATGCCCTTGCCCACTCCTCAGCCGCCCCTTCCAGGCTGGGATGCGCCAGTGAACCAGGAGCGCAACAGGTGACAGGTGTGTGCTGAAAGTGCCCACATCCTTTCCCTTGTGTCCACTGCACAACAGGACCCTTTGGTAGCAGCAGTAAATCTCAGCAGAGCTTTGTTTTTGGCTTTGGGGTCTTTTATTTTTATATTTGCTCTGACATGTTTGCTATCTGAGCCAACTACCAGTCATTTTTGCCTCTGAAGGCTTGTAATGATTGAATTACATTAGATCTTAAAAAATCCCTGCAAAGATATTCTCATTATTGTAGTAACTATAATTGTAGTAGTAACTAGTTCATGCCCCAGTGAACAACAATTCTGCATTTGCCAACTTATCAATCATCTGTTTTTTACTCTGGTTATTACAGGCTCTGTGATACTGTATCAATATTGGCGCTACAACATCCTTGCTATTTGGTCTGTAAGTTTCTAGTATGTAGTTAACTTTATCTACAGCATTACTGTGATGTTTTATCTTTGAGTTACCAATATGTACTTAAAGCCTACATGCAAACAAAGATAAGGTTATCTGTGGAAATAATTGCTAAGTAGGGAAAGGGAGAAAGAAGGACATAGTACTTGCAGAAGGAATTGAGCTAAGGATGGTAAAATACTCCACTCATCTCTTAGGTCTATAGAAGCTGCGTAGTTGTTGTTGCACTGCTGTTAGAACAGCCATCCCTGGCAAGAATATTGCATTATTGAAGCCCCACTGTTACAAATATTAAATTCAGTTTGTGTTTATTGCAGTTTTGCATTCCCATGATGGTCTATTTGTTTCCTATTAAAGCTCCAAACTGAAGCACTTACTGTAAACAGTCTCATCTGATGTCATCCATGTGCCAGACTTTCTTGCTTTATAACTTAAACAGACAACTTCTAGTGTCACAGTGGAAATGAGTTCTTCATTAGTTTTGTATCTTTTGGGAGTTGTGCCAATCTTCTACATGAAAGAAATCTAAGTAGAGTAAATAAAAGACTACAGAGATTCATCAATGCAGTCGTTACACTGATTAATATTTGAACAAATAAATGAAGAAATACCAAGGAACGTTGTTAGGGGGTGAAGGCATTAAGGTACCAGTGGTACACGTGTGTAAATGCCAGCCTGCTGGAACTGTGAAAGCTTCTGCCTTCTGCAAAGGTGAACACAGGAAACATTGTCTAGGAATGGTCGTGCTTCTGCCCACATCTCTTGTTTCTAAACACTTTGATGCAGACATTATGTGAGCAAATGAGTGAAGTTGAGCCCGGGAAGAAGGGACAGGTGGAGGGAAGGTGTTTTTAGATTTGTTCTCATTATCCTACTCTGATTTGATTGGCAATAAATTAAATTAATTTCCCCGAGTTGAGTCTGTTTTGCCCATGACGATTGGTAATTGCTGAGTGATCTCCCTGTCCTTATCTCGACCCAAGAGCTTTTTGTCGTATTTTCTCCCCCTGTCCAGTTGAGAAGGGGGAGTGAGAGAGTGGCTTGGTGGGCACCTGGCGACCAGCCAAGGTCAACCCACCACACAGGCAGCATCTCTCTTCTGCAGCACAAGATGTTATAGCTACTGCAGGGTAAGGTGAGTGAAGGAAAACAGTTTTCAGAAGACCTCAAATTGTATGACAGCCAAAAAAAGAGATGTAATTGTTCTCCTGCTGAACTGCAATGTGTGTATTCACACTCTTATCATGAGAGCACTGTGTACCCATGTGATTAATAGCAGAGTGTTACAGCTATCATGTAGATCACATACATTCCTTCTGTATTGCCATGTAAGATGCAGTGACAGGCCTTTGGCACTGGCATATGACCTGCTGCCTTGACAGCTGCTGAGTCTGACAGTCCTGAGTTATGTCTGGTTGTGCCCAGACAGCGACACTGTGGTGTGCACAGCAGAGCTGCTGCTTCTTCTGGGGAGGCCAATGATGTATCATTGCCATGTCACAGCACTGCATTTTTTGCACCAGGTTGTATACATATACGTAAACACTTTGAGAACACTGTTTCGAAGATTACTACCTGCAGCAGCTCTTGCTCTGTCTGTTCTGAGACTGAAAACTTCTCCATTAGAGAAAAGTTGCTGTGACAGCATCTCGAATTGGTGAGGATTCCCTGTAGCACAACTTGCTGTTGGCTGCTGGTACACAACTGATCTGCCTATGTGTCAGAGTACATGGCTTTCAGTGCATGGAATGCAATAGTGTGGTGTTCCTGCACATAACATATCACGCATTGTTCCTTATGCACCTTACACCCCGTGCTAGGGATTGTTGAATTTACCTGCATTCAACCTACTTAGAGAATAGCCTTTTACTTTTAATGGTCTGAAAAATGAGACACTTAATTTAAGATACAGGAGCTCAATTCCAAGTGAGACTGCAAAGAGCTTGCATGTCATACAATCATAGAATAGAACCATAGAATCATTTAGTTTGGAAAAGACCTTTAAGATCATCAAGGCCAAACACTAACCTAACACTGCCAAGTCCACCACTAAACCATGTCCCTAAGCACCACGTCTACACATCTTTTAAATACCTCCAGGGATGGTGACTCAACCACTTCCCAGGGCAGCCTGTTCCAATGCTTGAAAAACCTTTTGGTGAAGAAATTTTTCCTAATATCCAATCTAAACCTCCCCTGGTGCATCTTGAGGCTGTTTCCTCTCGTCCTATCACTTGTTACCTGGGAGAAGAGAGCAACACCTACCTCACTACAACCTCCTTTCAGGTAGCTGTAGAGCGTGATAAGGTCTCCCCTCAGCCTCCTCTTCTCCAGGCTAAACAGTCCCAGTTCCCTCAGCCGCTCCTCATAAGACTTGTGCTCCAGACACTTCACCAGCTTCGTTGCCCTTCTCTGGATACACTCCAGCACCTCAATGTCTTTCTTGTAGTGAGGGGCCCAAAACGGAACACAGTATTAGAGGTGCGACCTCACCAGTGCCGAGTACAGGGGCACGATCACCTCCCTATTCCTGCTGGCCACACTATTTCTGATACAAGCCAGGATGCCGTTGGCCTTCTTGGCCACCTGGGCACACTGCCGGCTCATGTTCAGCCGGCTGTCAACCAGCACCCCCAGGTCCTTTTCCTCCGGGCAGCTTTCCAGCCACTCTTCCCCAAGCCTGTAGCGTTGCCTGGGGTTGTTGTGGCCGAAGTGCAGGACCCGGCACTTGGCCTTGTTGAACCTCATACAGTTGGCCTCGGCCCATCGATCCAGCCTGTCCAGGTCCCTCTGCAGAGCCTCGAGCAGATCAACACTCCCGCCCAACTTGGTGTTGTCTGCAAACTTACTGAGGGAGCACTCGATCCCCTCATCCAGATCGTTGATAAAGATATTGAACAGGACCGGCCCCAGTACTGAGCCCTGGGGAACACCGCTCGTGACCGGCCGCCAACTGGATTTAACTCCATTCACCACAACTCTCTGGGCTCGGCCGTCCAGCCAGTTTTTTACTCAGCGAAGAGTACCCTCGTCCAAGCCGTGAGCAGCCAGTTTCTCCAGGAGAATCCTGTTGGAAAAGGTGTCAAAGGCTTTACTAAAGTCCAGGTAGACCACATCCACAGCCTTTCCCTCATCCACCAGGCGGGTCACCTGGTCATAGAAGGAGATCAGGTTGGTCAAGCAGGACCTGCCTTTCATAAACCCATGCTGATTGGGCCTGATCACCTGGGTGTCCTGTACGTGCTGTGTGATGGCACTCAGGATGATCTGCTCCATAACCTTCCTCAGCACTGAGGTCAGGCTGACCGACCTGTAGTCCCCTGGATCCTCCTTCCAGCCCTTCTTGTAGATGGGCATCACATTTGCTAACCTCCAGTCAACTGGGACCTCCCCAGTTAGCCAGGACTGCTGATAAATGATTGAAAGTGGCTTGGTGAGCACTTCCGCCAGCTCCCTGAGTACCCGTGGGTGGATCCCATCCAGCCCCATAGATTTGTGTGTGTCTAAGTGGTGTAGCAGGTCACAAACCATTTCCCCTTGGATTATGGGGGCTTCATTCTGCTCCCCATCCCTGTCTTCCAGCTCAGGGGGCTGGGTACCCTGAGAACAACTGGTCTTACTATTAAAGACTGAGGCAAAGAAGGCATTAAGTAACTCAGCCTTATCCTCATCCTTTGTCACTATGTTTCCCCCCACATCCAATAAAGGATGGAGATTCTCCTTAGCCCTCCTTTTGTTGCTAATGTATTTATAGAAACATTTTTTTTTTAGTATTGTCTTTTACGACAGTAGCCAGATTAAGTTCTAGTTGGGCTTTGGTCCTTCTAATTTTCTCCCTGCATAACCTCGCGACATCCTTGTAGTCCTCCTGAGTTGCCTGCCCCTTCTTCCAAAGGTCATAAACTCTCTTTTTTTTCCTGAGTCCCAGCAGGAGCTCCCTGTTCAGCCAGGCCGGTCGTCTTCCCCACCCGTTCTTCTTAGGGCACATGGGAACAGCCTGCTCCTGCACCTTTAAGAATTCCTTCTTGAAGAATGTCCAGCCTTCCTGGACTCCTTTGCCCTTCAGGACTGCCCCCCAAGGGACTCTGTCAACCAGGCCCCTAAACAGGCCAAAGTCTGCCCTCCGGAAGTCCAAGGTAGCAGTTCTGCTAACAAGAGTCAAAAAAGTTATCTTCCACACACTCCAGGAACCTCCTAGACTGTTTCCTCTCTGCTGTACTGTATTTCCAGCAGACATCTGGTAAGTTGGAGTCCCCCACGAGAACAAGGGCTAGTGATCATGAGACTTCTGCCAGCTGCTTATAGAATATTTCATCTGCCTCTTCATCCTGGTTGGGTGGTCTATAACAGACTCCCACCATGATATCTGCCTTGTTGGCCTTCCCCCTCGGGAGAGTCTCGCTCTCCTTTGCTTCAAGGCTCTGTTTGCAAAGTGATGCCAAATATTTTTCTATGCCCCAAGAGGGTTGTGAGGACGCATGTGAGGCATTTGGAAGCTATTGCCTTGGGAACCAGATCAAGAAATCTTCCAGCAGTGCACTTGAGACCCAAATGTGATGAATCTTGTCGCACAGATACGTGGGATGAATTAAGGGTGCAAGGAGTTCCTGGTGGGATCAGACTGGCAGCCCCCCTGCCCTGCAGTCTCTCTCCTGTCACAGCAGTGGGAGAGGTTTTTGGGGTGCAAATGTAAGGCCCAGCCCTCCCTGGGACCTCTTTTCCTGCTATGACTCTGCAGCCACAGCTCTTGCGTTAGATATGTTGGAGAATACATCTCTGAGCAGTCCTTTTCAGATCCATTTATAGACCTGTTGTCTATGAGTTCGTCTAAACCATTTCTGACCATGCTGATACCATCTGCCCCAGCCCCCTGTGGCAGCAAATTACAGAAGTTACTACTTGCTGGGTAAAGGAGGACTGTATTTTATCTGATTTAGACTTATCTCCTACTGATTTAATTGCATGGCCCTTAATTGTTCAACGGCAGGATTTCGCGAGCAGCAGTTCCCCATTCACTATTTTGGAAACAGAGATCATATTCCCCTTCAGCCTTCTCCTTGAAGGATTGCAGCTTTCCTGGTCTTCCCTCAGTAGACAGCTGCACCATCCCCTTACTTGCTGTATTTGCCCTTCTCTGTATTCCCCCAACTGCAGTACTTCCTTCCTGAGATGCAGAAAAGAGAGAGATGTGTAGAGCTGTCAAGAAGTGGGTGAACAAGCGTTTCATATAGTAGCAAACCTGCACTTTCTCTCTTCATCTCAACACACTTTCCTATGATGCCTAGTGTTTGTTGGCTCTTTTAGCTCCCCCTGAACACTGAGCCAAAGATTTCAAAGAGCTGCCCATGGCGACTCCAAGACCTCTTGCCTAAATAGTAACTGCCAGTCCTAGGTTCAGTATCATGGTTCAGATCTACTACCTTACATTTATCCACATCAGTGCCCATCTGCCCATGCATTCATTTGTCTGAAGTCATTCTGGAGCATCTCACCATCGGCACAGCTGGTGACTGACTGAAGGAGCTCAGCTGCCATCTGCAAACTTAAGTATTTCACTGTTCAACCCATTCTGTAGGTCACTGATGAAGGTGTTGAATAAAAATATTCCAGTGCCTTCCTCCATGGGTTCCCACCACTGACTCTTCTCCA
This sequence comes from Calonectris borealis, assembly GCF_964195595.1. NCBI lineage: Eukaryota > Metazoa > Chordata > Aves > Procellariiformes > Procellariidae > Calonectris > Calonectris borealis. The sequence goes on along the minus strand of NC_134351.1, from coordinate 55,043,991 downwards.
CCCTGAGGTCTGACATTAGGCCCTGCTCTTTGCTTCTTATACTTTAAAGGGCTTTTAATCCTTAGAAGGACATTTCATCCTATCCATGGCAACACAGCTCTTTTAATAACCTTTGCTGTGGAATCCTGTCAAAGGCTCCCATCTGCAGTAAGAGGCTGTGCAGGCAGCCGGCCTGGCACAAAGGCTGCTTGCAGGGAAAGGTCACACTGTGGTGGGACCTGCGTACCATGAAACCTGGGGCCAGAAAGCAAGCACCTCCCAGCCAAACTGGCCTCTCTGGCAACCCGAGCCCGGTTGAGGTCAAGCTGCTGATAAATCCTCTCTGCCCCCAATGCAGGTGGCCCTGGGCATCTTCTAGGAGGGATGGCAGCTGTCTGGTCTTCTTGGAGCTGATCAGAGAGTGTTTCTGCATGTGCTGGTTTTGGCTGGGTGTCCTGGTTACGGCTGGGATAGGGTTAAATTTCTTCCTAGTGCTGTGTTTTGGATTTAGTATGAGGAGAATGTTGATAACACACTGATGTTTTCAGTTGTTGCTAAGTGCCCTCCTAGTCCAAGGACAGCTCCCGTGCCTACTGACTGAGCTAGGTACACAAGATGGGAGGGAACATAATCAGGACAGCCAGCCCAGCTGGCTAATGGGGTATTCCATACCATGTGACGTCATGCTCAGTATATGAACGGTAGGCATGTTCCAGGAAGTACCGATTTCAACTTGGTTATCGGTCAGCGCGAGTGGTGAGCAATTGCATTGTGCATCACTCATTTTGTATATTCTATCATTATTTATTATTATTATTTTCCCTTTTCTGTTCTGTTAAACTGTCTTTATCTCAACCCACGAGTTTTTCTCACTCTTACCCTTCCGATTCTCTCCCCGTCCCACTGGGGGTGGGGGGAGTGAGCGAGCGGCTGCACGGTTTTTGGCTGCCTGCCAGGTTAAACCACGACACTGGGATAGAGTTAATTTTCTCCATAGTAGCTAGTACGGGGCTATGTTTTGGATTTGTGCTGAAAACAGTGTTGATAACGCAGGGATGTTTTCGTTATTGCTGAGCAGTGCTTACACAGAGTCAAGGCCTTTTCTGCTTCTCAGACTGCCCTGCTAGTGAGCAGGCTGGGGGTGCACAAGAAGTTGGGAGGGGACACAGCCAGGACAGCTGACCCCAACTGACCCAAGGGATATCCCATACCATATGACGTCATGCTCAGCAATTAAAGCTAGGGGAAGGAGGAGGAAGGGGGGGACGTTCGGAGTGATGGCGTTTGTCTTCCCAAGTCACCGTTACGCGTGATGGAGCCCTGCTTTCCTGGAGATGGCTGAACCCCTGCCTGCCGATGGGAAGTAGTGAATGAATTCCCTGTTTTGCTTTGCTTGCGTGCGCAGCTTTTGCTTTCCCTATTAAACTGTCTTTATCTCAACCCACGAGTTTTCTCACTTTTACCCTTCCAATTCTCTCCCCCATCCCACTGGAGGAGGAGTGAGCGAGCGGCTGTGTGGTGCTTAGTTGCCAGCCGGGGTTAAACCACAACACTGCAAAAGCACACGGGCTTCTCCTGAAGATGCCTAGGCAAGCAGAAAGTGCAGGGTGGTGTTTCCCATGGGCATGTCAGTTGTGTTTTCTCATATCTTACTTGGAGGAACTGAGATCGTTGGTGAGCGCTCTGTGATCGAGACCCAGCCAGGAAATCCTAGTCAATGCTTTTGGTTTTAGGCTTTCGTTTTGTCTGTCTTGCTACTTCACCCAGTACTGTGGGCACTCCACTTTAATTTTCCTTTTTTTTCACAGCAGCTCATGCTAATTGAAACAAATAATGGAAGGACTTTGCAAGACTTTCTAGCCTGCTCATTCAGCATTTTAACACAAGAAACACACTGTTTCCTTAAAGCTCCAGAACATCCTTTGGGAATAGTCCAAAGCTGTCTAGGGTATCTGGGATGCTTTTCCTAGAAAGTTTTTTCTCTCTGACTCATGACATCTTGTTCATTTCTGAAAACACATCTCCTCTCCTAATCAAACCATTTTTCTTATAGTCACTAGTCTCCCCAATCAGGTACTTCTGTTTGTCAGGTGATCTGATCCTTACTTGCTGCCTCTGGGGATTTGGAGTGGGGAAACTGCTTTGCACATCACTACCACAACCTGGAATTCCACCAAACTCAGCATGATGTAGTTATGAATGGTGGAGCAGGTCTGAAATTTGAAGAGGACAGCATCTGTGCTCCCAATGCTCCAATGCTCAGCTAGGAGGTAGGCTAAGAATCACCAGGTCACCTCTCTTCTTCTCTCTTTTAATCTGAGGGAATGAAAGGAAACATGAAAGAAAATTTGTCAAGCAATGGTGTGTGAATTCTGCAAGCTTCACAGCTACTTGTTCTTCTCACCTCTGTTAATTCAGCTGAGGAAAAAAACCTGAACTCAAAAGTGAAGCTTCCCAAATGTGTTGGCATTACACTGCTGTGGAGTTTTGCTGACTCCATAACCCCAGTGACACTAGGGGTTTACTACTGCAGTCCAAGAGGGATTTCCTTGTGTTATCGCATTATTTTATTTTTGGCACAGTTTAAACATGTGCTTATTCTTATTTGAAACAGCTGCTTTTATTCTGCTTTGCAAAGAACTCATAGCTGTGGCGGTGACTTTCTGCCTCATCTGTGCTGCTACAGGGGTTTCTGTTGCTTGCAGTGACATCACCAAATGAGATCAGCATGGTCTTAACATGTAACCTGTAATTACGGGGTTGCTTCAGAAAGCCCACAGAGCAGTGCTGCCTTTGCTATGCTTACTTATGATCACTTTGTTATTGGCAATGGAAAACTACATTTATATTACAATAAATGAGTGTATATTTCTGCAGTATCAAACTCATTAGAAGTCTGGAGAGAAAGCCTTCCTACCCTTGTTTCAAAATCAAGTATATTCGTTTGCAAATGTGATATCTATGGCAAGAGGTTAAATGTTATCTACTGATTCATAGAAAAGATATTATGACAATGTCTGAAGTTTCCAAGAGATTTAGGCTTTTACTAGTGGGCTGGTGACTTGGAGTCACTATAGAGCCAGTCCCAGCTGGACCCGCGCCTGAGCAAAAGGTTTTTCTGGAGATGGAAGGTATGAGTGTGGTTCTGTTTTCCTGCTGAACACCGGGTTGTGATGTGCCCCATTTTGTAGTAAGAGCGGTGGCTTGTCGGGCACAAGCAAAAGACTTCCCTTTGCCAGGGGCACCGGCAGCCATAGCCACAGTAAGAGGGGATGTCTGTAAACTGAGGGAGCGGTGGTGATAGACTAAAACCTCTCTGAAACATACTGTCACGATGAGCTCTGCTCCCTCCAAAGAGAGTTGAGCAGGGAAACAAAGATTGAAGAGTTTGCTGCACATCTCCAAAGTGTTCTTGAAAGTGTGCTCGAAAGTGTGCTCCAAAGTGTGTATTTTCTCATTTTCAGGTCTGACCAGATCTCAATTTTTTTCTTTTTGGTCTACTTAGGAAGAGTTTATAAGCATTTAACAGGTAGTTTTGTTAGCAGTGTTTAGTCTCTGGCTGTTCTCAGGGCTGAGACTGCTTATACGCCCCAACCCTTATGTGTTTAAAGGAAATCTCTCTCTGCTACACTAAGTACCATAGTCTAAGAGCTGATGTTTTAGAGTGTTTTCCTTTATTGTGGATTGAATTCTGCATGTCAAATTCCTTAGTCTTGAAAGATTTGCTCAAGATCCCTTGCGTCCCAGAGTGCAGCAGACCAATGTGTATTAATCAGGCTGATACTTGACTCGTGCACGCAGATGGCCAGTGGACTCTGCAAACTCTGCCTGCTCCTTGTAGAAATGTGATTGCACCAGCAGCACCCAGTTCACATATTAATAGAAAGCAGAGTGCAGAAATCTGATCCCAAGAAGGCTATGGTTATTTTCAGCAGGTTGAAATGCACATGTGCATAATTGAAGGGCAAACTCTAGCTGCTTTAAAAGATACTGAAATGCAATGGTTTTGTGAAAGGCCTGATACAAAACAGATGAATGAGGCAGTCATAGTAGACAAGGAATGAATGAAATCACAGACAGCAGCAGCACCAGGGCTTTTGCAAAGAGCTGCAGTAGTTTCTTTAAAACAGTCTTCACTGGACTATAAGCAGAGAAATAGCCCTAAAAATATACGGATATAAAAGTTGCAAGGAAATTTTCAACAATCCATTGAATAACCATACCATGTTGCAAATAGGTTGTTCACTTATGTTCAGACAATCCTGAAGGTTACTGGGTGCCCCATGGGAGATGCCCCTGCACCCCTGTGTCTCACTAGCAGGCAAATGGCAAAGGCCAGGGAAGGGTGTTGACTGCCAGGGTTACTCCTGGAGGCTGCCAGCATCTGATGCCACTTAGAGCAGCTATTTGGGGGCTCTTGGTTGTGACCACGTCTGCACTGACGCACAGCGGTGCCAGGGCACATGGAGATGGTGGATGTGCCTTTGCCTCTGTCACCTCTGAACTTCACTACTACCCACTATTGGTTATACAGGCTGGCAGTGAGGAGGTTGCGGAGAGAAGTCCAGAAGTGATCAAAAGGGACTTCAGGGCACTGGGGCGACTGGTGGAAGGATCGGGAGCACAGGTAGTGTTTTCCTAGATCCCTTCAGTGGCAGGGAAGAATACTGAAGGGAACAGGAAAACACACCTGATCAACACGTGGCTCAGGGGCTGGTGCCATCGGCGGAATTTTTGCTTCTTTGACCAGGGGGAGGTTTACACGGCACCGGGCCTGCTGGCGACGGACGGAGTTCAGCTGTCTCGCAGGGGGAAAAGGATTCTCGCGTGTGAGTTGGCCGGGCTCATCGAGAGGGCTTTAAACTAGGTTCGAAGGGGGATGGGGATAAAACCAGGCTCACCAGAGATGAGCCTAGGGGTGGCATAGCAATGTTGGGGGCGAAATCGATAGCCCAGCTCAAGTGCATCTACACCAATGCAGGCAGCATGGGCGGCAAACAGGAGGAGCTGGAAGCCATTGTGCAGCGGGGTAGCTATGACTTAGTTGTCATCACAGAAACATGGTGGGATGAGTCTCACGACTGGAGTGCTGCAATGGATGGCTATAAGCTCTTCAGAAGGGACAGGCGAGGAAGGAGAGGCGGTGGGGGTAGCCCTGTATGTTAGGGAGTGCTTCGATTGTCTAGAGCTCATGTGGTGGTCAGAGGCCAGCTTGGGCTTAGCGACCATGAAATGGTAGACTTCTCAATACTTGGTGAAGTAAGGAGGGGGGCCAGCAAAACCACTACCATGGACTTCTGGAGGGCAGACTTTGGCCTGCTCAGGACACTGGTCGAGAGGGTCCCTTGGGAGACAGTCCTGAAGGGCAAAGGGGTCCAGGAAGGCTGGACGTTCTTCAAGAAGGAAGTCTTAAAGGCGCAGGAGCGGGCTGTCCCCATGTGCCTTAAGAAGAACGGGCGGGGAAGACGACCGGCCTGGCTGAACGGGGAGCTCTGGCTGGGACTCAGGAAAAAAAGGAGAGTTTATCACTTGTGGAAGAAGGGGCAGGCAACTCAAGAAGAGTACAGGGATCTCGTTAGGTCGTGCAGAGAGGAAATTAGAAAGGCAAAAGCCCAGCTAGAACTCAACCTGGCCACTGTCGTGAGAGACAACAAAAAATGCTTTTACAAGTATATTAATGACAAAAGGAGAGCCAAGGAGAATCTCCATCCTCTATTGGATGCGGGGGGGGAACGTTGCCACCAAGGACGAGGAAAAGGCTGAGGTACTCAACGCCTTCTTTGCCTCAGTCTTTAATAGTCAGAGCAGTTATCCTCAGGGTACTCAGCCCCCTGAGCTGGAAGACAGGGACGGCGAGCAGGATAAACCCCCCATAATCCAAGAGGAAGAAGTTAACGACGTGCTACGCCACCTGGACGCTCAGAAGTCTATGGGGCCGGATGGGATCCACCCGAGGGTACTGAGGGAGCTGGCGGAGGAGCTTGCCGAGCCGCTCTCCATCATTTACCAGCAGTCCTGGTTAACTGGGGAGGTCCCGGACGACTGGAGGCTTGCCAATGTGACGCCCATCTACAAGAAGGGCCGGAAGGAGGATCCGGGGAACTACAGGCCGGTCAGCCTGACCTCGGTGCCGGGGAAGATTATGGAGCAGTTCTTCTTGAGGGCGCTCACGAGCCATGTCCGGGACAACCAGGGGATCAGGCCCGGCCAGCACGGGTTCATGGAAGGCAGGTCCTGCTTGACCAACCTGATCTCCTTCTATGACCAGGTGACCCGCCTGGTGGATGAGGGAAAGGCTGTGGATGTGGTCTACCTGGACTTCAGTAAAGCCTTTGACACTGTCTCCCACAGCATTCTCCTAGAGCAGCTGGCGGCTCACGGCCTAGACAGGTACACTCTTCGCTGGGTAAAAAACTGGCTGGGCGGCCGAGCCCAGAGAGTTGTGGTGAATGGAGTTAAATCCAGTTGGCGGCCGGTCACGAGCGGTGTTCCCCAGGGCTCAGTTTTGGGGCCGGTCTTCTTCAATATCTTTATCAACGATCTGGATGAGGGGATCGAGTGCTCCCTCAGTAAGTTTGCAGACAACACCAAGTTGGGCAGGAGTGTTGATCTGCTCGAGGCTCTGCAGAGGGACCTGGACAGGCTGGATCGATGGGCCGAGGCCAACTGTATGAGGTTCAACAAGGCCAAGTGCCGGGTCCTGCACTTCGGCCACAACAACCCCAGGCAACGCTACAGGCTTGGGGAAGAGTGGCTGGAAAGCTGCCCGGAGGAAAAGGACCTGGGGGTGCTGGTTGACAGCTGGCTGAACATGAGCCGGCAGTGTGCCCAGGTGGCCAAGAAGGCCAACGGCATCCTGGCTTGTATCAGAAATAGTGTGGCCAGCAGGAGTAGGGAGGTGATCGTGCCCCTGTATTCGTCACTGGTGAGGCCACACCTCGAATACTGTGTTCAGTTCTGGGCCCCTCACTCCAAGAAGGACATGGAGGTGCTGGAGCGTGTCCAGAGAAGGGCAACGAAGCTGGTGAAGTGTCTGGAGCACAAGTCTTATGAGGAGCGGCTGAGGGAACTGGGACTGTTTAGCCTGGAGAAGAGGAGGCTGAGGGGAGACCTTATCGCGCTCTACAACTACCTGAAAGGAGGTTGTAGCGAGGTGGGTGTTGGTCTCTTCTCCCAAGTAACTAGCGATAGGACGAGAGAATCATAGAATCATTAAGGTTGGAAAAGACCTCTAAGATCATCGAGTCCAAGAGGAAATGGCCTCAAGTTGCGCCAAGGGAGGTTTAGATTGGACATTAGGAAAAACTTCTTTACTGAAAGAGTGGTCAGGCCTTGGAACAGGCTGCCCAGGGAAGGGGTTGAGTCACCATCCCTGGAAGTATTTAAAAGACGTGTAGATGAGGCGCTTAGGGACATGGTGTAGTGGGCATGGTGGTGTTGGGTTGACGGTTGGACTCGATGATCTTAGAGGTCTTTTCCAACCTTAATGATTCTATGATTCTATGATTCAGCAAGCTTTAACCTTTCTACTCCAGCTCAGAAGCAGGTCCCGTATCATAACACCTTCATCTGGCGTGATGTGGGAATAAACCAAGTTGGGATATCTGATTTCTGCCTATGTGGAGGGCATTGATGCTTTGCCTGGGCTATAGACACAGACCTCTCAGCTTTAAAACCTGCTGATTGCCCATTCTTTCCCTTCAGAAATTTAAGCAATAAAGAGTAATTCAAGATTGATTCCATAGATGCCAGGTGAGATTTGGAAAATTAAAACTGTCCTTCATCAGCCTAAAAAAATTATATCTGAGCCAGGACAAAAAGTATTGAAATAATGGAAAAAGATGTCCCCAAAGTCTTTTGGCAGATAAGAATGACAATTTGGCTCGACTGCTTCGTGTATGGTTACAATAAGCACAGTACGCTTTGATGCTGTATTCATGAGCACATCTGAAGAACTGAGTTTTACAAGGCCAAGCACAAGCAACATCCATTTGACAATTCATACCCAAATGTTCCCTATTTCCAGTTCCAGACTCATGATTAGTTAATAACCTGTTCTAAAGTTTGCTGTTCAGGCAGGGGAAGGAAGCCAGACCCTGTGACCACAGGGATCAGTCACATCCTGGGAAACGAACAGCTTGATGTAGACTGACCTTGCACCGCCAAAACAGAGCTGAATTTGCCTAGAGCCCTCAGAGACACAGAGCGTGACAGTCTCCCTCCTTTCGCCCCAAATACCAACACCATGCAGGCTGCAGGGGATCACGCTTGGCAGGGGTGGAAATGCTTCCTGAAATCAAATGGAAAGGAAGCTAGGGAAATGGATGAAGGAGATTTGCTGTTAAACAAGAGATGGGCACCTGCTATGCTCCCCAACTGACTGTGCTGAAGGAAAACACATCCTGAGTTGCCGGAGGCTCAACTTGCAACTCCCTAGGAAGGTCTCAGACAGCAAGAAGGTTTGCAATACAGCTTGCAGTACAGAAACAGACCTTAAAAGGGAAACACTGCCCTACCTTTAATGAGAGGATTTGCAGTTGCAGGTTTGGCAGTATTATCACAGCATGCATCTGCTTTGACCTAATTTTATATATATGTTTGTATATGTATAAAATCTGTAATATATAATTTCTTGCAGATTTGGGCAAGCCTTTACAGAGAGAGGGGAAGAATGAAAGGAGCTTTCCTTTTCTTCCTCTCTCTTGTGCAAAAGCTGCCTCGGGGTTGTGAACTGCTCACATCTACGCTGCTGGGAGCATGGTTAAAAAGGAGCAGGCAGCATGAACATAGCTATGGGTATGGACCCAGTCTCTGCACTGGTCTGCAGAGATATCTCACCTTTGGGGTTACCGCTGAAGGAACAGTTTGCACTGTGAGCAGAGGGTGACTACAGGACCTCAGATTTTACTTCCTGGAAGAGGTGCAAAAACTGTGTGAAGACCAGAGCTCTCACTGGTGTGTCGGGGACAGAGCACAGGAGACAGACCTTTAGGCTGCTCTTTCCTTTAGAAACAGTGTCTAAGTCCTTCTCATTTCTAGCACTCACATCATGGAATTTCCTGTGTCGGCATTAAAAGCTGTTCAGGAAATTTTGGACCAAATGCTTTTCATTGAAACGGATTTTTTTTTTCTTTTCCTGGTGGGGAAGTGTTAGTTCTGATGATATTTTCACCCAGTACTTTTCTTAGGAATCTTCAAGTGAAAAAGAATATATGTTCTTTTTGTTTTGAAACATATTCTCATTTGTACAGCAATGCTACTTGCAGTAAAAAAGGTAAAACATACAGAATGTCTGAAATACAAATGGAAAAGATGTTCAGTGATTGAAACGGAAAATGTTTCAGCTGACCTAGATCAAAATTGCTTCTGGCATTCCAGTTTGTGGAAACTTATGAGATTTTAATTTTTGGCTTGGAAAACTCTTTGGCATCACAAAAGGTTTATGAGACTGGAGCAACTATTCCCTGTCCTGCTGACCTAGCATCTCATTCACCTAAGAGCAGAGTTGGCACTGGAACCATGTGGTGTGACATGTCTAGAGATTCCTCCTCCAGTGAACAGGATAGAGAAGCAGTGCAGCTTGCCCTGCAAGCATTCCCCTGTCACCCAACACTAAGGGGACAGACAGGTTCTTTTAAGGATCCTTGGCAAAATGATGACAACACTAAATCATAGTTACAATTAAAGCTTTATTTTCTTAACAGGATATTATGATTAGTATAGCACAGAATTTATGATTAGAATAGCACAGGATTTCTACAAGCAGAATCAGTGTAGTGCAATTTTATAAGTAGCATAATACAGAATTTTATAGCACTGCTTAGCTTATGGTTTCTAATCACCTGGACCCTCTGCAGATCGGGTCAAATCTTAATACATGGTTTGCTGTATCAACATAACAATCATAATCTAGACTCAAAAGCATATAAAAGAATACGAGTCACTCAATCCTCAGAGGAAGCAGATGATGGTGGAGGTGTCCCTGGCCACCAGGGGGTCACGGGTCTCACTGTCCCACAGCAGTTCAGGTCCAAGTTCCCCCCTAGGACTTGTAACTGCTTGATTTTATAGACAGTGCTCTGGGTGCTGTTACGCTTCCCTGTTCTGTGATGGGGTCATCACCACCACCTGGTTGGCCAGGTGCCTGGGACCTTCAAGGCCAGCAAGGAAGGGAGTAATTGGCCTGGTGCCCAGGAATCTTGAGGCCAGTAGGGAGGGGAAGAAGAAATCTGTTTGGTTTTGTCTACTTGGTGCACAGGACCTTCAGGGCCTGAGAATGAGGGGAAAGGGAACGAATACGTGACCTGCTCGGTCACAGAGAATGGCTGCTTGCCTTATAAAATGGTGTTAGTTATGCTAACCACATTACAAGGGGTCAGGAGCAGGGGGTACTGGTCACCCCCCCTCATTTCTGGGGTGATCTGTTCAGTAACAATGCCAGCTTGCAGCCAGGGAAGAGAATGTGTTGTCCTTACCTGTTCCCACAGCACCTCAGAGCAAAATGTAACTAAGTAATATGAATCCTCCTCCCATTTTGATATATATAAAACTATATTTGATAGGAAGTAGGCCTATGACTACCTTTTACAGGAGAGAAGATAAAGTGATTGAGATTCTGCCTTTTTCTTTCTGGTTTACCACAGCTGGCAAGATTTCACAGGACACCAGCCTGAATTATATTGCTCCTGACAATAATATCAGAATGAGCAAATGCTGAGGTCATCTAAAAGAAATGCTGCCAGCATGTTACAGCAGTCTTTTGTTTGTAGACCGATGCTTTCCCTGTCTAAGAAAAACTAAAGACAGCAGAATGCCTGCCTTTCAGCTGCACGGTTTGATTTCATGAGCCTTTGCCTCTGGCTGCAAACAGGCAGGGCTCCCTAGACACGTGCCTGGGTGCGGGGCTGCCTCCTCCAGGCACTCATGAAGGAGCCAGCTGCTGGGATGGGGGCAGCACACAGCCCCCGGCAAGGCTGCCCGCAGCTCCACTGCCTGCACTGCCTCTCCCTGAGCAGCCAAGCTCAGCCTGTGCCTTGGCCCTGGCTTGCTGCTGCGGCACTGTCTCTTCCAGCTTAGGCTGTGCTGGTCCCAGGCTTTCCTCCTGATAGTTGTTGATTTCTTACCCCTGCAGGAATCTGACCAACAGTGACCTGCTTTGTTATTTTCTATATTTCCCATGTATTCCAGTTCTCCTGATTTTTAAAGAAAAACCTGTTTTGTTCCTTCTGTTACATTAGGTCCAGCTCTGTAAGCTGCCACTGATAAACATGAAGTTTGCCATCTGGGACAGACCTTGGTGACTTTAAAATCTCCTCTCCACAGCACTGTACTCCATAAGGTACAACTGGTGGCAAATAACGAACAGAGAGAGAAGGATCGGTCATCCTTGTGGAAAGTGGATGGTAAATACTGCTGGCAGCTGCTAACTGCAGTGAAAACGCTCAGCATCTCTGATTGTCTTCCTTTGCATGTCTCAGATTACATGCCCCAAAACCTGAGGCATGGAAATTTCAACTGCCGACTCCGGTGAACCCAGTTATACTGTTTCCAATATTTTTTCAGAGTTATTTTTTATACTGGAGAGATATTGTCTGCCTCCTATACTTCTTTGCTTTCCAGCCTCTCCAGCATTTCCCTGCTGCTTCTGTAGTACCAGGGCCAAATTAATCCTTATTGCATCTAATGCAAAGCTGGTCCCTGAGCATCCCTGTGTCTCTCCCTGCTTCTGCTGCACAGTCCTGGGTCACAGCAGGGCGCTGCTATTTGCTGTAGAAGAAAGTTAAAGGCTTTGCCCTCCCTGGTGAGTCTAGCACTGCCTGCTATGAGTTTGAGACCTACCTAGGGATGCTCTGAAGGCAGAACTCCTCACGTATGGCATTTACAAGTAATAAAAAAATGCCTTTAGAGAAAATAATTGCTAAAATTCATAGAGGAAATGAGAGTGAATGCAATTCTAGGTTTGTGTGTAGTGCTATCAGAGGTGTGAGAGCAACACAGGTTTAGGGACCAAAGCCCGTTCTGGCCTGGTGAGTTTGGACATCTATAGCAGCGAAAGAGGAGCAGCACCTAGCTGAGGACAGGCTGTCTGTAGGACTCCTTACTCTGCAGTTGAGAAAGGGTTTTGCTATCCACACTGAACAGCACAGTGCTGTGACCACTCTACTAGAAAGACATAAACTAAGTCAGTCAGTTGTGTGTGTCTACATGGGAGCCACTCAATGTGCAGTGCTGGGACTTGCTTTTCTGGAGCTGTAAACTGCTCTTCCACCAGTGGTCCCACTGGTGTCTTCTGCCAGAAGCCACTCACTGCCTTCATCCTCAGTTGGACTAACAGGCATAGGGATGGTAATATTCTGTTTTATATGGGGATTTTTTTTTTTTTGCTGCATTTGACAAGACAACGGCACTATAGTATTGAATATCCTCTCTAAATTTAGTACAAGGACATGGAGTACTAGTGCATTACAGCTCTTTGAACTGAGACAAGTCATGTAGTAGCAACTTGTCATGTAATAGCAACTGAAGCTGCTGTTGAAATAGAAGAATTGAGTGTAATAAATATCTCCATATACTGGAGAAGTCAAAGCCACTGTCTTCCGTTCTCCATGTTAGAGGTGAAATGCAGAAATTCACAGAGAGAAACATGCTGTCCATGCATATCTGATGTGCTGTGGAACTGTTTTGTATACTGTTTTGAATTCGTGAATGTAGAAGCATGTCTATGAGATTGGAGAGAGATTAAACTCTATTTTTTTTTCTGTTCATAAGATACACCCTGTGGCTGTTTGTTCCTCAAAGCATGGGTCACCTGTGACCTTCAGCCAAGGTCAGGTTCTCTGTTTGCTATCTGCTGTACAAACACATAATAAGTAACAGTGTCTGTTCTGATAAATTTGCACTGTAAGTAAACAAGGTCAGTAAAGGATTTAGAATGAGAGCATAATTTTATGGCCGGGAATCTGAGGCACAGAGGAATTAAGTTACTTACCCAAGGTCTCATCAGAAGTCATCTGGAAAGTGAGGACTTGCTGCAGCTCTCACAGGTACACATCCAGATCCTCTGGGGAGCTCCCAAGGAGGGCAATTGGCTCGTTTCGCCACACCTGCAGTCCCTACTGCATTTTGTCATTGTACGTGTAGAAACTGTTTATCAAACACACCATTTTATAAGTGCTGTGGACAGTATAGGGTTGGGTTGTTTTTTGGGGTTTTTTTGCAATTGCATTCTGAACTGTAGTGAGTGGCTCTTGGTTTTGCTTTTCAAGCCCGGAGACCATTAGCAATGTAAAGTCAGATTTTATTTCTGCAGGTAACTGTGCCGAGTTTGAAGTTATTGCTGAATCTCAAGATCTCCCTACAGTCTTGGTGTTTGCTGTTACCAGCCCACAACCAGAGCGTTGCAGGTTAGTAGAGGACTGCCCTGTAGAGCCACTGGATCACCTAAACCTGCAAAGTGTGCACAGCACTTCACGAGCCATCCGGCGCTTGCTGACACATTTGCCACCCTCTGAGTGTGGAGCAGTCTGTGTTCAGTTGCTTGGGGATGAATGAAAGAGAGAAAAAAAGACTAAGTTTGCTGCTTTCTATCAAGAAGGGTCAAAAGTTATGCTGGCAATCACAGAAACAGGTATGAAAACAGAGCGCTTCCTTAGTATTATGCTTACCAAGATGTCGTGGTTTAACCTGGCAGGCAGCCAAAAACTGCGCAGCCGCTCGCTCGCTCCCCCCACCCCCAATGGGACAGGGAGACAATCGGAAGGGTAAGAGTGAGAAAACTCGTGGGTTGAGATAAAGACAGTTTAATGGAACAGAAAAGGAAGGGAAAATAATAACAATAATTATAATGATAATGATAGAATATACAAAATGAGTGATGCACAATGCAATTGCTCACCACCCGCACTGACCGATAACCAAGTAGCGATTGCTACTTCCTGGAACATGCCTACCATTCATATACTGAGCATGACGTCACATGGTATGGAATACCCCGTTGGCCAGCTGGGCCAGCTGTCCCGGCTATGCTCCCTCCCAGCCTCTCATGCGTTTGGCAGAGCATGGAATCTGAATGACTAGCAGGGTACTTAGCAACAACTAAAAACATCAGTGTGTTATCAACATTCTTCTCATACTAAACCCAAAGCACAGCACTAGGAAGAAATTTAACTCTATCCCAGCTGAAACCAGGACACAAGAAGGGTCTTCCCCACCACCCCATATACAGGCAGCTCCCTGTCCTAGGAAATCCGAGGGGCTGGCATACCCAGGGGGCAGACTGCGGGGGGGGACGTGTAGCACTACATTGTGCTGTGTTGCCTCCAAACCAGCTCCTTTTGCTCACAATGGCATTTCTCATTCCTATTTTCCTTCCTGCTGGTTATGCTGTCTGGGTACTGGAACAGGAAATTGCAGCGTTTCTGCTTCATGTCTTTAGGTTTGTTTAATGAACACATCTATTGCTTTGCTTATATCTCTTATTCCTCCCTGGCCTCTCGTAGCACTATCATCTGATGATAGAGATCTCATTTGTACATTTAATCATTTCTTTTATATACTCCATAGGATTCATTCTTATATAACCTTCACATGAAGATGTAATGTGAAATAACTGATGGTGATTTGGGGTAGCTGCTTCATGCATGGTGCTCATCTTACGGGGGGGCTTCTTCTGGGGCCCTGTCCCAGCACACTAGTTATACATGGTAGCAAACTTTTTGTGGAAACATTTCTGTTCAGTATGGAAGATTATTTCTGAAGCATCTCAAAAGCACCCTGACTGCTAACTCTACCACCTGTGAGGCTAATATCCCTCCCTCCCCCATCAAGCCTGCAGACCTGCTACCATAAATGGGTCTGTGTAGCAACAGTGTAGCAAAGTTTGGATCAATGATGGCACAGTTTGGTAATCTTTTCCAAAATGGCATAAACTCAAAGCCAATGCTATCATGTAGACCCTAAGGACCTTAATCATCTGGGGAATGGGGTGAGTTGCTAGCACAATTGCTTTCCCTCTCTCTCCTCTTGATGACTTCTCTTCAAAATTAACTGCTTTATTCTGGGTGTTCAATAGGTGACGCTGATAGTAATCTTTCTTGCTCATGTTATACTACCAGTCAATGCAATTGTCTACAAAAGGAACAGAATCAATAAGTTCTCTCCCCTCTCCCATGTGTTGCTTAAAAAAGGGGATAAATTGTCCGACTCCATCTGGTGTGGATGTTGCTTCCATTTTTGATTCAGGATCATGGTGGCTGTAAGACTAATACAAATCTTTCAGGTGATAAGTGCAAAAAAATGGACCACTCACAGCCCTTGTTGCAGTTCATCTTGGCTCTGTAGAGGATTATACGATGTGTGAGCAAGCTCCTTTAGATCCAAGATGAAGCTAGCTTTTACAAAAGTCTCCATGTCTCGGGTCTTATTTCAATGTTGACATGTACTGATTTTCTTCACCCTCATCAATTCACTATTACTGCTTTAGCATACCTGATTTTTTTGCACTGATGTATGTCAGGGTGTTTTGCTTAGTGGCATTAGTAATATTCATTTATAATTGTATTCCAGAAACAGTAGCATTTCCAGACATCTGACAGGGGCCACCTCTGATCTAGAAAAGCTGCCAGGTTAAGGAAGAAAGTCAAGTCCATAACACCAGGCAGAGGCTCCAACGCACACAGGTAGCCCGGCAGGAGGATGTCCCTTACGAGGGATGGCGCTATAACCAGGGAAGGAGTTTCTACATAAGAGGAGTTTGTATGGCAGAAGGTACAAAGCTGATTGACTAAGAAGCTGGCAGCCAGGATAGTGAGAGGGAAAAAATGAAGTGGAGCAGGCAGAGACTTCAAAGCTCAGCAGAGGAGAGCTGACAGGGCAGAGAGAGCTGGGGAAAACCTTACAGCCAGCAGTGAGGTTGCCTCTGATGCAGTCACATTTCTCCAGTGCCAACCCGCAGGGGTCGGCTCCAAGACACCAGAACTCTCCTCCCAGCCGGGGAGGTTTGCCCGTGCAGGTTGTTTGTGCTGCCTTTAGTCCTTTCAAAGAGAAAGTGGACTGTGGTGTCTGGCTGCACCATGAGTAAAGCTCAATTAGAAACTACCCAGTCAATGAGAAATTATAGAGTTTATAGTCAGTCTGCATGAGATGCTCTCACTTAGTAGATCATATACATAGTGTTCGAGCTGGCACATTTAATGAACGTGTTCAGCCATATAGAAATGCCTGTATGTGCTGAACGACACATAATCATTGGCATAGGCACAGCAGCTAACACTAGAAATGTCTGCATTTTGAAAAGTCTTAAAATTCATAATCAGGGAGATCTTACTGAAAACTAATCCTGCATTTCATTCTGGATTTATTAAATAAAGCACCAATCTGGGAGAAATTTAGTAACGGTGAGTAGACTTCCTGCTCTACCCATAAAAATTGGTGCATTTTGGTGAATTATATAT
The DNA here is from genome assembly GCF_964195595.1 of Calonectris borealis. NCBI lineage: Eukaryota > Metazoa > Chordata > Aves > Procellariiformes > Procellariidae > Calonectris > Calonectris borealis. The sequence goes on along the minus strand of NC_134351.1, from coordinate 55,027,561 downwards.
TAAACATTCCAGTTTATGGGATAAATATTAAAATATCAATCCTTTTTGCCCCACAAAGCTCATGAAAGAAAGATATTGCTGTCTGCTCCTGTAGATCATCTTGGACAAAGATATCAAATCAGAAAAAGTATATACATGTCAGAAACATATATATATTTATGAGAATTAATAGAATTTTTATATTCAGTCTGTGTGATACGAACTTACTTAATAAACCATATATTTCATATCTGATACAGCATATTTAAGAAATGCATTTCGACATATAAAAGTACCTGTGTAAGCTGGATCACACTCACACACATCTATATACACACACACACACAGAGCTGGGTAGATAGATATATGTTGTGGTTTAACCCCAGCCGAGTAAATAAACCCCACGCAGCCGCTCGCTCACCCCCCTCCTCCGGTGGGATGGGGGAAAGAATCGGGAGGGCACAAGTAGAAAAACTCGCGGGTTGAGATAAAAACAGTTTAATAATGGAAATAAAACGAAGTAGAACAGTAAGAATAACAATGAGAACAACAACAATAACAGAATATACAAAACAGGCAATGCGCAATGCAACTGCTCACCGACTGCTGACCGCGTGTCACGAACGGGGGCCGAGCCCCCCCACACACCTGGTTTTTATACTGAGCATGATGTCACATGGTATAGAATACCCCATTGGCCAGCTGGGTCCACCACCCCGGCTGTGCTCCCCCTCCCTGGTGCAAGCATCACCCAGCAACAGCCAAAGCATCAATGGGCCATCGAGCTCCTTTCACACTAAACCCAAAACACAGCACACCCCCCAAGCTACTGGGAAGAAAGTTAACTCTGTCCCAGCCGGAACCAGGACAATATAATATGTCAGAATTATCACAGTGGCAAATTATTACAGAAATATCCAATGCACAATATGAAGCAAAGTCAAAATGTAAATGAGACATTTTAGGAAAATCATTAATGCCTTCTATTTCTGCCTTTAGAAGCTGAATGTTGCCTTGCTCTGGGTCTGTTTTTCCCAAAGGTTAGCAAAGTGCTAATTACAAAGTGTGAGAAACAATCAATTTCCTAACAGAATTTATTTTGAAACCGTTTTTAGTCCGAGCCTCCTAGCCACAATTTACCCTCTTCAATATTGTTCCTTCATGTTTTTTGGAAACAGTCTTTAAGAACTAGAAAAGTTTCAGCAAAAGAAACCCATTCAGAGACAGGTATTGGTGAAGTACTAAAACAGTGTAACATTTCTGTTTAAAGAAACACACAACTGAATCAATCAATGGGGGATGAAAAGAATGACAAAAATAGCCTAGAAAAGAAAAAGCTTTAAAATAAACTTTCAGGGATTGAGCCCATCCTTATTCAGTTAGGCAGCAGATTTTGGTGACTGAAATAGGAGCAGGAACAGTCCCAGTAAACCAAATCACGATAGTGAATGAAGGAAATATCTATGTCTACAGATCATAGGTGACAAATTTTTAGTCTGAAATAAATTTTCTAGCCTGGAAAATCTCTCCCACAAAACCTAGAAGTTTTTTTAAAAGTGATAACATTTTGTAAGCAGACTAATAAACCTTTTAAATAGTTTTTTTTTAATAGGCCATAGAATATAAAGTGAGGTTAATGAATCAGGGGCCAGTCTGGTCTCATGAAGAATGTTACCTATGTCAGATGTCACCTGGGCATCAGGGCTGTGATGCTCTGCGGCACCCGGAGGGGTGGGTTGAATTCTCCAGGGACAGCAAGTGCACACTCAGTAAGAAGAAGGAAGAAACTGCAGGTCTTGAATCCTAATCCTAATTAAAATACTGAACGGTACAATCATGTTAGCTATTATTGCTAACTATGGTTACTGGAGGCAGTAGACATGGTGATTTCCAAATGTGATATGGAAAATGATGAGTATGAGAGAGGAAAACTCCCAGAGCATAAATACAATAACACCACAGGGAAAAAGTATATACAAAACAGATCATGATCTCTCAAGGTTAATAAGCAAAGCTATGGAAATGACTGATGATATGGAGCAAGACACTTTTAAGAAACAAATGAATTAATTATTGAAGATACATGCTAAAAAAAGACAGGATAATATCAAAAAGCTTTCAATTATTTACACTTTATTGCACTGAATCTGTAAGCGATGTGTCATGCTTTGTCTTATACCAGGGCTGTGTAGAGAGAGCAACCACCAGAATAACACCACCAGCAATTTGTCTCTGTCCTGGTTTCGGCTGGGATAGGGTTAAATTTCTTCCTAGTGCTGTGTTTTGGATTTAGTATGAGGAGAATGTTGATAACACACTGATGTTTTCAGTTGTTGCTAGGTGCCCTCCTAGTCCAAGGACAGCTCCCGTGCCTACTGACTGAGCTAGGTACACAAGATGGGAGGGAACATGATCAGGACAGCCAGCCCAGCTGGCCAATGGGGTATTCCATACCATGTGACGTCATGCTCAGTATATGAAGGGTAGGTGTGATCCAGGAAGTACCAATCGCTACTTGGTTATCGGTCAGCGCGGGTGGTGAGCAATTGCATTGTGCATCACTCATTTTGTATATTCTATCATTATCATTATTATTTTCCCTTTCTTTCCCTGTTCTATTAAACTGTCTTTATCTCAACCCATGAGTTTTTCTCACTCTTACCCTTCCGATTCTCTCCCCGTCCCGCTGGGGGTGGGGGAAGTGAGTGAGCGGCTGCGTGGTATTTGGCTGCCTGCCAGGTTGAACCACGACAGTCCTTTTTGGTGCCCAACGTGGGGCACGAAGGGTTGAGATAACGACACATCTGACCCGAACGGGTTAAAACAAATTTGTTATAAGCATTCATTATATCAGTTTAGTAGTCGCTGGTCACAATGTTGGTTTATTTGCTCTCAGAGTTTTTGGATCTGTTCTTGCAGTTTTGGTCTGTAGCACCTTACTGGCTGTCTATACTGCTGATTATCAGTTTGTATGTGGGGTTGGTCATCTCTGGGAAATGGATTAAGGTCATTGCTTTGCTATACTGTGTGACCTGGCTTTATATTATGATAAAATTATTGGTCACGAGCCTGTACTCAGCACTGCCATCATTCCTGTTCTTTGGGAGCTATCTTTTGGAAACTATTAATAATTACACTTCTTACGTCTTCACCTCGGAGGATGAATTTAGGGGGGGAGACAGGATGGGACACTTTCTCCCACTTGTTCACCTTCCCTTCCATATCTTCAGAAACTCCTTTTTCTTCTATCCTCTTCATGAAGACGTCCACAATATTCCCTGAGAATTTTGAATATCCTTGTGTCGCGAATGAGTGGTTTAGAGGCCGCTTAAAGAATCACCGTCAAAGAAATTAGCAGAAAGTGATTTTAATAGAGATTTATAAAGGTGCGACCTAATAGGATTCGATGGCAAAGTTCACTCTATTACTTATTACACGGGTGAAATATATAAAGAAAATCGTCTAAGGGTTTATATCTTAGGAACAGTCTAGGTTTCATTCACAATTTAGCAACACTTAATTATCAACTAATCATTAACAAACTTTAGTAACACTTAATCATTAACTATTCACTATTTGCAAAGTAGGTTAGTAAGTCTACTACAATCACAACTTAATTACAGATTATGCTTACTATTAGTGCACACACAGAGAAATATATATATATATTATGTACAGAAGGTATACCTGTTAAAAATTCCCCTCGATTTCAGTGAAGAAATACTCACGTCGAATGTCTAGGCATTCCCTCTCAACGGGCGAACGGTTGAGCTTCGAAAGGGACTCATCCAGGACCCAGCGGTCCTCCGAATATCGTAGGCCTGAAAGATCGTAAGCTCTGAGAGGCGTCCCACTCAGAGGGAGATGCTGGGTGCAGCCCACTGCGGTCCAGGAGAGCTCAAAGGGCCTCACTCAGGACCACCGTTTATAGGCTCACAAGATGGTTGGCTTTAGTCATCTGTAAATTTCCACTCTGGCCACAGTCCCAGGTGGTAATTACTAAAGAATTCTCAAGGTTTCGGTGTTGTTCTACTGGACACCTGGGCCGGACAGTAGGAGTATGTTCCCAGCCTCAGCTATGCAGAGCCTCTGATACAGTCAAGGAGTGCTCAACTGCCAGACTCAATACACCAAGGCCGAGGTTTCATGGAAATTTCTGAGATCAACAAGCGGCCCAGATCAACAAGTGGCCCAGGGAAGAAGGGGGGTATGAATGCACCACCACAATCCACCCCGTGACTAAAGTCAATCCATCTTGATCACAGAGTGGCGGTGTGGTCGCCTCTTGCCTCTGTGCCTATAAACAGATCAATGTCATATTCCAATTGTAATTTGAGGGAAATTTTTGGTTGGTATACTTAATCATTAATATACTTAACTATTAAGGTTTTATTAAGTACAATTAAGCAATGTTATATATGCGAGGAGGTTTTGGTATTAGTGCCATTTGTTTAGTTATTTTCCACACTTTGACACATAGAATAATATTCAATAATAAGCATAACAGAATAGAAATTAATAAAATTGTTATGGGATGTAAAATCCAATTCAAAGTTCCTGTTGCTGTTGGTGACCATTTAAATAAAACATCCCACCAGTGATGTTCTCCATCCTTCTTCACCTTTTCTAGGACATGATGTATCTTCTCTGCGTCATGATGGACCGTAATCAGAGTTCTTTGTCCGTTGTTTCGAATCTGGTTTAGCAATTGGCTCAGGTCATCATGTTGTAACAGTTTTTGTACTAATGTAAGATTCATTCCGATGGGGGTAGGTAGTAGATCTTGATAAGATGTATAGCTTGATTGTAGCAATTGATGGGTTGTAACAGGAGCTGAATAATTGAAGTCGCATCCTATAATCTTAGTAAAATTACAAACACAGATATTTGAATGGTTAGATGTTTCCACAATTATGTTATCTGTAAGAATAGAATCACAAAGAGTTCTCATGCAAACACATCCATTTCCAACATATATAAGTACAGTTTCAGGGGTTTCATCAGGATGTATTTCAAAATTACAAACATTTTGTTTGGTGTCAAGACAAATGTCTTGAGCTTTGATGGTATTGCTTTCACAAATGAATCCCTGTTGTTCTCGCACAACACATGCATCAACATCAATAGTTTGCCATTTATTCCCATTTTTTTGGGCCCATACTCTATGTTCCAACGGGTAGAGTACCGTTCCATTGTGATTTAATCCCAGTGCAATGATTGGGTATATGATATATACCGAAGCATTGCGTATTGTCAAGACAAAGGCTGTGACTTTGCTGTCAGTGGAGTCGTAGGTAAAATTAACTAGACGCCACCAGGATTGAAATTCTCTTTCAAATTTAGTTGCATTATCCCAAACTACTTTTCGGATTTCAGTGGGCAAGGTGCCCTCATCACCTTCTCTTATAATAGCTGCCACAGTAGACTGTATCCATAATTTGGCCTGGATGCAGCTAAGAGCTAGAGAAATATTATTTTGGATTGTGCCAAATGTATTTGTGATTAGTTGGTGGTCCTTTTCATTAATTCTTTCCCATGTAGGCAATATATTAGCCAAAAGCCACTGGCTCGTTCCTAATGCTGTCAAAGAAGATTGTAATGGGTGTTCTAATTTATGTAGATCACTTGTTGCCGAATTTATTTTGTTTGCTAAAACTTCAGCATCCATGCTGTTCAATATTCCTAGTCCCGTTCCCAGGATGCCAGTTACATCTCTCCTTGATCGCTTTGGAGAGGTGAGGGTTCGTCCATGTAGCCACGCTAACCATCCTGTAAAAGATGTATTCAGGAATGGTGAGCAAGCAGGTTTAATTGTAGAGATATCAACTTGCATTGATAGCTCCACTCGTTTTAGAGACCACGATGGATTAAATAGCACTTGCTGTTGTCCTATGTTCTTGATTATATAGGGACCAATGTTATAAATGTAAGGAGACAGTTTGACAGGAGGCTGAGTTGGTGAATGTGGTTGTGCCGTATTAATCCTGAATTGAAAACCTAAGCTGGAATGAGAGTTAGGGTTTGTCCAAAGACACATTACAAGTACTGAACGGGATATAGTAAAAGTATACCAACATTCTTGTTTAAAAGGACAGGTATGTATGTTGTCTTTTCCTTCCATGTTTTTTATAACAATATGTAAGGTTGTTGTCATACATTTAGTATGATTTTCAATTCGGCATCCTATCGAAATGGTGTCTCCTTTGGTTCCCTTTAAGGATGGAATTTGTTGATTTTCATTTTCGTCTTTAATAATCCATTCCTGCCTATGAAAGGTGATGTTATTGTGTAGTGCTATTGCAGATAAATTTAAATTAGATGTAGGTATGTTAAAAGACACATATGCATCAATCCACGGCCACCCTGTCGTACACAAATTCCAAATTTTTCCTTCACTAATCATAAAATCAAACAATAGTTCTACACCACGATTACCCCAGAAGCAAAATGCGAGTACAGGTTGTGTAAAAGTGAAATTGTACCAACAATCTGGTTCTGGCGTCTTATAGCAAGACTTCTCATTGGTTTTAGGTTTAGAGAAATTGGTGTAGTATATTTTAATTTTAGTGGATTTTCTTTGAGTAGATCCATTGATTACAAGGCACCCTATTTTTATTTCTTCCCCTGGTGTGGCTTGAAGTGATAAAATTTGACGAATGTTGTTATTATTGTGAGATATTTTAATTTCTTTCTGGTGTAGTGTCTCCCATCTCCATTCATCTTTTGAATATGTCTCATTCCCATGTATAACTAAAATAGCAAGGTTCAAGTTTGTCTTCTCTGTTGGTAGGGTTCCCATACTTCCAGTGTAATTTAATAATGCATGGTCCCAGGGGTCTTGTGTCTGAACTAAAAGGATTATACTTATCTCGATTAAAAGGAAAAATAAAATTGGGTTGGGGAAATGCTGCTGCTGTTGTTGTGGTTGCCATCGGTATAGGTTCATCTTCTCCTGTTTAAAAGAAAAGAAAGACGACGTTTCGGTGGGGAAGGCCGAACGGGTTACCCCTTTTAGAAAGAAGGAAAAATCCATCTAGTACTGATTCTATGTTTTGCACCACTGCTATCAGTAGCTTCCCAAGCCAGTGGGCCACGGGGTTTAGTTCAAGTCATAGGCACAGTTCCAATTTGTGGTAAATTTACCATAACGGGTTGTCCTGGCTGTAATGTTAGCGGACATTTTCTTTCATCAGTAGGGGGAATATTAGATTTAGTTTTTATAAAGAATTCTCGGCTCACAGGGCTTCCAGTGGGTCCGTATCGATTGTTTAATTGATGGAGTACTTCAGAAAGTCGTGTATCCCACCGGACTTCGTGTGGCTTAAGGCTCTTTTTTAATAAGCCATTAGCTCGTTCTATCATTCCATTTGATTGGGGGTAGTAGGGGGTGTGAAATACCCATTGAATTTCCTTTTGTTTTGCCCATTCTTGCACTTCCCTATTTGTAAAATGTGTGCCATTATCACTTTGGATAGCATCAGGAGTAGGTAGACTAGAGAACCAAGAAGATAGTCCTCATACTGTGTTTTTCCCATCAGCTTTTCGGCATTTAGTTGCCATAAGCAGGCCGGAGACTACTTCTACCCCCGTGAGGATATATCGATATCCTGCAGAAGATTTTAGTGGCCCAATGTAATCAATTTGCCATGTAGACCACAAAGTCTTTCCCTGACTAATATGTAAGGGGGGGTGCTTTAGCAGGATGATTCATTTGTAATTTTAATCTACATTGAGGGCATTCTGTAAGAATAATTTCACAGGTTTTCCTGTTTAGGGGCCAACCCCTACTTTGCGCAGCAAAATAAAGTGCTTCTTTACCTGTATGACCTAATTTTTGATGTAGCCATTCTCCCAATCGATACCACTCAGAATTTAAGGAATTTCCTACTTTTATTTTCCTAATTTTTGCCAATTCATCTACCTTTTGATTCCAATTTGTGGCTGGTTCATTATTTTTGGCATGAGCTTTCACCCATCCCATCTTGAATGGAGTGTTTCTGGCTATTTTAAGTAATAGTTGCCAATCTTGAGATCTCCAAACTGGAGATCTATTTACTTCCCAGTTCAGAACTTCCCACTGGCAAAGCCACTGTGTGGCACCTGCCCACACGGCATAGGAGTCGACATAGATAACTTTTGCTCCGTTTTGTGCTGCTAGAACAACTGCCCTTAATTCTCCTACTTGTGCACTACCTTCACCTTCTTCTATGATTTGTTTGCCAGTGTTGATGTTTAATGCAGCAGCCTTGTATTGCCATCTGCCATTTATTCTCCTTGCTGAGGCATCGGTAAACCAAATATCTTCTGATGGTGTTCCCTCGGTAAAGGGAGGTGCATTTAAAATAGGTGATGGTTTAAAAGGTTGTTGTAATGCTAATGGGTCTGCATTTATAGGCATCTGTAATTTAGAAAGTTTAGTGTGTCCTTCAGTTAATCTCATTTCTTCTGCAATTCCTGTCAAATAAGCATACCATTTCCTAATTGTAGGCTTTTGTGCAATTCCTTCTGGGGGGGCAGTCCCCTTTAGAACTGCTTCTAATAAATTAAATGGACCTCTAGTTTGTACAGGTTGTTCCTGGTGTATTTTCTCAGCTTGTTTCACTGCTCGGACTAAGGACAAAAGTCCCTTTTCCCACTCGGAATATCTCTGTTCTGTCTCTTTAAATGCAGTCGAACTGAACATCAAAGGTCTTTTTGGTCCGCCAGGGCCAGTTTGGAACAGATTACAATAAGTACCGTGTTCAGCAAAACCCCATTCTGCTATGATAGGGTCGTGAGGGTGTACTGGTCCCAATGATTGATATGCTTTTAATTCCTGAATCAGAGTTTTGACTGCCTCTTCATGTTCTGAATTCCATTCCCACGATTTTCCTTTTCGTAAAAGTGAATATAGTGGGCGAGCAATGATAGAAAATCCAGGTACATGTTTCCTCCAATATCCTAAGGTACCCATGAGCTGTTGTAATTCTTTCTTAGATTGGGGCATTTGCAATTGTTCTATTTTATTTAGGGTATCTGGTGGAATTGTTGCACTACCTGCAATCCACCAAGTACCTAAAAATTTTACTTCTTTACTCGGTCCCTGACATTTTTCAGGGGGAATTTCAATTTCTGCGTTTTGTAATACTTGCCATACTGCTGTTGCTACTTCCCCTACCTCTTCAGGGGAATCTCCTCCGATTAGAATATCATCTATATATTGGTACAGTTTCACATTCTGGGGAAGTGAGACTGTTTGTAGAAGCTCAGCAAGCGCGGCATGAGCGATAGTGGGTGAATGTTTATACCCCTGTGGGAGTCTGTTAAAGGTGTATTGTATGCCATCCCAAGTAAAAGCAAATTTCTCTTTGTCTTTTTCCTGTAAAGGGACCATAAAGAACATATCCTTTACATCTAGTGCTGCCATCCACGGGTGTGCGGCTGCTTGTAATGTGGCTGTTAAAACTGCAATATTAGGTACGGCGGCCGTTAGCGGATCTGTATTGGCATTTAAGCGCCGATAATCAATTGTTAATCGCCACCTCCCGTCTGGTTTTCGCACTGGCCAAACTGGTGAATTATATGGGGAGTGGGTTCTGGAAATAATATGCCGCTTTTCCAGATCTGCTATCACTTCAGAGATTCCAGCTCGTGCCGCAGCAGAAATCGGATACTGCGGGACGTTAGTGATTTTTGAATCAGGGAGTACAGGAGCTGCACGGAGTACGCGCACTATCATTCCCTGTTTTTTATCAGGGTTAGGGTTGACATTCGAACCGAAGGACCACACGCTGCTGTCCGGGAGACGCCAGGTTCGACCGTTCAAAACATCAAAGCCTAAAATATTTTCATTGTGATCTTTAATTGCAAAACGAGCGGATGATATACGCTTCTCATCCGGAAGCCATAAATTAACTTTTGCAGTTTGGCACATAACACTTGCTCCATTCACTCCAGTGATTTTAACTTTTTGCCGTCCGGGACGTATACCCAGCTTCTCGGCATCTTGCTGTGTTAATATTGAAATTTGTGCTCCCGTATCTATTAAAAATTTTACTAATTGTTGCCGAGGACCAACTGGAATTAAAATATATGGGCCATTGTTATTTATCCATTGGTAGGATTTTACTTGCCGGACAGGCAGGCCCAATTGCCGTCCTGGCACTATTCGTTTTTTGATTCCGAATTTTGTAGAAAGGGGCTGTCCCTCTTTCTTGGAGCTGGCAATGGCGCCTGAACATCTAAGATATGCTCTTTTCTTTTGTCCTCATTGCGTTTCAAAATTGCATGAATTAGATTCTGGATGTTGTATGCAGTTTGTCTCTGAACTATGGCTTTTGGAATGCCTAACGCTAATGCTTGATTGTATAGTTCTTTCCACCTCTGAACCGTAGGTTGCCGGATGATAGATTCCGATTTCTGGGGACTATCTGGTAGTTGTTTAATTTGTCTGATACTGCGATCTGACCTTTTGACTTCGCTAGATAGATCGCTCCATCCCATTTCTCGCCCATGATTTATAATATCATGCATCAGCGTCGCCCAGGTAGGGATCGCTCTGGGTATCATAATTGGCTCTCCAACAAGTTGGGCATTGAATTCTGCATCTCTCCTAATTTGATCCCGCCTTGTAATGAGGTAAGGTTTGAGCATAGCGGGGGCTCCTTTAATTAGCGGCCTTAGCATTTCATGATTTACTTCTGCTGATATGGGAATATCGCGAGGGCCACGATCATGCATGGCCTGAATACAGGCAGCTTTTGTAACAGCTGTGGAGATCTCGTTTAAGGATTTAATAGGTATTACTAGGGGCTCTCCTCTTTCTAGTACGTCTATTCCACCAGCCCAGTATGCCACCCTACTTGTTATGGAATGGGGATTATTTGCGGGCTCAGGTCCAGAGTTTAAAAAGACACCAGGTCCCCAAAATCCATTAGCTTCCTCGCCGTTTAGTAAGATTCTATCTCCTCCGGTCAGACATACCCGCCATAGATACTCAGTTTCAGTTTCGCCTGGCTTACGGCCGTAGCGATCTTGCAAATTAGCCATCTGAAGGGGATCGAATGGGGTCGTTTTTCGGGTGCGATCTACCAAACCGCCCCGAGGTCCAGTAGTTTCTTCTGTTTTTATAATGGGTCTAGCTACATATTCAGGGGGATTTGAGGGAATTAAACAGTCGTTCTCCCCTGTTTCACTATCATTAGAATCATTCCATATCTTTCCATCCCACTCCTCAGGTGATACAATCAATTTCCTAATCTGTACAATGTCGGGGGGGTTGGGAGCCTGCATTAATATCATCTCAAGCCTTCCTTCCAACCTTTTAGTTTTCTCCCTTTCCTCCTGTAACTCTCTTTGCAGCTGCCCAACTTTCAAGGATAGTATTAACTCGGCTTTCTCCTTATCTTCCTGTAATTGTTTTTGCAGCTGCTCGATTTTCGAGGACAGTTTTAATTCAGCTGCCTTTCTTTGTTCTATTTCTTCGTTTAGATCCTGCTCTCTCTTATTACTATCCTTTCTAAACTGATAAGCAGCCTCCAAACAGGTGCCTAACATTTTGCAAATAATTCCTTTTCCTTTTCCGTCTTTTACACAGCCCCTAGATACCTTTAGTTGTTTTTCCACAGCTTCCCAATCATGCCAATTATCACGGACCCATTCGTCCAAGAATTTAGGGCTTGGATTCACTCCATGTTTTAATAAGTAATCAGTGATAGTACTTGCCATCCTGCCGACTACGCCAATTTGTCGCGAATGAGTGGTTTAGAGGCCGCTTAAAGAATCACCGTCAAAGAAATTAGCAGAAAGTGATTTTAATAGAGATTTATAAAGGTGCGACCTAATAGGATTCGATGGCAAAGTTCACTCTATTACTTATTACACGGGTGAAATATATAAAGAAAATCGTCTAAGGGTTTATATCTTAGGAACAGTCTAGGTTTCATTCACAATTTAGCAACACTTAATTATCAACTAATCATTAACAAACTTTAGTAACACTTAATCATTAACTATTCACTATTTGCAAAGTAGGTTAGTAAGTCTACTACAATCACAACTTAATTACAGATTATGCTTACTATTAGTGCACACACAGAGAAATATATATATATATTATGTACAGAAGGTATACCTGTTAAAAATTCCCCTCGATTTCAGTGAAGAAATACTCACGTCGAATGTCTAGGCATTCCCTCTCAACGGGCGAACGGTTGAGCTTCGAAAGGGACTCATCCAGGACCCAGCGGTCCTCCGAATATCGTAGGCCTGAAAGATCGCAAGCTCTGAGAGGCGTCCCACTCAGAGGGAGATGCTGGGTGCAGCCCACTGCGGTCCAGGAGAGCTCAAAGGGCCTCACTCAGGACCACCGTTTATAGGCTCACAAGATGGTTGGCTTTAGTCATCTGTAAATTTCCACTCTGGCCACAGTCCCAGGTGGTAATTACTAAAGAATTCTCAAGGTTTCGGTGTTGTTCTGCTGGACACCTGGGCCGGACAGTAGGAGTATGTTCCCAGCCTCAGCTATGCAGAGCCTCTGATACAGTCAAGGAGTGCTCAACTGCCAGACTCAATACACCAAGGCCGAGGTTTCATGGAAATTTCTGAGATCAACAAGCGGCCCAGATCAACAAGTGGCCCAGGGAAGAAGGGGGGTATGAATGCACCACCACACCTTGGGATGTTCAAACGAGCATGTTCATATTTCTATGTCTTCTGAATGTGGTTCAGGCCTTGTTTAGAGTTAAACAACTATTCAGGAATACTGTCCAGAGATCAACCCCAGCAACAGACATGGTGACTACTCAAACCCCCACGACAGGCACTGTAGCTACTTCAACCCGGACGACAACCACTGTGGCTACTCAAACCCCTGCGACAGGCACCGTGGCTACTTCAACCCCCACAACAACCACTATGGCTACTCAGACCCCGGCAACAGTCACTACAGTTACTCCAACCCCCGCAACAGGCACTGCAGCTACTCAAACTCCGCCAACAGTCACTACAGTTACCACAACCAGTGCGACAAGCACTGCAGCCACTCAAACCCCGGCAACAGTCACTACAAGTACTCCAACCCCCGCGACAGGCACTGCAGCTACCTAAACCCTCGCGACGGGTACTACAGCTGAACCAGAGGACCAACCGTCGCTGGTATCCGTCGCCCCTGTACAGAAGAAGAAATCTTTGAAGCGGAAGTCAGGTCGTGTAGAAAAGGATGATGGAAAACCAGGGCCATCACGAGGAGGGGAGGAGGAAGAGGAAGAACTCATAAACGAGACGGAAACCAACCGATCCCTATCCCTGAGTGAGCTGCGAGATATGCGGAAAGATTTCGGCCGTCGTCCAGGCGAGCGTATTGTCACGTGGCTGCTCCGATGCTGGGATAATGGGGCCAGTAGCCTGGAATTAGAGGGGAAGGAGGCCAAACAGCTGGGATCCCTTGCTAGGGAAGCGGGTATTGACAAAGCAATTGGAAAAGGGACACAGGCCCTCAGCCTCTGGAGGCGACTGCTGTCAGGCGTGAAGGAAAGGTATCCCTTCAAGGAAGATGTTATATATCGCCCAGGCAAGTGGACCACTATGGAGAGAGGTATCCAGTACCTGAGAGAATTAGGCATGCTGGAGGTGGTTTATAGTGACCTGGACGACGGCCGAACACCCAAAGATCCAGATGACGTCCAGTGCACCCGACCCATGTGGCGGAAGTTGGTATGGAGCGCACCAGCATCGTATGCCAGCTCGTTGGCAGTACTGTGCTGGAAAGAGGAAGAAGCACCAACGGTGGATGAGGTGGTTAGCAGACTTCGGGATTACGAAGAAACTATCTCCTCCTCCCTTGTCTCGGCTGTGGAGAAGCTGTGCCGGAAGGTCCAGCAACTCGAAGAGGGTATGTCCTATTCTCCACCTGTACGGACCAGTATCTCAGCCATTAGGAGTCAGCGTTTTTCTCCTCAAGAGAGAGGATATCAAAAGTACACACCACGGGGCACCCTGTGGTTTTACCTGCGTGACCACGGAGAGGACACGAGGCAGTGGGATGGAAAACCTACCTTGACCTAGAGGCACGTGTACGTGAGTTGCAAGGAAAAACAATCACACAAGGGGGTTCTCTCAGGAAAAATGCTGCTCCAGTTGTCAGGAAAAACCTGTCTCACGACGGTCCAGTTTCCAGTGAACAGTTCCCCAGACAGAGTAGAAGGGCTGATCTTACTTTGGATTGTAATTGCAATGAAGAAATTCTTGACTCACGTTTGCAAGAAGTGAGAGATGGATACAGTGTACCCTGATGCCATCAAACTATAAAGGGGCAGAACCCATTTGTATTTCTGGAGGGACAGGGGGATCCCAAGAGTTAACTGTATTGGAGGCCGAAGTGAGCCTGACCGGGAATGAGTGGCAGAAGCACCCTATTGTGACTGGCCCAGAGGCTCCGTGCATCCTTGGCATAGACTACCTCAGGAGAGGGTATTTCCAGGACCCAAAAGGGTACCGGTGGGCTTTTGGTATAGCTGCCCTGGAGACGGAGGAAATTAAACAGCTGTCCACCTTGCCCGGTCTCTCGGAGGACCCTTCTGTTGTGGGGTTGTTGAGGGTTGAAGAACAACAGGTACCAATTGCTACCACAACGGTGCACCGGCGGCAATATCGCACCAACCGAGACTCTCTGATCCCCATCCATGAGCTGATTCGTCTACTGGAGAGCCAAGGAGTGATCAGCAAGACTCGCTCACCCTTTAACAGTCCCATATGGCCAGTGCGAAAGTCCAATGGAGAGTGGAGACTAACAGTAGAGGATCGTGGCCTGAACGAAGTCACGCCGCCACTGAGTGACGCCGTGCCGGACATGCTAGAACTCCAATACGAACTGGAGTCAAAGGCAGCCAAGTGGTACGCCACAAGTGACATCACTAATGCGTTCTTCTCCATCCCTTTGGCGGCAGAGTGCAGGCCACAGTTTGCTTTCACTTGGAGGGGCGTCCAGTACACCTGGAACCGACTGCCCCAGGGGTGGAAACACAGCCCTACCATTTGCCATGGACTGATCCACACCGCACTGGAACAGGGTGAGGCTCCAGAACACCTGCAATACATTGATGACATCATCGTGTGGGGCAACACAGCAGAAGAAGTTTTTGAGAAAGGGAAGAAAATAATTCAAATCCTTCTGAAAGCCGGTTTTGCCATAAAACAAAGTAAGGTCAAGGGACCTGCACAGGAGATCCAGTTTTTGGGAAGAAATTTAACCCTATCCCAGCCGAAACCAGGACAGTATCCACCCCTTATTCCATACCATTTACGTTATGCTTAGGTCTCACATTTTTCGATACATTTCAATTAATCACCTATCTTTCTTTTTATATATACATACATATATATGCACACACAGATATCATTCCCTTAGTCTATGGGCCATCCTTCTAAAATGTCCACTGAGTTCATTTACTGCATGACTTGGGGCTCCATCTGTCATAACAGTCTTTCAGGGCAGGAGAGATGGTGTGTGGTGTTGGGCTGTTGCGTCCTGAAGCCAGTTCTCATTTCAGTACTGCTGCGCTCGTCCAGTTCTATCATCGTTGCACTTTGCTCGGTTTCATGGAAGTTAGTTCATTCTTCATTAATCTGTGTGATTTTCACTGCTATACCATTGATAGCAACCATAAAAATAATGATATACAATATCATTTAAAAATTGACATCATAAAATCCAGTTCACTGGCTATTTTCACCCAAAATCAAATCCCCTTGATGTACACACCGGACTTCCCCATCCTTTGGCATCACCCACCAAGTGCACTCAGGTCCTTGAGCAAAAGCAATCCCACGGATGGGTTTTCCCTTGCCAGAGGCAGGAGTAACCCAGACTGTCTTCCCCAGCATATTTCTTATGTGCACCACAGGGACTTTATCTCCATCTACAGTACGTAAGAGTCTTGATTGGGCAGGGCCAGCTCGATTGACAGATCCCCTGGTGTTGACTAACCAGGTGGCTTTTGCTAAATGTGTGTCCCAATGCTTGAATGTCCCACCACCCATTGCTCTCAGCGTAGTCTTTAGCAGTCCATTGTATCGTTCGATTTTCCCAGAGGCTGGTGCGTGGTAGGGGATGTGATAGACCCACTCAATGCCGTGCTCTTTGGCCCAGGTGTCTATGAGGGTGTTTCGGAAGTGAGTCCCGTTGTCTGACTCAATTCTTTCTGGGGTGCCATGTCGCCATAGGACTTGTTTTTCAAGGCCCAGGATGGTGTTCCTGGCGGTGGCATGGGGCACGGGATATGTTTCTAGCCATCCGGTGGTTGCTTCCACCATGGTGAGCACATAGCGCTTGCCTTGGCGGGTTTGTGGGAGTGTGATACAATCAATCTGCCAGGCCTCCCCATATTTATACTTCAACCATCGTCCTCCATACCAGAGAGGCTTTACTCGCTTGGCTTGCTTGATTGCAGCGCACGTTTCACATTCATGGATAACCTGTGCAATAGCGTCCATGGTTAAGTCCACCCCTCGATCATGAGCCCATCTATATGTTGCATCTCTTCCTTGATGGCCTGAGGCATCATGGGCCCACAGAGCTATAAACAGTTCACCCTTATGTTGCCAGTCCAGATCCACCTGAGCCACTTCAATCTTAGCAGCCTGGTCCACCTGCTGGTTGTTTTGATGTTCCTCAGTGGCCCGACTCTTGGGTACGTGAGCATCTACGTGATGTACTTTTACAGCCAGGTTCTCTACCGGGGCAGCAATATCTTGCCACAACGCGGCGGCCCAGATGGGTTTACCCCTGCGCTGACAGTTGCTTCCACTGCTGCAACCACCCCCACAGGGCATTTGCCACCATCCATGAGTCAGTATAGAGATAAAGCACTGGCCGTTTTTCTCGTTCAGCAATGTCCAAGGCCAGCTGGATGGCTTTCACCACTGCAAACTGGCTCGTTTCACCTTCTCCTTCAGCAGTTCCTGCAACTTGGCGTATAGGACTCCATACAGCAGCTTTCCACCTCCTATGCTTTCCCACAAGGCGACAGGACCCATCAGTGAACAGGGCATATGGCTTCTCATTTTCTGGTAGTTTGTTATACAGTGGGGCCTCTTCAGCACGCGTCACCTCCTCCTCTGGGGATATTCCAAAATCTTTGCCTTCTGGCCAGTCCATGATCACTTCCAAGATTCCTGGGCGACTGGGGTTTCCTATTCGGGCCCGTTGTGGGATCAGTGTGACCCACTTACTCCACGTAGCATCGGTTGCATGGTGTGTAGAGGGGACCCTCCCTTTGAACACCCAGCCCAGCACCGGCAGTCGGGGTGCCAGGAGGAGCTGTGCTTCAGTACCAACCACTTCCGAAGCAGCTCGAACCCCTTCATATGCTGCCAATATCTCCTTCTCAGTTGGAGTGTAGCGGGCCTCGGATCCTCTGTATCCCCGACTCCAGAACCCTAAGGGTCGACCTCGAGTCTCCCCTGGGGCTTTCTGCCAGAGGCTCCAGGTAGGGCCATTCTCCCCGGCTGCGGTGTAGAGCACATTCTTCACATCTTGTCCTGCCCGGACTGGCCCAAGGGCTACTGCCTGAACTATCTCCCGTTTCATTTGTTCAAAGGCTTGTTGTTGCTCAGGGCCCCATTTGAAGTCATTCTTCTTCTGAGTCACATGATAGAGGGGGCTTACGATCTGACTGTAATTTGGAATATGCATTCTCCAAAAGCCCACAACGCCTAAGAAAGCTTGTGTTTCCTTTTTGCTAGTTGGTGGGGACATGGCTGTTATTTTGTTGGTCACATCTGTTGGGATCTGACGACGTCCATGTTGCCATTTTATTCCTAAAAACTGGACCTCCTGTGCAGGTCCCTTGACCTTACTTTGTTTTATGGCAAAGCCGGCATTCAGAAGGATTTGAATTATTTTCTCCCCTTTCTCAAAAACTTCTTCTGCTATGTTGCCCCATACGATGATGTCGTCAATGTACTGCAGGTGTTCTGGAGCCTCACCCTGTTCCAGTGTGGTGTGGATCAGTCCATGGCAAATGGTAGGGCTGTGTTTCCACCCCTGGGGCAGTCGGTTCCAGGTGTACTGGACGCCCCTCCAAGTGAAAGCAAACTGTGGCCTGCACTCTGCCGCCAAAGGGATGGAGAAGAATGCATTAGCGATGTCACTTGTGGCGTACCACTTGGCTGCCTTTGACTCCAGTTCGTATTGGAGTTCTAGCATGTCCGGCATGGCAGCACTCAGTGGCGGCGTGACTTCGTTCAGGCCACGGTAGTCCACTGTTAGTCTCCACTCTCCATTGGACTTTCGCACTGGCCATATGGGACTGTGAAAGGGTGAGCGAGTCTTGCTGATCACTCCTTGGCTCTCCAGTCGACGAATCAGCTCATGGATGGGGATCAAGGAGTCTCGGTTGGTGCGATATTGCTACCGGTGCAGTGTTGTGGCAGCGATTGGTACCTGCTGTTCTTCAACCTTCAGCAACCCCACAACAGAAGGGTCCTCCGAGAGACCGGGCAAGGTGGACAGCTGTTTAATTTCCTCCGTCTCCAGGGCAGCTATACCAAAAGCCCACCGGTACCCTTTTGGGTCCTGGAAATACCCTCTCCTGAGGTAGTCTATGCCAAGGATGCACGGAGCCTCTGGGCCAGTCACAATGGGGTGCTTCTGCCACTCATTCCCGGTCAGGCTCACTTCGGCCTCCAATACAGTTAACTCTTGGGATCCCCCTGTCCCTCCAGAAATACAAATGGGTTCTGCCCCTTCATAGCTTGATGGCATCAGGGTACACTGTGCACCGGTGTCTACGAGAGCCTTATACTCCTGTGGGTCTGATGTGCCAGGCCATCGAATCCACACAGTCCAGTAAACCCGATTGTCCCTTTCCTCCACCTGGCTGGAGGCAGGGCCCCTCTAGTTCTGGTCATAGTATCCATCTCTCACTTCTTGCAAACGCGAGGCAAGAATTTCTTCATTACAATCCAAAGTAAGATCAGCCCTTCTACTCTGTCTGGGGAACTGTTCACTGGAAACTGGACCATCGTGAGACAGGTTTTTCCTGACAACTGGAGCAGCATTTTTCCTGGGAGAACCCCCTTGTGTGATTGTTTTTCCTTGCAACTCACGTACCCGTGCCTCTAGGTCAAGGTAGGTTTTCCATCCCACTGCCTCGTGTCCTCTCCGTGGTCACGCAGGTAAAACCACAGGGTGCCCCGTGGTGTGTACTTTCGATATCCTCTCTCTTGAGGAGAAGAACGCTGACTCCTAATGGCTGAGATACTGGTCCGTACGGGTGGAGAATAGGACCTATCCTCTTTGAGTTGCTGGGCCTCCCGGCACAGTTTCTCCACAGCCGAGACAAGGGAGGAGGAGACAGATTCTTCGAAATCTCGGAGTCTGCTAGCCATGTCATCCACCGTTGGTGCTTCTTTCTCTTTCCAGCACAGAACTGTCAATGAACTGGCATGCGATGGTGGTGCGCTCCGTACCAACTTCCGCCACATGGGTCGCGTGCACTGGACGTCATCTGGATCTTTGGGCATTTGGTCGTTGTCCAGGTCACTATAAACCACCTCCAGCACGCCTAAGTCTCTCAGGTACTGGATACCTCTCTCCATAGTGGTCCACTTGCCTGGGCGATATATAACATCTTCCTTGAAGGGATACCTTTCCTTCACGCCTGACAGCAGTCGCCTCCAGAGGCTGAGGACCTGTGTCCCTTTTCCAATTGCTTTGTCAATGCCCCCTTCCCTAGCAAGGGATCCCAGCTGTTTGGCTTCCTTCCCCTCTAATTCCAGGCTACTGGCCCCATTATCCCAGCATCGGAGCAGCCGGGTAACAATGTGCTCGCCTGGACGACGGCTGAAATCTCTCAACGTATCTCACAACTCACGCAGGGATAGGAATCGGGTGGTTTCCGTCTCGTTTATGAGTTGTCCTCCTGCCATCCTTGTGATGGCCCTGCTTTTCCATCATCCCTTTCTGTCCTGGTTTCGGCTGGGATAGGGTTAAATTTCTTCCTAGTGCTGTGTT
Source organism: Calonectris borealis (assembly GCF_964195595.1). Classification (NCBI taxonomy): domain Eukaryota; kingdom Metazoa; phylum Chordata; class Aves; order Procellariiformes; family Procellariidae; genus Calonectris; species Calonectris borealis. Next base: position 55,007,589 of record NC_134351.1, on the reverse strand, counting down.
TTGGATTTAGTATGAGGAGAATGTTGATAACACAGAGATGTTTTCAGTTGTTACTAAGTGCCCTCCTAGTCCAAGGACAGCTCCCGTGCCTACTGACTGAGCTAGGTACACAAGATGGGAGGGAACATAATCAGGACAGCCAGCCCAGCTGGCCAATGGGGTATTCCATACCATGTGACGTCGTGCTCAGTATATGAACGGTAGGCGTGATCCAGGAAGTAGCGATCGCTACTTGGTTATCGGTCAGCGCGGGTGGTGAGCAATTGCATTGTGCATCACTCCTTTTGTATATTCTATCATTATTATGATTATTATGATTATGATTATTATGATTATTATGATTATTTTCCCTTTTTTGTTCTATTAAACTGTCTTTATCTCAACCCACGAATTTTTCTCACTCTTACCCTTCCGATTCTCTCCCCGTCCCACTAGGGGCCGGGAGAGTGAGCGGGCGGCTGCGTGGTATTGGCTGCCTGCCGGGTTAAACCACGATACCCCCTTTCTTTATATTCTAAGTACAAACTAAAATAACATAGGGTCTGCTCGCCGCTGACATGACGTCTCCTGTTTGGGTCCAGGTTTTGAGGGCATAAAGTCGAAGCTCTGTCTTTGAGGGGACACCTGAACCTTCCCTTCTATTCCTTTGCTGAACCTCCCCTCCTGTCCCTTTGCCAAACCTCTCCTTCTAGCCCTTTGCCATGTACAGGGCTTAGCTTCGTGCTCCCTCAGTTTTATAAGGGCCCAGAAGCCGAATGAGAGTAGGCTCTGAAAGCTTTTCGCTTTGAGGGGATCGAGTCAAAGCTCTGTCTTCTCGGGGATGCCCAAACCTCTCCTTCTAACCCTTTGTTGTGCATAGGCCTTAGCTTTGTACTCCCTCACTGAGAAAAGTCGAGAACTAATTGGGAAAATGGGTCAAGGTTCCTCCTGTCCGGATCCTAAAAGGCTGTTAGGCTCCATGTGCCACAATTACAGTACACGATTGGGAAAAAATGGGGGCAGGCGGTCGGTCCAACTTGCCCACCAGTGGAAGGGCTATGCTTTTGCCACACCAGAACTGCAATTTCCAGACGAGGGAACCTTTGACCTGGACAAATTAACTTATCTTTGCCATTACCTCAAAGACAATAAACCGAGACAAACGGATGCTTGGTTTTTGTGGGATGAGGAGGCGAACGATCTATTATGGCTAGCTTAAATGATAATAATGCAAAAATGAAAGAACAAATTGAAAAGAGAAAATTAGGCGAAAATAAAAATAAGGATCCTTCTAAAACTTCAGCTGCAGCACCTAAAACTCTGTACCCGAGCTTAGTACCTGGTGCTACTGCACCAGTCCTCCCCCTGTATCCCGCTCCTCCGGTGGTGCCAGACACCCCACCTTATACACCAGGTGGTGCAGGGTTAAAAGAGGTCCCGGCAGGGGTACCGAGAGGACAGAAGGGTCCGTACTGGTACTAGGGGGATCTGCGAATGTGCGTGTGCTTGTGAATCTAGAAAGTAATGTGTGTGTGTGTGCACGCACGCTTTCACTAGTGAACTTATATCCCTCCCAGCCAAAGAGGAGGAAGGGGACTTGGCTGGCTGTGTTTATGTTTTATGTGAGTCCTATACGTGGGTGCTGTTGATAACAACGCCTTGTCTGTGGCAGTCTGTGTGGCTGGCCGTGTCAATGTCCTGTGTATGTCTTATGTGTGTGTCTCTGGGATATGTGCTCAGCTTCGCTCCTGGTTAAGCCTGCACCCAGGAAAGCGGCAGCCACAGCCCCCAGCCTGAGCAGAGACCCCAGGTCCCCGGGCACCAGGGCTGGGCTCCAGTGGCTGTGCAGAGGGATCCTGGCCCGGGCTGCTGGAGAAGTCAGACATGCTTCTAACATCCCTTAACAGTTTCGTAGCCAGCAGGATTTGGTCAAGTTGTGAGTACTCCCGAGATTATGCGTGCATAATTCTTATGTGATAATGGACTGATCCCTTGCTAATGTGCCTACAGTGTTAAATTTGTCACGAGCTGATGCCTTATATCCACTTGCACCAGCACCAATCCCATGAGCGGTTGCATGGGGCACCTCAGCCCGGCCAGTAGGTCCATTCCCCGGCCCAGCTCTGCTGCCCAAAGGTGGCCCCTGAGCTTGGGCCCCTGAGCGCTCCCATTCCAGGATGGCTACAAGACAATGCTGCAGCTCTTCCTTATCTCATCACCAAGGGAAACTTCACTCCCTTGCAGGGAGTCCTGCTGTCTCTGGCATCCCTGCTTCCAGCCAGTTTAACCCCTTCTGCAGTTGGGCCTTCTTGCCTTCCGTGCCAGATCATTCCTTGGTCACAAATTACCACTGCCGAGCAGTTACAATTTGAATTTTCCCTTCAGAGGCCTGGGATAGCTGGGATACCTGCAAACTGTTGTCTCGGAGCATCTCCAGGTCCATACAGACCTTTACTGCATCAGTTATGCTCAGGTGGTATGTTCCCACTTTTCTCCTAAACCCCATGGAATAAATACCTCCCTTTGAAATGGAAGATGCTGCTGTAGTTACACAGCGACAGCAGTCAAAGACACTGTACTGGGCAATAGCTGGGTTCTGAGAACTACAACCATATTGCCCTGCGTTTACCTCAAAGAGAGCTCAATAGACTCTAAATTGCAACTGTGGATCTGGCTTGTGGGCTTTGGGCTGGTCAGCCGGCACCTTGATCTTTCTCCCAACTGGGAGCATCAGTAAGATTTTACCCCCTGCAAATATTTCTCATTGAGTGTTTCCACGAATTTTGCTTTAACTGTTATCTTTCCAAATGCAAAACTGTGCACCCATGGTCAAAATCAGTCAGAAGCTTGCAAGAGGAGAACACTGCACTCCACATCACACAGACACAAAGTGCTCTGTTCTTTCTGATACAACACTGCTTGTTGCCAGTAGACATAGTTCATTCATTTATGAATTTTATAGACACAGGGACATTTTCCTATGCAAACCTTACTATGACACGCTTTTTTCCCCCACCCCCCCCATGAGATTGCTTCCAGTGGGCCAGCAGTGATGCTCACTGCCACAGCAATCACAGCCACAGTCCCTCATCTTTTCCCCAGACTGAATTTTCAAAATATGTCCCTGAAGGGGATGTCTTCAAATAGCTTAGTCAGAATTGAATTTAGCAACTCACTTTTTGACCCTGGAACATGGAGGACTTAAGTCAGCAAGTCTGCAATGACCATGTTACTACAGACTTCTTCACTAAAGAAAAGTCATGGACAGTATGATGTTTGAGAGAGTTACTTAATCATGGCATTAGAACATCTCCCCTCATTTACAGCAAACAGCTTGGCAAAGACCAACTGCTAGTTGCTTTATTTGCTTTCTCTAAAGTTAAAACAGAAATTGAGGCCTTCCTTTTCTGCATCAGATGTAGTGGCAATTTAGAAAAGATGTTCCTTCCCTGGCAGAAGTATATCAATAGATCAATTTGTTTTCCTCAGAGGTTACTGTTACACCTAATTAAAAATTGACTTTTTACAGATTTTTTTGGAGCAAGGGGAGGAGGGCCTTTGGTGTTGGGGACTTTTCTCCTCTTGTTAGTCCCTACAACCCAGTAATGAGAAGCTCACCGTAGCCAAATCCGAACACTACAGCCAAGCACAAGCTGTTCTTTTGTTGCTGCTGTGCCCCTTGTATTTTGAGCTGCACTACTGCTCAGCACTGCAGTGCATATGCCCACACAACTGCTGCCAGCACCTAAGTCACTGGGAAATTAAAAACAAAGCTGTGACTCAGCAAAATGCCAATCAAACCAGAAAAAAATATAATATGCAAAACAAAGAGCAAGCCTCAAGTAACTCAAAGCCCAAAGGACAATAAACATCCAAGAAAACCACCACGTTTCTACAGAAGGATATTCTTCATTAAAATGGCATCATCCATCACCAACTGTTACAGCAGTTAAAATAAAAACAGCTATGAACACATCAATATCTCAGATGCTACTGTTTCTTTTTTTCTTCCTACATGCCCATCAAACTTAAAATAGATAATAACTGTATTAGCACTCGATTTTTACAATGTATTGTTCCTGCCAGCCCAAGAAAAAAGCTTTTTAATGTGCAGGCTTCAGTTGACCCTGGCTTTGGTCAGACCATCAGCTACCCTGTGAAAGTCCCAACTCGGAGACTTTGGCTCTTTCCTGATTTCAGATGGCTTCCAGGTAGAGAGAAAGTTTCAACCTTCCCCCTCTCAGGCCACCTTAGCAAAGCAGGAGAGACCAAGGAGAGGGGGGACTCGTGCAGAGCGTGTGGTTTATCCTTCCTCTCACAGGTTGGTTAACTCTGAGCCCATAGCAGGCCTCGAAGGGAGCGAAGCGGAAACATTCATGATTGCATTACTTTGGGAGCTTCATTTCTGAGGACCCTGCAGAAGCCAAAAGGCTTTCCATGCACACTGGGAGGGTGCCCGGCCAGACCAGTCTGGTGTTCCCAGCCATCAGCTTCTTCCCCAGCTTCCTCCTGCCGAAAGGAGCACAGACCTCACCCCATGCAGCAAAACATGTGAACTTACTCCCATGCAGTATCTAATTAGTCTCAGTGGAAGGCAAATCTCAAAATGTCAGCTCCTGCAAGCCATGCTGACCTATACCAACTGAGGATCTGCCTTCTAAAGGCTCTCAAGGGAACGTTAATTGGATCAGCATATGACATTCTCCATCACAGCTGCCTGTTCAAGGAGAGCTGTAGTGTAAGGAGTGAATGGGGAAGTTAGCACTAGGTTGAAAAACACTAAGTACTTCCATGTCTAAACATTATGTTTTAAGATAGTTCTATTTCAGCAATACCCAAGTCAGGAACTGGGAGCCCACCGTGAGACACGGTTGTTTCCCACCCAGGTACAGAGCAGTCTGTAACACTGGGAACAGAACTCTTGCTTTTGCTCACTGTCTTTTGAGCTATTAATTTTTGCTTAGAGTTTTGAGTAATGAACTCTAAAATGAGAGAAACACCCTACTCTATCCAGAAAGAGCAAAAGAAAGCAGAAGCATGAGGAAAGCATTTACAGGATTGTTCTTTTATTTTTTGAAGTATGTTTTCAGAATGAGAGTCTCATCTCAGACCTCCTCCATGCCACATCTTGGAGACACATGGCTTCCACCGGCCTCTGTTTCACATTACCAGTGGCCATAGCCAGATGCCCAAGCCAGCAGCAATTGCTGAAAGTCACAGCTGGGCTTCAGTCCCTACTACCCAGCTGAGTCTCTTTGGATAAGAACTCTTCAGAGTTTACCAGTCTGTCGTGCTTTGCCACTGCCCATATGCAGAACCGCTGCGTCCTTTTGGATTGTGCTCAGCAGCATTAAAAAAGGACTCTGCCACTGCGGTCCTCTCATAACACATACTCCTTGCCAGGAGGTAGTGCAGGCAATGATACGCTTTGTATTGGGTCTAGCAGCCCTCATAGTGCTGTGCTTTGTAGTTGTAGCTAGAAAGGTGTTGATAACGCACCAATGTGTTGGCTACTGCTGAGCAGTGCTCCCACAGCATCAAGGCTGTCTCTCCAACCCCCCCACCCCCAAAGGCCAGTGGGCTGGGGGTGGGCAAGAGGTTGGGAGGGGACAGAGCCAGGACAGCTGACCCAAAGCGACCAAAGGGATATTCCACACCATATGATGTCTGCTCAGCAATAAAAGCTGAGAGAAAGAAGGAAGGGGGGGGGCATTCGTTATTAAGGTGCTTGTCTTCCGAAGCAACCGCTACGCATACTGAGGCCCTACTTCCCAGGAAGTGGCTAGACATCGCCTGCAGATGGGAAGTAGAGAATAAATCTTTTTGTTTTCCTTTGCTTCCGCGCGCGGCCTTTGCTTTTCTTTATTAAACTGCCTTTTTCTCAACCCATGAGATTTTCATCTTATTTTCTCCCCCTGTCCTGTTGAGGAAGGGGAGTGAGAGAGGGGCTTGGTGGGCACCTGGTGACCAGCCAAGGTCAACCCACCACACGTTTACTGTAGCATCTCGCACATTTCCAGCTGCTGACCGGTGCCAAGAGTTTCTTTATAGCTTCTCCAAAACACAGACAGCAGGGCTGAGCTGTCCCTGCATCTCTTTCTGTTCATCATCCTCCCTGAGTGATAGGATGGGGAGAGGGGAAAAGAAACCTGCTCCCCCCAGTTACAATTTGGTTACAATTTGAATTACAATTTGGTTACAATTTGAATTTCCCCTTCAAAGCGCACATGTGAGTACTCTCACACATTCCTTTCATTTGCATGGCCGAGGAAACATCTTGTATCAACTACATCGATAATCACATTAGTTACCATATGATTACCTAGTTAAGCTACTAAATCTCCAGTTGAAATGGATATTTCAGTGTTGACTAATATCTTGAAAATAACCTCCTTGTTAGAGAATCACATTCTGGGATGGACAAACTTTCAGGACAAAGGAAGGAGAATTTATTGGCTAATTATATGGCTATTAATCTGAACTGGTTAAATACATAAAAAATTCTGTAAGTGAAACGATTTGCAGTACGTGGGATCAAGTGTGCTGCTGTGACGAGATGCAGGTTGTAAAGGGACCACATTTACTATGGGCATGTGGGTCTTGATTCAGTGAAGTGCTTAAATATATGCCCCACTTTGAACGTGCTGGAAGTGTTTGGCTGTGCCAGGCTGTGGGATCTGGGCTGTGGGTGCTGCTGCCGGTCAGTAAATGCACAGGCCCGTGGCGGGGCTACAGCAACGAGTGGCAGGAGAGGAGATGTCTTGCATTGCCCACATTGGGTAGGCAGCAGCTCCCGTACCCTGGCACAGCCTGGCCCATCCCGGAACATTTAGCGCAGGTGCCATTCCCTGGCCAGCACCTGCCCTCGGGATCGGTAGGCACTACTGGAGACACAAGCCATGAGCAGCAAGAAGGACCACTGGGGAAATGCATCACCTGTGCTGGCACAAAGGCATCATGCCTGATTATGCAGAGATAGGTGTGCTTTCTTTGCCCCCCACACCTTTGCCAGAGGAGTGCAAGTCTGTGCATTAAAATAACAATAATGAGAGTATGAGACTGTTTTCCCATTGATAAAAGCGCTGAATTGAGCAACACATGAACAAAAGGGGCAGTGCTGCAGAGAGAAATCTTGGGAGGAATCAGTGTTCTGCCCTGATAGCAATCAGATGGTTAACTTGTCTTATATTTCATTCTCCAGTCAACTCTGCTCCAACACTGTAATTCTGACTTAATGCCTGGTATCTAATGCTTTATTAATTTTGAATTTTTTTGCTTGCTTCAGTGCAAATGACCAGCTATCACCGGGGAAAATTAGAAAATTCTTTCTGTTGCCTCACACATTTCATTAACCTTCCCTCTGCCCTCTGACACTTATGCCTCCAAAAATTTTCTTTCTGAGGATTTGTTGCCATGTCAGGCAATTTACTTTTTCCCTTTCTGGAGACAAAGGCGTATTTAAAATATGACACTCCCAAAGTGTGTGTGCTCAAGCATGTCCAGAAAACAGATGCAAGGCACCGTGGCCCCATGGCACGACACAGTTTAGGAGATCATTAAGACGTAGTAGCCAAGCCTAAAGCAAGCAATTATCTGCAACTGTAGTCTTGGGTATGAGTACCAGAAATTACTTCTACAGTTGAGCCTAAGCATAAAAACTTTGCAATGGACCAGATCTCAGGAAGACAGTCCTCTCTCTTTTCCCCTCCCTCTCCTTCCCTTTTTCTTTATCCTTGAGAAAGGCAATCCTTAAACACAGAGATAAAGGGAAGTGGGCCAGATACTACAGCACCCTCTGAGGTGAAGGCTTAATCATATGGTTTCTGACTGTCTAACTGTCCTCATTATCAATCTGTTGTTGAAGGCAGAGCATGCAGAGGGAAATAAGTAGTTGATTGATTTGCATGAAGAAGGTTAATATGGGTCACTGCACTTGACAGGACAAAAATACAGATCTGCAACTTCAGATCTGTGAAAGCATCAATGGAAACAATATCTGAGCAAAGCAAACTTGTCGGTGAAAATCTCCGTTCCTGCGTGCTATGGGAAGCCTGTGTGTTGCTGCTCTGGGAAGTTTGCACAAAATGCGGCGGAGCGCACGAGGGGCTGGTGGTCCCGGGTACGGCATGTGGCTCCTCCTGGGAAGAAGGCCCATGGAAGGGGATAGGTATCCGGCCTCCTTGCTGTCCCAGGACGAAGACATCATTTGTGTGGCAATGTGTAGCTGCAAATGTTTATGGGGACTGAGACCTGAGAGGGCACCACTGGAGGGAGCTTTTCCCCTTGTTCCAACGTGCTCCCCTCTGCTCCCATCAAAGCCATTTCCTCCCCGGGAGCTTGGCCATGACCGTATATTCCCCGTGGCTGGACGTCACGCGTGGACTGTGGAGCTCTGGGGTGACCCTCAGATGGGTTGTCAGGTGGTCTCCCAGCCCTCGGCAATGTTTATTTATTAATGCACTCTTGACTAAGCTGAGTCTGCAAGCCATCAAGCTATGGGCCTGTGTGGGATTTTATTTGTAGTTATTCTCTCAGGTCTTCCTGCCAGCTACAGTAGGCAAACAGCACTGACATATCAGCCTCCAATACCAGACTTAGGGTGCCTTTATCCATTTGTTCATAATTCTTCTTGGCTGCCGTTAATGAAAGAGATGCAAATTTTACTTTTGCAGCTGTCACTGAGCATGAGACATCACTGCTCCTGTGCCACAGGGTAAGGCATCACAAGCCCATCTCCTGGGAAGTATTGAATCATAATGCAGGGGCACGAATTCTGAAATTATAAGTACCTTGGTTTCCCTGGATGCTTCTGTACTGGTTTTTGTCCACTGCTATTTCCTTCCTCAGAAAAGCAACCTGTGCAACGCAGGTTGAACCACTGCAAAATATAGCTGTAAAAGAAGAGATGCCGATACAGAATGTCCATAGGGAAAGAGACGTTTACTCCCTAGCAGTTCCCTCCTTCACCCTAATGTGATCCAAATGCACAATGCTATCTTGATCAACTGTTATGTCTGGAGCAGGGAAGATCTTTCATTTTGATTAAAGCAGTCTTAAAAAGATTACTGCTTCCTGTGTTGTCTTCACTGATTAGTTCATCTTTGCTGCTGTTCAGTTCTGCAATCCCGTTCTCGTCAGTCCCTGAACCTTTTAGCCTCTCCGAGGGAAAAGCTCCAGCACGAAGCGCAAAGACCCCAGCGCCCCTTGTGAGTTAACTTCCAAACGTTTTGGAGCAGCTGGAATATTTGACCCCTTTGGGGTTGCAGTTATTGTACGGTGCCTTGGGATGGGGCAAGAAAAGGCAATATTGGAAGCTTGCACGTGTAACTTACATTGAGGGGTTATTAGCTTTGTGGGAAGTGTCGTGGTTTAACCTGGCAGGCAGCCAAATACCACGCAGCCGCTCACTCACTCCCCCCGCCCCCCAGTGGCACGGGGTAAGAATCGGAAGGGTAAGAGTGAGAAAAACTCGTGGGCTGAGATAAAGACAGTTTAATAGAACAGAAAAGGGAAAATAATGATAATAAATAATGATAGAATATACAAAATGAGTGATGCACAATGTAATTGCTCACCACCCGCGCTGACCGACAACCAAGTAGCGATCGCCACTTCCTGGATTATGCCTCCCATTCATATACTGAGCATGACGTCACATGGTATGGAATACCCCATTGGCCAGCTGGGCTGACTGTCCTGATTATGTTCCCTCCCACCTTGTGTACCTAGCTCAGTCAGTAGGCACGGGAGCTGTCCTTGGACTAGGAGGGCACTTAGCAACAACTGAAAACATCAGTGTGTTATCAACATTCTCCTCATACTAAATCCAAAACACAGCACTAGGAAGAAATTTAACCCTATCCCAGCCGAAACCGGGACAGAAGCAAACTGTAATATAGCTGTGGCATGTGAATATTTGATTTCTTGACTAGGGAAAGGCTTTCTGTCTCCCAGTAATTCACTGTTTCAAAACCGGAACCTGCTCACAAGTATTAAGCATGAAAGTGAAGGTGAGTGGTGATCCAGGGAGGTGACGAGGGGTTACATCAGGTATGAGAAGCTAGAGACACCCTTAGGTTTATTTCTGAACATGTTGAGTGTAAGGTATTTTAGAGAGGCGTTGAGGGGGTAGAGTTGTTTTTGTCTCGGCATAAACTGATTTTTACAGGATTTCTCTCCCAGGGCTGAGCATCCGAGCCAGCGGGAAGCGCTCGTGGGCTGGGCCTGTCTTGTCCAGAAACGATCTTGCGCTTCAGCTGCGCTGTGGTTTGTGCTCCCTCCAAGTGCAGCACTGCAAATTAAGCCCTTGGTGAAGCATGGTGGGGAAAACGCTCAGTGTACAGTTTGTTTGCTTTGGGAACTTGTGAGTGGGGTTGCGAGTGGGTCTGTAGTTGAAAGCATAGGCCGTGGGTGAAAGGTTTCACCAGTAACTAGCGGGGAGCTGCTGCTGCTCCACAGTCCCCTGGCACTTCTTCTGGTCTAGTTTTAATTGGCTGCAGCGTGAATTTGAATTCTGCTTTTCTGACATTCATTATGTGAGTAATAGATGCACACACAGTCTGTCCTCATACAGCAAAGATGGTGTGAAACTAATTTACCACCACTTGCAAAAACTCCAAGGTCAGCGGGCTTATTAATCAAAGAGCCCCAAAACTGCTGGGTGCAGTGAACCTGATTATTGCTGAGATTCACCCATTTTACCACAAACCGGTTTTTGCCTTCCTTCTTCAACATACACCTTTCTGTAAGGGAAATACTGCTATAGCATCACACGAGCACTTTCAGAATGCTTAGCCTACACTAAAATAAATATGTTTTGTATTTCAGGTTTTAACCTATCCTTTCATATAGTTATTTTTTCAGTCTTTGAGTATTATTTTCCCCAGGGCAACACATTTATTTTGTTTCTTTCTTTCAGTAACTGGGTTATTTGTGCTTCTGTTTTTAATTGCAAAAGTCAATACAGCAGGCCAAATTCAACTGTATTGAAGTAAATGCGTTTATTTATGTGCAGCATTGCCACATTTTTATATTGCTTTTCAATGTTAAATATTAATGCATGTACCTAGCACATTGTTTTAAAGGGCACTGCAGCAGTTAAATGCTCATCTATGAGATTAAAACCATTACTGGCCATACTGGGTGATGTTGCAGAAGCATTGCTGCTCTCACCAGAATCCTTGGTAGTTGTGATGCTGTTTGTCAGACTCTGGGACAAAAAACTACAAAACAAACAAACCAACCAAACTCAGCAAACAGCAGTGTGAATAAATGCAGCTTTCCTCACACTCTGGCGCTTGTTATGTATGTGTGACTACCAATAGCAATGGGGAAGGAAATCAAAACCGTGAGCCACATATGGACAGGAATATATGTTTTCATACATATAATGCAGTTCTTCAATGTACCTTTTTACTTTTGTTGTACTTCTCAGTGACTCTACCTGATTTTATAATCTGCAGAAAAAGAATTGTATAAATGGCCTTTTATGATTTGGAGAAACCTGTGTGCTCATGATAGGGTTTTTTCCCCACCGTGTGTTTCGTGAAGGGCTGTGTGTAAGCTGTTTGAGGCAAACCCCTTGCTTTACTGAAGCTTCGCTGGGTGCTCACCAAACCCTGCTCCCCCAGGGAGCACGCAGGTCCGAGGCCAAGCTTTCCGAGGGCTATTTTGCAGGGCCTTGTGTTCATTCTCTCTGTCTGGGTGTGTCATGGTTTAACCCCAGCCGGCAACTAAGCCCCACACAGCCGCTCGCTCACTCCCCCTCCAGTGGGATGGGGGAGAGAAGCGGAAGGGTAAAAGTGAGAAAACTCGTGGGTTGAGATAAAGACAGTTTAATAGGGAAAGCAAAAGCTGCGCACACAAGCAAAGCAAAACAAGGAATTCATTCACTACTTCCCATCGGCAGGCAGGGGTTCAGCCATCCCCAGGAAAGCAGGGCTCCATCACGCGTAACGGTTACTTGGGAAGACAAACGCCATCACTCCGAACGCCCCCCCTTCTTCTTCTTCCCCCAGCTTTATATGCTGAGCATGACGTCATATGGTATGGAATACCCCATTGGTCAGTTGGGGTCAGCTGTCCTGGCTGTGTCCCCTCCCAGCTTCTTGTGCACCCCCAGCCTGCTCGCTGGTGGGGTGGGGTGAGGAGCAGAAAAGACCTTGAGGCTGTGTAAGCACTGCTCAGCAGTAACGAAAACAGCCCTGGGTTATCAACACTGTTTTCAGCACAAATCCAAAACATAGCCCCATACTAGCTACTGTGAAGAAAATTAACTCTATCCCAGCCAAAACCAGCACAGGGTGGCAGACCCTGAGAGCTGATGTCTGTGTTGCCTGAAAGGGAAAAAGGCGTTAATTCCACAGTGAAACGCTGCAGCAGTGTTGGCAGCTCTTGGCGCAGCCACCATGGGGGAGCGATGTCCCCGTCCCCAGTGCCAGCTCCAGGCTCCTGAAATACTTCCTCTGGCAGACTGCATCAATGCTAGGAAATTGTTGTCAGCATGAAATATTTCTGAGATGCTTGGCAACTTTCTGATGCCAACACTCATATTAGTAATAGTGATGATGTCATTCGCATTAGAAATTAATATTATCGTGGGCTTGTTGTTTTCATTTATCAGTAAAGTGTCTGGGTGCGTCTCAAGTGCTAGGGCTTAGTCCAGCACTATTGACATGGTCTCCTTGGGGATTGCTGGACTGAGGCCATAAGCTACCAGTACAAAAAAATTGGAGATATATTTTTCTATTTCCAGGCCTAGCAAGCTTGTGGGAAAAACAGTTGGTTTAAAGCAGTCCTTTAACAGTGTTGTCAAAACATCATTTTGCACTTTACCAATATCTGTTCTGCAAGAAAAAAAAAAGCATGACTGCATTTGTCAGCAAAAGCTTATTTTTTACTGAGTTGCTCGAGATATAGGGCTCCGTTATATACCTCGGCTGTATGGGAGTGAGCTGCCGGGGCCTTGCAGCCTGCGCCACAACATCCGCAGTGCCCAAATCCTGTTCTCACGGGTGGCAACACCTGGGGCTTGGGCCATTAAATCTGCATCTGACGGTTCGTGGTGGGTGATGTTGGGAAAAGTCACTTTTGCGGCTCAAAAAGCCACGTGGTAAGCTCGCATATAACTCTATGGAGTTCCTCTCCAGTAATTTCTCCCCAGGGTTTTGTATGTGAAATATATTTGTACTGTTGAGACGATATAAAGATGTGAAATGGCCTCTGGTTGTATGCTGTGTGAGATGGCAGGAAAAATTTTTTTTCTCCCTCACACATGCTTGGTAATGCTGTGCTTTTCTTTTCCTTTCTCTGCATTGCCATATTTTGTCCATGTCCAGTTTCCAAAGAGAAAGACTATATTTATATTTTCTTGTTTGATGAATAAAAAAACAAAAGTCAAAACTTCCCTTCAGAGAGGCTGACCAATTAAACTGATTCTGTTGCTCTCTGAAAGGCTGCCAAGGAGACCACAGCATGTTTTACTGGCCAAATTGCTTGGGGTTCTTTAATGACATAATTTGCTATTTCCCTTTTCCATTATATGCTTGCATATTGTGGCATAGTTACACATAAGACATTTTTCAGCTGTTCCTCCAGAAGGATATATGCGGCAAAGCTTGTGAAACTGATGAAGACAAATAAGATATTTGCACATATGCATGTGAAAAGCTTGGTATCCAACCTGTGCTGAATGCTGTACATGCATGTCGTGGTTTAACCTGGCAGCAGCCAAATACCACCCAGCCGCTCGCTCACCCCCCCCGCCGGGTGGGATGGGGGAGAGAATCAGAAGGGTAAAAGTGAGAAAACTCGTGGGTTGAGATAAAGACAGTTTAATAGGGAAAGCAAAAGCCGTGCACGCAAGCAAAGCAAAACAAGGAATTCATTCACCACTTCCCATCGGCAGGCAGGTGTTCAGCCATCGCCAGGAAAGCAGGGCTCCATCACGCGTAACGGTGACTTGGGAAGACACACGCCATCACTTCGAACGCCCCCCCTCCTTCTTCTTCACCCAGCCTTATATGCTGAGCGTGACGTCATATGGTATGGAATAGCCTATTGGCCAGCTGGGCCAGCCGCCCTGGCCACACTCCCTCCCAGCCCCCTGCACATCTGGCAGGGCATGGGAAGATGAAAAGTCCTTGACTAGCGTAAACAATACCTAGCAACAACCAAAACATCAGCGTGTCATCAACATTATTCTCACACTACATCCAAAACACAGCACTATACCAGTTAATAGGAAGAAAATCAACTCCATCCCAGCCAAAACCAGGACAATGCATTTACCTTGTTGCGCCCATGTGCTTTTATGTGTGTGTTCAGGTACTTGGACAACACACATGTACACACACATAAACTTCTCTGCGTGGATATAGGGCACTGTTCATTTTACACTGCCAGTATAGCCTCAACTTATTGCCTGATTCATCAGAGCAGGGTATAAATTTGATAATTTTTTGGGTATGTTTTCTGAACAGGAGTGTACAAAAAGAAACCCTAGGTCGACTGCTAGGTAGGGCTTTGTTCTTTGTATATACTTTTGTTTCATCAGTTTTTAGAATGGCAATAACAGCTTTGCTTGCTATTAGTGGCTTCATCTGAGAGGCTCTGAGCTCTTTAAAATCAATTACATTTATAAACAATGCATAATTTCACTACAGGGCATAAAGCAGCTCGGAGAGGTCAGTCTCGGATCAATGCAGTGACCCAGGGCTGAACCGAGCTGAAGATTTCTGACCCTTAGGCCATTTTTCAGCCATTATACCTCTTAGTCACCATAAACTGGGACTTAAGCAAATACTACCAGTTGGAAAACAGAGGCATTTTGAAAAGAAAGGAAGCGAGGCCTGCACCTTCAGACACTTGCAGGTTCAAACTGCTGTTTCATGACCAATTTTCTACATTACTGCGAGCAAGGCACTGATGGCAACATTTTCAAAAGCACCTGCATTTCCATTTTCCAAAGAGCTGACTTCCAATGAGACAAAGGCCTGTTTATGAAGGATGTAACTCTTTGGATTTAAATTTGGTGTCTAAAGTTGCAGTTTGGTGCATGATATCCCCTTATATATGGCTTTTCTATGCCTCAGTTCCTCTTGTTGAAGAGGGCTAAGCAATAGTCATCACATGCTGTGGTGACAGTGACTGTGTACGCATGTTAGTCAGGAAAGAGAACATTGTGTAGTTTTTAGGAGACGGGTAGCTGACACCGTTTTTTGTTTTATATGTGATGAACATACTTGACGAGAATTTCTATGCTGTTGACTTACTTACAGATAATACAAGGTGAGTTGGTACAGTTTGAGCACAGTAGTTTCCCACATACAAGCCTAACAAGCTGAGGATTCATCAAAGCACCAGTCTCATTCAAAGAAGCAACGCTCTCAAATGTGTTCCCAGTGGCAAATATGTGGCTTGATTTCCCATGTTCTTGTATACAGCAGGCAATAGTTACAGAGGAAGCCCCTGCTTCAGCCTTTGTCTTCACCTCAAATGGATAAGTCTTGCAACTATTCTCTGTTGAGTTTCCTTGGTCTGCCCTACTGGTCTAGTAGCACAGCAAGACCAGGGAAAGCAAGTGACTGTTTTCTATGTTGCACCTCAGCCCTTCCTGAACCACCCAAAAACTCAGTGTGATTCTGTTGTCCTTTGCTGCCACTGCATTGCACAGCACATCTTCTTCAGGGCATAGCAATTTTTGAATGGTCAACATGTAATGCTGAACTGGTTTTGGCTGGGATAGAGTTAAATTTCTTCATAGTAGCTGGCATGGGGCTATGTTTTGGATTTGTGCTGGAAACAGTGTTGATAACGCAGGGATGTTTTAGTTATTGCTGAACAGTGCTTACGCGTGATGGAGCCCTGCTTTCCTGGAGATGGCTGAACCCCTGCCTGCCGATGGGAAGGAGTGAATGAATTCCTTGTTTTGCTTTGCTTGTGCGCGCAGCTTTTGCTTTCCCTATTGAACTGTCTTTATCTCAACCCACGAGTTTTCTCACTTTTACCCTTCCGCTTCTCTCCCCCAGCCCACTGGAGGGGGAGAGAGCGAGCGGCTGTGTGGCGCTTAGCTGCCTACTGGGGTTAAACCACGACAAATGCAAAGTGATTTATAAAATATTGTATTTCTAAAGCATGTGCATGAAATGGGCTTTCTGGTGTCCTCTGACTCCTACACTTCCAGTCTAGGATTTCATATTGTGCTGGTTTGGGCTGGAATAGAGTTAATTTTCTTCATAGTAGCTAGCATGGGGCTATGTTTTGGATTTCCATTTTCCAAAGAGTTGTGGGTCACAATATTGATTCATCTGTTCTCAATATTAGTTTATCTGATCTGCGCCATGCTCTTTTTTTTGCTGTGCATGTTAAAGATTGGTGTTGGCTTTTGCCGTTTGCTGTGCACTGTAGCAATTAGTGATGTTTTTCCTGGGAGATTTGTTATTAAAACACTGACCTTGAGCTTAATCTGGTATTTGGGCTCTGTACTGAAGCCATTACTGTACTTCAGGTACCATCTCATGGAGACAATTAACAATTATACTTCTTCCTCTGAGAGGTTTTTTGTGGAGGAAATAAAGAAAGGCACCTTCTCTACCTTCTTCTGTGATGTTTTCTCCCTCATTACAATAACTTTTCAGTATCTTGAACATCCTTGGGTAGTTAAAATACTTCTATTGGTATTTCTTAGGAATATTGCTTTGGTTGTGTCTAAGGTTAACAAGCAATTTAGGAATATGACCCAGGATCCACGACAGTATGGTCATGGGTGGCAAGGCATGTGGGAGAATATGGGCAGGTATCTAGACAACTTCTCACCTCCAGTGGTCTGGGACTTCACTCCCGAACAACTGCAGGATCCTGATGAAGTGATAGAATGTTTGAAAAAAAAATTCCGTGGCTATTCCAAAGAGGCACAACTTACCGCACTATGCTGGGCCCTGGCCAGCATCTACCAAACACTGCTCAATATTATGCAGCACCCTCAGGGAGAAGAGAGGGAAAACATGCCAACAGACACTATGGCTAAACCAGACACTATATCAGTCGCCCCTATAACTAAAAAGAAACAATGGAAGCGGAAATCAACTCGTTTAGTAAGGGATGAAGAAGCTTCTCCTAAGAGGGAGCAGGAGGGAGAATCAGAAGAGAGCCTGTTCTGCAGCAGAGCAGTCACAAGAACAGGAGGATGAAGAGACTGAAATCATAAATGAGACAGAAACCACACAATCCCTATCCCTAAGTGAGCTGCGAGATATGCAAAAAGATTTTAGCCATCAACCAGGCGAGCTAATTCTCAGCTGGTTACTCCGATGCTGGGATATCGGGGCCAGTAGTCAGGAATTAGAGGGTAAGGAAGCCCGGCAGCTGGTATCCCTTGCTAAGGATAAGGCCATTGACAAAGGGATTGGAAAAAGGGCAGGAGTCCTCAGTCTTTGTCGGCAACTCCTGTGGAGTGTGAAGGACAGATATCCCTTCAAGGAAGAACTTGCAAATTCCCAAAGCAAATGGACCATCATTGAGGGAGGTATCCAGTATCTGAAGGAATTAGCTGTGGTGGAGGTGATCTATAACAACCTGGATGACGACCAGGCATCCAAAGACCTGGATGAAATCTGGTGCACGCGGTCCACGTGGCGAAAGTTTGTACGAAGTGCACCGACGTCATACGCCAACACCCTGGCGATAATGGGCTGGACAGACATGGAGGCACCAACTATGGATGGACTGGCCAGACAACTCCGAGAATATGAAGATAATCTCGCTTCCTCCATGCGGGCCTGCGTCTCGGCTGTGGACAGACTGACCCAAAAAATGTCCAAGCAGTCCGAGAAGGATAGGCCTTCCTCACACACTCCAACCAAGGCTTCAGCTATTAAGAGTCAGCCTTTTTCTGTTCAAGGGAGAGGGTACCGGTGGTGCACACCACGTGCCACCCTGTGGTTCTTCCTGCGTGACCAGGGGGAGGACATGAGGAAGTGGGAGAGTGAACCTACATAGAATCATAGAATCATAGAATCATTAAGGTTGGAAAAGACCTCTAAGATCATCGAGTCCAACCGTCAACCCAACACCACCATGCCCACTACACCATGTCCCTAAGCGCCTCATCTACACGTCTTTTAAACACCTCCAGGGATGGTGACTCCACCACTTCCCTGGGCAGCCTGTTCCAAGGCCTGACCACTCTTTCAGTAAAGAAATTTCTCCTAATGTCCAGTCTAAACCTCCCTTGGAGCAACTTGAGGCCATTTCCTCTCGTCCTATCGCTAGTTACTTGGGAGAAGAGACCAACACCCACCTCGCTACAACCTCCTTTCAGGTAGTTGTAGAGCGCGATGAAGTCTCCCCTCAGCCTCCTCTTCTCCAGGCTAAACAGTCCCAGTTCCCTCAGCCACTCCTCATCAGACTTGTGCTCCAGGCCCTTCGCCAGCTTCGTCGCCCTCCTCTGGACACGCTCCAGCACCTCCATGTCCTTCTTGGAGTGAGGGGCCCAAAACGGAACACAGGATTCGAGGTGCGGCCTCACCAGTGCCCAGCACAGGGGCACGATCACCTCCCTACTCCTGCTGGCCACACTATTTCTGATACAAGCCAGGATGCCGTTGGCCTTCTTGGCCACCTGGGCACACTGTCGGCTCATGTTCAGCCGGCTGTCAGCCAGCACCCCCAGGTCCTTTTCCTCTGGGCAGCTTTCCAGCCACTCTTCCCCAAGCCTGTAGTGTTGTGGGGGTTGTTGTGACCCAAGTGCAGGACCCGGCACTTGGCCTTGTTGAACCTCATACAGTTGGCCTCGGCCCATCGATCCAGCCTGTCCAGGTCCCTCTGCAGAGCCTTCCTACCCTCGAGCAGATCAACACTCCCGCCCAACTTGGTGTCGTCTGCAAACTTACTGAGGGAGCACTCGATCCCCTCGTCCAGATCATTGATAAAGATATTGAACAAGACCGGCCCCAAAACTGAGCCCTGGGGAACACCGCTCGTGACCGGCCGCCAACTGGATTTAACTCCGTTCACCACAACTCTCTGGGCTCGGCCGTCCAGCCAGTTTTTTACCCAGCGAAGAGTGCACCTGTCTAGGCCGTGAGCCGCCAGCTTCTCTAGGAGAATGCTGTGGGAGACAGTGTCAAAGGCTTTACTGAAGTCCAGGCAGACCACATCCACAGCCTTTCCCTCATCCACCAGGCGGGTCACCTGGTCATAGAAGGAGATCAGGTTGGTCAAGCAGGACCTGCCTTCCATGAACCCGTGCTGGCTGGGCCTGATCCCCTGGTTGTCCCGCACATGGCTCGTGAGCGCCCTCAAAACAAACCGCTCCATGATCTTCCCCGGCACCGAGGTCAGGCTGACCGGCCTGTAGTTCCCCGGATCCTCCTTCCGGCCCTTCTTGTAGATGGGCGTCACATTGGCAAGCCTCCAGTCGTCCGGGACCTCCCCCGTTAACCAGGACTGCTGGTAAATGATGGAGAGCGGCTCGGCAAGCTCCTCCGCCAGCTCCCTCAGTACCCTCGGGTGGATCCCATCCAGCCCCATAGACTTGTGAACGTCCAGGTGGCATAGCAGGTCGTTAACTGCTTCCTCTTGGATTATGGGGGGTTTATCCTGCTCGCCGTCCCTGTCTTCCAGCTCAGGGGGCTGAGTACCCTGAGGATAACTGCTCTGACTATTAAAGACTGAGGCAAAGAAGGCGTTGAGTACCTCAGCCTTTTCCTCGTCCTTGGTGGCAACGTTCCCCCCCGCATCCAATAGAGGATGGAGATTCTCCTTGGCTCTCCTTTTGTCATTAATATACTTGTTAAAGCATTTTTTGTTGTCCCTCACGACAGTGGCCAGTCTGAGTTCTAGCTGGGGAGACTAGAAGCTCAGGTACAGGAACTGCAAGAAAAAACAACAGCCAAAAAGCATCCATCCAGGAAAATTACTGCTCCAGTGTCTGCTGGGCAGAGTAGAAGGGCTGATCGTACTTTTCACCCTGATGAAGGGACTTCTGTTTTGCAGTTACAAAAATCAAGTAATGAAGACTCTGACCAGGAATAGAGGGGCCCTGCCTCCAGCCAGGTGGAGGCAAGGGACAACCGGGTTTACTGGACTGTGTGGGTTCGATGGCCTGGCACATCAGACCCACAGGAGTATAAATCTCTAGTGGACACCGGTGCACAGTGTACCCTGATGCCATCAGATTACAAAGGGGCAGAATCCATCTATATCTCTGGAGTGACGGGAGGATCCCAAGAACTGTCTGTGTTGGAGGCTGAGGTAAGCCTAACTGGGAATGAGTGGTAAAAGCATCCTATTGTGACTGGTCCGGAGGCTCCATGTATTCTTGGCATAGACTACCTCAGGAGAGGGTGCTTCAAAGACCCAAAAGGGTACCGGTGGGCTTTTGGTATAGCTGCCTTGAGTACGGAGAAGATTAAACGGCTGTCTAGCTTGCCTGGTCTCTCAGAGGATCCGTCTGTGGTGGGGTTGCTGCCTGTTAAAAAACCAGCAGCTGCCAATTGCTACCATGACAGTGCAACAACAACAATGTCGCACCAACCGAGACTCCCTGATTCCCATCCATAAGCTGATTCGTCGACTGGAGAGCCAAGGAGTGATCAGCAAGACTCGCTCACCCTTTCACAGTCCCATATGGCCAGTGCGAAAGTCCAATGGAGAGTGGAGACTAACAGTGGACTACCGTGGCCTGAATGAAGTCACGCCGCCACTGAGTGCTGCCGTGCCGGACATGCTAGAACTCCAATACGAACTGGAGTCAAAGGCAGCCAAGTGGTACGCCACAAGTGACATCGCTAAGGCGTTCTTCTCAATCCCTTTGGCGGCAGAGTGCAGGCCACAGTTTGCTTTCACTTGGAGGGGCGTCCAGTACACCTGGAACCGACTGCCCCAGGGGTGGAAACACAGCCCTACCATTTGCCATGGACTGATCCACACCGCACTGGAACAGGGTGAGGCTCCGGAACACCTGCAATACATTGATGACATCATCGTGTGGGGCAATACAGCAGACAAGGTTTTTGAGAAAGGGAAAAGAAAATAGCCCAAATCCTTCTGAAGGCCGGTTTTGCCATAAAACAAAGTAAGGTCAAGGGACCTGCACAGGAGATCCAGTTTTTAGGAATAAAATGGCAACATGGACGTCGTCAGATCCCAACAGATGTGATCAACAAAATAACAGCCATGTCCCCACCAACCAGCAAAAGGGAAACACAAGCTTTCTTAGGCGTTGTGGGCTTTTGGAAAATGCACATTCCAGATTACAGCCTGATTGTAAGCCCCCTCTATCAAGTGACCCGGAAGAAGAACGGTTTCAAATGGGGCCCTGAGCAACAACAAGCCTTTGAACAAATTAAACAGGAGATAGTTCAGGCAGTAGCCCTTGGGCCAGTCCGGGCAGGACAAGATGTGAAGAATGTGCTCTACACCGCAGCCGGGGAGAATGGCCCTACCTGGAGCCTCTGGCAGAAAGCCCCAGGGGAGACTCGAGGTCGACCCTTAGGGTTCTGGAGTCGGGGATACAGAGGATCCGAGGCCCGCTACACTCCAACTGAGAAGGAGATATTGGCAGCATATGAAGGGGTTCGAGCTGCTTCGGAAGTGGTTGGTACTGAAGCACAGCTCCTCCTGGCACCCCGACTGCCGGTGCTGGGCTGGGTGTTCAAAGGGAGGGTCCCCTCTACACACCATGCAACCGATGCTACGTGGAGTAAGTGGGTCGCACTGATCCCACAACGGGCCCGAATAGGAAACCCCAGTCGCCCAGGAATCTTGGAAGTGATCACGGACTGGCCAGAAGGCAAAGATTTTGGAATATCCCCAGAGGAGGAGGTGACGTGTGCTGAAGAGGCCCCGCTGTATAACAAACTACCAGAAAACGAGAAGCAATATGCCCTGTTCACTAATGGGTCCTGTTGCCTTGTGGGAAAGCATCGGAGGTGGAAGGCTGCTGTATGGAGTCCTACACGCCAAGTTGCAGAAACTGCTGAAGGAGAAGGTGAGTCGAGTCAGTTTGCAGAGGTGAAAGCCATCCAGCTGGCCTTGGACATTGCTGAATGAGAAAAACGGCCAGTGCTTTATCTCTATACTGACTCATGGATGGTGGCCAATGCCCTGTGGGGGTGGTTGCAGCAATGGAAGCAGAACAACTGGCAGCGCAGGGTAAACCCATCTGGGCCACCGCGTTGTGGCAAGATATTGCTGCCCGAGTAGAGAACCTGACTGTAAAAGTACGTCACGTAGATGCTCACGTACCCAAGAGTCGGGCCAGTGAAGAACACCAAAACAACCAGCAGGTGGACCAGGCTGCTAAGATTGAAGTGGCTCAGGTGGATCTGGACTGGCAACATAAGGGTGAGTTTTTTATAGCTTGGCGGAGAAGATGCAATTAAAAAAAAGAGGGAGAGAGGGAAAGAAGGAAGGAACTTCAGTGCCCTAGGCAGCAGAGCTAAAACAGGTGGTGAGATCTATGGGGGGAGAGATAACCACAAGGATTATAACAGCAAACATGAGCCCTGACTACTTTCAAATAACTTTTGAAGCAGAAGGATCAGTCTAAAATCAAGCAACATACTGACTAAGGCTGAAGTTTATAAAAGCAATACTTTGGCGATGCTTCCATAAGGAACACAGGCATGGCAACCATCAGGAAAGAAAAGAGGTGGCTGGGTGCTTTCGCTAGGCTACGTTTAAAAGGATTTTCGGTGTCAGCTTCCAGCAACCAGTTTAAAAAACCCGAGACCTATTACCTCACCAGCTTGTGGGAAATTAGCCTGGATAATGGCCATTGATGCTAATACATGCACAAATCCCCTTGTGAAAGACAGAATGCTCACCCAAAACCGCATGGACACCCAGGTGGGGGAGCAGCAGCAGCAGATGCTTTTCTCTTCAAGACCTGAAGGCTCAGAGGATTAGCAGCTACGATTTTCCAGGGCCCCATTTAAATAAAGAGTTGGAGTGATTTTTATGTGAATTGTGCCCTCTGTTGATGCAGCTGAAGCACTTCACCGAGGTGCTGATGTTGTTAGCTGAAGTGTGGCTGCTTTTTAAAGACATGTTATTTAGGAAAGGGGTTTTTTTATTTGTTTGGTTTGGGTTTTAATGATACATTTCGAGTGAGTCCATAACAGACATCTCCTGACAAGGATTGGGCAGGAATGCACTAACCTGAAAAAAGTTTTCCTCATCACTACTTATGAATTTCCCCCCTGGGATGAGTGTAAGACGAGCAGGGCTGCGTGCCCGCCTCCCTCTGGCATCCACACACCTGAGATACAAAGAGCAGTGGCCTGAGAAAGCAGGAGTAGACAAGGCCAACCACTGCCATGTGTGCGAGTTGCTCCCTTTGCAGGGTTTCAGTGTCTGGATACTTCAGGCTTAAATCCTCGGTTTCACAAAGCTAACGAGCGAGAGGAGCAGACCAGCCCTTGGTCACTGCAATTCCAAGGCTCTCCTGGCCCAAATACCCTAAAAAGAAATGTTTAGGTTTTCTCACTACATTTGATTTAGGAGTCTCTGTCATGATGAGTGAGGCAGATAAGACAAAGAAGGAATCAGGAAAGATGTTCCTAGTACCTTTAACACCACCTGACCAGAAGCGACTCTTTTACCAAAACCTTCTTATTTGCACTGAATTAAAAAATGGAGCGGGAATGAGAGGAAGTTTTTTATAATAAATTAAAAATTCACAAAGTATCTGTATTTCCTGATTGTTCCTTCAGACATTTGTCTTTTCCAAATTATGCTTCTAACAACTATTTTCCCTCAAAAGAAATCAGAGGCAATAAAACCGTACTTGTCTTACCAAATGAAATATTCCATATGGCAATACAGAATACCTGCAACTTTTTCCTTAAGTAGTGTTCTTTAAGCAAGGATCTCTTAGCAAGCATGTTATCTCCCTAGCATTTTTCACTCTGCTAACCAGGAGTGCAAGATTGGCTTGCCTGATGTCAGACATACCCCTCCAAGCACTCTTTTTGTCTCTCTGCCCTCTAGCCTTTTCTATCCAGATCCCAGTGTTGTGTTCATTAGGGAGATTTCTAGCAGCATTCACCTCAAGCCTTTCTAAAGTCTCACTGCTTAGAGCCAACCTCCTCTTTCCTAAATTTTTTGGACCCCTTTATTCTACTTACCTTCACACCACCATTTTCTTTCCCGCTTTTTCCTAAGTTTGTCACACTTGTTGTAGTTGTAAGCCACCCTTCCCAGCAATCAGCCATAGATGGGCTATTTAATATCCTCTGACAAGTAGAAGTTTTTATTACAAGCACTGATTTGAAATCTTGGTGTATTTCTTGGATTTGAGTTTCAGGCAGATTGGCTGCAGGGTATGTGCACAGACACACACTTGCATGGATAAAATCTGAGGAGTTCTGTAAAGACTTGCTATTTCCATCTCAGAAGTGAATAGCATATTTGTTATCAGAGTTTGAGACATACATCTTGAAAAAAAGCTAATGTGGTTCAGACTTACAAACTTTAAAGCCAAGGGCTCTGGCATCTGCCCAATATCAATACTGGCTGATGCTCAACAGAAAGGGAAAAGTCTCATAAGGATCCAAGAAACTTTGGAAATGTTAATTAAATGTTGAAGTTAAGATTTTTAAGTTGATGCACTTATCCTGACCCCTTGTTTGCATTGCTGCCTGTGCCTAGCAAGTGACACAGCAGTCTGTCATGCAGCAATACTGGCTTTCCCAGCCTCACCATTTGTCCATAGGGAGATAACATTCATCACATAATGCGCAAAAGGGGTGTCCCTGGAAGGAGGATAACAGGGGAGGCTAACGCCTTCTGGACGGCCGAGCCCAGAGAGTTGTGGTGAATGGCGTTAAATCCAGTTGGCGGCCGGTCACGAGCAGTGTTCCCCAGGGCTCAGTTCTGGGGCCGGTCTTCTTCAATATCTTTATCAATGATCTGGACGAGGGGATCGAGTGCTCCCTCAGTAAGTTTGCAGACGACACCAAGTTGGGCGGGAGTGTTGATCTGCTCGAGGGTAGGAAGGCTCTGCAGAGGGACCTGGACAGGCTGGATCGATGGGCCGAGGCCAATGTATGAGGTTCAACAAGGCCAAGTGCCGGGTCCTGCACTTGGGTCACAACAACCCCCACAACGCTACAGGCTTGGGGAAGAGTGGCTGGAAAGCTGCCCAGAGGAAAAGGACCTGGGGGTGCTGGCTGACAGCCCCCTGAACATAAGCCGGCAGTGTGCCCAGGTGGCCAAGAAGGCCAACGGCATCCTGGCTTGTATCAGAAATAGTGTGGCCAGCAGGAGTAGGGAGGTGATCGTGCCCCTGTACTGGGCACTGGTGAGGCCGCACCTCGAATCCTGTGTTCCGTTTTGGGCCCCTCACTCCA
This sequence comes from Calonectris borealis, assembly GCF_964195595.1. Lineage (NCBI taxonomy): Eukaryota > Metazoa > Chordata > Aves > Procellariiformes > Procellariidae > Calonectris > Calonectris borealis. The sequence goes on along the minus strand of NC_134351.1, from coordinate 54,982,255 downwards.
AGAAGGACATGGAGGTGCTGGAGCGTGTCCAGAGGAGGGCGACGAAGCTGGCGAAGGGCCTGGAGCACAAGTCTGATGAGGAGTGGCTGAGGGAACTGGGACTGTTTAGCCTGGAGAAGAGGAGGCTGAGGGGAGACTTCATCGCGCTCTACAACTACCTGAAAGGAGGTTGTAGCGAGGTGGGTGTTGGTCTCTTCTCCCAAGTAACTAGCGATAGGATGAGAGGAAATGGCCTCAAGTTGCTCCAAGGGAGGTTTAGACTGGACATTAGGAGAAATTTCTTTACTGAAAGAGTGGTCAGGCCTTGGAACAAGCTGCCCAGGGAAGTGGTGGAGTCACCATCCCTGGAGGTGTTTAAAAGACGTGTAGATGAGGCGCTTAGGGACATGGTGGTGTTGGGTTGACAGTTGGACTTGATGATCTTAGAGGTCTTTTCCAACCTTAACGATACTATGATTCTATGATTCTATGATTCCTTGTCCTGGAGCATCTGGGGCTGCTGCTACATAGCCTGTGGCCAAGTCCTGCTCATCGTGCTCAGACAAGAAACACCAGGCATGACTAACATGAGGGGAGTAGCCAGCCTCAGATCATATTCCTGCAGATTTACCATAGCCCAAAGGGAAAATGAATATTGATTCCCAACCCTTAGGAGACCACAATACATACATATTTATGCTAGATCACTGTGTTACATGCAGGAGAAGTGTACACTGTGATGACAGCTTCATTTGGCACATATAATGAAATCCAAATGAAAAAAGGATCCTAACAGGTCACCATTGCAACAAGACACTGCAGTGCCACCGATAGCCCCGTTGGGAAGAGACCATCTCTCTCTGCTCTGATGGAAACAAAATACCTCCAGTATCACGGGTGCTTTCAGAAGTGGCACGGGAGTGCGGCAACAAGGGGTTTGCTCATAGGAGACAATATTAGATGCACGATTTCTTGGCTTCTTGCTCAGCTTATCAAGGATGTGTATCTTTACATAAAAATGGATATAATCAAATAATATATTCACCATCAATTGTTATTGCAGAGATCGCTTATATTTGTTTAGGATAGATAATTACAATATATCATGCTATGTTGTGCACCATTAAATATATCAACTGCCATTGTAGTCACTTCACAAATATACATACCGCTTTATTTACAAGAGTTTGACATGAGAAGAATATTTAGGGAGAGGGTATGCTAGAGGTAAAACAGACTTCTCAAGCCTTTACCTGAGAGGAGTCTGATCAAACATGTTTTCCCATATTCTGTAACACCTGGCTGATTTATTTTCATCTCTGCAAATTAAGATCATCACTAGGAGTCTAAAGATCTCATAGAATAATTTATCATAACTTATCAATTTACCTCATAGATTAATTTATTAGTCTCATAGATTGGAATATCTCTAATCCAACTCCCTGCTCAAAACAGAGTTGACTCCAAAATTAGATGAGGTTGTTCATGGCCTTACCCAGTCAGGTTTTGTATATCTCCGAGGACTCCACAGCATCCATGAACAGCTTGTTTCAGTGTAACTGCTGTCATGATAAGGAACTCTTTCATAATATCTGATCAGAATTTCCCTTGTTGCAAATTGTGCCCCTTGACCTTTACATCTTGGAAAAGACTCTGGCTCCATCTCCTCTGTAAGCCCCCATTAGTACCTGGAAACAGCAATTATATCCCCCTTTAGGCTTTTTTCCTCCCAGCTGAACTCGGTTGTCTCAGTCTCACCACCCAGGAGAGGCAAATTCGGACGTGTTATCCCACCCTTGGCCCCTTACAGAGGGCTTACTCAGGCGAAGTTCTCGCTGAGATGAGAGGAAACACATTTTCATTCACCTAAACCCGCATTTTCAACCCCAACTTCTAATTACTGCTGACTTTCAGGAAGTTTGATTTTAAAAGTCAACTATTTTCATCTATAACCACAATTCCTATTCTGGGCCCATATTAGGAGCAACAAAACACGCAGAGCACAAAACTCTGCTGCTTCCAGCTCAGGCAAACCCAGGAAATAGCGAGTTTCTCTGGGGACAGGGCCACCCCGTGAGGCTGCCAGGCCAAGGAGATGTGGTTATGGATGGAAAAACAGGATTCTTCCATGCTCTGGGGTTTTTCAGCACAGCCTGTGCTTTTTCTACACCAGTACTGACCCTAGTCCTGCTTTTGTATGCCTCAATGGGGAAACACGCTGAGAAAAAAAACGGGCATTTAATTTGTAAGCCGTTTGGAGAAAAGACTGCCTTTCTTGTACCAAGCAGGCTGTGAGCTCTTAAACAAGGGATTCATAAAGAGGTAGTTGTATTACTAGACACATATGAAAAACCCCTCTTGTCTTGCACTCAGAGCCATCAATGGCTCGGCCCCCCCCACTTCAAAAGAAATTCCACTAATTTTAACATTTGGTTATTAACATGGGCCTCTTCCCGCATTTAACTTAGAAAGGATGAGAGCTGCGGCTTCTTTGCATCAGCTGTATGTGCTGCTGTCTGTGTTGTAAATGCCATGGGGATCAGATTCCTTTGGCTTTTTCAGATGTCTCCACTCCTGGCAGTATTACAGGTGGTCATCATTTTCAAGACGAGATAAAAAAGCTCATTAAGCAACTTTAGGGACTGATCTGATCCAAAGCCTTTGTATTTGCATTCTTGATGCCCATCACTGATCACGCAAATGGGCAAGTGTACTGGTTTTGGCTGGGATAGAGTTAAATTTCTTCATGGTAGCTTGTATGGGGCTATGTTTTGGATTTGTGCTGAAAACAGTGGTGATAACACAGGGATGTTTTCATTACTGCTGAGCAGTGCTTACACAGCCTCAAGGCCTTTTCTGCTTCTCACCCCACCCCACCAGCAAGGAGGCTGGGGGTGCACAAGAAGTTGGGAGGGGACAGAGCTGAGACAGCTGACCCCAACTGACCAATGGGGTATTCCATAACATATGACGTCATGCTCAGCATATAAAGCTGGGGGAAGAAGAAGGAAGGGGGACGTTCGGAGTGATGGCGTTTGTCTTCCCAAGTAACCGTTACGCGTGATGGAGCCCTGCTTTCCTGGGGATGGCTGAACCCCTGCCAGCCGATGGGAAGTAGTGAATGAATTCCTTGTTTTGCTTTGCTTGTGTGCGCGGCTTTTGCTTTCCCTATTAAACTGTCTTTATCTCAACCCACGAGTTTTCTTGCTTTTACCCTTCTGATTCTCTCCCCCATCCCACTGGAGGGGGAGTGAATGAGTGCCTGTGTGGGGCTTAGCTGCCCACTGGGGTTAAACCACGACAGCAAGCATATAGAAAGTCACTGGCCGCAGGGAGCCCTAGCTTCCCTCCTCCGATTTGCGTGGGGCCAGACTGGCTTTGTGGGCCAACGGACTCCTGGAAAGCATGAGGAACAGCCAGGTTCCCCCATTGCACCTATATCGGGGGCTTTCCACCCTCACACCCCTCAATAATTAGTTGTATTTTTCATTCTGAAGGCCTGATGTCTCTTGGAAATGACAGTAATATACAACCCGTGGTCTCTTTGGCACATGATAGAAAAAATTAAGTACCAGCAGTCTACTCAAAATGGGCTTTATTTCACCCCAGTCTCCTTTTTAGCTCCTTCTTTTACTTAAGCTTCATCAAAGGCATGGGTGAATATCAACAGTGCCCACTACACAACAGTGCAGCACAGACAATACGATAGGTAACCTTTCAAAAGAAATATTCACTTTCCAAATCACTATCTACTCATATTTTGCAGTGCAAGTGCTCAGTTAAATAACACAGATATGTCCGTGAGTCAATATTTTTTCTTAAGGCATGCAGAGATCTTGAGAACGGTCAAAACAAGAAGTAGGCCAAATTCAAAATGCTGTACTCAGAAACCCACAGAGTTGGGTCTCTTTGTGATCTCACTTTGCACTTGAGATCAGTCTCTAACCTAAAGCTCTGCAGCAGCTGAAATTTCTGCTTCTCCTCTGCCTGGCCCTTACTACAGCTATTTCCCCAGATCACATTTGGTCATACACTAGCACAGGTTGCCCGAAGACGCTGTGAAATGTCCGTCCGTGGAAAGGTCTGGAGCAACCCACTATCCACGGAGGTGCCTTGCGCAGGAGTTGGATCGCAAACCCCCAGCGGTCTCCAGGTTGAAGTCTGCTGTGGCTCCAACTCCTCCTTCTGGTTCTCCACATTGCCCCGGGGCACTTTGCCCCTGGGAATCTACTTTTGAGGGCTTAGGAGTCCACGAGTACTGGTCAGTTTTTAAGAACCACCTTTTAAAAGTACAGGAGCAGGCAACCCCATTGTGTCGAAAGTCAAGCAAGCAGGGCAGAAGACCAGCTTGGCTGAACAGGGAACTCCTCGTGGAACTCAAGACGAAAAAGAAATTGTATGATCTCTGGAAGCGAGGTCAGGCTTCGCAGGAAAATTACAGAGCTGTGGTTCGTATATGCAGGGAGAAGACACGAAAGGCCAAAGCTCAACTAGAGTTGAAACTGGCCAGTGTTGTGTCAAACAACAAGAAAGGCTTTTTTAAGTACGTTAATAGCAAGAGGAGGTCCAAGGAAAACATTGGATCGATACTTGTTGAAAATGGTCACCTGACTACTAGGGATGAAGGAAAAGTGGAGGCATTCAATGCTTTTTTTGCCTCGGTCTTTAATAATACTGATAGACCTTGGGCTGCCCGGTCCTCTAAGTTGGAGGACCACGACTGTGGGAACAGTGACTTTCTATTTGTGGACACTGAAATTGTAAGGGACCAGTTGTGTCAGCTGAATGTTCACAAGTCCATGGGGCCTGATGGGATACATCCCAGAGTACTGAAAGAGCTAGTGGGTGTTACAGCAGGACCCCTCTCAATTATGTACCAAAGGTCTTGGGAGCCTGGGGAGGTCCCCACTGACTGGAAGCTAGCCAATGCTATTCCAATTTACAAGAAGGGCATGAGGGAAGACCCAGGGAACTACAGACCTGTTAGTCTAACCCCAGTTCCTGGTAAAATTATGGAGAAGATCATACTGGGTGCTACTGAAAGGCATTTAAAGGACATTGCAATCATCAGGCACAGTCAGCATGGGTTCACAAAGGGAAAGTCCTGTCTAACTAATTTGATCTCCTTCTATGATAAGGTCAACCACCGAGTGGATGAAGGGAAGGCGGTGGATGTAGTCTTTCTGGATTTTAGTAAGGCTTCTGATACTGTCCCTCACAGCATCCTTCTGGACAAGTTGTCCAACTGTGGGATGAGCAGGTACACGGTGCGCTGGGTGAAGAACTGGCTGAAGGGCAGAGCTCAAAGGGTTGTAGTGAATGGGGCTACATCTGGCTGGCGACCGGTCACCAGCGGTGTTCCGCAGGGCTCAATTCTAGGGCCAGTCCCGTTCAATATATTTATCAATGATCTGGATGCAGGAGCTGAATGCACCATTAGCAAGTTTGCTGATGATACCAAACTGGGAGGTGCTGTTGACTCTCTTGAGGGACAAGAGGCCTTGCAGAGGGATCTAGATAGATTGGAGCATTGGGCAATGATTAATGGCATGAAATTTAACAAGTCCAGTTGATGGATTCTGCACCTAGGATGGAGTAACGCTGGACACAAGTATAGATTGGGAGAGGAGTGGCTGGAGAGCAGCCCTGCAGAAAGGGATCTGGGGGTGTTGGTCGACAGCAGGCTCAACAGGAGTCAGCAGTGTGCCCTGGCAGCCAAGAGGGCAAACCGCATCCTGGGGTGCACCAAACACAGCATAACCAGCCGGTCAAAAGAGGTGATGATCCCGCTGTATTCAGCGTTCGTGCGGCCTCGCCTTGAGTACTGTGTGCAGTTCTGGGCCCCACAACTTAAGAAGGATGTTAAGGGACTCGAATGTGTCCAGAGGAGGGAAACTGTTGCGGTTTAACCCGGCAGGCGGCTAAACACCACACAGCCGCTCGCTCACTCCCCCCACCCCCCAGTGGGATGGGGGGAGAATCGTGTGAAAAGAAAAGCAAAATTCGTGGATTGAGAAAAAGACAGTTTAATAGAACAGAAAAAGAAATAATAATAATAATAATAATAATAATAATAATAATAGAATATACAAAGTGAATGATGCACAATGCAATTGCTGACCACCCGCTGACCGATAACGAAGTAGCGATCGCTACTTCCGGGATCACACCTCTTATTTATATACTGAGCATGACGTCATATGGTATGGAATACCCCGTTGGCCAGCTGGGCCAGCTGTCCTGGCTATGCTCCCTCCCAGACTCTGAAGAGTCCTTGACTAGCAGGGTACTTAGCAACAACTAAAACATCAGTGCGTTATCAACATTCTTCTCATACTTCTATACAATATCATATAACAATTAACATCATAGAATTCGGTTCATTGGCTATTTTCACCCAAAATCAAATCCCCTTGAGGTACACACCGGACTTGCCCATCCTTTCGCATCACCCACCAAGTGCACCCAGGTCCTTCAGCAAAAGCAATCCCACGGATGGGTTTTCCCTTGCCAGAGGCAGGAGTAACCCAGACTGTCTTCCCCAGCATATTTCTTATGTGCACGACAGGGACTTTATCTCCATCTACAGTACGTAAAAGTCTTGATTGGGCAGGGCCAGCTCGATTGACAGATCCCCTGGTGTTGACTAACCAGGTGGCTTTTGCTAAACGTGTGTCCCAATGCTTGAATGTCCCACCACCCATTGCTTTCAGCGTAGTCTTTAGCAGTCCGTTGTATCGTTCGATTTTCCCGGAGGCTGGTGCGTGGTAGGGGATGTGATAGACCCACTCAAAGCCATGCTCTTTGGCCCAGGTGTCTATGAGGGTGTTTCGGAAGTGAGTCCCGTTGTCTGACTCAATTCTTTCTGGGGTGCCATGTCGCCACAGGACTTGCTTTTCAAGGCCCAGGATGGTGTTCCTGGCGGTGGCATGGGGCACAGGGTATGTTTCTAGCCATCCGGTGGTTGCTTCCACCATGGTGAGCACATAGCGCTTGCCTTGGCGGGTTTGTGGGAGTGTGATATAATCAATCTGCCAGGCCTCCCCATATTTATATTTCAACCATCGTCCTCCATACCAGAGAGGCTTTACTCGCTTGGCTTGCTTGATTGCAGCCCATGTTTCACATTCATGGATAACCTGTGCAATAGCGTCCATGGTTAAGTCCACCCCTCGATCATGAGCCCATCTATATGTTGCATCTCTTCCTTGATGGCCTGAGGCGTCATGGGCCCACGGAGCTATAAATAATTCACCCTTATGTTGCCAGTCCAAATCCACCTGGGCCACTTCAATCTTAGCAGCCTGGTCCACCTGCTGGTTGTTTTGGTGTTCTTCAGTGGCCCGACTCTTGGGTACGTGAGCATCTACGTGACGTACTTAGGTTCTGGAGTCGGGGATACAGAGGATCCGAGGCCCGCTACACTCCAACTGAGAAGGAGATATTGGCAGCATATGAAGGGGTTCGAGCTGCTTCGGAAGTGGTTGGTACTGAAGCCCAGCTCCTCCTGGCACCCCGACTGCCGGTGCTGGGCTGGGTGTTCAAAGGGAGGGTCCCCTCTACACACCATGCAACCGATGCTACGTGGAGTAAGTGGGTCGCACTGATCCCACAACGGGCCCGAATAGGAAACCCCAGTCGCCCAGGAATCTTGGAAGTGATCACGAACTGGCCAGAAGGCAAAGATTTCAGAATATCCCCAGAGGAGGAGGTGACGTGTGCTGAAGAGGCCCCACTGTATAACGAACTACCAGAAAATGAGAAGCAATATGCCCTGTTCACTGATGGGTCCTGTCGCCTTGTGGGAAAGCATCGGAGATGGAAAGCTGCTGTATGGAGTCCTATACGACAAGTCGCAGAAACTGCTGGCCAGTGCTTTATCTCTATACTGACTCATGGATGGTGGCAAATGCCCTGTGGGGGTGGTTGCAGCAGTGGAAGCAGAACAACTGGCAGCGCAGAGGTAAACCCATCTGGGCCGCCGTGTTGTGGCAAGATATTGCTGCCCGAGTAGAGAACCTGGCTGTAAAAGTACATCACGTAGATGCTCACGTACCCAAGAGTCGGGCCACTGAAGAGCACCAAAACAACCAGCAGGTGGACCAGGCTGCTAAGATTGAAGTGGCTCAGGTGGATCTGGACTGGCAACATAAGGATGAATTATTTTTAGCTCCGTGGGCCCATGACACCTCAGGCCATCAAGGAAGAGATGCAACATACAGATGGGCTCATGATTGAGGGGTGGACTTGACCAAGGACGCTATTGCACAGGTTATCCATGAATGTGAAACGTGCGCTGCAATCAAGCAAGCCAAGCGAGTAAGGCCTCTCTGGTTTGGAGGACGATGGTTGAAATATAAATATGGGGAGGCCTGGCAGATTGATTATATCACACTCCCACAAACCCGCCACGGCAAGCGCTATGTGCTCACCATGGTGGAAGCAACCACCGGATGGCTAGAAACATATCCCGTGCCCCATGCCACCGCCAGGAACACCATCCTGGGCCTTGAAAAGCAAGTCCTATGGCGACATGGCACCCCAGAAAGAATTGAGTCAGACAACGGGACTCATTTCCGAAACGCCCTCATAGACACCTGGGCCAAAGAGCATGGCACTGAGTGGGTATATCACATCCACTATCATTCAAAAGCCACCTGGTTAGTCAACACTAGGGGATCTGCCGATCGAGCTGGCCCTGCCCAATCAAAACTCTTACGTACTGTAGACGGGGATAAAGTCCCTGTGGTGCACATAAGAAATATGCTGGGGAAGACAGTCTGGGTTACTCCTGCCTCTGGCAAGGGAAAACCCATCCGTGGGATTGCTTTTGCTCAAGGACCTGGGTGCACTTGGTGGGTAATGCCAAAGGATGGGCAAGTCCGGTGTGTACCTCAAGGGGATTTGATTTTGGGTGAAAATAGCCAATGAACTGGATTGTATGATGTTAATTCATATATAATACTGTATGTCATCTCTTCTATGGTTGCCATATGTCATATCAACGGTATTGCAGTAAGAATCACGCAGATTAATGAAGAATGAACTCTGATGAAAACCAAGCAAAGTGCAACGATGATAGAACCGGACGAGCACAGCGATAATGGAATCGGAACTGGCCTCAGGATGCAACAGTCCAACACCACACACCATCTCTCCGGCCCTGAAAGACTGTTATGATAGATGGAGACCCAAGTCATGGACTAAATGAACTCAGTGGACATTTTAGAAGGATGGCCCATAGACTAAGGGAATGATATCTGTGTGTACATATCAAAAGCCAAGAAAGGTGGTGGTGATTAATTGGAATGTATTGGGAAATGTGAGATCTGGGCATGACGTAGATGGTATAGAATAAGGGGTGGATACTGTCCTGGTTTTGGCTGGGATAGAGTTAATTTTCTTCCTAGTAGCTGGTATAGTGCTGTGTTTTGGATTTAGTATGAGAAGAATGTTGATAACACACTGATGTTTTAGTTGTTGCTAAGTATCCTTCTAGTCAAGGACTTTTCAGCTTCCCGCCTCTGCCAGGTGTACAAGAAGCTGGGAAGGAGCATAGCCAGAACAGCTAACCCAACTGGCCAACGGGGTATTCCATACCAGATGATGTCATGCTCAGTATATAAACTAAGGGGGGTGGTCCGGGAAGCAGCGATCACGGCTAGGGGACTGGCTGGGCATCGGTCGGCGGGTGGTGAGCAATTGCATTGTGCATCATTCATTTTGTATATTCTATCATCATCATCATCATCATCATTAATATTATTATTATTATTATTTTCCCTTCCTTTTCTGTTCTATTAAACTGTCTTTATCTCAATTGACGAATTTTACTGTTTTTTTCCCATTCTCTCCCCCATCCCATTTTGTGGGGGGTGGGGAGTGAGCGAGCGGCTGTGTCATGTTTGGCTGCCTGCTTGGTTAAACCACAACAGCCTCATAAAATGGCGTTAGTTATGCTAACCATATTACCAGGGGTCGGGAGCACGGGGTACCGGTCACATAGGTAAAAGCATAGGTTCAAGCAACTGAAACTTAAGTAACCACTACTCTGCTTTATCTTGCTTTGAAGTGACTGTTCCATTAAATAAGACTGTTTCTCCAAAGGAATAGTTATTGTGCTGTTACAGTAAGTACTAAAGACAGCATCAACTAATTTTTTGTAGGATGGTTATTTGGCCATTAATGATTTAATCACAAAACACTCACTACATATCCTATCCTCAGCTTAGTTACCATGACAGTTTTCAGCAACTATATACCTATGATGAATATGAAATTGTAATTCAGAGCAAGGTATAAGCCTGTATCAAATTGTTTCTTCCCCCCATATAAAGCATTATCTGATCTTTGCTTCCACCCTATATTGCTTATTTATTCATTCCACTGTTTGTATTTTGCCAGTTTGTTCTGGAATGCAAATTATCAAGGGAAGGGACTGCTTTATTTCAGTGTTTTAAATAGCTTCTGGGACAATGGACTGTTATACTCAGTCAGGGATTCTGACATTGCTGTTGTAATAATGTTGACTTGTTTTCTGTCAGATGATTCATAAGAAAAAGTTCTCAGTGGAGAATTCTTTTTGCATTATCTCCCCCTTCCTTACAGGATCCCCTTTTCCATCCCTCTTCTCTTGCAGCTCTATGCTTTATCTCTCCCCAACCCCTAACCCTGGGTATCATCTGAGCTTTAGCCCAAGAGCTAAATGAATACTTAATACATTTGCCAAAAAGCAGGTTGACAGTATTACAACAGCAACATCCGAGCCCCCAATGGAGCATAACAATCCTTTGCCGTAGAAGTTATTTAAAACATCAAAATAAAGTAGTCCTTTCTCCTGAATATTTACAGTCCAGGATAACCACTCAAAATGAATGAATAAACAAACAAAATGGGGTGCAAACAAAGATTATATAACAGAAAAAAAATCAAAATACTCTGCTCAGTAAGTCTCCAAGTCATTCATCTTGCTGAAGTGAAAAATAAGGCCATTAAAAAACTTTTGAGGGGTTTTTCTCTTTTTTAAGTCAGTGCTTTTCTTTCCACTGTTCTATCATACACACCAGCAGATGGTATCTGAATGATGGAGATTTTCACTGTTCTTTGTCCATTCCATTGAGATCAAAATTAATGCTACTCCATCTGCAATAAGTTCTGTCGTTTAACACATCTTCCCTTTAATGTGACTGCACTTGGATATGAAAAAAATGTTTTGACTGTATTTTATAGGAACTAGACTTTCTGAAAAAGAAACTGTGCATACAACAGAAATGTTTATTCCTTCTCCAACCTCTTCCTTATTCCAGTATAGAGTGGAAAATGGATTATAGTTCAAGGCTTCAAGAAGAGGTATATTGAAAATAACAGCCACAGATGAAGTTTCTTTGTCCACTTCAACTCCTCACTTCAGGCTCATGTCTGTTCTGTCAATAAATTGGCTCAAAATAGACTGACATTTTCATCTAAATGGCAGAAGTCCCTGTATTCTGATTTAATGCACACAGAACTTGCCACATGCCACATTCTGCAGTTCAGGATTAATATCCAAAACAACCATTTAAAAATAAAGAAAACAAAACTATTTCCAGATAAGAGTGTAAACCAACACAGTTTTGTATCTGCAGCCAGCCTGTAACCAACACTATCAACTATTGGACACACAGGGGAAGCAGTAAAGAGACAGGAGCTCAGATCATTCCCCATGTCTGAGAACTATTTCTGGAGAAAGAGAGAAGGTCAAGAAAGTTCTGTTCTTCAAGGCTTTGTATCAACGCTATGGTATTACAGCAGTATAGGGACAACTTTTATCCAAGATAAGAAGTGACAGGTACCCCACTCCCGGCTTCTGGTGGATGTCTCCTCCCCCTGCAGGGAGCCACATGTTCCATTTGACCTGTAAGTCACTCACCTTTTCCAGTCACATGGTCTGTTATGACAGGCTGACAGGACCAGCCACCCCTTCTAGTTTACCCAGAAGTACATCAGACCAGGAAGTCCTTTCCCCCTACATGCACATATGGCCACCATTTTGTTTCAGCCAACATTTTATGGCAGAGAGCTGACATTTTGTTAAATGTCATAACCCATGTGTTTTCATACTGCTCTGTGATTAGCTGACAGCCATTTCTTGACATTGTCATGCCCATGTGCTCCCCGGTCATCCTGTGATTGGCAGGCAGAACTAGCCACCCCTACCAGTATCACAGAATCATAGAATCATTTAGGTTGGAAAAGACCCTTAAGATCATCGAGTCCAACTGTAAACCTAACACTGTCAAGTCCACCACTAAACCATGTCCCTAAGCGCCTCATCTACACGTCTTTTAAATACCTCCAGGGATGGTGACTCAACCACTTCCCTGGGCAGCCTGTTCCAAGGCTTGACAACCCTTTCAGTGAAGAAATTTTTCCTAATATCCAATCTAAACCTCCCCTGGCACAACTTGAGGCCATTTCCTCTCGTCCTATCACTTGTTACTTGGGAAAAGAGACCGACACCCACCTTGCTACAACCTCCTTGCAGGTAGTTGGCCACAGGATACCCAGAAACACATCAGAAAAGGAAGCCCACACTCACTACATACAGGGAGATGGTGCAGGGTTCTTTCTGGATCTCAATAAGAAAAGCCCAACAACAAATGGCTTAATAAGATAACTGCTTTAATAAGACAGAATAAGAAGAGGAATACAGATAGCGAGTAAATCTTACATCCTTCAGATGCTGGGAACCATGTGATCATGCAGCATCGGATGGACCTCAAATGGATTTTCCCCTGGCACGCTGCACAGATCCCATCCATGGAGAGAAGCTCCTCCTTTTTGGTCATTCAAGCTATTATGTAATTTTCTTACAAGAAAACAACTCTATTCATAAAGGATGTTTGCATGAGAACTTCTTGCTGCACTTTTAGGTATAAGCAAGACCACGCAGGTGACGTAATCGCCGGTACCATGTTGGAGTTGCTTGCAGGCTCCTCTGGTACAGTGAGCTGGCTGAGTTTATCCTGTGGCCAAGGGATTTGTGCAGCACAGCACAGGCCTGAAGGTCACGCTGTAATGTGCAGCATAGCGCAGCACAGGCCTGGGCCTACTCAGGTTAACTGTTATGTGGATCACTAACTCCTCGATTTACAATGGTCTCCCGGTCCGGATCACTACATCATGCTCGCAGGCATTGATCCTGCTGGAGGGACTTCAATCACCCTGACATCTGCTGGAAAAGTGGCACAGCAAGCTGCAAGCAGTCCAGGAGACTCTTGGAGTGCATCAAGGATAATTTCTTAACCCAGGTGATAGACAGCCCGACCAGGGGAGAAGTGTTACTAGACCTGTTGCTTACCAACACAGATGAACTAATTAGAAATGTCAAGATTGGTGGCAGCCTGGGCTGCAGTGATCATGCCCTGGTGGAATTCATGATCTTGAGGGATATGGGCCAGGTGAAAAGTAAAGTCAGGACCCTGAATTTTAGGAGAGCGAACTTTCAGGTGCTTAAGGAATTAGTGGATGGGACCCCCTGGGAAACTGCCCTCGGGGATAAAGGAGCAGAAGGGAGCTGGCAGCTCTTTAAGGACGTTTTTCTTAGAGCACAAGAGCTCTCGATTCCCACGCGTAAGAAATCAGGCAAGGAAGGCAGGAGACCAGCATGGCTGAGTAAGGACCTCCTGGTTGAGCTGAAGCGCAAGAAGGAAATGCATAGGCAGCGGAAGCAGGGACACGCATCCTGGGAAGAATATAGGGATGCTGCCTGGGTGTGTAGGGATGGGATCAGGAAAGCTAAGGCACAGCTGGAGCTGAATTTGGCAAGTGATGTGAAGAATCATAATAAGGGCTTCTACAGGTATGTTGGTCAGAAAAGGAAGACTAAAGAAAATGTACCCCTCCTGATAAATAACACAGGAGAACTAGTGACAACCGACACGGAGAAGGCTGAGGTACTCAACAACTTTTTTGCCTCAGTTTTCAATAGTAATCTCCATCATGCGTAACAGTGACTTGGGAAGACAAACGCCATCACTCCCAACGTCCCCCCCTTCCTTCTTCTTCCCCCAGCTTTATATACTGAGTATGATGTCATATGGTATGGAATACCCCATTGGTCAGTTGGGTCAGATGTCCTGGCTATGCTCCCTCCCAGCTTCTTGTGTACCTGGCAGATCCAATGTCGGGGGAGGTTTCGATACGATCCCAGGAGCGAGATTAAGACACAAACAAGGTCAAATGCTGCCAATTTCAAATGTCCTAAACAACTTTTATTATCAAAAGTTAAACTTAGTGGTGATAGGATAGATTAGAACAAAGATAGAAATTAAGCAAGCATTCGGGATAGAGTTGCAAGAATAGTCACCACCATGGATCCGTGGCGTTCCGAGGGTCCAAGCGGGCGGCAGCAGGCAGTCGCGCCGGGGTCCAAACCTTCGGGGTTTTGGTTTCGGTGGTGGGTGGTCGCAGCAGGGTCGGTGGTGGGCGATGTGCTGGGGCTTGTCTGGGCAGCCCCTTTTATCCTCACTCAAGGGCTGCAGTTTCCATGGCAACGGCACGTACTTGCACAGTGCTACTTTCCTGCGCATATGCTTCACACGGCTCCAGCCTCGCTCTTCACACAGCTAGCACACAACTAGCACGTGGCTGCACATGCTCCTCACGACTGCGGCTAGCACGGGGTCTCTCGTGACCTTCAGATGACCCCAACCGAATCCTGCACACAGCGCAGCCTCTGCAAACCAGAGGTCTCCATGGCCCCGCAGTCGCTCCCATACTATTCTTCACTTAGACAAGCAATCTTTGAGACAAATGCTTTACAGTTCAGTCCCTTACATGGCCGCATCCAAAGAGTTACAGTCAATGGCTTAAAGTCTAAGTGGAAACCAGTAACGAGTGGTGCGCCTCAAGGGTCCGTACTGGGACCAATACTGTTTAATATCTTCATCAATGTCATAGACAGAGGGATTGAATGCACCCTCAGCAAGGTTGCAGGTGACACCAAGTTGAGTGGTGCAGTTGATTTTCTTGAGGGAAGGGATGCCATCCAGAAGGATCTTGACAGGCTTGAGGAGTAGGCCCATGCAAACCTCATGAAGTTCAACAAGGCCAACAGCAAGGTCCTGCACCTGCAACCCCCAATATCAATACAGACTGAGGGATGAAGGGATGGAGAGCAGCCCTGTGGGGAAGGACTTGGGGGTACTGGTGGATGAAAAGCTGGACATGAGCCGGCAATGTGCGCTCGCAGCCCAGAAGGCCAACTGCATCCTGGGCTGCATCAAAAGCAGCGTGGTCAGCAGGTCGAGGGAGGTGATTCTGTCCCTCTACTCTGCTCTCATGAGACCCCACCTGGAGTGCTGCGTCCAGCTCTGTGACCCTCAGTACAAGAAAGAAATGGACCTGTTAGAGTGGGTCAGAGGACGGCCACGAAAATGGTCAGAGGGCTGGAACACCTCTGCTATGAAGAAAGGCTGAGAGAGTTGGGGTTGTTCAGCCTGGAGAAGAGAAGGCTCCGGGGAGACCTTATTGCGGCCTTTCAATATATAAAGGGAGCTTACAAGAAAGATGGGGAAAGACTTTTTACCAGGGCCTGTAGTGACAGGACAAGGGGTAACATTTTTAAACTGAAAGAGGGTAGGTTTAGATTGGACATAAGGAAGAAATTTTTTACGATGAGGGTGGTGAGAGACTGGAGCAGGTTGCCCAGAGAAGTTGTGGATGCCCCATCATTGGAAGTGTTCAAGATCAGGTTGGATGGGGCTTTTGTGGCGGTGTGCTCACCCCCCCCCCCCCCCCCACACTTAAGCCATAACCACCAGTGGGGGTCGTGATGGCTCCATCCAGTTTATGCCGGACTTTGGGGGACGGATGGCAACACGGTAGCCAAGGGCTGTCTGGAACAGTGACCCAGACGTCTTGCTGGTATGCAAATGTGACTATAAGTCAATCATCTTACTCTATAAATAGTGGACAGCCCACAGCCCGTTGAGCTGTCCTCCACAGCAGCGGGCTGCACGCCAGGATCTCCCCTTGAGTAGGGATGCCTCTCAGGGTTACTCCTCGAGGTTGAGAGATTCCTTGCCGCAACAGATTCTTGGTAAGTGACTAATAGCATGCTAAATTTTGAAATCTTAGCTAAGTGATATAAAGGATTGATTGCGCACATATAATCCTTTAGACATAAACTGTTGACCAAGTCTGGGACTAGGATTGGATCCAGCCGCAGCTAGACTCCTCTCTGAGAAGGAGTTTAGAAAGCAAGGGGGTCCTTTCTGAACCTCATGACTCAATGGGAGGGTCTCCCTGACAGTTTTGTCTGACCCTGTCCTCCATGCAGTAAATAATCAAGTGTACCTTGCCATCAAATCTTGTTCAACCACTGTCGCATTTACCACTGAACTTTGTTAACTCGCTGTTTTATATCAATAAAGTATATTGTTGCTTCTCTCTTACGAGTGAAGTGCACTCTCACTCCATCCGCGACAGCTTTGAGCAACCTGATCTAGTGAAAGATGTCCCTGCCCATGACGGGGGGTTGGACTCGATAATCTTTAAAGGTCCCTTCCAACCAAAACCATTCTATGATTCTATATTTAGGAATATCAGCAGAATGTTCCAAAAGTAAGAATGTACACCTCAGCCCTTGGGCCACGATCTCAGCAGGGACCAGTGTTTGTTGCTCCCCATCCTCATGAAAGTTGTGGTTTAACCTGGCAGGCAGCCAAATACCACACATCCGCTCGCTGACTCCCCACCCCTAAGAGGGATGGGGGAGACAACCAAAAAAAAAAGTAAAATTCGTGTATTGAGATAAAGACAGTTTAATAGAACAGAAAAGGAAGGGAATAATAATAATAATAATAATGATGATGATGATGATGATGATGATGATGATGATAGAATATACAAAATGAGTGATGCACAATGCAGTTGCTCACCACCCGCTGACTGATGCCCAGCCAGTCCCCGAGCCACGATCACTGCTTCCCAGACCACCCCCCCTAGTTTATATACTGAGCATGACGTCATATGGTATGGAATACCCCATTGGCCAGCTGGGTCAGCTGTCCTGGCTATGCTCCCTCCCAGCTTCTTGTGCACCTGGCAGAGCATGGGAAGCTGAAAAGTCCTTGACTCTCTGTAAGCACTACTTAGCAACAACTAAAACATCAGTGTGTTATCAACATTCTTCTCATACTAAATCCAAAACACAGCACTAGGAAGAAATTTAACCCTATCCCAGCCGAAACCAGGACAGATTGTTATGTTGATACAGCAAACCATGTATTAAGATTTGACCCGATCTGCAGAGGGTCCAGGTGATTAGAAATCATAAGTTAAGTTAGGATCCAGGTGATTAGAAATTATAAATTAAGTTGTATTATAAATTCTGTATTATGCTACTTATAAATTGTGCTACATTGATTCTGCTTGTAGAAATCCTGTGCTATTCTATTCATAAATTCTATGCTATACAAATCATAATATCCTGTTAAGAAAATAAAGCTTTAATTGTAACTACAATTTAGTGTCATCATCATTCTGCCAAGGATCCCTAAAAGAACCTGTCTGTCCCCTTAGCGTCAGGTGACACCTACTAATTTTCTGACACTAAAGGGACTAAAAATTCTGCTCATTAGTCCATATTAACTGTAAAAGTATAATGGTAGTGGGTACCTGTAAAATATCAAAAAATAGGCAGTAAACATATAGGCCGTAGATACTTAGAAGCAGTAGGTGACAATAATTTGATTATGAGACCGACTGAATAAGAGGATTTTCAATACTAGAATTTGGGAAGCTTTTCTCCATATAACTTCTTTTAAAGAGACAAGGCATAGTAACTAGATATTGCCTTACCCATTGTGGTGGTGCATTCACACACCCCCTTTTCTTCCCTGGGCTGCTTGTTGATCTCAGAAATTCCCATGAAACCTCGGCCTTGGTGTATTGAGTCTGGCAGTTGAGCGCTCCTTGACTGTATCAGAAACTCTGCATAGCTGAGGCTGGGAACATGCTCCTACTGCCTGGCCCAGGTGTCCAGTAGAACAACACCGAAACCTCGAGAATTTTTTAGTAATTACCACCTGGGACCATGGCCAGGATGGAAATTTACTGATGACTAAAGCCAACCATCTTGTGAACCTATAAACAGTGGTCCTAAGTGAGGCCCTTTGAGCTCTCCTGGACCGCAGCGGGCTGCACCCAGCATCTCCCTCTGAGTGGGACACCTCTCAGAGCTTGCGATCTTTCGGGCCTGCGATATTCAGAGGACCGTTGGGTCCTGGGCTGAGTCCCCTTCGAAGCTCAACCCTTTTGCCCGTTGAGAGGGAATGCCTAGACATTCGACACATTTCTTCACTGAAGAAAGGGCCATGTGTCTCCTTTGGCAGCTGGGGAGGGAAACCCTGCCCGCCGCCCTTCCTCCGCTGGACTGAAATGGCTTAGTCCTGGCTGTCTTGGGGTGAGGATGCCCCTGTTGGGGCTAGGGGGAGCTGTGGTGCAACTGGGGTGCCAGGCGAGGCATTGACAGGGAAGCGTGACCCGAAGACGGTCATGGGCATCCGCTTGTTCACCTCTGCTCCCCTGTTTCCTAAGCTCTCTGCTGCTGGACAGCCTTCTCCCGTGGGGAGTCATGGTCTCTTGGGCTGCCTTCTGTGGTGGGGTGGTGGGGGGGCTGGGGGCGCTGTGCAGGGTCCTGGCAGCTATGGGGCAGGAGGCTGTGGTGGGGTAGCTGCTGTTTCCAAGCATCTCTCGAAGTTCAGGAGTGATGGGTCGCTGCTCGCTAGGGCTGTGCAGGAGCACAGTGATGTCGGGGGAACCACTGCTGGGCAGAGGCAGGTATCGCTGTGGGTCTGTGGCGCTTGGGCAGCCTCTGGAGAGTATGAAGTGTCATAAAACCAGGTTTTCTTCTGAGACACTTATCATGGCTATAAGCTACTTGCATGTCTCTCTCACTCTAGGTTAATAGCTTTGTGTTGGTCCTCTACTTGCTGTGGTTAGTTCTGTTTTATAGGTAATAACTACCTTTTCTCTTACCTGATCTAACTGATGCATATCTCGATTGAGGAAAAGTCCCTCTGATTTAGGAACAACCAAAATATAAAGGAGAAAGAATGTGGACAAAACTCTTATAGACTGTAGAAAGTGTTTTATTAAAACTTTAATTTGGCTTTATTTCAGAGACATACAGATTGTTTTTTTTTCCCAGAATGCCTCTTTTATCACTGTATTCAAAGCATAGACCACATTTACTTCAATTGCATTAAATGTAAATTAAAGCATAGGTCTGAAGTTGGGCACCAAGAAAATTAAGAACTCTGTGACAATCTAGGAATAGCTGAACTTAAGCACTTGGCAAAATACCCTGTTGAATTTCTGTGGCAGTTCAAAATACAGTTCTTCAGAGTAGCATTTGTTTCAGTCATAAGACTGACTTGAAGTCTGTTTACATTTGCTGTGCAAAAATGTTGCTAATCCTGTGTGTTAGCAGAGGGTTTGGGGGTGGGGTGAGGTGGGGTGTGGAAGCTTAGAACAACATAATTAAAGTCAACATTACAATGCACGTGCATTGGGAGGATGAATGAAGGCAGTATTGACTATCTTAATAGATAATGAGTGCTACACAGCTATAACTATCATAGCTTTTCTGAATATGCAATAGCTTAACTTTTTGCCACTTGCCTAAAAGAAACCCCAAACCTTCCTCATGGACCTGTTGTGGGTTGTTGTCTTCAACCACTTGGACTTGAAGAGAAACTGGTAAAAATTCTCTCATCTGCATTACTTATGAGGCCAAACAACTTCTCATCTCAGTTTGTTTATCTAGGTGTTTGCCTTTTAGTGGGGTACCCTTCCCCTTCCTTGCTCAAACAAAATCGATTTCTTTGCTCAGCAGCTTCATCTCCTTTCCCATTTACGCTATCTGCCCCTTAGCTTGTCTCCACATTTTGTATCCTGTGCATTAGGACTAAGATGCTTCCTCTATTGTCAGTCCCAGTGGCACCAAGTCTTAAGAGGAGAATACCAATTGCAAAGGATTGTACTACTCGGCAGTTGAAGCCCTAAGGTGAATTGTAGCTGATTGCAATTTCTCCTCTCCAGTTACATTCCTAACATCTTTATTGAGCATGTGTTTTCAGTCAAGATAAATTACCTGTGACACTAATGCAGAAGCACCTGGAATGGCTTCTTTTTTGGGCTCATCTTACACTGATTACTACTTTACAGTGACTTTTCCTGCTTAAAGGAGTTCACCTGTAATAATTTAATTTCTTTCTCTGTTACTGCTGTTCATTTTTTTTCTTAATCCACTCTGTTACTTCTAATTATCCCCAAGAAAACAGAAGACTTAGTGCTGTATTCACTTACTTAACTCTGGCAAAAGGTCAAAGGCTTCTGTCAGACCAGGGTTTCAAAAGATTTTTTGCGAAGGCTTAATATTGACTCTAGAGCCTGCATATAGCTAAAAGTAGTAAGACTTTGAAAACTTGCAACAATCCTCCCCCCCCCCCGAAAGAACATAAGGGAAGAGAAAGTAAAGCACCAGCTATTTATGGGAACTCTTGCAGAGAACAGTTTTACTAGAGACACAGTTCTTTGAATGGGATTGCACAGGTGTATTCCAAACTAGAGAGATGCGCTTTTTTCCCCAACTCCGTTTAAAAATAGTCAGGATATATATCCTGTATGACTAAAAGAGCATATTCTATTCTTTTAAAGCAGCCTCCAGCAAGCTCTTTAAATACTTTGCTGGAGGGAGCTAGTCATAAGATGACAACTAACATTATTCTGTCTGACAGAGGGTGAGGGAGTCTACCTAGCCAACATAGTTCCTGGGCCAACATAGTAAGTTGTTTGGGAAGAACGAGCCCTGGCTTAGACTGTTCCCTGTGAGGCAAAAAAGGCAGCTTGGACTTTGACAAACTGATATGCTTGTTATGCAGAGCTTTGGTGCACAGTGCACAGTGTGCTTAGTGACTGCTGTGAGATCAATGGGCCAAGAATGGCTGGTATGGGACTAGATGGTTTCAACCACCACCTGAATTCTAGTGGGAGATTGCAGTGGTCTTATTCAGTGATAATATTAAGGTGGTAAAGCAAATCAGACCCAATTCTGGGGTTCAGTCCTTGTTCCTATTGCTGTTTAATGTAAAACAGTTATGGGATTAAAAAAAAAGTAGGAGTGAACTTGAGAATAGATGGTGAAACCTGGAATTCTTTTCATCATCCCAGATAAGCATTTTGATGTAATGAGTTATGACTTGTCCTTGTTGCTCCTCTTGGTTCTGTACATATTGCTTTTTTTTGCTGAAGGTTTTTATCATAGACATCCATGAGAGATGGAAGATATGGGCAATATTCTAATTTTTAATTATTTTGTGGAGACCTGGCCATGTGTAATTAGACCTGCTCACAGCAGGAAATTTGAAGTGCTGCTCTGTTTAATATCTGGATCTGAATGAGTGTTGGCAGGGGCTAAGTGCTTAACTACTTAATGTAGGCATTTCTGGCCATGTGCAGAAGGCTAGCTTTTGTAGACATCTAAGAAATGCTTGAAGCACAAGAAGCTGGGAGGGGACACAGCCGGGACAGCTGACCCCAACTGACCAATGGGGTATTCATACCATATGACGTCATGCTCAGCATATAAAGCTGGGGAAAAAGAAGGAAGGGGGGATGTTTGGAGTGATGGCATTTGTCTTCCCAAGTAACCGTTACGCGTGATGGAGCCCTGCTTTCCTGGAGATGGCTGAACACCTGCCTGCCGATGGGAAGTGGTGAATGAATTCCTTGTTTTGCTTTGCTTGCGTGCGCGGCTTTTGCTTTCCCTATTAAACTGTCTTTATCTCAACCCACGAGTTTTCTCGCTTTTACCCTTCTGATTCTCTCCCCCATCCCACTGGAGGGGGAGCGAGCGAGCGGCTGTGTGGGGCTTAGCTGCCTACGGGGGTTAAACTACGACAGAAGTCTGGCCCAAACTATGGGGCTTTTGAGCTTGCTAATAAAAAATGTTCTCTTTCTAGTATCTTCCCTTCTCCCCAAACAGAAATGTATCTTAAGATATGTGTTCTAAACCTCCTTTTCTCCTTCCCTCCTCCCAAGAATGTGTATGCGTGCTTTATATAATTCAATCTGTTTTAGCAAAATAAGTGAGTAGCAATAGGAACTTAATTCAGGAAATACTGGGGATTTGTCTATAATACTTAATTCAGTCTTGTTCTGGTTCAGGTGTTTTTTTGCAGTGGCTGTTACAAACAAAAATGGAAATTATAGTATATGGAGAAGGAAGCAAGTCTGTATTGTCTGTTACCACTCTATTAAAGGTAAGAAGTGTTTATTTTTGAGTAATTAGAATAATAATTAATGAAAGATAAGAACAGCTAATCTTTTTAACCCTTATACTTTTTGGAAAGCTTCATTGGTTTAAATTTTCCTATTGTTTCTGAGATAAAGGAAGGAGGATAATAGCTGTATCTCTCTTCAGTTGGGGTTCAGTCTTTATTTTAAATCTTGACTTGTAGGCTGTTTTTTGTATAAAACAAACATAGATTTAGACGCCATAGGACTACATGTAAAGTTGTGTTATTTGGTCATCTGTTACAGGAGTCTAGCAAAAGAATGATGCTTTTTTCCCTGTGATTCAAGGATAGCCTTGTACATGTTCAAAGGTTCTACCCATGCTAGTTCTCACATATTATTTTCCCATTTTATATAGCTTTTTCTCCTAATAGTTTTATAAGTCACTTTAATTAATTGATTTGTAAGTTAGTTTTTTCTTAACTGAAAGCCAAGCAGATTTCTGGCTTGTGTTGCCACTGCTAGTGCTACAGTAATAGCAAAAAGTAGTTGTTTAAGCAAAAGTTGTTAGGCAAAAGTAGGGGTTCATTCTCTTTGATAAAGATGAATGATTAGTGGCTAAATAGTGTCTTCATTCCACTTTTAATAAAACATCTGACTTTCTTCAATGGAAATAAATTTTTAAAACTGTGGTAAGCTGATTTTTTTAGAGAGTATATTTCATCTTCTAGTTATGATATGCTTTTCATCCTTGTACAGAGGGATGACTAAGGAAGTTGTCTTGTATAGGAATTGATACATTTGTTAATGTGGTGGATTGACCCTGGCCAGCAACCAAACACCCACCCTACCCTCTCACTCAGTCCCCTCTACCATAGGATGGGGAGAAAATAGAAGGAAGGTGAAAAGACTCATGGATGGAGATAATGACAGATCAATAGGGAAAGCAAAAGCTGCGCGCAAGCAAAGTAAAAAGAGGAATTCATAACTATTTCCCATCAGCAGTCAATTCAGGTCAGCTGTCCTGGCTGTGTCCCCTCCCAACCTCTTGCCCATCCCCAGCCTACTGGCCTTTTTGGGGTGGGGGAGGGAAGCCTTGATACTGTGTAAGCAGTGTTCAGCAATAGCTAAAACATTGGTGTGTTATCATCAACACTGTTTTAGCCACAAATGCAAAGCACAGCACCATAGGGGCTGCTATGGAGAAAGTTAAATCAATCTGTCCTGGTTTCGGCTGGGATAGGGTTAAATTTCTTCCTAGTGCTGTGTTTTGGATTTAGTACGAGGAGAATGTTGATAACACACTGATGTTTTCAGTTGTTGCTAAGTGCCCTCCTAGTCCAAGGACAGCTCCCGTGCCTACTGACTGAGCTAGGTACACAAGATGGGAGGGAACGTAATCAGGACAGCCAGCCCGGCTGGCTAATGGGGTATTCCATACCATGTGACGTCATGCTCAGTATATGAAGGGTAGGCGTGATCCAGGAAGTACCGATCGCTACTTGGTTATCGGTCAGTGCGGGTGGTGAGCAATTGCATTGTGCATCACTCATTTTGTATATTCTATCATTATTTATTATCATTATTCTCCCTTTTCTGTTCTATTAAACTGTCTTTATCTCAACCCACGAGTTTTTCTCACTCTTACCCTTCCGATTCTCTCCCCGTCCCATTGGGGGGCGGGGGGAGTGAGTGAGCGGCTGCGTGGTATTTG
The DNA here is from genome assembly GCF_964195595.1 of Calonectris borealis. NCBI lineage: Eukaryota > Metazoa > Chordata > Aves > Procellariiformes > Procellariidae > Calonectris > Calonectris borealis. Next base: position 54,958,278 of record NC_134351.1, on the reverse strand, counting down.
GCTGCCTGCCAGGTTAAACCACGACACAATCCCAGCCAGACCTAGTACAGTTAACTATAGCATGGCAGCTTCCTCTGCAAATATGGGAACTTTCTGCATGACTGGAGACTGGCTGGAGTCAAGCTGTGTATTTGTGTTTGGTTCCAGTAAACAGATTTCCTATATATTTCAGGAAGATATAAGAGCAATGTTTTATTTTGGTAGCTGAGATTACTGAGTCACTTTCATATATGTCGTGGTTTAACCCCAGCCAGCAACTAAGCCCCACCCAGCCTCTCGCTCACTCCCCCTCCAGTGGGATGGGGGAGAGAATCGGAAGGGTAAAAGCGAGAAAACTCGTGGGTTGAGATAAAGACAGTTTAATAGGGAAAGCAAAAGCTTTCCCTACTGGTGGGGTGGGGTGAGAAGAAGAAAAGGCCTTGATACTGTGTAAGCACTGCTCAGCAGTAGCTAAAACATCCCTGTGTTATCACCACTGTTTCCAGCACAAATCCAAAACTTAGCCCCATACTAGCTGCTATGGAGAAAATTAACTCTATCCCAGCCAAAACCAGCACAATATAGTATTACAAGGATAGTAAAAACCAACAGGGGGGGCTGATTTTTTTTTATCCCTTTCAGTTATTAGGACAGTACAATAATATGAAGTCAGTGTTGTTTTTTCAACCTATCCTAGGGCTGTGCCCCAAAGAACAGAGGAGAGTTTGGTTTGCAGATGATATTTTGCGAAATGGTGAAGTTGCAGATGGGACAAAACTTTCATCTGGAGCAAAGAGGCCATCACAGGGCTGAAGTCCAGTAAACTCTGACTTGACAAAGACGCATATGGCATGAATTAAGAAGTGTGTGTAGGTGTGTGAATTATCTCTTGAAATAACTTTGCTTGCTATTGATGGGACCTTATGTGACTTTTGCTTGAAAGCTGTTAGAATGTGAACCAAAAATTGATTTTTTTTTTTTGGGGGGGGGGTGGGGGTGGTGGGGGGGTGTGTGTATCTATGAAGTCCTTGGATTAAATCTTGTGTTGACCATACTTTAAAGGAAACCATATTTGGTTTGGGGTGTATGTGAATTTTAAAAATGGTGTAGCATTGAAGTTGTTTTCTGCACAGCCTTTGATTAACTACTTCTGTAAAGGCATCCTCATCATTATTAATGTGTTTATAGTAGAAGCTTTTTTTCCCCCTCACTGGCTTACTATAATTTGCCTATTGGATTAAACTAGGTTGCTCCTACAAGAAGTTACTTAATGCACTAGAGGGCTACATTATAGGGTGCAGCAAACCCCACTTATTGCTTCTAACAGGTACAAATATTAAGCTGTGGGGTAGCTTTTTATAAAAGATCGTACTCATGGTGTTGAACTATAGTTGCACTTGGCAGGAAAACTGAAGTCCAAAGAAGTGCTAGAAGTTTGCTGTTAGAAGGGTTTGGAGAGATTCCTGGGCTGGAGCATTTGTTTGTAAATGTAGCTCTGAAGCACTGTCTCAAGTTCTAACAAAGTTCAAGAGTTTTAAAAACAAATTAGTAAAGCTAACAGACAAGACCAGATTATAGTTATTCACATAAGAAAAATCTGAACAATTACTGGTGTGTAATATTTAAATTGGCCTTAATTCTTGAAGAATGGATGCTATTAAGTGTGAGTTCATTTGAACAAGGACTCCAATAAGTTTTGCAGATGAATTTGACCTTTGTAATTCTTCTTTTCTTTTGTAGGAACTTTAATAGAGTCAGTAGACCTGAGGATCAGTTGAGATTAATGGGAAGAAAATGTTAAGATTTTTGCTGGAGAAAATCATGCCTCACACATCTATTATTCTATAAAGGAGTCAGCAATGGTAGGGATAATGCTGATATTGTTGATGAATCTGTATTTCCAGAAAAGCTTATCAAGGACTCCTCAAAAAAGAAATTAGGCAGCCATAAGATAAATTAAAAGGTCCCCTTGCAAAATCATAAAGATAGAACTGCATAGCCAACTTCCCTGTTAAAAGGGTGAAGATTTGAGTCCCACAGTTGTCTATCCTGTAAGTCCGCCATTGCAGATGATCAAAATGGTAAAATTATTTGAACAGTGAAGGCAAATGGATTCCAGATATTAATGAAATGTATTGTGTTTATGTGGCAAGGTTTTGGTAAAGGAGGGGCTGCAGGGGTGGCCTCTGTGAGAAGAGACAAGGAGCTGCCCCCATATTGGACAGAGCCAGGTCCAGCCGGCTCCAAAACGGACCCACTGCTGGCCAAAGCTGAGCCAATCAGCGATGCTGGTGGCGCCTCTGAAAACATATTTAAGAAAGGGTAAAAAAAACACTGCGCAGCAGTTGTGAGAGAGAGGAGCGAGAAAAAAATGTGAGAGAAAGCAACCCTGCAGACACCAAGATCAGTGAAGGAGGAGGTTCTCCAGGCACCAGAGCAGAGATTCCCCTGCAGCCTGTGGAGGGGACCATGGTGATGCAGGTTGTCCCCCTGCAGCCCATGGAGGACCATGTCAGAGCAGATATCCACACTTCAGACCATGGAGGACCCCATGCTGCAGCAGGTGGATGTGTCCTGAAGGAAGCTGGAGCCCGCGCTGGAGCAGGCTCCTGGCAGGAACTGCAGCCCATGGAGAGGAGCCCATGCAGGAGCAGATTTTCTGGCAGGACCTGTGGCCCGTGGGGGACCCACACTGGAGCAGTCTGTTCCTGAAGGACTGTATCCTGTGGAAAAGAACCCTTGTTGGAGCAGTTTGTGAAGGACTGTATCCTGTGGGAGGGATGCCATGCTGGACCAGGGGAAGAGTGTGAGGAAGGAGCAGCAGAGACAAAGTGTTATGAACTGACCGCAGCCCACATCCCCCCTGTGCTGCGGGGAGGGAAGGAGAAGGCAGAAGAGTTGGGAATGAAGGAGTGAAGTTGAGCCTGGGAAGAACGGGGGTGTGTGGGGAAGGTGTTTTAGTGCTCCACATAAGAGCACTATGTGCTGTTGAAAACTGTTAGTAAAGAGATCAGCATTGTTCCTGATGGTGATAAACTGCCATTGATTTGGTTTGCAGCAGGTAAAAAAGGAAAAGGTAAAATTGTTAGTATTGCATCACCTGATGCAAGATTTCTAAATATGAATGTCTGTGTATATAATGTGTATTTTAATGCAATTTTAACTTGTCATCTGTGCTGCACATTGGATTGTTTAATAACTGTATATTCATTATTGAAAAGATTAATATGTATGTTATGAAAATGATACTTAAATGGAATTTAGTAGTGTTTGTGCTTATTGTTACTGTTACAGTACTAGTATATGGATGAGGAGACAGCATATGGAATTTATCACTAATGAGCAGATGAATGGTAACCCTAGTTTACACTTTTTTTACAAGTTACTGTTTTATTTTTATATGATCTTTCAGTCTTGGGGTAAGCTGTTAATTTGTTGATCTGTAACTATTCTAATTTTGAGAATACTTACCACCCTCTTAAGATAGAAAGGTGGGACAGTCTTTCAGATGCTATGATCTGTAATTTTTTTTTAGATGACATGCTGAACTAAATGAGGTGTTAATTTATTTAGATCCTCTAGTGGAAGAACATCCATCTTGCCAGCAGGTCACCTTGCTTTTTGCAGGAGGTCCTAATCCATTAACTTTTATTCTAAATGAAAGCTTCCTTGTGAATGTCAAGTTAATATGTTGTAGTGCCCGTTCTTTTCCACTAAATCAGTATTTCTTCTTGTGATTGTAAAACAGTAACACTGTGGTTTCTTATTTCTAATTAAAAATTCTTCAGAAAAGCGCTGGTACTTCTCAACAAATGGACTACATAGTTTGGGTCAGGCAGAAATTATCATTCCACTACTGTGTTTGCCAGATGAAGAGACTTTTCCTAATGAAATGCTCCAATTGTTTATTAGCATCTATAAGGATGCAATGAAAGGTACGTAATTTTAATGTCTAACTTTATAATATCTCTTGCTGATCTGTAAACCTGGAAGTTTATGTAATTTTTATTGCATTATTTGTAGATATCTAATGCATTTTTGAAAATGCTTGCAGTATTAACTTCAGGTTCTAACTAAACAACAGGAGGAATAAAATTTAGCAACTTTTTCTCATTCATATACTTTGGTAAACTTCCCATTTGCAACATGACTTTTAGTGAAAACTTTCTCAGTAACAAAGAGCATGGAGGATTCCTGTTTGTTTTGCCAACCTTTCAGAAACTTAAAGGTCTCCTTTTACCAGATAACCCTTTTCTTTGTGGTGTTTTCATCCATAAGCTGGAAGTACCCTGGGCAAAAGTTTTTTTCCAATCCATTTAATGTTGAGATTGGGAGCAGAATATGGGATAAGTTTTAACACTTGAAATATCTGTATAAATATAAAATTCCCTTTGAAAAATATAGGTTTTTGTATGCAAGCAAAATGTTCAGAAACTGTCTTTGTGGTAGTTTATATTCTGCTTTTGTAAGACTGAGGCTTCATACAAGTATCTCAACAAGTGGCTCCCCATGGGAATCTACTTTCTGTGCTGCTAGACTCTCTTGATTTTTTTTCCCCCCTCAACTTAGTTGAAGATATAGTTTATAATTGTCAGTTTTAGTTTCTAGGCCCAATTATCAAAATTTGTGTCTTTTGTTGTCACAGGAGATACTTTTGAAGGGAAGCTCAATAGCCCAATTTACAGCTTTGACAAATGTCTTTTCCTGATTAATATTACTGAAATGGAGTGGTAAAATATAAGTACTTCACAAAATGGATGAAGATATCCCTTTCTTATAAGGATAACTTACTAACAGTATATTCAAAATCTCTAGGCCTGTAAAAATGCAGGAGCCATTCTTTCAAAGTGAAGTGAACGGAGAGTATGTAAATGTGCACCACCAACTGGTGATGCAGTGGCACAACTTCCATGTGGGAACTGCCTTCCACAGTCCATTGCAGGCTGATATGAACTTTCTCTGCTCTTCTTTTCATGACACTTGCATTGATTCTGCTCCAGGCTCATTGGGGGAATGTATTTATGTAGATCCCCATTGCCTTGTGTCCTGGTTTCGGCTGGGATAGAGTTAATTTTCTTCCTAGTAGCTGGTATAGTGCTGTGTTTTGGATTTAGTATGAGAAGAATGTTGATCACACACTGATGTTTTAGTTGTTGCTAAGTAGTGCTTACCCTGGTCAAGGACTTTTCAGCTTCCCATGCTCTGCCAGGTGCACAAGAAGCTGGAAGGGGGCACAGCCAAGACAGCTGACCCAAACTGGCCAAAGGGATATTCCATACCATATGACATCATGCTCAGTATATAAACTGGGGGGAATTGGCCGGGGAGCAGTGATTGCTGCTCAGGGACTGGCTGGGCGTTAGTTGGTGGGTGGTGAGCAGTTGCATCACTTGTTTTTCCTGGGTTTTGTTCCTCTCTCTCTCTCTCTCTTGTTGTTTTCCTTTTCATTACAATTTAATATTATTATTGTTGTTGTTGTTGTTATATTTTATTTTCTTTCAATTATTAAACTGTTCTTATCTCAACCCACGAGTTTTCTTACTTTTGCTCTTCATATTCTCTCCCCCATCCCACCGGGGGGGTGGGGTGGGGGGGAGGGTGAGCAAGCAGCTGTGTGGTGCTTGGTTGCCGACTGGGGTTAAACCACGACACCTTGAAAAACAGATAAAGCTAGTTTGCACAAGACCTGAAAGTACATAGTGTCCTAAACATCTAGAGTTGCTGGTGTGCATGCTTGGATGATGAAGATGCTGATATTTAGCAGTATAAGTACAGTTTTGTTTCCTGTTGCACTGTTCCTTATGATAGGAGACTAGCAATTTGGATAGGGTGTAGCATGGTCCAGCTGTTAGTGGGGTGAACTTGTAAATATATCATACACAACTTTGAGCTGAATGGTTTTTTGATAAATAAGCCTACCGTTGTATGAATTGTAAATTCATAAATATATATTGCTTAATCGTTTATTAATTTCTTGGCTCAATAGCAGTGTTCCACTGGCCAGACTTCTGTCTGCATGTTGAGGAGGATGGTAGCTTCTTTATGTTGCGGTCTCTAGTCTCCTGCATCTCCCTATTTTCCCTAGTTTCTGCCTGCATGTGTTACCTGTTCTAACCAGGGAACTTGAAAGCACTTTAAATCATGTTACTTCATATGAACCTCCTCATTCACTTCACTCCTGCTTATCAGTACTATGTTGTGCTTCACTTCATGTTATAGCACTGACATAAAAGCAAATGTTAACCTTAACGGTATTCAAGGAATTATTATGCCCCTCTCTCTGCTAGTGACCCAAAGACTAAATCCATGATGTCTCCCTCCAGCTCACCTACTGCAAGAAACCTAGCTGCATATGAAAGTAGTAACAGTTCTCTGTCCCAAGATGGTTGCTGCTGCTGGGGGAGTGACTCCATGAAATGAGATTGCAGTAGGATATAACTGAGGGTGAGGAAACCATGCAGTGTGCAGAAGAGTAGTCTATGGGAGAGAAGCAGACAGTGCCTCTAGTTCCTTTGGTAGTCAGGTATCGTTGGGGTTAAAAAACATAACATATATCTGATTATAAAAACATTTAGATTAGCAGTTGTTTGCAGATAAACATATACCCTCTCTTCCTCTACCACCTTAGTACATCCAACTCCTAGAGTAAGTTTCAGACACTAGAAGCAACTCTTTAGAGAGATCGCAGAATCATAGAATGGTTTGGGTTGGAAGGGACCTTTAAAGGTCATCTAGTCCAACCCCCCTGCCATGGGCAGGGACATCTCCAACTAGATCAGGTTGCTCAGAGCCCCGTCCAACCTGACCTTGAATGTTTCCAGGGATGGGGCATCTACCACCTCTCTGGGCAACCTGTGCCAGTGTTTCACCACGCTCATCGTAAAAAATTTCTTCCTTATATCTAGTCTAAATCTACCCTCTTTTAGTTTAAAACCATTCCCCCTTGTCCTGTTGCAACAGGCCCTGCTAAAAAGTCTGTCCCCATCTTTCTTATAGGCCCCCTTTAAGTACTGATGTCATGCTGTCGTGGTTTAACCCAGCAGGCAGCTAAACACCACGCATCCGATCGCTCACTCCCCGCCACACCCAGTGGGAAGGGGAGAGAATCGGAAGAGTAAGAGTGAGAAAAACTCGTGGGTTGAGATAAAGACAGTTTAATAGAACAGAAAAAAGGGGAAATAATAATGATAATGATAGAATATACAAAATGAGTGATGCACAATGCAATTGCTCACCACCCGCGCTGACCGATAACCAAGTAGCGATCGCTACTTCCTGGATCACGCCTCCCATTCATATACTGAGCATGACGTCACATGGTATGGAATACCCCCTTGGCCAGCTAGGCCAGCTGTCCTGGCTATGCTCCCTCCCAGTCTCTTCCAGAGCATGGAAGCTGAGTGTCCTTGACTAGCAGGGTACTTAGCAACAACTGAAAACATCAGTGTGTTATCAACATTCTCCTCATACTAAATCCAAAACACAGCACTAGGAAGAAATTTAACTCTATCCCAGCCAAAACCAGGACAGTATCCACCCCTTATTCTATACCATCTACGTCATGCCCAGGTCTCACATTTTCCAACACATTCCAATTAATCACCACCACCTTTTTTGTCTTTATATATATATATATACACACACACACACACAGAGATATCATTCCCTTAGTCTATGGACTATCCCTCTAAAATGTCCATTGAGTTCATTTAGTCCATGACTTTGGGCTCCATCTGTCGTAACGGTCTTTCAGGGCAGGAGAGATGGTGTGTGGTGTTGGGCTGTTGCATGCTGAAGCCAGTTCGGGTTCCATTATTGCTGCACTCGTCCGGTTCTATCGTCATTGCACTTTGCTCGGTTTCATGGAAGTTAGTTCATTCTTCATTAATCTGGGTGATTTTTACTGCAATACCGTTGATAGCAACCATAGAAATGATGATATACAATATCATAGAACAATTAACATAATACAATTCAGTTCATTGGCTATTTTCACCCAAAATCAAATCCCCTTGAGGTACACACCGGACTTGCCCATCCTTTGGCATTACCCACCAAGTGCACTCAGGTCCTTCATCAAAAGCAATCCCACGGATGGGTTTTCCCTTGCCAGAGGCAGGAGTAACCCAGACTGTCTTCCCCAGCATATTTCTTATGTGCACGACAGGGACTTTATCCCCCTCTACAGTACGTAGGGGTTTTGATTGGGCAGGGCCAGCTTGAGTGACAGATCCCCTGGTGTTGACTAACCAGGTGGCTTTTGCTAAATGTGTATCCCAATGCTTGAATGTCCCACCACCCATTGCTCTCAGTGTAGTCTTTAGCAGTCCATTGTATCGTTTGTTTTTCCCGGAGGCTGGTGCATGGTAGGGGATGTGATAGACCCACTCAATGCCGTGCTCTTTGGCCCAGGTGTCTATGAGGGTGTTTCGGAAATGAGTCCCGTTGTCTGACTCAATTCTTTCTGGGGTGCCAATTCGCCACAGGACTTGCTTTTCAAGGCCCAGGATGGTGTTCCTGGCGGTGGCATGGGACCCTCCCTTTGAACATCCAGCCCAGCACCGGCAGTCGGGGTGCCAGGAGGAGCTGTGCTTCAGTACCAACCACTTCCGAAGCAGCTCGAACCCCTTCATATGCTGCCAATATCTCCTTCTCAGTTGGAGTGTAGCGGGCCTCGGATCCTCTGTATCCCCGACTCCAGAACCCTAAGGGTCGACCTCGAGTCTCCCCTGGGGCTTTCTGCCAGAGGCTCCAGGTAGGGCCATTCTCCCCGGCTGCGGTGTAGAGCACATTCTTCACATCTTGTCCTGCCCGGACTGGCCCAAGGGCTACTGCCTGAACTATCTCCCGTTTAATTTGTTCAAAGGCTTGTTGTTGCTCAGGGCCCCATCTGAAGTCGTTCTTCTTCTGAGTCACTTGATGAGGGGGCTTACAATCAGGCTGTAATCTGGAATATGCATTCTCCAAAAGCCCACAACGCCTAAGAAAGCTTGTGTTTCCTTTTTGCTGGTTGGTGGGGACATGGCTGTTATTTTGTTGATCACATCCATTGGGATCTGACGACGTCCATCTTGCCATTTGATTCCTAAAAACTGGACCTCCTGTGCAGGTCCCTTGACCTTACTTTGTTTTATGGCAAAACCGGCCTTCAGAAGGATTTGGACAATCCTCTCCCCTTTCTCAAAAACTTCTTCTGCTGTGTTGCCCCACACGATGATGTCATCAATGTATTGCAGGTGTTCCGGAGCCTCACCCTGTTCCAGTGCGGTGTGGATCAGTCCATGGCAAGTGGTAGGGCTGTGTTTCCACCCCTGGGGCAGTCGGTTCCAGGTGTACTGGACGCCCCTCCAAGTGAAAGCAAACTGTGGCCTGCACTCCGCCGCCAAAGGGATGGAGAAGAACGCCTTAGCGATGTCACTTGTGGCGTGCCACTTGGCTGCCTTTGACTCCAGTTCATATTGGAGTTCTAGCATGTCCGGCACGGCAGCACTCAGTGGCGGCGTGACTTCGTTCAGGCCACGGTAGTCCACTGTTAGTCTCCACTCTCCATTGGACTTTCGCACTGGCCATATGGGACTGTTAAAGGGTGAGCGAGTCTTGCTGATCACTCCTTGGCTCTCCAGTCGACGAATCAGCTCATGGATGGGAATCAGAGTGTCTCGGTTGGTGCGTTATTGCCACCAGTGCACTGTTGTGGTAGCGATTGGTACCTGCTGTTCTTCAACCCTCAGCAACCCCACAACAGAAGGGTCCTCTGAGAGACCAGGCAAGGTGGACAGCTGTTTAATTCCCTCCGTCTCCAGGGCAGCTATACCAAAAGCCCACCGGTACCCTTTTGGGTCCTGGAAATACCCTCTCCTGAGGTAGTCTATGCCAAGGATGCCCGGAGCCTCTGGGCCAGTCACAATGGGGTGCTTCTGCCACTCATTCCCGGTCAGGCTCACTTCGGCCTCCAATACAGTTAACTCTTGGGATCCCCCTGTCACTCCAGAAATACAAATGGGTTCTGCCCCTTCATAGCTTGATGGCATCAGGGTACACTGTGCACCAGTGTCTACGAGAGCCTTATACTCCTGTGGGTCTGATGTGCCAGGCCATCGAATCCACCCAGTCCAGTAAACCCGGTTGTCCCTTTCCTCCACCTGGCCGGAGGCAGGGCCCCTCTAGTCCTGGTCATAGTATCCGCTTCTCACTTCTTGCAAACGCGAGGCAAGAATTTCTTTATTACAATTACAATCCAAAGTAAGATCAGCCCTTCTACTCTGTCTGGGGAACTGTTCACCGGAAACTGGACCGTCGTGAGACAGGTATTTCCTGACAACTGGAGCAGCATTTTTCCTGGGAGAACCCCCTTGTGTCATTTTTTTTCCTTGCAAATCACGTACCTGTGCCTCTAGGGTCAAGGTAGGTTTTGCATCCCACTGCCTCATGTCCTCTCCGTGGTCACGCAGGTAAAACCACAGGGTGCCCCGTGGTGTGTACCTTCTATATCCTCTCTCCTGAGCAGAGGGACGCTGACTCCTAATGGCTGAGATACTGGTCCGTACAGGTGGAGAATAGGACATATCCTCTTTGAGTTGCTGGGCCTCCCGCAACAGTTTCCCCACAGCCGAGACAAGGGAGGAGGAGACAGTTTCTTCGTATTCCCGGAGATTGTCAACCACCTCATCCACCGTTGGTGCTTCTTCCTCTTTCCAGCACAGTACTGCCAACGAACTGGCATACGACGCTCGTGCACTCCGTACCAACTTCCACCACATGGGTCGCGTGCACTCGACTTCATCTGGATCTTTGGGCGTTTGGTCGTTGTCCAGGTCACTATAAACCACCTCCAGCACGCCTAATTCTCTCAGGTACTGGATACCTCTCTCCATAGTGGTCCACTTGCCTGGGCGATATATAACATCTTCCTTGAAGGGATACGTTTCCTTCACACCTGACAGCAGTCGCCTCCAGAGGCTGAGGGCCTGTGTCCCTTTTCCAATTGCTTTGTCAATGCCCCCTTCCCTAGCAAGGGATCCCAGCTGTTTGGCTTCCTTCCCCTCTAATTCCCGGCTACTGGCCCCATTATCCCAGCATCGGAGCAGCCAGGTAACAATATGCTCGCCTGGACGACGGCTGAAATCTTTCCGCATATCTCGCAGCTCACTCAGGGATAGGGATCGGGTGGTTTCCGTCTCGTTTATGAGTTCTTCCTCTTCCTCCTCCTCTCCTCATGATGGCCCTGCTTTTCCATCATCCCTTTCTAAACGACCTGATCTCCGCTTCCAGGATTTCCTCTTCTGTACAGGGGCAACGGATACCAGCAAGGGTTGGTCCTCTGGTTCAGCTGTAGTGCCTATTGCTGGGGTTTGGGTAGCTGCAGTGCCTGTGACGGGGGTTCGAGTACCCGCAGTGTCTGTTGACAGGATTTGAGTGGCTGCAGTGCCTGTCGCAGGGGTTGGAGAAGCTACGGTGACTGTTGCCGGGGTTTGAGTAGCCACAGGAGTTGTCGTGGGGGTTGAAGTAGCCGCAGGGCCTGTCGTGGGGGTTTGAGTAGCCACCATGTCTGTTGCCGGGGTTGATCTCCCGCCGCTCGCCGCCCCCGGTACTCGCCGCTCCACCCGCCCCGACGAGGCGCCGCCGTTTGCCCTCCCTCTTTTCTTGTTCCTGAGGGTTGATCTCTGGACAGTATTCCTGAAGAGTTGTTTAACCCTAAACAAGGCCTGAACCACATTCAGGAGACATAGCAATAGGAACATGCTTGTTTGAACATCCCAAGGATATTCAAAATTCTCAGGGAATATTGTTGACATCTTCATGAAGAAAGACGAAAAGGGAGTTTCTGGAAGGGAAGACAAACAAGTGGGAGAAAGTGTCCCATCCTGTCCGAGGAGAAAAAAGTGCAATTACCAATAATTTCTAAGAGGTGGTTCCCGAGGTACAGAGATGATGGCAGTGCTGAGTAGAGATACCAGATCAGACTTGCGACCAATGATCTTATCACCTCATAAAACAGCAGCACTAGGAAGAAATTTAACCCTGTCCCAGATGAAACCAGGACACTCCTCCATCACTTGGAGAAGGAAGTTATCATCAACGCATTCCAGGAACCTCCCGGATTGCTTATGCCCTGCTGTTTTGTCCCTCCAACAGTTATTGGGGTGGTTGAAGTCCCCCATGAGGACCAGGGCTTGTGAACGTGAGGCTGCTCCTATCTGTCTATAGACGGCCTCATCCGCTTGTTCTTCCTGGTCAGGTGGCCTGTAGCAGACCTCCACCGTAATGTCACCTGTCCCTGCCCTCCCTTTAATCCTGACCCATAAGCTCTCGGTTGGCTCCTCATCCATCCCCAGGCGGAGCTCCATGCTCTCCAGCTGGTCATTGACATAGAGGGTGACACCCCCTCCTCGTCTCCCCTGCCTGTCCTTCCTAAAGAGCCTGTATCCTTCCATCCCAACACTCCAATCATAGGAGCCATCCCACCACGTCTCCGTGATGCCAATAAGGTCGTAGCCCTTCAGGCGTGTGCACATCTCTAACTCCTCTTTTTTTATTCCCCATGCTAAGTGCGTTTGCATAGAGGCATTTAAGGTGGGTGCAAGTTGGGTGCACATGGGGTGCAAGTTCTCAAAGATGGTAAAATGCAGTACCACACAAGTGACTGAGATGGTGATAAATAATGAAGGCAAAGGGAGTGTGTGGTGCATATCATTAACATTGCTAAAACAATGCCAGTTCAACTGAAACTTGTAATATGAGATCTGTTTGTAAATGCCTTTCTTCAACCAGCACAGCTGTAACAAGAAGATACAAATTCCTGGCTCAGCTGCTGATAGGAACCTTGTCTAACCTGTCTCTCTTTAACTGAGCTGTTAAAGGCAAATGAAACCATTTTACACCTAACATAGTTCTTCAGCAAAATGTCCCTGTTCTGTTTCATTCCAGAAATGGATGATAACCTCCGTCAGAGAAAGGTATAATAAACAATGCAGTACTTGAGCGTGTCAAGGAGGTTATAGCTGCAGGAGAAAGGGTATGAACATGTAAATAAACTCATCTGGACAGAAGCTTCCACACTTTGCTTTTCTATCAGAGAGGGAGGTTATTGAAGTACTTTGTCATCTAAAACATGCTAAGATCCTAATGTGAATAAAGTAGCTGTAGTCTAAATAGCGCACTGGTAAATGATATTTACATCTACTTTGTCAGTGCTATAAATGTGTTAATATATTGACTAAGATACCCTGCATATACATCACAGTAGGAAAAAAGTGATCAGTAAGTCTTTAGCCATACTTGATGTTATTGCTCTGTAGAAGCTTAGAGATTAATGTAAAAATACTGCATGTGTAGATGAGACTTACTATAAAACTTAAGAAAATGATGCAAAACCATCTGCTAAACTAAGGACTTTGTTACAGGACCTTAAAAACTATGAATATACTTTGCATACCGTAACCTCTTTGTTCATGTGGAAATGTATAGAAGCTGTATTAAAATACCTCTAAGGAAATATAATGAGATGAGTAAAACTATCTTGATTATTAGCTTTCTAATCCAAACTACTTTAATATTTACTTTTCATATCATACCAGTCATATCTTTCATATGAGCTCTTTTTTTTTTTTTAAAAAAAAGGGGGCGGAAGGGTAACTTGACTATAGGCTGAAAAGCTTTTGTATTCTGAAATCAGTTTCCAGGCTGTTCTGTGAATGATTTTTCTGCTTGATTGCAGCTCTCTAGATTACTTTGCTATTTACTATGTAGTAGACTCTCTGAAATTTAAACTGGTGTAGTCGTGTATGTCTGTGGGGTGTAATTATTGGAACATCTCTTCTTTCTGGGTATGTTGGAAGGTGGATACCAAGTGAAAAGTTGGGCTTTAGGATAACTGTTAAATGGTGAAAGAGATCAGCGGTTTCTCTGAAATCTTTTAGCATATATTTTCAAGGGTGATTTCCTAAAGGTGGTGCTTTGCTTACACTTAAAAAAAATTTTTTTTGCCAAAGTGTAGTTTTTATTACAGTTTGCTTACTTGAGCTTTAACAAAACAACTTAACAGTAAACTGCATTAAGCTTAATGCATATTTTAACCTTACAAGACCAAAAAAACCAACCCACAACTGAGAGTCTACTTTGTCTAGAGGTATTCAGACTTACTCATTCCTCTCAATTGAAATAGTATTTTTGATCATGCATAGAAGTTTTCCTCTAGCTAATCATGGCAAATTCTGTTGTACAAACTCTTTAGAATTGTTTAAAAGGGAATAACTATAGAATCATAGAATCGTTTAGGTCGGAAAAGACCTTTAAGATCATCAAGTCCAACTGTTAACCTAACACTGCCGAGTCCACCACCATGTGCCACATCTACACGTCTTTTAAATACCTCCAGGGATGGTGACTCAACCACTTCCCTGGGCAGCCTGTTCCAATGCTTGATAACCCTTTCGGTGAAGAAATTTCTCCTAATGTCCAATCTAAACCTCCCTTGGCACAACTTGAGGCCATTTCCTCTCATCCTATCGCTAGTTACTTGGGAGAAGAGACCAACACCCACCTCACTACAACCTCCTTGCAGGTAATTCTTGCTTTGAGCTGTTTTTTTAACATAGGATCTTCTTTGAAAAATGTCTTGTTTAACACAAGTTCTGCAAAACAGATTTGTCAGTTTCATGACAAATTTTTTATTGACAGGTAATGAAGGTGATAAATTCTTCTAATGAACATGTAATTAGTACAGGAGCCAGTTTTAATACTGAAGCAGATACTCAGTGTGTGTGCAGAATAAGGATGTCTATCACATACAAACAGATAGACATCCTAGGAAAGGTAAGCAGTCTAGTTTGGCTTGTGGGGAACAATCTCATTTCTTGAGCAGAAATGAAAGATTAGTGTTCAGGTTGTAAGGAAAATATGTATTCCCAATAGTTTGGACAAAAGTTCAGTATTCTCACAGCTAAGTAATTTAAATGTAAAATAAAATTTTGGTAACTTTTATCAACACTTAGGTACCTTTTATAAAAGTTACATTAAATGGAGATTAATACTTTTCTCTTTGTTTCCAAATGCTTATGTTTTCAGACATAATCAGTTTTTTACCTCTTTCCAAATTTAAATTAGTATTAATTGGGCAATATATTTATAGATGTAGACAAATAGTCTTGGTAACTGAATATATAATATGTAACAGTGAGCATCTCCATACAACACCTAGCAAACTGATGCAACCACATGTACAGTAAAGAGCTGTGCAGAGGTACCTTTGAGGTTTTGAAAGGCATACAGCTGTGTTGCATGGCAGTGCATCTGGATTGATTAGTCATGCTTCTCAACAGGGCCTGTTAGTTGGGGAGGAATTCCAGATGGATATGGCTGTACTCTTACCAGCGCTGGTATGAATTTGAATCTCCGTTCTATGCTTCAAAAACATGCTAAGTAGATATGCTTAATGAAGTACTATATACAGATTAACTAATCCCGAACTAACAAATTTATGGAAAAGCTTGTAGCACTGGAAAAAAAGATTACATAAGTGAATTTCTACTGCTTTTAGTACCACTGAAATTGACCTAAACATCAGGAATATCTTCTGTAATTAAATTTAAAAGTTGTGTAGCATGTAATTCATGTTAAAAACAAGCTCTTTCTTTAACTATTTCTCCTCTTTGTATACTGTGCTTGTTCAGCTTGCCTGTGTTATACATCTGCCAACATGTTATGGGAATGTTGTATGCCTTCACAAAATAAGTTAGGAAAGCTGATCTTTTTTGTCAAGGTCTGATTGGAACATTCTTTTCTCTTTAGAGAGTTATGTTTCATATCATCCTAACTACAAACTTGAGCGATATGTGGTGGTACTCACTTTTTTCTACTTTTCTAGTTACAGGTGCAAGTTTTATGGTGTTTAATGGATCCTTGAAAACATGTTCAGGATTTCTAGCTAAATCCAGTATAGCTGAAGGTAAGAATGTTGTGCTATGTAGTTTCTTAAAGAATTTTAAAGTGTGTGTGCATATACATATATGATTAGCAGTCTTGTATGAGATCTTTATCCCACGGTAAGTTAAGCTTTTTCTTTTCAGGATTTTTAACTTTGTGGAAAACCTATTGCAAAAAAATCATGTCATCACCTGTTTTGATATATATTGGGTTTTAACTCTCCACTTAATTCAGTCAATGTAAGTATTTCCTTTATGGATGCATATATCTGGATGTATTTTCATTGCTGCTGTTGTGGTTTAACCCCAGCCAGCAACTAAGCCCCACACAGCCTCTCGCTCACTCCCCCAAGGTGGGACGGGGGAGAGAATCAGAAGGGTAAAAGTGAGGAAACTCGTGGGTTGAGATAAAGACAGTTTAATAGGGAAAGCAAAAGCCGCGCACACAAGCAGAGCAAACCAAGGAATTCATTCACTCCTTCCCATCAGCAGGCAGGTGTTCAGCCATCTCCAAGAAAGCAGGGCTCCATCATGCGTAATGGTGACTTGGGAAGACAAACGCCATCACTCCAAACGTCCCCCCGTTCCTTCTTCAGCTTTATACGCTGAGCATGACGTCATATGGTATGGAATACCCCATTGGCCAGTTTGGGTCAGCTGTCCTGGCTATGCTCCCTCCCAGATTCTTGTGCACCTTCTTGCTTGCAGAGCATGGGAAGCTGAAAAGTCCTTGACTAGGTAAGCACTACTTGGCAACAACTAAAACATCAGTGTGTTATCAACATTATTCTCATGCTAAATCCAAAACAGAGCACTATACCAGGTACTAGGAAGAAAATTAACTCTATCCCAGCCGAAACCAGGACAGCTGTATTGATGGAAATGCATATTTTGATACATAAATACCAAAAAACTGTTAAGATCTATTAGTCTGACTAGAAAAGCTTTCCTAGCTTTCTATTTCATGTAGTATCTAATGCAGTAATTGGAGGACAGAGTCCAAGTTAAGACTTCATGTGTGTTTATTGAGGAGCTGTAGGAGAGGGTCCCTCCCAGTAGGATCTAAGCCAAGATTCTACTAAAATGTTCTGCTACTTTTTCTGTAGATAAGTGAGAATTTTAACTGACACTTCTTCTAGGTGGACTAATGGGACAAATAACACCAGGAACAATGGAAACCCTACTTTAGGCATTGAAAGACAAGAAGGACTTCAAAGTAACTTGTGGCAAAATGGTTGCAGGAGACCTAAAAGAATAAGTAGATGTTTGCTGGATAGAAAATGAGGAGAAAAAAAAAAAAAAAAGGTAAATATGTTAACAAAGCAAAATTTATTGTAGAATTCTCTTGTTCCCAACTCTTAGATATCCACTTTTTCTTTCAGGGAATTCCTCTGAAGCATTTTTATTGAAAGAAGGAATTGTTGTAGTTTAACCCGGCAGGCAGCCAAACACCACACAGCTGCTTGCTCACTCCCCGCCACAACCAGTGGGATGGGGGAGAGAATCGGGAAAAAAAAGTAAAATTCATGGATTGAGATAAAGACAGTTTAATAGAACAGAAAAGGAAGGGAAATAATAATAATAACAACAACAATAATAATGATAGAATATACAAAATGAGTGATGCACAATGCAATTGCTCACCACCCTCCGAGCAATGCCCAAAACAGCGATTGCTACTTCCTGGACCACACCTCCCATTCATATACTGAGCATGACGTCACATGGTATGGAATACCCCGTTGGCCAGCTGGACCAGATGTCCCGGCTATGCTCCCTCCCAGCCTCTTGTGCACCTGGCAGAGCATGGGAAGCTGAAAAGTCCCTGACTAAAGGAACTTAGCAACAACTAAAACCATCAGTGTGTTATCAACATTCTTCTCATACTAAATCCAAAACACAGCACTAGGAAGAAATTTAACTCTATCCCAGCCAAAACCAGGACAGAATTTAATACTTAAAACCTGTAAGTGAATAGGACAGTAAACTACCTGCAATCCTCTAGATGTCACTAGCAGAACAATTTTGCTTGTAGTATTCATCAAAATTAATACTACTTCCTCTGTTGTGGAAGTTGACAGGAAGATATGAACCCTCAGTTTCCTTCAAGTCCTCTGTCAAAGCAATAATCAGTTTGAGGATGGAATTAATCTCTTAAATTCACTTTTTAGTGGGGCTTGGAAGTGCACAATACTGCCTTTGCCCACTCATTGCTTGGAATGCCAGCATTGAGTTAGGCAAAATGGGATGCAAGACATCCTTAAACCATATAACTTGAATGGTTGTTCGTATAGGTTCAAACATTAACCGGGATTTAATTATACGTCACTAATGCAAAGCTTGTCCCTTACATGTTAGCTAAATATATTGTTTCTCAAGCCACAGGCTTGATTTGCTATGTCTTTTCCTGTGGCTTTTCTGACCAATTAGAACAAATAGAATTTATCTAAGAAGGTTTCTAGCATCTTCAACACATAAGTTGAGTTTTTATTCAATAAGTGGCAGGCTGTGTGTGTTCTCCAAGATGTTTGTTCTTGTAGCATCTGTATTTCCATAATGCAAATCCTGTACTAGATTTTGTTATATAGCTGTTTAATCATCCTTAAAGGCTATTTAAACCCTGCTTGAAGTTGAATAGCATATAGGAAATAAAATGTTGGTGTTAACCATGTTATTATCTTCTATAGAATTTAAAGCCCAGTAGATAGAAAATCATTAAAACAAACTTGGAGTGAAAAAGGAACCACAAGGCAGAGACTTTGAAACAGAAGGAAGTTTTATTAAGTGTACTGAAGTTAGTAAATTACATTGTGCTTGAGCTTTTTTTACCACCTAACTATTCTAAAAAGTAGTAAAGTGGATAGAGATGCTACCAAAGAAATAAACTTATTTGTGTGACCATACCGATATGCAAATAGTTTTCTCTAACTATTTGATGAGTTTACGTGCTTTCCATTATTTCCTTTCAAAAAGACTTAGTCATATCTGTAAGTTTTTTGATGACTCTAAATGTATAATCCGGATATTCCCATGGCCATTTAGTCACACAATAAGTATTTTGATTAAACAGATAAAATACTGGTATAATTTGCCAGCAAACAAACTTTGGTATTTATGGCTCAATCTGTTCTGGATTATGTATATATTGAAATATTTTTTTCCTCTTGTTTTTATATAACCAGGTTGCTAACTGTATTTAACCTTTCTATTATTTCAGGTTGTACTGGGTCTGGCTGGGATGCAATTAACTTTTCTCATAGTAGCCCATATAGTGCTGTGCTTTGCATTTGTGGCTAGAACGGCGTTGATAACACACCAATGTTTTGGCTATTGCTGAGCAGTGCTTGCACAGCATCAAGGCTTCAAGACTCATGGATGGTGGCAAATGCCCTGTGGGGGTGGCTACAGCAATGGAAGCAGACCAATTGGCAATACAGAAGTAAACTTATCTGGGCTGCTGCACTGTGGCAAAACACTACCGCCCAAGTAGAAAACGTTGCTGTAAAGTTGCGTCATGTAGATGCTCACATGCCCAAAAACTGTGCCACTGAAGAACATCGAAACAATGAGCAGGTAGGCCAGGCTGCCAGAACTGAGCTGGACTCAGCTCAGTTGGAGCTGGACTGGAAGCGTAAGTGTCCTGGTTTTGGTTGGGATGGAGTTGATTTTCTTCCCATTAACTGGTATAGTGCTGTGTTTTGGATGTAGTGTGAGAATAATGTTGATGACACACTGATGTTTTGGTTGTTGCTAGGTAATGTTTACGCTAGTCAAGGACTTTTCATCTTCCCATGCCCTGCCAGATGTGCAGGGGGCTGGGAGGGAGCATGGCCAGGACAGCTGGCCCAGCTGGCCAATGGGCTATTCCATACCATATGACGTCATGCTCAGCATATAAGGCTGGGTGAAGAAGGAGGGGGGGGCGTTCGGAGTGATGGCGTTTGTCTTCCCAAGTAACCGTTACGCGTGATGGAGCCCTGCTTTCCTGGAGATGGCTGAACCCCTGCCTGCCGATGGAAGTAGTGAATGAATTCCTTGTTTTGCTTTGCTTGCGTGCGCGGCTTTTGCTTTCCCTATTAAACTGTCTTTATCTCAACCCATGAGTTTTTCTAACTTTTACCCTTCTGATTCTCTTCCCCATCCCACCCGGCGGGGGTGTGAGCGAGCGGCTGCGTGGTGCTCAGTGGCCGGCTGGGGTTAAACCACAACAGTAAGGGTGAGCTATTTGTAACTCGATGGGCCCACGAAACATCGGGACATCTAGGGAGAGATGCAACATACAGATGGGCTTGTGATGGAGGGGTGGAACTGTCCGTGGAAGATATCACGCAGGTCACCCATGAATGTGAAACATGTGCCGCAATCAAGCAAGCCACACGAGTAAAGTCTTCCTAGAAGAGAAGGTGGTGGCTGGGTTTTCGATATGGGGAGGCCTGGAAAATTGACTATATTGGACCACTGTCACGAACCCGCAAAGGCAAGTGCTACGTGCTCACCATGGTGGAAGTGACTACCGGTTGGCTAGAAACATACCCTGTAAACCATGCCACTGCCCGAAACACCATCTTGGGCCTTGAAAGGCAAGTTCTATGGAGACATGGTACCCAGAAAGAATTGAGTCAGACAATGGGACTCACTTCCAAAATAACCTCAGACTCCTGGGCCAGAGAACATGGCATTGACTGGGTGTATCACATGCCCTATCACTCATAAGCCTCTGGAAAGACTGAGAGATGTAAGGGTGTCATGGTTTAATCTGGCAGGCAGCCAAATACCACGCAGCCGCTCACTCACTCCCCCCGCCCCCCCAGTGGGACGGGGAGAGAATCGGAAGGGTAAGAGTGAGAAAAACTCGTGGGCTGAGATAAAGACAGTTTAATAGAACAGAAAAGGGAAAATAATGATAATAAATAATGATAGAATATACAAAATGAGTGATGCACAATGCAATTGCTCACCACCCGCGCTGACCGATAACCAAGTAGCGATCGGTACTTCCTGGAACACGCCTACCATTCATATACTGAGCATGACGTCACATGGTATGGAATACCCCATTGGCCAGCTGGGCTGGCTGTCCTGACTATGTTCCCTCCCATCTCGTGCACCTAGCTCAGTCAGTAGGCACGGGAGCTGTCCTTGGACTAGGAGGGTACTTAGCAACAACTGAAAACCTCAGTGTGTTATCAACATTCTCCTCATACTAAATCCAAAACACAGCACTAGGAAGAAATTTAACCCTATCCCAGCCAAAACCGGGACAAAGGGATTGTTAAAGACTATGCTGAGAGCGTTGGGCAATGGGGCATGGAAGCACTGGGATATAAATTTAGCAGAAGCCACTGGGCTGGTTAACACCAGAGGATCTGCTAACTATCCTGGTCCAAAAAGACCCAAAACAAAAGCCCAAACCAAGCCCTTATATACTGTGGGAGGAGATAAGGTCCCTGTAGTGCACATAGGGAGGTGGCTGGGGAAGGCGGTGTGGGTTGCTCCTTCCTTGGGAAAAGGCAAAACCATTCGTAGGATTGTCTTTGCTCAAGGACCTGGGTGTACTTGGTGGGTAATGCGGAAGGATGGAGAGATCTGGTATGTGCCTCAAGGAGGTTTAACCTTGGGGGAAAATAATCTGTGATGCGAGTTGTATGTTGTAGGAAGTAATGTAGCAGGAAATACCTGAACTGATGAAGAGTGAGCTTTGCAACGAATCGGGTGAGTGCAGCAATGACCCAAACCAAGCTGGTGTTGGTGCCCAACAATCAAACATGCTGCGTCTCCTGTCCTGAGCGACCATCTTGACAGATGGGGTGACAGGTGCTGCACAGGCAAGGGCAGGACTCAGGATGGCCTAGCCCATCAAGAAGTAATTACCTTTGCAGTACTCTCAAAGGATAGAATTCCTGGTTATGTCATGGCTTGAGTCACTGTCCTGGCTATGCTCCCTCCCAGATTCTTGTGCACCTTCTCGCTTGCAGAGCATGGGAAGCTGAAAAGTCCTTGACCAATGTAAGCACCACTTAGCAACAACTAAAACATCAGTGTGTTATCAACATTCTTCTCATACTACATCCAAAACGCAGCACTATACCAGCTACTAGGAAGAAAATTAACTCTATCCCAGACAAAACCAGGACAGTGCGTCACATGGGGCCCAAGTCATTGCCTGTTCTTATGGACATTTGGGGGAGTGGCGGAAGCCCATGGAATGGGGGAATAATATCTATCTATCTGTTAAGGGTCAGGGGATAGTGGCTACTGAGAATGTATATACATCTGTACGTTAGGTATAAAGATGGTTTAAGTATGTAGTATCAGTTGTAAGTCTTGGTAAGAGGGGATTTTGGGGATGAGAAATAGATACAAGGGGATGGTCAGAAGATATGTAAATGTATCAAATTACGTGGGACCTGAGCATGACGCAAATGGTATGGAACAAGGGGTGGAGACTGGATTGGGTCTGGCTGGGTTGGAGTTAACTTTCCCCATAGCAGCCCTCATAGTGCTGTGCTTTGTATTGGTAGCTAGAACAGGTTTGATAACACACCAACTGAGCAGTGCTCCCACAGCATCAAGGCTGTCTCTCCAACCCCCCCACCCCCAAAGGCCAGTAGGCTGGGGGTGGGCAAGAGGTTGGGAGGGGACAGAGCCAGGACAGCTGACCCCAACTGACCAATGGGGTATTCCATACCATATGATGTCGTGCTCAGCAATAAAAGCTAAGAGAAATGAGGAGGAGGGGGGGCATTCGTTATTAAGGCGTTTGTCTTCTGAAGCAACCGCTATGCGTACTGAGGCCCTACTTCCCAGGAAGTGGCTGGACATCGCCTGCTGATGGGAAGTAGAGAATTAATCTTTTTTTGTTTTCCTTTGCTTTTGCACATGCCTATGCTTTTCTTTATTAAACAGCTTTTAACTTGACTCACGAGTTTTTAATCTTATTTTCTCCCCCTAGTCCTGCTGAGGAGGGGGAGTGATAGAGTGGCTTGATGGGCACCTGGCAGCCAGCCAAGCTTAACCCACCACAGATATATGTGAAAATGCTTTACAACCCTCTGATAGAATGTGGCACTAAGTTCCATCAGTTTGTAAGAGCTTTTATCCCATGGATAGGGGGTTTTTTCAACTAGAAAGAGCTATTGTAAATGTATCAGCAGAATTTTAAAAAGTCATTAATGAAACCGCAGATAATATTATAGCCCTACAGGAAGAAATCAAATTATTTCCACTGGTAAAACTGAAATGATAGAGACTATCTGGAAAGCTCATGTCAGTTTTCTGCTTGTGCAAAGAAATTGGAAAAGACAACCTTTCGGTTGGGAAGCCAGAGAGTTGCTCCCAGGCTACAAATGGGGTTGAGCGCACTGGGTGTCTCTCTGCCCGGCAGTGTGCAGGTCTCTCCCACTGTTGTTCCAGGTTTCTTGGTGTCATTCTTTCCCATGGAAGGGGAATGAAAGTGTCAAAGCCTTTGAAGGAGCTTCTGTAAAGCTTGCTGAAAATCAAAGTCCTGCTCTACGTATGCTGAAGTACATATTAATTTTAACACATCATCCCACACCAGCATGATTTCTTGTTTCCATGGATTTTTTTTTAAAGAAAGGATTTCTATTTCCTATTTAGCTCCAATATTAACAATCTTTTGGGGGTGTCTCAATTCAAGAATTAAGTGTACTCCTTTGAATATCTGATCTCATGCCACATCACTGGGATGTGATGGAAGATTTTTTTGCAATGGCTTATAATACAAAAAAGTTTGTTGTTTTTTGTGTGCGGAAACAACTATGTATGTTGAAGTAAATTCAGTTTCTTTGGCCTAACTTGAAAAGTTCAAAATGGGGTTCAAAGTGAGCTGTGATTTTTTTTCAGACATGCACCTATGCAATTCCTAACTTAAGTTTGCGGGAATATGCATGTACAATGTCTGCTTTTGCAGCTGATGAATCCACCCCCATGTTAAAAAAGAGCTTCATCAAAGCCTGAGTATTCTATAGAAATGACAAAATTGCTAGATAGTTTTAAAATGTGATTTGTGCCTGTTGTCCTGTATAATTGTATTGGGTTTATGTGGCAAGGTTTAGGTAGCGTGGGGGCTGCAGGGATGACTTCTCTGAGAAGATGCCAGGAGCTGCCCCCATGTCGGACAGAGCCAGTTACAGCTGGCTCCAAGACAGACCCGCCACTGGCCAAAGCTGAGCCCATCAGCAACATTGGTAGCGCCTCTGTGATAACGTATTTAAGAAGGGGGAAAAAACGCTGCGGAACAGCAGCTGAGGGAGAGGAGTGAGAATATGTGAGAAAAACAACTCTGCAGACACCAAGGTCAGTAAGAAGGAGGAGGGGGAGAAGGTGTTCCAGGCGCCAGAGCAGAGACTCCCCTGCAGCCTGTGATGAAGACCATGGTGACGCAGGTTGTCCCCTGCAGCCTATGGAAGACCACGGTGGAGCAGATATCCACCTGCAGCCTGTGGAGGACCCCACGCCGGAGCAGGTGGATGTGCCCTGAAGGAAGCTGTGACCCCGTGGGAAGCCCACGCTGGAGCAGGCTCCTGGCAGGAACTATGGCCCCACAATATGAAAACTGTGATTTTATTACTGTGGTGGGTTGACCTTGGCTGGCCACCAGGTGCCCACCAAGCCGCTCTATCACTCTTCCTCCTCAACAGGATGAGGGGAAGAAATTACAATGAAAAGCTCATGGGTCAAGATACAGACAGGGAGATCACTCACCAATTACCTTCAGAGGCGAAACAGACTTGACTCAGTGAAATTAATTTAATTTATTGCCAATCAAAACTCAGAGTAGGGTGATGAGAAATAAAACCAAATCTTAAAACACCTTCCCCCCATCCCACCCTTCTTCCCGGGCTCAACTTCACTCCCATCTTCTCTACCTCCTCCCCCTGAGCGGCACAGGGGGACGGGGAATGGGGGTTGCGATCAGTTCATCATACGTTGTCTCTGCCACTCCTTCCTCCTCACGCTCTTCCCCTGCTCCATCGCGGGGTCCCACCCACGGGAGACAGTCCTTCAGGAACTTCTCCAACGTGGGTCCTTCCCACAGGCTGCAGTTCTTCAGGAACGAACTGCTCCAGCATGGGTCCTTTCCATGGGGTCACAGGTCCTGCCAGGAGCCTGCTCCAGCACAGGCTCTCCACGGGGTCACAGCCTCCTTTGGGCACATCCAGCTGCTCTGGCGTGGGGTCCTCCACGGGCTGCAGGTGGATATCTGCTCCACCGTTAACCTCCATGGACTGCAGGGGGACAGCCTGCCTCACCATGGTCTTCACCGCAGGCTGCAGGGGAATCTCTGCTCTGGCGCCTGGAGCACCTCCTCCCCCTCCTTCTTCCCTGACCTTGGTGTCTGCAGAGTTGTTTCTCTCACATATTCTCACTCCTCTCTTCCGGCTACTGTTGCGCAGCAGTTTTTTTTCCCTTCTTAAATACGTTATCCCAGAGGCCCTACCACCATCGCTTATTGGCTCAGCTTTGGCCAGCAGCGTGTCCGTCTTAGAGCCAGCTGGACCTGGCTCTTTCTGACATGGGGGCAGCTTCTGGCATCTTCTGACAGAAGCCACCCCTGCAGCCCCCCGCTACCAAAACCTTGCCACACAAATCGAATACACATATAAAAGTTTCTGAAAATACAAATAACGGGGGGAGGCTAAATCCTTTTATTGTTACAGAATTTGTAGGTGTCCACCCGGATGTAGAAGGCAAAGGAGAAGAGAAGTAGATTTTTTAAAATTTCACTTTAATTTTTGTTTAAACTCATTTAAAAACATCTTTTTCCTATTTTTCCTTAAGGAGTTTCCAGCACAATGAATAAAAAAAACCACTTTTAAAGTAATATTGCATTATAAAAGTCTAATTGTATAAAAATATTTTTAAATGCAAGTACACAATGCAGATTTAGTCAAATGAGTTACAGAATTTGATGTTCTTTTGGATAATATTTCTTTGGGTACCATTTCTGAAATATTGAAGTTTATTCCAATAGTGCTAAAAAATAAATATTTTGTATATTTCTACCCTGTCAGCTTGGTTGACCACATAATCACATTTCCTGCTGGATTTATGTACAGAAATTAATGTATTCTGCAAAAGAATTTGAGAGTCCCATCTGAAAAATGCCAGAATCGTTCAATATGTAGTAGGCAGTACATCTTATTTTTTCAAATGCTGTGCAATAAAAACTGTTGTCTGGTTTTTTTTTGTTTCAGGAAAAGCTGCTTTGGGATTTTTTCCTCTTTACCTCGTTAAGTTCTTTGTAGTGAAAAAGAAGGCAGTCCACAGACTTGACTTTATCATTTGTATATTAATTCTGGGAAAATTTGAACTGTTCTGGCCTCAGACTATGTGAGAAATACTGAAGCCAGTAATGGTAACTGAAGCGATCATTAACTTTTCTCTAAGGAGACTTGAGCTAATACGTTGCTAACTGAAAATGTTTAGTGGAATTCCTGCTGCAATGCAGTTTTCTTAACAATACAAAAATTAAAATGTATAAAACGACTTTTCACGGAAAATAACACAACTTGGTACAGTTTTTTATTTATAGCTAAGTTGATGTAACAGCTGTCTGCCTTTCCCATTTCTGGCTGCAAATTCCAACACCATTCATCTGAACTCATCATGAGCCAGGTCAGGGAACAACCTGGTACAGAACTAGCCCTACAAAATAATGAGAATAGTTGTTTAGCACTTTGTGTCCCAGAGCTCAGATACTGCTACTAAGGTGAGCACCAGTATTGGTGCAAGAGACTGAGGAAAGATGCAGCCAAGAAGTGGGAAGGTATGATGACCTATTTGGTAGTAGTTAAGTGAAGTCTAGCTGTCCTGGTTTCGGCTGGGATAGAGTTAATTTTCTTCCTAGTGCTGTGTTTTGGATTTAGTATGAGAAGAATGTTGATAACACACCGATGTTCTAGTTGTTGCTAAGTAGTGCTTACATAGCCAAGGACTTTTTCAGCTTCCCATGCTCTGCCAGGTGCACAAGAAGCTGGGAGGGAGCATAGCCAGGACAGGTGACCCAACTGACCAGTGGGGTATTCCATACCATATGACGTCAGGCTCAGTATATAAATAGGAGACGTGGTCCAGGAAGTAGCAATCGCTGTTTGGGGACTGGCTGGGCATCAGTCGGCGGGTGGTGAGCAATTGCATTGTGCATCACTCATTTTGTATATTCTACCATTACTATTAATATTATTATTTTCCCTTCCTTTTCTGTTCTATTAAACTGTCTTTATCTCAATCCATGAATTTTACTTTTCTTTTCTGATTCTCTCCCGCATCCCACTGTGGGTTGGGGGGAGTGAGTGAGCGTCTGCGTGGTGTTTGGCTGCTTGCCAGGTTAAACCACAACAGTCCTTTTTGGTGCCCAATGTGGGGCTCGAAGGGTTGAGATAACGACAGATCTGACCAAAGCGTGTTAAGGCAAAATTGTTATAAGCATCCATTATATTGATTGGTCACAATGTTGATGTATTGGCTCTCAAAGTTGTGGGGCTGGCTCTCAATGTTGGGGTATGTAATACCTTACTTGCAGTATGTGTTCCCTGTTGTGCTGTTTATCACTGCTCGGAGCTGGGGCAAGGTTATCATTTTGCTGCACTGTGTAACACTGTTTTATGAGATGATAAAATCATTGGTCGTGAGTCTAATCTGGTATCTGTACTCAGCATTGCCATCATCTCTGTACCTCGGGAGCCACCTCTCAGAAACTATTAATAATTACACTCTTTACCTTTTCTCCTCGGAGATCCAATTTATGGGGGAGACGGGGGGGCACTTTCCCCCACTCCTTCATCTTCCCTTTCATATCTCCAGAAACTCCTTTTTCTTCTATCCTCCTCATGAAGCCCTCCGCAACAGTTCCTGAGAATTTTGAATATCCTTGGGATGTTCAAACAAGCATGTTCCTATTGCTATGTCTCCTGAATGTGGTTCAGGCCTTGTTTAGGGTTAAACAACTATTCAGGAATACCGTCCAGAGATCAACCCCGGCAACAGACACGGTGGCTACTCCAACCCCCGCGACAGGCACTGCGGCTACTCAAACCCCCACAACAGGCACTGTAGATACTCCAACCCCCGCGACAGGCATTGCAGCTACCCAAACCCCAGTGACAGGCACTGCGGCTGAACCAGAGAACCAACCTGTGCCGGTATCAGTCGCCCCTGTACAGAAGAAGAAATACACAAGAAAATCAGCTCGTTTAGTAAGGGATGAAGATGAACCAGGGCCATCACGACAACGGGAGGAGGAAGAGGCAGAACCCGTAAATGAGATGGTAACCACCCGATCCCTATCCCTGAATGAGCTGCGAGATATGTGAAAAGATTTCAGCCGTCGTCCAGGCGAGCACATTGTCACCTGGCTGCTCCGATGCTGGGATAATGGGGCCAGTAGCCTGGAATTAGAGGGTAGGGAAGCCAAGCAGCTGGGATCCCTTGCTAGGGAAGGGGGCATTGACAAAGCGATTGGACAAGGGGCACAGGCCCTCAGCCCCTGGAGGCGACTCCTGTCAGGCGTGAAGGAAAGGTATCCCTTCAAGGAAGATGTTATATGCCACCCAGGCAAGTGGACCACCATGGAGAGAGGTATCCAGTACCTGAGGGAATTAGCCATGCTGGAGGTGATTTATGATGACCTGAACAACGAGCAGTTACACAAAGACCCAGATGAAGTCCAGTGCATGTGACCCATGTGGCAGAAGTTTGTACGGAGCGCACCAGCATCGCATGCAAACTCATTGGCAATAATGACCTGGAAAGATGGATGAATTGGCTGGCCAACTCCGGCAAGATGAAGAAGATGAAGTCTCTCTTCCTCCCTAGGGGCCTGTGTCTCTGCTGTGGAGAAACTGTCCTGGGAGTTCCAGCAACTCAAAGAAAATACGTCCTACTTCCCACCTGCATGGACCAGTATCTCAGCCATTAGGAGTAAGCGTCCCTCTGCTCAAGAGAGAGGATATAGTGGATACAGACCCCGGGGCACCCTGTGGTTTTACCTGCGTGACCATGGAGAGGACATGAGTCAGTGGGATGGAAAACCTACCTCACTCCCTTTGGCAGCAGAGTGCAGGCCACAGTTTGCTTTCACTTGGAGGGGCGTCCAGTACACCTGGAACCGACTGCCCCAGGGGTGGAAACACAGCCCTACCATTTGCCGTGGGCTGATCCACACCGCACTGGAACAGGGTGAGGCTCCCGAACACCTGCAATACATTGATGACATCATCGTGTGGGGCAACACAGCAGAAGAAGTTTTTGAGAAAGGGGAGAGAATAGTCCAAATCCTTCTGAAGGCCGGTTTTGCCATAAAACAAAGTAAGGTCAAGGGACATGCACAGGAGATCCAGTTTTTAGGAATAAAGTGGCAAGATGGACGTCGTCAGATCCCAATGGATGTGATCAACAAAATAACAGCCATGTCCCCACCAACTAGCAAAAGGGAAACACAAGCTTTCTTAGGCGTTGTGGGCTTTTGGAGACTGCATATTCCAGATTACAGCCTGATTGTAAGCCCCCTCTATCAAGTGACTCGGAAGAAGAACGATTTCAAATGGGGAAAATGCCTTTGAACAAATTAAACGGGAGATAGTTCAGGCAGTAGCCCTTGGGCCAGTCCGGGCAGGACAAGATGTAAAGAATGTGCTCTACACTGCAGCCGGGGAGAACGGCCCTACCTGGAGCCTCTGGCAGAAAGCCCCAGGGGAGACGCGAGGTCGACCCTTAGGGTTCTGGAGTCGGGGATACAGAGGATCCGAGGCCCGCTACACTCCAACTGAGAAGGAGATATTGGCAGCATATGAAGGGGTTCGAGCTGCTTCGGAAGTGGTTGGTACTGAAGCCCAGCTCCTCCTGGCACCCCGACTGCCGGTGCTGGGCTGGATGTTCAAAGGGAGGGTCCCCTCTACACATCATGCAACCGATGCTACGTGGAGTAAGTGGGTCGCACTGATCCCACAACGGGCCCGAATGGGAAACCCCAGCCGCCCAGGAATCTTGGAAGTGATCACGCACTGGCCAGAAGGTCCCTTCCAACCCAAACTATTCTATGATTCTATGATTAAGGGCATTGTCCAAATGCCTCTTAAACATTGACAGGCTTGGGGCGTCGACCAACTCTCCAGGAAGTTCCAGAGTTCTGTTCCAGTGTTTCACTACCCTCTCGGTAAAGAGATGCCTGCTACTGAAGGTAGGAATTGTCTAGTGTAGATTCATGTGCTTGAAAGTGGCAACAATTTTATTTCAGGAAATTTCAGCCCTCTGAAAAGTTGCTCCTGCATGGCATTTTGGTGAAGTTATTGTCTCGTTTTAAAAAAAATGAAAAAAGATAATTTTTATTTCACTG
The DNA here is from genome assembly GCF_964195595.1 of Calonectris borealis. Classification (NCBI taxonomy): domain Eukaryota; kingdom Metazoa; phylum Chordata; class Aves; order Procellariiformes; family Procellariidae; genus Calonectris; species Calonectris borealis. The sequence goes on along the minus strand of NC_134351.1, from coordinate 54,928,020 downwards.
GAATGCTTTTTTCCTCTCAAGAGGGTATGTTGAGAATATGATTACAAATAAATGTTACTACTTTACAAGAGAAAACTTTGACATCCTCTCATCTCCAACCAAGAGAAGGATATTTGTTCTGTTCCTGCTGCTGCTCCAATAGGGCCAGCCATTTCTGATGATGGAGTCCCAGATTCTAACAGACCATTGCTTTCTCTTCAACTATGTATTTGAATCTCTAATATCAGATTTTCCCCAGGTGGGATTCTTATTCCCCTAATAAAACAGTATTGTAAAAATGCTGCAACTTATTTAAAATTAACAATATTTGAAAAATTAATCAGTTCTTAGATTCAAAAGAGTAATAACTAGAGAAGCACAGCCAACAAACTTTTTACAGTATGGTAAAGTCCAGGCACCTTCCCTCTTTCCACCATGCTGATTCAGCATGGTGGAAACTCCATAGAAACTCCAGCAAGCATGGTTCAGGAAGAAAAGGGTGTTCTTTTTCAGACAGCTCTCCCATTAGAAGATGAAATGTTAACAGTAAACAAACTGGAATAAATAAAATATTCTTTTTAGATTTAGAACAGAATAGAAAGCATTGATAGGACTTTGCATCTTTTTTGTGGCTGGAATAGTTATTACTGTTGTTTATGTGAAGCATATCTAGGATCGAGAATGGAAAAGTAAACCAGTTCCCAATCTGTATAAATGAAGAGATCCCAGGGGACAATAACAGGAGAGAACACAAAACTTTAATAATAGGCGGAGATATTACTTTGTTTCTGACCCATCTATCTAGGCATGTGCACATTATGTGTGTCAATATGGTATATTGGTATCTGATTCGAAGAAGCTTACAAAGTGGAAAACAAATTTAAAATGGGTTCTGCTGCTACACTTATCAACCCATGTATGCAGGGTTGGCTTCATCAGTCAGGGAATTGGAACAAATGCCAGGGATTGTTTCAGTGCTCTTTGAAACTGGAAATTTCAAGCAAAAATCTGCCTTTCTCAAATTTTACTTCTCCTATGCTATACACAAATTGACTCAAAACATTCAAATACAACTTTCAAGGCATAGCTCAGTCTTAACAATTCTCATTCATTACCTTTAGATAATCAATCGAGACTGATTTCAGTATTTTTCTTCACAGAGTTGAGGATTTCAAACAGCATGTACCACTGTATTGGGTCTGGCTGAGATGGAGTTAACTTTCCCCATAGCAGCCCTCATAGTGCTGTGCTTTGTATTGGTAGCTAGAAAGGTGTTGATAACACACCAGTGTTTTGACTACTGCTGAGCAGTGCTCCCACAGCATCAAGGCTGTCTCTCCAACATTCCCCCCTCACCAGTAGGCTGGGGGTGGGCAAGATCTTGGGAGGGGACATAGCCAGGACAGCTGACCCAAAGTGACCAAAGGGATATTCCATACCATATGACGTCTGCTCAGCAATAAAAGCTAAGAGAAAGGAGGAGGAGGGGGGGCATTCGTTATTACGATGTCTTCCGGAGCAACCGCTACGCGTACTGAAGCCCTACTTCCCAGGAAGTGGCTGGACATCGCCTGCTGATGGGAAGTAGAGAATAAATCTTTTGTTTTCCTTTGCTTCCACGTGTGGCCTTTGCTTTTGCTTTATTAAACTGTGTGATAGAGCAGCTTGGTGGGCACCTGGTGTCCAGCCAAGGTCAACCTACCACAACCAGCTAGCTTCCCTCTCTTTCTTCACAAGCAAGATTAAAAAGAGCTGTGTGCTGTCAGATTTCCTAGAAGGAGATTTGATCTTTTTCAGTGAGTCTACCATTTTACAGAGTATTTAGTGTTTTCTTGCAACATAGTGAAAAGTAGAAAACAATATTCTCTCTGCTAAATACTTGTAAAACAACAGCCTATGATGATGGCATTAGGAGAAAGAGGTAAAACCAGCCAACTCCTTGGCATTAGGTTAATGAAAAGGTTAAAAGTGCGGGGAAAACAACCTGAAAAGAAAATCGTCCTGCAATAGCCTGTACTTTTAAGTAGAGCAACTTGGAAGGTAGTTTGATTTTTTCTTTTTGCGCTGAAAAAATTTGACAGCTTCAGGAGTAAGTTGTTTTCTCAGTAAATTTCAGTTCTTATGCGAGAAGCTGAAAAGTAAAAAAAAAAATAATTGCGGAAAATGCCTTTGAACAAATTAAACGGGAGATAGTTCAGGCAGTAGCCCTTGGGCCAGTCCGGGCAGGACAAGATGTGAAGAATGTGCTTCAAAGGGAGGGTCCCCTCTACACATCATGCAACCGATGCTACGTGGAGTAAGTGGGTCGCACTGATCACACAACGGGCCCAAATGGGAAACCCCAGTCGCCCAGGAATCTTGGAAGTGATTGCGAACTGGCCAGAAGGCAAAGATTTTGGAATATCCCCAGAGGAGGAGGTGATGCGTGCTGAAGAGGCCCCGCTGTATAACAAACTACCAGAAAACGAGAAGCAATATGCCCTGTTCACTGATGGGTCCTGTCGTCTTGTGGGAAAGCATCGGAGGTGGAAGGCTGCTGTATGGAGTCCTACAAGGCAAGTTGCAGAAACTGCTGAAGGAGAAGGTGAATCGAGCCAGTTTGCAGAGGTGAAAGCCATCCAGCTGGCCTTGGACATTGCTGAACGAGAAAAATGGCCAGTGCTTTATCTCTATACTGACTCATGGATGGTGGCAAATGCCCCGTGGGGGTGGTTGCAGCAGTGGAAGCAGAACAACTGGCAGCGCAGGGGTAAACCCATCTGGGCCGCCGTGTTGTGGCAAGATATTGCTGCCCGGGTAGAGAACCTGGCTGTAAAAGTACGTCACGTAGATGCTCACGTACCCAAGAGTCGGGCCACTGAGGAACATCAAAATAACCAGCAGGTGGACCAGGCTGCTAAGATTGAAGTGGCCCAGGTGGATTTGGACTGGCAACATAAGGGTGAATTATTTATAGCTCGGTGGGCCCATGACGCCTCAGGCCATCAAGGAAGAGATGCAACATATAGATGGGCTCATGATCGAGGGGTGGACTTGACCATGGACGCTATTGCACAGGTTATCCATGAATGTGAAACATGCGCTGCAATCAAGCAAGCCAAGCGAGTAAGGCCTCTCTGGTATGGAGGACGATGGTTGAAATATAAATATGGGGAGGCCTGGCAGATTTTTTCAGCTTCCCATGCTCTGCCAGGTGCACAAGAAGCTGGGAGGGAGCATAGCCAGGACAGCTAACCCAACTGGCTAACAGTGTATTCCATACCATATGACATCAGGCTCAGTATATAAATAGGAGACGTGGTCCAGGAAGTAGCGATCGCTGCTTGGAGACGGGCTGGACATCGGTCAGCAGGTGGAGAGCAATTGCATTGTACATCACTCATTTCATATATTCTACCATTTTTATTATTATTATTATTATTATTATTATTATTATTATTATTATTTTCCCTTCCTTTTCTGTTCTATTAAACTGTCTTTATCTCAATCCACAAATTTTACTTTTTTTTTTTTTCCAAGTCTCTCCCCCATCCCACTGAGGTGGGTGGGGAGTGAGCAAGCGGCTGTGTGGTATTTGGCTGCCTGCCAGGTTAAACCACATCAATAGCATATCCATCAGTCAGATAGTTTATTTATTTTTCTTCTTTTGCTTCAATAGCTGTTGGTAACAGCCAGTTTGAGCATATCTGAAATCAAAGGTATTCCAAAGGTATTTAGTGGTAATGCCCAGGATGGTGTGTAATCTCTTCTTGCACATTTTGTCTCGTACATAGCTGCTGATAATGGAGCAAGTGTTTCCATGACTGTGATGTGTGTGTCAGAGGGACAGAATGTGACTTTTTTAATCAGTGAGGGTCAAGAAAAGGGAAGAACCTTGCTTGTGCCCCAAATAGGCTACACTGAAGTAATTTATGAGAAAAGTTAGCCCAGAACTCTCCATTTCCATGAAGCAGTTCGTATTGGGCAGCAGGGAGACATGAGGCTTACACCAGCAGTTATAGTCAGCTTATGGTAGAAAGGGTCCTCAGCATTTGCCCAAATCTTCTCTGGCTTACAGTTTCATTTGCATATCCATCTATTATATATGCACTATATATTTCCTGTTCTCAGAGTAATGTGTCATATCAACTGCGTATTGATACAGTCTAGAAGCTGTACAGCCTTCTTTGGAGCTCCTTGAACATGTGAAGCTGCATCTGAGATGACCTGTTTGGATCAACACAGATATTCTACCAGAACCTAATGGAAAAACTAGTGGATGCAAAAGGATTCCTTGACACTGTCACTTCATTTTTCCCAACCATAACCTTATCGCTGGGATGGACAACTAGCTGACACCCTGGAAAACACAGTAAAGGTAAAGATAGAAAATTTAACACTTATGCTGCATGGCCTGTTTTCTTCAAATTCTTTTCAAAATTGATTCAAAATAAATTGTATGCCATTTTGACAGTTTGAAAATAATAGTGAATATAAGAAGAATTGTTTTCTTTATTTGTGTATATTTGATAGTGTGTTATATATCAATTAGTTCAATGTTTAATTGAATTGCAATGGGACTGTATGAAAATCTGATTTTTTTTTCGAAAATAAACAGTACTTTGTTATTTAACTCATTCTCACATATTGAGGAATTTGGGGAGGGCAAATAATTTAAGCCTTGTTTCAGGTAAGTCTACTCCCTGAATTATAGCAGGATTAGTTTGTTAATCGGAATTCTGGCACATTCCCTGAAGAAAAATAACATATTAGCTGGAAATTTAAAACCCTGTCTAAGGGGTTTTGTATTAGATGACTAAAATAAAATTGTATGTCAACACTGGTTTTAACATTTTGTTTCTATTGAATAATTGAAATTTTACAATAAATTTTCCAATTTACTGACTTTAATAACTTTTAAAAATCTCAGTTTTGAGAATCTAATGACAGTTTTTTATTGTTAATCCCTAACTAGAATTTAGGTCTTGAACATATAATCATTATTTTAGGATCCCTTTCACAAGCTTCCTCTTATAATTCTCATGGCTGCTTTGTTCAGGGGTTTTACTCCAGTGCACATGCATTTGTGTGCAATAGCATAGTTCCCATTCATACAATCTGTGACTACAACTACAAAATTATACACCTTTCCAAATTCAATAGCAAGATTTAGTATTGTGTTGTTATGATTTTATTAAACTATATGGATGACCGAGCACTGGAACAGGTTGCCCAGGGACGTTGTGGAGTCTCCCTCCTTGGAGATATTCAAAAGCCATCTGAACATGGTCCTGGGCAACCAGCTCTAGGTGGCCCTGCTTGAGCAGGGCAGTTGGACAAGATGACCTCCAGAGGTCCCTTCCAACCTCAGCGATTCTGTGCAGTTGCTAGAAACATGCATTAGAAATACTGTACTAAGTAATATTTTTAATAAAGGTGATAATTTTATTTTCATTGTACATTTCAGTTTATGGTGATGCTAATTAAGGATATACTGTAAGACACAAGAAAACCAGGTTATTTGACCAATTATAACTACAAGTTCCTGTTTGCTCAACAAAACATTTTTAAAGATTTGTCACTTCTTAGTCTATTCAGTCACTATATTGCATATGATTAATCCAGAAAAAAAAAAAATTACTGTGATTATTGAAGTTAAGATTTTCATAGCCAGTAGAAGTAAAAGAACAGTTAAATATCATTTTAACTAGTTCTAGGGCTTGTAAAAATCTTAAACAGCAGGGACTCTTAAAGCATTTTATATTTCTTGCTTTTAACATTTTTTTTAAGTACAAAGCATTTTACCTGCTTCATTTCTCTATAACTTAGTCTTTTATTGCATTCATTCTGAAATACTTAAAAAAAAAAAGTTTCAAAGTGTTTCTGTTTTTAAAGGACCATTGTCAAGTTAAAACTAGTCTGTATTGAAGTCAGTAGCAATACTGTTTTTAAGAGAGAGAGGAAAGATATAATTCCCTGAATACACTCTATAGCTATATTTAAAATAATGCTTCAGTTGATGGAAATAAGGATTTTCGAAATAAGTTTCTTTTTCCATGTTAGCATTGCTTTTTTCCCCTGGGACACTGACATTATTTTAAATCATTTGGTGATTTCATTTTTAGAATTATCTGATTTTCACAAAACCCACATTTGCTCTTGTTTTGTCCTAAAACCTAACTATTCTATAAATCATTGCATCTTTTTTTAGATAGAGATTGTATTTGCAAAGAATTCATTTTAATTAAATGGTCTTTATTGCAGGCTATGTTTGGAGGATGTTAAAAGAAATGGCACAGATATGCAATACACTTTCTCAGTCTCTAACTTTCCCTGTAAGAGCAGCATTAGTGCGACAGTCAATATCTGAGCTCTGTTAGTTATTACAACAGTCAGATATGTAAATTTGAGGGGGTTTATTTTTAGTAGTCTTATTATAAAGGCGCATATTAGTTATTAAATATAGCATACTTATCCCAATTGCATTGAAATTTTTTTCTTTCTGTTTATTCCTTAAGATCCTTAGTTCCTTTAGTTTTTTAATCATTTTGACATGCAGAAGTGGACACTATTCATTTATATTACACCTTAAAATTCCAAAAGGCTATTTTAAAATTACGTTCTAGGTAATTATGGTGGGTTCGCCTTGGCAAACAGCCAAGTGCTCACCCAGCTGCTCACTCACTCCCTGTCCTGGTTTCGGCTGGGATAGAGTTAAATTTCTTCCTAGTGCTGTGTTTTGGATTTAGTATGAGGAGAATGTTGATAACACACTGATGTTTTCAGTTGCTGCTAAGTACCCTGCTAGTCAAGGACTCTTCAGAGGCTGAGAGGGAGCATAGCCGGGACAGCTGGCCCAGCTGGCCAATGGGGTATTCCACACCATGTGACGTCATGCTCAGTATATGAATGGTAGGTGTGGTCCAGGAAGTAGCGATCACTGTTTTTTGGGCATTGCTCAGTGGGTACACTCATTTTGTATATTCCACCATCATCATCATCATCATCATCATCATCATCATCATCATTATTATTTTCCCTTCCTTTTCTGTTCTATTAAACTGTCTTTATCTCAACCCACGAGTTTTCTCACTCTTACCCTTCCAATTCTCTCCCCGTCCCACTGGGTGTGGGGGGGAGTGAGCGAGCAGCTGTGTGGTGTTTGGCTGCCTGCCAGGTTAAACCACGACACTCCCCCTCCTCAGTGGGACAGGGGGAGAAAATAGGATGAGAAAGCTCATGGGTTGAGATAAAGGCAGGGAGATTGCTTACCAATTACTGTTGCAGGCAAAGCAGACTTGACTTGAGGAAAATTAATTTATTGCCAATTAAAATAGATCGGGTAGAGAGAAACAAGAAGACAAACATTAAAACAACACCTTTCCTTCCCTCCCCCCTTTTCCAGGCTCAAGTTCACTCCTTCACTCCAATTTTTGGAGTAGTATTTTCATCCAGCAGTTGCTTTTTCCCAGTAAGTTGAAGTCATTATGGTAACAATGAGAGTGGAGGGCAAGGACATATAAAACTTTAATTCTGGTAGTTCATAAATTTTGGTTGCTTAAGTTTGAAATCTAAAGGAGATTAATTTTTTGGTATGTAATTACATTACTAAAATTAAGATATCACAGTCCTGACTATATTTAGAAGCTTATTAATGCCATGTCTTTCTGTCTCATATGCTTAAATTAAGATAACAACGTATCAGTTTAACTTCTTTTTTCTTTTTTTTAATTTTTTTTTGATAAAAAATAAGAGTGAGGTACAATGTCACTGTTTGGACAGGAAAGCAAGATGAGTATTCTGTAGATTTGCTTTATACCTGAGAGAACTTTGGTAATAGTAGGGTTTATTATGACATCTTAGAACTGCAAAATTCTGAATTCAAAAAAGCCATAGGAGTGGAATACTAGATATGAAGCAGGGCAATCTCTGACCTTAGAATACTTAGCCTCTTTAATGTGAAGATTTCTTGATCAGGGAAATGCAAACCTTACAAATGCAACCTATACAGTCCTTCCCGAAGAATTGTATAGAACACATCCATGCATATTGAAGGAATTTTAGTATAACATTTTATTGAAAGGCTACTCAAATAGAAATTTAATACCTTTAATATGTCAGAAACGTTACTTGCTTATCATATGCATGTTCCCTCTCCTTCACCCAGTAGCGTTTAGTAAAGGCTCATGTTTCCTTGTCATGGTTTAACCCCAGCTGGCCACTGAGCACCACGCAGCCGCTCGCTCACCCCCCCCCGGCTGGGATGGGGGAGAGAATCGGAAGGGTAAAAGTGAGAGAACTCGTGGGTTGAGATAAAGACAGTTTAATAGGGAAAGCAAAAGCCGCGCCCACAAGCAAAGCAAAACAAGGAATTCATTCACTCCTTCCCATCGGCAGGCAGGTGTTCAGCCATCTCCAGGACAGCAGGGCTCCATCACGCGTAACGGTGACTTGGGAAGACAAACGCCATCACTCCGAACGTCCCCCCCCTTCTTCTTCTTTGCCCAGCCTTATATGCTGAGCATGACGTCATATGGTATGGAATAGCCCATTGGCCAGCTGGGCCAGCCGTCCTGGCCACGCTCCCTCCCAGCCCCCTGCGCACCTGGCAGGGCACGGGAAGATGAAAAGTCCTTGACTAGAGTAAACATTACTTAGCAACAACTGAAACATCAGTGTGTTATCAACATTATTCTCATACTACATCCAAAACACAGCACTATACCAGTTAATAGGAAGAAAATCAACTCCATCCCAGCTGAAACCAGAACATTCCTAAATATTCTTGCATTTGTCCCCTACAAGCATATAGAATCATAGAATGGTTGAGGTTGTAAGGGGCCTCTGGAGGTCATCTGGTCCAACCCCCCCTGCTCAAGAAGGGCCACCTAGAGCAGGCTGCCCAGGACCACGTCCAGATGGCTTTTGAATATCTCCAAGGAGGGAGACTCCACAACTTCTCTGGGCAACCTGTGCCAGTGCTCAGTCACCCTCACAGTAAAATAGGGTTTCCTGATGTTCAGGCGGAACCTCCTATGTTTCAGTTTGTGCCCATTGCCTCTTGTCCTGTCACTGGGCACCACTAAAAAGAGCCTGGCTCTGTCTTCTTTGCACCCCCCTTCAGGTATTTATACACACTGATGAGATCCCCCCTGAGCCTTCTTGTCTCCAGGCTGAACAGTCCCAGCTCTCTCAGCCTTTCCTTATAGGAGAGATGCTCCAGTCCCTTCATCACCTTAGTGGTCCTTCGTTGGACTCTCTCCAGCATGTCCATGTCTCTCTTGTACTGGGGAGCCCAGGAACTGGCCACAGGACTCCAGGTGTGGCCTCACCAGCGCTGAGTAGAGAGGAAGGATCACCTCCCTTGACCTGCTAGCAATACTTTGCCTAATGCAGCCCAGGATACCATTAGCCTTCTTTGCGGCAAGGGCACATTGATGGCTCATGTTCAAAAGGTGAGAATGACCCCAGTTGATAGCTGTGAACACAGGTAATTTGCTCCTCTCTCCACGGGGTCACAGGTCCTGCCAGGAGCCTGCCCCAGTGTGGGCTTCCCATGGGGTCACAGCCTCCTTTGGGCACATCCACCTGTTCCAGTGTGGGGTCCTCCACAGGCTGCAGGTGGATATGTACTCCTCCATTAACCTCCATGGGCTGCAGGAGGACAGCCTGCCTCACCATGGTCTTCACCACGGGCTGCAGGGGAATCTCTGCTCCGGCGCCTGGAGCACCTCCTCCCCCTCCTTCTTCCCTGACCTTGGTGTCTGCAGAGTTGTTTCTCTCACATATTCTCACTCCTCTCTCCGGCTGCAGTTGCCGTTGCGCAGCAACTTTTTCCCCTTCTTAAATATGTTATCCCAGAGGCGCCACCACCGTCGCTGATGGGCTCAGCTTTGGCCAGCGGTGGGTCCGTCTTGGAGCTGGCTGGCATTGGCTCTATCAGACATAGGGGAAGCTTCTAGCAGCTTCTCACAGAAGCCACCCCTGTAGTCCCCCCACTACCAAAACCTTGTCATGCAAACCCAATATAGGGAGAAAGAATAATTATTTATACTGAGTTAGAACTAAATTAGTTCTTTGCAATGTGATAATCGTGCATTTCACACCATGGTTCCTCCCATGTTTTTGAGCCATCAGCACCATAGTCCTTGGATTGTGAGAAGACTGAGATGGAGCTGTAGCTGCACTGCAGGAGGCACTGAGGCATACAGAACCCCCCAAATGAAGAGTAATCCTGACTACTAGTCAAGAATAATCCCGTCCTGTACATAAAGCATATAGATGGATTATAGTGCAGTATACATCTGCTACAGCATTAAAAGAGCTACAGCGGTTTGTAAGAGAGAACTTGTTGACTGTTCTTTCAAGATTCTTAAACTAAATTTAAAGTATAACAGGAATTATGTAAAATGTTCTGCTGCAGTATTTCTAAAAGCCAGAGGCTGTAAGAATAGAATAGAATAGAACAGAACAGAACAGAACAGAATAGAATAGTTCAGTTGGAAGGGACCTATAACGATCATCTAGTCCAACTGCCTGACCACTTCAGGGCTGACCAAAAGTTAAAGCATGGTATTAAGGGCATTGTCCAAATGCCTCTTAAAACACTGACAGGCTTGGGGCGTCGACCAACTCTCCAGGAAGTTCCAGAGTTCTGTTCCAGTGTTTCACTACCCTCTCGGTAAAGAGATGCTTCCTAATGTCAAGTCTGAACCTCCCCTGATGCAGCTTTGAACCATTCCCCCGTGTCCTGTCTCTGGATCCCAGGGAGAAGAGCTCAGCACCTCCCTCTCCACTTCCCCTCCTCAGGAAGCTGGAGAGAGCAATGAGGTCGCCCCTCAGCCTCCTTTTCTCCAAACTAGACAAACCCAGAGTCCTCAGCCACCCCTCATAGGACATGCCTTCCAGCCCTTCCACCAGCTTGGTTGCCCTCCTCTGGACACATTCGAGTCCCTTCACATCCTTCTTAAATCGTGGGGCCCAGAACTGCACACAGTACTCAAGGCGAGGCCGCACGAACGCTGAATACAGCGGGATCATCACCTCTTTTGACCGGCTGGTTATGCTGTGTTTGGTGCACCCCAGGATGCGGTTTGCCCTCTTGGCTGCCAGGGCACACTGCTGACTCCTGTTGAGCCTGCTGTCGACCAGCACCCCCAGATCCCTTTCTGCAGGGCTGCTCTCCAGCCACTCCTCTCCCAATCTATACTTGTGTCCAGCGTTACTCCGTCCCAGGTGCAGAATCCGGCATTTGGACTAGTTAAATTTCATGCCATTAATCATTGCCCAATGCTCCAATCTATCTCCCCTCATGAGAGTCAACAGCACCTCCCAGTTTGGTATCATCAGCAAACTTGCTAATGGTGCATTCAGCTCCTGCATCCAGATCATTGATAAATATATTGAACGGGACTGGCCCTCGAATTGAGCCCTGCGGAACACCGCTGGTGACCGGTCGCCAGCCAGATGTAGCCCCATTCACTACAACCCTTTGAGCCCTGCCCTTCAGCCAGTTCTTCACCCAGCGCACCGTGTACCTGCTGAAATGAAATGAATGAAGTAGCTGTAGTTATTAGTACTTACAGCAATACTTGTACATTTCTGTGATTGTACAGTTATTTTCTACATTCTCCTAGGTTGTGCATCTTTTTAACTCTCATAATACTTTTTAAAAAACTTTTGAAAAGTTGAACTTCCCTTTGAAAAACTAAACTCATTGCAATGCTGTTTATCATCTGCAGGAAAAAGCCTACTGATGCTTCTGCATCTCTTAAAAATGAATACAGATATTGAAATCTCTGCAGATTAAGACACAAGCTGTGTATTGTTGTCTTTTGTCTAAAATTGCAAAGAGTTTTTTTTCCCATAGTGTCAGAAAAGATTTTGATTTGTAAATGAAAGCTGATTTTGTGAAGAGGCATTCCCCTGGCATGTTCTTCTCGTCCTCTTCCCATTCCTCTAGCTTGCTTTGCAACAGAAATTTTGTCGTCTTTGATGTTTTGTACAACACTGGAAGAATAAGGAAGAAAACTATCTAATAGTATTTGGAGTACTTAAACAGAGTATTTAATTTACACAATCTGTCGATATGAATGGCAGTAACCACTCAAAAGGTCAAGTTTGGCAGTGTCATTCCTTTTAATGAATCGGGAGAAGCGATGTATTTCTTAGTTAACTGAGACAGCATGATCTCATTTGAAAGGATTTAACCTCTCTATTCTTTAAAGTATTTGTTTCTATTAGATTTGCACACATGCCTTGCTGTATCATGGGAAAAAGATCAATTAAGTGTTTCCTAGCCTGTCATAACTATGTAAAATATTTTAAATACTTAAAATATCCTTTTCTAAGCCAGATAATTTTGACTAAACCAGGTTCAGGAGCTATTGTATGAACAGGTGTGCTAGCAGATCTGATCATGCAATAGCCTTTTATGGATAAGGACCTTTTCACTTAACTTCTCTTCAGGGAGAACAGGACTTATGACTGACCAAAGCTCCAGTTAAACCAAAGTTACAAACATTGCTTTGAATCTATAGTGTACAATAATCTAGTAGGAAATAGTATAGCTCAGAGTTTTTTATTCTCTGGGATATACCATTGAACAAGAAGCACTTAGGGGACATGATCCAGCTTTTGGAACCAAAAGTAACATAGTTTCATTAGCCAAAGTTATTTAGGCAGGTGCCTGAATAATAGATCTCCATTTGGACATTGAGTCGTTGATTGCAACTCTTTGGATGAGGCCATCCAGCCAATTCCTTATCCATCTAACAGTCCATCCATGAAATCCATCTCTCTCCAATTTAGAGGTAAGAATGTTGTGGGGATCTGTATCAAAGGCCTTACAGAAGTCCAGGTAGATGACTTCTGTAGCTCTTCCCTTTTCCACCAACACAATCACTCCATCGTAGAAGGCCACTAGATCAGTCAGGCATGATTTGCCCTTGGTGAAGCCATGTTGGCTGTCTCTCATCACCTCCCTGACTTCCATATGGCTTCAGCATAACTTCCAGGAGGATCTGCTCCATTATCTTACCGGGCACGGAGGTGAGGCTGACTGGTCAGTAGTTCCCAGGGTCCTCCTTTTTACCCTTTTTAAAAATGGATGTGATGTTTCCTTTTCTCCAGTCACTGGGGACTTCGCCTGACTGCCATGACTTTTCAAATATGGTGGAGAGTGGCTTGGCAACTGCATCTGCCAGTTCCCTCAGGACCCTGGGATGCATCTCATTGGGTCCCAAGGATTTCTGTATGTTCCGGTTCCTCAGGTGGTCTCGAACCTGATCTTCTCCTATGATGGGTGCGACTTCATTCCCCCAATTCCTGCCTTGAGATTCAGGAACTCGAGAGATGTGGGAAGAGGAATTTCCAGTGAAAACTGAGGCAAAAAAGTTGTTGAGTACAAACTCAAAAAGTGTTGCAAGCCTGTACTTGCAACACTACAGAAGAATTTTGCTTCTCAGGGGAGACATTTGCCATTTTCCTCTGTGATCTGAGCTTTTTGTAAATAATTGCTGTTTCCACTGAGGGTGTAATAATCCTGTATATGTAATTAATTATAAAATCAAGGCAAGGAAAAATCTGTTTTTATACCCTTAGCCAAGATACCAGTTAGAATATCTGATCTTTAGTTGATATTTTCTAAACAAGAATTCATATTTCTTAAAGATATATTTTTAACTTCAGATATTTAACTTCATGTATTGGGTCTGGCTGGGATGGAGTTAACTTTCCCCATAGCAGCCCTCATAGTGCTGTGCTTTGTAGTTGTAGCTAGAAGGGTGTTGATAACGCACCAATGTGTTGGCTACTGCTGAGCAGTGCTCCCACAGCATGGAGGCTGTCTCTCCAAACCCCCCACCCCCAAAGGCCAGTAGGCTGGGGGTGGGTAAGAGGTTGGGAGGGGACAGAGCCAGGACAGCTGACCCAAAGTGACCAAAGGGATATTCCATACCATATGACGTCGTGCTCAGCAATAAAAGCTAAGAGAAATGAGGAGGAGGGGGGGCATTCGTTATTAAGGCGTTTGTCTTCTGAAGCAACCGCTACGCGTACTGAGGCCCTGCTTCCCAGGAAGTGGCTAGACATTGTCTGCTGATGGGAAGTAAAGAATAGGTCTCCTATGGTTTTGCTTTGCTTCCACGCATGGCCTTTGCTTTTCTTTAATAAACTGCCTTTATCTCAACCCATGATTTTTTTTCATCTTATTTTCTCCCTCTGTCCTGTTGAAGGGGGGGCGTGAGAGAGCAGCTTGGTGAGTACTTGGTGGCCAGCCAAGGTTAGCCCACCACATCTTGGAAACATTATCTGAATGTTTCATCAGACTGTTACCATAGAAGAAAAATAAAGCGACTGTTTCTGCCTACAGCTTTCTCTTAATTGGAAATTGAGTTTCAAATATGACAAATTTCTCATGATCCTCTGTGCTGTCTCAAGACTATAGCATAAATAAGTAATGAAAAGCAGTTTTTTTTTCACTTACAAAGTAACTAGATGTGGAGAAGAATTGTGGAGTTGGGAGTTTCGGCCAAGATAAGACAGGAATTCGGCCTGTGCGCTGAGAACTAGCAGACGCGCACATACGCCTGAGATAAGACCTGAACACCTGGCTTAGTTGTCTCCTCTGTAAGGAAACTGAAAAACATCAAGAGAATTATGTAACTGGTTAACCGTGAGAATAAGCGGATCTGAGAGCAGTCGTGTGGATCTTTGCCAAAAGGAAGAGAGACTGTTTTTCTTAGTTAATAAGGGATACGAATTGGGTGATGATTGGGGGAGACAGCGGGACCTCCCCGTTATGGTAAAGGATATATTCTCCTGTATTGTAACAATAAATGATTCTGTGCATGCTTATGTGAGAGTCCGTGCAATCATACACCACAAATGGCGCCCAACGTGGGGCACGATTGAAAAAAAAAAAAGACGACGACCTGAAGAAAGAAGGTCTTGAAGAAAGGAAATAGAAATATCCGGTGGTGTACCCCTGTTGAGCTGGACGGAGGATAAACGGAGGATCAACATATCAAGCTCGATTCATCACCGGTCGCAGGACGATTCAGGTGAGCAGCCGCGGGGAAGTTATACGAACTTTATACATTGGTCATGGGGCAGTCGGCATCTCAGTCACAGAAGCTTCAACTTGAAATATTTCAACGTATTTTAAAGGAACAAGGTTTTAAGGTCGCTCCAATACAATTGGTGAGACTCCTTGCGTGGGTCCGGGATCACTGCCCTTGGTTCCCTTCTGTAGGAACGGCTGGGTGTTATGATTTAAAGCAATGGCAAAAAGTGGGTGAGGAATTACAGACTAAACAGATTTTGCAACTAGAAGTTCCAGAGGGAATATTGATTACCTGGCGAGTTGTGTATACGGCTCTGCAAAAGTTATGCCCTGCCGAACAGGTGTTGCAAAATGTGACTGATCCAGCAATACCGGGGGGAGAATCAAAAGATGGGGAAGATTCATTTGAACTGTTGGCTCCTGATGAAACTGTAATGCCTCAGGCGGAGTCCCCGCCTCTGAAGGATGATTCGGAGCCAGACGATCCCTTTGACACGGGCTCGATAGACCCCGAACGAGAGCCTGATTTATACCCTCCACTCTCGCCAGTTAAAGCAATGGTTGCATCCGCGCCAACGGCGGATGAAATTTTACAGCGACAGAGACAAAAGACACTTTCTCGGTTGTCCGTCATGAAACCACCACCATTTGCGCCTCCCCCCCTCGAGGAGAACCGCTGCAGGGATCCGCGCACCCCCCCCACATATCAGCCTTTAGGTACGGTAGCGCCAAGGCTGTCCTTTGATGAGTGTCGTACAGAGGCATTAAAAAAGGGGGATATAACGCTTCTCTAGGCAATGCCTGTAATTTATCGACCTGGCAGAGCGCCAGAGTATGCTCATTTACCATATGAGGTGATTAAGGAGGTGCGCAAATCGATAAAGGAGTACGGGTTACAGGCTTCATTTACTATAAACTTACTGCAAGCAATAGGGGAATCTTATACGATGACTCCTTTAGATTGGAAGTCTGTATTACGCCTTGTTTTGTCAGCGGTGCAGTATTCTGTGTGGTTTTTTGAGTATCGTGAACTTGTTATTGCAAAGGTAATGGACAATTTGGACAATTTGCAACTACCCTATGGGTGAGATGAAATGTTAGGTGAAGGGAATTGGGCGTCACCTGCTGCACAAGCCACCTTACTCCGTGAACTGCTTACACAGGCGGCTGATTTGGCTATGAAAGCATTAAGGCGAGTGCCGGATTCTGGCAAGCCGGAATCATCATTTGCTACGATCCGGCAAGGGGCGCAAGAACCCTATGTGCAATTTTTAGATCGATTACAAACTGCTATACAACGTCAGATAGAGTCTCCTGAAGCCGCCGAGTTGTTGCTTTTTCAGCTTGCAATTGAGAATGCTAATTCTGATTGTAGAAAAGCCATAGACCCCGTTCGGAATCAGGCAAAGACTTTAACTGATTTGATCAGAGCTTGTCAAAATGTGGGGTCAGAACAGTTTAAAGCGGAGATATTAGCAGCGGCGTTGGCTCAACAACTAACAGTGGCTCGAGCGGCGACTAAGTGTTTTGTATGTGGCCAGGAAGGTCATATTAAAAAAGATTGCCCCAGAGCAAGACGAGGAACAAAGGGCCAAATTAAAGGTCCTGCTCAGCTGTGTCCTCGTTGTCAGAATCATAGAATCATAGAATCATTAAGGTTGGAAAAGACCTCTAAGATCATCGTGTCCAACCGTCAACCCAACACCACCATACCCACTACACCATGTCCCTAAGCGCCTCATCTACACGTCTTTTAAATACTTCCAGGGTCGGTGACTCCACCACTTCCCTGGGCAGCCTGTTCCAAGGCCTGACCACTCTTTCAGTAAAGAAATTTCTCCTAATGTCTGTTGGAGAAAGTTAGCCAGACTAGGCCGTGGTGGGAAAATTCTGAGTCATGCTGAGAAGGGAGAAAAGAAAGTCATGCTGACCTTGCTCTGTGCAGATAAGCAACTTTGAGAAAGTATAGTATAGGGAAAACAGGATGGAACCCGGACCACGTAGCAGTAACCGAAAGTAGGAGGAATATGATAATGTAATTTTTAGAGCTAAGCCAATGATTGTGAGACAAGTATGCATAAGGTAGAACTTAGTGTATAAATACGTGTAGGGTTTTACAATAAAGTTGAAGCTGGCCTTATCACTCACATTGAGTCGACTGCCTGCCTTCCCTTGCTCGTCGCAAGTGGCGCCCGAACAGGGACCCCCCATCCCTGTTTTCCACCGGACAGCGAGATCAGAGAAGCACTGGTAGCAGCGACCAGGGAGCAGAAGATCAGTAGACGCTGTCGCGGCGTGCCTGATCCGTGCTTGAACCCAGGATGATTAAAAGGGGTTCGCCGTTCGATAGAAGGCTACCCGTGGGAAAAGGCTGCAAACGACCGGATAATTAAGAGGGTCAAGAGAAGCGCGCAATGGAAGTAGAGGTAGCCTTCGATATTTTAAAATGCTTTTTAGAAGAGCGGGGAGTAAGCCAATTAAAAGACCTGGCTGGGTTAATTGCGTTAGGGAAAGCGAAAGGGTTTTTTAAAGACCCTGAAAGTATGTTTGAAGTAGACGAGTGGCGTTTTTATGGAGATTGTTTGTGGGATCTAGTAATCGATGATGATAAATCAGCAAAAAAATTAATGAAATCTTGGAGAGATGTTATTAATTGCATAAAAAGATATAAAACTGAAAGGCGAATAGCTACAGCTGCCTCCGATCGGCTTGAGCAGTCCGATCCTGCCGCTGGACGTCTCACAGCAGGGGGTGACTACTTTTCACCTCCGCCTTCGGGAATTCCTGTTCCCGTCGTTCGCCGACCCTCTCGTCCCCCTCCTGATCCACTGACAGAAAGGGCTTGTCCCTCCGCACCGCCGGGGGAAAGGGAGGGGAGAGGGAAGGTCCAAGTGAAAATGAGAGGGTAGACAGTAGCGGACAGGAGACTGCTCAAGCTGAAAGTCTTCTAAAGGCCCCACCCCCCACCCCCCACCCCTCACCCCCCCCACCCCCCCACCCCCCCCCCACCCCCCCCTCCCATCCCAAGCTCATCAACAGCCGCGTTTAGTGCGGGTTAGTTGGGACAAAATAGCACGAGAAGCTGTTGAACAAAAAGATTTTGATTTATTAGATCAAATTAGCCCTCAAGCCTTCCCGGTAATCTACCAGGTAGATAACGCGGGGGCTATGACTGGGGTGCATCAGGCCCTAGATTGGAAAATATTAAATCAATTGCGAAACACAGTTAATGAGTCGGGAGTGCATAGCGAGCCTGCAAGGCAAATGCTAAACTATATCTGGGGTAGCGGAATGCTATGTCCAGAAGATATTAAGAACATAATGAGGCTTATTTTGAAGCAATCACAACAATTACTTTGGCAAGCTCACTGGCAAAGACTTTGTGAAATATCTGCGCACTCGCCCCGAGCCCCAAATGATCGTTTAGCTGGAGTAACTGTAGAACAACTAATGGGTATAGGTCCTTTTGCCTCTGTAGAAATGCAGATGCAAACTGGCCCAGACGTGTTGTTAGAATCTATGAAATTAGCACGAGAAGCCTTGCAGAAAGTTAAAACTACACCAGCTCCTCCCTCATATATGTCAATTAAACAAGGAAGAGAGGAGCCTTTTGCATCTTTTGTAGAAAGAGTCACAGACGCTATTGACCGCGCAGATATGGCAGATTTTATGAAAGGACCTTTGCTGAGACAGTGTGTATTAGAGAATTGTAATACTTATACGAAGGGCATCCTTGTCACCTTACCCTTAGACGCCACCATAGAAGTCATGTTAGAGTGAATGAGTAGAGTTCCTGTAGGAGCTCAAGCCATGTTAGTTGAAACAATCAGAGAACTAGGGGAAAAATTAGTCAAGGCGCAGGGACAGGCGTTTGCAGCTCTTGCCCCACTGAAGCCTCCGGATGCCCACCAAAGTAAGACGACTGGCCGACGAGAGTATAAGTGCTTCCGATGTGGCTACCCAGGACATCTGCGTCGACAATGTCGGGAGCTGCCAGAACTGTCAAATGAATAATCATAATACTACGGTCTGCCGGCGTTCGGGAAACGGGAAACCGAGCGCCAAGAGCCGCAGCGCGCCGACACCAATCGCGGCTCCGGTCACCTTCAGGCCAACGGCAGCCCCCAACCAAACGACAGTGCAGAGATACCAGACGCCATTGCCCAGCTTCGACCAGCAACCCAACTTCGACCAGCAACCAGGGGGAGCCTCGGACTGGATCTGGCAACAGCAGTAGATGTCACGCTAATTGACGACTGGCCGCGAAAAATTGCTACAGGAATTAAAGGGCCCATAGTTATCAATGGACAATCTCATGGAGCGTTGTTGTTGGGGCGATCATCCAGTGGTCTCCAAGGACTTTTTATATTACGAGGACTTATCGATTGTGATTCAAAAACTCAGTACCCACATCGTTGACCGAGCAGTGGATCGTATTGACCCTGACTTACCTGTGGACTTAACCGTTTTGCACGGCCCCACACATTTTATTGGTGCACTCACGCAGTGCAAAAAGAAAAAGGGGGAGACTGTGAGAGTATTAGAATGGATATTTACCGGAATGCAACCAAAGACTACAGTTCAAGATAACGACACGTTTGATTGGAATGTGCTAGATTGAATTTATAGCTGTTACTGCTGTTTAGCTATTAATTCGCAGGCTCTTTTGCTTGCCATGGGGCTTGCTTGCCTTAATGTGTATTAGAGTCTTGTGCTCGTTAGTGGCTGCTTTTTTGCTCTCGCTGCTTGCTGTCCTGCTGCACTGCTGATCGTCTTACTGTGCTGTGCCTGAGAACATTCTGATAACAGCAATGGGGATGCGCCTGGGCCGGCAGATGGCCAGGGCATCGCTGCTGCTTCTGTGCTGCTGTGCTGGACAGGCTGGAACTGCAGCGTGAACTCGAATCGAAGGGACTGTGACCTGTGGCTGAGTCCATGCGGGACAGGACGCCCCGAGGCGTCTGTGACTGTGGATAAGCCCATGCCCAAGCAGCAGGAACCACCTGAACCAACGGAGGACAAACTTTACAAGGAGCAGCGCAAGTGCAGCAGTGACCCAATCTGAGCCAACTTTGGTGCCCAGTAACTCCACGCAACGCACCACCTCTGCTGACCTGAGTGACCACCGTAACAGATGGAGCCCAAAGTCATGGACTAAATGAACGCAGTGGACATTTTGTGTACATTTATGGATATTTTATGGACATTTTACAGGGGATTGTGCGGGCCTGTCCTACGTGTAGCCACCATGGGCCTGGTCTCGGAATCGGCATGAATCCCAGGGGACTCGAGGCCAGAGAATTGTGGCAAGTGGATGTGACTCACATTGCTGACTTTGGCAGACTGAGATATATACATGTTACGATTGACACCTATAGCAAATTTATATGGGCCACGGCACAAACAGGAGAACGAGCACTCCACGTAATGCGACATTTGACTAGTTGTTTTGCAGTTATGGGAGTGCCACAAACGATAAAAACTGACAATGGCCCTGCATACACAAGCGCCAAAGTGAAATGTTTTTTCCAAACATGGGGAGTGCGACATACTGCTGGTATTCCGCACTCACCCACGGGACAAGCTATCATTGAAAGGGCGCATCAAACGCTGAAACAATATTTGCAAAAATTTAGGGAAATCTCAGATGTACAAGAAAGACTTGTTAAGACTCTTTTTGTGCTAAATCATTTATGTATTTTTGCAGATCAGAAAGAGCCACCAGCATGGGTGCATGGTTATCCTAAAGAAAATAAGGATGACAAGCCAGTTTTCGTTATGTATAGAGATCCAGCAACCGGACTGTGGAAAGGTCCAGCAGAAGTGAAGTATATGGGTAGAGGTTATATGTGTGTACTTACTCCCACAGGGCCGAAGTGGATTCCAAGCCGCTGGACCAAAGCTGCTGTTGCTGATGATGATCAATGCAGCTCTGCCCGTACTGGTCCCAGCGATGCCGTTGCCCAGCCGTGCGAACTTATGGGTGGCGTGGGCGAATAAAACTGGGACGACAGACTTTTGCCTGAGTTCAGCTACGGCAACTGAGCCCTTTAAAACATGTCTGATAGGCTTTCCTGAAATTATTGCCAGAGATTTTGATAATTGGACGTCTGTAACAGTTAATTGTATAAATGTTACTGTAGCAAATTGCTCGGTACAACTAATAAGAGCCCTAAACCACACTCTCCCTTGGGACCCCCAAGAAATTGACCTTTTGGGGTCAGAAAAAATTGGAAATGCAACTGATAATGTTACTACTCAGACATGTTTTGTGTTTGGCAGCTTTAGCCGCTTTGCCGCACAGGCCCAGACCTTTCAGTCATTGATCGGCATAAGCAGCCGCACTGATGATAACAACCCTTTTGTTAATACCACCGGTTGGACTGTTGTTTCACCTTTTACGAAAGGATTCGAAATAGGCCAATATTGTGGGAATTATAACGCTTCCAAAACATTCAGTGCCTATGGACGGAGTATGAAGGGAACCAGTAACTCTTTGTGGAACAATGATATGGCCAAAGCTCTTCCCCCCGGATATTTTTTGATCTGTGGGGATCGAGCATGGCCTGGCATTCCAAAGAACGCCTTTGGAGGGCCTTGTTATGTAGGTAAATTAACTCTGCTCACAGTTAGCCGACAAAGTTGGCTTAATATAACTACAGTAGCGACAAATCGACACAAAAGGTCTATACATCAATTGCAGGCAGATTGTAACGACAATATAGAATTATGGTCAACCACAGCCAATGTATTTGCTTCCCTAGTGCCTAACATAGGCACTGCGCAAGCGCTGGCTTGGTATTTTATTAACAATTATAGTTATAGTAAAAATAGCATATCACTGTATTTTAAATAATGTTGTAAAAATGAACCACAATGTATTGGTGGTCCAAAAAGAAAAAGGGGGAAATGTTGGAGAAAGTTAGCCAGACTAGGCCGCGGTGGGAAAATTCTGAGTCATGCTGAGAAGGGAGAAAAGAAAGTCATGTTGACCTTGCTCTGTGCAGATAAGCAACTTTGAGAAAGTACAGTATAAGAAAAACAGGATGGAACCCGGACCACGTAGCAGTAACCGAAAGTAGGAGGAATATGATAATGTAATTTTTAGAGCTAAGCCAATGATTGTGAGACAAGTATGCATAAGGTAGAACTTAGTGTATAAATATGTGTAGGGTTTTACAATAAAGTTGAAGCTGGCCTTATCACTCACATTGAGTCGACTGCCTGCCTTCCCTCGCTCGTCGCAAATGTCCAATCTAAACCTCCCTTGGCGCAACTTGAGGCCATTTCCTCTCGTCCTATCGCTAGTTACTTGGCGGAAGAGACCAACCCCCACCTCGCTACAACCTCCTTTCAGGTAGTTGTAGAGCACAATAAGGTCTCCCCTCAGCCTCCTCTTCTCCAGGCTAAACAGTCCCAGTTCCCTCAGCCGCTCCTCATCAGACTTGTGCTCCAGGCCCTTCACCAGCTTCGTTGCCCTTCTCTGGACACGCTCCAGCACCTCCATGTCCTTCTTGTAGTGAGGGGCCCAGAACTGAACACAGTATTCGAGGTGCGGCCTCACTAGTGCCGAGTACAGGGGCACGATCACCTCCCTGCTCCTGCTGGCCACACTATTTCTAATACAGGCCAGGATGCCGTTGGCCTTCTTGGCCACCTGGGCACACTGTCGGCTCATGTTCAGCCGACTGTCAATCAGCACCCCCAGGTCCTTTTCCTCCGGGCAGCTTTCCAGCCACTCTTCCCCAAGCCTGTAGCGTTGCATGGGGTTGTTGTGGCCGAAGTGCAGGACCCGGCACTTGGCCTTGTTGAATCTCATACAGTTGGCCTCAGCCCATCGATCCAGCCTGTCCAGGTCCCTCTGCAGAGCCTTCCTACCCTCCAGCAGATCAACACTCCCACCCAACTTGGTGTCGTCTGCAAACTTACTGAGGGAGCACTCGATCCCCTCGTCCAGATCGTTGATAAAGATATTGAACAGGACCGGCCCCAGTACTGAGCCCTGGGGAACACCGCTCGTGACCGGCCGCCAACTGGATTTAACTCCGTTCACCACAACTCTCTGGGCTCGGCCATCCAGCCAGTTTTTTACCCAGCGAAGAGTGTACCTGTCTAGGCCGTGAGCCGCCAGCTGCTCTAGGAGGGATATCACTGGGGTAACCAATGTCGATCCAAATTTGATACGAATGGTAACCTGCTCCCAGGACTGATGCAGGGAAACGGGAGGAGGGGCGCGAGGTCCGGCGCCCCGAGAACCTTCAACAGGACCCCGATTTCAGGGCCGGTGGCGCAAGCCTCAACCTGGGCGGTGAATTCGCACGAAGTAAATGTCAACAATTGCCAACCATCCATGTCCTTAAGCCAGCTACATTCGGAAGCGCCGAGTTGGATCTGGCCACCAGCCAATCAACAGTAATACGAGATCAATCTGTTAACATACTCCCCACTGGAGTGTACGGCCCTTTACCAGCAGGGTTTTGTGCCTTATTGATAGGACGTTCCTCAACCTCCAAGGCAGGACTTTTTGTTCTTCCTGGGGTGATTGATACTGATTATACTGCGGAAATTAAAATTATGGCTTGGACTCCTACTCCTCTGTGTACTATTCCTGCGGGGGAGCGCATTGCTCAGCTAATTTTGTTCCCTAATGTTCAAAGGGAGAAGGGAGATCCTATATCAGGCCAGCAGAGGGGGTCAGCAGGATTTGGAAGCACAGGTTTGCCTCGAATATTCTGGACTCAAAAGATAACTACGGGTCAGCCTATGTTGATGTGTAAAGTAAATGGCCGTGCTTTTACTGGACTGGTGGATACAGGGGCGGATGTCTCCATAATTCAGAGATCTGAATGGCCCTCTGATTGGCCATTAGTACAAGTTTTTGCTGCCGTTACCGGAGTTGGTGGTACCCAAATACCATGGCAGAGCTTGCATTCTTTACTGGTGGAAGGTCCGGAAAATAAACATGCCATGCTGAAACCCTATGTTTTAAATGTCCCATGTACCCTATGGGGACGTGATCTGTTGCAACAATGGGATGTAGCACTTACGACACATTTTTAATGAAGGCCACTGAAGTACAGCCGCGCCTGAAACTGACTTGGCTTACAGACAAGCCAGTGTGGGTTGATCAGTGGCCTTTGAAGGGTGAGCGGCTAGAAAAGGCTTGGGAATTAGTACAGGAGCAATTACAATTAGGACACATAGTGCCATCCACCAGTCCTTGGAACACGCCTATTTTTGTCATACCTAAAAAATCAGGGAAATGGAGATTGTTACAGGATTTGCGAGCTATTAATGCCGTTATGGTATCCATGGGGGCCTTGCAGCCCGGGACCCCAAATCCTACCATGATCCCTGATGATTGGCATTTAAAAGTTATTGATCTCAAAGATTGCTTTTTTACAATTTATTTACACCCAGAGGATTGTATTCGGTTTGCTTTTTCTGTTCCTACAATTAACAATGATCGACCTATGCAACAGTTCCATTGGGTTGTTTTACCTCAAGGCATGAAGAATAGTCCTACCGTTTGTCAAGTAGTGGTGGGAGAGGCACTTTTGTCAATTCGTCAACGGTATAAAAATATTGTATTGTATCATTATATGGATGATATCTTGTTGGCAGCTGAGACAGAATCATATCTCTCTCAAATCTTTGAGTGTTTGTCCACAGAATTACATCGATATGGATTTCAGATAGCAGCAGAGAAGGTACAGTCAGTTTCTCCTTGGAAATACCTAGGCTGGAAACTCTTCGAGTCGCATGTGTGTCCACAAGCCTTGCGGCTTGCCACTACTGTAAGTACTCTGAACGATCTACAGAAGTTGTTGGGCACAATCAATTGGGTGCGACCTCTATTGGGAATTACCACCCATGAACTGTCACCCTTGTTCTCGTTGCTGAAAGGGGATCCTGATTTGGCATCCCCCAGATCTCTTTCGGAACCAGGCCAAGAAGCATTGCAACAGGTAATGGATAAAATTAATGATACCTTCGCACATCGAATCCGGCTATCGTTGCCAGTTCGATTGTTCCTTATTTACCACTCTTTTCAGCTGTTTGCCTTACTGGGACAATGGGATGCTAGGGTACAAACTGAAAAGGATGCCTTACGCATTCTGGAATGGATGTTTTTACCTCACTCATTTAGTAAGACATTCACCACTGCAATTGAAATGATCTCTCGTTTGATATCACAAGGTCGACTACGATGTCAACAATTGACAGGTCGAGATCCAGATGTTATGCATTTGCCTTTCACAGGAGATGAATTTTGGACATTATTACAAAACAGCCTGAGTTTTCAGATTGCAACGGCGGATTACGTTAATTCCATAGAACACAACTTACCACACCATCGACTTTTGAATTCCTTACAGTCTCTACCACTACAGCCACGCATACTATTAAGTTCTGTGCCTATTCCACAGGCGCAAACTGTTTTCATTGATGGATCTGGAAAAACAGGTAAAGCTGTAGTGGTGTGGAAGACGCCGGGAGGACGGAAAACGTCTGAACACCAAGCGGAGGAAGCAGATCAGGCCTCCTGGTCTTCGGATGTTACTTCTCTACCTGGATCTACGCAGGTAGTTGAATTAGCAGCTGCTGTTCACGCTTTTGAATTGTTTTCTCAAATACCACTTAATATAGTGGCAGACTCAGCTTATGTCACAGGCATAGTACAGCGCATAGAGACTGCATTTATTCGAGAAGTAGATAATAAGCAACTATTTTCTTTACTAATACAGTTAGCACAGCTGCTGCGTGTTAGACGATTTCCGTATTTTATTATGCATATCCGATCTCATACTAATTTACTAGCACCGCTCATTTCCGGTAATGCTGCTGCAGATGCACTCACTCTGATGGCAGTCCTACCTCGCCGTTTGGAACAAGCAAAATTATCCCATGAATTTTTTCATCAGAATGCTCGCTCCTTACGGAAGCAGTTTTCTCTTACAGCTGAACAGGCCCAGGACATCGTTCGTGCTTGCCCGGATTGTCAGCGGCTCACGCCAATGCCAGTAGTAGCTGCTGTGAATCCCAGGGGACTGACTTCCAATGAACTATGGCAGATGGATGTTACTCATGTTTCCTCCTTTGGTCGTTTGCGCTTTGTTCATGTGTCTGTTGATACCTTTTCTGGGTTTTTGGTCGCAACGGCTTATACGGGTGAACATGCTCGTGATGTTATCAAACATCTTCTTCGATGCTTTGCGGTATTGGGGGTCCCCCGTAAACTCAAAACAGATAATGGACCTGCCTATGTCTCTAAACGGTTGTTATTATTCCTACAGGCATGGGGCGTGTATCATGTTACAGGTATTCCGCATTCCCCCACAGGTCAAGCAATTGTGGAACGTGCTCACTCTTCCTTAAAGCTGATTCTTGAAAAACAAAAAAGGGGGAATCCGCTGGGAACTACCCCTCAGGAGATGTTAGATAAAGCCACATATGTATTAAATTTTTTAAATTTGTCAGGGACAAAGCAGCAATATCATTCAGCTGCTGACCAGCATTTTCGAACAGGAGAGGTTACTGAAGTGTATCCGAAGGTATTTTATAAACACTTAGAATCTGGTCTATGGAAAGGTCCGGTTCCCTTGCTTACCTGGGGACGGGGATACGCTTGTGTTTCTCTTCCTGCAGGCCCATATTGGGTCCCTGCGAAGAATGTCAAGCCAGCGCAAGTGTTGGCAGATGGCCCAGAAAAAGGACCCGAGGAAAAACAACGAGAGGATGCTGCTCCTACGACGGTTCGGTAATGCAGTCAGGTTAACATTAGTAATATGGTCTACAGTGCTGTTTTCTGTTCAATCTTGTCCCACGATAATGCTATGGGGAATTGGCACTACCATGATGTTTCAACCTGTGGAAGCTCACGTTTATTGGGCACATGTGGTGGACCCTCCTTTTTTCCGACCTTTGACATGGTGGGACGCGTCATTACCGATTAGCAATAGTGATACTTTATGGTCAGGTGGCATTTGGGTTCCCCCATCTCTAGATGGGAAAGATGATACATATTATGCTAATGACACAATGTTTGTTTCTGATTTTCCTCCATTATGTCTTACCGTAGATAATAAGTCATAGAATCATAGAATCATAGAATCATACAGGTTGGAAAAGACCTCTAAGATCATCGTGTCCAACCATCAACCCAACACACCATGCCCACTACACCATGTCCCTAAGGGCCTCATCTACACGTCTTTTAAATACTTCCAGGGATGGTGACTCCACCACTTCCCTGGGCAGCCCGTTCCAAGGCCTGACCACTCTTTCAGTAAAGAAATTTCTCCTAATGTCCAATCTAAACCTCCCTTGGCGCAACTTGAGGCCGTTTCCTCTCGTCCTATCGCTAGTTACTTGGGAGAAGA
The DNA here is from genome assembly GCF_964195595.1 of Calonectris borealis. Lineage (NCBI taxonomy): Eukaryota > Metazoa > Chordata > Aves > Procellariiformes > Procellariidae > Calonectris > Calonectris borealis. The sequence continues at coordinate 54,900,615 of NC_134351.1, read as the reverse complement.
GACCAACACCCACCTCGCTACAACCTCCTTTCAGGTAGTTGTAGAGCACAATGAGGTCTCCCCTCAGCCTCCTCTTCTCCAGGCTAAACAACCCCAGTTCCCTCAGCCGCTCCCCATCAGACTTGTGCTCCAGGCCCTTCACCAGCTTCGTCGCCCTCCTCTGGACACGCTCCAGCACCTCCATGTCCTTCTTGGAGTGAGGGGCCCAGAACTGAACACAGTATTCGAGGTGCGGCCTCACCAGTGCCAAGTACAGGGGCACGATCACCTCCCTGCTCCTGCTGGCCACACTATTCCTAATACAGGCCAGGATGCCGTTGGCCTTCTTGGCCACCTGGGCACACTGCCGGCTCATGTTCAGCCGGCTGTCAATCAGCACCCCCAGGTCCTTTTCCTCTGGGCAGCTTTCCAGCCACTCTTCCCCAAGCCTGTAGTGTTGCCTGGGGTTGTTGTGGCCGAAGTGCAGGACCCGGCACTTGGCCTTGTTGAATCTCATACAGTTGGCCTCAGCCCATCGATCCAGCCTGTCCAGGTCCCTCTGCAGAGCCTTCCTACCCTCCAGCAGATCAACACTCCCGCCCAGCTTGGTGTCGTCTGCAAACTTACTGAGGGAGCACTCGATCCCCTCGTCCAGATCATTGATAAAGATATTGAACAAGACCGGCCCCAAAACTGAGCCCTGGGGAACACCGCTCGTGACCGGCCGCCAACTGGATTTAACTCCATTCACCACAACTCTCTGGGCTCGGCCGTCCAGCCAGTTTTTTACCCAGCGAAGAGTGTACCTGTCTAGGCCGTGAGCCGCCAGCTTCTCTAGGAGAATGCTGTGGGAGACAGTGTCAAAGGCCTTACTGAAGTCCAGGTAGACCACATCCACAGCCTTTCCCTCATCCACCAGGCGGGTCACCTGGTCATAGAAGGAGATCAGGTTGGTCAAGCAGGACCTGCCTTCCATGAACCCATGCTGGCTGGGCCTGATCCCCTGGTTGTCCCGGACATGGCTCGTGAGCGCCCTCAAAACGAACCACTCCATGATCTTCCCCGGCACCGAGGTCAGGCTGACCGGCCTGTAGTTCCCCGGATCCTCCTTCCGGCCCTTCTTGTAGATGGGCGTCACATTGGCAAGCCTCCAGTCGTCCGGGACCTCCCCAGTTAACCAGGACTGCTGGTAAATGATGGAGAGCGGCTCAGCAAGCTCCTCCGCCAGCTCCCTCAGTACCCTCGGGTGGATCCCATCCGGCCCCATAGACTTCTGAGCGTCCAGGTGGCGTAGCAGGTCATTAACTTCATCCTCTTGAATTGTGGGGGGTTTATCCTGCTCGTCGTCCTTGTCTTCCAGCTCAGGGGGCTGAGTACCCTGAGGATAACCGCTCTGACTACTAAAGACTGAGGCAAAGAAGGCGTTGAGTACCTCAGCCTTTTCCTCGTCCTTGGTGGCAACGTTCCCCCCTGCATCCAATAGAGGATGGAGATTCTCCTTGGCTCTCCTTTTGTCATTAATATACTTATAAAAGCATTTTTTGTTGTCTCTCACGACAGTGGCCAGGTTGAGTTCTAGCCGGGCTTTTGCCTTTCTAATTTCCTCTCTGCACAACCTAACGCGATCCCTGTACTCTTCTTGAGTTGCCTGCCCCTTCTTCCACAAGTGATAAACTCTCCTTTTTTTCCTGAGTCCCAGCCAGAGCTCCCCGTTCAGCCAGGCCGGTCGCCTTCCCCGCCCGTTCTTCTTGCGGCACATGGGGACAGCCCACTCCTGCGCCTTTAAGACTTCCTTCTTGAAGAACGTGCAGCGTTCCTGGACCCCTTTGCCCTTCAGGACTGTCTCCCAAGGGACCCTCTCGACCAGTGTCCTGAGCAGGCCAAAGTCCGCTCTCCGGAAGTCCATGGTAGCGCTTTTGCTGGCCCCCCTCTTTACTTCACCAAGTATCGAGAATTCTACCATTTCATGGTCACTAAGCCCAAGCCGGCCTCCGACCACCACATCTCCCACCAGTCCTTCTCTGTTCGTGAACAGCAGGTCAAGCGAGGCATCTCCCCTGGTGGGCTCGCTTACCAGCTGCGTCAGGAAGTTATCTTCCACACATTCCAGGAACCTCCTCGACTGTTTCCTCTCTGCCGTGTGGTATTTCCAGCAGACGTCCGGAAAGTTGAAGTCCCCCACGAGAACAAGGGCTAGCGACTGGGAGATTTCTGCGAGCCTCTTGTAGAATATTTCGTCTGCCTCCTCATCCTGGCTAGGTGGTCTATGACAGACTCCCAGCAGGATATCTGCCTTGTTGGCCTTCCCCCTCATCCTTACCCACAAGCACTCGACCTCGTCATCACTACCATCGAGCTCTAGACAGTCGAAGCACTCCCTAACATACAGGGCTACTCCACCGCCTCTCCTTCCTCACCTGTCCCTTCTGAAGAGCTTATAGCCATCCATTGCAGCACTCCAATCGTGCGACTCATCCCACCATGTTTCCGTGATGGCGACTAAGTCATAGCTACCCCGCTGCACAATGGCTTCCAGCTCCTCCTGTTTGCCGCCCATGCTGCGTGCATTGGTATAGATGCACTTGAGCTGGGCTGCCGATTTCTCCCCCGACATTGGCGTGCGGTCCCTAGGCTCTTCTCTAGTGAGCCTGGTTTTATCCCCTTCCCCCTTTGAACCTAGTTTAAAGCCCTCTCGATGAGCCCGGCCAACTCACACGCGAGAATCCTTTTCCCCCTGTGAGACAGCTGAACTCCGTCCGTCGCCAGCAGGCCCGGTGCCGTGGAAACCTCCCCGTGGTCAAAGAAGCCAAAATTCTGCCGATGGCACCAGCCCCTGAGCCACGTGTTGATCCGATGAGTTTTCCTGTTCCTTTCGGTGTTCCGCCCTGCCACTAAAGGGATCGAGGAAAACACTACCTGTGCTCCCAATCCTCCCACCAGTCGCCCCAGTGCCCTGAAGTCCCTTTTGATCCCTTCGGGACTTCTCCCTGCAACCTCCTCACTGCCAGCCTGTATAACCAGTAGCGGGTAGTAATCGGAGGCCTGCACGAGACTGGGGAGCTTCCTAGTAATGTCCTTAACCCGGGCCCCAGGGAGGCAGCAGACTTCCCTGGGGGATGGGTCTGGCCGGCAAATTGGGCCCTCCGTCTCCCTCAGAAGGGAATCACCAATGATAATTACCCTCCTTTTTTTCTTAGCAGAGGCAGTTGTAATTTGTGGGGCTGGCTGCCTCGCCTCGGGCAACCCCCTGGATGGGCCTTCATCTTCGTCCTCGTTCGTCTGGCCCTCAAGTTCCAGAGCCCCATATCTGTTGTGTAGGGGCAGCTGGGAAGGTTGAGGTGAGGGAGACCGGGCGGGGGTTCGCCTGGCACCCCGAGCAGGGACCTGTGTCCATTCCCTTTCATCGCCTGGGTCTCCTCCTTCTGCCTGGTGGCAAGAGGGCAGGGGATCCTCCGCTTCTTGTGGAGCCTCCGTGTGCTGCCCTTGCCTCAGGGATGGTAGGGTGCGGCTCCACCAATCTATCTCCCTCTCGCACTCCCTGATACTCCTTAGCCTCTCCACTTCCTCCTTCAGCTCTGCCACCAGGCTGAGCAGATCATCCACCTGGTCGCAGCGCACACAGGTGTCGTCTCTGCTGCCCTCCTGTACAAGGGACAGCCTCAGGCACTCCCTGCAGCCGGAGACCTGGACAGATGTGTGTTTGCGTAGGGGCTCCGTCTGGGTCGCCACGTTTCTCCTGGCGATGGCTTTCGGCCGAGTGGAAACCATGGCCAGGTCCTGGGAGGGCGACGACCACGAGTTGAGCTAGCCTCTGGAGCCTGGAGGGGGGCTGCGCCCTGCCGGCGCCAACTGCCACGCCACGCCCTTCTGACGCACCACGCCCTGTTTGCCCACCCTGTTTGCCGCGCTCCGGGTCGCTCGCGCTCCCTGGGGGCTGCTCTTGTATCTGAGGGGGTTTGGCCGCCGTCCCTCCTGTCCCCGCCCACGCTGAGTCAGAGCCGCCGCTCGTCAGGAGCTCACTCCTCCGGCTTGGGGGAGGGGGGCTGGGGCACCCTCTCGCTCCCTGTGCTTTTGCCTTCGTGGTTTTTGCCGCGGTTTTGCTGCTTCAGGAAGGGTCCCCCGGCGCGATCCTCCGCTCTGGAGCCCTTCGCCTCGGTGGCTTCAAGTCAGAGTATTGTGTGATCGTTGAAACACAGCAACACTTAGTAGCAGTGTCACATGGAAAACGGGCGAACCTTACAATGGTCACCATTCCTGGGTTGGCATCAAAAAATACTATTGATAATGATATGTTAATTGGTGACTTTGTTCCTGATTTTCCGCAATGCATTTTGCACAAACTCTCATCGATCACACAATTTGGTTGGAAGCCATGCTTGGGAGAACGACCTCGAGAACAAAATTTAACCGTTGATCGTATTATAGATTGGGGCCCTTATGGGTCATTTTGGGATCCATCTTTGAATCAATCTGTTTTGCCTTTTCAGAAAGCCAATCATTCAATAGTCTGGCACAATGGTGGGTCCGCGGGACCCATCCTGCAGATGGAGTATAATGGTTCATTTTCTCCTCCACAACCGAATGTGTGGCGTTTAGCTTTGCCTTTTTTTACGAGGCAACGATCTCAAGTATGGATTGTCAACAAAACACAAGCTAATCTGAGTATAATACATGAAATTAATGTGACGGTATGTACTACTCATCCTTATATTTTTGCTATGACTTCGCGTGTAAACATTACTCGATGTAATCACTCCTTTTGTATTCAGCTTTATTCTCCTTCTTTTAGAAGTTGTATATCTAAACATGATTTTAATGAAACTGCTTATATTTTTCCCCTTCGACGTCGGGCAGAACTATGGATACCAGTTAATTTAACCAGACAGTGGGAAGGGGAGGATGGTTTGGGTAGATTTGTTAGAATTCTAGTAGAAGATATAGATAAGTCTAAGAAAAGAGCAAAACGATTCTTAGGTTGGTTAATTTTTGCAATTATTTCTGCTGTTATTATTTTAGCAAGTGCCACTGCAGCTATCGCTTCCTTGACACAATCTGTAAAAACTGCACATGAGGTAAGTGAGGCATTAACCAATGTTACTAAAGAATTCCAAATTCAAGAGAAAGTTGATGAGGAGGTATTATCTCGGCTACAAGCCCTAGAGGCTACTGTGATGTGGTTGGGGGATCGGCAGGAAGCGTTAAAAACGAGAGTTAGTCTGCCGCGTGATTGGGAACACGTACACAAATCTTTTTGTGTAACCCCCTTACCATGGAATTCATCACAACATGATTGGACTTTTATTAAGAGACATTTGATGGGAGCATTCGATTTGTCATTGCAGCAAAATATTCAGTCCTTACACGATCAGCTGCAGGATCAGGTTCACAGATTACAGGAATTGACTAGCCAAAGTGTGTTTGACAGGTTACAGCAAGACTTGTCTTGGATAAATCAAAAAAATTGGTTTAATGGCCTCAATCTACACATGTAGGTGTTTATTGGTATAGGGGCAAGAATGTTTATTTTGTTCCTAGTGTTCCTGCAGGTCCTTCGGTCTGCAATCTGCAACGTGCGTAAAATAGAAGCTCGCGTCATGGTGACCCTACTTACCAATGGGGTGGTGATAAACAAAAAAGGGGGAGATGTGGAGAAGAATTGTGGAGTTGGGAGTTTCGGCCAAGATAAGACAGGAATTCGGCCTGTGCGCTGAGAACTAGCAGACGCGCACATACGCCTGAGATAAGACCTGAACACCTGGCTTAGTTGTCTCCTCTGTAAGGAAACTGAAAACATCAAGAGAATTATGTAACTGGTTAACCGTGAGAATAAGCGGATCTGAGAGCAGTCGTGTGGATCTTTGCCAAAAGGAAGAGAGACTGTTTTTCTTAGTTAATAAGGGATACGAATTGGGTGATGATTGGGGGAGACAGCGGGACCTCCCCGTTATGGTAAAGGATATATTCTCCTGTATTGTAACAATAAATGATTCTGTGCATGCTTATGTGAGAGTCCGTGCAATCATACACCACAACTAGACCCTGATGATGTGCATTGAAAGTAATTCTTATAAAATAGTAATATCTTTGCCATATATATATTCAGCTTTTATCAGAAACTTGGAGGCTTTTTTTTTTAAAAAAGAACTTCTATCACCTTAGTGAAGGCTGCGAAACAGTGAACATCCTTTACTCTCACTAATTTCAGTAAACTCAGCTGAGAATCCTTAGCAACATGTAACATCAGGTCTCTTATATCATTGTATACACAGTAAAGTGAATTGCTGACTATGAGTTTAATGAACTTGCCTTTTTTCCCTGAACTTGCTAGCTAATAATATTAACATAGATACACTTTCTGTGTATCACTCAAAGTAAAATCTTTAATGCTTCCTAATCTCCGTTTTCGGAAATACATTAGGAACTACAGTGAAGCTAAGTTCCTAATGCCTACATTATTATTTTTGAAAATGGGATGAAGATGATAAGTGAATTATGTCTTTCTAAAAATTTAATCCCAGTCATTCACATGAAACAGCAATGAGGTTTGTAATGCATTCTCTTTCTAGACAAAAGCTGTCATGGCTAAGCTGCAGAAGACTATCATCTGAAGGAACATTTAAAAATCTTAGAGAAATGCTTAAAAAGTATGCTTCCCTGCATAATATAATTACATTTAGTTATAATCAATGGATAGTACATGTTTAAGATGAGCAAGCTTTAACAATTTTTGAGTAAGCTTCAATACTTAATATAATATTGGCTAATATTTTTACCCAATAACCTTTTAAAATTTAGTTTTATTCTATTTGGCATTATTGTTTTGCTGGATATCCTGTGATTTAGTACCTCTGATTGATAGATAAATAATATCTCCGGAGAATTGTTGAAACAAATTAAACTATTATTCTGTGTGAAATGTTCCTTGTTGGGGTTTTGCTTACACTGATAAACTTTTTTTTTTTTAAGTGTAAGACCAGGTTTATAAAGGTTCTTATTCAAAACCATGATTCCATAGAGTTCTTATTCCAGATAAGTTTAGAACTTAAGAATAACCATGAGTCAGATTCAAGATCCATTCACCCCTTTATCTTGTCTCTGATAGAGGCCAATAGCTGATGCTTAGAGAGGAATGTAAGAGCAGGACAAACATGTGATATTTCGGCTCCTATACTCTCCCAGCCCCTTGTAGTTTGCCATTCATGAAACACACTGGAATTCATGAAACAGTTTGCATTTTTGTACAGTAGTCCTTGAATTTTTTTTTTCATTGACTTTCCACATTGTGTTTGACCTTATGTAAAGTTGGTATCCAAAATATCCTGTGGTGAGGGTTCTACAGTTTATGTATATATTGTGTCCAAATACTTCCGTACAAAACCCATATTTTAGCTCTTTGCAAGTGCTATATTTAAAAGTAGGCTTTCCAGGATTGAGTGATAGAACTACTTTAAATGATCTTGATGATAGAAGCAAAAAATTTAAATATTAGACTAGTTAGTGAATATTTAAAAACAGACATGGTTCAAGTTATAATTTTTTTTAGTAAAAAAAAATTGTTGCGGACCTAATCACTTTTTTAAAAAAATGATTTTACTCATGATATATGAGCAGGTACTTTTATACACCTTTCAGTTAATATATTGCTTGCCTCTGTACAACAATCATGCTCATAATACAAAGAGAGACATGGAGCTACTGGAGAGAGTCCAGTGAACAGTCACTAAGATGATTAAGGGATTGGAGCATCTCTCCTATGAGGAACGGCTGACAGACCTGGTACTGTTTAGTCAGGAGAAGAGAAGGCTCAGGGGGGATCTCATCAATGTATATAAATATCTGAAGGGAGGGTGTAAAGAAGACAAAGCAAGGCTCTTTTCAGTGGTGCCCAGTGACAGGACAAGAGGCAAAGGGCACAAATGGAAACACAGGAGGTTCCGCCTGTTCTTTAGGTGAACAAATGTGTGTTTATTTGACAGATGTACCTATATCTAACATATTGCTTAGTGCACATTCAGATGTTTTTGCATGTATTATAACTTATCTTTTGACCTGGGGTTATTGCTTTGTATTGTTAGCAAGGTATATCAGATGGTGTTGTGCCTATACGCTAATTAAACAATCTTTTTTCCCTGAGTTTCAATAATTCTTACTTGTTTCTCTTTATTTTTTATTCTGCTGTGGTGAATAAGTGAGATCTTAACCCGTTCCTTCTGAATTACTGAGACTTTTAGAAAAACATAGGAGAGGAAGGGAAAAGCCATTAATAAAAAGGGCAAAATCAGAGAAAATTCTTTGTGTTTTTACTGTTAGAGAATGGTTTGACTTGCTGCATTTTATCCTTTGCTTATTTATGTTGCTTTGAAGCTGCTATGGGCATCATTGGAATTAATGCTGATTTAAACTTGGAACAGAGAATGAAGCCTATTTCATACACAACTGAGATCCATTGTGAAGTGTACAACATAAATACCTAAACAAGACATATAACATAAATTAAACAGAACTAGCTGCACAGCTTGTTTTTCTTGATGGGCCAAAAATTATGCTAAGGAAAGCTGCTCCCCTTCCGCACCTTTATTCCCTTTATGCTTGTTATGAGTGAAAAGCAGGTGCTGGTCCCTCAGGGACGAGGCACAACACTCAGCGAGTGAAAGCTTTGGCTTTATTGAAAGTGTAGCGTTACCACGGTGGGAGCCCCAGGACACCGACGCGAGTCAAAATGGGGACCTGACATAGCGGAGCCCTGCTCGGGTGTGAAGCTCAAGGGAAAGCACCACAGGGGTGGATAATAAAACTTGCGCTGACTAACATATCATACAAATGCAGTGTCTTGTTTTGCTCATTAGCAAACTCGCTGATGTAATGCAGGTCCGAATTCTGAGATCCGCAGCTGGCCGTCACATTGGTGTATGTGCAAAAGTAGGTGCAGATGGGGGGGCAAGCGAACTATCCTGGGTTACTGTAGCAACAAGATAAGACGTGCTTGGGACTCTACATACTCGGATGGGGGAGGCAAACTGTCCTGGGTTACCGTGACAAAGTCTTCTCGCACCCTACACTCCTCCCCGTGCCTCCTCCATGATGAGTTACAAGGTATCGCCTAAGTCTGCAGAGTGTAGCTCTTGCTGAGTTCGATGGAGTCCTAAAAAATACAACTTAATTCCACAGGTAATACCAAAGTACAGTGCAACACATCCCAGAATTAAAAGCAAACCACCCTGCACTAAATGTGCAGCCCAGCCTCGGAGGGATCCAAGCCATGACCACAACCACTAATCTCCCTGCATTTGATGAATACCCTGAGCCAGCCACTGCAATTGTTCAAGTTCTTTTTCAATACTATCACTTTCATTGCTAATGTTGAAATAGCACATATCATCAAACTCATTACAGCAGTGGCCATGTCTAAGTAATAGATAATCCACAGCCATGCGGTTTTGGAGAATACCTTTGCGGATTTCACCTACTTCTTTATTCAGAGCTGCTATTATTATGGATGTGATATTTAATGTTTTTGCCAAAGTGCAGGCTAAATGCTCGATGGCACGGTAGTTGTGTACTACCAAACCAGGGACTCCTATCAGGGATACAGCCATTGCTAAAGCTTCTGATTCTGAAAACAAGGTAATGTCTGATTTACATGTGGGTGGTAGGGGTATACTGGGCAGAGGCCTACAAACTCGTGTCCCTGGTGAGGGGGGCAATCAGAGAACAAGAGTGTCCTGGTTTCGGCTGGGATAGGGTTAAATTTCTTCCTAGTGCTGTGTTTTGGATTCAGTATGAGGAGAATGTTGATAACACACTGATGTTTTCAGTTGTTGCTAAGTGCCCTCCTAGTCCAAGGACAGCTCCCGTGCCTACTGACTGAGCTAGGTACACAAGATGGGAGGGAACATAATCAGGACAGCCAGCCCAGCTGGCCAATGGGGTATTCCATACCATGTGACGCCATGCTCAGTATATGAAGGGTAGGCGTGATCCAGGAAGTACCGATCGCTACTTGGTTATCGGTCAGCGCGGGTGGTGAGCAATTGCATTGTACATCACTCATTTTGTATATTCTATCATTATTTATTATCATTATTCTCCCTTTTCTGTTCTATTAAACTGTCTTTATCTCAACCCAAGAGTTTTTCTCACTCTTACCCTTCCGATTCTCTCCCCGTCCCACTGGGGGGGCGGGGGGAGTGAGTGAGCGGCTGCGTGGTATTTGGCTGCCTGCCAGGTTAAACCACGACAAAGAGCGATTCATCCGATCGTGCATGGCCCTTCACTGCTATTTGCCGGTACATATGTTCGAGCAATCTTACTGCACAATAGAAATGATCCGATTGGCAACAGCAAGTTTAAAATTACTTGGGATTTAGTGGCGTTGACAAAGACTACACAAGCTTCTGTGGGGGTAACATTAGCAATGCGAAAAGCATAGGTGCAATAATCTAACTGGGAAATGACAGTACCCATATCATATAGGTTAGCAAAAGTGGCGCGTATTTAGAAACTTTTCAATAGAGTATAATTCTGCAAAACATTCAGTGGTATACTGACTCCTAAAACACGTCTCCATCAGATCCCCCACAGCTACAGTGTGAGGTAAACAGAATGCTGATGCATTTAGAGCGGTGTGTGCTAACAATACCCATATGTTTGTGGTGTCCTTGGCGCATGGTCCCCATCAATCTGCAATGGTGCTTCCCAACAGAACAAGGAGCAAAACTCCACCATTCATAGTGCTTGCCGAGTTAACCTGCAGGTGGAGACTCAACACATTTTCTCCTTTATCGGGGAGAATAGTGGCAGTCCCTTGCCCATCACCAAGGGTATTTACAGGGACTGCTTGTTTTCCTGGTCCCTCGTGATACCAAGCGCTGACAAGTGGTACACCAGCAGATTGTGGTCCTGTAAGGACAACTCGACCTGTTTCGGGTAACAAAGCAGAAATGGTTAATAAACGTTGACCTGCTGTCCAAGATATTTCATGATTGCCACAACTGTGGCAATGGAGGGCTGTTAATGGTAGCTCTTCCAGTTGCCATAAAGTTAGACTCCACTGCAGGTCCACAATTGGTGACGTCAGTGCAAAAACAGTATTTGGTGTGCTATGTCGCTTCCCACCTGCTGCCCATGGGATAGGAGTAGCGGCGGGGGCAAGATTTCCTGCTTGCCCCGCAAGCAGCTGAAGTGATGTGCCATCCATCCGCAGTTGTCCCATCAGGTCTTGCTGCATACAAGCAGTTACTGAGTGATCGGGTGCATCTAGCAAACACTCATAGGCTGTCATTTTCCCAACATGATGATTATTCAGGTAGAACATTGCCTGTTGCAGCACCTCCCCCCACCCCTTCAGTGTGTGGGTAGCTGTCAATTTTCATATTTGGTCCTTTAAGAGGCCATTCATACACTCTATCAGACCATTTGCTGTTGGGGTATATGGTAGGTGATACAACCATCGTATACCCACATCATTGTCCCATCATTTACTTGCTGTGCAGTAAAATGGGTTATATATTCACCAATTGGAGCCGCAAGCACTGTAGCTTTAAATGGGGGTGCTTTACCTAATGTCAATGTTACTGTTACAACTCGAGCTGCAGTCTCCACCCCCACCCGATCCTTGTACCGGGACTGTCCGTACCTGCAAGTCCCGCGAAGCTGAATGCAAAATAGTTACTTCCGCCCCGGTGTCCAACAAGGCCAGCACATGTTGCGTTCCTCCCTGCGGCCACTGGATTGTAAGTGGAACAAAGGGGCGTCGGTCCCCCGTGCTTATTGTCACCGCTCGCACTGCGGAGGGCCCGCCTACAAGTCAATCCCGCGCCAGCGGCAGGGACCATTCAACCGGGGCATGGGGGACTGCGGAAGCAGGTGGCATCCGGGCATTTCTTGCAGCCCCCTTGCCCTTTCCAGTAGGTGGCGCACTACGCTGCCCTGCTGTGGCCAGCAGCGTGTCCGTCTTGGAGCCGGCTGGCATTGGCTCTATCGGACATAGGGGAAGCTTCCAGCAGCTTCTCACAGAAGCCACCCCTGCAGCCCACCCCCCACTACCAAAACCTTGCCACATAAACCTAATAAATTCCACCCCTCGCTTCTGTGAATCACATATTCAAGAATTATCATTAAAATACACATTCATTACACAATTTACAATCTTCACAAACTTCACTTACATCAACAAAAAGAATTCCCCACACCAAAAGCAAAATAACATCATCACAAAACCGACAGAGGTGAACAATTTACACACACTCCACCCCTCGTCCCTTCACCACAATTACAACAGAAATTCCCCACAATTATTCCACTCTCTAGCAATGTTCAATCCATGTTTTGCCCGTTACCTCTCCAATTATTATCCTTATCTCAAATTCCTCATGCCCCATGTTGGGCGCCACAAAGGACTGTGGTGGGTTGACCTTGGCTGGCCGCCAGGTGCCCACCGAGCTGCTCTATCACTCCCCCTCCTCAGCAGGACAGGGAGGAGAAAATAAGATTAAAAACTCATTGGTCGAGATAAAGGCAGTTTAGTAAAGCAAAGCAAAGGCTGCGTGCGGAAGCAAAGGAAAACAAAAATTTATTCTCTACTTCCCATCAGCAGGCAATGTCCAGCCACTTCCTGGGAAGTAGGGCCTCAGTATGTGTAGCGGTTGCTTCGGGAGATAAACACCTTAACTCTGAATGTCCCCCATTTCCCGACATTCTTGCTCCTTACCTAAGAGCATCCTACGTAAATGTAATATTTCATCATCCAGGGTGCGGAGCGCAGTGAGGAATAACCACGATGCTTCACCCACCTCTTTCTTCTCCAACCCTGGCCAGCGGCCCAGGCGCAGCCAAGTTAACATTGCCTCAACTTGCTGTGGTGTTACTTCAGCCTCTTTTTGCAACTCCGGCCAGTCCACCGGAGCCACCCAGCCTGCCACCATCTGCACAACCGACCCCCATCGCTCCATCGAGGGCCATTCCAGTATGTGTCGCAGGGACAGATCAAGCTTCTCTGCCTCCCCAGCTTTAAAACAAAGCAGCATCATACCTGATGGATCCTGCTGACTACACCAAGTGTTACGAGCAAAAAGCAGGTGCTTGGCCCTCAGGGACGAGGCACGACACTCAGTGAGTGAAAGCTTTGGCTTTATTGAAAGCATAGCATTACCATGGTGGGAGTCCCAGGACACCAACACTAATCAAATGGGGACCCGATGCAGCAGAGCCCTGCTTAGGGGTGAAGCTCAAGGGAAAGCACTGCAATGTCTTGTTTTGCTCATTAGCGAACTCATTGATGTAATGCAGGTCCTGTTGTCCAAATTCCGAGATCTGCAGCTGGCCATCACATTGGTGCCTGTGCAAGAGTAGGTGCAGAAGGGGGGGAGGCGAACTATCCTGGGTTACCATAACAAAGTCGTCTTGCACCCTACAATGCTCTTATAGGAAGTTACAAATAAGTGTAATTTAAACACCATTTCAGGTGGTGTTTAATGACTTCATGTTTCAAGAGAATATTTCTTTAAACAAGAGGCAATGAATTATATTAACAGACAGAAAATAACATTGTTGCTAATGTCTCTCTCTTGTTGTTTTGTTTTTGGGCTTTTCTCTAAAAATCCTTTGCCTTCTCTTGGCTGGTGTCCTGCTCTAGATTCTTTTTTGGCCAGTGTTGTGTCAGCCAAGAAGAAAGGCTTTTTTAAGTATGTTACTAGAAAGAAGAGGTCCAAGGAAAACGTTGGACTGATGCTTGTTGAAGATGGTCACCTGACTAATAGGGATGAAGAAAAAGTGGAGGAATTCAATGCTTTTTTTCCCTCGGTCTTTAATAATACTGATAGACCTTGGGCTGCCTGGTACCCTGAGTTGGAGGACCACAACTGTGGGAACAGTGACTTTCCATTTGTGGACACTGAAATTGTAAGGGACCAGTTATATCAGCTGAATGTTCACAAGTCCATGGGGCCTGATGGGATTCATCCCAGAGTACTGAAGGAGCTAGCAGATGTTACAGCAGGACCCCTCTCAATCATCTACCAAAGGTCTTGGGAGCCTGGGGAAGTCCCCACTGACTGGAAGCTAAGCAATATTATTCCAATTTAAAAGAAGGGCATGAGGGAAGACCCAGGGAACTACAGACCTGTTAGTCTAACCTCAATTCCTGGTAAAATTATGGAGAAGATCATACTGGGTGCTACTGAAAGGCATTTAAAGGACATTGCAATCATCAGGCACAGTCAGCATGGGTTCACAAAGGGAAAGTCCTGTCTAACTAATTTGATCTCCTTCTATGATAAGGTCACCTGCCTAGTGGATGAAGGATGTAGTCTTTCTGGATTTTAGTAAGGCTTCTGATACTGTCCCTCACAGCATCCTTCTGGACAAGTTGTCCAACTGTGGGATGAGCAGGTACACGGTGCGCTGGGTGAAGAACTGGCTGAAGGGCAGGGCTCAAAGGGTTGTAGTGAATGGGGCTACATCTGGCTGGCGACCGGTCACCAGCGGTGTTCCGCAGGGCTCAATTCGAGGGCCAGTCCCGTTCAATATATTTATCAATGATCTGGATGCAGGAGCTGAATGCACCATTAGCAAGTTTGCTGATGATACCAAACTGGGAGGTGCTGTTGACTCTCATGAGGGGAGATAGATTGGAGCATTGGGCAATGATTAATGGCATGAAATTTAACTAGTCCAAATGCCGGATTCTGCACCTGGGACGGAGTAACGCTGGACACAAGTATAGATTGGGAGAGGAGTGGCTGGAGAGCAGCCCTGCAGAAAGGGATCTGGGGGTGCTGGTCGACAGCAGGCTCAACAGGAGTCAGCAGTGTGCCCTGGCAGCCAAGAGGGCAAACCGCATCCTGGGGTGCACCAAACACAGCATAACCAGCCGGTCAAAAGAGGTGATGATCCCGCTGTATTCAGCGTTCGTGCGGCCTCGCCTTGAGTACTGTGTGCAGTTCTGGGCCCCACGATTTAAGAAGGATGTGAAGGGACTCGAATGTGTCCAGAGGAGGGCAACCAAGCTGGTGGAAGGGCTGGAAGGCATGTCCTATGAGGGGTGGCTGAGGACTCTGGGTTTGTCTAGTTTGGAGAAAAGGAGGCTGAGGGGCGACCTCATTGCTCTCTCCAGCTTCCTGAGGAGGGGAAGTGGAGAGGGAGGTGCTGAGCTCTTCTCCCTGGGATCCAGAGACAGGACACGGGGGAATGGTTCAAAGCTGCATCAGGGGAGGTTCAGACTTGACATTAGGAAGCATCTCTTTACCGAGAGGGTAGTGAAACACTGGAACAGAACTCTGGAACTTCCTGGAGAGTTGGTCGACGCCCCAAGCCTGTCAGTGTTTTAAGAGGCATTTGGACAATGCCCTTAATACCATGCTTTAACTTTTGGTCAGCCCTGAAGTGGTCAGGCAGTTGGACTAGATGATCGTTATAGGTCCCTTCCAACTGAACTATTCTATTCTGTTCTGTTCTGTTCTGTTCTATTCTATTCTATTCTTACAGCCTCTGGCTTTTAGAAATACTGCAGCAGAACATTTTACATAATTCCTGTTATACTTTAAATTTAGTTTAAGAATCTTGAAAGAACAGTCAACAAGTTCTCTCTTACAAACCGCTGTAGCTCTTTTAATGCTGTAGCAGATGTATACTGCACTATAATCCATCTATATGCTTTATGTACAGGACGGGATTATTCTTGACTAGTAGTCAGGATTACTCTTCATTTGGGGGGTTCTGTATGCCTCAGTGCCTCCTGCAGTGCAGCTACAGCTCCATCTCAGTCTTCTCACAATCCAAGGACTATGGTGCTGATGGCTCAAAAACATGGGAGGAACCATGGTGTGAAATGCACGATTATCACATTGCAAAGAACTAATTTAGTTCTAACTCAGTATAAATAATTATTCTTTCTCCCTATATTGGGTTTGCATGACAAGGTTTTGGTAGTGGGGGGACTACAGGGGTGGCTTCTGTGAGAAGCTGCTAGAAGCTTCCCCTATGTCTGATAGAGCCAATGCCAGCCAGCTCCAAGACGGACCCACCGCTGGCCAAAGCTGAGCCCATCAGCGACGGTGGTGGCGCCTCTGGGATAACATATTTAAGAAGGGGAAAAAGTTGCTGCGCAACGGCAACTGCAGCCGGAGAGAGGAGTGAGAATATGTGAGAGAAACAACTCTGCAGACACCAAGGTCAGGGAAGAAGGAGGGGGAGGAGGTGCTCCAGGCGCCGGAGCAGAGATTCCCCTGCAGCCCGTGGTGAAGACCATGGTGAGGCAGGCTGTCCTCCTGCAGCCCATGGAGGTTAATGGAGGAGTACATATCCACCTGCAGCCTGTGGAGGACCCCACACTGGAACAGGTGGATGTGCCCAAAGGAGGCTGTGACCCCATGGGAAGCCCACACTGGGGCAGGCTCCTGGCAGGACCTGTGACCCCGTGGAGAGAGGAGCAAATTACCTGTGTTCACAGCTATCAACTGGGGTCATTCTCACCTTTTGAACATGAGCCATCAATGTGCCCTTGCCGCAAAGAAGGCTAATGGTATCCTGGGCTGCATTAGGCAAAGTATTGCTAGCAGGTCAAGGGAGGTGATCCTTCCTCTCTACTCAGCGCTGGTGAGGCCACACCTGGAGTCCTGTGGCCAGTTCCTGGGCTCCCCAGTACAAGAGAGACATGGACATGCTGGAGAGAGTCCAACGAAGGACCACTAAGGTGATGAAGGGACTGGAGCATCTCTCCTATAAGGAAAGGCTGAGAGAGCTGGGACTGTTCAGCCTGGAGACAAGAAGGCTCAGGGGGGATCTCATCAGTGTGTATAAATACCTGAAGGGGGGTGCAAAGAAGACAGAGCCAGGCTCTTTTTAGTGGTGCCCAGTGACAGGACAAGAGGCAATGGGCACAAACTGAAACATAGGAGGTTCCGCCTGAACATCAGGAAACCCTATTTTACTGTGAGGGTGACTGAGCACTGGCACAGGTTGCCCAGAGAAGTTGTGGAGTCTCCCTCCTTGGAGATATTCAAAAGCCATCTGGACGTGGTCCTGGGCAGCCTGCTCTAGGTGGCCCTTCTTGAGCAGGGGGGGTTGGACCAGATGACCTCCAGAGGCCCCTTACAACCTCAACCATTCTATGATTCTATATGCTTGTAGGGGACAAATGCAAGAATATTTAGGAATGTTCTGGTTTCAGCTGGGATGGAGTTGATTTTCTTCCTATTAACTGGTATAGTGCTGTGTTTTGGATGTAGTATGAGAATAATGTTGATAACACACTGATGTTTCAGTTGTTGCTAAGTAATGTTTACTCTAGTCAAGGACTTTTCATCTTCCCGTGCCCTGCCAGGTGCGCAGGGGGCTGGGAGGGAGCGTGGCCAGGACGGCTGGCCCAGCTGGCCAATGGGCTATTCCATACCATATGACGTCATGCTCAGCATATAAGGCTGGGCAAAGAAGAAGAAGGGGGGGGACGTTCGGAGTGATGGCGTTTGTCTTCCCAAGTCACCGTTACGCGTGATGGAGCCCTGCTGTCCTGGAGATGGCTGAACACCTGCCTGCCGATGGGAAGGAGTGAATGAATTCCTTGTTTTGCTTTGCTTGTGGGCGCGGCTTTTGCTTTCCCTATTAAACTGTCTTTATCTCAACCCACGAGTTCTCTCACTTTTACCCTTCCGATTCTCTCCCCCATCCCAGCCGGGGGGGGGTGAGCGAGCGGCTGCGTGGTGCTCAGTGGCCAGCTGGGGTTAAACCATGACAAGGAAACATGAGCCTTTACTAAACGCTACTGGGTGAAGGAGAGGGAACATGCATATGATAAGCAAGTAACGTTTCTGACATATTAAAGGTATTAAATTTCTATTTGAGTAGCCTTTCAATAAAATGTTATACTAAAATTCCTTCAATATGCATGGATGTGTTCTATACAATTCTTCGGGAAGGACTGTATAGGTTGCATTTGTAAGGTTTGCATTTCCCTGATCAAGAAATCTTCACATTAAAGAGGCTAAGTATTCTAAGGTCAGAGATTGCCCTGCTTCATATCTAGTATTCCACTCCTATGGCTTTTTTGAATTCAGAATTTTGCAGTTCTAAGATGTCATAATAAACCCTACTATTACCAAAGTTCTCTCAGGTATAAAGCAAATCTACAGAATACTCATCTTGCTTTCCTGTCCAAACAGTGACATTGTACCTCACTCTTATTTTTTATCAAAAAAAAATTAAAAAAAAGAAAAAAGAAGTTAAACTGATACGTTGTTATCTTAATTTAAGCATATGAGACAGAAAGACATGGCATTAATAAGCTTCTAAATATAGTCAGGACTGTGATATCTTAATTTTAGTAATGTAATTACATACCAAAAAATTAATCTCCTTTAGATTTCAAACTTAAGCAACCAAAATTTATGAACTACCAGAATTAAAGTTTTATATGTCCTTGCCCTCCACTCTCATTGTTACCATAATGACTTCAACTTACTGGGAAAAAGCAACTGCTGGATGAAAATACTACTCCAAAAATTGGAGTGAAGGAGTGAACTTGAGCCTGGAAAAGGGGGGAGGGAAGGAAAGGTGTTGTTTTAATGTTTGTCTTCTTGTTTCTCTCTACCCGATCTATTTTAATTGGCAATAAATTAATTTTCCTCAAGTCAAGTCTGCTTTGCCTGCAACAGTAATTGGTAAGCAATCTCCCTGCCTTTATCTCAACCCATGAGCTTTCTCATCCTATTTTCTCCCCCTGTCCCACTGAGGAGGGGGAGTGTCGTGGTTTAACCTGGCAGGCAGCCAAACACCACACAGCTGCTCGCTCACTCCCCCCCACACCCAGTGGGACGGGGAGAGAATTGGAAGGGTAAGAGTGAGAAAACTCGTGGGTTGAGATAAAGACAGTTTAATAGAACAGAAAAGGAAGGGAAAATAATAATGATGATGATGATGATGATGATGATGATGATGATGATGGTGGAATATACAAAATGAGTGTACCCACTGAGCAATGCCCAAAAAACAGTGATCGCTACTTCCTGGACCACACCTACCATTCATATACTGAGCATGACGTCACATGGTGTGGAATACCCCATTGGCCAGCTGGGCCAGCTGTCCCGGCTATGCTCCCTCTCAGCCTCTGAAGAGTCCTTGACTAGCAGGGTACTTAGCAGCAACTGAAAACATCAGTGTGTTATCAACATTCTCCTCATACTAAATCCAAAACACAGCACTAGGAAGAAATTTAACTCTATCCCAGCCGAAACCAGGACAGGGAGTGAGTGAGCAGCTGGGTGAGCACTTGGCTGTTTGCCAAGGCGAACCCACCATAATTACCTAGAACGTAATTTTAAAATAGCCTTTTGGAATTTTAAGGTGTAATATAAATGAATAGTGTCCACTTCTGCATGTCAAAATGATTAAAAAACTAAAGGAACTAAGGATCTTAAGGAATAAACAGAAAGAAAAAAATTTCAATGCAATTGGGATAAGTATGCTATATTTAATAACTAATATGCGCCTTTATAATAAGACTACTAAAAATAAACCCCCTCAAATTTACATATCTGACTGTTGTAATAACTAACAGAGCTCAGATATTGACTGTCGCACTAATGCTGCTCTTACAGGGAAAGTTAGAGACTGAGAAAGTGTATTGCATATCTGTGCCATTTCTTTTAACATCCTCCAAACATAGCCTGCAATAAAGACCATTTAATTAAAATGAATTCTTTGCAAATACAATCTCTATCTAAAAAAAGATGCAATGATTTATAGAATAGTTAGGTTTTAGGACAAAACAAGAGCAAATGTGGGTTTTGTGAAAATCAGATAATTCTAAAAATGAAATCACCAAATGATTTAAAATAATGTCAGTGTCCCAGGGGAAAAAAGCAATGCTAACATGGAAAAAGAAACTTATTTCGAAAATCCTTATTTCCATCAACTGAAGCATTATTTTAAATATAGCTATAGAGTGTATTCAGGGAATTATATCTTTCCTCTCTCTCTTAAAAACAGTATTGCTACTGACTTCAATACAGACTAGTTTTAACTTGACAATGGTCCTTTAAAAACAGAAACACTTTGAAACTTTTTTTTTTTAAGTATTTCAGAATGAATGCAATAAAAGACTAAGTTATAGAGAAATGAAGCAGGTAAAATGCTTTGTACTTAAAAAAAATGTTAAAAGCAAGAAATATAAAATGCTTTAAGAGTCCCTGCTGTTTAAGATTTTTACAAGCCCTAGAACTAGTTAAAATGATATTTAACTGTTCTTTTACTTCTACTGGCTATGAAAATCTTAACTTCAATAATCACAGTAATTTTTTTTTTTTCTGGATTAATCATATGCAATATAGTGACTGAATAGACTAAGAAGTGACAAATCTTTAAAAATGTTTTGTTGAGCAAACAGGAACTTGTAGTTATAATTGGTCAAATAACCTGGTTTTCTTGTGTCTTACAGTATATCCTTAATTAGCATCACCATAAACTGAAATGTACAATGAAAATAAAATTATCACCTTTATTAAAAATATTACTTAGTACAGTATTTCTAATGCATGTTTCTAGCAACTGCACAGAATCGCTGAGGTTGGAAGGGACCTCTGGAGGTCATCTTGTCCAACTGCCCTGCTCAAGCAGGGCCACCTAGAGCTGGTTGCCCAGGACCATGTTCAGATGGCTTTTGAATATCTCCAAGGAGGGAGACTCCACAACGTCCCTGGGCAACCTGTTCCAGTGCTCGGTCATCCATATAGTTTAATAAAATCATAACAACACAATACTAAATCTTGCTATTGAATTTGGAAAGGTGTATAATTTTGTAGTTGTAGTCACAGATTGTATGAATGGGAACTATGCTATTGCACACAAATGCATGTGCACTGGAGTAAAACCCCTGAACAAAGCAGCCATGAGAATTATAAGAGGAAGCTTGTGAAAGGGATCCTAAAATAATGATTATATGTTCAAGACCTAAATTCTAGTTAGGGATTAACAATAAAAAACTGTCATTAGATTCTCAAAACTGAGATTTTTAAAAGTTATTAAAGTCAGTAAATTGGAAAATTTATTGTAAAATTTCAATTATTCAATAGAAACAAAATGTTAAAACCAGTGTTGACATACAATTTTATTTTAGTCATCTAATACAAAACCCCTTAGACAGGGTTTTAAATTTCCAGCTAATATGTTATTTTTCTTCAGGGAATGTGCCAGAATTCCGATTAACAAACTAATCCTGCTATAATTCAGGGAGTAGACTTACCTGAAACAAGGCTTAAATTATTTGCCCTCCCCAAATTCCTCAATATGTGAGAATGAGTTAAATAACAAAGTACTGTTTATTTTCGAAAAAAAAATCAGATTTTCATACAGTCCCATTGCAATTCAATTAAACATTGAACTAATTGATATATAACACACTATCAAATATACACAAATAAAGAAAACAATTCTTCTTATATTCACTATTATTTTCAAACTGTCAAAATGGCATACAATTTATTTTGAATCAATTTTGAAAAGAATTTGAAGAAAACAGGCCATGCAGCATAAGTGTTAAATTTTCTATCTTTACCTTTACTGTGTTTTCCAGGGTGTCAGCTAGTTGTCCATCCCAGCGATAAGGTTATGGTTGGGAAAAATGAAGTGACAGTGTCAAGGAATCCTTTTGCATCCACTAGTTTTTCCATTAGGTTCTGGTAGAATATCTGTGTTGATCCAAACAGGTCATCTCAGATGCAGCTTCACATGTTCAAGGAGCTCCAAAGAAGGCTGTACAGCTTCTAGACTGTATCAATACGCAGTTGATATGACACATTACTCTGAGAACAGGAAATATATAGTGCATATATAATAGATGGATATGCAAATGAAACTGTAAGCCAGAGAAGATTTGGGCAAATGCTGAGGACCCTTTCTACCATAAGCTGACTATAACTGCTGGTGTAAGCCTCATGTCTCCCTGCTGCCCAATACGAACTGCTTCATGGAAATGGAGAGTTCTGGGCTAACTTTTCTCATAAATTACTTCAGTGTAGCCTATTTGGGGCACAAGCAAGGTTCTTCCCTTTTCTTGACCCTCACTGATTAAAAAAGTCACATTCTGTCCCTCTGACACACACATCACAGTCATGGAAACACTTGCTCCATTATCAGCAGCTATGTACGAGACAAAATGTGCAAGAAGAGATTACACACCATCCTGGGCATTACCACTAAATACCTTTGGAATACCTTTGATTTCAGATATGCTCAAACTGGCTGTTACCAACAGCTATTGAAGCAAAAGAAGAAAAATAAATAAACTATCTGACTGATGGATATGCTATTGATGTGGTTTAACCTGGCAGGCAGCCAAATACCACACAGCCGCTTGCTCACTCCCCACCCACCTCAGTGGGATGGGGGAGAGACTTGGAAAAAAAAAAAAAGTAAAATTTGTGGATTGAGATAAAGACAGTTTAATAGAACAGAAAAGGAAGGGAAAATAATAATAATAATAATAATAATAATAATAATAATAATAATAAAAATGGTAGAATATATGAAATGAGTGATGTACAATGCAATTGCTCTCCACCTGCTGACCGATGTCCAGCCCGTCTCCAAGCAGCGATCGCTACTTCCTGGACCACGTCTCCTATTTATATACTGAGCCTGATGTCATATGGTATGGAATACACTGTTAGCCAGTTGGGTTAGCTGTCCTGGCTATGCTCCCTCCCAGCTTCTTGTGCACCTGGCAGAGCATGGGAAGCTGAAAAAATCTGCCAGGCCTCCCCATATTTATATTTCAACCATCGTCCTCCATACCAGAGAGGCCTTACTCGCTTGGCTTGCTTGATTGCAGCGCATGTTTCACATTCATGGATAACCTGTGCAATAGCGTCCATGGTCAAGTCCACCCCTCGATCATGAGCCCATCTATATGTTGCATCTCTTCCTTGATGGCCTGAGGCGTCATGGGCCCACCGAGCTATAAATAATTCACCCTTATGTTGCCAGTCCAAATCCACCTGGGCCACTTCAATCTTAGCAGCCTGGTCCACCTGCTGGTTATTTTGATGTTCCTCAGTGGCCCGACTCTTGGGTACGTGAGCATCTACGTGACGTACTTTTACAGCCAGGTTCTCTACCCGGGCAGCAATATCTTGCCACAACACGGCGGCCCAGATGGGTTTACCCCTGCGCTGCCAGTTGTTCTGCTTCCACTGCTGCAACCACCCCCACGGGGCATTTGCCACCATCCATGAGTCAGTATAGAGATAAAGCACTGGCCATTTTTCTCGTTCAGCAATGTCCAAGGCCAGCTGGATGGCTTTCACCTCTGCAAACTGGCTCGACTCACCTTCTCCTTCAGCAGTTTCTGCGACTTCTCGTGTAGGACTCCATACAGCAGCCTTCCACCTCCGATGCTTTCCCACAAGACGACAGGACCCATCAGTGAACAGGGCATATTGCTTCTCGTTTTCTGGTAGTTTGTTATACAGCGGGGCCTCTTCAGCACGCATCACCTCCTCCTCTGGGGATATTCCAAAATCTTTGCCTTCTGGCCAGTTCGCAATCACTTCCAAGATTCCTGGGCGACTGGGGTTTCCCATTTGGGCCCGTTGTGTGATCAGTGCGACCCACTTACTCCACGTAGCATCGGTTGCATGATGTGTAGAGGGGACCCTCCCTTTGAAGCACATTCTTCACATCTTGTCCTGCCCGGACTGGCCCAAGGGCTACTGCCTGAACTATCTCCCGTTTAATTTGTTCAAAGGCATTTTCCGCAATTATTTTTTTTTTTACTTTTCAGCTTCTCGCATAAGAACTGAAATTTACTGAGAAAACAACTTACTCCTGAAGCTGTCAAATTTTTTCAGCGCAAAAAGAAAAAATCAAACTACCTTCCAAGTTGCTCTACTTAAAAGTACAGGCTATTGCAGGACGATTTTCTTTTCAGGTTGTTTTCCCCGCACTTTTAACCTTTTCATTAACCTAATGCCAAGGAGTTGGCTGGTTTTACCTCTTTCTCCTAATGCCATCATCATAGGCTGTTGTTTTACAAGTATTTAGCAGAGAGAATATTGTTTTCTACTTTTCACTATGTTGCAAGAAAACACTAAATACTCTGTAAAATGGTAGACTCACTGAAAAAGATCAAATCTCCTTCTAGGAAATCTGACAGCACACAGCTCTTTTTAATCTTGCTTGTGAAGAAAGAGAGGGAAGCTAGCTGGTTGTGGTAGGTTGACCTTGGCTGGACACCAGGTGCCCACCAAGCTGCTCTATCACACAGTTTAATAAAGCAAAAGCAAAGGCCACACGTGGAAGCAAAGGAAAACAAAAGATTTATTCTCTACTTCCCATCAGCAGGCGATGTCCAGCCACTTCCTGGGAAGTAGGGCTTCAGTACGCGTAGCGGTTGCTCCGGAAGACATCGTAATAACGAATGCCCCCCCTCCTCCTCCTTTCTCTTAGCTTTTATTGCTGAGCAGACGTCATATGGTATGGAATATCCCTTTGGTCACTTTGGGTCAGCTGTCCTGGCTATGTCCCCTCCCAAGATCTTGCCCACCCCCAGCCTACTGGTGAGGGGGGAATGTTGGAGAGACAGCCTTGATGCTGTGGGAGCACTGCTCAGCAGTAGTCAAAACACTGGTGTGTTATCAACACCTTTCTAGCTACCAATACAAAGCACAGCACTATGAGGGCTGCTATGGGGAAAGTTAACTCCATCTCAGCCAGACCCAATACAGTGGTACATGCTGTTTGAAATCCTCAACTCTGTGAAGAAAAATACTGAAATCAGTCTCGATTGATTATCTAAAGGTAATGAATGAGAATTGTTAAGACTGAGCTATGCCTTGAAAGTTGTATTTGAATGTTTTGAGTCAATTTGTGTATAGCATAGGAGAAGTAAAATTTGAGAAAGGCAGATTTTTGCTTGAAATTTCCAGTTTCAAAGAGCACTGAAACAATCCCTGGCATTTGTTCCAATTCC
The DNA here is from genome assembly GCF_964195595.1 of Calonectris borealis. Classification (NCBI taxonomy): domain Eukaryota; kingdom Metazoa; phylum Chordata; class Aves; order Procellariiformes; family Procellariidae; genus Calonectris; species Calonectris borealis. The sequence continues at coordinate 54,875,675 of NC_134351.1, read as the reverse complement.
CTGACTGATGAAGCCAACCCTGCATACATGGGTTGATAAGTGTAGCAGCAGAACCCATTTTAAATTTGTTTTCCACTTTGTAAGCTTCTTCGAATCAGATACCAATATACCATATTGACACACATAATGTGCACATGCCTAGATAGATGGGTCAGAAACAAAGTAATATCTCCGCCTATTATTAAAGTTTTGTGTTCTCTCCTGTTATTGTCCCCTGGGATCTCTTCATTTATACAGATTGGGAACTGGTTTACTTTTCCATTCTCGATCCTAGATATGCTTCACATAAACAACAGTAATAACTATTCCAGCCACAAAAAAGATGCAAAGTCCTATCAATGCTTTCTATTCTGTTCTAAATCTAAAAAGAATATTTTATTTATTCCAGTTTGTTTACTGTTAACATTTCATCTTCTAATGGGAGAGCTGTCTGAAAAAGAACACCCTTTTCTTCCTGAACCATGCTTGCTGGAGTTTCTATGGAGTTTCCACCATGCTGAATCAGCATGGTGGAAAGAGGGAAGGTGCCTGGACTTTACCATACTGTAAAAAGTTTGTTGGCTGTGCTTCTCTAGTTATTACTCTTTTGAATCTAAGAACTGATTAATTTTTCAAATATTGTTAATTTTAAATAAGTTGCAGCATTTTTACAATACTGTTTTATTAGGGGAATAAGAATCCCACCTGGGGAAAATCTGATATTAGAGATTCAAATACATAGTTGAAGAGAAAGCAATGGTCTGTTAGAATCTGGGACTCCATCATCAGAAATGGCTGGCCCTATTGGAGCAGCAGCAGGAACAGAACAAATATCCTTCTCTTGGTTGGAGATGAGAGGATGTCAAAGTTTTCTCTTGTAAAGTAGTAACATTTATTTGTAATCATATTCTCAACATACCCTCTTGAGAGGAAAAAAGCATTCCAGTGAAATAAAAATTATCTTTTTTCATTTTTTTTAAAACGAGACAATAACTTCACCAAAATGCCATGCAGGAGCAACTTTTCAGAGGGCTGAAATTTCCTGAAATAAAATTGTTGCCACTTTCAAGCACATGAATCTACACTAGACAATTCCTACCTTCAGTAGCAGGCATCTCTTTACCGAGAGGGTAGTGAAACACTGGAACAGAACTCTGGAACTTCCTGGAGAGTTGGTCGACGCCCCAAGCCTGTCAATGTTTAAGAGGCATTTGGACAATGCCCTTAATCATAGAATCATAGAATAGTTTGGGTTGGAAGGGACCTTCTGGCCAGTGCGTGATCACTTCCAAGATTCCTGGGCGGCTGGGGTTTCCCATTCGGGCCCGTTGTGGGATCAGTGCGACCCACTTACTCCACGTAGCATCGGTTGCATGATGTGTAGAGGGGACCCTCCCTTTGAACATCCAGCCCAGCACCGGCAGTCGGGGTGCCAGGAGGAGCTGGGCTTCAGTACCAACCACTTCCGAAGCAGCTCGAACCCCTTCATATGCTGCCAATATCTCCTTCTCAGTTGGAGTGTAGCGGGCCTCGGATCCTCTGTATCCCCGACTCCAGAACCCTAAGGGTCGACCTCGCGTCTCCCCTGGGGCTTTCTGCCAGAGGCTCCAGGTAGGGCCGTTCTCCCCGGCTGCAGTGTAGAGCACATTCTTTACATCTTGTCCTGCCCGGACTGGCCCAAGGGCTACTGCCTGAACTATCTCCCGTTTAATTTGTTCAAAGGCATTTTCCCCATTTGAAATCGTTCTTCTTCCGAGTCACTTGATAGAGGGGGCTTACAATCAGGCTGTAATCTGGAATATGCAGTCTCCAAAAGCCCACAACGCCTAAGAAAGCTTGTGTTTCCCTTTTGCTAGTTGGTGGGGACATGGCTGTTATTTTGTTGATCACATCCATTGGGATCTGACGACGTCCATCTTGCCACTTTATTCCTAAAAACTGGATCTCCTGTGCATGTCCCTTGACCTTACTTTGTTTTATGGCAAAACCGGCCTTCAGAAGGATTTGGACTATTCTCTCCCCTTTCTCAAAAACTTCTTCTGCTGTGTTGCCCCACACGATGATGTCATCAATGTATTGCAGGTGTTCGGGAGCCTCACCCTGTTCCAGTGCGGTGTGGATCAGCCCACGGCAAATGGTAGGGCTGTGTTTCCACCCCTGGGGCAGTCGGTTCCAGGTGTACTGGACGCCCCTCCAAGTGAAAGCAAACTGTGGCCTGCACTCTGCTGCCAAAGGGAGTGAGGTAGGTTTTCCATCCCACTGACTCATGTCCTCTCCATGGTCACGCAGGTAAAACCACAGGGTGCCCCGGGGTCTGTATCCACTATATCCTCTCTCTTGAGCAGAGGGACGCTTACTCCTAATGGCTGAGATACTGGTCCATGCAGGTGGGAAGTAGGACGTATTTTCTTTGAGTTGCTGGAACTCCCAGGACAGTTTCTCCACAGCAGAGACACAGGCCCCTAGGGAGGAAGAGAGACTTCATCTTCTTCATCTTGCCGGAGTTGGCCAGCCAATTCATCCATCTTTCCAGGTCATTATTGCCAATGAGTTTGCATGCGATGCTGGTGCGCTCCGTACAAACTTCTGCCACATGGGTCACATGCACTGGACTTCATCTGGGTCTTTGTGTAACTGCTCGTTGTTCAGGTCATCATAAATCACCTCCAGCATGGCTAATTCCCTCAGGTACTGGATACCTCTCTCCATGGTGGTCCACTTGCCTGGGTGGCATATAACATCTTCCTTGAAGGGATACCTTTCCTTCACGCCTGACAGGAGTCGCCTCCAGGGGCTGAGGGCCTGTGCCCCTTGTCCAATCGCTTTGTCAATGCCCCCTTCCCTAGCAAGGGATCCCAGCTGCTTGGCTTCCCTACCCTCTAATTCCAGGCTACTGGCCCCATTATCCCAGCATCGGAGCAGCCAGGTGACAATGTGCTCGCCTGGACGACGGCTGAAATCTTTTCACATATCTCGCAGCTCATTCAGGGATAGGGATCGGGTGGTTACCATCTCATTTACGGGTTCTGCCTCTTCCTCCTCCCGTTGTCGTGATGGCCCTGGTTCATCTTCATCCCTTACTAAACGAGCTGATTTTCTTGTGTATTTCTTCTTCTGTACAGGGGCGACTGATACCGGCACAGGTTGGTTCTCTGGTTCAGCCGCAGTGCCTGTCACTGGGGTTTGGGTAGCTGCAATGCCTGTCGCGGGGGTTGGAGTATCTACAGTGCCTGTTGTGGGGGTTTGAGTAGCCGCAGTGCCTGTCGCGGGGGTTGGAGTAGCCACCGTGTCTGTTGCCGGGGTTGATCTCTGGACGGTATTCCTGAATAGTTGTTTAACCCTAAACAAGGCCTGAACCACATTCAGGAGACATAGCAATAGGAACATGCTTGTTTGAACATCCCAAGGATATTCAAAATTCTCAGGAACTGTTGCGGAGGGCTTCATGAGGAGGATAGAAGAAAAAGGAGTTTCTGGAGATATGAAAGGGAAGATGAAGGAGTGGGGGAAAGTGCCCCCCCGTCTCCCCCATAAATTGGATCTCCGAGGAGAAAAGGTAAAGAGTGTAATTATTAATAGTTTCTGAGAGGTGGCTCCCGAGGTACAGAGATGATGGCAATGCTGAGTACAGATACCAGATTAGACTCACGACCAATGATTTTATCATCTCATAAAACAGTGTTACACAGTGCAGCAAAATGATAACCTTGCCCCAGCTCCGAGCAGTGATAAACAGCACAACAGGGAACACATACTGCAAGTAAGGTATTACATACCCCAACATTGAGAGCCAGCCCCACAACTTTGAGAGCCAATACATCAACATTGTGACCAATCAATATAATGGATGCTTATAACAATTTTGCCTTAACACGCTTTGGTCAGATCTGTCGTTATCTCAACCCTTCGAGCCCCACATTGGGCACCAAAAAGGACTGTTGTGGTTTAACCTGGCAAGCAGCCAAACACCACGCAGACGCTCACTCACTCCCCCCCACCCCACAGTTGAGAGTTGGTGGATGCCCCAAGTCTGTCAGTGTTTAAGAGGCATTTAGACAATGCCCTTAATCATAGAATCATAGAATAGTTTGGGTTGGAAGGGACCTTTAAAGGTCATCTAGTCCAACCCCCCTGCCATGGGCAGGGACATCTCCAACTAGATCAGGTTGCTCAGAGCCCCATCCAACCTCACCTTTAATGTTTCCAGGGATGGGGCATCTACCACCTCTCTGGGCAACCTGTGCCAGTGTTTCACCACCCTCATCATAAAAAATTTCTTCCTTATATCTAGTCTGAATCTACCCTCTTTTAGTTTAAAACCATTCCCCCTTGTCCTGTCGCAACAGGCCCTGCTAAAAAGTTTGCCGCCATCTTTCTTATAAGCCCCCTTTAGGTACTGAAAGGCCGCAATAAGGTCTCCCCGGAGCCTTCTCTTCTCCAGGTTGAATAACCCCAACTCTCTCAGCCTGTCCTCATAGGAGAGGTGTTCCATCCCCCTGATCATTTTTGTGGCCCTCCTCTGGACCCACTCCAACAGGTCCATGTCTTTCTTGTGCTGAGGGCTCCAGAGCTGGACGCAGTACTGCAGGGGGGGTCTCACCAGAGCAGAGTAGAGGGGCAGAATCCCCTCCCTCGAGCTGCTGGCCATGCTTCTTTTGATGCAGCCCAGGATACGGTTGGCCTTCTGGGCTGCGAGCGCACATTGCCGGCTCATTTCCAGCTTTTCGTCCACCAGTACCCCCAAGTCCTTCTCGGCAGGGCTGCTCTCAATGCCTTCATCCCCCAGCCTGTATTGATACCGGGGGTTGCCCCGACCCAGATGCAGGACCCTGCACTTGGCCTTGTTGAACCTCAGGAGGTTCACACGGGCCCACTTCTCGAGCTTGTCCAGGTCCCTCTGGATGGCATCCCGTCCCTCAGGCGTGTCAACCGCACCACTCAGCTTGGTGTCGTCTGCAAACTTGCTGAGGGTGCACTCGATCCCACTATGTCATTGATGAAGATATTAAACAGGACTGGTCCCAATACGGACCCCTGAGGGACACCACTCGTCACCGATCTCCATCTGGACATTGAGCCGTTGACCACTACCCTCTGGATGCGACCATCCAACCAATTCCTCATCCACCGGACAGTCCACCCATCAAATCCATACCTCTCCAGTTTAGAGAGAAGGATGTTGTGGGGCACCGTGTCAAAGGCCTCACAGAGGTCCAGATAGACAACATCTGTAGCCCTTCCCATGTCCACTGATGTAATCACTCCATCATAGAAGGCCACTAGGTTGGTCAGGCAGGACTTGCCCTTGGTGAAGCCATGCTGGCTGTCTCGAATCACCTCCCTGTCCTCCATGTGCCTTAGCATAGTTTCCAGGAGGATCTGTTCCATGATCTTCCCAGGCACAGAGGTGAGGCTGACTGGCCTGTAGTTCCCCGGGTCTTCCTTTTTTCCCTTTTTAAAAATGGGGGTTCTGTTTCCCCTTTTCCAGTCAGCGGGGACTTCAGCTGACTGCCACGACTTCTCAAATACGATGGATAGTGGCTTAGCAGCTTCATCCGCCAGTTCCTTCAGGACCCTCGGGTGCATCTCATCAGGTCCCATGGACTTGTGCACCTTCAGGTTCCTTACATGGTCTCGAACCTGATCTTCTCCTACAGTGGGCAGCTCTTCATTCCCCCAGTCCCTGCCTTTTCCTTCTGCGGCTTGGGCGGTGAGGCTCGAGCACTTGCCGGTGAAGACCAAGGCAAAAAAGTCATTGAGTACCTCCGCTTTCTCCATATCCCACGTAACCACATCTCCCATTTCCTTCTGGAGAGGGCCCAGATTTTCCCTAGTCTTCCTTTTATCCCCGACGAACCTATAGAAGCTTTTCTTGTTGCCCTTGACGTCCCTGGCCAGATTTAATTCTATCAGGGCTTTAGCTTTCCTAACCTGATCCCTGTATTCCTCCCAGGCTACCTGTCCTTGCTTCCACCCTCTGTAGGCTTCCTTTTTGTGTTTGAGTTTGTCCAGGACCTCCTTGTTCATCCATGCAGGCCTCCTGGCATTTTTGCCTGACTTCCTCTTTGTTGGGATGCATCGCTCCAGAGCTTGGAGGAGGTGATGTTTGAATATTAAGCAGCTTTCTTGGGCCCCTCTTCCCTCCAGGGTTTTGTCCCCTGGCACTCTGCCAAGCAGATCCCTGAAGAGGCCAAAGTCTGCTCTCCCTTTAATCCAGGGTAGTGAGCTTGCTGTGGCCCTCCTCGATGCCCTAAGGATCTTGAACTCCACCATTTCATGGTCACTGCAGCCAAGGCTGCCCTTGAGCTTCACATTCCCCACCAGCCCCTCCTTGTTGGTGAGAACAAGGTCCAGCATAGCACCTCTCCTCGTTGGCTCCTCTACCACTTGGAGAAGGAAGTTATCATCAATGCATTCCAGGAACCTCCCGGATTGCTTATGCCCTGCCGTGTTGTCCCTCCAACAGTTATTGGGGTGGTTGAAGTCCCCCATGAGGACCAGGGCTTGTGAACGTGAGGCTGCTCCTATCTGTCTATAGAGGGCCTCATCCGCTTGTTCTTCCTGGTCAGGTGGCCTGTAGCAGACCTCCACCGTAATGTCACTTGTCCCTGCCCTCCCTTTAATCCTGACCCATAAGCTCTCGGTTGGCTCCTCATCCATCCCCAGGCGGAGCTCCATGCTCTCCAGCTGGTCATTGACATAGAGGGTGACACCCCCTCCTCGTCTCCCCTGCCTGTCCTTCCTAAAGAGCCTGTATCCTTCCATTCCAACACTCCAATCATAGGAGCCATCCCACCACGTCTCCGTGATGTCAATAAGGTTGTAGCCGTGCAGGCGTGCACACGTCTCTAACTCCTCTTTTTTTATTCCCCATGCTACATGCGTTTGCATAGAGGCATTTAAGTTGGGCCCCCGATGAAGCTGTCTTACTGGCTGGAGTGGCTGGAGTTCCTTTGTGCTGCTCTTCAGGCACTCTCCTGCTGACCTGTGATCCTCCTCCAGGCTCTGGGCATCTATTGCTGGCCCTGGCATCAAACTGGTAGGAGTGGGATGGATTGAGGTTCCCCTCCCCTGGCAACTTTAGTTTAAAGCCCTCTTCAAGCTAAAGTTGCCAGGGGAGGGGAACCTCAATCCATCCCACTCCTACCAGTTTGATGCCAGGGCCAGCAATAGATGCTTTAACTTTTGGTCAGCCCCGAATTGTTCAGGCAGTTGGACTAGATGATCATTGTAGGTCTCTTCCAACCGAACTCTTCTATTCTGTTCTAGAATAGAAGTTCCCTTATGATTTCTGAAGAACATGTCATTAACATTAATGTTAAGTGATAAGAGCATGGCTGCCTCCTCCAGCTGCTCCAGCCCAGGACTCCCTCCTGCCCAGAGACAGACACACACAGGATGCTGACAGAGCTAGCTACACAGACTGCCACAGACAAGCTGCTGCCTTCAACAGCGCTTACATATAGGACTCACATAAACATAAGCATAGACAGCCAACTTCCCTTCCTCTTTGACTGGTAGAGATAGCAATTCACTAGTGAAAGCACACACACAACACACTTGAATCACAAGCACACACACATTCGTGGATCCCTGGAGTATGAAGCACTGCCCCCTCTGTCTACCTGATAACCCTGCCCAGATCCCAGGCCCTCTTACCCACTTCACGGGTCCCCTACTTGCTGGCTAGTCCAGCTTGATGCTCACTAGCAAACACGCATCCACTCACACACTTGTCTCACAGGCACTCCACACTTACAAGTTCCCCTGAGCATAGCAGCATGGACCCTTACCTGCCTGATACCCTGGCCCAGACCCAAGGCCACCCCCACTACTCTCCAGCTAGCCCAGCTTGAAGTTTGCTAGCGAATATACATGCACACCCCCACGCACACCAGGTTTGGGGAATGTACAGACACTTGCCCCACCCGTCGGCACCAGGCACACAGGCTGTGACCCTCAGTCCCACTCCAGCTGCCAGTGCTGAGCCCCTCACTTGCCTCACTCACACTGGTCCCCCCCCAGTAGCTGATTTTTGGGACATGCACCGTTCCTGCCCCAGTAGCTGGCGGCTGAGACCCCACTCAGTCTAGTAGCTGACATCACAGGCCAGGGGAACCTGCACCCCAGGTCTGACTCCAGTAGCTGGCACCATTTTTCACTCACACACACAGAGGTCTCACCAGTAGCTGGCACTTAGTCCTCACAGCAAACATGCATATGGGATAGAGACTGAGATTACACAGAGAGATATTTAAGAAAAGATTTAATGAGAAGAAATAAGATAGGACAGACTGTGGTGATCAGGTGCAGGGCTCAGCCAGACAAGCGTACTGACCGGCCCTGTACCAGCCCCATTTTACATGGGGCCAGCCCCTTTTAATACCCTTTTCTGTCTACCCCCCAAATAAGGCTGGTTATTGTTACTTATCACATGTATCAAATTAGGAATTAGATGACACCATGTTTTTTCTGAAGAGCTTCCAAGCATACTTAATCATTAGCTCTCCTGCTCTTGGGGTCAGAGCTCTGGTACTGTACAGCTGCAAAAAGCCACTACACATACTATCCTTATAAGCTAACAGTCGACCTAGATTCAATGGAAATCATTGGTTTTCAAGTTCAATGGGTCTTTAATTCTTGAGATTCCTGAAGACAGACATACAATAATACAGTGAAGTATACCATCTTGGGCTGTTTTGGAAGAAATATCATTGTTTACCAAATGGAAAACAATAGCAGGAAAAACTTTTATTGAGGTTTCTCTGTGATTGTGGATGTTCAATATCCAGTTACATAAAGTATACGCAGTGACTGAGATCTCAAACCAGGAAAACATTCTGTTTTGAGATGACATTCAACCACTTACATCCCATTGAAGTTGATGGAATTTGGGCAAGTGTCACCACCTAAAGGGTTACCTGGCCTGTGGGTGTATGGAGATCGCGACCATGGATTTGCAGGATTCCATAATACACAAGGACACGGATGCTTTATTTCCTAAATTTCTCTACTTATTTACAGATTACTACAAATTGCCACTAGCAAGTATACCTATGATTAATAAAGCAAATATATATATATATCAAGCTATTACAACTTATTATCAGCAATCAATAGTAGCTATAATATAGCATCAAACATAGGAAGGAAAAGGGTGCGTACACGGGGAGTTCTCAGAGAAAGAGGTTCCATTTTGGGAAAAAAGTAAATCAATTTTATATCGCAGAGACATAAGGGGGCGTAGGACACCACTACCTGGAGCAGCCAATAGATGCTGCTAATTCCTATTTTTCACCTGGGGCAGCCAATAGATTACAATGTTTTCTATTCTCTCAGACCAATTTTTATTTTTCCAGACTGTTTTCCTGTTCTTGCAGTTAGAACAGCCGATGGCAGTTACCGATTGTTACTTTCTCAGGATGTTTTCCCCTTTTCCAGACTATTTTTCACCTTTCCAGATGATAAGTTGCTGTTACAGTTCCTTGGTTTTGCACTTATCGATGGTATCTCAGGATGTCTCTGGTTTCTAGGTACCCAGCTGCACTTCAAAGACCCCAGCTGCACTTCAAAGACGCCAGCTGCACTTCTCAAGGATGCTTCTGTTTCCCAGGCCTAGTTCCCAGGCTGGCAGGCATTTTCTCTGTCAGTATTTCAGCATATGTTCAGTATTTTTCCCCTTATAACCAGGTCACCTTTGTGGTGGGTTGACCTTGGCTAGCTGCCAGATGTTCACCAAGCTGCTCTATCACTCCCCCTTCTCAACAGGATGAGGGGGAGAAAAACACAACAAAAAGCTCATGGGTTGAGATAAGGACAGGGAGATCACTTACCAATTATCGTCATGGGCAAAAGACTCAACTTAGGGAAATTTAATTTATTGCCAATTAAACAAAGTAGGATAATGAGAAATAAGAACAAATCTTTAAAACCACCTTCCCCCCACCCCTCCCTTCTTCCCAGGCTCAACTTCACTCCAGACTCTTCTATCTCCTCCCACCATGAGCAGCACAGGAGGGTGGGGAATGGGGGTTGCAGTTAGTTCATAGCACTTTGTCTCTGCTGCTCCTTCCTCCTCATACTCTTCCCCTGCTCCAGCATGGGGTCCCACCCACGGGAGACAGTCCTTCACAAACTTCTCCAATATGGGTCCTTCTCAAGGGCTGCAGTTCTTCAGGAATGGACTGCTCCAGCGTGGGTCCCCCACAGGGTAACAGGTCCTGCCTGCAAACCTGCTCTGGTGTGGACTCCTCTTCACAGGCCGTAGGTCCTGCCAGAAGACCGCTCAAGCGTGGGCTCTCCACGGGGTCACAGCTTCCTTCAGGGCTGTTGTGGCTTAATCCGGCTGTTGTGAATGAGTGGTTTAGAGGCCGCTCAAAGAATCACTGTCAAAGGTATTAGCAGAAAGTGATTTTAATAGAAATTTATGAAAGCGCGACTTAACAGAGTTCAATGGCAAGGTTCACTCTATCACTTACTACACGGATGAAGCATACAAAGGAAAAGAGCATGGGAAGCTGAAAAGTCCTTGACCAGTGTAAGCACTACTTAGCAACAACTAAAACATCAGCCTGTTATCAACCTTATTCTCATACTAAATCCAAAACACAGCACTGTAGCAGCTACTAGGAAGAAAATTAACTCTATCCCAGCCAAAACCAGGATATTGTGTTAGAATTGAGTTGGAATGATTTAGACAGAGGCCGAGGATGAAAAGGTTAAGGGAGACCCTCCCGTTGAGTCACGAGGTTCAGAGAAGACCCGGCTGGATCCGATCTTAGTCTCAGACTTGGACAACAGTTTTTGTCTAATACCAAAAGGGTAAGGAGACCCTCCCATTGAGTCACGGAGTTCAGAGTAGACCCATCTGGATCTGCCCCTAGTCCCAGACTTGGTCAACGGTTTATGTCTAAAGGATTATATGTGTTTAGCAGTAGTCTAAGGTTCATTCCCGATTTCAGGATAGATCATAAGTTTTAAGCAGACTATATTTGCTAGCGGGTATTTCCATCAATTCACACACACCCACACCCACACCCACACACCCCTCGACACAAAAAAATAGATAAATATACAAAGATATACCTGTTAAAAATTCCCCTTGAGTTCAGTGAAATACTCACGTAAAATGTCTTAGCATTTCTCAACGGGTGAAGAGTTGAGCCTCGAGGAGTGTTGAAGCCCAGGTCCTGTCGTCAGTCAATGGCAGTCCTCCGAATATTGCAAATTCGAGACTTTGCGAGCTCTGAGAGGCGTCCCACTCAGAGGGAGATGCTGGGTGCAGTCCCCTGTGGACCAGGAGAACTCAAAGGGCCTCACTTGGGACCACTGTTTATAGGGTCGCAAGATGATTGACTTTAGTCATCGGTCAAAACTCTCAAGGTTTCAGTAACAATGGTATCGTTCCACCTGAGCTACGACTCAGATAAGGGTATCAGGGGATGAAAATTATCCCCGCTCTCATCCTCCACTTGGGCCAGGCAGCAGAAGTTTCTGGTACGATCGGTACATTCCCCAACCTCAGCTATGCAAGAGTTCCTGATACGGTAAAGGGACGCTTCACCGCCTGACTCATTACACCAAGGCCAAGGTTTAACAGGAGTTTCTGAGATCGTGGAGCGACCCGGGAGGGGGGGAATGCACCACCACACCAGCAGGCAGCCAAACACCACACAGCCGCTTGCTCGCTCCCCCCTCCTGTCGTGGTTTCGGCTGGGATAGAGTTAAATTTCTTCCTAGTGCTGTGTTTTGGATTTAGTATGAGAATAAGGTTGATAACAGGCTGATGTTTTAGTTGTTGCTAAGTAGTGCTTACAGAGAGTCAAAGACTTTTCAGCTTCCCATGCTCTGCCAGGTGCACAAGAAGCTGGGAGGGAGCATAGCCGGGACAGCTGGCCCAAATGGCCAACAGGGTTTTCCATACCATATGATGTCATGCTCAGTCTATAAATAGGAGGTGTGGTCCAGGAAGTAGCAATCGCTGTTTTGGGCATTGCTCGGCGAGTGGTGAGCAATTGCATTGTGCATCACTCATTTTGTATATTCTATCATTATTATTATTATTGTTGTTGTTGTTATTATTATTATTATTATTATCATTTTCCTTTCCTTTTCTGTTCTATGAAATTGTCTTTATCTCAACCCATGAATTTTTTTTATTCTTTTCTGATTCTTTCCCCCATCCCACTGAGGGGGGTGGGGAGTGAGAGAGCGGCTGCGTGGTGTTTGGCTGCCTGCCAGGTTAAACCACAACAGTCCTTTTTTGGCACCCAACATGGGGCACGAAGGGTTGAGATAACGACACATCTGACCCGAGCTGGTTAAAACAAATTGTTATAAGCATTCATTTGGACATTAGGAGAAATTTCTTTCCTGAAAGAGTGATCAGGCCTTGGAACAGGCTGCCCAGGGAAGTGGTGGAGTCACCATCCCTGGAAGTATTTAAAAGACGTGTAGATGAGGCGCTTAGGGACATGGTGTAGTGGGCATGGTGTGTTGGGTTGACGGTTGGACACGGTGATCTTAGAGGTCTTTTCCAACCTGTATGATTCTATGATTCTATGATTATATCAGTTTAGTAGTCGCTGGTCACAATGTTGGTTTATTTGCTCTCAGAGTTTTTGGATCTGTTCTGGGAGTTTTGGTCTGTAGCACCTTACTGGCTGTCTATACTGCTGATTATCAGTATTTATGTGGGGTTGGTCATCTCGGGGAAATGGATTAAGGTCATCGCTTTGCTATACTGTGTGACACTGGCTTAAGGCATGATAAAAGTATTGGTCAGGAGACTGTACTCAGCACTGCCGTCATCCCTGTGCTTCGGGAGCTATCTCTCGGAAACTATTAATAATTACACTTCTCCTCGGAGAGCCAATTTAGGGGGGAGACAGCTTCCTTCACCTTCCCCTTCTCCTCCAGGCTGATTACAATAGCTCTTGAGGATTTTGAATATCCTTGGGATGTTCAAACCAGCGTGTTCCTATTGCTATGTCTCCTGAATGTGTTTCATGCCTTGTTTAAGGTTTAACAACTATTTAAGAATACCACCCAGAGATCTGCCCTGAGGCTGGATAGTATGGGCAAGTGCCTAGGACAGTGGTCACCCCCAATGTTTTGGAACTTCACCCCTGAACAAGAGCAGAATCCTGAAAGACTAGTAAAATATTTGGAAAACATATGCTGTCACCCTGGCAATTCCAGAGAGACACAAATCACTGCAACGTGCTGGGGCCTGGCCCATGCCTACCGAGCCCTGTTCAACACTATTCAGAACCCTCAAGGGGGAGAGAAGGTCTCCGGATCTGATGACAAAATGATGCGCACTGCGGCTACTCCAACCCCTGCGACAGGTACTACAGCTGAACCAGAGGACCAACCCTTGCTGGTATCAGTCGCCCCTGTACATAAAAGGAAATCTTGGAAGCGGAAGTCAGGTCGTTTAGAAAGGGATGATGGAAAAGCAGGGCCATCACGAGGAGGAGAGGAGGAAGAGGAAGAACTCATAAACGAGACAGAAACCACCCGATCCCTATCTCTGGGTGAGTTGCAAGATATGCGGAAAGATTTTGGCTGTCATCCAGGCGAGCATATTGTTACCTGGCTGCTCCGATGCTGGGATAATGGGGCCAGTAGCCTGGAATTCAAGGGTGTGGTGGTGCATTCATATCCCCCCAGCCTCTAAACCACTCATTCGCGACAGAGGGGAAGGAAGCCAAACAGCTGGGATCCCTTGCTAGGGAAGGGGGCATTGACAAAGCGATTGGAAAAGGGGCACAAGCCCTCAGCCTCTGGAGGCGACTGCTGTCAGGCGTGAAGGAAAGGTATCCCTTCAAGGAAGATGTTATATATCGCCCAGGCAAGTGGACCACCATGGAGAGAGGTATCCAGTACCTGAGAGACTTAGGCGTGCTGGAGGTGGTTTATAGTGACCTGGATGACGCCCGAACACCCAAAGATCCAGATGACGTCCAGTGCACCCGACCCATGTGGTGGAAGTTGGTATGGAGCGCACCAGCGTCGTATGCCAGTTCGTTGGCAGTACTGTCCTGGGCAGAGGAAGAAGCACCAACGGTGGATGACGTGGTTAGCAGACTCCAGGAATACGAAGAAACTGACTCCTCCTCCCTTGTCTCGGCTGTGGAGAAACCGTCCCAGGAGGCCCAGCAACTCAAAGAGGATATGTCCTATTCTCCACCTGTACGGACCAGTATCTCAGCCATTAGGAGTCAGCGTTCTTCTGCTCAAGAGAGAGGATATAGAAGGTAAACACCACAGAGCACCCTGTGGTTTTACCTGCGTGACCATGGAGAGGACATGAGGCAGTGGGATGGAAAACCTACCTTGACCCTAGAGGCACGGGTAGGTGAGTTGAAAGGAAAAAGAATCACAGAAGGGGGTTCTCCCAGGAAAAATGCTGCTCCAGTTGTCAGGAAAAACCTGTCTCACGACGGTCCAGTTTCCAGTGAACAGTTCCCCAGACAGAGTAGAAGGGCTGATCTTACTTTGGATTGTAATGAAGGAATTCTTGACTCACGTTTGCAAGAAGTGAGAGATGGATACTATGACCAGGACTAGAGGGGCCCTGCCTCCGGCCAGGTGGAGGAAAGGGACAACTGGGTTTACTGGACTGTGTGGATTCGATGGCCTGGCACATCAGACCCACAGGAGTATAAGGCTCTCTCACTGATCACACAACGGGCCCGAATAGGAAACCCCAGTCGCCCAGGAATCTTGGAAGTGATCACGGACTGGCCAGAAGGCAAAGATTTTGGAATATCCCCAGAGGAGGAGGTGACACGTGCTGAAGAGGCCCCACTGTATAACAAACTACCAGAAAAGGAGAAGCCATATGCCCTGTTCACTGATGGGTCCTGTCGCCTTGTGGGAAAGCATCGGAGGTGGAAGGCTGCTGTATGGAGTCCTACACGCCAAGTTGCAGAAACTGCTGAAGGAGAAGGTGAGTCGAGCCAGTTTGCAGAGGTGAAAGCCATCCAGCTGGCCTTGGACATTGCTGAACGAGAAAAATGGCCAGTGCTTTATCTCTATACTGACTCATGGATGGTGGCAAATGCCCTGTGGGGGTGGTTGCAGCAGTGGAAGCAGAACAACTGGCAGCGCAGAGGTAAACCCATCTGGGCTGCCGCATTGTGGCAAGATATTGCTGCCCGGGTAGAGAACCTGGCTGTAAAAGTACGTCACGTAGATGCTCACGGACCCAAGAGCCAGGCCACTGAAGAACACCAAAACAACCAGCAGGTGGACCAGGCTGCTAAGATTGAAGTGGCTCAGGTGGATCTGGACTGGCAACATAAGGGTGAATTATTTATAGCTCCGTGGGCCCATGACGCCTCAGGCCATCAAGGAAGAGATGCAACATATAGATGGGCTCGTGATCGAGGGGTGGACTTGACCATGGATGCTATTGCACAGGTTATCCATGAATGTGAAATGTGCGTTGCAATCAAGCAAGCCAAGCGAGTAAAGCCTCTTTGGTATGGGGGACGATGTTTGAAATATAAATATGGGGAGGCCTGGCAGATTGATTATATCACACTCCCACAAACCCGGCACGGCAAGCGCTATGTGCTCACCATGGTGGAAGCAACCACAGGCTGGCTAGAAACATACCCTGTGCCCCATGCCACTGCCCGGAACACCATCTTGGGCCTGGAAAAGCAAGTCCTACGGCGACATGGCACCCCAGAAAGAATTGAGTCAGACAACGGGACTCACTTCCGAAACACCCTCATAGACACCTGGGCCAAAGAGCGTGGCGTGGAGTGGGTCTATCACATCCCCTACCATGCACCAGCCTCTGGGAAAATCGAACGATACAACGGGCTGCTAAAGACTGCGCTGAGAGCAATGGGTGCTGGGACATTCAAGCATTGGGACACACATTTAGCAAAGGCCACCTGGTTAGTCAACACCAGGGGATCTGCCAATCGAGCTGGCCCTGCCCAATCAAGACTCTTACGTACTGTAGATGGAGATAAAGTCCCTGTCGTGCATATGAGAAATATGCTGGGGAAGACAGTCTGGGTTACTCCTGCCTCGGGCAAGGGAAAACCCATCCGTGGGATTGCTTTTGCTCAAGGACCTGGGTGCACTTGGTGGGTGATGCGAAAGGATGGGGAGGTCCGGTGTGTACCTCAAGGGGATTTGATTTTGGGTGAAAATAGCCAATGAACTGAATTGTATGATGTTAATTGCTATATGATATTGTATATCATCACTTCTATGGTTGCTATATGTCATATCAATGGAATTTCCGTAAAAATCACCTATATTAATGAAGAACGAACTCTGATGAAACTGAGCAAAGTGCAACGATGATAGAACTGGACAAGTGCAGCGATAATGGAACCAAAACTGGCTTCAGGATGCAAGAATCCAGCACCACGCACCATCTCTCCTGCCCTGAAAGACTGTTATGACAGATGGAGCCCAAAGTCGTGGAGTAAATGAACTCAGTGGACATTTTAGAGGGATGGCCCATAGACTAAGGGAATCATATCTGTGTGTACATATCAAAAGACAAGAAAAGTGATGGTGATTAATTGGAATGTGTTGGAAAATGTGAGACCTGGGCATGACGTAGATGGTATGGAATAAGGGGTGGATACTGTCCTGGTTTCGGCTGGGATAGAGTTAAATTTCTTCCTAGTGCTGTGTTTTGGATTTAGTATGAGAATCATAGAATCATAGAATCATAGAATCATACAGGTTGGAAAAGACCTCTAAGATCACCGTGTCCAACCGTCAACCCAACACACCATGCCCACTACACCATGTCCCTAAGGGCCTCATCTACACGTCTTTTAAATACTTCCAGGGTTGGTGACTCCACCACTTCCCTGGGCAGCCTGTTCCAAGGCCTGATCACTCTTTCAGGAAAGAAATTTCTCCTAATGTCCAATCTAAACCTCCCTTGGCACAACTTGAGGCCATTACCTCTCATAATGTTGATAACACACTGATGTTTTAGTTGTTGCTAAGTGGTCAAGGACTTTTCAGCTTCCCATGCTCTGCCAGGTGCACAAGAAGCCTGGAGGGAGCATAGCCAGGACAGATGACCCAACTGACCAATGGGGTATTCCATACCATATGACATCATGCTCAGTATATTAATAAGAGGCATGGTCCAGGAAGTAGTGATCACTGTTTGAGCATCGGTCGGCAGGTGGTGAGCAATTGCATTGTACATCACTCATTTTGTATATTCTACCATTACTATTATTATTATTATTATTTTCCCTTCCTTTTCTGTTCTATTAAACTGTCTTTATTTCAATCCACAAATTTTACTTTTTTTTTCCGATTCTCTCCCCCATCTCACTGAGGGGGGTGGGGAGTGAGCAAGCGGCTGTGTGGTGTTTGGCTGCCTGCTGGGTTAAACCACAACAGAGTTGTTGAACTGGAGTCTGACAGTGTGGGTGGGGACTGCATTATGAACAAAGAGATGACAGCCTGCACAGAAGAAATGTTAGTATGCAAAACTCTGCATTTAATGCACACTGGGGACCTTATCGACAGAGCAAAAGATATGACACAATTATAAAGTAGTTTTTGCTTAGTATGAAAGGAAAAGCTGGCTTCTGTTTTCTTTGCTGATTCCTGCACAGGGCAGTTTTGTTTTATACTGCTGTTGTGGTCATATTTCTATACTCATGTTACATCAAGAGATCTTCAAATGGCTTCTTTGGATCAATACCAAAAAAATAGTGTTGGGTTGATAAAAAGCGCAGGTGTGGTAAAAAGGGGGTGCTTCAAATACTAGGTAGTCCAGATGCATTGATCTGAGGTGGCTGCTTTGCTTTTAGTTATGGTGGATATGCATGGCTCCCTCATTAATCTGAAGAAGTCATAACACTTTTGGGGAGAGATGTTTATGTTTTATACAGTTTCACAAAGCTGAGATTGGGGTTAGGAAATTGCCAAGTATAATTCAAGAAATATTAAATGTACAAAGGAAAAAGGGTTTTAAAGTCTTGGATTTTTTTAAAGCTGTTCAGCATTGGCCTCTGTTTTCCTCTGTCAGCCTTTTCCTCTGTCAGCCTTCAGCTTCAGTGGGAGCAGAGTTTGGTGAATGAAATTGCATTTTCTTGTTTGTTCTTCCATCCATCATGTATTATTTCTTCTAGTACTTTACCACTATGCAGCTATAGTAATTCTAAATGGGAGGCTTCAGATATCCTTAACAGTTGTTTTCTATCAGTACATTTTACATTTCATGTTTCTGGACTTCTCTGCCAGAAGTCTGTCAAAAATTTATGTAGTGAATTAAAAAGTAATAAAAAACATATAGGCCCACTGTGATCTCATCTCATTCTCCTGATAACTTGGGTCCAGTTTCATGCTCTGACGAGCTTCCATTTGGGGTGAGTACAGGTGGATTTCTCCTGCTCTTATGTGTATCTAAGGAGTAGTTCAGGCAGGCAAGGCAAACCAGCACAGAAGCTGCTCATGACCTTTCTCCTTTGGCTGTTACCAAATGGGCCCTTGGGGTGGAGCAGTGGAGAGGCATCTTATTGCAGTTAAGCATCTGGCCAATCATTTGCTGATGTAATCTCTTTCCCCTTGAGAGGTTGTCATGGTTTAACCTGGCAGGCAGCCAAATACCACGCAGCTGCTCACTCAATCCCCCCACCCCCCAGTGGGACGGGAAGAGAATCAGAAGGGTAAGAGTGAGAAAAACTCGTGGGTTGAGATAAAGACAGTTTAATAGAACAGAAAAGGGAGAATAATGATAATAATAATAATAATAATAATAATAATAATAATAATAATAGAATATACAAAATGAGTGATGCACAATGCAATTGCTCACCACCCGTGCTGACCAATAACCAAGTAGCGATCACTACTTCCTGGATCATGCCTACCGTTCATATACTGAGCATGATGTCACATGGTATGGAATACCCCATTGGCCAGCTGGGCCAGCTGTCCCAGCTATGCTCCCTCCCAGTCTGGCTTGGTAGCAGAGGATAGTTGTCCTTGACAAGGTACTTAGCAACAACTGAAAACATCAGTGTGTTATCAACATTCTTCTCATACTAAATCCAAAACACAGCACTAGGAAGAAATTTAACTCTATCCCAGCCAAAACCAGGACAGAGGTGTTTGAAAGATGATGTTGCTATCACCCAACTGTTAAATGGCCCCCTTTTTGCCACATCCTACTTAAGTCCTCAAGGGCACCCTTGTGTGAGCAAATTTCATTGACATAACTGAGTGAAATAGGATTGGCCACTGCAGCAATTATTTTCCTTTCCCTCTCCTCCTTCCCCCCTCTCATATTACCTGGAATCCTGTGATCATACCAACTTGTTATTCCCTTTACACTCTGGGCTCACTGCAGGTAGCAGGACGTGTCTACCTTCAGCTTCAAGGTCAGTTTAACTAACTCTATTGCTTATCTTATTTGAGGTAACTCAAATGGTGGCATTTCAAATACAAGGCTTATTAAAAATGAATTCAAAGCACCACAAGATGTGATGTAACTTGGTTATAATTTATTGATTTGCATAACTACTTGGTGTAGGAAAATGTGTCAGCCCACTGTGCAGCTGCTTCAAATGTCAACCCTTAAGTAACAGTTTAAATAAGGGGAAAATAAGTTCCTTTGCAGAGGTGTAATAACAGTTCAGAGAAACCATCTTTAATTTGGGAAGTTATTTGAGAGTTAGAGAGTTTGTAGCTCTCTGCACTGTGGAGATGAGTTTTTCATATTGTAAAATAGTGGTTGACTGATTCAAAAGAGCAAGCACTCCCAACACCTTTGACTGGCTTCAGTAAGAGAATTTGGGGTTCTAAATCTCACCAGGTCAAATCTAATGAGCCAGATCTTTAGCTGGTAGAAATCAAAGAGAGTGTTGTGACTAAAGGGTAGTTGTTTGACCTATTAAGAGTCATAGTCTTTTCCATATCTCCTCCTTTCATAACACGGAGTTTGAAGTTTTCTGGTTTATTTTTTTAAAAAGAGGATTAGATTTTTATACCTGTTCACCAACCTCTGGAATTATGAGGAGAAAAGAAACTGAATTTTAGTTTATTTTTCCTAGAGACATTCCATGCTATGATTAAGACATAATTAGAATGATGTCTGCACTAACATTATGTCTGCACTCTGGAGATTTTTATCTTAAACAGAGATCAGTCAGAAAGGTTCAGGTCTTGCTCAGGCTGAGCTATGAGAAACTGAAAAAAACCCCACCAATATTGCTTTATGAGATTTAATGTTTTCATTTAGATCTTATCTTCTGACCTTGTAGAGTGATATAGCAAACCAAGAGCAATGTAAACTGTTTTTTAGGCATCTAAAAATGGTATATCAGGCATTTAGTCACTTATGACGTTTTTTGCAGATGTTTCTAAGGTGCCCACAACTGCTGTAGAAGGGCAGAGAAAAATTTCCAGTGGCTTCTGTGGGTTCTAGATCAAGCTAAGGATGACTCAAAGGAATTATTTCTCAAATATAAAAGACCAGCATCTTTTGTAACCCATTTCTCCACCACATGGAAAGTTCTGCTCAGTACAGTATCACCATTAGACAACTTAACAGTTTAAAATGTGCATATATGTTATCGGTGTTTATGTGTCTGTGTGAACTTTAGCTATGACTCTGCCAGTCCTCTAAAATGTCACTCAGGATCACATGGTGTGGCACTTAATATCACCCATTACATGATTCAAATATTTAATCTAGTTCTATTTCTAGAAATGTCACTGTTCAGTCTGTAACCCTTGTACCTTCTTTCCATCCTTGGCTAAAAGAACATGTGCTGCCTAGTGTAAAATAAAGGATAATCAATATTTATGTTCAACTACATGAATATCCACCTAAGAAAATAGAGCTGACAACTTTCTCTTTAAAAGAAGTTCGAGAAATTAAAGGGTTAATTGCAAAAGAGTTTGTTTATATTAAAAGTAGTAGTAAAGATTGCAAGTTCCTTAAAGGGTAAAGAGGTGGTTTGTGCATTTATGATGATTCAGTCTCTGAAATGGATGGAATGGTTTCACCTGCGTGCAGATCACAGGATCGCTGTGTGCAATATGACACTGCTGAAATAGTCTGAACAAGGTTGTAGCTGTGAATCAAATGTCCTGAAGAATTCTATGCAACCTCTGGTCAGAGTGGCAAGGGGAGTTTTGATATGTCTTGGTTCAATAGAATTTTCATAAGTTATTAATCGAAAAAAGGTATCTTTTTTGTGTTGGTGAGGGACTTGATCTATAAAAATTGTATTTCTTTTGGAGCCTATATTGGCCTTTAACAGAGGCTGTAATCTAGATGTATTGTGAAGAGGGAAAACTGGTTTAATGCCCTAAAAGAGGCATTATCTTTTTTTTTCATCCTGGGATTCAGACTGTGGCTACTAACAGCAGCTCCACCTTAAATGATATTTGGAATCCTTTGGGCTGTTTCTCAGCCAGCACCAGAATTGCTGCAGTGACTTCTACTGAATCTTGCAGCTGGCTTTTGTCTCTGCATTCTGTGCATGGTAGGTTTTTTATATATATATATAGTATTAAAATGGAATTTTAAAAACACAATACACTCCTGTCAGAACGCTAATGTTCTAAAGGCTGGTTACAGGTAGCTGAGCAAATCTTGGGGAGAGAAAAGAGATAGGCTATGACCTCCAAGACCTTTCAGATTGTTTTTGCTGATTCACTGGAAGCCATAGCTTATTGAATATTGCTCTAGAAAAGGCAATTCCAATTTGGCTCTGAATTTGCTTACCCTTTATAGTGCTGATGTGGTGGGAGATCAGGAATAATTGTGTTCAGCTATGAAGAAAACTTGTTTTTGCAGACACTTAATGCTATATTTTGCATGTCTTAGTGACTTACTTTAAGTCAATGTAGCATTTATTCCCCTCACAATGAATCATTTCACACATGAAGTGACCACTCCCTATTAACTTGATCCACAAGATGGCTTGTAAGGAATTAATCAAAATTGTTCACTATAGGAGTAAATCTGTTGCATGGAAAATACATAGCAGCTGTTGCTGAGCCAATTGTTCTGTATTTCTTCACTTCTGTAGAACAATATTTTTGCTTTCTTCAAGTTATAGTACAAGTACAAATGGCCTTGGAAATAAAACTTTAAAGGACTTATTGCCAGTGACAAATTCCATGCTCAGAACTATTGAGCTGTACTCCAGGCTCTGCCCTTGAGCCAAAGGCATGCGTAGACCTGGAGGGATACAAAAGATATCTTAACTAGTTATCATGAGGCAAATCCAGCATCCAAATTGTGAGCAGAATGACATAATAAAGGCAAAATGTGTAAGGCTAGTTGTCCAAGCATTTTGTAAAGCTGTAAGTTAGATTGAAATCCCAGGAGTCATCAAAATGTTTTGCAGCACACTTAGCTAACAAGAGAAAAATCCCTCCACCTTACCCACAGGAAAACCACCTGATGCTGGATACCAGCTGATACATGTATATTTTACACTCCACCTTCAGCAATTAATGGATAAGCAATTGTGGATACTGCTGAAGCTTGTATCCAAGGCCATGCCATCTGAAATGGAAAGAAAGACAGAAGTATTATAGGTGCTGGCTGACAACAGAGCACAACTGTGTGGGGTATGGGCCAATCACCCCAGTGCACGAGGTGCATTTTTGTATCTCTGTGACCTGCTATAGTATTTGAGAAGCTCCTGCTTTTCTTTAGCTGGTATTCTCTGTCTGCTATTCTTTTCATCATCCTGCAATAACATCAATGCTGTCTTAATCTGTGGATCTGAGTTAGTGTTCCGATTTATATTTCCACACTGTGAAATACCAGTTCTCATTTATTCACTTTGGACTGTTGTGTTTCCTGATATGTTAGCTTTTGCTGATCTGCATATAGAATATATACAGTGCTCTAGATTCAAGTGTCTTACACTGAAATGGTTCATTTTAGATCACTTCCCTGAATATTTCTAATACAGTGTGCAAAATGGGTTAGTAGCTGAAATCCCTGACATCATCCAATTAATAAAGGAAGAAGCTGTCTATAATGTTTTGGAAAAACAGTCTTATTACTATGGGAGTATCATCTGAGTGACATATGGTTGTGGTCTCTTGCTACGAATCCTAAAAGTGTCCTTCAAATATATAAAATAAAATTACTAAGCTTTATACTTCAAAAAAGTGTTGTGTACAATATCACAGAAATTAGACCTTATTTAGACAACTAAAGAAGAAATGTTTAAAGAACTAAAAATCAGGGCTAGTGTCCTGGTTTCAGCTGGGATAGAGTTAATTTTCTTGCTAGTAGCTGGTATAGTGCTGTGTTTTGGATTTAGTATGAGAAGAATGTTGATAACACACTGATGTTTTAGTTGTTGCTAAGTAGTGCTTACATTGAGTCAAGGACTTTTCAGCTTCTCATGCCCTGCCAGGTGCACAAGAATCTGGGAGGGAGCATAGCCAGGACAGCTGACCCAAACTGGCCAATGGGGTATTCCATACCATATGACGTCATGCTCAGTATATAAACTGGGGGGAGTTGGCTGGGGAGAGGTGACCACTGCTCAGGAACTGGCTGGGCATTGGTCAGCGGGTGGTGAGCAATTGCATTGTGCATCACTTATTTTGTATATCCTTTTATCATCATCATTATTATTATTATTTTCCCTTCCTTTTCTGTCCTATTAAACTGTCTTTATGTCAACCCACGAATTTTACTTTTTTTTTTCCGATTCTCTCCCCCATCCCACCAGAGGTGGGGGGAGTGAGAAAACGGCTGTGTGGTGTTTAGCTGCCTGCTGGGTTAAACCACAACAGCTAGTTAAGTTGCAACTAATTCAGTCCTATATATTTCCAAAATAAAGTCCAAATGTGTATGTAGCTTGTGGTGCACTCAAACAACTAATTTCTACAAAGAGTGATGCAGTTATAAACCAATTAGCAGAGAAACATTTTTTAAGTAGTGTGGTGGGTTGACCCTAGCCAGCAGCTAAGCACCACACAGCTGCTCACTCACTTTCCCAGCCCACTGGGACGGGGGAAAGAATAGGAAAAGCAAAAGCGAGAAAACTCATGGGTTGAGTTAAAGATAGTTTAATAAGTGAAGGAAAGAGGAAGAAAACAGAAGAAGTGATGCAAAGGCAGTCACTCACCACCTCCCACAAGTAGACTGATGCCCAGCCAGTCTCCAAGCAATGGCTACTTTCCAAACCCCTCCTCCCCTCAGTTTTTATTGCTGAGCATGATGTTGTATGGCATGGAATATCCCTTTGGTCAGTCTGGGTCAGCTGTCCAGGTTGTGTCCCCTCCCACCCCCGGCCTACTCACTGCAAGGAGCAGAGTGGGAAAAAAGAGAAAGCCTTGATACTGTGCAAGCACTGCTCAGCAATAGGCAAAACACTAGTGTGTTATCAACACTGTTTTAGCCACAAATCTAAGACACAGCACCATACCAGCTGCTATGAAGAAAGTTAACTCCATCCCAGCTAAACCCAGTACAACCTCTACACCTTATTCCATACTGTTTACGTCACGCTTAGGTCCTACACTATCCAATACATCCTCATTAATCATCACTCCCCCTTCCTGTCCTTTGATATATACACAGATATCATTCCCTTAGTCTATGGGCCTCCCCTGTAAAATGTCCATAAAATGTCCATTGAGTTCACTTAGTCTATGACTTGGGCTCCATTCATTATGGCGGTCACTCAGGACAGGAGAGGTTGTGTGTTGTGTTGAGTTATTGGATGCCAAAGCCAGCTCAGGTTGGGTTGCTGCTGCACTTGCTTGGCTTCTTGCAAGGCTCGTTCTCTGTTGGTTCATATGACTCCTGCTGTTGTACTTCCTATAATATACAACTCAAATCATGGGTTATTTTCCCCTAGGGTTAAATCTCCTTGAGGTGCACAACAGATTTCCCCATCCTCCTGCATTATCCACCAATTATACCTGGGTCCTTGACCGAAAGCAATCCTACGAATGGATTTGCCCATGATGTCTTTCCCAGCCAGTTCCCTACACGCACTACAGGGACCTTATCTCCTTCTACAGCACATAGGAGTTTTGTTTGGGCAGGGCCAGGTCAGTTATCTGATCCTCTGGTATTAACCAGCCAAGTGGCTTCTGCTAAATTTGCATCCCAGTCCTTCTATGTCCCAGCGCTCATCGCTTTCAGTACAGTCTTTAACAGTCCATTGTACCCTTCAATCTTTCCAGAGGCTGATGCGTGATAGGGAATGTGGTACACCCAATCCTGTTTGGTGAAACACTGGAACTGGTTGCCCAGAGAGGTTGTAGAAGCCCCATCCCTGGAAACATTCAAGATCAGGTTGGATGGGGCTCTGAGCAACCTGATCTAGTTGAAGATGTCCCTGCCCATGGCAGGGGGGTTGGACTAGATGACCTTTAAAGGTCCCTTCCAACCCAAACTATTCTATGATTCTATGATTCTATGGTCAATGCTGTGTTCCTTAGCCCAGATGCTCATGAAATTGCTTTGGAAATTAGTCCCGTTGTCTGACTTGATTCTTTCTAGGGTGCTGTGCTGCCACAGAACTTGCTTTACAAGAATCAGGATGGTGTTTCAAGCGGTGATATTGGTTACAGGGTGTTTCCAACCCTCCGGTGGTCACCTCCACCATGGTAAGCATGCAGTGCTTGCCTTGGTGGGTTCATGGCAGTGTGATATAATTGATCTGCCAGGCCTCCCCATATCAATATTGCAGCCACCGTTCTCTATACCAGAGAGGCTTTACTCACTTGGCTCACTTGATTATGGTGCATGTTTTGCTTTCACGGAAAACCTGTGTGATGGCTTCAGTGTTCAGGCCCATCCCTGGATCACCCCTGGCTCTGTATATTGCATCTCTTCCTAGATGTCCAGATGTTGCATGGGCCCACTGAGCTACGAATAGCTCACCCTTATGCTCCCAGTCCAGGTCCATCTGAGCCACTTCAATTCTGACAAGCTTGTCTACCTGTTTGTTGTTTCAATGTTCCTAAGTAGCACGGCTCTTACGCACATGAGCATCTACATGACGTGCCTTTAACAGCAAGGTTCTCTACCCGGGCAGCAATGTCCTGCCACAATGCAGCAGCCCAGATGGGTTTACCTCTGTGTTGCCAATTGGTCGTCTTCCACTGCTGTAGCCACCCTCATAGGGCATTTGCCACCATCCATGAGTTGGTATAGAGTACTGGCCACTATTCTCGTTCAGTAATCTCTAGGGCCAGTTGGATGGCTTTCACTTCTGCCAACTGACTCGACTCGCCTCCTCCTTTGATGGCTTCTATGACTTGTTCTGTGGGACTCCACACAGCAGCTTTCCACCTCTGGAAGCCACCATGCTGCTAGAAAGCTACAACCTAGTTGCCATTACTGAAACTTGGTGGGACAAATCCCATGACTGGAGTGCGGCTATCGATGGCTACAAGCTGTTCAGAAGGGACAGGCGAGGAAGGAGGGGCGGAGGGGTTGCCCTCTATGTCAAGAAACGGATAGATTGTGAAGAGCTGTCTCTGAAGAATAGCCACAAGCAGGTTGAAAGCTTATGGGTAAGAATTAGAGACTGAGGCAGCAAAGGGAACCTTGTGGTTGGTGTCTACTACAGGCCACCTGATCAAGGGGAGCCTACTGATGAAGCCTTCTTACTCCAGCTCCAGAAGGCATCTCTCTCGCAGGCTCTGGTCCTGCTGGGGGACTTCAACCATCCTGACATCTGCTGGAAAAGTAGCACGGCGAGCTGTAGGCAATCCAGGAGACTCCTGGAGTGCATTGAGGATAACTTCTTAGGCCAGGTAATAGACAGCCCGACCAGAGGGGATGCGACACTGGACCTGATGGTCACCAACGCAAGTGAGCTAATCGGTGATGTCAAGATTGGAGGCAGCCTGGGCTGCAGTGATCATGCACTGGTGGAGTTCGCAGTCCTGAGGGATATGGGACAGGCGAAGAGTAAAGTCAGGACCCTGAATTTTAGGAAAGCAAACTTCCAGCTGTTCAAGGAGTTAGTCAATGGGACCCCCTGGGAAACTGCCCTCAGGGACAAGGGAGCAGAACAGAGCTGGCAGATCTTTAAGGACGCTTTCCATAGAGCGCAAGAGCTTTCGATCCCCAGGTGTAAGAAATCAGGAAAGGAAGGCAAGAGACCGGCATGGAGGAGTCGAGACCTGCTGGTCAAACTAAAGGGCAAGAAGGAAATGCATAGGCAGTGGAAGCAGGGACAGGTATCCTGGGAAGAGCATAGGGACACTGCCCGGTTGTGTAGGGATGGGGTCAGGAAGGCCAAGGTGCAGCTGGAGCTGAACTTGGCAAGGGACGCAAAGAATAATAAGAAGGACTTCTACAGGTATGTCAGCCAGAAAAGGAAGGTCAAAGAAAGCGTACCCCCCCCCGATGAACACGACTGGCAAACTGGTAACAACGGGCGAGGAGAAGGCTGAGGTACTCAACAACTTTTTTGCCTCAGTCTTCACTGGCAACCTCTCTTCCCACACGTCTCGAGTGGATGGACCTCAAGGCAGGGACTGGGGGAGCAAAGTCCCTCCCACTGTAAGAGAAGATCAGGTTCGTGACCACCTGAGGAACCTGAACATACATAAGTCTATGGGACCTGACGGGATGCATCCCAGAGACCTGAGGGAATTGGCTGATGTAGTTGCCAAGCCACTCTCCATGATATATGAAAAGTCATGGCAGTCAGGTGAAGTCCCCGCTGACTGGAAAAGGGGAAACAGAACCCCCATTTTTAAAAAGGGAAAAAAGGAAGACCCGGGGAACTACAGGCCAGTCAGCCTCACCTCTGTGCCTGGGAAGATCATGGAACAGATCCTCCTGGAAACTATGCTAAGGCACATGGAGGACAGGGAGGTGATTCGAGACAGCCAGCATGGCTTCACCAAGGGCAAGTCCTGCCTGACCAACCTAGTGGCCTTCTATGATGGAGTGATTACATCAGTGGACATGGGAAGGGCTACAGATGTTGTCTGTCTGGACCTCTGTAAGGCCTTTGACACGGTGCCCCACAACATCCTTCTCTCTAAACTGGAGAGGTATGGATTTGATGGGTGGACTGTCCGGTTGTCGTGGTTTAACCTGGCAGGCAGCCAAATACCACGCAGCCGCTCATTCACTCCCCCCACCCCCAGCGGGACGGGGAGAGAATCGGAAGGGTAAGAGTGAGGAAAACTCGTGGGCTGAGATAAAGACAGTTTAATAGAACAGGGGGAAAAAAAAAAGGAAAATAATAATGATAATGATAAAATATACAAAATGAGTGATGCACAATGCAATTGCTCACCACCCGCACTGACCGATAACCAAGTAGCGATCGGTACTTCCTGGATCACGCCTACCCTTCATATACTGAGCATGACGTCACATGGTATGGAATACCCCATTGGCCAGCTGGGCTGGCTGTCCTGATTATGTTCCCTCCCATCTTGTGTACCTAGCTCAGTCAGTAGGCACGGGAGCTGTCCTTGGACTAGGAGGGCACTTAGCAACAACTGAAAACATCAGTGTGTTATCAACATTCTCCTCATACTAAATCCAAAACACAGCACTAGGAAGAAATTTAACCCTATCCCAGCCGAAACCAGGACAGTATCCACCCCTTATTCCATACCATTTACGTCGTGCTTAGGTCTCACATCTTTTTTTAATACATTTCAATTAACCACCACTATCTTTCTTTATATATAGACACATATATATATATATGCACGCACAGATATCATTCCCTCGGACTATGGACTATCCCTCTAAAATGTCCATTGAGTTCATTTAGTCCATGACTTTGGGCTCCATCTGTCATAACAGTCTTTCAGGGCCGGAGAGATGGTGTGCGGTGTTGGACCGTTGCATCCTGAAGCCAGTTCTCATTTCGGTACTGCTGCGCTCGTCCAGTTCTATCATCGTTGCGCTTCGCTCGGTTTCATCGGAGTTAGTTCATTCTTCACTAATCTGGGTGATTTTCACTGCTATACCACTGCTATATCATAGAAATAATGATATACAATATCATGTAACAGTTGACATCATAAAATTCAGTTCATTGGCTATTTTCACCCAAAATCAAATCCCCTTGAGGTACACACCGGACCTCCCCATCCTTTCGCATCACCCACCAAGTGTACCCAGGTCCTTGAGCAAAAGCAATCCCATGGATGGGTTTTCCCTTGCCAGAGGCAGGAGTAACCCAGACTGTCTTCCCCAGCATATTTCTCATATGCAGGACAGGGACTTTATCTCCATCTACAGTACGTAAGAGTCTTGATTGGGCAGGGCCAGCTCAATTAACAGATCCCCTGGTATTGACTAACCAGGTGGCCTTTGCTAAATGTGTGTCCCAGTGCTTGAATGTCCCACCACCCATTGCTCTCAGCGTAGTCTTTAGCAGTCCATTGTACCGTTCGATTTTCCCGGAGGCTGGTGCATGGTAGGGGATGTGATAGACCCACTCAATGCCGTGCTCTTTGGCCCAGGTGTCTATGAGGGTGTTTCGGAAATGAGTCCCGTTGTCTGACTCAATTCTTTCTGGGGTGCCATGTCGCCACAGGACTTGCTTTTCAAGGCCCAGGATGGTGTTCCGTGCAGTGGCATGTGGCACAGGGTATGTTTCCAGCCATCTGGTGGTTGCTTCCACCATGGTGAGCACATAGCGCTTGCCGTGCCGGGTTTGTGGGAGTGTGATATAATCAATCTGCCAGGCCTCCCCATATTTATATTTCAAACATCGTCCCCCATACCAAAGAGGCGTACTTTTACAGCCAGGTTCTCTACCCGGGCAGCAATATCTTGCCACAATGCGGCAGCCCAGATGGGTTTACCCCTGCGCTGCCAGTTGTTCTGCTTCCACTGCTGCAGCCACCCCCACAGGGCATTTGCCACCATCCATGAGTCAGTATAGAGATAAAGTACTGGCCATTTTTCTCGTTCAGCAATGTCCTAGGCCAGCTGGATGGCTTTCACCTCTGCAAACTGGCTCGACTCACCTTCTCCTTCAGCAGTTTCTGCAACTTGGCGTTTAGGACTCCATACCGCAGCTTTCCACCTCCGATGCTTCCCCACAAGGCGACAGGACCCATCAGTGAACAGGGCATATGGCTTCTCATTTTCTGGTAGTTTATTATACAGTGGGGCCTCTTCAGCACGTGTCACCTCCTCCTCTGGGGATATGCCAAAATCTTTGCCTTCTGGCCAGTTCGTGATCACCTCCAAGATTCCTGGGCGACTGGGGTTTCCTATTCGGGCCCGTTGTGTGATCAGTGCGACCCACTTACTCCACGTAGCATCGGTTGCATGATGTGTAGAGGGGACCCTCCCTTTGAACATCCAGCCCAGCACCGGCAGTCGGGGTGCCAGGAGGAGCTGTGCTTCAGTACCAACCACTTCCGAAGCAGCTTGAACCCCTTCATATGCTGCCAATATCTCCTTCTCAGTTGGAGTGTAGCGGGCCTCGGATCCTCTGTATCCCCGACTCCAGAACCCTAAGGGTCGACCTCGAGTCTCCCCTGGGGCTTTCTGCCAGAGGCTCCAGGTAGGGCCATTCTCCCCGGCTGCGGTGTAGAGCACATTCTTCACATCTTGTCCTGCCCGGACTGGCCCAAGGGCTACTGCCTGAACTATCTCCCGTTTAATTTGTTCAAAGGCTTGTTGTTGCTCAGGGCCCCATTTGAAGTCGTTCTTCTTCTGAGTCACGTGATAGAGGGGGCTTACGATCTGACTGTAATTTGGGATATGCGTTCTCCAAAAGCCCACAACGCCTAAGAAAGCTTGTGTTTCCTTTTTGCTAGTTGGTGGGGACATGGCTGTTATTTTGTTGATCACATCTGTTGGGATCTGACGACGTCCATCTTGCCATTTTATTCCTAAAAACTGGACCTCCTGTGCAGGTCCCTTGACCTTACTTTGTTTTATGGCAAAGCCGGCCTTCAGAAGGATTTGAATTATTTTCTTCCCTTTCTCAAAAACTTCTTCTGCTGTGTTGCCCCATACGATGATGTCATCAATGTATTGCAGGTGTTCTGGAGCCTCACCCTGTTCCAGTGTGGTGTGGATCAGCCCATGGCAAATGGTAGGGCTGTGTTTCCACCCCTGGGGCAGTCAGTTCCAGGTGTACTGGACGCCCCTCCAAGTGAAAGCAAACTGTGGCCTGCACTCTGCTGCCAAAGGGATTGAGAAGAAGGCATTAGCAATGTCACTTGTGGCGTGCCACTTGGCTGCCTTTGACTCCAGTTCGTATTGGAGTTCTAGCATGTCCGGCACGGCAGCACTCAGTGGCGGCGTGACTTCGTTCAGGCCACGATAATCTACTGTTAGTCTCCACTCTCCATTAGACTTTCGCACTGGCCATATGGGACTGTTGAAGGGTGAGCGAGTCTTGCTGATCACTCCTTGGCTCTCCAGTCGAGGAATAAGCTCATGGATGGGGATCAGAGAGTCTCAGTTAGTGCGATATTGTCGCCGGTGCACTGTTGTGGTAGCGATTGGTACCTGTTGTTCTTCAACCCTCAGCAACCCCACAACAGAAGGGTCCTCCGAGAGACCGGGCAAGGTGGACAGCTGTTTAATTTCCTCCGTCTCCAGGGCAGCTATACCAAAAGCCCACCGGTACCCTTTTGGGTCCTTGAAATACCCTCTCCTGAGGTAGTCTATGCCAAGGATGCACGGAGCCTCTGGGCCAGTCACAATGGGGTGCTTCTGCCACTCATTCCCGGTCAGGCTCACTTCGGCCTCCAATACAGTTAACTCTTGGGATCCCCCTGTCACTCCAGAAATACAAATGGGTTCTGCCCCTTTATAGCCTGATGGCATCAGGGTACACTGTGCACCAGTGTCTACGAGAGCCTTATACTCCTGTGGGTCTGATGTGCCAGGCCATCGAATCCACACAGTCCAGTAAACCCGGTTGTCCCTTTCCTCCACCTGGCCAGAGGCAGGGCCCCTCTAGTTCTGGTCATAGTATCCATCTCTCACTTCTTGCAAACGTGAGTCAAGAATTTCTTCATTGCAATTACAATCCAAAGTAAGATCAGCCCTTCTACTCTGTCTGGGGAACTGTTCACTGGAAACTGGACCGTCGTGAGACAGGTTTTTCCTGACAACTGGAGCAGCATTTTTCCTGGGAGAACCCCCTTGTGTGATTGTTTTTCCTTGCAACTCACGTACACGTGCCTCTAGGGTCAAGGTAGGTTTTCCATCCCACTGCCTCGTGTCCTCTCCGTGGTCATGCAGGTAAAACCACAGGGTGCCCCGGGGTGTGTACTTTCTATATCCTCTCTCTTGAGGAGAAAAACGCTGACTCCTAATGGCTGAGATACTGGTCCGTACAGGTGGAGAATAGGACATATCCTCTTTGAGTTGCTGGACCTCCCGGGACAGTTTCTCCACAGCCGAGACAAGGGAGGAGGAGATAGTTTCTTCAAAATCCCGAAGTCTGCTAACCACCTCATCCACCGTTGGTGCTTCTTCCTCTTTCCAGCACAGTACTGCCAACGAACTGGCATACGATGCTGGTGCGCTCCGTACCAACTTCCGCCACATGGGTCGGGTGCACTGGACGTCATCTGGATCTTTGGGTGTTCGGGTGTCGTCCAGGTCACTATAAACCACCTCCAGCACGCCTAGTTCTCTCAGGTACTGGATACCTCTCTCCATAGTGGTCCATTTGCTTGGGCGATATATAACATCTTCCTTGAAGGGATACCTTTCCTTTACGCCTGACAGCAGTCGCCTCCAGAGGCTGAGGACCTGTGTCCCTTGTCCAATTGCTTTGTCAATACCCGCTTCCCTAGCAAGGGATCCCAGCTGTTTGGCCTCCTTCCCCTCTAATTCCAGGCTACTGGCCCCATTATCCCAGCATCGGAGCAGCCAGGTAACAATATGCTCGCCTGGACGACGGCCGAAATCTTTCCACATATCTCGCAACTCATTCAGGGATAAGGATCGGGTGGTTTCCGTCTCATTTATGAGTTCTTCCTCTTCCTCCTCCCCTCCTCGTGATGGCCCTGCTTTTCCATCATCCTTTTCTACATGACCTGACTTCCGCTTCAAAGATTTCTTCTTCTGTACAGGGGCGACGGATACCAGCGACGGTTGGTCCTCTGGTTCAGCTGTAGTACCCGTCGCGAGGGTCTGGGTAGCTGCAGTGCCTGTCGCGGGGGTTGGAGTATTTGTAGTGCCTGTTGCCGGGGTTTGAGTGGCTGCAGTGCTTGTCGCACTGGTTGGAGTGACTGCAGTGACTGTTGGCGGAGTTTGAGTAGCTGCAGTGCCTGTTGCGGGGGTTGGAGTAACTGTAGTGACTGTTGCCGGGGTCTGAGTAGCCATAGTGGTTGTTGTGCGGGTTGAAGTAGCTACAGTGCCTGTCGTGGGGGTTTGAGTAGTCACTGTATCTGTTGCTGGGGTTGATCTCTGGACAGTATTCCTGAATAGCTGTTTAACTCTAAACAAGGCCTGAACCACATTCAGGAGACATAGCAATAGGAACATGCTTGTTTGAACATCCCAAGGATATTCAAAATTCTCAGGGAATATTGTGGACGTCGTCATGAAGAGGATAGAAGAAAAAGGAGTTTCTGAAGATATGGAAGGGAAGGTGAACAAGTGGGAGAAAGTGTCCCATCCTGTCTCCCCACTAAATTCATCCTCCGAGGTGAAGACGTAAGAAGTGTAATTATTAATAGTTTCCAAAAGATAGCTCCCGAAGAACAGGAATGATGGCAGTGCTGAGTACAGGCTCGTGACCAATAATTTTATCATAACATAAAGCCAGGTCACACAGTATAGCAAAGCAATGACCTTAATCCATTTCCCAGAGATGACCAACCCCACATACAAACTGATAATCAGCAGTATAGACAGCCAGTAAGGTGCTACATACCACAACTGCAAGAACAGATCCAAAAACTCTGAGAGCAAATAAATCAACATTGTGAACATCGAGTACTAAACTGATATAATGAATGCTTATAACA
The DNA here is from genome assembly GCF_964195595.1 of Calonectris borealis. NCBI lineage: Eukaryota > Metazoa > Chordata > Aves > Procellariiformes > Procellariidae > Calonectris > Calonectris borealis. The sequence goes on along the minus strand of NC_134351.1, from coordinate 54,841,745 downwards.
AATTTGCTTTAACCCGTTCGGGTCAGATGTGTCGTTATCTCAACCCTTCGTGCCCCACGTTGGGCGCCAAAAAGGACTGCGTGGTTTAACCTGGCAGGCAGCCAAATACCACGCAGCCGCTCACTCACTCCCCCCACCCCCAGCGGGACGGGGAGAGAATCGGAAGGGTAAGAGTGAGGAAAACTCGTGGGTTGAGATAAAGACAGTTTAATAGAACAGGGGGAAAAAAAAAAGGAAAATAATAATGATAATGATAAAATATACAAAATGAGTGATGCACAATGCAATTGCTCACCACCCGCGCTGACCGATAACCAAGTAGCGATCGCTACTTCCTGGATCACGCCTACCCTTCATATACTGAGCATGACGTCACATGGTATGGAATACCCCATTGGCCAGCTGGGCTGGCTGTCCTGATTATGTTCCCTCCCATCTTGTGTACCTAGCTCAGTCAGTAGGCACGGGAGCTGCCCTTGGACTAGGAGGGCACTTAGCAACAACTGAAAACATCAGTGTGTTATCAACATTCTCCTCATACTAAATCCAAAACACAGCACTAGGAAGAAATTTAACCCTATCCCAGCCGAAACCAGGACACCGGTGGATGAGGAATTGGTTGGATGGACGCATCCAGAGGGTAGTGGTCAACGGCTCAATGTCCAGATGGAGATCGGTGACTAGTGGTGTCCCTCAGGGGTCCGTATTGGGACCAGTCCTGTTTAATATCTTCATCAATGACATAGACAGAGGGATCGAGTGCACCCTCAGCAAGTTTGCAGACGACACCAAGCTGAGTGGTGCGGTTGACACGCCTGAGGGACGGGATGCCATCCAGAGGGACCTGGACAAGCTCGAGAAGTGGGCCCGTGTGAACCTCCTGAGGTTCAACAAGGCCAAGTGCAGGGTCCTGCATCTGGGTCGGGGCAACCCCCGGTATCAATACAGGCTGGGGGATGAAGGCATTGAGAGCAGCCCTGCCGAGAAGGACTTGGGGGTACTGGTGGACAAAAGGCTGGTCATGAGCCGGCAATGTGCGCTCGCAGCCCAGAAGGCCAACCGTATCCTGGGCTGCATCAAAAGAAGCATGGCCAGCAGCTCGAGGGAGGGGATTCTGCCCCTCTACTCTGCTCTGGTGAGACCCCCCCTGCAGTACTGCGTCCAGCTCTGGAGCCCTCAGCAGAGGAAAGACATGGACCTGTTGGAGTGGGTCCAGAGGAGGCCATGAAAATGATCAGGAGGATGGAACACCTCTCCTATGAGGACAGGCTGAGAGAGTTGGGGTTATTCAACCTGGAGAAGAGAAGGCTCCGGGGAGACCTTATTGCGGCCTTTCAGTACTTAAAGGGGGCTTATAAGAAAGATGGGGACAGACTTTTTAGCAGGGCCTATTGCAACAGGACAAGGGGGAATGGTTTTAAACTAAAAGAGGGTAGATTTAGACAAGATATAAGGAAGAAATTTTTTACGATGAGGGTGGTGAAACACTGGCACAGGTTGCCCAGAGAGGTGGTAGATGCCCCATCCCTGGAAACATTCAAGGTCAGGTTGGACGGGGCTCTGAGCAACCTGATCTAGTTGAAGATGTCCCTGCCCATGGCAGGGGGGTTGGACTAGATGACCTTTAAAGGTCCCTTCCAACCCAAACTATTCTATGATTCTATGATTCTATGATTCTACAATGTCTCCCATACCTGTATGCTCTTTAATTCTTACCCATAAGCTCTCAATTGGCTCATCATCCATCCCCAGGCAGACCTCCATACATTCCAGTTGTTCTCTAACATAAAGGGCAACTCCCTCTCCTTTTCTTCCCGTACTGTTTTTCCTAAAGAGCCTGTATCCCTCCATTGCAACACTCTAGTCTTGGTAGCCATCCCACCACGTCTCTGTGATCCCAACAAGATCGTAGCCCTGCAACTTTGCACAGATCTCTAATTCCTCTTGTTTATCCCCCATACTGCATGCATTAGTGTACAGGCACTTTAGAGAGGCACCCCAGCATGTTAATTTCCCAGAAGGATTTTGGGGATTTCTCCATGTCCTGGTTTCGGCTAGGATAGAGTTAAATTTCTTCCTAGTGCTGTGTTTTGGATTTAGTATGAGAAGAATGTTGATAACATACTGATGTTTTCAGTTGTTGCTAAGTACCCTGCTAGTCAAGGACATTCAGCTTCCATGCTCTGGAAGAGGCTGGGAGGGAGCATAGCCGGGACAGCTGGCCCAGCTGGCCAAACGGGGTGTTCCATACCATATGACGTCATGCTCAGTATATGAATCGTAGGCGTGTTCCAGGAAGTAGCGATCGCTACTTGGTTATCGGTCAGCGGGTGGTGAGCAATTGCATTGTGCATCACTCACTTTGTATATTCTATTATTATTATTATTGTTATTATTAATATTAATAATAATAATAATAATTTTTCTGTTCTATTAAACTGTCTTTATCTCAATCCATGAATTTTACTTTTTTTCCTCCCAATTCTCCCCCCATCCCACTGCAGGGTGGGGAGTGAGCGAGCGGCTATGTGGTGTTTAGCTGCCTGCCAGGTTAAACCACAACACTCCACAACAGTGCCTTGTAGACACTTCATTGCTTGCATGCAAATGCTGGATGTGACCCTGCTTAAGCCTCATTTTTTTGGTTTTGTGATCCTTTTCTGTCACATCACCCCAGGCCCTTTGCTCGTCTACCCTGTCCATCACTCCCTCACAGGGGTCCTGGTTTAAAACCCTCCTTGCCAGGTCAGCCCCCAGTCAGCCATCCTTCTGGCAAAGATAGGTTTGCCCCAGTTAGTGAGGTAGATCCCATCTCTACCAAGCAGACACTGATCCTCAGACAGGGTCCCATGGTCATAGAAACCAAAACCCTGTTGCCAAGACCAATTCCGCAGCCAGTTATTGACCTGTAATATCCTCCTCACGCCTTTACTCTTACTGGCAGAATTGAGGAGAGCATCACCTGGGTCCACATGCCCTTGACTACTGCCCCCAGAGCTCTGTAGTCACTCCAGAATCATACTTTTCTGAGGACTGTAGTCATCACTCCATATTTGCAGTTCGGAGAATTCTGTGATTCTTAAAAGGGGTCAAAACTTTTTAGGCAATTAACAGAGCTTGAACTTCTAGTGATCTGCCGTGGCCCCAAAGGGCTAATATGATATTTTAATGCATTAATTGTTTAGTAGCTGTAGAGGTGTTCTGCTCCTTCTATTTTGGGGACTTGGTGCTTTGCACCAGGTGGTGCTGTTTTGTTATGATCACAGTAAGAAAAGCACTCTGTAAAGTATCATTTAAAATGCTATTTATTAGAGCTAACACTATAAAGAAAGAAATAATAATATAGGTAATCTTACATCCCTTTAGATGCTGGGAACCCCGAGTTATGCAGCATCTAACGGGCCTCTGATCCACACACAGCATGTCGTGCAGACCCTGTCCGTAGAAAGGGTTTTCCCATTTTGGTCATTCCAGCTATTATAGGCTTTTCTTAAAAGGAATCAACTCTATTCATCATTTCTACTGGCAAATAGAAATTATATTCTCATGAGAACTTCTTTCTGCACTGTTAGATAAAGCCAAGGCCACGCAGGTGGCGTAATCGCGGGTACCAAGTAGGCACTACCTGCCGGCTCCTCTGGTACAGTGAGCTGGCTGAGTTTATCCTGCGGCCAAGGGATTTGTGCAGCACAGCACAGGCCTGAAGGCCATGTTGTACGTGCAGCACAGCATGGGCCTGGGCCTACCCAGGTTAACCGTTATGTGGATCACTAACTAACTCCTCGATGTCCAATGGTCTTCCAGTCAGGATCACTACACTTATAACAACCATTACTGGAATCCAGTGACTGTTCTGGTATCAGGAGGATGTTGGGAATGAAAATAAAATGGAAAGAGTTCAGGGAAGAGCCAAAGAGTGATTAAGAAATTTGAAAAAATAATTTTTTGAAAAAAAAAAACAACTGATGGAAAGACATTAAAAAAAAAGCTAGTCATTAAGTAGCTACATATAAAGCATATAATTAGTAGACATTAAACAATAAACTGATAAAGTCATAACAAAGGCCAATGATTCAAAATTGAAGACAAACAAGTGCAAACAAGAAGTAAGGTATGATTTTTATTTATTTTTAACTCAGAGATTGATTAACCTTTGGAACTCCATTAGCTTCTCAGGACCATATTCTCTCTGGATAGTTTTAAATTCAAGATGGATGCTTTTCTAATGGAGGTGTTTTCCTTCCAACACACTGGATTAGTTTAGGAAAACCCTGGATTATTTTTCAGAGGGCTAAAACTGATAATCATGAAAGTTCTGATCTTGAAAAATCTTCTCTTTCCCCTTCAATAAATGCATTATAAGCATCTATGAGAAAATGGTTTTTCTATCACCATGAGCGCTAGGGAAGATCCTTAGTAAACTTCTATACCAAAAAAAGTGTGTTCTATTGTTTTTAAGGCTATACAATGGTAAATGTTCACTGATGAAAGTGAAATACTTTTAGTGGAGACCTAGTAATACTGCAGTGAAATCTGAATCACAGCATGGTATTTCTGGTAAAGTGTTCTTACAAAACCTTGCATATTGTAACTATGCCTTTGACTGGGAAAATTACCATTCTCTGAATCTACACTGGTGGTGATGGTACAAATTTATTGTTAGTGCAGATTGACATGTTCTGTGGGAAAAAAACCTACCAAATGTTCATGATTTGTGGTCAGATTTGGCAAATAGTTTTGATTAGAATCTTTTTAGGTGGAGAAACATTCAGTTTAGACACTTTCAGAATGAATCTTTTTGAAGTTTTGTTTCCATACAATATGTTGTTTAGAAATCAATCTATTTTTTAAAGGAGAAAAAAATTGTGAAAAACAAAAGTCTTGTTTCCTGTTAAATAAAGTGTCTTGTTCATTACCCACCCTATTTATTTAAAAGTTCTTTGTTTTGGTTGCTGAACTAAAAATGTCATGTTTTTGTGCAAATCTACTTTCTGATTGTATGTGGACTACCTGTGTAATGCATAACGTGCTTAATTTGTGCTGCAGTATTATATGCATTTAGATTCAGAACTATAGCCCATCCTTGTGGCAAGAAGTGTTAATTAAATTAGGAGTTTCACCATTTTGATAGAAACATAACATACTCCATTCCACAGAAGTCCAGATGATATTTTTCTTCCCATTAAAAAAAATCTGTCATGTTCTCCTAGACCTTTTGCATTTGACAGTTTTGAGAATGATTGTTCCTAAAATTGCTATGCCAACCTCCAGTCAGAAGTTCCTACCTACCTAAGGTGCAAGATCAAGCCAGCTACCATCTTCCAATTCCTGCAGATGTCAACTGCGTGATGCTATGATTGATGCTTGTCAGATCACTTTCTTAGCAGACTCACCTTTTTTGCAGGAGCAATTTAGTTTAGAAAGCTGAGGCACTTACTAGTAAAGACAGAAACTGAACTTCTGCTCACAGAACTATAAAGTTTAGGGAAGTAAATGTTAGGATGAGGACTGCTGGGTTTAAGTTCTAACAAGAGACCTTTAGTTAGATATTAGTTTTTTTTTTTTTAAAAAGGAGCCCATCTTACTCTGATTTTTTTTTAAGGTAGTTAACCTACACAGGCTGTGGAATCTCCAGTGTTGGAAGCTTTAAAGAGATCTTAGACAAGGATCTGTCAGGTAAAGTAGAGCCTGCCTTTCAGTAAGGGAAGACTTTTCTGTGATTCAGGAAGGCAAAGTATTCTAGGGACAGGGAATGCAACCAGAATGGAAGAGAACATTGCCAAAAAGAAATATACTTGGGTTATGGGCCTTTTTTTTAAATTCAAAAAGGAAAATAATTTTATGTGTATAAAATCTGCCTTTGATCAGGTGTCCAAAATGTTGTTCCCAAAGTTACAGATCCATTTAATGCATCAAATCCTCAACGGGCCAGAAAACTGCTAATGCTGCCTGAGTAAGGGAGGAAGGGAACAAGAAAACTGTCACTACTGAGAGCGTCTGCCTTAGGGGTTAAAGCTTTGCATTGAACATGTAGACAAACATAAGCATAAAGAAGAGCAAGGATGGGGTCCTCATACTCATTCTGCAGAAGTAAGGTACAACCAAGTGGTACAACTTCTCTGTATTTCCTGGATCAGCTATGGCACAAAGCCTCCACCATTTGAGTTACAGAAAAAGTCTCTTTGCTTTTTTAAACTAGCTTCCTTTCTCTCAGGTTCATCCATTTCTTTTTCCAGGTGGTTTATTTTACTTTCTTTTCACAGACTGTGATTTCCGTGACTACAATATACCTCAGGTACACAGTGTAGTTCAACATAAAAGTTGAGGATGCCAGCTATCCACAGTGGATATCGTTTGCACATCAAATTCTGTGAAAGAATTGCACTCTGCTCTGCTGCTCTCGGGATCAGGTGCTCTCTTATCTAATAAATGTCACAAGTACAAAATGAAAGACACAAGAACAGAAGCACTGAAATAGCAGCTATAGAGCCTTTAGCTTTTAACAACTTGAGTGAGCACAGTTTGTCCCCCAAAGAAATTACAGAGAACAACTTCTAGCATACTTCACACTCACAGAACTCCTGTGTAGTTCTCAGCTCCTCAAGAACAGATTAATTCCAAGTACATAGCTAAGAACACACTGTGATTAGCTTCCAGTCACAGACCATAACATCATACTGAAATGTATAGTGATTTTCTTGTTGGAATGTTGCTTCTATCTGTTGTGCATACTACATCATTGGAAAAGGCTCCAAGGTAGAAAATTATGCAGTCAGCCAATCAGTAGCTGCTGTTACAAAGCATAGGACTTTCATGTCACATCTCATTAATATAAGGAATGGAGGTTATGTAAAAACAACTATCAGCAAAGAGTATCCTTGCCAGCAGATACATGACATAACTAAATATAATGGCCTAAGGCTGCTAACTACCTGTTATGCTGTGGTACATTCTGTGGTCAACATGCACAATGCTCTGGTTATTTCTAAAGCATTATAATTATACTATTGTGCCTCACGTGGCTTTCTAAACATATATTGCATGCAATTCCTCTACTTTAATCAGATATATGAACCAGATTTGTCCCTTAAAGTGGCACAGGATTCAGAAGCTACCAAGAATCCAAGCTGGTGGAGACTGATGAGTGTCTGGGGTGGTTGAAGTCATAATGTCATCATCTGCAAGAGGATTTTGACAAATCTGGTTTTCAGGACAGGATTTTGACTGTCAGCCAATTCCCTGCAGTAACAATAGGATCTGTGAAACATAACTATAAATACATAGAGCTGTTATGAAAATACATCCACTGTTTCTGAGACACTTGGGTATGATAATGATAGTTTTCCACAGATTAGTCATAAGCAAATATTTCCAAAGTGTAGGATGGGGATGCTGTATTGTGAAAAAGCAAAAAAAGAACCATCTTCTAAATAAGGAGTAAAGGAAAGGAGTACAAAACCTCTATCACAAACCTGAAACTTGGTTTTGGTTTACAGTCAAACATTGTCCCATTGCATTTGGGAGGGAAAAATCCTGTTGCCAGTCCTGCAACTCTCACTTACCTAAACTAATTCATTAATGGAGTGGAACCATTCCCATAAGGTAAGATAAGGCTATATTGCTGAGCCAAGAAGGAATTATCTGCCTCCTGTCCCATTCATGTATCAATACATATTTCATTATATTCTAGTGTTGTGCAACTAATTCTCAAGGACTTGGAATAGCTGAGGAAGACAGAATGTATTCCTAATGAAAAAAATTTCCTTCTCTGTGTGGTCTCTCCCTATTTCTGTTTTAGGGAAATTCTTTCAATGAAAGAATATTGAAACTTCTTTCAATCAGTCAACACTTTTCTCTGAACAGAAAGTTAGACAGATGTATATTGCATATTGAGGGCATGGAGGAGACAGTTAAGAATAACAAAATTCAGGTATAAAATTATTTAAACAAGATATAGGATATGAAACAAATGACTCAAATTTGAAACACATCTCCTGTGTTTCTCATCTCACATATCACATGACTAAAGTACAAAGTAGATAGTGCTTTGCAAGTCAAATTCTGATTCTGAGGAAGAAAAAAATTCATTCTCTTTTGAGGAAGAAAACATATGCATTCTCTTCTTCAGTCTTTCATAGAACATGCCATTTTCTCTGTTAGACTCAGAGATCTCCTGTACTCTAGACATAATCCCAAAACCATAGCTGCACTCTGAACATACTGCTGGGAATAATTAATAGAGCACACAAATTCCTGGGAAGTATTTTAAGCCTGGATAATCTTGCTGGTGTTACTGTCTCTCTCTGGGCCACTGTTCAGGGATCATTTCTTATGCACAAAGAGACTGCAAGCATGATATATATGACTCAAAATTACAGAGCAATTATATATTGGCCAACACACACACGATATATCTAGCCTAGTAGATATGTGGAAGGGGGTTGAGGACTTCCTCACATGCTATTGTCCTAAGACATGTTTCTTCATTATAGTGATATTTGCTAAGGATGAAATATTAAAAATAAGGTTCCTGTGCTTTGTAAAGCCCTACATATTTATTTCTTCTCTGTTGTAGAGGCTTTTTCAATCCTACTGACACTTCTCTTTTTTTCAGGAGTCCCACAGGCCTCTTCACTTTAGAGGCCAAATCCTTTCCCAGACTTCATCCCTGTCCCTCATAGAGTAGCTGCTGTTAGAAGGGAAGGGGCAGAGTATACATTGCGTAATGTCCCTGACCTTGGCCTGGTTGGCTGGCAGAGAGCAGAGCCTCCATGCCTCCACATTGCAAATCTGGAAAGAGCCTGGATTGTCTTCCCAGAGCAATGTTGCCCACAATGACTTCCTCTCTCCAAACGCCTAGAATCATAGAATCATAGAATCATAGAATCATTAAGGTTGGAAAAGACCTCTAAGATCATCGAGTCCAACCATCAACCCAACACCACCATGCCCACTACACCATGTCCCTAAGCGCCTCATCTACATGTCTTTTAAATACTTCCAGGGATGGTGACTCAACCCATTCCCTGGGCAGCCCGTTCCAAGGCCTGACCACTCTTTCAGTAAAGAAATTTCTCCTAATGTCCAGTCTAAACCTCCCTTGGCGCAACTTGAGGCCATTTCCTCTCGTCCTATCACTAGTTACTTGGGAGAAGAGACCAACACCCACCTCACTACAACCTCCTTTCAGGTAGTTGTAGAGCGCGATGAGGTCTCCCCTCAGCCTCCTCTTCTCCAGGCTAAACAACCCCAGTTCCCTCAGCCACTCCTCATCAGACTTGTGCTCCAGGCCCTTCACCAGCTTCGCTGCCCTTCTCTGGACACGCTCCAGCACCTCAATGTCCTTCTTGGAGTGAGGGGCCCAGAACTGAACACAGTATTCGAGGTGCGGCCTCACCAGTGCCGAGTACAGGGGCACGATCACCTCCCTAGTCCTGCTGGCCACACTATTCCTAATACAGGCCAGGATGCCGTTGGCCTTCTTGGCCACCTGGGCACACTGCCGGCTCATGTTCAGCCAGCTGTCAGCCAGCACCCCCAGGTCCTTTTCCTCTGGGCAGCTTTCCAGCCACTCTTCCCCAAGCCTGTAGCGTTGCCTGGGGTTGTTGTGGCCGAAGTGCAGGACCCGGCACTTGGCCTTGTTGAACCTCATACATTGGCCTCGGCCCATCGATCCAGCCTGTCCAGGTCCCTCTGCAGAGCCTCCTACCCTCGAGCAGATCAACACTCCCGCCCAGCTTGGTGTCATCTGCAAACTTACTGAGGGAGCACTCGATCCCCTCGTCCAGATCGTTGATAAAGATATTGAACAGGACCGGCCCCAGTACTGAGCCCTGGGGAACACCGCTCGTGACTGGCCGCCAACTGGATTTAACTCCGTTCACCACAACTCTCTGGGCTCGGCCGTCCAGCCAGTTTTTTACCCAGCGAAGAGTGTACCTGTCTAGGCCATGAGCCACCAGCTTCTCTAGGAGAATGCTGTGGGAGACAGTGTCAAAGGCTTTACTGAAGTCCAGGTAGACCACATCCACAGCCTTTCCCTCATCCACTAGGCAGGTCACCTGGTCATAGAAGGAGATCAGGTTGGTCAAGCAGGACCTGCCTTCCATGAACCCGTGCTGGCTGGGCCTGATCCCCTGTTTGTCCCGGACATGGCTCGTGAGCGCCCTCAAAACAAACCGCTCCATGATCTTCCCCGGCACCGAGGTCAGGCTGACCGGCCTGTAGTTCCCCGGATCCTCCTTCCGGCCCTTCTTGTAGATGGGCGTCACATTGGCAAGCCTCCAGTCATCCGGGACCTCCCCCATTAACCAGGACTGCTGGTAAATGATGGAGAGCGGCTCGGCAAGCTCCTCCGCCAGCTCCCTCAGTACCCTCGGGTGGATCCCATCCGGCCCCATAGACTTGTGAACGTCCAGGTGGCATAGCAGGTCATGAACTTCTTCCTCTTGGGTTATGGGGCGTTTATCCTGCTCGCCATCCCTGTCTTCCAGCTCAGGGGGCTGAGTGGCCTGAGGATAACTGCTCTGACTATTAAAGACTGATGCAAAGAAGGCGTTAAGTACCTCAGCCTTTTCCTCATCCTTGGTGGCAACGTTCCCCCCCCGCATCCAATAGAGGATGGAGATTCTCCTTGGCTCTCCTTTTGTCATTAATATACTTATAAAAGCATTTTTTGTTGTCTCTCACGACAGTGGCCAGGTTGAGTTCTAGCTGGGTTTTTGCCTTTCTAATTTCCTCTCTGCACGACCTAACGCGATCCCTGTACTCTTCTTGAGTTGCCTGCCCCTTCTTCCACAAGTGATAAACTCTCCTTTTTTTCCTGAGTCCCAGCCAGAGCTCCCCGTTCAGCCAGGCCGGTCGCCTTCCCCGCCCGTTCTTCTTGCGGCACATGGGGACAGCCCGCTCCTGCGCCTTTAAGACTTCCTTCTTGAAGAACGTCCAGCCTTCCTGGACCCCTTTGCCCTTCAGGACTGTCTCCCAAGGGACCCTCTCGACCAGTGTCCTGAGCAGGCCAAAGTCTGCCCTCCAGAAGTCCATGGCAGCGCTTTTGCTGGCCCCCCTCCTTACTTCACCAAGTATCGAGAATTCTACCATTTCATGGTCGCTAAGCCCAAGCCGGCCTCCGACCACCACATCTCCCACCAGTCCTTCTCTGTTTGTGAACAGCAGGTCAAGCGAGGCACCTCCCCTGGTAGACTCGCTTACCAGCTGCGTCAGGAAGTTATCCTCCACACACTCCAGGAACCTCCTCGACTGTTTCCTCTCTGCCGTGTGGTATTTCCAGCAGACGTCTGGAAAGTTGAAGTCCCCCACGAGAACAAGGGCTAGCGACTGGGAGACTTCTGCCAGCCTCTTGTAGAATATTTTGTCTGCCTCCTCGTCCTGGCTAGGTGGTCTATAACAGACTCCCAGCAGGACGTCTGCCTTGTTGGCCTTAAAGCTCTTTTCTTCCCTAGCTCTCTGAAAATCCATGCTACAGGAATTTTATAGGAACATGTCATGAGGCAGGCTCTACATATTTTCATCTTTAAAAGACCCCCCCCTCCCCCACCCTGCTCCTTACACTGAGAACGTTCTTGGATTGCAGCAAGGCCTCTAAATTTGGTATCCATTATGTTCATTCTTATTTTAAAGTTTTGTGCAGTACATGTGGTATAAATGCAAAGGAGAATCTCTCTTTGTCTTGAAGAAGGAAAGGTCTTCATTTCTTGAGAAACAAACATAATCCTAGTTTGGTACCTCAAAGCTGAGCCAGAAACTGCTACTTATAATGTGCCTCTGCTAAGTGACACCTTGTGGCTTGAAGAAGTCCTTTTACTTTGCTTTCTTTAGCCATATTTGTTGTTCTGAAAGATGATTGTATACTTCCATAGTATCCTAAATGTCAAGAATAACAGTACGGATCCAGACCAGGGGTCTTCATAAGCCAGTACTCTGTCCAACAATGGCCATAAGTTGATGCTCAGAGAAGAGAGCAGAACAAACATGATACTCCTTGATACTCTCACAGCTTTCAGCTGTTTTCAGATCAGGGAATTTTGTTAGCCTGTTTTCATTTGTCTGCTTAAAGCCCACAATGAATCTCTTCCATGTACTTGTCCAGTATCCTGTTGAACCCATGTAAATGTCCTGCATCTACATCATCCTTTGACAAGGAGTTCCATAGGTCTATGACAGATTGTGTAAAGATTTACCTACCTTTGTTTTGAATATTGCTCCCACTAGTTGCGTTTGATGGACTATATTCTTATATTGGAAAAGGCAGTGAAGAGTTGATCTCTATCCACATTTCCCATGCCACTCAGGATTTTTAGGTCCCTACCATATCCCTCCTCCAAACTGTCTCTTTTTCAGGCTGATGAGTTCTGGCCTACTTCAACTTTATTCATATGGAAAAAAGCACAAAGTGTTTAACAGGTCAGGCTAGCATGGAAAAGGCACATGAGTGTCTGTAGGTGATAGCACTGAAAGGAATGACCTACCTAATGCCATATCCTGCCACATTTTACTTTTCTGACTGGACAGCCACTTACAGCAGAGTCACCTGGAAGCATTTTCAATAAAAATATAGAACTCACACTTCTGACTTTGCAGGATGCCTTATCCCACCCCATGCCACAAAACCCTGCAATCTACAGTCAGCATTATATAATTGATTATACCATGAAATACTCAAAACCTCAGACTCAAAACCTCCACAAGATTTTAACCTCCTTTCCTATTACCCCTTTCACCAAAATACCAAAATACTCCTTTCACTTTAAATATTTTTTTCTGCTGTTTCTTACTCTGATATTGTACCTTTTTTGTCAGTGGAAAGATGTCTCTGTGTAATGCATTGTTGCTATGAAGCAAGCTAAAGCATTCAATTATGTCCCTAAATCATTAAAACAATTAAAATATTCTGGGTGTTGGGTTTAGAATTGTGCGCTCAATACAGCACTAAAAATTAATTGATTTCCAAGTCTACCAAAGGTACATATATAGAAATACAGTAAATGCTAACCATTTTTCTTAACACACTGTTTCAATGCAAACCAATAATAAAAATTAATTGCTTCTTTTATTGGACTACAGTTAAAAGTGAGGGTTTGATTTTCATTTGCATTGTATGGGGTCTTATGGGTTGATTTTAGGTTGTCTTCTCTTCTAGAAATTGTATCCTTCCAAGACGAATGGCTAGCAGATTCTGTCATCTCCTGGCTGGCCGTGCAACTGCTGCACTCTTTGCAGCAGCAGGCACAGGAGTCCTAACCACTGGGTACCTCCTCAATAAGCAAAACATTAAGGCTGTTTTTCAAGAAAAACGAAAACTCTTCCCTCCAAGGTAAGCACTTTGGGTTAAGTAGTCAGCTGAGCATAGGGCCCAGTTAACTGGGCTAGGCATAGCGTTTAACTCTTTGCAGGAGGAAGATCCCCATTAAAGCTGCAGAGTACCTACTCCCTCATGCAAACACACCATCTATGCGTCAGCATATGGGCTGTTGACTGACAACCTAAAACCCAGCATACTTTATTAATAACCCCAGTTTTAGACAGCACTGACAATGGCCTTCAAGACCAGAAAACAGGGATGTGAGATTGTATCAACACACTCACAAAAACATTGCCAAACAATGACAAGCCTGAAAAACGGTTTAATTTTTAGGCAAAGCACCAAATTAGTCCTTATTTTATCTCATCAGCTCTTGAATGCTTTCAGTGCCTATTGGACTGATTAATTGTATAGATTCTACTATTAAGAACCATGAAAGTATTTTAATTATGCAAGTAGTAAAGAAATCTCTTATATAACTACTGTACTTGAAATATTCCTAATTCTGTTTAAAAACTAGTTGGTTGATGATTAGAAACTAACTACAGATATGTAAGTTGACTTTGCTGGCCATATTTGTGAAAAAACAAAACAAAACAAAACACCAAAAAAAAGGACCAGGCTTTGACAAATTTTTTTTTACGTAGCAAATATTATCTTAGTTCAAATAAATTCTTATAAAAATAATGGAGTTGTGCATAAAGCAAAGTGTTATCAAAACAAGGTAAATGTGATCTGACTCACTTGCAAAAATGCTTTACTAAAGCATAATGTCTTCATTTTCTCTAGTTTATTGTACTGTACAGCTTTTTGTAAATAAAACCATTAAAACAACCCCAAATATTGTAAAAGAGTTAGATTTCCAGCTGATATAGATCAGACAGTTCCACTGATGTCCACAAAGCTGCAAGAACATCTCGGTTCAGAATGAGAGATCTTATCCAGTTAAACGTAATTAATTTCCTACTTGAACAAAACAACGTTAGAGCTCTCTTAATTCTGAATAAGAGTGTCTCATCAGAGATTTAATAGGGTTTAATACACTTTCAAAGATCATTGGGATTCATTTTTCTGGTAGCTCCAAGTAACAGAAAGCTGCTATTGTCTGTTAGTGTAGTTGCCCACCAGTGCAGTGTGGAGTACTTTGCGTGACTTCAATATTCCTCCCTTCCTAAATTTCAGTGCAATGTACTGTAGTGGGTTATCCTTGGCTGGCTGCCAGATGCCCACCCAGCCACTCTCTTACTCCTCCTCCTCAGCAAGACAGGGGGAGAAAATAGGATGAAAAACCTTGTGGGTTGAGATAAGGGCAGGGAGATCACTTACCAATTACCGTCACAGGCAAAACAGACATGACTTGGGGAAGATTAATTTATTTTATTGCCAATTAATTGTAACAGAGTAGGATAGTGAGAAATAAAAACAAAACTAAAATCACCTATCCCCCACACCCCCCTTCTTCCCAGGCTCAACTTCACTCCTGATTTCTCTACCTCCTTCCCCCGAGTGGCGCAGGGGGACAGGGAAAGGGGGTTGCGGTCAGCTCATAACACTTAATCTCTGCCGCTCCTTCCTCCTCACACTGTTCCCCTGCTCCAGTGTGGGGTCCCACCCATGGGATACAGTCCTTCACGACCTTCTCCAATGTGGAACCTTCCCAAGAACCCAAGAACAAGCTGCAGTTCTTCAAGAACTGCTCCAGCATGGGTTCTTTCCATGGGGTACAGTCCTTCAGGAAAAGACTGCTCCTGCATGGGTTATCCACAAGCCACAGTTCCTGCCAGAAAACCTGCTCCCGCGTGGGCTCCTCTCCATGGGCGGCAGTTCCTGCCAGGAGCCTGCTCTAGCATGGACTCACCATGGGCTGCAGCTTCCTTCAGGGCATATCCACCTCCTCTGGCGTGGGGTACTCCACAGGCTGCAGGGGGACAGCCTGCCTTGCCATGGTCTTCACCATGGGCTGCAGGGGAATCTCTGCTCCGGCACCTGGAGCACCTCCTCCCCCTCCTTCTTCACTGACCTTGGTGTCTGCAGGGTTGTTTTTATCACATTTTTTTCTCACTTGTCTCTCTCACAACTGCTATGCAGTGTTTTTTACCCTTTCTTAAATATCTTATCACAGAGGCGCCACCAGCTTCACTGATTGGCTCAGCTTTGGCCAGCGGTGGGCCCATTTTGGAGCCAGCTGAAACTGGCTCTGTCCGACATGGGGGCAGCCCCTGATCTCTTCTCACAGAAGCCACTCCTGCAGGCCCGCCCCCCCACTACGAAAACCTTGCCGCATAAACCTAATACATGTATAAACCAAGAACTAATTATATTTTTAAACTGTGCTATGTACTCCATATCTCCTGATCGCTTAAGTAGTTTTTTAAAGTAGCAAAGATTACTGTTTAAAGATATCACATTAAGTGCTTGTGATTTTTTTCCTCTTCAGTGCAGACTATCCTGATCTCCGCAAACATAACAACTGCATGGCTGAATGCCTCACACCAGCAATTTATGCTAGGCTAAGGGACAAGATGACTCCCAATGGCTACACCCTAGACCAGTGTATCCAAACCGGGGTTGACAATCCTGGCCATCCTTTCATTAAAACTGTGGGCATGGTTGCAGGTGATGAAGAATCCTATGAGGTAAAATATTTTCACAATGCTATCATATTTGGTTCAGTTTGTATGGTATAGTTCACAAGAGCTCGTTATATGAACACAGATTCTTAGTAGAATATGCACTCCTAAGAGAAATTGTATCTCAGAGAATATATAAAGGGCAGGCCATGTGCATAAAGACAGTATTTTCCCTACTCTTTATGAGGATTTGAATGCTATTCTACATTAGGAAATGCAGTGAATATGAGGCATTGCTAAAGGAGCCCTCTCTACTGCAGTCAAAGTTAATAAAATATGGCTGCTTGGGAGCAATACTCTATTTGCCTCCAACAGCTGCTCTCTTTCCTTCTACTAAACATAGTTTATGGAAAAAAAATGAGACACATCAAAATAAAGGTAATATGGAAATTACATTGTAAAACAATTGAGGCAGAACTGAAAAGAAAATGGCTTCTGTGAAGTGCCAGGCATCTTTAAGCCATAGCTATTGGACCATGACAAAAGCCAAAGATAGTATTAGGATAGACAGGTTTATGTAATTCTGAAACAAGGAGAATAGAGAAAGAAGAAAATCCTTATTTTTATTGACCTCTGTGGTCTGCTTCCTTCAGTCTACCATACAACAGTATCTATTATTATACAATCTCTTAATAGTATCCCAAATGCTAGGCTGCTCAGGATGGAAGACGACATCTGGTATTCTGGAAGTACCAGCTTCTGTGATTTGTTTTACTTATTTAGACATGGTGACTGCCTTGAAAAGCTCTGCCAGAGTTATTGCTACAGAATGAAGGTGTGATTGTGATCAGTGTTGACATACCTGTGCTAAATGGCTCTAACTAGCACCAGTATCCAATGGCAGTGAAGACATAGGTATTCTCATATGACCTAAGAACAGGACACAAGCTGCCTGGGGACTGAACGTGTATTCTAGTTGCTAATAAATCCTGAAATCCAATCTGGTTGCCACCACATCCAGTACCTATCTGTAGTAACTAGAATAAGCTTGTAGCTAAAGTAAGGTGCAATTGTAAGGTAAGGTGCAATTTTTGTTGTGAAGATGAGCAACCACTACAGAGCACTGTTTAGGTCAAAATTACTGAAATCCACCACCAATAATCTCCCAATTTATTGTTAGGAGACAGAGGGTGAAATTCCATGTTCTGCTTCTAAGAGGTACAGCAGAAAGTCAGAGCAACTGAGAAACTCATGGCAAACTACTGGCAGTTACCCTGTGCTACATAAAAGAGAGATCTATTGAAAATAGATCAGATTTTGAGGGATAATTTTTTCAGAGACCAATTTTCAAAGATACAACCCACATATGACCCTTCCCTTCATATTTACCCCTGTCAGCACTTGCAAAGTCCCCTTTATGGCTGCCATCCAGGAGCCTGTACCAAGGGATTTCCCTTGTGACTGAAGTTAGTGCATTAAAGTGTTTCTGTGATACTGAAGACTCTTTGTAGATTCTCTTGACTCCATAGGTATTTGCTGAGATTTTTGACCCTGTCATTAAAGTGAGACATAATGGCTATGATCCATGCACAATGAAGCATCACACAGACCTGGATGCATCCAAGGTAGGATTTAAATAAAATAATGAGGAAATAAAGATTGAATGCTGCTTCTTACAGTGATGATATTGTATGTAATAGTACTTTTTTCCCCCTGATTCAACTCCAAAGAAAATGATTTTAGGGCTAAGGAATGCCACAAATGACTGAAATGGCACATCCCACAGGGAGTATGTCTAAATGAAGTGAGGCCTGGTTCTGTCCTTTCTTTTTGCAAGGCTGTTAGTTTACAGCTTAGGTTTGCTGGGGTTTTCAGCATCTGACAAAGGACAAACCAGGCTAGCATCTACACGGCCTTTCTTTCTCTTCCTTATTCTTCTCTTCTAATTTCCTCTCTTTAGTGGACCTCTTTCACCTGACTACTCTAGTGTTCACCTGACTACTCTATTCAATTACACCCTGACATCATGCAGAAGTGTCAGAGGTGCGAGACTGTGCTGCTCTACAAGAGGAACAAGCCAGGAGCCAAGAGTGATAGCAAGACAGGCAGAGCAGTGGGCTCACCAAGGGCACAGTTCCGCGGTACCCAAGCAAGAAGAGAACAGGTCTAGTTACAGTAACCAGGTTCAGCCAACAGCCCAGTGATTGACAGAGAAGCCCATACTGACAAGGCAGGTCTGAGGTCAGGTCAGCGAGGCAGGGTCAGGATAAACAAGGTACAAGGCCAGGCGCAGGCGTACCTACAAAGTAGCTCAGGCAAGGACTGAGGGTGAGGGCCTTAGTTTAAATGCAGCTCAAACCAAGGTGTAAAGACCTCAGATGAAACTTCTCACAGATCTTTTCCAGACAGCTCTTTTCAAAGTTGTCGGATCCATAGTTACACAGCTGTGCAATATTAGAGCTGGCTAAAACCCAGTGGAGAGAGGGTGAAAGGTTTGCAGAGCTCCTTGGTGCACTCATGGCCCTAACAGCAAGCTAGTTGCATCCCTACCTTGTTCTTAACAGAGGGATCAGTCCCAGCTGGTACTAAGCATTTGGGCCTCTGCCTAATGGCACTGAGAGTCTGTTCATAAGATAAAGATAACCATGTATTTAAGGATTAGAGTGAAAGCATTTCCCCCCACTCACACAATCAAATCTTACCCATTGCTTAATATTTCCTTCATAGTTCAATAACAGTGTAGATTAGCATCATCTTGGGCTTTCCTCTTTCAAAAGATCTTCCATACCTGGCCTTCTTTCTATGTTCATATACATATTTCCAAAAGCCACTCAGATCCTTTCATATTCCATGCTGGAGCTAAGAAGAATCAGCTGGTTACTTTGCCACATTTGGTCAGCAAAAGAACTTTGGAGTTCCTAAAAAAGCCTTAGTATCTGAAACACTGAGGGGTTCCTAATGTTCTGCGATATCTAGGAGAGGTCATGATCCCTGGGCAGAAAGATGCCCCATTTTTGTTTGATGGGTTTTTTAAATGGTAGTGTACAAAATGGGGGACTGTGTGTAAATTAAAAAACATTCTTCCTTCAGATCACCCATGGTCAATTTGATGAGCGCTATGTCCTCTCATCACGTGTACGTACTGGTCGTAGCATCCGGGGCCTCAGCCTTCCTCCAGCTTGTACCAGGGCAGAGAGAAGAGAAGTGGAAAATGTTGTGGTCACTGCTCTAGCTGGGCTGAAAGGAGACCTTTCTGGAAAGTACTATAGTTTGACCAATATGTCTGAGAAGGATCAGCAGCAGCTTATTGATGTAAGTATAACTCCATGTTACGTGTAGGGCTTTTGCATGTGAATAAGAGTCACGTGTACACTCAGAGAAAATGCAAAAATGAAACTGATTTGGGGAAATTAGTTCAAATGGTGCCTACGCATTTGGGATCTCTAAGGTCGAGGGTAGCAAGCGTACAGGCTAAGATCCAAATTCTCAATGCGACACACACACACACAGATCACGATATTCATAAATTCAGAGTCTAATTTGACAGAAAATAAAATACAGGAACATGGGAACATGAATGTACAAGCATAAGTATTTTGTTTTAGGGTTCCTTAAAAACAGTTGCTGGTAAAACAGGATTTCTATTACAAGCAAGGAATCCTATCTTTAGTCAGTCCTTTGTTAATTTAGCAACTCTCGATTTCATCAAATAGGGGCTATATTCCCAGAAATTTCTCTGACAAAAGGAAGACTATGCAATTACAATTTAAAGAAACTTACAGCAAGGATGACTAACTAAAGATAGAAGTCTCTGAAAGCATTAGGAAAAGAGAAAGAAAGAGTGAGAGAGCGTGTGTGTGTGTGAAAGAGAGAAAGCTTCATCTTCTCGTATGAGTAAAGTGGGGAGAATTATACCTCTCCTTAAGTTTTGCGGTGAGTGGAGATAAGGTTCCTGGTGTTAAGTTTGGACTTGCTTGCTTGCCTTCCTTTCTTCTTTTCTTCTACTCTCTGTTTTGCTACGTGTAGACCCCATATTTATATGAAAATTATTCTTATGGAGTCTTTTTAGATTTACATATGTTAACAAAAAGGGGCTCTTAACTTAGAAGCTCTGCTTGGGGGGCGGTACTGGCACAAAATAAAAGATAGCTGTTAATCCTGGGCTGAGTCAGGGGATTAGTAGGTGGCTGCTTCTCCTGGGAACAAAAGGGAGGTTCCAGAGAGCCATTACCTTGGAAATCCCACCCAAACCAGGACCAAGAGCTAACAGCTCTTTCTAGCTCTCTCTAGGTACGAGGAGTTGTCCACAGAAAGAGACTGCATTATCATTCCTGGAAGGAGAATTGCATGATCATACATTCCCATCCCATGCCCATTATTGTTATTGCGATGCCTGAGCTGTCACGGGAGAGTGTGCAATTGATTCAGAAGCATTTGAGATGGACTGCCGATCAAGGCCATGTACAGAATCAAAGAATCACAGAATCACAGAATGGTGTGGGTTGGAAGGGACCTCTGGAGGTCATCTGGTCCAACCCCCCCTGCTCAAGAAGGGCCACCTAGAGCAGGCTGCCCAAGAACATGTCCAGATACCTTTTGAATATCTCCAAGGAGGGAGACTCCACAACTTCTCTGGGCAACCTGTGCCAGTGCTCAGTCACCCTCACAGTAAAATAGGGTTTCCTGATGTTCAGGCGGAACCTCCTATGTTTCAGTTTGTGCCCATTGCCTCTTGTCCTGTCACTGGGCACCACTAAAAAGAGCCTGGCTCTGTCTTCTTTGCACCCTCCCTTCAGGTATTTATACACACTGATGAGATCCCCCCTGAGCCTTCTTGTCTCCAGGCTGAACAGTCCCAGCTCTCTCAGCCTTTCCTCATAGGAGAGATGCTCCAGTCCCTTCATCACCTTAGTGGTCCTTCGTTGGACTCTCTCCAGCATGTCCATGTCTCTCTTGTACTGGGGAGCCCAGGAACTGGCCACAGGACTCCAGGTGTGGCCTCACCAGCGCTGAGTAGAGAGGAAGGATCACCTCCCTTGACCTGCTAGCAATACTTTGCCTAATGCAGCCCAGGATACCATTAGCCTTCTTTGCGGCAAGGGCACATTGCTGGCTCATGTTCAACTTGGTGTCCACCAGGTCCTTTTCTGCCAAGCTGCTTTCAAGCTGGGCAGCCTGCAGCATGTTTTGTGTTATCTGCAAACTTGCTGAGGGTACACTCTGCCCCATCATCCAGATCATTAATGAAGATGTTGAACAGGCCTGGACCCAGTATTGACCCCTGGGGTACACCGCTACTTATTGGCCTCCAACTAGACTTTGTTCCCCTGATCATCACCCTCTGGGCCCAGCCGTTCAGGCAGTTTTCACCCCACCTCACTGTCTGCTCATCCAGCCCATACTTCAACAGCTTCTCTATGAGGATCTTATGGGAGACAGTGCCAAAGCCTTCCTGAAGTCAAGGTAGACAATATCCACTGCTCTCCCCTCATCTACCAGGCCAGTCATGTCATCATAGAAGGTTATCAGGTTGGTCAAGCATGACTTCCCCTTGGTGAAGCCATGCTGACTACTCCCGATGATTTTCTTGCCTTTCATGTGCCTGGAAATGGTTCCCAGGACTGACTGCTCCATCACCTTCCCAGGGATCGAGGTGAGGCTGACTGGCCTGTATTTCCCTGGATCTTCCTTCTTGCCCTTCCTGAAGATAGGAGTGACATTTGCTTTCCTCCAGTCCCCAGGCACTTCTCCCAATCGCCATGATCATTCAAAGATAATTGAGAATGGCCTTGCAATGACATCTGCCAGTTCCCTCAGTACTCGTGGGTGCATCCCATCAGGGCCCATGGACTTAAGTATGTCCAGTTTGCTTAAGTATTCCCCGAACTGATCCTCTTCCACCATGGGTACATCTTCCTTGCTCCAGCCTTTGCCCCTGGTCTCTGGGACCCAGGATTCCCAAAGGCCAGTCTGGCTTGTAAAGACTGAGGCATTTGGTACCTCAGCCTTTTCCATGTCCCGTGTCACCAGGTCCCCTGCTCCATTCAGCAGCGGGCCCACATTTTCCCTAACCTTCCTTTTTCCACTTATGTACTTCTAGAAGCTCTTCTTGTTGCCTTTCACTTCACTGCTTGCATGCAAATGCTGGATGTTGTCACAAATGAGTGGTTTAAGGCCACGTAAAGAATCACTGGCAAAGGTATTGGCAAAGGGTGATTTTAATAGAAATTTATAGAAACGTGACTTAAGAGAATTTGATGGCAAGGTTCACTCTATTACTTATTACATGGATTAAGTTACACAGGGGAAAATCATATTAGAATTGTGTTGGAATGATTTGTACAGAGATTAAGGGTAAAAGGGTTAAAGGGTAAAAGGGTAAAAGGGTAAAAAGGTAAAAGGGGGGACCCTCCCGTTGAGTCACGAGGTTTAGAAGAGATCCGACTGGACCCAATCTTAGTCTCAGACTTGGAAATGGTTTATGTCTAATACAGAAAGGGATAGGAAGGACCTCCCGTTGGGTCATGAGGTTCAGAGTAGACCCCTTTGTTTTCTAAACTCCTTCTCAGAAAGGAGCCTAGGTGCGGCTGGATCTACCCTTAGTCTCAGACCTGGGCAATGGTTTATGACTAAAGGGTTAAGGGTTTTAGCAGCAACTTAGAGTCTTACAATGCTTAAACATTGATCAATTTGACAGCTGCACAAAGAATTAGTCAAGTTGCTACAAATACTACAAAGATTAAAACAACTTAACTACAGATTATACTTGTTAGTAACTGTACGGATAAGTGCGCAAAAAGATCTAGATCAATCAATACATATATATATGCATATGGATATGGTACCAAAGCTAAATGAAAGGCCTAGAGTTAGTTAATTTATAAGGGTATACTGGTTAAAAATTCCCCTCGAGTCCCGTGAAATACTCACGTTAAATGCTTTGGCATTTCCCAATGGGCGAAGAGTTGAGCCCCGAGGAGTGTCTCAGCCCAAGATCTCGGTGATCCTCCGAGTATCACAAATTCGAGTTTGCGGACTCTGAAAAGCGTCCCACTCAGAGGGAGATTTTGGATGCAGCCCACTGCCAAGGGACGCTTAACTGCCCAACTCATACACAATGGCTAAAGTTTAACAGAAGGTTCTGAGATCGTATCGTAGCCCAGAGGAAAAGAAGGGGGGAAGAATGCACCACCACAGATGTGACCCTGCTTAAGCCCCATTTTTTTGGTTTTTGTGATCCTTTTCTGTCACATCACCCCAGGCCCCCCGTCCTTGCCTTCCTTGCCTCTTCTTTATTGCTAACAGCAATTTACTCTTCTTTATTGATAACAGATCCTGCCTGACTCCCCCTTAGGCATGGCTGGGCAAACTTTACTGTTTTACTCTTGCAGCTTCAGATATGACCTTCTGCTTCAGCCAGCATGGCTCTGATTTGGTGGATTGCCTGGATGCAAGCTGGGAGCTCTGCGATACATCCAGTACTGACACCATCTCCGTTTACTCTCACTTATTTTTATCTTTGGCTTTCTTTGGCGTACATTCTCTTCTGTGTAGCTAAGGAAGATAATCACAGCATAAACCCAGTAGTTAATGGCCTCTCAATATTTTTAGCATGATGACAAATTGTCCAGAGTCTATATTTTGGCTAAATACATACTGTGCAGATCCAAAAAAAATCATTTATGTTCCACATAGGAAGGTCTCTGTCAAATCAAATACATATGGCTATTGCCACCTCTTTTGCCAAATTATAAAGTAAATTCAGGACTCTTTTTTGGTTATTTCCTTGAGAAAAGATTCATATTTTCTATATTAATAACAATTTAAACCAGTAGTATTACATATTACATTGAGATAAATATTACATATTTTCTGTATTCTAGACTATCAGGGTGGGGGTTTTTTGCTATAATTTTTTTATGTCAAAACTACACTAATTTTAATTTCTCCAAAATGGTTGTAGCAAACTGCATCCAGGTCAACTTTTCCCAGTCCCGTAACCGTGTTTAAGGACTTGAAGAATCGGGTCCATAACAATAGTTTTCATTGTCACACAGATAGGAACACAAGGATTTTCATTATGGATTTTGTTGCATCATCTCATTATTCAGTTCCTGCAGAGACATATTTGAGAGGATCAAAGTTCCCAAGTGTTTTCATGGCAAAACTGTACAACAGTCAACTATTTTGAAAATCCATAACAGGGATTCATATTGAGACTTTTAAAAATGCAAAATCTAGAAGATTGTTTCAAAAAAACCAAAGCTTGAATGTGCATTTTAAATATCCAAAGGAATGGCTGTACCTTGTTAGCTATATTCATAGCGTATTAATCCATAACATCAACCAAAAGGGAACTGATGAAATAACATAACTATTTATAACCTTGCAACTAGGTGTCACACTCTGGATTAACCAGGAGTTAAGAATTTATGTAAGGTCAGTAACTTTTTTCATTGAATGTCCTTGGCAATATGATTATTGACAAGATATTGATTACCTATCTTAGGGTTTATTTCATTGACTTCTTCAGCAGTAGAGAGCTCTTCAAGAAGCACAGGTCAAAATAAGAGCACTGAGAACATAATTCCTTCATGGTTTACCGGTTAAGTTCTTTGGAAAGTGGAATAGGCTTTGCTGATTCAGCATTTTGCCTTGTTTTGTTTGTTTTCACAGTAATGCAAATTTATGAAAATCAAGGCATTGAATGTGGCAACCTCAGATTCCATCTTTAATTTATATCATTGCTTACTTCCTTCAGTATTTTAGGATCTTGAACCTCTAAGATGTCAGACTTTCTGCCAACCATTTATAAGCGCCGTTTGATTTCTGTCAACTCAAATCAGTGAGAGTTGAATAGCATTCAACACAGGAGGCGTTCAGTACTTTGCATATTTGGGCCATGTTGCGAATGAGTGGTTTAGAGGCCGCTTAAAGAATCACCATCAAAGGTATTAGCAAAAAGCGGCTTTAATAGGAATTTATAAAAGTGCGACTGAACAAAGTTCAATGGCAAGGTTCACTCTATCACTTATTACATGGATGAAACATACAAAGGAAAATCGAGTTAGAATCGAGCTAGAATTATTTATACAGAGACCGAAGATGCAAAAGGGAGACCCTCCCATTGAGTCACGAGGTTCAGAGTGGACCCCCTTGTTTTCTAAACTCCTGATGGAGCTTAGGTGCAGCTAAGTCTAATCTTAGTTTCAGACTTGGACAACGGTTTATGTCTAAGGGATTATATATGTCTAGTAGCAGTCTAAGGCTCATTCACAGTTTAAGGTGGATCACAAGATTTTAGCAACACTTAATCATTGACTAATTTAATGTTTACAAAGTGAGTTAATAGAATTTACTGCAATCACAACAGTGACTTAATTACAGACTTGAGTTGGCAATATTTATACTATACTTACTATCGGTTACCTAAATCAATTCACACACGCATGCACACAGACACAAAGATATATATATGTATAAAGGTATACCTGTTAAAAATTCCCCTCGAGTTCGGTGAAATATTAACTTCAAATGTCTCGGCATTTCTCAAGGGGCGAGGGTTGAGCCTCAAGGAGTGAAGGGTTTTGGCCCAGGTCCCGTCGTCATCTTTCAGCGACGGTCCTCCGAACTTCGCAAACTCTCAAGTTTGCGAGCTCTGAGAGGCGTCCCGCTCAGAGGGAGATGCTGGTCACAGCCTGCTGCAGTCCAGGAGAGCTCAAAGGGCCTCACTTAGGACCGCTGTTTATAGGGTCGCAAGATGATTGGCTTTAGTCATCAGTATATTTCCATCCTGGCCACAATCTGGAACAGTAACAATGGTACTGTTCCACTAGAGCTACAATCCAGGTAAGGAATGTTCCAAGGCTGTCAGGGGATGACTAATTATCCCCACTCTCGTTCCCCACCTTGGCCAGGCAACAGGAGTTCCTGGTATGGTCAGTGCCGCTCCCCACCTTAGCCAGGCAAGAGTCCCTGGTACGGTCAAGGGACGCTTAACTGCCCAACTCATTACACAAAGGCCTAGGCCTAACAGGAATTCCTGAGATCATAGAGCGGCCCAGGGGAGGGGGGGAAAATGCACCACCACAGGCCATAGGCATGTAAGGGAAACTAATAGTGCTCGGCTGATTTCTTGCAAAAGGAGGATTTTTTCTTTGAAACAAAAATGTAGAGTGGAGGAAATTGAGGAAATGAATGTTGTGTCCCTATGATGAGCAGAAAGAACTCTCTCATTTTTTTCTGTATGGTTGGTGTTTGGGCTGCATGATGCCCATCACAGGGCATTCAAAGATGAAGGCCTAAATTTCTCAACTGAGGGGGGAAAAAGGTAAAGCTTATCAACTTGTCTACCTTGTCATATTTATTCTGGATAGCTTCCCTCCCTATTCTCAATTAAATCCTAAGAAAAAATCCACAACATTTGATATGACAGCATTTGAGGAATTAAGAACTAATAGTTTTTCAGCACACACATAAAAATCAATACTTATTTGCTTGGGAAAAAAAACAGCCAAGTGAAAACAAAATTATTTGGAATGTGGCAAGTCTGTGGCACACCAAGTGATACATTTATTAAATCAGAAATTGAATCTCTGATTCCTCACTGAATTGAGGAATAGAACAAGTCTGTGATTCCAAAACATCAAGCTTAGCACTGATTTAATTCCTACCTTGATTCATACTCAAAATAAACTGCTAAATCTCTATGCTGGAGAAATCTCTTTTCAGATCTAGCATTGGATATTTTGCTATTTTTAAGGACTCATTGCCTTCTCCTACCCTGAAATTTGTCTGTATGCAGATGCACATCTCTGGTTATAGTGGTTAAGTCCCTCCACAATCCCCTCTGTTGTGTGTATGTGGTATTAGGTCCCCACGTCCACTTCCTCTCTACAATTCAAAAATGTTTTTTGGCAAAACTTAAGTCATATTACCAGTGTCGGTGAGAATCTGCAAGAACCTGCCCTCTAAGAAAGTCACCTGGGTAAAGTGCTTTTAGTTTTCAGTCAGGAAGGAACCAGGTTCACAAGCCATGCTATGCGATTTACTTGTATAGATTACCTTCGTATTAAATGCATAAGACAGTGTTATACTGCTTCCCTGAATAAACTTCAATTTTGTCTTGTTTTTTCTCTTTCTCTGTTTGTCTCTCTCTCTCTGGTCCCATCTTGGTGTCCAGGATCATTTTCTCTTTGATAAGCCGGTGTCCCCTTTGCTAACATGTGCTGGGATGGCACGTGACTGGCCAGACGCCAGAGGAATCTGGTATGTTGTGTGACACGTAGAAGCTTGTGTCATATTTAAAAGACTGTATTACAAGTCTCCTTGCTTGTCCTAACCCCACAGTCACTCTGCACTGATACTCACAGCATGTTCAGTTTGTTTTTTAAATTTATTTTTGCAATCTTTTAAATGATTAATTAAAAAAAATTAACAATTTTAAGATCTTTATATTCATATAGGCAAAGACACAGCAAAGATGCAAGGGTTGTTGAAGTGTTAGAAACCATGGAAGTGCCTGAGAACAGTTACGTAGGAATTAGGGTTTTCCCCCAAAAAAGGTGGCAGGGTCAATAGCCCAACTGAAGTGCATCTACACCAATGCACGCAGCATGGGCAAGAAACAGGAGGAGTTGGAAGCCATTGTGCAGCTGGAAAACTATGATATAGTTGCCATCACGGAAACATGGTGGGATGACATCACGGAAACATGTGGGATCACACAACTGGAGTGCTGCAATGGATGGCTATAAACTCTTCCGAAGGGATAGGCAAGGAAGGAGAGGCGGTGGGGTAGCCCTGTACATTAGGGAGTGTTTTGACTGTCTAGAGCTTGATGATGGTGATGAAAGGGTTGAGTGTTTATGGGTAAGAATCAGGGGGAAGGCCAACAAGGCAGATATCCTGCTGGGAGTCTGTTATAGACCACCCAACCAGGATGAAGAGGCAGATGAAATATTCTATAAGCAGCTGGGAGAAGTCGCACAATCGCTAGCCCTTGTTCTCGTGGGGGACTCCAACTTACCAGATGTCTGCTGGAAATACAACACAGCGGAGAGGAAACAGTCGAGGAGGTTCCTGGAGTGTGTGGAAGAGAACTTCCTGACACAGCTGGTGAGGGAGCCAACTAGGGAAGGCGCCCCGCTGGACCTGTTGTTTGCGAACAGAGAAGGACTTTTGGGTGATGTGATGGTTGGGGGCCATCTTGGGCACAGCGATCATGAAATGATAGTTTTCGATTCTCGGAGAAGTAAGGAGAGGGGTCAGCAGAACTGCCACCTTGGACTTCCGGAGGGCAGACTTTGGCCTGTTTAGGGGCCTGGTTGACAGAGTCCCTTGGGAGGCAGTGCTGAAGGGCAAAGGAGTCCAGGAAGGCTGGACATTCTTCAAGAAGAAAATCTTAAAAGCATGTGCCGAAAGACAAGCTGGCAGGGCTAAGGAGAATCTCCATCCTTTATTGGATGTGGGGGGAAACATAGTGACAAAGGCTGAGGAAAAGGCTGAGGTACTTAATGCCGCCTTTGCCACAGACTTTAACAGAAAGACCAATTGTTCTCGGGGTACCCAGCCCCCTGAGCTGGAAGACAGGGATGGGGAGCAGAATGAAGCCCCCATAATCCAAGGGGAAATGGTTAGCAACCTGCTACACCACTTAGACACACACAAGTCTATGGGGCCGGATGGGGTCCACCCAAGGGTACTGAGGGAGCTGGCGGAAGTGCTCACCAAGCCACTTTCAATCATTTATCAGCAGTCCTGGCTAACCGGGGAGGTCCCAGTTAACTGGAGGTTAGCAAATGTGATGCCCATCTACAAGAAGGGCCAGAAGGAGGATCCAGGGAACTACAGGCCTGTCAGTCTGACCTCGGTGCCGGGGAAGGTTATGGAGCAGATCATCTTGAGTGCCATCACGCAGCACGTACAGGACACCCAGGTGATCTGGCCCAATCAGCATGGGTTTATGAAAGGCAGGTCCTGCTTGACTAACCTGATCTCCTTCTATGACCAGGTGACCGGCTTAGTGGATGAGGGAAAGGCTGTAGATGTTGTTTACATGGACTTTAGTAAAGCCTTTGACACCTTTTCCCACAGGATTCTCCTGGAGAAGCTGGCTGCTCATGGCTTGGACAGGTATACTCTTTGCTGGGTAAAAAACTGGCTGGATGGCTGGGCCCAGAGAGTTGTGGTGAATGGAGTTAAATCCAGTTGGCGGCCGGTCACGAGCGGTGTTCCCCAGGGCTCAGTTTTGGGGCCAGTTCTGTTCAATATCTTCATCAGTGGTCTGGATGAGGGGATCGAGTGCTCCCTCAGTAAGTTTGCAGACGACACCAAGTTGGGCGAGAGTGTTGATCTGCTCGAGGGTAGGAAGGCTCTGCAGAGGGACCTGGACAGGCTGGATCGATGGGCTGAGGCCAACTGTATGAGGTTCAACAAGGTCAAGTGCCGGGTCCTGCACTTCGGCCACAACAACCCCATGCAAAGCTACAGGCTTGGGGAAGAGTGGCTGGAAAGCTGCCCGGAGGAAAAGGACCTGGGGGTGCTGGTTGACAGCCGGCTGAACATGAGCCGGCAGTGTGCCCAGGTGGCCAAGAAGGCCAATGGCATCCTGGCCTGTATCAGAAATAGTGTGGCCAGCAGGAGCAGGGAGGTGATCGTGCCCCTGTACTCGGCACTGGTGAGGCCGCACCTCGAATACTGTGTTCCGTTTTGGGCTCCTCACTCCAAGAAGGACATGGAGGTGCTGGTGCGTGTCCAGAGAAGGGCAACGAAGCTGGTGAAGGGTCTGGAGCACAAGTCTGATGAGGAGCGGCTGAGGGAACTGGGGTTGTTTAGCCTGGAGAAGAGGAGGCTGAGGGAAGACCTTATCGCTCTCTACAACTACCTGAAAGGAGGTTGTAGTGAGGTGGGTGTCAGTCTCTTCTCCCAAGTAACTAGCGATAGGACGAGAGGAAATGGCCTCAAGTTGTGCCAGGGGAGGTTTAGATTAGATATTAGGAAATGTTTCTTCACTGAAAGGGTTGTCAAGCCTTGGAACAGGCTGCCCGGGGAAGTGGTTGAGTCACCATCCCTGGAAGTATTTAAAAGACGTGTAGATGTGGCGCTTAGGGACATGGATTAGTGGTGGACTTGACAGTGCTAGGTTAATGGTTGGACTCGATGATCTTAAAGGTCCTTTCCAACCTAAATGATTCTGTGATTCTATAGAAACAATCATTAATATCAGCAACACAACATAGCATCATAAGCATGGCTCCTTCTATGGCTTTTTTATATCTGTTTTTCCTATTTCAAAATAAAAATTGATTTGAGAAAGAGCCAGTGAATCACCATGAAATCAGCAGAGTGAGGTTACAAATACAGCCTAAAACTGGATTGTAGCAACACTATCAGCTAGGAACCATTGGCAATACAGTTGCAGGATATTGCACTGTAAATTCCTTTCCCCTCCTCCCCACTTTTGAGACACAGAATGTTATTTTAATTCCCCAAGCTGAAAGTAATCCTTTCTTTTCAAATAAACTGGACAAAGAGTGGACACAGAAAGAGTTGAATTTCCTATTTGGTTTAGGTCTGTTTCTTCTTTTATAACCTTGATATTTTTTGTGCTTGAATAGAATATTTTTAGAGAAAGGGATAATAGCCCCCAGTACAGTGCACACACACCCCCTATCACATGATGGAGGCAGCTGTGCAGTGCCTAGCATCTGCATCCATCCTGGTATATTTCTAGGGATTACCAGATGTTATAATTCTGGAAAATTAGGCTAAAAGGGATTCTGAGAAGCCTTCTATCCTATCTCCTTGCCCTAGGCAGGTTCAAGACTTTCAGAGAGGATGTCATCATGTGTACTCTTTTAGACAACAATTTCTTATAAAAGAAGGGTAGGTTTTCCAAATCTGGCTCACTGAAATATTTTTCAAATCACACTAACTCTTTTTTTTTCATTCTACCTGATATTTCACATGTAAGACAAGCCAAAATCAGATCTGTTTTATTCAGGAGATCCCTGGATAATATTTACATTGTTGGTGCTTTTTCTTTTCGGTTGTAGAGACAATGAACAGAATGCCTCAGATTTAGAATGCCTAGAACAAATCTCTTCCTCAGATTTAAATAGGCACTGGGGAACTAATAGGAAGATCACTGAAATAAAAAATCCTCACAGATTTCCAACAGGCTTTTGATCAGGTTTCACAGTGCCTGCTCCCTGACAAAGCAGGTTTAACTTATCAGAATAATACTGGATATGCTTCTGAACACGATCCAGTATTGCCACAGAAGAGATTTTTTTCCTCAGTGTTGTCTCACTCTGCATTCCTTAAAGCAATGGGAAGACTCATTTAATTAAAGGGGGAGCTGAGTCAGGCCAACATCAATCTCTTTGGGAAATCCTACCCTGAATATTTGTACGTGACTGAAAATGAGATAACTGGACCTCTCTGTAACTCTAATGTCAGGCCACAGGATGTTTGCACCTGTTTGGTTTTGCATTGGCAAACTCCAAGCGTGAAAAGTGAGTTGCAGTAAAAGACAAGCTGCAAGTTAGGCTCTCAGTGAAGTTTCAAATTTCATGTGTTTCAAATTTGGTAATATTCCATTATTTGTATGAACAAGTCTAATCTTATCAATCACCTTCTACATTCTGTAGAAAGACTGTTGTAAAAGACAGAAAAAATGGAGAAAAGCCAGGAAAAGTGACCTCAGGTTTGACCTAGCACTTTATAAACCTAGTCATGACTGATCTGTCTGAAGCAAGAGTAGATAACTTCTCTTTAGGCATTTTTATCTTGATTAACAAGCCAGCATCTTTAATGCAGTGTCCGGAAGCAACATATAGCTGTTTTCCTCAGACATATAATTTGACTGATGTGGCAATCCAGTGTTACTAAGTAATATGAAGGGCACTGGGATTTGATTTAGAAGACAATACAAGTAAGTAAGGTCATATGATGGCTGGGCCCCCAGTTAGTTGTTTTATAACTGCACAATTTTCTAAGAACAATAAAAAACATCCCCAGTCAGTGAAGATGCAGAGTTTGGCTTCTCCCTTTGCCTGTTCCCTTAGCAGCTGTACCTCCCAACTGTGTTCATGTTTGAAGACATGTTCTTCATAGCTTAGGTTCAGGGCAGCATGATGTGATCAGAGAAAACTGCTCTTCTCACTGTGACCTGAGAAACCTGCATAATTCCACTGGCATGGGGGATCAAGCTGTGAAAGTAGCTCATGTCCTTAACTGTGCAGAGCAATGTTATTTTGCAGTGCTTAACCTCTTCACAGTCCTGAAAGACTGTGATAAAACTAAGGATACTGAGAGTTATTTTTCAGGGCTTATCTTGTGTTTTAAAGCTACTAATTTTTCTCTCAACCAGGCATAACAATGACAAGACATTTCTTATCTGGATTAATGAAGAGGACCACACCAGGGTGATCTCCATGGAAAAGGGTGGCAACATGAAACGGGTGTTTGAAAGATTTTGCCGTGGTTTGAAAGAGGTAGTAACTCGATGAATTTATTATGCCTGTTTGTTTATTGTTGGGCTGTTGTCAGCACTACTTAGTGTGGTTAACACTGAACTGACATCTCCAGAAGCAACAAAATAAAGTAACACCAGTTCAAATAGCAACCCACATTAATGGCATTTAAAGAAGGAAACAAAGACAAATTGTTAGCTGAGTTGTAGGGAAAAATAGATAAAATGTCATTTTAGCTTTTATATTACAATCTTCACACTGGCTGGCTAAAGAAATGTTTCTTCTTTGCCACCTTGTGTCTGCAGGCTGTAGGAGTTCATAAATAAAGCATTTTATTTTGGAAGACTAGCTTACTGGTTCTCATCCCTGATTCTGGGAGTGGACTGGATGTTGCTGAGGTTGTACACAGGACTTAGGACATAGGACTCCTGAGCTCACTGCCAACTTTGGGGACATACTGGGTTTTGTGACCAGAATACTAAGGACTGATAGCCAGGGCTCCTGGATTTTATTCTGGTCTAGCTATTCATAAAGAAAAAAAAGGCCTCATAGAATGATGTGTGGGTTAAAACAGTTTAGTCTAGACAATCCAGGTATGACAGCAAGTTGGCTCTGGGCCCAATGCAGGCCTGTGTACTGCTCTGGCAAAGAAAAAGTTGCTTTAACAGAGAAAAAGGATTCCCACAAGCAATACTAGCAAAAAAGGCAGAGCGGGATAGGTGATGTGTCAGAACTTTATTCTCCACTATTCTTGTCCACATCATTCCTGGATGGATTGCCATGGTACACAATATCCCAGAGGTTAAGTTATGTAAGGTTGAAACTGGGTTCAAATTGTCTCCAAGACTGTAAGAATACTCAGGCTGCATAAAACAATTATTTCTCCCCATTGGGGTCCTTAACATGCTCAATTCATCTGCACTGTAGAGGAACAATGTTTATATCCATCATACTGCTTTTGTTCCTTGCACCACTTGCTTCATTCCTCTCACTCTGGCAAAACAGCTTTCACTCCAGCTTCTCTGGCTTTCTAGAGACTCCCCTGTCTCAGGGAATCCCCAACTGCTGTAGAGCTCATACAACTGTGCACTCCCATATCACTTCAAAGCCACCAGCACAGGCCCTGGCCTGAAAAAAAAAAAACAAGGCAAAGTAGGGAGAGCAGGGAACCATAATCTCTGATTGTGGAAGTGGTCCCTGAAAACCAGAAAAAGGTAAGTTCAGAGCATCTCTAGGAAATTTTGAGTATGTAGTGAGTTTGGGAACATGGAAAAACAAAAGCGCCTAATGGGTGCTTCTTTGGCATCTGGATGGTTCACTGGGATCTGGTATGCTTCTCAGGTATACCCATGAGACTGAATAATGTACAGGATTGTGGCCTAAGTGACATAGCTTGTGGATGTTTCCAGGTTTGCCTCTGCTACTGTGCTTAGCTCTTGTTCAACAGAAGTGGACCTATGGACCTTGCCATGAGAAGTGGTCAGATAGCTTTGGGAACTGTGACCAGAGCGGGTGTCTGAGGCAGGAAATCAGGTCTAGTTTCTTACCAGCAATTTTGGTATCCTCACACAATATAGAAATGATGTCAGGAGAGTCCATTATTTTGTAACCTTCTGCAGAATAGAATTATTTGCCTATATTGCAGAGGTCTTGTGAACCTAAGCTGGCATATGTATCTGATTCTCTTCTGGCAGTGAATTTACTGAACTGAAATTTTATTGGGATCACAGAAATAAGTCTCGGAAGTGTAGCTGAGTGGACAGAATAGTGGTTTATTCAAAGGTCAATAGACCTTTGTGATATTTCTGAGGATAATGATTTCAGTCTCCTTTGTAATTGGGTTTTAGAACTACTAATGAAAAGCATTATATAGAAGCTATGTAGTCTTTTTATAGTGGAAGCAGGGCTGTGAAATTTAAGCATTTAGAAATCAAGTGTCCTTCACCTAGCATCATGGAATCACTTTGAAAATTATATAAAACTAGGCTTTGGCTCCTTTTGTTTGCTCCACGGTGTTTGAGATATTTGGACTTGTGCTTTGCAACCTTGCTCTAAAAGCACCGAGGCTAGAAAATCATTTATATTCTAGGTAAAAGCCATAATTATTATGTAAACATATGGCTTCATGGGCTAAGGCCATGTGATAAAGTGCCAAAGAGCCTTCAAGTTAGTGGTAGTGAGAAAATTATGAAGAAATCCTTGTAATATTCGCTGGGGAACTTGGTGCCTGATGAATGCAAAGGTTCACACCAGAGCCAAACCAGACTCTACTTGGGTATATATTTATGCACCTCCACTGGTGAATAGCAAAGTTCATCATCAACATAGATACAAGGTGAAAAGAATTTCAGCTATAAACAAGTGTCAGAAGATGAGACATTTGTATGCAGCTCTCTCTTTTTCCTTTCTCTTTTTTTTTGCCTTCATAGGTTGAAAGATTAATTAAAGAACGAGGCTGGGAGTTCATGTGGAATGAACGTCTTGGATACGTTCTGACTTGTCCTTCCAACCTGGGAACTGGTTTACGTGCTGGAGTCCATGTTAAGCTGCCAAAGCTTAGCAAGGTACATAAGTTGTTTAAAAGGCCAGTGACATAAATCAGGTCTTGATCTGATTTATAAAGGAACAAATACAAAATGACAGTTTACAGCAATTGGATGTTTGCATGATGTGCAACAACTAGGTCCCAGGCATAATGCATGACTAATTGAGCATACTTTTATTCTGCAAATTATTGTATTTGTTATGGAAATTAATCTACTCAGCACAAAGCCACCAACACAGGCTATAATCCAAAGACAGAGGAAAATGTCTCTGCCTGTCTTTCCGGAGATGCTATTAAATCATGGATAATAACAATAAGCAAGGCAAAAGGCAATATGCACAAACATATTTCTTCTGTTAGGATCCCAGGTTTCCAAAAATCCTGGAGAACCTGAGGCTGCAGAAGCGCGGCACCGGTGGAGTGGACACAGCAGCTGTAGCAGATGTGTATGATATCTCCAACCTGGACCGCATGGGTCGATCAGAGGTAAACTGTTTGTTTTTTTCCTTGCTTTTAAACTCAGATCTGCACTGATATAAGTCAGTTTCCCTCCATTTCGGTTCACTCTGATTTTAGAGTCACTTTTTAGAGCTATGGCAGTTTTTGCTCCTGATGAATTTGATCCAATGGAAAGGCTTACACAGCAGCCTCACGTTCACAAGCCCTGGTCCTCATGGGGGACTTCAACCACCCTGATATCTGTTGGAGGGACAACACGGCAGGGCATAAGCAATCCGGGAGGTTCCTGGAATGCATTGATGATAACTTCCTTCTCCAAGTGGTAGAGGAGCCAACGAGGAGAGGTGCTATGCTGGACCTTGTTCTCACCAACAAGGAGGGGCTGGTGGGGAATGTGAAGCTCAAGAGCAGCCTTGGCTGCAGTGACCATGAAATGGTGGAGTTCAAGATCCTTAGGGCACCGAGGAGGGCGCACAGCAAGCTCACTACCCTGGATTAAAGGGAGAGCAGACTTTGGCCTCTTCAGGGATCTGCTTGGCAGAGTGCCAGGGGACAAAACCCTGGAGGGAAGAGGGGCCCAAGAAAGCTGGTTAATATTCAAACATCACCTCCTCCAAGCTCCGGAGCGATGCAACACAACAAAGAGGAAGTCAGGCAAAAACGCCAGGAGGCCTGCATGGATGAACAAGGAGCTCCTGGACATACTCAAACACAAAAAGGAAGCCTACAGAGGGTGGAAGCAAGGACAGGTAGCCTGGGAGGAATACAGGGATCAGGTTAGGAAAGCTAAAGCCCTGATAGAATTAAATCTGGCCAGGGACGTCAAGGGCAACAAGAAAAGCTTCTATAGGTTCGTCGGGGATAAAAGGAAGACTAGGGAAAATCTGGGCCCTCTCCAGAAGGAAACGGGAGATGTGGTTACGCGGGATATGGAGAAAGCGGAGGTACTCAATGACTTTTTTGCCTTGGTCTTCACCGGCAAGTGCTCGAGCCTCACCGCCCAAGCCGCAGAAGGAAAAGGCAGGGACTGGGGGAATGAAGAGCCGCCCACTGTAGGAGAAGATCAGGTTCGAGACCATGTAAGGAACCTGAAGGTGCACAAGTCCATGGGACCTGATGAGATCCATCCGCGGGTCCTGAGGGAACTGGCGGATGAAGCTGCTAAGCCACTATCCATCGTATTTGAGAAGTCGTGGCAGTCAGCTGAAGTCCCCGCTGACTGGAAAAGGGGAAACAGAACCCCCATTTTCAAAATGGGAAAAAAGGAAGACCCGGGGAACTACAGGCCAGTCAGCCTCACCTCTGTGCCTGGGAAGTTCATGGAACAGATCCTCGTGGAAGCTATGCTAAGGCACATGGAGGACAGGGAGGTGATTCGAGACAGCCAGCATGGCTTCACCAAGGGCAAGTCCTGCCTGACCAACCTAGTGGCCTTCTATGATGGAGTGATTACATCAGTGGACATGGGAAGGGCTACAGATGTCGTCTATCTGGACCTCTGTGAGGCCTTTGACACGGTGCCCCACAACATCCTTCTCTCTAAACTGGAGAGGTATGGATTTGATGGGTGGACTGTCCGGTGGATGAGGAATTGGTTGGATGGACGCATCCAGAGGGTAGTGGTGGTCAACGGCTCAATGTCCAGATGGAGATCGGTGACGAGTGGTGTCCCTCAGGGGTCCGTATTGGGACCAGTCCTGTTTAATATCTTCATCAATGACATAGACAGAGGGATCGAGTGCACCCTCAGCAAGTTTGCAGACGACACCAAGCTGAGTGGTGCGGTTGACACGCCTGAGGGACGGGATGCCATCCAGAGGGACCTGGACAAGCTCGAGAAGTGGGCCCGTGTGAACCTCCTGAGGTTCAACAAGGCCAAGTGCAGGGTCCTGCATCTGGGTCGGGGCAACCCCCGGTATCAATACAGGCTGGGGGATGAAGGCATTGAGAGCAGCCCTGCCGAGAAGGACTTGGGGGTACTGGTGGACAAAAGGCTGGTCATGAGCCGGCAATGTGCGCTCGCAGCCCAGAAGGCCAACCGTATCCTGGGCTG
Source organism: Calonectris borealis (assembly GCF_964195595.1). Taxonomy (NCBI): domain Eukaryota; kingdom Metazoa; phylum Chordata; class Aves; order Procellariiformes; family Procellariidae; genus Calonectris; species Calonectris borealis. The sequence continues at coordinate 54,804,322 of NC_134351.1, read as the reverse complement.
CATCAAAAGAAGCATGGCCAGCAGCTCGAGGGAGGGGATTCTGCCCCTCTACTCTGCTCTGGTGAGACCCCCCCTGCAGTACTGCGTCCAGCTCTGGAGCCCTCAGCAGAGGAAAGACATGGACCTGTTGGAGTGGGTCCAGAGGAGGCCATGAAAATGATCAGGAGGATGGAACACCTCTCCTATGAGGACAGGCTGAGAGAGTTGGGGTTATTCAACCTGGAGAAGAGAAGGCTCCGGGGAGACCTTATAGCAGCCTTCCAGTACTTAAAGGGGGCTTATAAGAAAGATGGGGACAGACTTTTTAGCAGGGCCTATTGCAACAGGACAAGGGGGAATGGTTTTAAACTAAAAGAGGGTAGATACAGAATAGCTATAAGGAAGAAATTTTTTACGATGAGGGTGGTGAAACACTGGCACAGGTTGCCCAGAGAGGTGGTAGATGCCCCATCCCCGGAAAAATTCAAGGTCAGGTTGGACGGGGCTCTGAGCAACCTGATCTAGTTGAAGATGTTCCTGCCCATGGCAGGGGGGTTGGACTAGATGACCTTTAAAGGTCCCTTCCAACCCAAACTATTCTATTATTCTATGAAAAGTTACTACTGTGTATGCAGTGTTTGCCAAATATGACAATGAAAAAAAAAACCCTGAGCAAGTTTCATAAATGTGACTTGTTTATACCATGTGCTGAGGCTTTTTATTGAAAGTGTGCAGGTACTGGAAACATTTGGCTGTGGTAACAGAACTCCCTTAGGACGATGTTTCTCAGCATCACAGCACAAACTCTTATACCTGAATACCTGCTGGAGTACACAGCTATGAGCTAGGTGTCCAGGTTCTCTCTACAGTGCTGGACATGAGATAGGTATCTACGAATGGGGTTCACTGAAGTTGTACACTGGGAACAGAGCTAGGTACTGTACATTGGGCAGGTACCTGCCATACACAGTGCAAAACGCTGAGGAAAGAAGCAGGATTTGAGGACTAACCCACTCAGGGAATCAGGCACTGAAATCAAGACTGAATTAACATGCAGTTTTCCTTTTAGGATTCACAGTCATGCACTTTCTCTCCTGTATTGGGTCTGGCTGGGATGGAGTTAACTTTCCCCATAGCAGCCCTGGTAGTGCTGTGCTTTGTAGTTGTAGCTAGAAGGGTGTTGATAACGCACCAATGTGTTGGCTACTGCTGAGCAGTGCTCCCACAGCATGGAGGCTGTCTCTCCAACCCCCCCACCCCCAAAGGCCAGTAGGCTGGGGGTGGGCAAGAGGTTGGGAGGGGACATAGCCAGGACAGCTGACCCAAAGTGACCAAAGGGATATTCCATACCATATGACGTCGTGCTCAGCAATAAAAGCTGAGAGAAAGGAGGGGGGGGGCATTCGTTATTAAGGCGTTTGTCTTCCGAAGCAACCGCTACGCGTACTGAGGCCCTACTTCCCAGGAAGTGGCTGGACATTGCCTGCTGTTGGGAAGTAGAGAATAATTTTTTTTTGTTTCCTTTGCTTCCACGCATGGCCTTTGCTTTTCTTTATTAAACTTCCTTTATCTCGACCCATGAGTTTTTCATCTTATTTTCTCCCCCCTTGTCCTGCCGAGAAGGGGGAGTGATTGAGCAGCTTGGTGGGCACCTGGCAGCCAGCCAAGGTCAACCCACCACATCTATAGTTAGACAGCAGGACTAGGCCAGTCCTTTCACACCAAAATAATGAAGGAGGATGAGTTAGTGCCATCTTACCATGTCCAATGTCACACTAAGCACAGGATGCAAGAGAGATGGGTTTAAATCAGTCCTCTGCCTTCTGTAGAGCAGAGATTTGAATTGTCGTGTCTGAGCCCTCTCTGTTGGGCTCTAGGCTAAGATGCAATGGGTTAGTCTCAGACACTTCTTTTGAAGCTATTTCAGTTTGAATGCATATTCACTGAGCCAGAAAGAGAGTGGAAATGACCCTACAGTCTGGTGGTGTCCCCTTAGTGTTGGGTGACAGATGGTGAAGTTGCTCTCCTGGAAGACTTGGGTCCCAGACCTCTTTCCAGTTTAATATTTAAGTATTTTATAAAGCAGAACAGCTCCAAAGAGCAAATCTACAGGTGAATGGGGAAAAAAACAGCAGTGTGAAACAGAATCATAGAATCATAGAATAGAATCATAGAATCATTAAGGTTGGAAAAGACCTCTAAGATCATCGAGTCCAACCATCAACCCAACACTACCATGCCCACTAAACCATGTCCCTAAGCACCTCATCTACACGTCTTTTAAATACTTCCAGGGATGGTGACTCCACCACTTCCCTGGGCAGCCTGTTCCAAGGCCTGACCACTCTTTCAGTAAAGAAATTTCTCCTAATGTCCAGTCTAAACCTCCCCTGGCGCAACTTGAGGCCATTTCCTCTCGTCCTATCGCTAGTTACTTGGGAGAAGAGACCAACACCCACCTCGCTACAACCTCCTTTCAGGTAGTTGTAGAGAGCGATAAGGTCTCCCCTCAGCCTCCTCTTCTCCAGGCTAAACAGTCCCAGTTCCCTCAGCCGCTCCTCATCAGACTTGCGCTCCAGGCCCTTCACCAGCTTCGTTGCCCTCCTCTGGACACGCTCCAGCACCTCCATGTCCTTCTTGGAGTGAGGGGCCCAGAACTGAACACAGTATTCGAGGTGCGGCCTCACTAGTGCCGAGTACAGGGGCACGATCACCTCCCTGCTCCTGCTGGCCACACTATTTCTGATACAGGCCAGGATGCCATTGGCCTTCTTGGCCACCTGGGCACACTGCCGGCTCATGTTCAGCCGGCTGTCAACCAGCACCCCCAGGTCCTTTTCCTCTGGGCAGCTTTCCAGCCACTCCTCCCCAAGCCTGTAGCGTTGCCTGGGGTTGTTGTGGCCGAAGTGCGGGACCCGGCACTTGGCCTTGTTGAACCTCATACAGTTGGCCTCGGCCCATCGATCCAGCCTGTCCAGGTCCCTCTGCAGAGCCTTCCTATCCTCCAGCAGATCAACACTCCTGCCCAGCTTGGTGTCGTCTGCAAACTTACTGAGGGAGCACTCGATCCCCTCATCCAGATCATTGATAAAGATATTGAACAGGACCGGCCCCAAAACTGAGCCCTGGGGAACACCGCTCGTGACCGGCCGCCAACTGGATTTAACTCCGTTCACCACAACTCTCTGGGCTCGGCCGTCCAGCCAGTTTTTTACCCAGCGAAGAGCGTACCTGTCTAAGCCGTGAGCCACCAGCTTCTCTAGGAGAATGCTGTGGGAGACAGTGTCAAAGGCTTTACTGAAGTCCAGGTAGACCCCATCCACAGCCTTTCCCTCATCCACCAGGCGGGTCACCTGGTCATAGAAGGAGATCAGGTTGGTCAAGCAGGACCTGCCTTCCATGAACCCGTGCTGGCTGGGCCTGATCCCCCGGTTGTCCCAGACATGGCTTGTGAGCGCCCTCAAAAGTTGTAGCCCACTTCCATTAGCTCTACCTGAGCCAATTTATATACTAAATCCTGTAGCACAGCTATACAACTTCCTTTTCCTCACTGAGATCAGGGTTGTGTTCATCCTTGGACATGTCAAGAACAACTGAGATAAAAATTAACCTTGCAAGACCCTGTAAGCCCAGTGATTCGAGCACTTTTCTAGTAGATAGGAAATATAGGTTCAAATCTTCTGTCAAACATGTCTTTCACTTCCCACGTGAGTGTTCTAACCTCTCAGTTATGGTCAGTTGGGCAGGTCCTAGTGGGATAGATGTCTCCTGAGGACTCTTACTCCACTGAACTCTACTAACAACACAAAATGAGGTTTGGTCTCAGATGCCAACCTGCTTGTATGGGGCAGGATTTGAAAGGCTGCCTGCCTGCATAGCACTAAAATTTTAATTACCTTGGGGACTGCTGCAAGTTAAAACTCCATTGCAAAATGGAGTGTACTGTCAAGGTATATTTATATAGACCAGCATAGCACTGAGAGGCTTTAGCAGCCTAGGTATGTATGCAGTTTGGTCCTATTATACAAATAGAACCCTGGGCTAATGCACTCAGACTGCAACTAGATTAAAACTGGTTCACATCCATCCAGTTTGATTCCCTTTTTTGCTCACCCTGCATTTTCTGCCTATGGGACAGAGCAAATTCAAGTCTTTTGTCCTTTCTTATTTGGACATCATCTTAAATGTCTTCACAGCCAAGGTGTATTTGGACAGGGGTTTGGAGAATTTAAATTCTGAATTTTGATGTCTATGCTGGCAAGTAGGTAGCTAACTTCCTTTGCATCTAGCCCTAAATATATAGGCATTTATTAATATCTGAAACATCACCATGTGTGCTTTATACTAAAATAACACTAATAATATAAAAAGGATTACATGGCATGATTAATTAATGAGTTCTACTGACAGATGACTTGAACCTATAAATTTTGCTTATATGAAGACCTCCACTGAAGTCAGTGGTGCTTCATATAGTGAGGATTCAAAGAATTAAGCCAATAGATAAGATATAATTCCCTACCTTGTAGATTTTTAAATCTAAATAGGACAAGACAAACTCAAAGAGATAGAAATGTTTATTATTGGACATATTTTTTCAGTATATAATAAAATAAATTCCATTATGTGGTAAATGTGTTTACATAACTGAATTGTATTCCTAAAGGTGCAAGATAAAATTGTTTGCATTTTTCCTTTGTTTCAGTTACTGGTCAATGAAAACTTAATATGAAATTATTTTTCTCCTGGAGGTTGCAAATTCAGACCTCTGATTTCCCAACACAGCTGGTCTGTAAAAGACAGTAAAATAAACTGCTAAGCCACTGAATGCTTTATAGTAAAAACAAATCCCTTGAAAATAAGCCACTGTCACAATAAGGAGACAATGGGATTTAGTCTTTGCGTTAAGTTTTAACAAACCAGTCATTAAAGATTGCTAATGAACCATTTCATGAAGATTAAGAAAAATCAGTAATATAGCTTGCTGGCTACTGTGAAGCTAACAATGCCATGGGGTCTGGAGTCCTAGCATGTCACTGCCTGTGGAGGAATTATGCTGGGGACAAGATATCTTGTATTCTTCAGTAATTTTGAAAAAGATTACAAAGATACCACTATGCTATGCAATATAGAATTGCAAATTTTGATGCTGTTCTGCGTCTGAATCCAATCCTACCAGTGCCAGTGTACATCAAGAGCACGTCAGCTGAAAAACGAAGGAATTATAGATGATATAAAGCCAGCATGAGTTTAGGATGAGTCCCTCTGCCTGAAAAATGTGGTTCCTGGGCTTAATAAAACATATCAGCAATGCCAACACTCCTGTCAGAATGAGTAGGACATCTTTCCCTACATAAAGGCACCTGATGAATTATCATCGTAGGGAATGAGCAACTCATGATCATCTGCAGAGGAATGTATGGTGCTGCAGGTGGAGTGAGCCATGCCTTTGAAGAAGTATAAGACTCTGATGAGCTCTTTCAGCCAGTCAAACAGCTGTGGCCAAAAGTCTAGTCCTGCCATCCTACCAATTCCCAGTCATGTGAAAGAACCCCCGCTTCCCTCCTACCCCATGCATCCAGCAGCATTCAGGGCTCATGGTACCACTGGATTGGGGAAATGAGTGTGTCTCTTCCCCTCCTTGCACCCCCATTCCAATTAGTTTTCAGCTGACTGTGCTCACATAAATTCTCCTGCGAGCACAAGGGAGGTACAGGCTTGGGAACTGGAAACACACAGCAAGGAAGGTGAGACTGCCTCTCTTGGCAGCTGCAAGTGACCATTAAAGAGCAGCTGAGCTGGCCTTCTGCTGAAAGTCCAGAAAACACGGGGGTTAAGCACTTTTTCCTCTTCAGAATTTGTATGGACTCAAGAGGGTGTTACAATTACGACTATTCCTGAAGCTGCAGCTGGAAACGCGGCTCTTGGGGGATTCCTTCCAGCGTTTGCCAGGAAAGGAGCATATACCTTCCTGGTGACAGTGGAATGTCAGCAAGCAGAGCAAGGGCCAGTTTGTGCTCTAGGGCCATTGAGAGCTGTGCTGGCAATCTGGAAAGACTGGTACAGAAAATGAGAGGGGTTAAATGCCAAACAGGGCCTATGATTAAGGTTCAGTGAACACAGGACAGCAGAGTAAAAAATGCAGAAGGGCAAAAAAGATGCAGTAGTAAGAAATTGTGAAGGAATGCTGAGGGAGAAACTTCTGTATCAGAACCCTGGGATTCACAGCTATGCTGCAACTCCTTTTACAAGAGGTAGATTAGGCAGGTGCATATGTGGAGCCCAAACAAAGACTGTAGTAAATTGAAAAAGGAATATAAAGACATTCCATGTAGTCTGGTATTTGATACAGGCAAGAATGTGCAGCTGAACGTGTCACAGTGTCAAGTTCTTTAGAAAGTTCAAAAAGTCACTTTATTTTTGTTCTGGCTGATAATATTTATAATCCTCAAACCCCCAAAAGAGAAGTTTTGTCTGCTGAAGAAGTGTCAGAGTCTTTAGTTGTACTTAAGCATGATTGATGGCATCTTTGTTCACTCTTTTTTTGCCTATGATCTTCAGATAGTTAATATTAATTGCCAGAGTGTCAGGATGACATTTTTCTGGTTGTTATAATTTTGATTTAAGCCTGGAGAGAGAAAGGAACAAGGAAGGACTGCTTTTGCTTAAATTCTTTTGTATATGTAGCATTCTGAGGGCTCCTGTACAGGGGGCTGTTTTGTTTTTTTAACCGTAAACTGAACAGATTACTGATCCTTTTCTTTTTGGCTTTCTTGTCTTTTTGTAGTAAATGTTTACATATTCTATATCTAATCTCAAATATTCATGGGTTTTAATTGTTATGCCCAAGGATGCAGTCTTCAGTAAGCCTGTCAGAAGGCCAAACTCAGCACGAACAGAAGAAGGGGTAGGGAAAAGGGAATTACTATGGGCTTCCACTGGACCAGTGCATGACCCATACTCCCTGTGCCACAGCATATGTGATCTCTATGCCAAGGTCTCTATGGCCATCCTTGGGTCTGGCTTTACTTGCTGTCTTTGCCGTACAAGCCAATTTTTTCCTTACTCTATTAACAGCGTTGCCTAAATCTTTTATTATTATTGTTTTTCTTGTCGTTGTAGGTAGAACTAGTTCAGATTGTCATTGATGGGGTAAACTATCTAGTTGACTGTGAGAAGAAACTGGAAAGAGGTCAAGACATTAAAGTACCACCACCGTTACCTCAGTTTGGCAGGAAGTGATCTTGCAGCTGATGACTGTTAATGATGGTAAATATGGCTGCCATTTTGACAGAAAGGCACCTCTGTATATCTCTGTATAAATACCTTGTGTAATAAAACATTGCCTGATACCTAATGTCTCTCTAGATGCTTGGTTGCACTGACAGAAACTAGTCTTAGTGCAGCTTTAGTAGGACAACCACTTTGTGGGGACTGCTTCCCTTCTCCCTTTGTCATCTCAGCAAGCTTTACCTAGGCTTTGAACCTTCCTTTCTTGGCTGGTGATAAGGAAAGTATTACTTGAATAATGCAAAAAGCACAAATCCTTAATTCTAGCCTGTATGTGCACTTATAGCCATATTTACGCAGTCTTCTATGAGCACCTGATTTTTATTCACAGAAGCACTTCTCTCAAGTGACTGTCCAGACAGCCAAAATCTGTCAGTCTGACGGGCAGGTGCTGCAAAGCGCTCATTACTTTTTCAGCATTCAACACCATGGTAAGTTCAATAGTTAACTAGAGTAGGCAGCTGCAAATGGCTTCAGTCTCTGAAGTCCACCACTTGACCTGTCATCTGGAACTCATTGGTGTCTCTGTATGGGAGCTGTCTCTTCTCTGTCCAGGACTGGTTTGCAGACAAACTTCTTTACCATGTCATCCCAAACCCTCAGACTTCCTTAGCCCTGGAGAGTTCACCAGGTCACTTCTCAGGTGTTTTCCTCAGGCACCACCTCTGGCCTGTGGCCTTAGGCTGCAGCAAGCTGGACCAAAAATCAGCAGTAACAAATATCAGTTTGCTGATATTCTGTATCCAACAGAAACCTGCCCAGCATGGCCTATTCCAGTCTTTTCCTGCAGCTTTCAGGTCCCAGGTAATGGAGACCAGGCTCCAGCACTAGTCATCCAAGTGCCTAGGATATATTGCCACGCTGAGTAAAATCTCAGTGCTCACCGCTATTCCGTGTGGTGAACAGCTTGGAAAAATAGCAGACAGTTACAGTCCCTTTGCTTCTCTTTTGCATATTGAAACATATTCAGTGTTGCACAGTAACCTTTCAAAACACCAGTTTTTCTCCGAAGAAAAAAATCAAAACATGCTCTGGCGAATGTGCTGTCTGTGTTGCTGTTGAGGTGTGTGGTGGTGCATTCCCCCGCTTCTCCTGGGCCGCTCGTTGATCTCAGAAATTCCCATGAAACCTCGGCTTTGGTGTACTGAGTCTGACGGTTGAGCGCTCCTTGAACATATCAGAAACTCTGCATGGCTGAGGCTGGGAATGTACTCCCACTGCCTGGCCCAGGCGCCATCTTATCTGAGTTGTAGCTCAGTTGTAACAACACTGAAACCTTCAGAATTTTAGTCACTACCGCCTTGGACTGTGGCCAGGATGGAAATTTACTGATGACTAAAGTCAATCATCTTGCGACCCTATAAACAGCGGTCTCAAGTGAGACCCTTTGAGCTCTCCTGGACCGCAGTGGGTTGCGCCCAGAATCTCCCTCTGAGATGAATGCTCCTCAGAGTTTGCAAACTCTCGAGTCTGCGATATTCAGAGGACCGTTGGCGGCTGACACGGGACCTGGGCTGCAATACTCCTTGAGGCTCAACCCTTCGCCCGTTGAGAAATGTCAAGACATTTTACATGAGTGTCATGGTTTAACCTAGCAGGCAGCCAAATACCACGCAGCAGCTCACTCACTTGTATTCAGCGAAATACTCACTGTCCTGGTTTCAGCTGGGATAGAGTTAAATTTCTTCCTAGTGCTGTGTTTTGGATTTAGTATGAGAAGAATGTTGATAACACACTGATGTTTTCAGTTGTTGCTAAGTACCTTCTTCTGCTGTGTTGCCCCACACGATGATGTCATCAATGTATTGCAGATGTTCAGGAGCCTCACCCTGTTCCAGTGCGGTGTGGATCAGTCCATGGCAAATGGTAGGGCTGTGTTTCCACCCCGGGGGCAGTCGGTTCCAGGTGTACTGGACGCCCCTCCAAGTGAAAGCAAACTGTGGCCTGCACTCTGCCGCCAAAGGGATGGAAAAGAAGGCATTAGCGATGTCACTTGTGGCGTACCACTTGGCTGCCTTTGACTCCAGTTCGTATTGGAGTTCTAGCATGTCCGGCACGGCAGCACTCAGTGGCGGCGTGACATCATTCAGGCCACGGTAGTCTACTGTTAGTCTCCACTCTCCATTGGACTGTCGCACTGGCCATATGGGACTGTTAAAGGGTGAGCGAGTCTTGCTGATCACTCCTTGGCTCTCCAGTCGACGAATCAGCTCATGGATGGGAATCCGGGAGTCTCGGTTGGTGCGATATTGCCGCCGGTGCACTGTTGTGGTAGCAATTGGTGCCTGCTGTTCTTCAACCCTCAGCAACCCCACAACAGAAGGGTCCTCCGAGAGACCGGGCAAGGTGGACAGCTGTTTAATTCCCTCCGTCTCCAGGGCAGCTATACAAAAAGCCCACCGGTACCCTTTTGGGTCCTGGAAATACCCTCTCCTGAGGTAGTCTATGCCAAGGATGCACGGAGCCTCTGGGCCAGTCACAATGGGGTGCTTCTGCCACTCATTCCCGGTTAGGCTCCCTTCGGCCTCCAATACAGTTAACTCTTGGGATCCCCCTGTCACTCCAGAAATACAAATGGGTTCTGCCCCTTCATAGCTTGATGGCATCAGGGTACACTGGTGTCTACGAGAGCCTTATACTCCTGTGGCTCTGATGTGCCAGGCCATCGAATCCACACAGTCCAGTAAACCCGGTTGTCCCTTTCCTCCACCTGGCCGGAGGCAGGGCCCCTCAAGTCCTGGTCATAGTATCCGCTTCTCACTTCTTGCAAACGCGAGTTAAGAATTCCTTCATTACAATCCAAAGTAAGATCAGCCCTTCTACTCTGTCTGGGGAACTGTTCACTGGAAACTGGACCATCGTGAGACAGGTTTTTCCTGAAAAGTGGAGCAGCATTTTTCCTGGGAGAACCCCCTTGTGTCATTGTTTTTCCTTGCAACTCACGTACACGTGCCTCTAGGGTCAAGGTAGGTTTTCCATCCCACTGCCTCGTGTCCTCTCCGTGGTCACGCAGGTAAAACCACAGGGTGCCCCGGGGTGTGTACTTTCTATATCCTCTCTCTTGAGCAGAAAAACGCTGACTCCTAATGGCTGAGATACTGGTCCGTACAGGTGGAGAATAGGACATATCCTCTTTGAATTTCTGGAACTCCTGGGATGGTTTCTCCACAGCCGAGACAAGGGAGGAGGAGACAGTTTCTTCAAAATCCCGGATTCTGCCAACTACGTCATCCACCATTGGTGCTTCTTCCTCTGCCCAGGACAGTACTGCCAACGAACTGGCATGCGACGCTGGTGCGCTCCGTACCAACTTCCACCACATGGGTCGCGTGCACTGGACGTCATCTGGATCTTTGGGCATTTGGTCGTTGTCCAGGTCACTATAAACCACCTCCAGCACGCCTAGTTCTCTCAGGTACTGGATACCTCTCTCCATAGTGGTCCATTTGCCTGGGCGATATATAACATCTTCCTTGAAGGGATACCTTTCCTTCACGCCTGACAGCAGTCGCCTCCAGAGGCTGAGGACCTGTGTCCCTTGTCCAATCACTTTGTCAATGCCCCCTTCCGTAGCAAGGGATCCCAGCTGCTTGGCTTCCCTACCCGCTAATTCCAGGCTACTGGCCCCATTATCCCAGCATCGGAGCAGCCGGGTAACAATATGCTCGCCTGGACGACGGCTGAAATCTTTCTGCATATCTCACAACTCACCCAGGGATAGGGATCAGGTGGTTTCCGTCTTGAGTTCTCCCTCTTCCTCCTGCCCTCCTCGTGATGGCCCTGCTTTTCCATCATCCCTTTCTAAACGACCTGACCTCAGCTTCCAAGATTTCTTCTTCTGTACAGGGGCGACGGATACCAGCAAGGGTTGGTCCTCTGGTTCAGCTGGAGTACCTGTTGCTGGGGTTTGGGTAGCTGCAGTGCCTGTCGCGGGGGTTGGAGTAACTGCAGTGCCTGTCACCGGGGTTTGAGTAGCCACCGTGTCTGATGCCAGGGTTGACCTCTGGACAGTAGTCCTGAATAGTTGTTTAACCCTAAACAAGGCCTGAACCACATTCAGAAGACATAGCAATATGATCATGCTTGTTTGAACATCCCAAGGATATTCAAAATTCTCAGGGAATATTGTGGACGTCTTCATGAAGAGGATAGAAGAAAAAGGAGTTTCTGAAGATATGGAAGGGAAGATGAACAAGTGGGGGAAAGAGTCCCATCCTGTCTCCCCCCTAAATTGGCTCTCTGAGGAGAAGAGGTAAAAAGTGTAATTATTAATAGTTTCCGAGAGATAGCTCCTGAAGCACAGGGATGACGGCAGTGCAGAGTACAGTCTCCTGACCAATAATTTTATCATGCCATAAGCCAGTGTCACACAGTATAGCAAAGCAATGACCTTAATCCATCTCCCAGAGATGACCAACCCCACATACAAACTGATAATCAGCAGTATAGACAGCCAGTAAGGTGCTACAGACCAAAACTCCCAGAACAGATCCAACAACTCTGAGAGCAAATAAACCAACATTGTGACCAGCGACTACTAAACTGATATAATGAATGCTTATAACAAATTTGTTTTAACCCGTTCGGGTCAGATGTGTCATTATCTCAACCCTTCGAGCCCCACATTGGGCGCCAAAAAGGACTGTCGTGGTTTAACCTGGCAGGCAGCCAAATACCATGCAGCCGCTCACCCCAGTGGGACGGGGAGAGAATCGGAAGGGTAAGAGTGAGAAAAACTCGTGGGTTGAGATAAAGACAGTTTAATAGAACAGAAAAGGGAAAATAATAATGATAATGATAGAATATACAAAATGAATGATGCACAATGCAATTGCTCACCACCCGTGCTGACCAATAACCAAGTAGCGATCGGTACTTCCTGGATCACGCCTACCATTCATATACTGAGCATGACGTCACATGCCTCTGCTTGGTAGGGCATGGAAGCTGTCCTTGACAAGGTATTTAGCAACAACTGAAAACATCAGTGTGTTATCAACATCCTTCTCATACTAAATCCAAAACACAGCACTAGGAAGAAATTTAACCCTATCCCAGCCAAAACCAGGACAGAGGTGCTGGAGCATGTCCAGAGAAGGGCAACGAAGCTGGTGAAGGGCCTGGAGCACAAGTCTGATGAGGAGCGGCTGAGGGAACTGGGACTGTTTAGCCTGGAGAAGAGGAGGCTGAGGGGAGACCTCATCGACTACCTGAAGGGAGGTTGTAGCGAGGTGGGTGTTGGTCTCTTCTCCCAAGTAACTAGCGATAGGACGAGAGGAAATGGCCTCAAGTTGCGCCAAGGGAGGTTTAGATTGGACATTAGGAGAAATTTCTTCACCAAAAGGGTTGTCAAGCCTTGGAACAGGCTGCCCAGGGAAGTGGTTGAGTCACCATCCCTGGAGGTATTTAAAAGACGTGTAGACGTGGTGCTTAGGGACATGGTTTAGTGGTGGACTTGGCAGTGCTAGGTTAATGGTTGGACTCGATGATCTTAAAGGTCTTTTCTAGCCTAAACAATTCTATGATTCTATGATTCTATGCCCTGGTGGAATTCACAGTCTTGAGGGATATGGGACAGGTGAAGAGTAGAGTCAGGACCCTGAATTTTAGGAGAACGATCTTTCAGTTCTTTAAGGAATTAGTGGGTGGGACCCCCTGGGAAACTGCCCTCAGGGATAAAGGAGCAGAAGGGAGCTGGAAGCACATTAAGGACATCTTTCTCAGAGCGCAAGAGCTCTCGATTCCCACATGTAAGAAATCAGGCAAGGAAGGCAGGAGACCAGCATGGCTGGGTAAGGACCTCCTGGTTGAACTAAAGTGTAAAAAGGAAATGCACAGGTAGTGGAAACAGGGATGTGTATCCTGGGAAGAATATAGGGATGCTGCCTGGATGTGTAGGGATGGGATCAGGAAAGCTAAGGCACAGCTGGAGCTGAATTTGACAAGAAATGTGAAGAATCATACGAAGGGCTTCTACAGGTGCGTTGGTTAGAAAAGGAATATTAAAGAAAATGTACCCCCCCACCCCATGATAAATAAGACAGGAGATCTAGTGACAAGCAACATGGAGAAGGCTGAGGTATTCAACACATTTTTTGCCTCAGTTTTTGATGGTAATCTCTCTTCCCACATCTCTCAAGCACCTGAACCTCAAGTGTGACCGGAACCCCCTGCTCCCGATCCCTGGTAATATGGTTAGCATAACTAATGCCATTTGATCCTAGCTTTCTCAGAAGCTTACTAGAAATGGGAGATGTTTTTCAAGAGACTTAGCAATAAGACCATTTCTCTGGCATGATCTGACATTCACCCCTAAGGGCAAAATGTCACCATGACTGCTAGAGAACTGTGGACAACTTGGCATGTTTTAGTTCTAATTAATGGTGGAAGAAGCCAGGGATAGGGGAGAGTAGGATTTTTAATGGACAAAAGCATGTCTGAATGCTGTATCTGGCACTTCAGGTACATATACACAGTGAAACCCTGCCATGTTAGAGATCTCTGAATAAATACATGCATAGCCCTGCAGAGGAACTAGCTGAGGTTCTGAAAGCAGCATGAACACATTAGCTCAGGGCTGCACGTGGTCTGCTTAGCCCAGCTACTCAGTCCTGGTGCATGGCTACAGTGATGAAGTTACATTGCACAAGGTGCGGGAATGAGCTCCAAGTACTAGTTTGGGGATTACTGGACTGCATGCCCTAGACGTATCCGTACCTACAGTAGCAATGGGCACCTTGGCAGTGTCCTTTGCCTGCCCTTCTAGATGTGAAACGTGTTCTGCTGATACTCTTAAGGGATAAGTGGCTGCTGCCTCCAGCAGCTCCGGGCCCAGAAATTCCTCCTGCCCAGATGCTGGTGCCCAGCATGGTGCACCCGGGGGCCTCCATCCCGGGCTGATGGATGTGGCTCCTGCTTTCCTGTTTGCAGGTTCAACCAGTAGTGAAGCTGAGCATGTATCCCAGAGAGACACACACACACAGAGACACACAAACACACACAGGACACTGACACGGCCAGCTAAGCAGACTGCCATGGACAAGGCACTGCCTTCAACAGCACCTACATATAGAACTCACATAAAACCTAAATATAGACAGCCAAGTCCCCTTCCTCCTCTTGGGCTGGTAAGGATAGAAGTTCACTAGTGAAAGCACACATGCCTCTACTCTCTAGATTTACAAACACATGCACAACCCTCAAGTATCCGTCCGATACCCCTGCCCAGATCCTGAGCCCTCTTACCTGCTCCATGGGTCTCCTACTCACTGGCTAGTCCAGTTTGGTGCTTGCTAGCAAACAGATGCATGCACTCACACACTTGTCTCACAGTCACTCCACACTCACAGATCCCCCTGAATACCAGCACAGACCCTCTGCCCGCCTGATACCTCGGCCTAGACCTGGGGCCTCCTACTGGCCAGCTAGTCCATCTTGAAGCTTGCTAGTGAATTAGAAAAGCACACACCCATGCACACCTGGTTTGGGGAAGATAAAAGCACTCACCCCACCCCCACCCCCCAGCAGCCAGCACCAGGCACACAGGCTGTAACCTGCGGTCCCACTCCAGCCGCACATGCTGAGCCCCTCACTCTCTTCACTAACACCAGTCCCCCCAGTAGCTGTGCCCAGGACACACACCGGTCCTGCCTCAGTGACTGGAACTGAGACCCCCACTCATTCCAGTTAATGGCACCACAGGCCCGGGGCACCTACACCCCCAATCTGACTCCAGTTGCTGGCCCCATATCCACTCACACAGGTCTCACCAGTAGCTGGCACTTAGTTCTTGCAGCACTCACACACAGGACAGAGTGCAAGATTACACAGAGAGATAGTTAAGAGAAGATTTAATGAGAAGATAGGACAGACTGCAGTGATAAGGCGCAGGGCTGGGTCAGACAAGCAGATGTTTTGCACACAACTGGCCCCTTTTATACCCCTTTCTGTTTGTTCCCCCCTTTGTTCCTCCCTGATCCCCTTCCCCTGCACATTCCTTCATCATTTTGTATAGTTCCACCCTCCCACCTCTTCCCCCATGCCCTGCAATATCCTGGACCCTCAGGTTTGCATCCTTATCAGTTGCAAAGTCCCCATTTGCCTGCAGTTTCTTGATTTTTAATTGATTTCCTCAATTAGTGTGACTTCTGGTTGTTGTCTCTGTTATTGTTTGTTTGTCAGGTCTGTGCCTCTGGATGTTTTGTTTATTGCCTCCCCCTTTTCCTTATCCCATTTTGACAAGGTCCTTGATCAGATAATCTTACTGAAATAAATGTTCTCACCTTCCACATACCCTGATCAATTAGTGTGACTGACCAGGTTTGGTTCTTGCTACTGGCTCCCTTATCATGTGTTGGTCAGGTTTGTATCTCTATATTTTGTTCCTTGCTTCCCCCCTTTCTTTTTATCCCCTTTTGCATTGAAAAGGTCCTTGACCAGATACCCTTAAGGGAGCTGTGGTGGGTTGACCTTGGCTGGATGCCAGGTGCCCACCAAGCTGCTCTATCACTCCCCCTCCTCAGCAGGACAGGGGAAGAAAAAAAAATATGACAAAAGGCTCATGGGTCAAGATAAGGACAGGGAGATTGCTCACCAGTTACCGTCAGGGGCAAAACAGATTGGACTTGGGGAAATTAATTTAAATTTATTGCCAATCAAAGGTCAGAGTAGCATAATGAGAATTAAAAACAAATCTTAAAACACCTTCCCCCCACCACTTCCTTCTTCCCAGGCTCAACTTCACTCCTGATTTCTCTACCTCCTTCCCCCAAGTGGCGCAGGGGGACAGGGAATGGGGGTTGCAGTCAGTTCATCACACGTCTCTGCCGCTCCTTCCTCCTCACGCTCTTCCCCTGCTCCAGCGTGGGGTCCCTACCACAGGAGACAGTCCTTCACAAACTTCAATGTGAGTCCTTCCCACGGGCTGCAGTTCTTCTCAAACTGTTCCAGCATGAGTCCTTTCCACAGGGTGCAGTCCTTCAGGAACGGACTGCTCCGGCATGGGTCCCCCGTGGGGTCACAGGTCCTGCCAGAAGACCTGCTCCAGTGTGGGCTCCTCTCCACAGGGTCACAGGTCCTGCCAGGAGCCTGCTCCATCACGGGCTCTCCATGGGGTCACAGCTTCCTTCAGGGCACATCCACCTGCTCTGGTGTGGGGTCCTCCACAGGCTGCAGGTGGATATCTGCTCCACCGTGGACCTCCATGGGCTGCAGGGGGACAGCCTGCCTCACCATGGTCTTCTCCACGGGCTGCAGGGGAATCTCTGCTCCGGCGCCTGGAGCACCTCCTCGCCCTCCTTCTTCCCTGACCTTGGTGTCTGCAGAGTTGTTTCTCTCACATATTCTCACTCCTCTCTCCCGCTGTTGTTCCTCTGCAGTTTTTTTTTTTCCTTCTTAAATATGTTATCACACAGGCGCTACCACCATCGCTGATGATTGGCTCAGCTTTGACCGGCAGCGGGTCTGTCTTGGAGCTGGGTAGAACTGGCTCTTTCCGACATGGGGGCAGCTTCTGGTGTATTCTCACAGAAGCCACCCCTGTAGCCCCCCCCACTACCAAAACCTTGCCATGAAAATCCAATACATGAGCAGATACTCTCTTCTTTTACATACCCTTACAGATACTACTCCCAGCTTGTCGCGAATGAGTGGTTTAGAGGCTGCTCAAAGAATCACTGTCGAAGGTGTAAGCAGAAAGTGATTTTAATAGAAATTTATGAAAGCGCGACTTAGCAGAGTTCAATGGCAAGGTTCACTCTATCACTTACTACATGGATGAAGCATACAAAGGAAAAGAGCATGGGAAGCTGAAAAGTCCTTGACCAGTGTAAGCACTACTTAGCAACAACTAAAACATCAGCCTGTTATCAACCTTATTCTCATACTAAATCCAAAACACAGCACTAGGAAGAAATTTAACTCTATCCCAGCCGAAACCAGGATATTGTGTTAGAATTGAGTTGGAATGATTTATACAGAGGCCAAGAACGAAAAGGTTAAGGGAGACCCTCCCATTGAGTCACAAGGTTCAGAGTAGACCCGGCTAGATCTACCCCTAGTCCCAGACTTGGTCAACAGTATATGTCTAAGGGATTATATGTGTTTAGCAGCAGTCTAAGGTTCATTCACAACCTTAAGATACATCATAAGACTTTAGCAGACTATATTTGCTAGCAGATACTTCCGTCAATTCACACACACACGCACACGGGTGAAAAGATAGATAAATATACAAAGATATACCTGTTAAAAATCCCCCTCGTATTCAGTGAAATACTCACTGTCCTGGTTTCGGCTGGGATAGAGTTAAATTTCTTCCTAGTGCTGTGTTTTGGATTTAGTATGAGAAGAATGTTGATAACACACTGATGTTTTCAGTTGTTGCTAAGTACCCTATGGTCAAGGACATTCAGCTTCCATGCTCTGCCAAACGCATGAGAGGCTGGGAGGGAGCATAGCGGGGACAGCTGGCCCAGCTGGCCAATGGGGTATTCCATACCATGTGATGTCATGCTCACTATATAAATAAGAGGCATGATCCAGGAAGTAGCGATCGCTACTTGGTTATTGGTCAGCGTGGGTGGTGAGCAATTGCATTGTGCATCACTCATTTTGTATATTTTATCATTATCATTATTATTTTCCCTTTTCTGTTCTATTAAACTGTCTTTATCTCAACCCAAGAGTTTTTCTCACTCTTACCCTTCCGATTCTCTTCCCGTCCCACTGGGGGGGCGGGGGGAGTGAGTGAGCGGCTGCGTGGTATTTGGCTGCCTGCCAGGTTAAACCACGACACAAGCTGAGGCAGAAATGTCTCTTTCACAGATTGCTAAGTTATATGGTGTACTTCATGTATCTTGGGGGAGGAAAAGAAAATTCACTGTTCCCTTCCCACAGCTGATCACTATGACTTTTACTTGGCTAAAGGGACTATGCTAAAGGTAGGATGACTGACAATTTCTTTTAACCTCTGTTCTTGAAGTGGCGGGAACACAAGCAGGGCATGCTAGTACCCAGCTTGCCCACCTTCTGAACTCAGCCTTCCCTTCAGAATGGTGATGCAGTTTTCCTTGTGGTGGTAGTCTGATGGTCAGTGAGCCTAACAACCATCATTGAATAAAACAACCTGTAGTTTCATACTTGTTGCTTCGTTCCATCTTGCACTCTAAACCACTTGTCAAGCTTCTGCAACTAACTACTGCTCTGTTGTTGTCATATGAGAAGGAATAACAGGCTTCAGACTTAAATCACAAGGTAGGTCTCCATGAGAATTTCAGTTTAAGAGCAACAGCTGTTTTCAGGCAATCAAGCAAAGCATGTACTTGCATGGGACTGGTAAAGTATAAGCTTCCCTCTTATTCCTGTTCTCTGCTTCAGTGATTGCTGAGGAAAATGAGGTACTGAAAAGTTTGCACTACACTCTGTAAAACAGTAGCACAGATTAGCAATCCTCAGTAACTGTTGGACAAAACTATTTGTCAAATGCACTGACTAATAAATATTCCAAGTGATTTCACAAAGGTATGTGTAGTTAGAATGCTAATTGAAAAACCATTGTAAAAGGTGCTGCATGTAAACATGCTTTGTATTCACAGGCAAACTTAAAAGTTAGGCAAATTATTAAAGTTTAAGCAAAGCTTGTGCTACCAGAAACTTCTTGAATCTCCTTGTCTTAGAAGCTGGATAGAGCTTGGTATATAATACTTAGGCTATGGAAAAAGACTCCCCCCACTACACACTTAAAGACCTGTGGCTGCATCCACAAAGAGGCCTAGCTTTTGCAGTGCTTAGCTGTCGTGGTTTAACCCCAGCCAGCAACTAAACACCAAGCAGCCGCTCGCTCACCCCCCTCCTCCGGTGGGATGGGGGAGAGAATCGGGAGGGCACAAGTAGGAAAACTCCCGGGTTGAGATAAAAACAGTTTAATAATTGAAATAAAACTAAGTAGAACAGTAAGAATAACGAGAACAACAACAATAACAGAATACACAAAGCAGGCAATGCACAACGCAACCGCTCACCGACCGTCGACCACGTGTCCCGAACGGGGGGAGCGAGCCCCCCCACACACCTGGTTTTTATACTGAGCAGATGTCACATGGTATAGAATACCCCATTGGCCAGCTGGGTCCACCACCCCGGCTGTGCTCCCCCCTCCCTGGTGCAAGCATCACCCAGCAACAGCCAAAGCATCAATGGGCCATCGACGCTCCTTTCACACCAAACCCAAAACACAGCACACTCCCAAGCTACTGGGAAGAAAGTTAACCCTGTCCCAGCCAGAACCAGGACAATATCCACCCCTTATTCTATACCATCTACATCATGCCCAGGTCTCACATTTTCCAATACATTCCAACTAGTCATCACAACTTTTCCTGCCTTTTTATATACACACACACAGAGAAATCATTCCCTAAGTCCATGGGCCATCCCTCTAAAATGTCCGTTGAGTTCATTTAGTCCATGACTTCGGGTTCTATCTGTCATAACAGTGTTTCAGGGTGGGAGAGATGGTGTGTGGTGTTAGGCTGTTGCATGTGGAGGCCAGTTCTGGGTGCTCGTCCGGTTCTATCATCATTGCACTTTGCTCAGTTTCATCGGAGTTCATTCTACATTAATGTGGGTGATTCTTACTATAATACTGTTAATACGGCATATGGTAACCATAGAAGTGATGACATACAGCATTATATAGTAACTAACATCATACAATTCAGTTCATTGGCTATTATCTAGCCATCCGGTGGTTACTTCCACCATGGTGAGCACATAGCGCTTGCCGTGGTGGGTTTGTGGGAGTGTGATACAATCAGTCTGCCAAGCGTCCCCATATTTCTATTTCAACCATCGCCCTCCATACCAAAGAGGCTTTACTCGTTTGGCTTGCTTGATTGCAGCGCATGTTTCACATTCATGGATAACCTGTGCAATAGCGTCCATGGTCAAGTCCACCCCTCAATCTCGAGCCCATCTGTATGTTGCATCTCTTCCTTGAGGGCCTGAGGCGTCATGGGCCCACCAAGCTATAAATAATTCACCCTTATGTTGCCAGTCCAGATCCACCTGAGCCACTTCAATCTTAGCAGCCTGGTCCACCTGCTGGTTGTTTTGGTGTTCTTCAGTGGCCTGACTCTTGGGTCTGTGAGCATCTACGTGATGTACTTTTACAGCCAGGTTCTCTACCCAGGCAGCAATATCTTGCCACAGTGCGGTGGCCCAGATGGGTTTACCTCTGCACTGCCAGTTGTTCTGCTTCCACTGCTGCAACCACCCCCACGGGGCATTTGCCACCATCCATGAGTCAGTATAGAGATAAAGGACTGGCCATTTTCCTCATTCGGCAATGTCCAAGGCCAGCTGGATGGCTTTCACCTCTGCAAACTGGCTCGACTCACCTTCTCCTTCAGCAGTTTCTGCGACTTCTCGTATAGGACTCCATACAGCAGCTTTCCACCTCCGATGCTTTCCCACAAGGCGACAGGACCCATCAGTGAAAAGGGCATATGGCTTCTCATTTTCTGGTAGTTTGTTATACAGTGGGGCCTCTTCAGCACGCGTCACCTCCTCCTCTGGGGATATTCCAAAATCTTTGCCTTCTGGCCAGTTCGTGATCACTTCCAAGATTCCTGGGCGACTGGGGTTTCCTATTCGGGCCCGTTGTGTGATCAGTGCGACCCACTTACTCCACGTAGCATCGGTTGCATGGTGTGTAGAGGGGACCCTCCCTTTGAACATCCAGCCCAGCACCGGCAGTCGGGGTGCCAGGAGGAGCTGGGCTTCAGTACCAACCACTTCCGAAGCAGCTCGAACCCCTTCATATGCTGCCAATATCTCCTTCTCAGTTGGAGTGTAGCGGGCCTCGGATCCTCTGTATCCCCGACTCCAGAACCCTAAGGGTCGACCTCGAGTCTCCCCTGGTGCTTTCTGCCAGAGGCTCCAGGTAGGGCCGTTCTCCCCGGCTGCGGTGTAGAGCACATTCTTCACATCTTGTCCTGCCCGGACTGCCGCAAGGGCTACTGCCTGAACTATCTCCCATTTCATTTGTTCAAAGGCTTGTTGTTGCTCAGGGCCCCATTTGAAACCGTTCTTCTTCCGGGTCACGTGATAGAGGGGGCTTACAATCAGGCTATAATCTGGAATATGCAGTCTCCAAAAGCCCACAATGCCTAAGAAAGCTTGTGTTTCCCTTTTGCTGGTTGGTGGGGACATGGCTGTTATTTTGTTGATCACATCCATTGGGATCTGACGACGTCCATCTTGCCATTTTATTCCTAAAAACTGGATCTCCTGTGCAGGTCCCTTGACCTTACTTTGTTTTATGGCAAAACCAGCCTTCAGAAGGTTTTGAATTATTTTCTTCCCTTTCTCAAAAACTTCTTCTGCTGTGTTGCCCCACACGATGATGCCATCAATGTATTGCAGGTGTTCCGGAGCCTCACCCTGTTCCAGTGCGGTGTGGATCAGTCCATGGCAAATGGTAGGGCTGTGTTTCCACCCCTGGGGCAGTCGGTTCCAGGTGTACTGGACGCCCCTCCAAGTGAAAGCAAACTGTGGCCTGCACTCCGCCGCCAAAGGGATGGAGAAGAACGCCTTAGCGATGTCACTTGTGGCGTGCCACTTGGCTGCCTTTGACTCCAGTTCATATTGGAGTTCTAGCATGTCCGGCACGGCAGCACTCAATGGCGGCGTGACTTCGTTCAGGCCACGGTAGTCCACTGTTAGTCTCCACTCTCCATTGGACTGTCGCACTGGCCATATGGGACTGTTGAAGGGTGAGCGAGTCTTGCTGATCACTCCTTGGCTCTCCAGTCGACGAATCAGCTCATGGATGGGAATCCGGGAGTCTCGGTTGGTGCGATATTGCTGCCGGTGCACTGTTGTGGTAGCAATTGGTACCTGTTCTTCTTTGACCTTCAACAACCCCACAACAGAAGGGTCCTCCGAGAGACCGGGCAAGGTGGACAGCTGTTTAATTCCCTCCGTCTCCAGGGCAGCTATACCAAAAGCCCACCGGTACCCTTTTGGGTCCTGGAAATACCCTCTCCTGAGGTAGTCTATGCCAAGGATGCCCGGAGCCTCTGGGCCAGTCACAATGGGGTGCTTCTGCCACTCATTCCCGGTCAGGCTCACTTCGGCCTCCAATACAGTTAACTCTTGGGATCCCCCTGTCACTCCAGAAATACAAATGGGTTCTGCCCCTTTATAGCTTGATGGCATCAGGGTGCACTGTGCACCGGTGTCTACGAGAGCCTTATACTCCTGTGGCTCTGATGTGCCAGGCCATCGACTCCACACAGTCCAGTAAACCCGGTTGTCCCTTTCCTCCACCTGGCTGGAGGCAGGGCCCCTCTAGTCCTGGTCATCATATTCGCTATCCACTTCTTGTAAGTATGAATCGGCAGTCCCTTTATTAAGGTCGGAAGTGGAATCAGCCCTTCTACTCTGTCTGAGGAACTGCTCACTGGAGACTGGAGCAGCAGTTTTCCTGGGAGAACCCCCTTGTGTGATATTTTTTCCTTGCAAATCACGTACCCGTGCCTCTAGGGTCAAGGTAGGTTTTCCATCCTACTGACTCATGTCCTCTCCGTGGTCACGCAGGTAAAACCACAGGGTGCCCCGGGGTGTGTACCCACGATGTCTCCTCTCTTGAGCAGAGGGACGCTTGCTCCTAATGGCTGAGATACTGGCCCGTGCAGGTGGGGAGTAGGACATAGCCTCTTTGAGTTGCTCGACCTCCTGAGACAGTTTCTCCACAGCAGAGACACAGGCCCGTAGGGAGGAAGAGAGACTTTCTTCATATTGCCGGAGTTGGCCAGCCAGTTCATCCACTGTTTGTTCCTCTCCATCTCTCCAGGTCATTACTGCCAATGAGTTTGCATGTGATGCTGGTGCGCTCCGTACAAACTTCCACCACGTGGGTCAGGTGCACGTGACTTCATCTGGGTCTTTGTGTAACTGCTCGTTGTTCAGGTCATCATAAATCACCTCCAGCATGGCTAATTCCCTCAGGTACTGGATAGCTCTCTCCATGGTGGTCCACTTGCCTGGGTGGCATATAACATCTTCCTTGAAGGGATACCTTTCCTTCATGCCTGACAGGAGACGCCTCCAGAGGCTGAGGACTTGTACCCCTTGTCCAATCGCTTTGTCAATGCCCCCTTCCCTAGAAAGGGATCCCAGCTGCTTGGCTTCCTTCCCCTCTAATTCCGGGCTACTGGCCCCATTATCCCAGCATCGAAGCAGCCAGGTGACAATGTGCTCGCCTGCACAACGGCTGAAGTCTTTTCGCATATCTCGCAGCTCACCCAGGGATAGGGATCGGGTGGTTACCATCTCATTTACGGGTTCTGCCTCCTCCTGTTCTTGTGATGGCCCTGGTTCATTTTCATCCCTTACTAAACGAGCTGATTTTCTTGTTTATTTTCTTTTTTGTATAGGGGTGACTGATACCGGCATGGGTTGGTTCTCTGTCGCAGGGGGCGGAGTAGCTGCCGTGCCTGCCGTGGGGGGTGGGGTAGCCACAGGGCCTGTTGCTTTGTCATTTCCTTCCTCTTGGGGGTTCTGAGTGGTGTTAAACAGGGCTCGGTAGGCATGGGCCAGGCCCCAGCACATTGCAGTGATTTGTGTCTCCCTAGAATGGCCAGGGTGACAGCATACTTCTTCCAAATATTCTACTAATTTTTCAGGGTTCTGCACTTGTTCAGGGGTGAAGTTCCAGAACACTGGGGGTGCCCACCGTCCTAGGCATTTGCCCATGCTATCCCACTCGCCCTGCCACTCGTAACTATCCAGCCTTGGGGCAGATCTCTGGATGACATTCTTAAATTGCTTACTAACCTTGGATAAAACCACAACAATATTCCCAAGGAGTACCAATATATGTATCTTAACTACCCAGGAATGTTCAAGATACTGACAAGTTATTTTAACGAAGGAGAAGACATCATAGAGGAAGGTAGCGAGGGTGCCATTCTCTATTTCCTCCATAAAAAAACTCTCAGAGGAAAAGGTATAATTGCTAATGGTCTCCATGAGGTGGTACCTGAAATACAGTAACGGCTTCATTACGAATCCCAAATACCAAATAACCCCCAATGCCAGCGTTTTAGTAACAAATCTCCCAGGCAAAACATCATTAATGACTGCAGAGCACAGCAGACTACAAAACCCAACTCCAATTTTTAACAGGTACAGTAAAAACAGGAGCATGGTGCAGAACAAATTAATATGTTAACAGATATAAATTCCTTAATATGCTCTAAATAATCTGTCGTTATCTCAACCCTTCGCTGCCCCACGTTGGGCGCCAAAAAGGACTGTCGTGGTTTAACCCCAGCCATCAAATAAACCCCATGCAGCCGCTCGCTCACCCCCCTCCTCCGGTGGGATGGGGGAGAGAATCGGGAGGGCACAAGTAGGAAAACTCCCGGGTTGAGATAAAAACAGTTTAATAATTGAAATAAACCCTCTGATAAAAATGAGGATACAATGAATAACTGACAAAGCTTCTCCTTCAAGAGAGTATTCACCTAGTCAAACTGTTATCACATCAACTGAATTTATATCAACTCTCACTAATCATTATTCTACACCATAAAAGTCAAATTAAAAAACATCTTTAACAGCAATTCTGAAATCCATTCCAATTCAAATATACTTTATAAGAGGTTATTTTTCTTAAAATATGAATTTTGAAGATCCCAATTTCTTCATTTCTCACTTTGACTGCTGTGACATCAGCATCCCACAGGGCGCAAACATGAAGAAGTCTACAGCTTTGCCTTACTTCTTATACAGAGCATTCACAGTATATCCAGCTAAAGTTACATATAACCTACTCAAGTCAACCCTTGCAATGTACATATGTTTAGGCATGGAATTTTGTTCCAGCTCTCTCTTTTGACAGTCCAGGGCAACCCTACTTTTAAAACAGGTTTAAGACAAATTAAATTTTATTGTTAAGGGAAAAACCCCATCCATACTTTGACTAATGAATCTTTAATGTCAACTTCTTACAGCAATTTATTCTTAATTAGGTATAAAAGTGTCAGCATCCCAAAAAATATTTGTATCAGGAAAGGTTAGTTGGTGGATTTGAACAGTCTTAAAGAAAAGGCAAGTTCTTCTTACAAGTAATGTTTCTCCCATTGTCAATGGCGTGTGAAGTCAGACAAAAGGGAGAAAGCTAGATCTGATGGTATCTTCACTTGCATTTCTGCTTTGAGTGGCAAGACATCATCCTCTTCATGAGTCCATACTTTTATCTGAAAAAAATGAACAGCACATTAAAAACAAAGGTGATTGATTATAAATATTTTAACACTTATAAACATCATACATTTATGGCTTAGGCAGATTTTCTCAAGAGTAGATATGAAAATACATATGACAGATGAAAGCCAGATAAATGTTCAAGATTAGTTTTACATTCAAATATAGCACAATGTAAAAACAAATACACTGATTGCATAGTGAGATCACACAGTTTGAATTACATGTGGTTAGGGATAATTGAATTAGCTTGTGAGTGGAGATAAAGGAGTCTGAAAGGCCAGTACAACCTCTTTCTCATACTATGTGCATATAGTTTCTCAATACCTTTCATACTACAGGTGCCTTGGAAAGATTTGAGAGTTGTTTCAGTGTATTTTTCTTCTGTCTGGAAAGTCAGGACAATGTAGATGGTATCACTTTCATAAACAATACCAGATCCACTTAGGAATTAAAGTAAAAGCATCTTCTCAGAAAGTCGCCTCATAAAAGCCTCAGTGCACTGACTCCAAAAGCTGAGGGGGCAATCTGAGTACTTCATGCATTTCATTTTGTGAATCTGGCATCAGTGATTGGTGACAGGAGACTGGACTTTAAACCTAGACAGGGGATGGTCCAGAATTCTACCTCTTTTTAAACTTGCCCTCAAGTCAGGTTAAGTTACATAAATAGGGGAATGTAAGAGGAGGTAACTTACAACTTTTAAGAAGGAAAGGAGGAAACTTTTAAAAAGTTGGTTTATGTGAAGTAGTGGTGATCGTTACTTGTAGCTTTCCATAAATTTCATTGGATGTGGCACTGGTGAGCAGGAAGGAGGTGCAGTGAGGCCACACTAGATGAGATGAACATCCCTGCCATTATGTGTGAAGCAATACAGACTCTAGCAAAATAAAACAAAGCCAACCAACTGCCCTCCCTACCATCAAGATTTTGGAACATATCCAGCAATCCTGGGCATGCAGGTTTGGGGAGCTTAACTAGAAACATCCAAAAGGGACTAGAGTTTTAAAAAAGCACTTGCCAATTTTAAGACAGATTATTTTAGATGACATATGGATTACCTGCCTGAACCACCTCCCCAAGCTATGTAGTCCAATAGCTGTTCTTTAAAAGGCACAAAGAAGTTGGAATAGGCAGTTATTAGAATTTAACTACTTAAACTCCCTTTATCCATGTAAATCAGTCACATATTGGCCTATGCCCCCTTGCCCTAAAATGGGTGAACATTTCTCTTTCCAACAAAAATTTTTTGCAGTCCTTATTGTTAACTCCGGGTACTCTGTTTCACAATGTACTAAACATTATTTCAAAATGTATTTCTGCCTCTGTTGTCCCATATTTGCAATACCTTCATTATTTTAGGTCTATGTCTAGTCTTAGGCCTGGACTGTGCCACAGAAAATTCAAAGGGAATAACTTGTATTTAACAAAGTACACACAATCCTTGCAAGAGAAAAGCCACTCACTCATTTTCCCCCCCAGTGGGATGGGAAGAGAATCGGAAGGGTAAAAGTGAGAAAACTCGTGGGTTGAGATAAAGACAGTTTAATAGGGAAAGCAAAAGCTGCGTGCACAAGCAAAGCAAAACAAGGAATTCATTCACTCCTTCCCATCGGCAGGCAGGTGTTCAGCCATCTCCAGGAAAGCAGGGCTCCATCACGCGTAACGGTTACTTGGGAAGACAAATGCCATAACTCCGAATGTCCCCCCTTCCTCCTTCTTCCCCCAGCTTTATATGCTGAGCACAATGTCATATGGTATGGAATATCCCTTGGGTCAGTTGGGGTCAGCTGTCCCGGCTGTGTCCCCTCCCAGCTTCTTGTGCACCCCCAGCCTACTCACTGGCGGGGCAGTCTGAGGAGCAGAAAAGGCCTTGACTCTGTGTCAGCACTGCTCAGCAGTAACTAAAACATCCCTGTGTTATCAACACTGTTTTCAGCACAAATCCAAATCATAGCCCCATACTAGCTGCTATGGAGAAAATTAACTCTATCCTAGCCAAAACCAGTACACGTGCATATTTATATTTATCGTCTTGCAGAAAAGACATTTTGTGTTCACAGGGTTCAAATTCTCATGGTGATGCCACTCGTAATAGCAAATCACTTCCTGCATTATAAATCTCCAACTATTATTTATTTACATTTAGATGTAATAGAAAAAGATCCAGTAAAATGTCTAGAAGCCACTGAGAGCTTAACTTCAATGAAAATTTAACCACAAAAATTCCACATTGAAACAACATTTAGGGTGTGTATAAATCAAAAAAAGTTCAGGTTCATCACTATTTATTTTATGACAGAGGCACATTCTATGGCCTAGCATGTCCAAGCCAGAATCATGTACTATTTGATGCAGTGTATCTAGGAATGAATATATGTTTTCACCTTCATTTCCCACAGAAACAAAGTTTACACTGTTTCACTGTTCATCTATCTGTTGGTATCACCATGCCACCCCACACATACTTTTAGCATTTCAAATTTAATTTAGAAACAGAGATTGAAATACAAGAGATTATAAAATCCCTAGAAGTTTTGTGAAAGTTAGTATCTGGGTAAAGGAGAAAGACCCAAATCAGTTTCTCTACAGCAGAATTCAGTTTTTAAAATATTCTGGTTAGCAACACCTGATTGGCAAATCAGCACATGCATAGTTCCAGACTAGTCAGGCAATGCACTTGGCCTTGCCCAGTGACAAAACAATAAAGGAACAGAGAGGAGGGATGGGCACTGGAATTAATGTCATTGGGAAAGGAAAAGATAGGACATAGGGACATAAATCTGCAGGAGACCCATCTTATGCTGCTTAAGGGACAACTTGTTAATAGATTCTCTTAGAGTAATTTTTTATGTTCTGTATGAAACTCTCTCTTAAATCGATAGTGAAGTATTTACACTCTTGTTCTTTTTTCAGAGAAAAAAAATGTTCATCTAATTGCACATTTATCCATTCTTCCATGACTACCACAATACTTAAGTACAACAGTTCCGGTTTGGAAATAGTCAAGGTCTGTATAACTGTTGCACACACCCAAAAAGTGTACAAATGCACCATTTTATGCAGGAAGACAGTAGGACGTGATCTAAAGATTGCCCAGTTCCTTCTCTCCCAGGACACATGCTTGGTTTGAGTCATCGCTGCACTTGCCCGATTCGTTGCAAAGCTCACTCTTCATCAGTTCAGGTAGTTCCTGCTACATTGCTTCCTACAACATACAACTCGCATCACAGATTATTTTCCCCCAAGGTTAAACCTCCTTGAGGTACACACTGGATCTCCCCATCCTTCTGCATTACCCATCAAGTACACCCAGGTCCTTGAGCAAAGACAATCCCATGAATGGTTTTTCCTTTTCCCAAGGGAGGAGCAATCCACACTGCCTTCGCCAGCCACTTCCCTATGTGCACTACGGGGACCTTATCTCCTCCCACAGTATGTAGGGGCTTTGTTTGGGCAGGACCAGGATGGTTAGCAGATCCTCTGGTCTTAACCAGCCAAGTGGCTGCTGCCAATCAAACAGAGCAGGATAATGAGAAATAAGAACAAATCTAAAAAACCTCCTTCCCCCCACCCCTCCCTTCTTCCCAGGCTCAACTTCACTCCTGAATTCTCTACCTCCTCCCCCCGAGTGTTGCAGGGGGACAGGGAATGGGGGTTGCGGTCATTTCATAACACTTCATATCTGCTGCTCCTTCCTCCTCACACTCTTCCCCTGCTCCAGCATGGGGTCCCACCCATGGGAGACACTCCTTCACGAACTTCTCCATTGTGGGTCGTTCTTCAAGAACTGCTCCAGGATGGGTCCTTTCCACAGGGTGCAGTCCTTCAGGAATGGACTGCTCCAGCGTGGGGCCCCCACGGGGTCACAGGTCCTGCCAGAAAACCTGCTCCAGCATGGACTCCTCTCCATGGGGCCATAGTTCCTGCCAGGACCCTGTTCCAGCATGGGATCTCCACAGGGTCACAGCTTCCTTCAGGGCACATTCACCTGCTCCGGCGTGGGGTCCTCCACAGGCTGTAGGGTGGATATCTGCTCCACCGTGGACCTCCATGGGCTGCGGAGGGAAAGCCTGCCTCACCATGGTCTTCACCACAGGCTGCAGGGGAATCTCTGCTCCAGCGCCTGGAGCACCTCCTCGCCCTCCTTCTTCCCTGACCTTGGTGTCTGCAGAGTTGTTTCTCTCACATATTCTCACTCCTCTGTCCTGGCTGCTTCCAGTGAAAATGAAGGCAAAAAAATTTTTGAGTACCTCAGCCTTCTCCATGTCGATTGTCACCAGTTCTCCTGTCTTATTTACCAGGGAGGTACATTTTCTTTAATCTTCCTTTTCTGAACAAAGGCCCTGACACTCCCTCACAGAGCTGCTGGTTACTCTCGCCCTCTCCCATCATTCTTTGTTTAAAGCCCTCCTTATGAGGTCAGCCATCCTAATGGCAAAGATACCTTTGCCACACTTTTAGAAAATAGTTTTGCAGTGTTGTGGCATCTACACTGGGAATCCCAACAACCCACTGCATCTCTGACCTTTACAGACATGCCAGAAGAAAATCTACAGTGTAGATGCAGTTTATGGGTTTGCGGAATTGGGATTTAGTTTCTTCAGCAGTACTAAACATAGTCAATGCATACAATTATCTGTTGCTAACTGACTGGTACATCTTTTTAATAGACTAATTGTCGTGGTTTAATCTGGCAGGCAGCTGAATACCACGCAGCCGCTCACTCACTCCCCCCGCCCCCCAGTGGGACGGGGAGAGAATCAGAAGGGTAAGAGTGAGAAAAACTCTTGGGTTGAGATAAAGACAGTTTAATAGAACAGAAAAGGGAAAATAATAATAATAATAATGATAGAATATACAAAATGAGTGATGCACAATGCAATTGCTCACCACCCGCGCTGACCGATAACCAAGTAGCGATCGGTACTTCCTGGATCACGCCTACCGTTCATATACTGAGCATGATGTCACATGGTATGGAATACCCCGTTGGCCAGCTGGGCTGGCTGTCCTGATTATGTTCCCTCCCATCTTGTGTACCTAGCTCAGTCAGTAGGCACGGGAGCTGTCCTTGGACTAGGAGGGCACTTAGCAACAACTGAAAACATCAGTGTGTTATCAACATTCTCCTCGTACTAAATCCAAAACACAGCACTAGGAAGAAATTTAACCCTATCCCAGCCGAAACCAGGACACTAATACATTCAAACGACTTTGTAATTTCATTAAGAATAATTTGCTCTTCTTATTTAAAATGCTAAATGGTGATCTCATTTACAACGTTCACAATAAAGATGCAAACATGGCATTACTGAAAATAAGAGAGGAACAAAAGGGAAATTTGCCCTAAATATTATCATATTTTTCCTGGGAAACTATGCCCTGACTACTTTTACTGGAAGTGTAAAACATCAGAAAGGACAGATCCAGTTCAAACAAATATTCAAATGGATTCATTGATATCTGTTAGATGTTCAATTACTGTCCAGCTAAAAAAGTATGTGTGGGTGTGAGGGGGAAGTAACCTTTAAAATACCCTTAGAAATTTATTTTTCAAGAGTTACCCCTCCTTTTTCATTCTTCCTTCAAAGTCTATGGCCATAGCAACTCTTAACTGTCACCTTCAAATGTCAGATCTAATTGTGACTGGCCTCACAAAAGGTCCATAGTGAAACTAGCTATTTCTCATGCATAAACTACAGAATCTGTTTTCATCCAGCCTCTGTTGTCAATGATTATTATTGAAATTTTCAATATGACAAATAATATTTGACATGCATAGTTCCAAAGAAAATATTTTCACTATCTGGTTTGCTGTTTCCTTTCTCTTTTTAAACCTAAATGTGACTCTCACTAGGTCAAATTTATCGAATGAAAACAGGTAAATGTTTTGGGTCAAATTATGGCAGAAATCAGAACCAATCCCTTTGAAGTCAATGAAATTGCACACTAGGGTAAGGTCAGTATATTCTAATGTTAATCACATGAGCTGTTTATCCAACCACTACAGAAAATCTGTTGTTATCAGTACAACTACTGGCTACAAATCAAAAGGGCATGGATAATGAATGGGAACGTCAATTAATTATTAAAGTTAAAAACCAAACACATATCTAACATCCCTGCAGTGAATTAGGTCACTTGGTATGCAAAGAGAATTCAAACTGAAACTCAAGTCTTGTTTACAAAGAAGCTTTGTATAGAGCCCAAGAACAGGAAGGGAGAAAAGCAATGGTTTGATTTCAGAGAAAGAGAAATGAAATTACTATATGCCTGGGCCATAATAACGAGCAATACTAGTAAGTGTTGCAAAAATATTTTGTGGTTTTTAAACCGCTAGAAACATTACAACCCACAGGATGTGGGACTCAGAGGGACTGAAAGATTAAGTGATTTGCCAAAGGTTATACATCCATTTTGCTTCAGCACCAACAGAACAGAAACAAACCTGTTTCTTCTGATTCTTCTTGCATGACTTATTCTTTCCTCTGGCATAAGGATCTGCAGACTATTATTTAAAAGTCTCTTTATTTTTAGATATCAATTGATACAGGGTCATTATCAGTTTTATCTCGACCTAAAGACTTTTAGAACACTGCACCAACCATGAGGAGGCCTGGTTTCTATTCCTACTTCTGATGCTGACTTTCTGCAGAGAGTTTCAGGTAAATAACATAGCCTCTTTTGCCTCAGGATTTGCACGTGTAAGAGAGGGAGAACAATATTTGACCCCTACACTGGTGTGGCATGCTGTAGGAAATGTACCATATAAATAGGTCAAAGGCTTGCTGCAATCTTAGGAGGAAGAAGTGTCACAAAGATTTGGGTCTTCATAAAGAAATAAATCCCAGTGAAGCCCTTAATATTAACGTGGAGGTATACATCCACTCAGAACCACATACAAAGACTATGACGCAGAGAAGCACCTTGCTGAAATAGCCATTGTCTCCATCCAAGCCATGATCTGGCAACCAAAAGTGTTTTCATGATGGTTTGCATGAGGACAAGCTCAATACTCTGCACGTGAGTAAGGTCAGTTGAAATTCCATCTTCCTCTTTACGAGTATCTGAAATATGGCAGCAACGTATTAATGGATTATTTTAGCTAGTAACTCTGATAGCAGTTTGTGCAAAAGGGTGCAAAGAAGGGGGCCTCAGTTGAATTAGTACCACTGTAACAGTCTCATATATGGTGGTGACACACCACAGAACAGTTTCCCCAGCAGGTGTTGGAACAGCTGTCCCTGCTAGGGTAGAGGCTTCAGTGCAGAGGGAGCTTCAGATGGTGGATGCAGCCCTCCAAGTCCCAGGCTGCAGGGAGTGCTTGAGGCCTCTCTCTGATGCCAGGAGAGATGGCCCTCTGTCCTGCAGAAGGTGTGCTGTCTTCGAGGAGGTGTGCCACCAAGTGGAGGAGTTAAGGGAGGAAGTGAGCTGGCATCAGAGACAAGGGAAGTAGACAGGATCTTCTCTGAGACACAGCAGCTTGAGGAGCCCCTGACCCCAACCTCAGTAGAAGAGTGGGCAGTGTCCACCCCTAATATTAAGGTAATTGCAACCTCTGGAAAAGGTGAAGGATGGAAGCTGGTGACTTCTGGCACCAAGAGGAAGGCTCCTGCCCCACCTAAAGGCTTACAACTACAAAATGGGTTTACTACCTTCAAAATTGAGAAGGAGCCAGATGTGCCTTCAAGCAAAGGATCTGGTCCAACTGACCCTAAATTATGCAAGACCACCGGGAAGAAGCATTGAGTCATTATAATGGGTGACTCCCTGCTGTGGTGGACAGAGGCACCCATCTGTGGACCTGACCTATCAACTAGAGAGATTTGCTGCTTGCGAATGCCCCATTATTGGAAGTGTTCAAAGTCAGGTTGGGCAGGCCCCAAACCCTTTCTAGGAACTCAACATGCTGGAGTTCCTCTCTAAAGTGTCTGTACACTTATGTACGCAGCATGGGGAATAAACATGATAAGTTAGAGATCTGTGCACAGTTGCAGGGTTATGATCTTGCTGGGATCACAGAGGCGTGGTGAAATGACTCCTAGACTGGAGCTCCATGACTGCAGCATTGCACTGGAAGGATACAGGCTCTTTAGGAAAGACAGTCCAGGATGACGAGGAGGGGGAGTTGCTCTTTATTTGAGAG
Organism: Calonectris borealis; assembly: GCF_964195595.1. Taxonomy (NCBI): domain Eukaryota; kingdom Metazoa; phylum Chordata; class Aves; order Procellariiformes; family Procellariidae; genus Calonectris; species Calonectris borealis. The sequence continues at coordinate 54,770,631 of NC_134351.1, read as the reverse complement.
CATGGAGGTCTGCCTGGTGATGGATGATGAACCGACTGAGATCTTATGGGTAAGGATTAAAGACAGGTATGAGTGACATTGTAGGGGATGTCTGCTGCCTGACCCAGAAAAAGAAGTGGATGAGGCCTTCTACAGAGAGCTAGGAGCAGTCTCACATTTGCAGGCCCTCGTCCTCCTGGGGGACTTTAACCACCCCAATATCTGCTGGAGGGACAACAGAGCAGGGCATAAGCAATCTGGGAGGTTTCTGGAGAGCATCAATGACAACTTCCTCACCCAAGTGACAGAGGAGCCAACGAGGAGAGGTGCTCTGCTGGACCTCCTGCTCACCAAAAAGGAGGGGCTTGTTAGGGATGTGAAGGCCAAAGGCAGCCTTGGCTGCAGTGACCATGAGATGGTGGAGTTCAGGATCCCGAGGGGAAGGAGAGAGGAGGGTGAAAAGCAAGCTCACAACCCTGTGTGGAAGGATTTTTATTAAATAACGGACATCCTATGAACATTCCAAGCACTGAGGATTTGTTAGCAATAGTATAAGGCAAAGGGTTGCTAAAGAGCAATTGTAGTTTTAGAGTCTCTGAAGCGATAGCAGAATAGGGAAAACAGGCTGAGGAATGTAACTATCAGTAGATTAGGTAACGGAATGCAGGCGCAGGAAGTGTTCGCGTGGACACCTGCTTTTGACCAATCTGTGTATATTAAGATTCGTGTGCTTGCTGACTGTAACCAATAGAGGATTTGTAGGTGCGCGTGTTAATGTGGCTGGCTTATAAAAGTAGCGTAGTATTTTGAAATAAACGAGAATGATCATACCCATATTGGGACTCATCATTACTCCGGGAACGCACTCCCACTCCGACCCATGGTCACTCCGACAACCCTGGACTTCAGGAGAGCAGACTTTGGCCTCTTCAGGGATCTGCTTGGAAGAGTCCCATGGGATAAGGCCCTGGAGGGAAGAGGAGCCGAAGAAAGCTGGTTAATATTCAAGGATCACCTCCTCCAAGCTCAAGAGCGGTCCATCCCAATGAGCAGGAAGTCAGGCAAAGATCCCATCAGGCCTGCATAGAACAAGGAGCTCCTGGCCAAACTGAAACGCAAAAAGGAAGCATACAGAGGGTGGAAGCAGGGATGGGTAACCTGGGAGGAATACAGAGATACTGTCTGAGCATGCAGAGATGCAGTTAGGAAAGCCAAAGCCCACCTGGAACTGAATCTGGGCAGGGATGTCGAAGGCAACAAGAAGAGCTTCTAGAAGTACATAAGTGGAAAAAGGAAGGTTAGGGAAAATGTGGGCCCGCTGCTGAATGGAGCAGGGGACCTGGTGACACGGGACATGGAAAAGGCTGAGGTACCAAATGCCTCAGTCTTTACAAGCCAGACTGGCCTTTGGGAATCCTGGGTCCCAGAGACCAGGGGCAAAGGCTGGAGCAAGGAAGATGTACCCATGGTGGAAGAGGATCAGTTCGGGGAATACTTAAGCAAACTGGACATACTTAAGTCCATGGGCCCTGATGGGATGCACCCACGAGTACTGAGGGAACTGGCAGATGTCATTGCAAGGCCATTCTCAATTATCTTTGAATGATCATGGCGATTGGGAGAAGTGCCTGGGGACTGGAGGAAAGCAAATGTCACTCCTATCTTCAGGAAGGGCAAGAAGGAAGATCCAGGGAAATACAGGCCAGTCAGCCTCACCTCGATCCCTGGGAAGGTGATGGAGCAGTCAGTCCTGGGAACCATTTCCAGGCACATGAAAGGCAAGAAAATCATCGGGAGTAGTCAGCATGGCTTCACCAAGGGGAAGTCATGCTTGACCAACCTGATAACCTTCTATGATGACATGACTGGCCTGGTAGATGAGGGGAGAGCAGTGGATATTGTCTACCTTGACTTCAGGAAGGCTTTGGCACTGTCTCCCGTAAGATCCTCATAGAGAAGATTAATGAAGTATGGGCAGAAGTGAGGTGGACTGAAAACTGGCTGGACGACCAGGCCCAGAGGGTGGTGATCGGTGGCATGTAGTTGGAGGCCAGTGACTGGCAGTGTACCCCAGTGGTCAATACTGGGTCCAGTCTTGTTCAACATCTTCATTAATGATCTGGATGATGGGGCAGAGTGTACCCTCAGCAAGTTTGCTGATGACACAAAACTGGGAGCAGTGGCTGATAGGCCAGAGGGTCGTGCTGCCATCCAGAGGGACCTCGACAGGCTGGAGAAATGGGCCAACAGGAACCTCATGAAGTTCCACAGAGGGAAGTGTAAAGTCCTGCACCTGGGGAGGAACAACCCCAGGCACCAGTACATGCTGGGGGCCACCCAGCTGGAAGGCAGCTTGGCAGAAAAGGCCCTGGGGGTCCTGATGGACACCAAGTTGAACATGAGCCAGCAATGTGCCCTTGCCGCAAAGAAGGCTAACGGTATCCTGGGCTGCATTGGGAGGAGTGTTGCCACAGGTCAAGGGAGGTGATCCTTCCCCTTTATTCAGCGCTGGTGAGGCCACACCTGGAGTACTGTGGCCAGTTCCTGGGCTCCCCAGTACAAGAGAGACATGGACATGCTGGAGAGAGTCCAACGAAGGACCACAAAGATGATGAAGGGACTGGAGCATCTCTCCTATGAGGAAAGGCTGAGAGAGCTGGGACTGTTCAGCCTGGAGAAGAGAAGGCTCAGGGGGGATCTCATCAGTGTGTATAAATACCTGAAGGGAAGATGTAAAGAAGACTGAGCCAGGCTCTTTTTAGTGGTGCCCAGTGACAGAACAAGAGGCAATGGGTACAAATGGAAACACAGGAGGTTCCGCCTGAACATTGGGAAACATTTTTTGACTGTGAGGGTGACCGAGCACTGGCACAGGTTGCCCAGGGATGTTGTGGAATCTCCATCCTTGGAGATATTCAAAAAACATCTGATCACGGTACTGGGCAACCGGCTCTAGGTGGCCTTGCTTGAGCAGGGACGTTGGACCAGATGACCTCCAGAGGTCCCTTCCAACCTCAACCATTCTGTGATTCTGTGATTCCATTTGTGGAAGTGGTGCTCTCCTGGCACAGGACATCTGTATTAAACCAGGAAAGTCTAACCAGGGTGACTACAGCATATTTCACAGGCAATTCAAAGAGATCCAGTAGGACAACTCAGCTGAAACTGACTGCATGTAATTGAATACAGTACAGGATCAGGCCTGAAATAAGAAAAGACAGGTGAGTTTATGCAATATGCACCTGGAAGAACAAAGGAATCAGACGTATTAAGATTTGGATATACTACTTTGTCCTCATCTTTTGAAATTTAGCCAACAATTCTGGGTTTCTGAACGAATAAGTACTCAATTCAACATCTTGCTGTCCCTTTGTATGTGCAAAGATGAGTTTTCAAGCTCAGCACCAGTAACTGTGTTAATGTTAATCTTAATCAACATTAATCTTCAAAGTGTTATCATCCTGTGTATAGCCCTCACCCAGAACTGGGTTAAAAGGCCAGTTAATAAGAAACCAGAATGATGAAGCTAGTGAGTGGGTGTTTGATTGGAGGAGATCAAGATGTATGTGTTTTAATTTAAGAACACTATGGTGATAGATAGTTTGTTGTGGATTCTATATTGCTCGCTTCTGTAATTTTAAACAATGCAGATTTGTTGCTTAGAAGTTAGATAACTAACAGGTGTGTGTTTGTAATTGTGTGGAGTAGTAATTAATTATAAGCTGTGTGTTTTAGAGGTAGTGAGCTATGGAAACTATAAACAAACGTGGTCCAAGCATGGCTTAGGGACAAATTGCGACCCTATAAGGTAAAAGAGGAAATAAGTACATGAAGAGTTCACTACCCTGCCGACCACCAGAGACCACCCGAGACCCCCAAGAAGACCCTAAAGGCTTTAGTGCGCATGTGTTTAAGATGATGTAATATTATAATTAGTTCTCGGAAATGTAATGAAAATGTAACAAGGAAATTTAAAATATGTATGAGAAGCATGGATATAAACAGAAAGGTGACTAGACCAGGTGTGCTTGATTTGTGGCAAGTCCACCGAGCACCCAGACCTGAATAAAACAATATCTCTCCTGAGCGTGTGGAATTGGTTACTTGCACGCTGGGCACGAATCCGCTTTTCGGACAACAGTTTTTGGCGACCCAGATGGGACCGCTGTGAAGCCTTGCCCGGATCGACTCGCCGGCTCTCGGTGGGGAGACTCTGCTCTCCGGACTCCAGCGCGCACCGACCTTTTGATCGGGGACTCCGTGAGTATTCTCCCCGACCAGAGCAGGTGAGCGACTCAACGGTGCAACGCTAAGGTAAATGAGATTTTGTTCTGGAGTATAAAACTGTGCATGCATTTGGTAAGGAATTGTGGCCACAGGTAAAGAGGTATATTCATATGCGTTTGACAGTGACGACTGGAGTATATGAAGTTGTAGGCGCCAGGGGTAAACCGGTATATTCATATGCGTTTGACAGTGACGACTGGAGTATATGAAGTTGTGGTTAAGAACGTTCTTTTTTGGTAAAGATATGGGAGCTCAACCATCAAAAGTAACACCTTGTTCCCCCTTAGGATGCATCATTAAACATTGGGGAAAATTTGGGGGTGATCCTTTGAGAAAGGATAAATTAATTGAATATTGTACTAAATGGTGGCCAATGTATAAATTGGAAGATGAGGAAAAATGGCCAGAATTGGGAACCTTGCAATATAATACTATTTTACAGTTAATGTTATTTTGTAGAAGACAAGGAAAATGGGATGAGGTACCTTATGTAGATTTGTTTTTTTCTTTGAGAAATGATCATGAAATTCGGAGAAAATGTAAGCTTTTAGATTCAGATTCTAATGTGATGATGATGATGATGGAAAATAAGGAACCAAAAGCGCATTGTTGTTCTGCATGTAGCATAGGAAAACGGTGTTTAAAACTAGGAGAAGAAGAGGAGGATACACAAATGTTAGTACCACCAAGTAAAAATGAAACTTCTGAAACCGAAGCAAGAGGAAGCAATACTTTTAGTCCGATAGCTGGCAGGACTAGAACCCAGCAAGGGTCTGTATTGTTAGCACCCCTTTGCCAGGCAGTGGGCCCAAGGGGGGAGCCAGTATTTGTGAAAGTACCATTTACAACTTCTGATTTAATGAATTGGAAAGAGTTAGCAGGATCATACAGAGAGAATCCAGAAAAGGTGTATAGATCCTTTCGAACAATTATTGAAAATCATAATCCAGATTGGAAAGATATTCAAATTCTTTTGAATAATTTGTTTACTCCTGAAGAAAAGAGGGTAGTATTAGAAAAAGCAAATATGGAAAATGAAAGAATAAATGCAAGAGAAGGTCCTGCTCATTTTATGCCAACTCAAGACCCAAATTGGAATCCCAATAGTAATGACGGGAAATTGATGATTAAACAGTATCAACAATTAATTTTGTATGGAGTAAAGAATGGAATACCCTGCCCAAAGAATTTGGCGAAATTGACTCAAATAATTCAAGGAAAAACAGAGGACCCATCCACCTTTTATGAATGATTATGTGAGGCAGCTAGGAAATGGACAGACTTAGATCCTGAGAGTGATAAAAATAGAGCAATATTTACTACTTTGTTTGTAAGGCAAGCTGCTCCAGATATTCAAAAGAAATTGCAGAAAGTGGATGAAATTACAGGAATGACTATATTATAATAATAGGGAAGAGGAGGCAAAGAAAAATCAGGAAAAAGAAAAAATAAAAGACAGGAAACAAAAAGCTGCTATTTTAGCAGCTGCTTTTGTAAATGCCCAAGGATCAGCTGGAGGAAGAGGCAGAAGATATTTGAGAGGTAGAGGTAGAGGGTATTTGAGAGGAAAAGGCAGAGGAGGTAGAGATATGTTTAAACAATATACCCCATTAGGATTTAATCAATGTGCTGTATGCAAGAAACAGGGACACTGGAAGAGTGAGTGTCCAGAGAACAAAGAAGCAGTCGTGACTCAGTCACAGCAGATACCACCTGAAGCTGATTTACTTATGATGGGAGGAGATTCTGAATGATGGGGACCGGGGGTAGAAAATTATATTTTCCCAGCTGAGCCCCTGGTTCCAGTAAAGCTGGGAGATGAAGTAGTCGATTTTTTAGTAGATACTGGAGCAAAATATTCTGTTATAAATACATGTAAAGGACCAATGAGTAAATTTAATGTATCTATTGCTGGGGTCACGGGAAAGAAGGAGATAAGGCCTTTTTTTTTGAAACCTTTAAAATATAAAATTGGACGAAAAACATTGATGCATGAATTTTTATATATACCGGAATGCACCATGCCTCTCTTAGGACGGGATTTATTGAATAAATTGGGAGCACAAATCATCTTTAAAAAGAAGAATCCAAGTTCATTTTCCTGAAGCTAATGCCTGGCAAGCCCAAGTTTATTTATTACAGACAAACACAGATGAATCTGAAGAAATTCCAGAAGAGATTAAAGATGCAGTTTACCCTTTTGTTTGGGCGACAGAGAAACCAGGAAGAGCGAAAAATGTGGAACCGGTAAAAGTTGAATTGAAAACAGGAGTTCGACCGGTAAGAAAGAAACAATATCCTATTAGTATAGAAACCAGAAAAGGTTTGGAACCAATAATAAATAATTTTCTTAAATATGGACTTTTAATAGAATGTCAATCTGATTATAATACTCCTGTCCTTCCAGTGAAAAAGCCACATAACCAAGGATATAGGCTGGTTCAAGATTTAAGAGCGATAAACCAGTTAGTGGTGGACATTCATCCAATAGTCCCTAATCCATATACGCTGTTAACAACTATCAATGAATCAAATGCATATTTCTCTGTTATAGATTTGAAAGATGCTTTCTTTTGTATACCTCTGGAAGAAAACAGCCAAAAGATTTTTGCTTTTGAATGGAAAGATCCGTCGACTGGGAGGAGGACTCAGCTCTGCTGGACCGTGCTGCCACAAGGGTTTAAAAATAGCCCAACCATCTTTGGAGCAGCTCTGAATAAGGAACTGGAACAGTGGTCCGGTAAGGAAGATCAAATCACCCTCCTTCAGTATGTTGATGACATCCTATTGGGAGCAAATGCTACTGAGATCTGCAAAGAAAAGACTGTTAGCCTCCTAAATTTTTTGGGAATGGCTGGCTACAGGGTGTCAGAGAAGAAAGCACAAATTGCAAAACAAACTGTAATTTATTTGGGGTTTGAGATTTCCCAAGGACAGCGAAGATTGGGAAATGGTAGAAAAGAAGCCATTTGCAGGATGGCACCCCCTCAATCCAAAAGAGAGTTGAGAGGATTTCTAGGAATGGCTGGATGGTGTCGCCTTTGGATTCCAAATTATGGTTTGATGGCAAAACCATTGTATGAGGCAACCAAAGGCCCTGAAGAAAATCCTGCCTCTTTAATGCCAAGTGAAAAAGAGAGTGATCTTAACCATGATTGTTTATAAGTCATTGAACAGGTATATGCCAGCAGGCCAGATCTGAAAGATGTCCCTCTCCAAACTCCGGATGAAGAATTATTTACTGATGGAAGCAGCTTTGTTGTCAAAGGAGAAAGGAGGGCTGGCTATGCCGTGGTAACTTTAACTGAAGATCGAGAAGTAAAAGCATTACCTCCAAATACATCCGCCCAGAAAGCAGAAATTATAGACATCTATACAGATTCTAAATATGCTTTTGGAGTTGTGCATGCTCATGGAGCAATATGGAAGGAGTGAAGACTTTTATCTGCTAGCGGTACCCCTATAAAATATGGAACAGAGATTTTGAATTTGTTGGAAGCAGTACAGAAGCCTAAAGAAGTTGCGGTGATTCATTGTAAAGCTCATCAAAAAGAGGACTCAAAAGTAATACAAGGAAATCGAAAAGCAGATGAGGCTGCTAAACGTGTAGCATTAAATACACTGATTTATGTTTTAATTCCATCAAAAGAAATTCAGGTGGAATCCCCAAATTATAATGAGAAAGAAAATAAATTAGCTATGTTATTACATTGTAAGAAGAATGATCAAGGATGGTGGATAACTTCACATGGACAATGTCTAGTAACCCCTGAAATTATGAAGAAATTAATGGTCAAAACCCATGCTGAAACACATATGGGAACAGAGGCAATGGTGGAATCAGTAAGACGATATGCGATAGGAACCAAAATGTTATTGATTGCTAAAAGTGTGAGTAATAAATGTGAGATTTGTCTTAGGAACAATCCGAAAATACAAATCCGACCCCCTCCTGGAGAGGTAAAAAGAGGCATAACTTCCGGTGAGTATTGGCAAATAGATTTTTCAGAGTTACCACGATGTAACCAATACCGATATCTATTGATATTGGTAGATACCTTCTCTGGATGGCCAGAAGCTTTCCCGTGTCGAACCAACAAGGCAAAAGAGGTTGTAAAACATTTGTTGAAAGAAATAATTCCAAGGTTTGGAGTCCCTTTAGGAATATCCTCAGACAGAGGTCCACATTTTGTAGCAGAGGTTGTTAAAAACATGAGTAAGACATTAGGGATTAAGTGGGATCTCCATACCCCTTGGAGACCTCAATCTCGTGGGCAGGTGAAAAGGATGAATCAAACATTGAAAAGACAAATTTCTAAAATATGTCAGGAAGCTCAATTGAAGTGGATCGAAGCCTTACCACTTGCCTTGTTGAGAATGAGGGTGACCCCTAGAGCTAAAGAAAAAGTGAGTCCATTTGAAATTTTATATGAAAAACCTTATAGTGTTAATTTGACAGGACGATCAGAACAAATGCATGTAATAGGAGAAAAAGTATTAACTGAATATCTTTTATCTTTGAGTAAGGTGTTGAATTCTTTGCATAAGTATGTCCTTTTGAAGACACCTTTACCTCTTGAATTTCCAGTACGCTCATTTAATCCAGGGGATCAAGTTTATTTGCGAACGTGGAAGGACGACCCTCTTGGAGAAAAGTGGAAAGGACCTTTGCAGGTGCTGTTAACAACAAACACTGCTGTGAAACTAGAAGGAATAGATTCTTGGATTCATTATACGAGGATTAAGAAAATGCCACCTGGACTGTGGACATCTGTATGTGAGGAACCATTGAAGTTAACTTTGCGGCGTGTTCAATGAGATACTAGAGATGCTGCTAAATTAGTGTAACAATTTGATTATTGAACAGAATTAGAGAGAGAGGGAAGATGTGGAATGTGTTGTTGTTAATAACGATCAGTCAGATTGATTCTCAATTTTTGTTATAGAAATCGAAATATCTGGGAACTTTTAGCCCGAGAAGTAACCAACATGTCTTCCTTTTGTATTGCAGCCGAAAATTCTGTGGGAGAGATGTATAGTTCTTGTTTGGTAAGAAAAGATATAAATTATACCTCCCAAGCACTTTCAACTATTGGTATGGAAATGACACAAATAAGAGAAGCCACACTTGAAAACAGGGCTGCAATTGACTATTTACTTTTAAGACACAATCATGGCTGTGAAGAATTTAAAGGAATGTGTTGTTTTAATTTGAGTGATAATTCACAGTTAGTAGAGAAGAAAATCCAACAATTAAAAGATTTGGCATATGGGTTTAAAGAACAGGAAGGATTAGATTTTTCTTGGTTGTTCTCGTGGCTTCCAAATTTAAATTGGCTTAGACAATTATTTTTGTTTGTGGTACTGATTGTTATTTTAATTATGATTACATGTTGTATGATTCAATTTGTATCTTTTTGTAGAAAATAAGTATTATGAGACTCATGATGCTTAACATCATAAGTCTCAAAGGGGGGAATTGTTAATGTTAATCTTAATCAACATTAATCTTCAAAGTGTTATCATCCTGTGTATAGCCCTCACCCAGAACTGGGTTAAAAGGCCAGTTAATAAGAAACCAGAATGATGAAGCTAGTGAGTGGGTGTTTGATTGGAGGAGATCAAGATGTATGTGTTTTAATTTAAGAACACTATGGTGATAGATAGTTTGTTGTGGATTCTATATTGCTCGCTTCTGTAATTTTAAACAATGCAGATTTGTTGCTTAGAAGTTAGATAACTAACAGGTGTGTGTTTGTAATTGTGTGGAGTAGTAATTAATTATAAGCTGTGTGTTTTAGAGGTAGTGAGCTATGGAAACTATAAACAAACGTGGTCCAAGCATGACTTAGGGACAAATTGCGACCCTATAAGGTAAAAGAGGAAATAAGTTCATGAAGAGTTCACTACCCTGCCGACCACCAGAGACCACCCGAGACCCCCAAGAAGACCCTAAAGGCTTTAGTGCGCATGTGTTTAAGATGATGTAATATTATAATTAGTTCTCGGAAATGTAATGAAAATGTAACAAGGAAATTTAAAATATGTATGAGAAGCATGGATATAAACAGAAAGGTGACTAGACCAGGTGTGCTTGATTCGTGGCAAGTCCACCGAGCACCCAGGCCTGAATAAAACACTATCTCTCCTGAGCGTGTGGAATTGGTTACTTGCACGCCGGGCACGAATCTGCTTTTCGGACAACAACTGCATGTAGCTTAGAAAACCAGACCAAATCAAAACAATAACATCTATGCATTTAGCAGTTTTATTGGTGGTCTTTTATTCTTATTTCACATAACACTACCAGAAAACATCTGATAAAGAGGCAGAAAAGTATCAATATTAAAAAGAATAGATTGACGTTTCTTTGCTTGAACACTTTCTGGTGTTGAACCTTTCTGCTCAGGTTTCTTTAGTTGTTTAAAGGCTTTATGATCTGGCATTTTTACATACTGAGCAATATCCTACTCCCCATGCAGTCATACAGAAATTAATGAAACTCTGAGAAGTAAGTGGCTACTCTGTAGGTAAGGGATTCATAGTCTGGTTCCAAAAGAAGGTAATAACAAGCAGTGAGTATTAATTAGCCTTTACAAGACTATATATTTTACTCTGTGTCTTTTCTGCTTTCTTTTATGTTTAAATTCTGGGACCTTGTCTTCAATGCAATCATGAACAATACATTTCATAATAGGTAAAGCTCCTCATATACTTGTCTTCCTTGACTTCTCCAGCACTGTGACTAACCAATAAACCCCTACAATGGAAGAAGACTCAGAGGAGATGGGCAAGGGTGATGTGCCCATGAAGCTCTGGGAATAATGCAGGGTGTGACTGCCCACAGCTGTTGCAAAGAAAGCTGACTTTCTCTCAACTCAAAGGGGACCGGAGGTTGGCCTTTTTTTTAGATAAACAGCTATATGTCAGTTGAGTGGATCAACTGGTGGTGTAAATGTTTCTACATGAGATCATTAAAAGAGTGTAAATGTCTCCCTGAGTTGGCCAGACATAGAGTATAAAAACTTGACAACTAGTAAAAGAATTTCAAAGACAGCAACGGGCTTGTACTGGCTTCAACCCACGGATTCCTTCCTGGTGATTGGGGATGCCCAGCGTTGTGACAGTGAGCATATTATAGAGACCAGTAATGGGAATAACATTGGCATTATTGCAATTGTTATATATATATTTCTAAGTGTAACTTACATTTGTATTGTGTTATGCAATATATTTTGTATTACTCTGCTAAATCAGAAAACCTGTGTAACATCAACTATCATTAAATAAGTAAATTTGATATTAAACATTACACTCTCCAAGTGTGGAATATCTAAAAAAACCTGGTCAGAGAGTATTGGACTCTGACAAGCACCAACCTAACTTAATGTTTCATGTTTCAGCCATCAGTGGGATTTGCCTTATTGAACGAATGATTTTTGCAATTGTGTTTTTGAGGGATTTTTATTTTTTACTTTTCTCAGTGAAAGTTTTTTAAAAATTTATTCTCTTACTTTCACTCTCAAAATTTAAAGATCATTTATAGCCAAATCTCAATCCTGCAAAATGACGATAAACATCACTATGAAATTTAGGGATTGTCAAGGGATGTTTGGTCTCATGGCTTTGATCCTTCAGAAAGCTCCAACTTGCTGCCAGGATCTTCCTGTCTTGGCATCTGTTGACAGATCTGGGTTCCAGTTATTCCTGGCTGCTAGCACAATTCATGCTTTGGGGTTTTTTTTTTGTTTGTTTGTTTTTCTTCCCAGGAATGGTTTCGGTACACCCAGGGGTGAGGCTTTCCCATTGTAGTTTGGAATGAATAGCTACAGGCTATGCTGAACCTTTATCTTTGATTGAGTATATGGTCATTGTAAGAGTGAAACATGCATTTGGGCACACTAAATGCATGCTCCTGGAATTTAATTGTGTGATTGTTGACCAGTCTCCCACAGATCCTTCCTGCTGATGGTTTCCCTCTCTTTTTCTCTCCCCCATGCATGCACTATCTTCTCTGCAGATTTAAGACTACTGTTTGTCTCACAGAGAATGACTTGCCTCTGAACTTTGGTAAAGGGATAACACCTCTCTGCTAGGCTGTTTTCCCCATCTACAGGAATGGCTCTTTGGGCCAAGGGACACTCTGATCAGGCCAGGGATGTGATATGACTTACACTGAGCCCTGTTCCATCAACCTGGCCCTTACCCAGAGCAGCAGGACCTGGTCAGAGGTCACAGGAGGTGTAGCAAGACAAGCCACAAGAGGGCAGAAGCTAAAGTAATCCATCACCCAACTTTTGTCTGCTGGACAAATGTTATCCTGACATAGCTGTTTTATGGCTGCTTTCTTTGTAGGTATATTTGGTCCCCACAGAATGCTAACAGGGCATGAACTACCTTCATGCTATGTATATTGGGAGCCTTGAGGAAGACACTGTATTGAAGGAGTTAGTGATCTTGAACAGGCCATTTCTGCTCTATTGGGATATCTTTGGGAAAGGTAAACTGTATGTGGATCAAGGGGTGGAATATAGTGATCCTGACTGGGAGACCAATGTACGTCGAGGAGTTAGTGATCCACATAGTTAACCTGGGTAGGCCCAGGCCCATGCTGTGCTGCACGTACAGCATGGACTTTAGGCCTGTGCTGTGCTGCACAAATCCCTTGGCTGCAGGATAAACTCAGCCAGCTCACTGTACCAGAGGAGCCTGCAGGCAGCTCCCACTTGGTACTGGTGATTACACCACCTGCATGGACTTGCCTTTATCAAAAGGTGAAGCAAGAAGTTCTCATGAGAACATCATTTCTGTTTGACAGTAGAAATGATGAATAGAGTTCTTTTCTTGTATGAAAATCACATAATAGCTTGAATGACCATAAAAGGAGGAGCTTCTCCACGAACAAAATCTGCGCAGCATGCCCTGGAAAAATCCATCCAGGGTCTGTCCAATGCTGCACGATTGTGGGGATCCCAGCATCTGAAGGGATGTAAGATTTAGTCTCTATCTGTAGTCCTCTTTTTATTCTATCTTATTAAAACAGCTATTTTATTATGCTATTTGTTGTCAGGCCTTTCTTATTGAGATCCAGAAAGAACTCTGCACACTGTCTCTCTCCCCCCCCTCCACACACACCCTCTCTCTTTCACCCCCCTCTTACCCACCCCTCACTAGTGCAGAACATCTGGTGTCATGGACAGGATCTCAATAAGAAATGTCATTTTAGAAGAGGGATAGCGGGGAGCAGGAAATATCAAATGAGTGCCAGGCTGGCCCAGCAAACAGGTATGGGGGCCAGTTGCACAGTGTTTAGCCTAGGTGACCCCCTCCAGTGAGTTGGAAAACTGAGAAGGAATTACCCTAGTGCCCTACTCCTGTGGATGTTAAGAAATGTTTAGTGAAGCAAGGGCTAGAATGGGGCAGAGGGCAACAAGATCTAAGTAGTATCGGGTTATTGTTAACCTGCCTTTGGCAACAGGGGGAGACCTTAGAAAGTGAGCAAATGAAAACAAGGGAATTCCAAGCACAACTGGAAAGTCTGGAGACCTGGTTGCGCTTGGATAAACTGAAAGCCCAGGCACAGGGGGATATACCAGAAACCCAAGTACACACAGCGAGGAAGGGGCAGAGTGCCTGCACTGGGTGACTGGGGCACAGGGGTTGAGTAGTGAGTTACCCCAGTGATTATCGGGATGGTAGCAGCTGGGATTCCTCTACCAAGGAATGGACTGAAGGGTCCGAGGACGTAAATGTTAGAGTGATCCCATCCCTGTGTGCCTTTTTGTTATTAACAAAGCAAAAGGGGACACACACACACACACTCCCAGGGCACCACAGCATACAATATCAGTGCGAGACTCGATATCAATGCAAGACTATACTCAGACTGAGCTGCAGAATGTGGCAGACTTGTATCGACAGAAGCCTGGAGAAAGAATAGGACAATGGTATTCTGTGAGTGTAGGACCAAGGAGAGCATAGTATACGACCGAGTCTGCAAGAAGTGATTTGTCTGGGAGCTATTTCCCCAAATCCAATGGAGATGTAATGATTAAAAGGGGCTCAGGTAAATGGAAATGTGATTTATTCTCTTTGGGAATGATTGCAGGGTAAGTAAAGCTACTGCATCCCTCCCCATTTGATCGGAATGATATTTTATTATGCCATTTGTCATTGGGCCTTTCTTATTGAGATCGAGAAAGAACCCTGCAACGTCTGTCTCTCTCTCACCACCCCCCTCTCTCTCCTCCCCTGCCAGTGCAGAACACTATGTTTCTGCTGAATTTCAAATCAATACAATCCTGCTCGCTTTTGCTGTCTGTTCTCCCACTTTGCTCATCAGTGTTTATATTTTGCTACTTAGCTCACATTCTTTTTACTCATACTATTTATCTAGTGCCACCTTTTAATTTATTTTATTTCTGAAATGTATCTGTCCAGACTGAGTATATTATTTTCAGTGCTACAGAATATATTTGAGTCAGACTTCCTGCACCCAGGAAGTTTACAGCAGTCCTGTTCAGTACGTCTCAGGGCTGCTTCTGCATCACTTAGCGTACTTCAAAAATTAATTTAAACTCTTATTTCAGTGTGGATGTTGGTGTTCGTTTTGAAGCTTTTAACTGTGAAGAATGGATCAAGGACTAAGCATGGCATATTAACAGTGCTTTCCTCATTTCTATTGCTGCAAATGACAAAGAAGAGCTGCTCACCTTCCCCTGAGTTAAACCTACTACAAAGGTGAGCTCTCATCCTCAGGAGTAGGATGAATGCATACATGCAATTATGTAGTCCAGCCCAGCACACTCCACGTCATACAGCCAGCCACTGACAGCTTTCCTGGGAAAACAAGGACTAAACAAGACTGTGCACTGATAAGCATCTTTGGGGGAAGAGAAAGCCTCTAAATGAACGTTTGCCTCTGAGCGAGAGATTCGTCATACTTAACTTCAGCCATCCAAAACTGAGAAGTCTAGTGGAGGGTAGTTGTCATTTGAACTTCTTCTGTAGTTGATGGAGAGGGAGGAAGAATCTGCCTTTTAGAAGCACCTGTCTGTACAGGTCTTGTACAATCTCCACTGACTATAGAAGATGCAAGAAAATGACTGAAACTCTTAAGTGTTAAATGGATGAAGTTACTTCTATAAACCCTTAATGAAGACAAAAAAATAGAGTTAGTAAAGTAGTCTGTGGGAATCAACTCCTGTGACATGGGCCAGCTGTCCGATTCCTTTGACATGGAGATCTCAGCATGTGTTTCCCTGCAAGTGGTGCACTAAGCACTCAGAGCAGTGTGAATACTGTTGTTAAATTATTTGCTGTGATGTCACCTGTCATTAACTTATTGCTTCAATTATGGTATTTTAAGAGAGCCAGCATAGACAGAAATGAAATTATTATTTACCATCAGTGAACTTACATTTTGTAGTATGGCAACTGGACAAATAAATCAAGGTGTACTATGTACTAGATACGGCAGTAAGGTTCACTAGTGCCCACAAAAAATTATTGCAAGAGGAAAGATTGACTCTTCTTCTTTTCAAAAATTAAAAAAAAAAGCCCCAGCAGCTTAGCTCCTTCCAAAATAAACCAGTGCTTTCCTTAAAGACCTGCTTAGAGGGACATTCACAAATTAAGCATCAAGTTAAAAACATGTACACCCATTCCTGCACAGTCAAGCAAAAAAATCTGGGAAATGCATTCAAAGTAATTTAAACTTTCGGTGGTCATTTGACTGAAATTGACAACTATATGTCAATGCTCTACAAAATGGTGAAGAGATGTCTTAAAAAAATATTAGGTGGTCCTTGGGTTAAAGAAGGTTGAGATGCACTAATCTGGAGATCCTGCTTATTCCAGTAAAAGCTGTATGTCATCTCTTAAAAGCAAAGAAAAAGAAGCTTTTTCCAAAATGGTATGTCTTTCAGGATAACAAGTCCTGTTGACTTTTGGTGCAGTTTGTGCTTTTGCATCACTTGTATGCTTCCAAAAAATTCCACCCTGGGCTAGAGTAATAATAAGGGAAGGGACAGACTTGCCACCTTGAAGGGCAGATCAAATCCATTTGCACAGTGCTTGCTTCTGATTTGCTATAGCTATTCTCTGTTCCCCAAATCAATGTGCACTAAAACAGGAATTCTTCCAAATTTCCTTCACGCTTTGAACACTAGATAAAGGTGAATTGGATTAATAGTTTATCTGGAAGGTGGCATATTTGGAAAGAATAAAATGTTCTGTGTAGCACTGCGCTGCCCAGCTGTCTGTGGGCTAGGACTAAAGTGCTAGGAGTATGCTACTGTGATAGTACTTTTTTACTGGATTGTTTTTGCCAACTTAAAGGGATATTGTCAAGTTAAAAGTAAATCATTGACTCAGGTTAATCTGGGGAAAGTCTAATGTACAAAGTACAGTTCTTTACTTATTTTTAATACATCTCCAGCATTCGTCCACCTATAAGAAATAATTTTTAGATGTTTTTATTAGTGGCACAAATTTGTCAAAATAGAATGTGTCCTAAATTAATCAGGTGTGTCACTGTCTGGTTTACTTTTTATAAAGGATGGTATGAGGTGATATTGTGGAGCTATTACACAAAGGAGAATTCAACTAGCCAGGTATAGCTGGGCTACAAGGAAAACTTGATTTTGAAAACTCTATTTTTTTAATGTATCCTTTGCTAAGTGGTCAAAGACTGTTCAAACATAACTGTTATGCTATTGTACTGGGTCTGGCTGGGATGGAGTTAACTTTCTCCATAGCAGCTGGTATGGTGCTATGCTTTGCATTTGTGGCTAAAACAGTGTTGATAACACACCAATGTTTTGGCTATTGCTGAACAGTACTTGCACAGCATCAAGGCCTTCTCTGTTTCTCACTCTGCCCCCCCCCCCAGCAAATAGGTTAGGGGTAGGCAAGAGATTGGGAGGGGACACAGTCAGGACAACTGAGACAGATTGACCAAAAGCATATTCCATGCCATATAATGTCATGCCCAGCAATAAAAAAATGGGGGTTTGACCTTTCCAAAGTAACCATTGCTCAAAGACTGGCTGGGCATCAGTCTACTTGTGGGAAGTGGTGATTGATTGCCTTTGCATCATTTGTTGTTTTTTTTTCCCCTCTTTCCTTTGCTTATTAAACTGTCTTTATCTCAACCCACGAGTTTTCTTGCTTTTGCTCTTCCTATCCTCTCCCTCCAATCCCACTGGGGTGGAGATGAGCGAATGGCTGTGTGGGTGCTTAGCTGCTGGCCAGGGTCAACCCACCACAGTCCTTTTTGGTGCCCAACGTGAGGCTTGAGGGGCTTGAGATAATGACAGGTTTGATCGGAGTATGCTAGACTGAATTTATAGCTGTTATACCTGTTTAGCAGTTACTTGCTTTTGCCAGTCATGATGTTGACTTGTTTGGTCTCAATATTGATTTATTTGTTCCCTCACCTGCTCCGTTGCTTGCTCCCTTTCTTGCTGTACATCAAATTCCAGAGCTTCTTAATGGCTGCTTTAAGCTTTTGCTGTTTGCTGTGTTGTTTATCATTTTGTTTTGCTTTGCCTGGGAGAGCTATGATGAAAGCATTGGCCTTGAGCCTAATCTGGTATGTGACCCCAGTATTGCTGCCATCCCAGTACTCTGGGAACCATCTTTTGGAGACAATTAGCAATCGCACCTTTCTCCTCTTCTCCAGAAGCCACTTTGTAGGGGAAATGAAGAATGGCACCTCCCTCCTCTTCTCCTCTGGGATAGATGTTTCCAGCCCTGGTTTCCAGCCCTTCAGTTTCTTGAACATCCCTGCATAACCAGAATGCCTGTATTGGTGTGTGCCATGAATCTGATTTTGTCTTTTCATAAGGTTAATCAATTGGAATGGGGATGTCACACAAGAACGTGCCCTGAGGCAGCCGATTCTTGAGTGTCAAAGTGTGTTACTCATTTAAACATTGTTAAAGATCTAGCTTTAACCCAAAACAGCAGGGAAAATTTGAATTTTAACCAACCTGTCTCACCAAGATAGTTTCTCAGTGCAGCAGCGATTTTCTTCCCACATGATCTGTGCTACTATCACTGCACTATAGCAAGATCTTTGTTTCTTTGTCACATAGTCTTTTGGCAAGCAACAGGATGTCTGTACCGTCACACTAGATACATTACAGAGGATACTGGCTCTGAAAATCAGCATGCTGTGCTATTCCCTAAATTTACTTTTATTCTGTTGCTTCAGAACAAAGTTTGTACTGAATTCTTTTTCCCTCTGTCTGTCTTCTGTGAAGGAAAGAAACAGACTCTTAGAAGTGGCAGTGGCATAGCTCAGTCTTACTACCTGAAAAGGGCTTGTAAAAGGCATGCAGTTGGTATTCTTTTTTCCTTCCTCATCTGCTCTGTACAGATGACAAAAAGTCAAGTATCAACTTCTCACACCATGGATCCTGGATATTAGAAGGCATAGTCTTTAAACTGAACTAAACATTTTGTTATTTAAAAAAAAAGTTAACTTGTCTTTTTCCTGCCTATGCCAGTAATCTGTAAATTTGTTTTCAGGTTTACCTTGTCATTATCTAGGCTTCCTCTAAGACTATGCTTATTTGTTGTTCTCTCACAGGTAATTTTCACCTCCATTTAACATAGTCCCACTGATTAGGTATTTGGCCCATAATATATCTGTTGTCTGCTGTGAGATTAGGAGCTACAAAGCTGTTAGCATCACAGGTAAATGTAAAATCTAAATCTGCTCAAATCTAAACATTTCTGAAGTACCTGGAGGAATACATGCTTGGGGTGAGCGGTCAGCAGACCTCTCAGGCTGTATAGAAAGAAGGGTTTTAGAGAAACAGAAAAGGTAACGTCTGTCGTTTCTGTTGGGAAACATTATTTGAAGAACATAAAGGAGTGTGTCATACAAAATATGCCTATTGGAAGTATGAGCTGCCCTTCAAGAACAGGAATGGCCATCCAGGATCCAAACCAGAAATGCGCATGGCCACCAATGCTTTGGATACTTGGCAAACATACACCTGGAAAGTGAATGATCTCACAGCCTAAAATGTCCTTTTCTAAAACTAGTCTCTGCTTTTGTAAGCTTCTTTTGTCCTGCACTCCAGCTCCTCTCCTTTGACCCTGTCTGCTGAAGTAACTGACTCAAATGTCTTTCTTCCAGTTGGCTTCATGTTGTGGTTTAACCTGGCAGGCAGCTAAACACCACACAGCCATTTGCTCACTCCCCCCAGTGGGATGGGGAGAGAATCGAAAAAAAAAGGTAAAACTCGTGTGCTGAGATAAAGACAATTTAATAGGACAGAAAAGAAAGGGAAAATCATAATAATAAAAGAATATACAAAACACGTGATGCACAATGCAATTGCTCACCACCCGCTGACCGATGCCCAGCCAGTTCCCAAGCAGCGGACCCCCAGCCAGCTTTTCACCTAGTTTATATGCTGAGCATGATGTCATATGGTATGGAATATCCCTTTGGTCAGTTGGGGTCAACTGTCCCAGCCGTGTCCCCTCCCAACTTCTTGTGCACTTCCAGCCTACTCGCTGGTGGGGTGGGGTGAGAAGCAGGAGAAGGCCTTGAGGCTGTGTAAGCACTGCTCAGCAGTAACTAAAACATCCTTGTGTTATCAACATTATTCTCATCCTAAATCCAAAACACAGCACTATACCAGCTACTAGAAAGAAAATTAACTCTATCCCAGCCGAAACCAGGACACTTCATTTTTTCCTTTCTCTGCATTCCCTTACAATCTTATAGTTTCCTAATAGTCTCCATTGGAATAACTGAGTATTTTACAATCTTCACTGTATTTATCCTCGAAAATACATGCAAGTTTAGTCAGCTATATTGTTCTCCTTTTACAACTGAAAAATTACGGAAATTAAGTTACTGGTCCAAGTTCACAGAGGAGATCTGTGCTGCAGATTAAGTTTCCCAGTTGGAAAGCGCCTTTTGTAGCACAGCAGCCTGTACCAGAACCTCCGGTATCACCACACAGAAGAAGGTGGCTGGACCAACACTACATGGCTAAGGCAGGCTCTGAGAAGCATCTTTGTGAGCCATCAAATTTGTATTTATTGATCTCTGTTGTGGGGAGAGGAACAAATGGTCAAAGGCAGATGGAAGATACCTTACATACAAACATGTATGTCACTGAGTCTTCAGTGAAATTGTTTTGAAATGAGGATTGGTGGTGAATTAGAGTGTTAAAAAGTGTGAATGTTTTAAAAGTTTGGGTAACCGAGTAAGAAATTGGCTTCCCTTCAGAACTGTTCTTTTCTAATGAACTTTAAAAAAAACCCAGTAAAAACAGCAAACAACAAAAACAGGTGTAGTACTGTTTTAAATACATTTACAAAGAAAAACCAGAATGGATACTAGATTTTTATCTCCTGATCACATGCATTTGTAATTGAAGCAACAATTTTAAATCTTTGTGTAGCACAATAACATACCTCATGAGTGCTGTGAAGAACAAGACACAGCACAACAGCTTTAAAGAAATTGTGCCAGAAGAGGTAAGGCACTTTATTAATAAAAGATTAGCTCAGTATTAGATGTAGATAAATATTCTATAAAGTAAAGCCATTAGAGCTAGCAAGAAATACTACTCAATTGTACAGTATGTAGACAGTTAGCAACCAGCTCAACTAACAATGTAACTGCTCCTGACTGAAATTTCAGCCAAAGTAGAATCTATTCCAAGAATTATAGAACAGAGGGCTAGTAAAGGAGTTCTGATTTAGAACTAAAATTTTCCATAATTTAGAAGGCTGTATTCTAGAATAGTGTTTTAGGTTTCTACCAAAATTCTTTCAATATTTAAACAGATGTAAGTAAGATTGGAAAGTTTTAGTATGACTTACAGACTAACATGATAATTGTGACATTGTAAGGTGTATAAAAGGCCTTTAGAGATATTTTTTACCAATGTCAGCAGCTGTAGGACATGCCTCCAAAATGTTTCTTTTGGGTGATATTTTAAATACAGATGTCAGTTACTGAAGTAAATTGACTACAATATGTAGCTCTGTATCTTTATAGACTATATACTTCTATATTCTTGAAAAAAATGTATTACTGCCTGAAGTCATAAATGCTTTAGAGGTTTATATGTTTCTGTCATAACCCCATTTATTCCTGGAAAAAAGGGTTTTTTTGACACAGTTTTTGAAAATACAACTACTTCTTGTAAAATGAAACTTTATTCTAAAATGTGTCCAAAATTGCAAGACATAAGCACCATTAAACAGATATATAATCATATATTTATGTACAGAGAGCATTGAAACACAAAACAATTATTAATATAATTCTTATATCATTTTAATGAGTATCCATCAATAAAACTTTACAATTTAAAGACTTTTCATTTGCAAAACAGTTGTAAAATAATATGTATAAATTATGTTTACTACAATTCTAATAACAGAGGCAAAGTAAAATACAAAAATAATCAATACTGCAAATTCAAATACAAAACCCAAAGTAATGCTGCACAGATACCTATGTACACTGGATGAATTCATGCAGCTAGGCAGTGCAACAAATTAACTCTTTAACTTATCACAAAATGGAACCACCATGTTGGCAAACAGAAGAAAATATATTTTTTGAATAATTCATAGTGCATTTTGAAGTTAGACTTCATAAAATGATTCTTGAGTGATATACTTCTAAAATGCCCCATATGATCTGAGATGCCCCAACTCCTCTGCTGCAAAATAAAATAGAAACAAGAAAAGCTAAAAAAGCCACTGTAGTATAGAGTCTGATATACTGGTACCATCTTGATTTTTTTATTCTTGGTATCAGACTTGTTTGCAAGTGTCCATGTCCATAGGGACATATATTACTCCTTGCTATCAAAACTAAATCTTTCCCACTCCAATGCTATCTCTATAAACTGAATCTCACATGATTCTTAGACTGCACTGTTTTACAGAGACACAGCTGAGCTTTGAAAAAAGAACTCTTAAATCCCTATGAATTAGAGAAAGTAAAATGGTAGATAGAGATCTCTCTCTGTTCCTGAAGCTCCTATCCCTAATTGCTTTGATTACATAAACCAGAATACTATAAAAGGCTTTTATGGCTTAGATGAAATTTCTGCTAATTTGTTGGGCAAGCACAAAGCCCATGTTTCTCCACAGAACTTGCCTTTCACAGTGTAGAAGGCTACAGACTATTTTGGATGGTGAAAGGAAGCCAAGCCTCAGGTAACTACATAGAAAAATACTTCAGTGGTGAAAATATTTCAGAAATAATGAAACAAAATCTAAAAAGATTCTCTTGAAAACTGATATCTTGTGTAGCTGTGATACTAAAACATGGCTGTTCACCTTTCAGTTTTGCATTGGTTTGTATATCATAATCAAACATGTAGATACAACTGAGATTCATACCTCATCAAATATTACTCATTAAGTGTCAAAATTAGATGAGATACAATTACACAGTGACAGTTTTATCTTAAAATCTCGAGTGATAAGCCCACTCAGTGTTTTCACTAGGAAGTCACTGCTAAATTGCTACATTTCTTTGATTTCTGAAAATATATTAGTTTACAGCAGCCTGTAAACTACTACAGAGTTGCTCCCTGCCCCATTGCGCTTCCAAAACTCCCTTTCAAGCCAGCACTAACTTTTAAGTTAATGGGAGTTTTGAGCAAACAAGGGATGCAGAACACCTGAATTGGGTGAACAGCATAGCAATTTATTTATACAGCAGCATTTCTAAATTTTCATTATGCAATCACATAGAGAGAAGGTAAAAGACAGCATGCACTGCAGTGACATGATATTGTGCTTGTATCTGGTGGAGAACACTATAGCATTTTCATCTGGGAAAATATAAACATTAGCCCCAGAAGACTCAAATATCCAGTATTAATGAAGCCATCAGCTACTAGGTAGTAAAGAATACCCCAAAAGAGGGAAGAAATTTGTATGCTCATAGCTTAGATACTGAAGCTGAAGAGAATTACAAAAGCACAACACAAGCCTATATTTCTTATAAATTATATGTATATTCATATACTTTTGCTCAAACCACCTCAAAATGCTGAATGATAAAATAATAACTGAAAATATAAATGTTAATTGAAAGCTAAGCACTAAAAATAAATAACTGCTGGAGAAGGTAACTCATCAATTCCTACTTTTCTATACTTCCTGGGTGATAAGCACGTCCACCTCTCCTCTGTTGGCTGACAAAGCCCATTAAGATATTCAAGAATATCGTGATCTACCAAGAAAACTGGAAAAATATCAGATGATAGACAGAATTGTTTTATGCATCTGAAAAGTAGTCAGTAAGTGGCTACCACAGTAATCTTTCCCCATTGCAACAGTTTTACCTTTGTCCCAGAATTCACTGAGAACCCAGAAATAGTAACAGGAAATTCATACCCATTTTCATGCAAGGATGATGCTAGGATAATTCTTAAACATAATATTTTGGTTAAGTTCAGCACTTAAAATACTGAACAGTAGAGCAGGGATTGTACTAGCATATCATAAAAAGCATTTATCAATTTTTTTTATACATAGCTACAAAAGATGCATATCATTATCAACACTGAATGACTCACAACTCAGAAAATAAAGCAAAAACATATCAATATTTCTGCTGTTAGACTCACAAAAGAAAATTACACCTATTTTTTGCGATGAAGTAATATGGTAACTTTGGAAGCAGCCACCCTGTCTCAGGACCAGCCGAGAGAATGTGGACACTTCATGAAGGTGAAAAGGTACAAGTTACAACATTCATAATTTTCAACCTCAGCTTTCCTCAGCTCGCAACAAGAACTGGTACAATCATTGTTATGATTTGGTACCAACAGTTAATGAAGAAGGATAGCAAGTCGAACTAGAATAAGGTAGGTGCATGGTGCAAGCCTGAGGTGAAACCGGCTATAAATGGGCTTTGATAATCCAGACAGTAACGCTGTCTACAAAGAACTGGTCTATCTAAAACTAGGCAATTTCCTCATCTCCAAACCAGGATGTGAAATCATATATATATATATTTACAAGAAACTTACAAAAATCATAAACTACCATTACTGCCTTGATTCTCACAATCCTGTTATGAGCTTCTAGATTTATTCTTTAAAGTTCTTAGGAAAGGTATATTTACCCACCCCTAGAAAGAACATACATTAATATATTTAATTTAAAAGAAGTACATGCTATTGCTGGTGTTGATTCATCTATGCAATGGTTTCTTCATGCGTTGCTTTAAGTGAATGAATCTGTGCAGTCAAAGACTGCTCATTTAACAAATAAAGGTCAGAATTTCTAGGCAGGGGTAAACCCTCCAGAAATGTTCAAACAAGTCAACTGATTTGCACCTGTTTATAAAAAAAAGGAAGTAAAGGAGGAGAGAACAGCAAACTATGGGGGCGGAAATGTCATGTTTGAGATTGAAGGATTCAGAAAATTATCTGGAAGTCACACAGATTCAAATTCTTAATAATTACATTATTCTTGCCCATTTGAGACCATCATGGAATCATAGAATAGTTTGGGTTGGAAGGGACCTTTAAAGGTCATCTAGTCCAACCCCCCTGCCATGGGCAGGGACATCTCCAACTAGATCAGGTTGCTCAGAGCCCCGTCCAACCTGACCTTGAATGTTTCCAGGGATGGGGCATCTACCACCTCTCTGGGCAACCTGTGCCAGTGTTTCACCACCCTCATCATAAAAAATTTCTTCCTTATATCTAGTCTGAATCTACCCTCTTTTAGTTTAAAACCATTCCCCCTTGTCCTGTCGCAACAGGCCCTGCTAAAAAGTCTGTCCCCATCTTTCTTATAAGCCCCCTTTAAGTACTGATAGGCCGCAATAAGGTCTCCCTGAAGCCTTCTCTTCTCCAGGCTGAACAACCCCAACTCTCTCAGCCTTTCTTCATAGGCGTTCCATCCCCCTGATCACTTTTGTGGCCCTCCTCTGGACCCGCTCCAACAGGTCCATGTCTGTCTTGTGCTGAGGCTCAAATAAATAGACTTTTGTGTACAGGAATATGAGGCTAAACATAAACCCTTGAATTCATCCCACCTAACTTTAGGCCCTTAAAAGCATTCAGGATTCATCAATGGAGAGGGCAATTGATGCCATAATGCAATCTTCTGGAGGCATCTCTTTTTCTGTCCCTCCAGTGACTTACTGAGGAAATCTAGGCAGCTAATTTTTCGACAGCTAAAGTTAGGGTAGGATGAATCAGGACGCAGTGTGGAATACAAACAAATACGATCTAGTGGTATAATATTACCATTACAAAACAGCCTGTAATAGCATTAAAGTCTGAGGCTCCAACCCAGATATGCTTTGTGGTTAGTGACCCATATGATCCATGTCTTTGCAACTCCCCAGTCTTGCCAGGAATGTTTTTAAGATAAACCAATGAAGCTTGATTTTATGACCTTGTTTCCCTTGTTTGGTCCTTAGACAAGGAGGTTTCTTTGAACACCATAGATTCCCAAGAGTTGTGCTATACTGGACTTCAGAAGCACTTTCTGCAGGGATGCTCTCCGAATATACAAATGCAACATCAGAGCTGTATTTTAGTACAACAGAACTAGCATCACCAAACCTCTCGGCGCTTTAATAGCTGTGGAAAATAGCTGTATATTTCAAAAAGAATGCTTAGAAAAGGGAAGCCTTCAGTGGAAGGTCTGTTTTCTGACACAGTCAAAGGGCTTCAAATAAAGATGGTACAATTCCTTCCAGAGATTGCAGCTGGCATAGTGTCGATAAGTCATTTGTAATATGATCATTGTCAAGCAGCTTGTTGGATGTCCCATCAACACAGATTGCTGCCCTTCTGAAATGATTTAAGAGGCTGTTTTTAAAAGTTACAAACATGGTCTGGAGAAGTTTGCAGTTGGAATGATTACTCATCCTAACACAAGACAAACATGTTGGCATATTTATGAGGTTGTGGGAATTTTGTATTGCCATGCTTTTGAACTCTTTTGGTATGGCATGGATTGGTTCTGCTGTAGCTGTCAATAATGAAGCACTCGCTGAGGACAGGTAAAAACTGTTCTGAAATACACAAAGTTTGTGAGACTCCCTCAATATTATCAATATTATTGCTTAAGGTCAGAGGCAGCATCAAGATTTCTATATATTTTTATACATTAATATTTATATTGACAAATTTAATTCCTGCTGATTTGGAATATTACTGAGGTTTTCTTTACTTTTAAAGACTGGATTTGTACATTAGTTTCACTTATGATGGTGAAAGTCATTCTTTGTCTAAAATACACCTACCTAATTGTTTAAATGTGACCTGCAAATACTTCTCTTCAATTGGGATTATGCCCTGTTGTTCTCCATAAAGGGCTCAAGCAATCTGTAAGAACATTTTTTTGACCTTAGCAATACAAGGAATTTATCTACAGTTTTTCTTGGAGGTGTGAGGAATATTTATTGTAAGTACCCAAAGTTTTATGTGAAAGGGTGAAGGTGCAAAGTCATTAACAAAGACTATCTTTATTCAAAAGGTTAACCTAGTCATTTAAACTATAAACAAAAACAAATAAAACACAGAACTTCAAATGATCCAAGTAAGAATCCCTTTCAACTTTCGCTGGTTGTGTTGTCAGCTTTTTCACTCTTTTCCAGTCATCATAAAGTCTTTCAGTCTAGATGGGATTTGAATTTCTGATGTTAGAAACAAGCAAAGAACTCGTATATATTTTCAGTTCTTTGTTGTATATCATAAAATAGCAGTATAAATGAATTCATAGTTGGAGTTCTTTTCTTTCTGAGTAAACAGATAAATAATGAAATCCTCCTTAAGACTGCCTCACATAAAGTCTGTGGTAGCTGGAGACAAGGGCACAATATAGAGAAATTGCTTCCTTACCTCCTGCATACCCCAGAGTTGAGTTTCTGTTCTGGCAGCGACGTAGAAGTGCAAAAAAGAGACGACAGAGGAAAAGCTAGTATATCTATGCTTACTTAGTGCAAGGAAGCCTGTAGGTTGGAAAATTTCTCTGAGACAGCCTGCTGAAGTTCTGTAGCTTGCCTTGGGCAGGGGACAGTAGGAAAAAAGACTTTCCTTGTTGTGTAGTTCCCTGCACAGCCTGATTACTCAGGCTTTACATAGGCAGCTGCAGCTTGAAAGCATACACTGCACACATTGCACTGAGTCATGAAATGTGCTAAACTGCAACTGCCTATCATCTGCTAAAATCTAACCCCAAGCTCTCAAAAAGGATATGAACTGGGTTGAATTTTCTTATGTTACATTTGATTTAATATTCCTGTAAATGGCTTATATATTTGCTGTTTGAAATAAATTATGAAACCACTAAGTGTGCTTAACAAGGCTTTAACTATATGCGAACAGCAAGTTTTGAGGACAGAACAAGTACTATTGTAGTATATAATACAATCAAGCCACCTCTTGCTTCAAAACAAGAATTTACAGTATTTACAGCAATGGTGACAAGGTTTCTTACACAAAACCTACAAGAATTTACAAAATATGCATGGATCACTGAGGTTATAATGCCAGCAGTAAAGTAAAAAGTAAATCTCTACATAGAATATCTTGTGCAATGTGAACAAAGTTGACAATAGTTTACCAATGCTTTAAGTAATTCAGATAAATATGATAACCCACCAGCTATCAAATCTTCTTTCTCTCCCCACCAGAAATGACCGTTTGCCAAATGCATGTATGGCAATCCATAAAAAGTTGTTTTGTTTTTGTGGTTTTAGACAAACATGCACAAAACAGATGCACTGGAATATTTTTGCGAGGGGATACTTGCCACAAAACAGCCCTCAAATTTGGTCTTTAAACATATACAGCATATTGATTTACACTTCTCAAATAGCCACTACAAGGCTAAGAAAGTTTCTTGCAAGGATTCTTTCTGTCCTGAAAAAAAAATGTTACTTGATTCTCAAATAATAGAAAGCTCCAGGTTCCACTTTGCTCATGCCACTGTTCAAGTCTGTATTTCAGGCCTTGTTTAGGAATTTGTACTACTCTTCCTTAACAAACAGTGTAAATTGTAAATCAAATCAAAACTAGGAGTTAATTAGAAAAATGAAAATACATCTGGGAACAGCTTACAACCGCTTTTGAATGTCATGTTTCTAGACAGCAATTTAACAAACTGCTTTTTCTTTTCGCTAAATTTTCAACATTCTATGTGTTCTTGTTAGAGATGGACTTTGACATCTGCTGAAAGGGTACTTGTACTTTGCTCATCTGTAACAAAAGGTGTGGTCTGTGGATATTGCATCCCCTTGTCCATAACCTTCTGTCTAGATCAAGAAACCTAACCCTCATGCAGTCTCTCGGCTGGGGTGTACAGACTCTGCAGGCTGCACCTCCACATTAAAAAATAGAGGAACTACTGAATCGTAGCGCTCAGTTTTGTTGCTGTCTGCTGCTAACAAGCTTATATTTGATAACATACTTTTCAAATTCTGCTGGTAAATTATATCTTTAGTAAATTTCTAATTCAATTAAATATGCTTTATGTGGATTTTATTTTCTTCCATTTTGCATGGCAAAGATCAGTTTTTTGTTTCAAGTCATTTTATGTCATTGTTAGAAATCATCTTGACTAATGCATAAGCCTGTGTGATGCTAACTTTCCTAATATCTAACACTGAGGGCTCTCAGGATCTTGCACAGCCACTCCTTATTTGCTGTTATGTACAATGTCTCCAATGAAATAAACTATCTGTAGTAGGACTCTCTTTACAGATGTGAAGAACTTTCCATATGTTTGGCATGGTATGATTAATGGGAAAATCCAAATGAGAGAGAAGAAAACATGAAGATTAAACAACAGAAATAAAGCCTGCAAATATTCGGTTCATCCAGTTGATAATTTGGCTCCTCACTGATTGGAGCAGGATTCCATAGCAATAATTCTTCATATCAAAAGTGATTACAGATGATTTCACTCTATAGGGACAAACATAGTTTTGGTCATGGTTATTGTTATAATTCTCTCCTATTCTGAGGAACTGTATATATCTCTGTAACAGACCAAATGTTTAAATTGTATGGTCTATTTTCGAGTTGTGGTGGGTTGACCCTGGCCAGCAGCTAATCACCCACGCAGCCCCTTGCTGACTCTCCCCCAATCCACCAGCAGGATGGGGGAGGGAATAGGAAGAACAAAAGGGAGAAAACTCATGGGTTGAGATAAAGACAGTTTAACAAGTGAAGGAAAGAGGAAAAAAACAAGTGATGCAAAGGCAATCACTCACCACCTTCCACAAGCAGACCAATGCCCAGCCAGTCTCTGAGCAACAGCCACCTTGGAAGACAAAAAAACCAACCCTCCCTTCTTCCTCTACCCTCAGTTTTTATTGCTGAGCATGATGTTACATGGCATGGAATATCCCTTTGGCCAATTCATATCAGCTGTCCTGTCTGTGTCCCCTCCCAACTTCTTTGCCCACTCCCAGACTACTCACTGGGGGGCAGAGTGGGAAGAAGAAGAGAAAGACTTGGTGCTGTGCAAGCACTGTTCAGCAATAGCCAAAACATTGGTGTATTATCAACACTGTTTTAGTCACAAATCCAAACCAGCACTATATGGGCAACTATGAAGAAAGTTAACTCCATCCCAGCCATACCCAGTACGCTAGTGCACCAGGATATTGAGAAAACGTGCAGCCTTTCAAAAAACACATTATCAGATGATTCCCTATGAAAACTAGTGCTAAACTACCAGAATTTTCTATTAGTAAAATTAAGCCTCTTGTTTTGTGATTGTAAAATCTTATGGGAGTCCCTAGACCTAATTGCAATACTGTAGAGGTTCTTAAGAGAATCGCGAGGTAATGTAAGAATACTGAATGAACAGTTGGGTACACTTTGCAGATATATTATCCAGTACTTAATTACCAGACTCTGTGAACAAGTCTGCTTGACCACTCAATTACTTTTCTGAGAGATTTAAACACAGAAACTTACACAGCTGAGGGGCACGCTGAATCATCCATTAGATACAATGAAAACACAGAGTACACAAATCAAACTTGACTTTTTGTGAATTGAGCTTTTATAGTCATACATATCAGATGTTAGGAAATCCAATTTTGGGAATGTGGAAGGAGCTTTCAACATAAAGTCCACTTTTATTATTCATAGAAGATATGTAGTAAATCTTGTTTTGATCTGATTTCCCAAAAACCATGTCTTTCAGCAAGTATTTACGATGCTGAATTCAAATGGAAAAAAGGTAATTTGTTTTCTTAATTTCTTATGCACATAGAAATTAAATAGTGGCTAGAAAGTGACCATTTCAAATTATAAATGAAAACTGTATTTTTATTAAATGTGAAAACATGTTCAAGAAAACCTTTATACATTTTTATGGCAAGTTTTCCCATTACATGAGAGGCTTCCTTACATATTTCAAGCTTAAATGAAGAAGAGTGACCAAACAGAAGTTTGGACTAAAATTGCAAAGCTGTTAGCTATGTTGAGGGAAACAATGACTATACAATTTAAAACAATATGAAAGGACAAGTTCACAAAAGTAGTTCATGTAGTAGTGAACAATGCTCTAATAAAATAAGAAACAGAAGAAAGCCAAATCTGTTCCACATATCAATACTTTCAATACATAAACATACTCCTGCATTGGCAAAATCTTAAAAATAAAATAAAATAAAATAAAATATCTGTTTAGGGAAGACTTAACTTGAGCTTCTAGACTGTCCATGCTCAAACATGGTTTAAGACTATTAGCAGTCCCACCGTTCTGAAAGAACTTGTATTCTTAAAATATGTTTAAAATTAAGCATGTATAAGCTTTATTTCAAACGAATGTGAATGTGTTTGCAGGATCAGAGTTTTAATGTGCTGAGTAGATCATCCATTTATGTGCTCTAAATTTGTTACCATAATGTAATATTTCCAATGTCACAGCACTGGCAGACAACTTACATGCATGCACTCAAAGCAATATTTTAGATAAGGACTTTTTGCCTCTGATTTTCAGGTTGAAACATTTTGTTAATTTTTACACACCTTTTGCATTTTGCTCTATACTGTATACATCTGCCAAATAATGTCACACCTCAAACTATATATTTTGTTCAGTTCAGGGTGAAATCCTGCAAAAAATGACATTATGCTTGTGGTTTCGTCAAAGTTTCAGTAGGACAACTGGAATGAACAGCAGATTATAGGATTGAGCCAATAATGTCTGGAAAGTAGAGGAAGTTGCACATAATAAAAATTTAAATCTAACTCATATATACTTGAGTGCATTGAATTTTTATAGTTGTTTCATACCATTATTAAATTCTGAATTAGGTCCTTAGTGTGATCAGTTTGAAGAGAAATGAGCTGTCACTGTGGTAAGGGTTTTTTGGTTTTTTTTATTTGAAAGACATGCTTCCTTCCTTAGGGCCCAATCCATCCTTAGGGCCCAACCAAACCCATGCCTGTTTGGAATGGGAACTGTGGTTATACCATCACTTACAGTAAATTAAAGAAAAATAAATTTACCTATACAGATCTTTTTTCATCACTAAACTCTATTTTATTATATTCTTCAAATGCAAATGTGTGGGGTCAAATCTTGAAGAATTCAGCCCATATTTAGCAACAACAACATCAGAGATATCTAGGAACAGGAGATAATGCTTAAAAATAATTAACTGATCTGAGAAATAGAAATCAGTGCAACATTTATCAGCTGAAAATTCATTTTATCTAGTAAAGGGGGAAAAAAAAAGAAAAAAATGTACAATGCTGAATATTGTAACAGCTGGTCCCTCATTAAATTTCCCATCTAATTCCAAATCTTCTTCACATGCAGTATTTCATTTGCTAGCTACAGAACAGGGGAAAATTCAAATGATTTTTAGCCAGTTCAAGAAGCTATCCTTCTGATGCAGAGATTCTAAATTGCTATCTATAAAGAAACAAGCTTCTATTCACTTCTTCCTAATTTGAAGTATTTAAAATAAATAATTAGTCTACACATTTCCCATTGTGTTTTAAAGGGAAAGTGATGGCTGGGTATCTTCAGAGGACTGGTCATGGAATATGGGGAACAGGCTGATAAGTCTGAAAGATGTTACAGTATTTGAATACATAACACATTGGTGGCGTAGTCTCCAATCAGAAGGCTTCCAAATAAAAATTGTCAAATGTGGCCATAAGCAGACTGCATGACAACTTACTGATCTGGGAACTGACCTGTTCTGTCACTTTGAAAAGCCAGTCACTCCTAGTCAAGATTGGGGCACATTCCACTGGGCAGCGTAAGGTGTGTCAAAGACTAGTCTCGAGGTTATTGCCATGTTTCTCACATGCACAAAATTCAGTCTACAATAAAGGGGGGAGAACACTCAGTTCAATTGCAGTTCTTCCTCATGCTCAGGTTATTAATAAAATAATGCAACCTATGCATACAAATATCCATGTATTTTTTAAATGCACATCAGGCCACATGTTTTACTTGTGATTCATACAGCTTCTTCCTTGTCCTGTTCTTGTCTATACGAAACTTACATATGGAAATAAAATCTCGGTATGAATACTCCTTTTTGTGGGTTTATGCAGTAAGTAAAATACTGGATTCATTGTAGCAAATCACGACTTCAGCTGATTTCTACAAGGCCAGAATTTTTGCCAGAGTTCTTACAGTGAGAGAGATCCATTATTACACTATTTCTGCTATTCTAAGATTTGGTCACTTCTGTTTTAAAAAGCGTTATTTTAACCTTGTATGAAAGACCCATTTAGAGAATCATGTTCTATTTATTTCTACATTAAAGAGAGAAATCTATTTAAAAACCCAGTGTGGAAAAACTATCCTGTACCACTTAAATTACTATTCCTCACAGAGCTGGACAAATTCTGACATTATCAATAATGTTGTTGCATAAAGACAGAAATAAACAGCAGTTAAATTACATGTTGATATCTAGTGCATTAGAAATGTAAGCAAAAAAATCAGTGCTTAGAAATAATCTTTCTTTCTATATTAATACTCCTATATACAATGAAAAATCCTACAGGATTTATAAGCAAGAGAACAAATGAACAAACAAAAAGCTCTATGCAAATTAAAAAAACCAAAGGGTTTACTCATAGTAAGTGGAATATTTAGCACATAAAATTGTTTTCTATGGTTCAGCTGCAGAACTTATGTATAGTTATAATCGCCTGATCTTACCAATGTGCATGTAAATAACTTTACTCATGTATGTAAGCATAGGTTCATTCCCTACAAAAAGCAAGGTGATTAGGTTTACTTACATCTGATAAAAATTCTAATAATAAGATATGCACTGAATATTCAAGCAGATGTCCCGAAACTAAAATTTTGCAAGCTTACACATATTTTATCCCACCAGTCTATGGGGCTACCTAGGTATGAAAAGTGCTGGGCATACTTAGCAACTTGCTATATGAGAGCATAGAATGCTAGCCTACAAGAAGCAGGGCTCAATCCTGTTCTTTTTGAAGCCATCAGCATATATACCGAGATTAATGCTGTAAGATCAATGCAACAATGTTAAACTTAATATAAATGTTTTGGAAAGGAAATGGAAAGGGGAAACAAAGATATGCTGGCAGTAAGAAAAATTGTATAGAAGGGAGTTCAAAAGAATTACAGAAAAAAATTATGTGACTGAAAGGATGTTATTCTCTTGTAGTTAAATTAGGATAACATATTTGATAATACTATTCAGTATGTGTTGACAGTTCCATTTTAAAGGGCATATTATATTCTGTGCTCTTATTTTCCCAGTTTTAATTTAATGATCAGATTTTTTTCCTTAACAGGCACCTATAAGCTAAACTATTGCAGATAGCAGCAAATTCAAAAAGAAAAAAAGTTCAGTTTCTGATTAATACTAGATCCTGATTCAGCTTAATTTTGCCAGCATGAGAAGCTCCAGTGGTGGCATGCACTCTGTTTTGTAAGAGAGCCCTCAGTGATGCCATCAAGGCCAGTTGTTGCATGGTCACTGGACACACTGCTTGCTTGCAGGAGCCCTGGCTTGGCTTGGGACAGTACAGGGTGTTCCCCTAGGGATACACATCAGACCCCAGATGTATTCAACAGTTTAAGAGCTCACTTGAGGGCACACTTACCTGGTGTGTGAATGGGCTTTGGCACTTGATGCATACTCCAGACATATCCATCTATCTTAGTCCAGTTGCGGTGACATCATATGACTGAAACTGGGCAGAAGAGAGTCCTAAAGTCCTTCTTAGAAGGCCACCAACGAGGATAATATAGATGCCAAATGTAGGCTGCAAGCACGCCTGAACTTTGCACTACTTATGGTGGAAGCTGGGGTGCACAGGAGACATAAGCCACTGAAACCAGTGGTATTAGTGACAACGGTCAAGTTCAGGATCTCGGGTACTGAAATATCATTTTATCTTTTTATAAATCAAATCAATAGTAGGGGCTTCTGGCATCTTTTGAGACAGCAACAAACTGTTTTCCAAAGACAAACAAATGAATTCAACCTTCATAATCACTGGGAATACAGTCAACAAAACCATATAATGACTATCTATCTAGTTTATGATTACAACTGATCAAAGCAGTTATTATTAACAAAAAAGTAATGCCACCAAAATCTTTGACATTTTAACATAATTTTAAGTAAGACCCTGTCTCCAAGAGTTTCATCTTTGAATAGTCCTAACGAGAGTAGAAAGTATTACATCTTTTTATTTTCATATATATATTATATGTAAAAATAAAAATTAGGAGATTGTAGTTCACCTTACACATACAGTTATGTGCATCTACCTTCACAATGAACCCATTACATACACCTCTTCATCACAATTTCATGAAAAAAAAAATCTCCTTACAAGACTGCATAGACATATCATATCTCAGAACTGTTTCCCCTATGTAAGTGGCTCTTCTGTATGCAAAATCCAAGGTAAGATCTTTGCTCTTTGTCTGTGGCATGAATTTTAGTTCAGCCACTTTGTGTCTGCATTGCTGACCATCAACCTTTTGACCACTACACAATTGCGAGCTTTCATTTTCTTGGGGGAGCTGGAAGTCTTTAGGAACTAAATTTACTATAATCTTGGTTTTAGAACTTTGCTTGAGGAGACAGGGGACTGCTTCTAGAAGCTTTTCCTTTAAGGCCATATACCTTTTCTCCATTCTGTCCCAAGCTTTCATGTTCAATATGCCAACCTCTTTATGAAATGGCTCAGACCTTTGTTCCTCTTATGTTTATAGCAAAAGATAGGACCCTCACAAGGCTAGTAGTCATAAAAAGTTCACCCAATCATTTTGGTTCACAAAAATGACTGCTTACTGGAAAGTTGTGGGGGTGGGGTGTTTCAGCCTGATAAACCTAGTAAAAAATACATATTGAAGTACCAGGGTGATCTGATTTTCTGAATGGGCTTTGGAGATGCTGTTTATAATCAGGCTTATGGATTGTTATGATTCAGTTGAGAATCATTGAAAAGGGGAAACATAATGGTAAATTGTTAGAAAATATTTCAGTAATAAGGACTCAACTGTATTTCCACTACCAACCCTATGGAAGATCATGCTAAATAGAAAACTCATTTCCAAGGGCAGAAGAAGCCCTGATACTTTATTGCTAGATTCTATATCAATTGGAGCTCACTTACAATAAACTTATAGTACTCTATATAAACTGAGAAGCTTGTATCAAATTCAGGCTTCCATTTAAAATAGATATTGCAGATATTAGGCTTCAATTAAAGAAGAAAAATAACCTTCAGTGCTTCTTTTTTTAAAGGCAAAGTATAAAAAAAAAATCACCAAACTAGGTGAAAATTATTAAATTTCTCCAAAAATTATGCTTTCTTCTATTTCTTGAGACAATACAGTTTGTGATTCACAGGGTAACTGGTATCAAACACAAATTAATGAGAGCTCTTATAAGCAATTTTATTCCTATCAATAATGGCAGACATTTACAAAATCAGAAGAATTTATCATTTGAGTTCACCTTAAAAAATAACTTATAAAGCAGTGATATATGCAACATAAAACAGTTCAGGAGGGAAGAAGGAAAGCAAACTTTAATAATTAAAATGTAAACATAAAAAAAAAGATGGAATAAAAGTCCCTACTCCTCATTTCTACTTAAGATGTCATGTGACAATATTTTACAATGTCTTGCAGGTTTATATATGTATGTGTGTATTTCTATATCACACACACACACATACATATACATTAACCCATATATTTACATAGACAGATAATTGTTCGCAGTTCCATCTTGGGCAATTCTGTTACGCCACTCTACTCTTGTCTCAATCATGTTTGGGACCCAATTTCTTGACAAAACTGGGGAGATGGTAGGAAAAAATGGTGGTTCTGATTGTGTCTGAGATCCTTTTGTTAAACTATACACTGGGACAAATAATTTTCTTCTGTAGTAGCTCTCTGAAGAGAGCCAACTCACTGTGGTCTTCATGAGGAGACTTGGTAACAGATCACACACTCATTGTCATGCTAGGGGAATACTGAAAAAAGAGGAATCCACATTTTAACAACAGTTCTTTCCCAGGTAACTAAAACCACTTTTGGACAAGAGCAATAAGTTTAAATGTCAACATGCTATTTTAATTTTCTCCTAAATTTGTACTATAGCACATGCTAAGGCTGTAGTTCATTTTGTGGTATCATAACTTCCGTTATACTTCTATCATTATGTAAAAATATAGCCATTGCTGATGAAATCAATTCACTTGACAGTTTCAGTGTTGGACACTGCTACCTGGGTAGTATGATGAATCAATATTTCACTGATGCTTTTCATGCCTTTTACTGGTCAATGTTGGCTACTGGAGGGATTTAGCTGGGCAAGATAGCTAGTCTCAAACAGACCAGCTACATTTGTGGTCACTTGAACCACATAACTATTTTGAAGGGCTTTTTACTACTTGATGGGAAAAAGGTGAAATGTCTGACTGGAATTAAACTAGGTTTTTGGCTTATTTTTAAATTCTGTATTATAGATTTTATGAGGCAAGCTGAATCAAGTATCAGTGGTTATTCTTCTTTACGTGAACTGAAAATTCAATCATCACCATATTACATTATTATTGTAACACAAATTGAACTGCAGCCCTTATACAAGCTATAGTTGCCCTCAAGTTAGCAATACTTCATTACAAATAATCAATGGGACACCACAATGCCTAATACAAATGCACATTTATATGCTTATTTTAATTTGTATTTCAATTGAAACTTATAGACTGCAGAAATACTCAATTGGCCTAAAAATCTTCTAAGTAGAGGAAAATGTTCAAACGCAAGAAATATTAGTGATACAATAGAAATATACTGATACAAGAAACAGAAAGATATTCATTTGCCTTGGAAAAAACAGATATGTAATAAAAAAAACCTACCAAAGCTAGATTTTTGAGGTGGCCATTTCTAAGTGTCAAAACATATTCAGAAAAAGCATTTTGGATGGGTCTTCTCTGTCATATAAATTGCATAGAATGGACCACTTGGGTAAAATCCATTTTGTCCCATATCATGTCTCTGATGGTTTGTCTGCTTTAGGGCTTACTCCCGTCATGTGCTGAGCCCTCTCATAGTGGGCCCAGCAAAGCTTATCTTACTAGTTGGGTCCCAGATTCATTCAGGTAGGAAAACTAGGAGTATCTAGAATCCAGTAAGTAGTAAGCATCTGAGAAAACTAATTTTCTTTTGAGTACAACTGATGTCCTTCTTTTAATGAGTTTGGTTTGGTGAACTGGTCTGCCTGCTGAATCAGACTGTTTGTCCTCAGCACAAGTAAAGCATGCTGAGTTGAGAACTAACATGGACTACCATGACCAAAGATCACATTTAATGGAGATTTTGTGGTTACTGCTTTTTCTGCAGATTTTGAAACATCAGTCTTTTTGCTTTGTACAAATCAATTTTCTCCAATACCCCAAACAATCTGAACATGTGCCCTCTTTATGAGGACACAAACAGCTAACATGCAGAAAATACTCCCTCTTCCTTTTCACTAGTTTAAGAAACAACTGCCCCCCCAATCTGATTTTCATGAAATTTGCCATGATCTTTGACTGTTGTGTGATCTAAGAGAAACTGTTTAGTCTTCATAATTTCTGAGCTAAATATCACCACTGGCATAGTTAATGAAGTTGCACTCACTTCTGAACAGCAGTGATTTCCAGTAAGAATAGAAGTGTTGAAGTCACTCAGCACTTCTGAAAAATCAGGCCACTTCTATATAGGAACCTAAACGTGGATTTAGAAACCCAACTTCAGGCACATGAGTATTAAAATACTAGTCTAGCTTTGTAATGTATTTTATACCATGTTTTGCTGCCTCAAACATTCTCCATTTTAAAAAATATAATTTTTCCCAGAATGAACACTAGAGGGTATCTTTGCTTTCTCTGCTCTAAAAGCATGCGACATCTTTTCAACGTAAGATCTCTTGGTGCTCTAATTATATACTTCAGTGTGAATCCTGTTCTAAAAGACATTACTGCCCTGCAAAATACATGGTTCAGGAGTCAAAGTTTGAAAAACCAAAAATTGAAACACTCAGATGTAAAGATCTGACAACTATGTGTATCTAGGCTGTTCAGATATTGCCTGACAAATGCCCATTGTGCATTACTGAATATGTATGGCATAATTATTACTGTTTGACAGATTTAACTTTCATTGACAATTGACCTCTTAACCTAGAAAAAGAACTTCTGCAGTAAATCTACACCTCCCACATTTTTCAGTTTCAGCTCAACTTCTAAAAGTATTTGGCACAATTTTTTAGTGAATCAATGCTATAATTTTAGATGCTAGTAAAAAAACACATAAGGCACAGCATTGCATTACAGGTACACTACAAAACTGTTTGTTCTGGCTGTTATTTTTCTTTTTTAAAATAAAAGATCAGGGATAAATTTTGCCAAGTAAAAAACTACTTAAATACTTACGCTCTCACTCTGAAAAGGGTTTAGGAAGTTTCCACCCATCTCACCGTCATCCCTGGGAGTACCAGGCTGATTACTCATGCTCATATTACTGGGAGAGTTCTGTTAAACAAGATTTTAAAATACAGATGAAATGTTGAAGATTTCAGTTCCTTTCCCAGCTTCACCTAGCATGTCAAAAGAGTATCTGTACAATGCACTGGAATTTCTGAACTTAAAAGATAAGTCTCTGTAGAGTTCTGTATGTTTCAATTACTAATTTTAACCTGCAAAGAAGTATTTTCTCCTCTGAAGTAACAACTATTTACCTGTGATTCTTGTTTTCAGGGTATAGCCAGCATGTTCTCCTACTAAAGTTGGGAAAAAGTATAAATGGTAGGAATAAGTATTAGCTCTGAAACTACATTAAATCAGTACGGTCAAATCAGTGGTATATGAGCATGTGCCTTGAAATATGTGAGTTCAGAATATGTACTTAAAGGTAGACATGTGGACAGATCTGGTCTGCACAGACCTTCACAAATCAAGGCCTGTATTTGAAGTATTTGTTCATAGTGTGTAGTTTGTTGAAATAGCTTCTAGTTCAAATTTTGAGTTGCTAAACCACTTCACCAAGAGCAGTTATGTACAGTTTATAGATAAATGAGTTAACAAGAGTATTAGATAAAAGACTCATGAATAACAGCCAGCCACAGGATTGGCCTTACAAACATTTTCAGGAGGAGCTGTACTTTTGCTATCTGCTTGCACAGAGCATAATGCAGTAGGGTCTTCATCTACTTTTTCAGTGTCTAGGTGCAAGTGAAATGCTACTAAATAATAACAATACAAAGACTCCTGAAGGTAAATTCTTTTCTTATGGAAGTGCTCCTGCTCAACCACCTCTATAATGTTCAGAAAATGCTTTCAAGATTCAGTTAGTCACAGAAAGAATAAAACTAGATAATTTTCACAGAAATTATTCAGCATCAATAATCAATACATGATTATTGTAAATACTACAAGTAGTTAGGTGCGTTTACAAAGTTGATTTGTGGTACCCTACCATGCCTGGGGCAGGGATGATTCTCTTTCCATCACAGTTAGACTCCTATTAATACGGGCTTTGTGATGGAAAAGGAACAGTCAGGGAAAAGGGGGAGTGAAATTATGAACTTCATCATAAAACATTTACTATGTCTATCACAGTTCTTCCCTTGAGTTTTTTTAATCCAGAAAAATTAAACACAAGATTTACAAATACAGCATATACATATGTACATATCTGTACATGTACAAATGCATCAGGCTTAAAGTTTGAGCAGGTTTAACACAAAGTTTAAGCAGGCTTAACACAAACCTAGTATAGTCAATGGGTAGGCTAACAAAATGCAACTCAAAGTAGAGCATTTGATCAAAGTGACCAAATGATAACATCTGTAAGAATCATAAATGAATTTGTCCTCTTTTTCTTCTGTTAATTCTCAATTACAATCCTAACATAGCATTTCTGTTAGCTTATAGATTTATGAAGCTTCTTTAAAAAAAAGCAAAATATATCATAATTTGAAAATACCTGCCTGCAGTCTTCATTTAGTATAACTAAGGCTGCAATGGGGCAAACTTTGAGTGAAAAATAGGAAATGTTAAATTAAGAGAAAGTCTCCTTACTGAAAGGCTGTTAAGTTTTAACCATATTCCCCTGAAGGAAGATTACCATTTCCACCTGAATGGGCAAATATGTTTGTGGGTTCAGCCTGGTGTATTTATTTTCAGTTATAGATGAAATGTAAAATTAATTACATAACCACCATGAAGACATAACTGTTTTTAACTGGCATCTGAAATGCAGCTTATAGAGTAGGGTCAAGACCCCTCCCTTAGCCCTGTTGTTTTCTTCACAATCTAGTTCACTGGCTTTCAAACTGTGATCCTCAGATCTCCAGAAATCACTGGACAGCAGGTGAAGGGTCCATCAAAGGCAACTAAAAATTAACTAGCTAATTAACATCAGACAATTAAGTCTACTATTCAGTAAAGTTATTATACCAAATATTTGGGAATCTACAGCTTGAGAAAGGTTGAAAACTATTGCTTTAGTTCAACCACAGCTATCGCACCTGAAGCAGGAATTAATTCAGGGAAGTCCTGTTGCATGTATTATGCAGGAGGTCAATCACATCAGTCCCTTCTGCCCTTAAAATCTATGAATATATAGTTTAAAACCCACTAAGGCCTTGTCACATTTATTTTATATGATGCTTCCAGACTTTTGTTCATTCCTTGGGGATTTACTCCTATTTTATCTTTCTCTGTGTAGTACTAAGCTTTGAAATTCTGCAATTGCTACAGTGTGCCAGGCCCAAAGATTCAAATTCCTGACATAAATGCTTTTATAGCAACTCTCTGGGCTGCTTTTATTGCCAGTATGGGGTCTAGCATTGTAGCACTAGCTGAGTTTTTCCAAAGCAAATATTTCTTTGATGACTGCAGAAATTCCACGGGCACTGCAAGAAACACTGGTTATTGATGTTTATTTAATATGCATAATTTCAGTTCATTTACTTTCCCCCATCTCAATCTACTTTATGTGGATTAATCAATTCATATTTATAGATTTTTAAAAAGTCACATTTTGTCATTCAGCCAATTAAATTAAAATCTTCTCTGGAAAATGTAGCTATGAATTCTGTCAGCTGTAATGATTCTACCAAGACTGGATTAATTTTCTTCATCTCAGTGGTAATAGATAATCTGTTCCTCTAATATGCATTTTACTCCATTGAAATCCTGTGCCTGGCCTTGAGCATCTAGCAACGTGTACCCCAAACTGTATTAACTTCAGTGAACAATTTCTGTCACATTAATTAGTAATCTGGAAATC
Source organism: Calonectris borealis (assembly GCF_964195595.1). Taxonomy (NCBI): domain Eukaryota; kingdom Metazoa; phylum Chordata; class Aves; order Procellariiformes; family Procellariidae; genus Calonectris; species Calonectris borealis. The sequence continues at coordinate 54,728,550 of NC_134351.1, read as the reverse complement.
TACTTGTGAAAAAGCCAGTTGAACAACTAGCTGGTGATGTATAAAGGGAAACTGTTGCCTTAACAAGAAGAATCCTGGTAAACTATGTACAAAATTGGAAGGCAGCCACATATTAATTTTGCATGCATCAAACCCCAGAAATCTAGTATTCCTTGCATGCAAAACTTTTCCAATCAAGTTCCAAAAGTATTCTATACTATTATCTACCTGAAATTGCTAATGCTATATACAAGACTGCCCACACACTTTTACTAGTATCAATTAAGGCTGCATATTGGGCAGAGTGCTACTCAGAAAAAGATATTTAAAAGCTGTTATATATAATGGTATAGCAATACAACACTTACTTCCCAAGTAAACATCACTTTTCTTTTAGCTATTTGAAAAAGACTTGCATCAAATATATGTATTTATTAAGGTTAACAAATTACAAGACTTCCAGATAAATTTTTGGATCCAGGTTTTCTAATAATCATATTAGCGCATATGCTGATACTTAATACCAGTGGGTTGAATACAGGTTTTAAAAAAAATTTTAGTGGCAAGGTAATGGAAATGTTTTCTACTTTAAAAATGCTGCATTTTGAAAAAAAAAACAAAAAATCTGAAGAAAAATTATAGGCACTGATTAAAAATGTGCTGTATGCTTATTATCTCATTGGAGGTGTATATTGAATCTACCACTGTACACGTGAGCACAGCACAGCTAAGGCAACATGGTCATTTCAGTCCACTGTTATATTCTTCACAGGGTCTGAACATGATACAGATCTTCAAAACTTACAAAAATGTAGCACTGCTATAGATGTTTTTCCCTCATAGCCCCAAAATGGCCTAAGAGGCATACTGCTGTGGTCCTACTCTCCATGAAAGGCCATGGAAGGTTGTTCTGAGGCTATAATCACCTATGTAATTTTAAAAGGACTGTATCACTAATTGAAGAATGCTTCCTGTTTTTTGAACATTTGAAAGTGTATTTTAAATTAATTCATACTACAAACTTCTATTTTAAGCCACAGGAATTTAGGCCAATATTTTCTTCCCTTTTGACATGTGTTTGTATCTCATCATATCTCAGTGCTAGCCTGAGAGAGCATCTACAGTGACATCCTTAGTACGACCAGAACACGTGCAGACAAGCCTTAGCCAGATTCAAAGTGGCAAAGTCTGAACTGAGAGAGATCTAGCCACGGTGCTGTAGCACTTAGTCCTGGGTCAACCAAAAGATGCAGGCAATTAATTCACTCAAACTCTCATTCCTTTTTTTTTGGAAGATCGATAAGAATTTTGTTACAGCAATTTCAAATGAATGAGTTATAAAATTTTAACTGAAACAATCCCTTCATCAATTCCATATTTATAGATCAAAAGCACAAAAGTACAGGGAGACAATTTTAGTGATATTTTTATTAGTTTTAGTCATTTACATCTGAAGATGCTGAGTACAAAACACAGTATTTTACAAGGACAAATTTCTACCACTTTATCAACACTGAATAAGCTCATTAATTCCTTATTTGAATAAGTCCCTAAATTAATAATGATTACAGATGTAGCAGATTTTTATTTTTATGGAAGAAATGACACATTCAAGCACAATATTATTTTTGTAGCTGCAAAACCCCTACAGGTTAAACTCACATTCATTTTGCATATACTATTTTATGGTTGTGTTTACTATTTAATGTTTGTTTAACGGTTGTATCAAAACAGTGCTTTTTTTGCAACTACTTTTTAATCTAGCTTTTAGGGACTTAGACTAGTGATTAAGATATTAATGTTGCCTTACAGAGGTGACAAAAGGAATCATGCAGTGCATAAAAGTAACATCCTAATGACATTTTCCCAAATTTGCATTCAACTAGAATTGATTATTAGAACTATATTCATTTGTCTTAACAGTATGGAAGATTATAACATGATCAATCAGATTATGAACTGGATATATATTAATCACATTCATTAATACACATTGTTATGCAGTAAGAAATAAGTCTACTTATACTCCCTATTGATTATAGATATTGTTTTAAAACTTTCAATTAATGCTAATTCTGTCTGCACAGCCTCCAAAGAGTTGACAAGCAGAAAATCTAGATACATAATAAAAAGTTTAACAGAGACAATGAAAATATGTTTAGAGTGAAATATTATTCTAAAAATTCCAAATATTTTACTAGATACTCACTTTGGAAATACTGTCCATGTCTCCTGAGCCTTAAATTAAAATAGATAATTATTCAATTAGTTTTGAGCTGAAATTAATCTAAGAGCTTATTTTTCATACTAAAATATATAGTGTAACAGCAGTATGTTAAAACATAACTGTGCTTGATCTCCCTTCCTTCCCACTGTCTCTCTGAGTAAAAGTTTACAGTCAGTAGTGAATAATGTTTGTCCTTTCTCTGTGTACACACCTAATGCAAAAAAAAAAAAAAAAGGAGAAAAGAATGAAGGACACATTTCTGATCTGTATCAGTTCCTTGAATGGCATCCTTTAGGATGACACAGCCTGACACAACTCAGAAAAGGATATGTCCAACCTCCCTGTCCTCTTAGCCAGGTACTGCAATTCATTTTGGGTACATACACCTGAGGAAGATGTTGCTTCAGATTGAGGGGGAAAAAAAAGCAAAATCATGGATAACTAGTAAAAGTTAATGTTGCTGACAAAAATGATCACCATTTTTACTGAACTTCAGCTACCCAAAACTCCATAGAAGACTGCTAATGAAATATCTCTAGGGTCAGCTGGGGGGTGTTTCATCAATGTCTTTGCCCCCAGAAGCAGAAGCCTACTACTGAAATTTGCTAAAATGACATCAACTTTGGATGCATTACAAATACTGATGATGATAATATCTTTCAGAAGAAAGTAGGTGATCCTGAGGACTGGAGTAATAGAAACCAAAAAAATTTAAATATAATGAGTGCAAGACTAACAAAAAGAATTTTTCTCATATGCTGTAGCTCTCAGTTGAAGCCAAGAATAAATGAAATATAATTTAAGGATGGATGTATCAAGAAAAGCATTTCTAGCAGCAACAGACAGTAAACAATTCTGGTCACTTATTTTCAGGAAAGACAAATTCAAACTGGAAGAGTGTCAGAGAAAAACAATCAAGAAAATAGAGTTATGGGAGGAGACTGAAATAGCTTGGTATACTTAGCCAGGCAAATTAAGGCTGAGAAGGAATATGATTTCTCACTATAAATACACCAGATACATAAACATTAGGAAGAGGAAAAGTCATTTTGTCATGGACAAATGGAAAAATTTTGGTGGAAATCAGAAAAAGATTTCTTTCTAACCATCAGAGGCATGAACAGATATCCAGTAGAAGGGTTGTGGTTAAAGAAGCTAGAGAAGTTCAAGATGGAGCTTGACCAATTTATGCCTGTGATTATGAGACATAACTGCCTGCTACAGCATGGAACTGAATGCAGGAGATCTCTTCCAGTGTTACATTCCTAAAAGAACTCAGGTTCCATTTTAGAAATTAAATTAACCTTAGAAAACAGTTGCTGTTAATTTGACTAAACATGATATAATTTTCACTAGAGAAAATAACTAACCAACTAGGTACATATAAAAACCATCTGTAACTGTTTCAATTTTAATTTTTCTTTTAGCTGAGAAATAATTCTTGGGCTATAATAAGTGACAGAAAAAGATGCAATTATCATTTACAGGTTTTCATTTACTTGAATATAATGTGCATCATTATTAATTAAAGCAACAATCCATTTTAGGATTGTAATATGTAAAGAAAAGCTATAAACTCACAAGATGGCCTTATGCAAAGTAATATAGGAGTTTCAGAGACCTGCTTGCCAAGAAAAAAAGACAATTCTATCAGGAGTTAGATGCATTTTGTTGAATTTTAATTGCTCAGAATACATCTTCTAAGTGAGGTTTGATGGTTTAGTTTTTTCTCATCTTGGCATAGCCTTTTCCAGTTTCTCCCTTCTTCTTACCTGTTTATATTTCCTGTCTCACAGTCTCCAGCTGCTAGGCTATAACTGCTATTTTTCCATCCACCATGGTAGTATGGATAGAAGCAGGGGGAACAGTGACAGCTTGGCTTCTGCTTGCCCATCATGCATTTAGCTTGCTTGGGTTTTTCCACATAAAGAAAAATGCTATTCAGCAGTGTTGCAGGTGCCATGTGTCATAGGGCCAGCTCCCAGATGTAAAAGAAAACCTTGCTGGTCAACAGTGGGGATAGAAGAGGAAATAGATCTGAAGTCTTTGCAGACTGAGGTTCCCCCCTGTTGTTGCCCGTATGAATGACACTCCTTGGTGCAGATAGAAGTGAAGAACAGAATACAGAAACTGTATTCAGAGTTACTGGCTTGGTGTTATGGTATGAGTACAAATAAATACAAGGTATTTATTTACCTTGTGGGTATGGAAGAGGAAGGCATAAATGCAATTTATTTAGCTGCAGATTGTTGCTTAAATCCCTTTCAAGTGTCTATCATCCATCCAGCAAAGAGTAAGAGCAGAGTTTGCTAGGATAGTCAGGGGATAAAGCAGTGCATGTTTTTTAGAATTGTATAAGGCTTCTCCCTTAGATAAGAGTCGAAAACCATAGTGTCGAAAGACAGGAAGTACTCTATTCTTCCTGCCTCTGCGTGCCCTGACAAGAATGCATGTTCTTTCTTGGTGCACTAAAATGGCAACTGTCTGAAGCTGCTTATGGGGATGGAATAATAAAACTAATATTTAACAGACAGAAGGCTAATTACAGAACAAATAAAGATATCAAAATATGGGATAAAACCAGCTTAACACATACATCAATATATGTAATAACTTACTTCCATGTACTTGATAAGAACTCAAACCAGCATGTCATAATGACACCTTCTCAAGTTTTTGAAAGAGGAAGAGAGGTAAAGAAAAATGGGTCTTATGCCATCAGTTCTACATTACTGTGATGGTATGCTTATAGAGTGGTTTGAAACAACTGGATTAAAATTATACTCTGTTATATAAATAACACAGTATTTTTCTTCCAGAGGTGCATTATATAATCCAATTCATATGCTTAAAAATATCTTAATATTTCTTATTAATGTATATACAGCTTTTTTAGTTTTTAAAATATTTTAACATACAGTCTCCCATATAACTTAGAGAACTAGTCATAGAAAATGGCACTGGTCATTGTAAATTCACAATGTTCATAACATTTACTGTTATTACCTAATGATCCATTCATATGATGTGAATCCATTCCACCCAGTCCACTCATAGGTCCATCTGACCCTGGCCCCATTGGAAACTATAAAAGGATCAGACATTAAAAAATATTACTGCACATTTTTTTAAGATAATCTAATAAAAAAAAAATTCCTGAGAAAAAAATGGTAAAGGAAAAATGCACAGTCCCATCTCTGAATGTGAAAGTCAAGTGAAAGTCTTCCACGTGATGATTGCAAAAAGTGTCATTGGTTTTTTTTACTTTTTTCCGATGCTACCTTCATCATTTTTTGAGAAACTCATTTCTGTAGGCTGGCTAATCTACTTTAATACTTTGTACATGATTTTCAAACCTGCAAGTGCTGACCTAACTCTACTCCCATTGAAGTTACAGAGAATTTTACTATTCACTTCAATTAGTAGGTGATTAACAGTTTTCAAACCCCACCCTATCTATATTGACAGTCAGACTACTCTGCATTACCTTTGCAATATGATCAGTTTCTTACAGATTTAAGATATTAACCTTAAATTCAGTTCTTCAAAAACTTAAAGGCATTAGCATTACAGAACATTTTCTAAAATTCACTGCATACCAATTTAGCAATATCTAAGTATCTATATTCTTAAAGTTTTATTGTCCTTTTTTCAAAAGGCCTGCAATATGGACTGTAATTAGATGAAATATGGTTGTAATCAGATAAATACAATAAAATTGAAGGCATAGATAGAGATCAGAAAAGAAACAAGTTCTATCTAAGAATTCCAATTTTTGTCAGTTCTAGAACTGCTGAAGTTTGGGCTAAAATAGTCACCAGTCCGGTAGTTAACGAGGCAAATACCTAAATGTTATCATTAGCTTTCATTCTTGACACCTTATTTAGATAAACAGGGAAGTTTGTTTCTTCTTAAAGGTATTGATTTTACCCCTTTTTACAGAATAGCAGGGAAACATAATACTGGGCCACTTTCAACAGTTTTCTTCTCCCTCTTCAGTCATAGAGACTTTTTTATAATGAAAGTTTAAAGCCAGCAGAAACTAATGCTTGGTGGCAGCTCCTAGGATGGTGTCATATTGTACAGAAATCTATTGCACTGCAGTATGACAAACTAAGTCATCCTCAATATCCACATGCACATGCTTCTCAGGTCTTTTCTGTGTAGAAAAATAGGCCCCAATCATTATTTTGCACGTACTGGCATGATCGATTTGCGAAACGTTAAAAACACTACAATGGACATGGTGTGATAGAAATGTAGTGGTTTGGATAAAACAAGGCTGTATAATTAAAAAAAAAATAACTAGATTCATATTTACATTAGGCCTGTTGGGTCCAGGTGGTACTGCATTCATTAAAGTGTACATGTTGTCTCCAGAGTTGGTTGAATCTGTAATAAGAGATTATTTTAAGTGCTAATATATACCTTTCAATAAAACTACTCACCTAATACATTTCTTTTCATTTAGTTCATATTATTTCTGTTCCTGAATCACTGATACACAGTGGCAATATAATGGAAGATTTAATTCCCTTTTTATCTATTTCTACCACACAATAGAGCTATGAAAAGAAATAATTGCAATTGTCCCTACGCGACTATTTCTAGACTCTACTTTTATGAATGACCGTTAAAAGGTTTATAAATCACCAAGTATCTGTAACTATTTAATTCCTTAAACCCTTTTTCCTGGAGTTCCAAATTACTTCACTCATCTTCAATAATCTATAAAACAGGAGTTTCTCTCTTATCAATACTTCCTGTAATTTGTTTTCCATCTGTAATAACCAATAAATAGCTTCTTTTATATATCCTTCAGGTTAGTGTAGTGAATGAAAATCTTTTATTCTCATCTGTGTCAGTCTGTTAGATTTTTAATAGATCTAACTATTCAGTGGAACATTGTGCAAAGATCCCCTCTCCAAGGACAGCTTTAGCTAATGTATCTTCATGGTACAGTGTGGTGCAATGCTTCAAAACCAACCTGAATCCAAAACCAACAAAACCATGTTGGCACAGTGTGATGCCTAAGCTATAAGTTCTGCCAAGAGCTTCACTGGGCCTTGCCAGAAGTTGACAAAGCTATACTGCTTCTCAGTCTGGGATTACTTCACATAGAACCAAAGGACAGATATGCCCTTTCCCTCCAATCAGTGTACATGAACTTTCAGACTGGAGCACCTCCAGAGTCAAAATGCAAGATTTAAATAATGACATACAGAATACAACCCACATAACTCTTCTGGTTGAACTTAGGAAATCAATGCTTGAAAACTACTAGTAGATACAAATTATTCATTCCCAGCTCCAATTTATCCCTACTGCTAACACACACAAAGTCTTAATACCCCTCATCAATATTTGTAAGAAGGAGAAGGCAAAAAATGATAGATAGGTAGACAAATTAGGAAAAAAACTTTCACAAGGGAACTTGACAAGAGATAGGCCATGTAACAAAAAAGTTTACTGAGAGGAGAATGACCTCAGAAAAGTCTAAATAAATCCCTAAGGGGACAGCATATCTTTAAAAAATTTAGGCAACTCTGGAAAAACACTACCCTCTATAATATCTACAAAAAGAGTAAAAGAATAGCTAAGTAGCTCTATACCTAGTTCCTCCAAAACACTATTCCATCACTTTGAACTGTGAGTTTTGAGCTTAACAGCAGACACAAAAAAACACTGTTGAGCTGTAAATCTTTTTCCAAAACAAGGGACTTTTGAGTCAGAAGTAGTCAAAGCAAGAAAGTCTAGACCAGACTGATGTGTGTTGGAACTGGGAATGCAGCCTGACCTCATGCAAGAATATATTTGTACATACTCGGGGCAGTTAAAATCAAGGTCTTTGTCTATTCCTTTATTTTCTGATACAGTTTTCCAAGCATTAATTAATGTAACCTTGGTGAGTAAATAATTCCATTATATACAAAGAACTATGCATTACTAGGACATTCAAATATATTGTTTAAAAAAGAGGGAAACTAAAAGCTTTTAGCCTAAAGTTAGCAAAAGTAAAATTAGCATATAAAAATTTATTTTTAAATTTCAAGGAGGTAGACAATAAGTTCTTTAACCACCAGATCCTGGCTCACCCTAAGTTCTACTGCCTCTTGTAAAAACACATACAGATTGATTGGACCATGGAAACATTCAGAGCTGGAAGGGTTTTTTCAGAGGTGAGTGAGTACCTTTGCAAAATTCTCAGGTGGCCAATGTCTAAGTGTTTTTATACTTTGGAAAGCAGAGGCCTTAAAACACGTTAGAGTCTCTTTAATTGAAAATAGAAACAATTCCTCAATAGATGCTTTATTTTAAGTGCACACAGACAGCTTAACACATGCTATAACTACAGTGCTGACTACTTTTAAAAGTGCAGGCTGTCTGTGCATTTGTTTTTATGTTAAAAGAGATTCTACCTTTTAACTGCCAGCTCACGTTAATTATCTTTTTCACTAATGATATGAACAAGGAAGCCCTACTTTTTATTTCAGGTCACATTTTACAGCCCTGGAATTGTATTTAATTAAGATTTTACATTGGTGCAGTAAGTTTTCATGGGAAGTTAGAAAACTTCCCTACCCTCTTGTGCTGTAGAGGACAGCAAGAATATGTAGGATGTGAGGACTGAGGATGCTATAGCATCACTGAGGTGAACAGGTCCCTCTTAGCTGGTCAGAGTGGGTTACAAAGACAGATGTTGGCCAAAAGGAGTCTGAATATCTGCTGAATATTGGGTTACACAAAAAGTAATTAGTTTCTTTTTAGCAGATATCTGATGATATCCATGGGAGGAGAGCATCCTCCATATCTTGCAGTTCCTCCTTCATGTCAGATACTTGCTGAACTTCCATGGAGGGAAATACTTACATCTAGTTGACCAACTTTAAGCCTTGAGAAGCTAGCTAGCTGTCCTGAATGCTCCCATCCTCCTCCTCGATTCTTTAAACCTTAATAGGAATGGTGGCCAATCTGTATGGCCAAAATCTCCATGTGGTCAGAATTCCAAGATACAGATCATGTAACTTGGAGAAAAAAACGGGACAGTGAAGTTCTGGGAACAGATCACAAATAGGACATGACAATGGTTTCTCTGGGGCCTTACTGCTCCATTGCAGGATAGAGGAGAGCAGTCTGTCCAGCATAACCATGCTGTCAGTCAGATGACATAGCCATGTGATGCAGTCATGCTTCTGAGTCATGCATAGCTAAAGAGCCATATATCGGTAAGGTCTATCACATAGGGTACTATAGAGGAAGTTTCACAGGATTCAAAAATCTCCTGATTTCCGAACTGGAAGAATTGTCCTGAACAACATCAGCAAAATCAAATACACATTCTGCCTTCTTTCTTTTTTTTCTTGCTATTGCTAAAATCATGCAAGAAAAGATGGGCTCAAGAGCCAGAGTAATTAATTGCTTTGAACTGCACAGATACAAGGCTTTGTATCTCTGCAACACAGCAGGGAGAGAAAGAAAGGGAAAGAGCAGAAAAAAAAAACTGATACAGAAAGTACAAAACTAATAACTTCTCATTAGCTGATCCTTCATGAAAAATGTATCAATTGGATCTATCATTTTGTCTGCATTAATAGCACAAAAAAATCTGAAAAAAAGAATTTGTGTACTTGCTAAAATCCCTTATAATTTTCTTTCATTTTTTTCTGAGTAGATTTCAATACCTGCTGGACTAGGCATGATAGGTGTTCCTGGTGGCCCTCCACCTCCTGGAGGACCCTAGAGAGGGTAGAAAATAAGAGTTAGCATGAAAGGAAAAAAATACCACAGTCAAGAATGAATATGGTACAAAAGAAAAAAAGTATCATGAATATCATGAGTTACTCTGGTAAAAACATGCACATTTTCTGATAAGCTAGCAAAACAGCTCATTAAGACATCATTGGTCAGCAGACTCTGGCACAGAGTTCTGATATATGTAGATCTATGGATCCAAGAAGATCCATTAGTCAAAAACTCTGAACCATGCTGTGAGTCAGACAAGAGGGATACTTAGATCAGGGCCTAAGACAATTATATTTAATTCCCTCAACCTACTTTTGTTACCACCAGTTTTCCAACTGGCATTTCTCTTTCATTGCTCTCAGTACATAGTCAATGGCAGAGTAATCAATGTCTGCTAAGCACAAAATATGGGGATGCTTTGTGGGGGCAGAAGAGGCTAATCACCTGAAGAAAGCTTTCTTTTTGAGGCAGACTTGGTATCTCGGTATCATGTCAATCTTAATTCAGTCTGTATAATATTCCACGATTCTTTTTTAATAACACCTGTGTATATATATATATGGACAGGCTGGATCGATGGGCCGAGGCCAATTGTATGAGGTTCAACAAGGCCAAGTGCCAGGTCCTGCACTTGGGTCACAACAACCCCATGCAACGCTACAGGCTTGGGGAAGAGTGGCTGGAAAGCTGCCCAGAGGAAAAGGACCTGGGGGTGCTGGCTGACAGCCGGCTGAACATGAGCCGGCAGTGTGCCCAGGTGGCCAAGAAGGCCAACAGCATCCTGGCCTGTATCAGAAATTATACAATACAAATGATACTGTGGCCAGCAGGAGTAGGGAGGTGATCGTGCCCCTGTACTGGGCACTGCTGAGGCCGCACCTCGAATACTGTGTTCAGTTCTGGGCCCCTCATGACAAGAAAGACATTGAGGTGCTGGAGTGTGTCCAGAGAAGGGCAACGAAGCTGGTGAAGGGTCTGTAGCACAAGTCTTATGAGGAGCGGCTGAGGGAACTGGGACTGTTTAGCCTGGAGAAGAGGAGGCTGAGGGGAGACCTCATCGCGCTCTACAACTACCTGGAAGGAGGTTGTAGCGAGGTGGGTGTTGGTCTCTTCTCCCAAGTAGCAAGTGATAGGACGAGAGGAAAAGGCCCCAAGTTGCACCAGGGGAGGTTTAGATTGGACATTAGGAAAAATTTCTTCACCGAAAGGGTTGTCAAGCCTTGGAACAGGCTGCCCAGGGAAGTGGTTGAGTCACCATCCCTGGAAGTATTTAAAAGACGTGTAGATGAGGCGCTTAGGGACATGGTTTAGTGCTGGACTTGGCAGTGCTAGGTTAATGGTTGGACTTGATGATCTTAGAGATCTTTTCCAACCTAAATGATTCTATGATTCTATGATAATTCCTTCTCAAATTAATGACAAATGAATAAAATATGTCAGGATGATGCCAGCTGCATAAATTTGGGTATAGTCATATCACTTACCTAGAGTGCTAAATCATAGAATACAAAACAAAACCCCAAGGAATATCTATTTACTTAGTTTAAGGTATTTCTGTGTTGTAAATCTGTTTATGAGTAAACATTGTATACAGACTGCTCTGGTTGTTAAACAAGCTTTTTAAGGTTCTTTAAAAATGTCTCCAATAATTTTATTCTAAAAGTCCTAATTGTTTAGTAAGAACTGAATCATAACTTCTTGCTTCCTACATTTGCAGATCCACTAATATTTTGAAGTAACATGAAAAACTGCCTACTTATAGTTTGACAAAAATGTTATGTCAATAAAAATAAACTGCCCCCCACATTTTCTGTAATAAAAATGATGCAGAATGCTAACAACAGATGATTATTTTCATTGCTGTATGACTTTTATTATATTTTTTATCATTTCTTATATTTTAAAATAGTAGATATACTGTTCCAAACAGAAAGATTTTTTTTCAATAGCACTGAATATAAAGGTTTGATTGTTCCTGTCTGCTTAAAAGGACATTGCTGAGATTTGCTAAAATTCACTGAAATATTTTGGAATGAGGCGGGGAAGTTCTGGAATTAAAACAATAGACACTTTCTCGCTGGCCTGCTAAAAATAACATTTCTTACAAAACATTTAGTAGCAATACACTAGTGAAGACTGTTTCCAGACAGTCAAAATCAGTAATGTAGCAGCTTTCTGACTGATAGCACTCCTCCCCAGGTTCATACAAGTAAAATACTTAACACTTCAGTGGGAAGCATCTCTGCCAATCAGTGATTAACTCTCAGTTAATTGTAGATTAAAGAGAAATGTTTTACCCAGAAGTAGCAGCACGTTCCTGCAGTCAAACAACATATATATACCTCTATGCCCTTATATATAACAACACCTACCAGTTCATCTTGTGATTCCCTTTTGTTGTAAAGTAAGCAAGGTCACTGAGCATCTCTTATAAAGTTTGAAACCCACAGGTCAGGTAATACAAATCAAGGTATAATCACAATTTCATTTCATACTGCTGGCAGCTCCATAGCTTTTTTTCCCCTCCAAATTATAATTGAATCAGAAATGAATGTGTTAAGATTGGCCTTGCCAAAAGTGTTTGAAATGCTTATTCAGACCTCAGCAACAAAAAAATCTTCCCATTTCTGTTGTAGAGCTACAGACTCTAAATTCAAAGGGACCTTTAAATCACATATTCCAAATTTCTGGGAATGTTTATCCTTTTATCCATGTACTTGTGCACTAAGCTTATGTAGTGATCCTGACCGGAAGACCACTGTACATCAAGTAGTTAGTGATCCACATAACAGGTAACCTGGGTAGGCCCAGGTCTGTGCTGCGCTGCACTGTGCTGCACGTACACCTCGACCTTCAGACCTGTGTTGCGCTGCACAAATCCTTTGGCCGCAGGATAAACTCAGCCAGATCATTGTATCAGAGGAGCCTGCAGGCAGCTCCCACTTGGTACCGGCGATTACGCCTTGCCTTTCTCTAAAAATTCAACGAGAAGTTCTCACGCGAACATCCTTCCTGTTTGCCAGTAGAAATGATGAATAGAGTGGTTTCCTTTTAAGAAAATCCTATAATAGCTTGAATAACCAAAATGGGGTACCCCTTCCATGGATGGGATCTGGATCTGCACGGCGTGCTGTGCATAGATTGGAGGGCCATTTGATGCTACACCACTCGGGGTTCCCAGCATCTAAAGTGACATAAGCTTATCTATATTATTCTCTCTTTCTTTACAGTGTTAGCTCTAATAAATAGCATTTTAAATTATACTTTACAGAGCCTGAGTGCCTTTCTTAATGGGATCATAACAGACCAGCACCTCCTGGTGCAAAACATTTGGCGTAGTCGGCAGGATCCAGTGAGAAATGCCTTTCAGGAGAAAGAATAGTAAAGAGAGAAACTGGGTGCCTGGCTGGCCCTGCAAGCAGCCGGGGGGGGGGGGGGGGGGGGCGTTTGCAAGGTATTTAGCCCAGGTAGCTTCACCAACGGGTTGGGAAAGTGAGGAGGAATTGTCTGAATGCCCCACCCCAGCTGAAGTATTATCTTGTCTTAGAAAGCAGAGGCTGGGGAATGGAAAAGGCAAGGAATATTTGTGCTGTCTTTGGTTGTTACTAACATGCTTGATACGGACATGGGGGCATTTAGAGCTGATGCAAAACGAACTGCATGAGCTGCAGGCGCAGCTCCTCATGGCAGTCCCCGGGTAGCAAGCGGTGGTGCAGGTGCCCACGGTGCAGGGAGGGGTGCACAGAGCAGCCCAGGAAGGGCAGTGCTGAGGTACGAACTATTCGCCAGAGGGATGAATGGTAGGACGAGGACCCCTGTTTCTGTGGTGAGGACGAATAGACATAGGGGTCAGAGGATGAGTGCAGCAACCACATTTCATCTGGCCATTAGTGAGTCACAAAGCAAAGGGCCTCCGGGGGCATCCCAACAGGCTGTCTCAGTGTGTGGTTTTACACAGCCTGAGTTGCAAGATTTAGCAAAAGCATACTGGCAAAAGCCGGGAGAAAGGCTTTTGCAGTGGCTATTGCGAGTATGGGACTTTGGAGGCGATAGTATAAATTTAAATCCTAAAGAGTTAAAGTGTTTGGGTGTCATCTCGCAAAACCCTATGATTACCCAGTGTCTGAGAGGAGCGCAGGGTAATGTATCCCATTCCCTGTGAGCATGGCTCCAGGAAGCTTTAAGAGTATCCCTCGCCTACCATTTGGGACGATAAAGCAGAATCCTGGAAAAGTATAGCTGAGGCTGATCAGTATTTATGGGAATCGGCCACGCAGCAAGGCGTCTATTTGCATAACTTGTAAAGTCCTGATATGGAACCTTTTGCACCCAGCATAAAAACCTGCATGTTAGAGGGCACCCATTTGCCTTGAAGGGACCAATAATTTCCTTGCTAGGGGCTGCTGTGGGAAGACCAGTGTGGGATGTTATCCTATCGCTAGGACAGCTTGGTGATTATCAGACTGAAAAAGAGGAGACAGAGCCTGACGCATTTCAAATGCAACAGCTGAAGGGAAAGGTGACGCAGAAAGAGATGTTTCTGGCACTAATGCAGGCATGAGTGCCTAGGGAGCAGATAGATGGCAAATCAACTCCTTATTTGTGGAGTTGCATAAGAAAGCAAAAGAAAAGAGGAAGGTGTGAAGGGAAGCACAGAGCATCAGGACATCAGTCCCACCCGCATCACCCTCTGTCGACAGTGAAGATGCATCCTCCCCAGCTGCCTCTAAATACCCCAACCTTTCTCCTTAGAAACAAGAATAGGAAATGTGTGGTCCCTCTCCAGTACGGATAATAAAGCAAGCTAGCTGGGAGGACCACCACCCACACATTCTGCTTGTAATACATCGGAGCTGGCATAATAAGCAATGGGTTATGGCCCTGCTGGATACTGGGGCAGAAGTAACCCTAATTCATGGAAATCCGTCCCATTACCCCAAGAATAAACTGATGAATATTAATGTATTCAGGGGGAGGGGAGAAGAGCCAGCTCAACAAGTTTCTCTGATCTTGCACTTAGAAGGATACCCATCATTTTCGGCTCGAGTATGGATTACGAGAGTGCCCGAATATATCATAGGGCACAATCTGTTAGCAGGCAAGACCTTTTATACCATTGGGGGAAGATATTCTTTTGGTATCCAATCAGCTCAGATCCGGGCACTTATGGTAGGGAGGATTGTGACTTCCCCCATTGTGCTGACCCCCCCCCCCATCCTATAGCCTTAAAACAATACTGGTTGCCTGGGGGGCATGCTGAAATTTCTCAAACTATTAAACAGTTGTTAGAAGCCGGAGTTATCAGACAGACACATTCACCTTTTAATAGCCCTATTTGGCCTGCAAAGAAACCAGATGGATCCTGGCATATGACTGTGGATTACCAGCTTTTGAACTTGGAGGAGCACAGCCTGCCCCCAGTGTCAACTGTTCCATTACATTGATGACATCCTGCTGACTGGACCTACAGAGCAGGATGTTGGAGAGGCACTGAGCAGTGTCGTGGACACCATGAGGGGGCATGGTTGGGAAGTCAATCCACAAAAAGCACAAGGGCCAGCAGCTGAAGTAAAATTTTTAGGCTTCATCTGGCAAGGACCCTGCTGGATTATGCCTGAAGCTGCAAAACAAACAGTACTTCATATAGCTGAGCCCCAAAGCAAGGTTGATGTGTAGCACTTTGTAGGATTACTGGGGTACTGGCCACACAGCACAGATTTTAAGACCCCTGCATAATGTAGCAAGAAAGAGGAACCAGTTTGTATGAGGGGAAGATGAAAAAAGAGCTTTCAAACCAGCTAAGCACGCCGTCTCCTGTGCTGTTGCACTGGGTTTGAAGCAACTTCACAAACCTTTTGAGCTGGAAGTCCTAGTTTCAGGAGATGATATTGCTAGCACGTTGGAGCTTGTGGCAAAAAGGTGAAGGGAGGTGAATCCCGTTTGGCTTCTGGTCACGTCAGCTCCCCCCCTCTGCACAGAACTACATGCCTTTTGAAAAACAACTACTGGCTGCATATTGCGCTTTAGTAGAAACTGATCGAGTCACTGGGGGAGAGACTGTTACTCTGAATGTGGGCTTGCCTATATTGCAGTGGATTTTGTCTAATGATACCAACTATAGAATTGGAAATGCACAACAGTCCAGCACTGTAAAAGGGAAATGGTATATTCCCATGCAGGCAAAGCCAGGTCCCCACAAAATCAGTGCCTTGCAGGAAAAAATAGCCCAACTAGAACTGACAACTGTATCTCAACCTAGTTTGGAGCCACTACTCCCTGCCTGGGCTCAGGAAGCCCCACCATACAAACACCTCACTCCTGAGCAGTGACAGTGTGCCTGGTTCATGGATGGATCAGCAAGATATGTTAAGGGGGAGAGGTGGTGGAAGACTGCCACCTTTAATTCTGCCAAGCAAATCTCTTTGACTCAGCAAGGCAAGGGGGATAGCAGTCAGTATGTGGAACTAATGGCTGTGCTCATGATATAAAAAGAGACCCCCAGTCCTGAGCTATGCATATATATCAATTCCTGGGTGGCATATACAGGATTAACTGCATGGGTTAGTAAGCAGCAAGCAGACAATTGGACAATACACAGGAAAACATTGTGGGGTCAGGACTTATGGAAACAGCCCAGAAATGTGTGAATTTGAACCTGTGGGTTCAACATGTTGATGTCCATGTCACCCGGGGTGTCAGGGAGGGGTGGGAGCACAATGCCACAGCTGATCGATTAGCTCAAATTAATAGTGTTACTTTACCTCCTGATATCCCATCCCCTGATGCTCTATTACCTGATGAGGAAGCCCTTAGTCAATGGGCCCACAAAAAATCTGGGCACCTGGGTGTCGATGGTACATACAGATGGACCCAAAGTTGGGGCCTCCCATGTACCTGGGAAGCCATTCAGGAGCTAGTGCAGCGGTGCGCAGTCTCTAAGGTATTGAAAGATAAAAAGTTGCCTCAGCAGTCTTATGGGCAGATTCAATGAGGCCCTGTCCCTGGCTATACCTGGCAAATAGATTACATTGGGCCCTTACCAAAAGCACAGCAGTTACAGTACATATTGGTAATGGTTGACACATATACTGTGTTGCTGTGTCCCTGGCTACGCATGTCGACCAGAAAGGGACACTGAAAGGCCTATGATTACTTAGCCAGTGGATAGGCCCACCCACCTGTATCCAGTCAGACAACGGGTCTCATTTTACAGGCCAAAAAAGCTGCCGAGCACAAAGTACACTGGTTATACCACATACCCCATCATCCCAGGGGAGCTGGTCTAGTCAAGCAGACCAATGCCTTACTGAAGGAAGTTACATATGCTGTTCCTCTCACACTCTGTGTAACTGGCCAACAGTGCTACAACAAGCTGTAATGAATTTGAATAATAAAGCATACTTCCAAGGCTATACCTCCTACCAGCTTCTATTAGGTCACCACTATGAGGTACAATCCTAGATGCTGACAGAGTCTCATGACTCACTGCGAGTCAGAGGCAACTGCATGTACCAGACTCCTCAAGGGAAATTCATCCCTGCAGAGATCCTGGCAAAGGGACCAGAGGCCATGTACCTAATCCTAGAGGAGCAGGCAAACACACCTCATTATGTGCCTCAATATATGCTGTACATAAAATAATGCCTTTGATTTATCTCATGCAGAACTTCTATGTGGAGCCTCACACTGCTGCTTTTGTTTGCTGCATGCTGTGTATCAACAAACATGAGGTGTTGGATGCCCCTGCCCACTGGCTGCACTAAAGCTCCTTCCTGTCTACTACACAAGTAACTGGACTGTTTGGTGAAATTTGCACCACCATTGTCTTACAGGACATGGGAGGAAGGGTGGAGCCCAATGGCAGGACATCTTCAGTAGTCCTAGCCCTAATATTGCTGTTCTACAGTTATTTTCACAACCAGTATTTGTTTTACTTGCCATTATCCTTGTACTATTATTATTCATAGTGACTAGCTTATGTATAAGAAACTTTCTATTAGCTGAACTGCTTACTAATATAATCTGTAACTTACAATATATTTAGGAAAGGTAAACTGCATGTGGATCATGGGTTGGAACATAGTAATCCTGACTGGGAGACCACTGTACATCAAGGAGCTAATGATCCACATAACAGTTAGTTAGCCTGAGTAGGCCTAGGCCTGCACTGCGCCACACTGTGCTGCACTATGCTGCACATACAGCATGGCCTTCAGGTCTGTGTTGTGCTGCACAAATCCTTTGTGCAGCACATGTCACCTGGGGTTTAATGACAGTTAATACTAAGAAAAAACAATACCAACTAATCCATAATAAATTAAGACAACGTTTGTGAAATAAAAACAAAACAGAATATGGAGGGGAAAAAAGTTTTCAAGTCTCTAGAAGGTAATTATAAGAATAAAAATATCCTTTAAAATGTTAGCTATAGGGACCCATTTATACATCTTTGGGGAGATAAAATCTTCTTCTAATTCTTCAAATGCTTTTTTTCCTGAAGAAGTTCAGAAATTCATGCACAATATTGTATCACCAAAGAAGCTGGGTTTTTTTGTCCTTTATTGAAGACAATATATTTTGTTGGTTATGGAAACATATGCTGAAATAAAACATAGTACTCGGGGCAATTTAGAGCAGACTGATAATGATTCTAGTAATGAATATCAACATATGCACCACAGATGGCAGACAAAACAGCTAACTGCAGATCAGATGTTCAGTTCTCAACCAACACACAAGGGTTCTTCATGTGGACAATGATTTCTTTGCCTAAATAAAATGTAACACCTATTTTAATGAGCAAATACATAACAGTGTACTTACTACATAGTTCCCAGGAGATGCTGAAGAATAAGGTATCTGTAATATCAACAGAAACAAGACAGTAATTTCTTCTGCAGAGAGATGGTATCCATACCTACATTTATTGACAGTCATATGTTAAAGCATATTTGTATAATTCATTTTAAAGACAAAGTTAAAGATTATGGGAAAATGCTATTGTTAACAAACACACTGCACCTTTTCTAATTAACAACTTATTGTATGTTGAAGACTAAAACTTGCAATATAGTCATAAACAGAATTTAATACCAAATACTTCAAATCAAAATATTTCCATTTAAGATTACTGTGTCCTGGAACCCACTCTACTGAAATCAACAGGAATAACATAATTCACATACTTAAATGTATGCAAGTTGAGGTCTGATATCTATTCTCTATTATTTCATACTAAGTGATGCATGCATGTTGAACAGCCAACATCACTCTTGTAAGAGTTACAAACTCCAGTACCAATGCCAGCCCTTGTGTCTATCACAAGAATCTTCTGATTCGTAGTGTGGGAGGCACAATAAGCTCTGTAAAGCTCTACAATCTTGTAAAAGGTTCAGCAGTAAGATTATTAATGTAATATGCTTTATAAAGTTCTAAGCTTAAGTAACACATACTTGCATTTAAGTCAACAGGACTTCAGAGTCATACCAAACAGGGACTAAATTTCTATGTTCTTACATGTACTGAATCTCGATTAAAATCCAGACCATAAAAGGAAAAGCATCTCTCTTCATTTCTTTCAGCCGAGAAGATACTAATTTTATTTCTTTGCATTATTTTTTTTCTTTTTTAAAGGACAGTGTCCTAATTTAATTTCAAATTCAATTTTGGTATTTGTTACAGAGGATATTTGGAGAAAAACAGTTGCCCGCAAATAATCCGTTTTTCTTCTTTATGAAATAGTCTTTGTGATGATTCTCTCTGAAGGAGCAGGGAGCAATACCATTATAGGAGGATGGAGTAAGACTTAAGAAACTCAATTGAGAAATGACAAAATTATTTTGTGGAATAAGCATTTTCCATGGTTGTAGACAACTTGTCAGCCAACTAATTGTTACAAATGTATCTAGTACTGGACTTCTCAATTGATTTCACAGAGTGAAAATGTTTCAACTATGAGTCGAAAAATACCCTAATGTCCATTTTAGTTGAGTGCATGCAAAAATAAACAGAGGAAGAGTTTCAGCTCTTTTTTTTTCCTAATTGTAATTCAGTAGAAATAAAAAATCAAAACTGAGAACAACAAAAAGAACCGATACCATCTGGCAAGTCAGACCCATCTTATCCAACTGCAAATGCTGATGTCTTGCAAGCATTTGCTCTATGATTCTATGTTCCCTAGTTAACAGCAGTAAATGTGCTTTTGTTATGTAAAATACATAAGCCCACATTAGGATAAATCTTCTCAAACTATGATTTCTGTAGAGATTGCTAGCCAAATAGTATTGACCTAACTCTTCTTACTTGCACTAAAGGAAGCTAAAATATATTTTAAATATACTCCAGGAAAACTTTTTTGTTAAGGAAGTTCTGTAACTGATGTAGAGCTGTTGTGTGATTATGAACAGAGCTGGATATGTGCAGTCAAAAATGGTCAATGGGAAGATGGAAAGTGAAAGAAGCTGTGGGAAAAAGGGAGATAAGAGGTGGCAGTTAATGGTTCTGAGGGCATGACAAAGATAAGGAAATTAGCGGAAGAGTGTCGAGATGACCTTTGCTTGGGGATGTACTAGGGAATTCTTTGAAGTGTATACGTGGCATAATGTGAGGTATAAAAAGGCGCTTGTGCTGTATAATAAAGGTTTCTTTTTTCGTCTTTGTCTTCATGCCCTCTGAGAGGAGTCCGTGTCCTCATTCGCCACAAATGGCGCCCGAACAGGGACTTGAAAGAAGAAAATCTGAAGGAAGAAGGTCTTGAAGAAAGGAAATAGAAATATCCGGTGGCGAGCCCCGCTGAACTGCCAAAGCCGTTGAAAAGAAACAGGAAAAAAGCCGTTGGAAGGAAACGGGATAGAAGCTGTTGAAAAGAAACAGGAAAAAAAAGCTGTTGAAAAGAAACAGGAAAAAAGCCGTTGAAAAGAGACAGGAAGAAAGCCGTTGAAAGGAAACGGGAGAAAAGCTGTTGAAAGGAAACAGGATAGTGACGTCGAATCGTCTCTGCAGAACAGAGATCAAGGACCAAGATGGGTACCAGCGCGGTTCGTCAAGCCGTCTTGATCGCCGTTGTCGCAGGCGTAAGCGCGTTTTAGGCCCCATCGCCCTTGCGAATCAGACAGGCCAGGAGACCATTTGCCTTTCGCTCTCGTCACCTGGAGATCCTTCTTCCACCTGCTTAGTGGGACTCCCGTGGAACAATTGGACCTTAGGTCTCACGGAGCCGCATGCAACACTTTGTAGTGGCGGCCGCAATGTGACTGACAATTGGGACGGATGTTTGGTGTACCATCCGCCCCTGAGTGTAGAGCCACAAAAGATAGAATTATTGGGGCTTGGCAAAATGGGTAATGAGTTTGATTGAACTGGGAATTATACATTTGATTGTATTTGTATGTATTCTTGTGTGTGTACTATGTTTATTGCAATGTGTGAAACGAATAATAGAAAAGTCAGTTAGCTTAGTGTTTGTTGTAAAAGAAAAAGGGGGAGATGTGGAGGAATCAATGTCTGAGAGTACAAGCAGTATCATAGCGTTGCTAAACAAGAAGCCGTGGGAAGATGGGAAGTGAAAGAAGCCGTGGGAAAAAGGGAGATAAGAGGTGGCAGTTAACGGTTCTGAGGGCATGACAAAGATAAGGAAATTAGCGGAAGAGTGTCGAGATGACCTTTGCTTGGGGGATGTACTAGGGAATTCTTTGAAGTGTATACGTGGCATAATGTGAGGTATAAAAAGGCGCTTGTGCTGTATAATAAAGGTTTTTTTTTTTTGTCTTCGTCTTCATGCCCTCTGAGACGGAGTCCGTGTCCTCATTCGCCACAATATTCTATTTGTTGAATAAAGTAGATTTTGTTTCCTGTGGTTCGGTGTCTTGATGAAAAACAACTCACTTAATGTAAGATGATGTCTAATATATTTAAATATTTACTTACAGAATTGGCACTGGTTGGGTTTGGCCAAGGTCTACCACTGCCTGGACCCCTGTAACAGAAGATGAAAGATGAGAAACAGAATGACCCCCCAGTTTCTGACCAATTATGAGGAAGCAAATGTTTTCAAGTAATCTGTTCCCAGATTAAGTTAGAATACAGCTTTTTAAATTGTAATAAAGTGTGATTATAAACTGTAACTACACCAAGTTATAATGGTATAGCAAAATTATCATTGTTGCACTACCTTCTTCATTTAATCAGTTTATGAGATGATTAAAGATAATTTATTTATTATTAGAACCTTGCCATTTACATTTAAGACATTTCAGTTCCTAACTCATTCTATGGCCTTTTCAGGACACTACCTGCTAGAACTGTATCATAACAAGTCTTTCATCAGTAGCCACACTGCCAGAGGCTATAGTGGAGATGATATAGTTTTGCATCAGTGTCATAACACTTGCAGATTTAGGAAGTGTCAGACATTCCCCTATCATGTTCTCAATGGAACAATTTGAAAGATGCTGCAAATTTGTGCCTCTTATAGTGCTTTCTTCTTGTTCAGGGAGAATTTAACTCTACGTTACATAGAGATAATGTTTTATTGTGGCACAGAAGTTTTAAAGAGAGTAAAATACAAGTTGCAAAATTCTTTAAGTTCTCATGAGGAGTGTTTTTCTTTGTACTTTGTTCACATTTTAAAAAATATTTGGAGGAAGTATCACACATTCCGCAGAAGTCTATTTACAATATAGACCAAAGGTACTAAACTGTAAGTGCAATTTCAGCCATAGAAATGTACTCTTGCTTACATAATTAAATACCTTCCTGAAAGACTGTAGCAAACATTTATTGAGTATGGGTCTAGAATACTGCAAGTATAGTAAGGTTTCATTAGTAAAAGTAAAGTAATGCTAGTTCCTTATAAATGTTTTGATTAAAACTATTTTTTAGAAAAACAAGCCATTTGCTGTAATATGTATCTAAGAAGAATAACAACTATATTTATATAGTGATATATTTATATATTTTATATATTAAAAATTGAAAACATGCCATTTCATACATACATTTTAAGCATATATTTAGATATGTATCTAAAATTAGTTTGCTACTTGACTTAGGCTACGTTATCTCCACAGAAATCACATAAACATGAAATTTACCATACAGCAGGCAAAATGGAAATTTCAGACTTTTCAGACATTCTTTTGTTACACTTTGCCCAAATAGTATATTTATGATTAAGTGGCAATTTCCTAGCAGGTGGGAGAAGAATACAACATGCAAAAGAAGTCTTTGATAAAGCTAACTCAGACTAAACATCAGACAGATACTAAAAGCAAAATGAGGGAAAGGAAAAAGGAAAAAACTCCTTTCCTGACAGAGCAGGTTTTTCTCACAACTTTTGCGGTTATATTAACTTTCTTAATCTTATCTGAGCTCAGAGTAGTTTGGTGGTTAGGCTTCTTACTTTAAAAGTCTTGAGGGAACTAAACCATATGGAAGATAAAAATCTCAATGTTTACAGTCATAACATATGAATAACTAAAATTACTCCTGGTAGCATTAGCACTCCTATTTATTTAAAAATAAGATGAAATGACTTTTTGAAGGCCCTGAAAACATAAAGGCAGAGCAGATGACAAAATTTCTGCATTTAAAATGGCACTTTGGCCTCATGGGCTTTAGAAAAGCTATATTAGCCACCACAGCTTACTAGACATGGGAAAATTATTTAAATACAGCGCAAAAAGTAGGCTTTATAAATGAGTTAAGGAAGTTTTCTATCTATTTTAAAGTTTTGCAGAACTAAAAACTATTAAGTATATATGTTGCCTCAGGGTTTTAATATTGAAACTCTCTTATTTTTTATTACATTGTTGATAAAACTATAAAGAAGTTGGCTAAAACAATCAACTGAAATAAAGTGAAAATTTAAGTGAATCATTTCATTTTATGCTGCTGTGGTGGGTTAGCCTTGGCTAACAGCCAAGCTCCTACCCAGCTGCTCACTCACTCTCTCTCCCTCCTCAGCGGGATAGGGGAGAAAATAGGAAGAACAGGAAAGAGAAAGATCGTGGGTCAAGATAAAGACAGGGAGTTTGCTTACCAATTACTGTAGTGAGCAATACAGACTTGACTTGAGGAAATTTAACTTAATTTATTGACAATTAAAGTAGATACTGATTTGGGTAGTGAGAAACAAAAAGACAAACATTAAAACACCACCTTTCCTCCCCCTTTCCCAGGCTCAACTTCACTCCTTCACTCCAGTCTCCCCTACCTGCCTCACCCAAGCAGCACAGGGGGGATGGGGGATTGGGGGTTACAGTCAGTACATAATGGTTTCTCTCTGCCACTCCTTCCTTCTCACATTTCCTCTGCTCTGGTGTGGGTTCTCCACAGGGTGAACTCCTTCAGAAAAATCTGCTCCAGCATGGGTTCTCCACAGGCTGCAGTTTCTTTAGGAATATCCATCTGCTCTGGTGTGGGTACTCCACAGGTTGCGGTGTGGATATCTGCTCCACCATGGAGCTCTGACCTTGGTGTTCCCTTTGCTGTTTCTCACTCTTTTTGTTCCCTCCTCTGCTCTCTCTGTGGCATTTTTGCCCTTTCTTAAATATGTTTTCACAGAGGTGCCACAGGCTTTGCTGATTAAATCAGCTTTGGCCTGCAGTGGGGCCGTTGTGGAGCTGGCTGGAACCAGCTGTGTCCAGCACAGGGCAGCCCCTGACCACTTCCCACAGAGGCCACCCCTGCAGCCCCCCCGCTACCAAAACCTTGCCATGTACAACCAATACAGCTGCTGACATTATTTTTGGAAGGTTGGAAAGACAGAAATGTGGGAGAGGGTCTTTGTGTGTACTGGGTCTGGCCAGGATGGAGTTAACTTTCTTCATAGCAGCTCGTATTATGCGGTGCTTTGCATTTGTGGCTAAAACAGTGTTGATAACACACCAATGTTCTGGTTATTGCTGAACAGTGCTTACACAGCATCAAGGCTTTCTCTTTTTCTTCCCATTCTGCCCTCCAGCGAGTAGGCTGGGGGTGGGCAAGCAGTTGGGAGGGGACATAGCCAGGACAGCTGACCCAAATTGGTCAAAGGGATGTTCCATGTCATATAATGTCGTGCTCAGCAATAAAAACTGGCTGGGCATCAATTT
This sequence comes from Calonectris borealis, assembly GCF_964195595.1. Taxonomy (NCBI): domain Eukaryota; kingdom Metazoa; phylum Chordata; class Aves; order Procellariiformes; family Procellariidae; genus Calonectris; species Calonectris borealis. The sequence continues at coordinate 54,703,509 of NC_134351.1, read as the reverse complement.
GCTTCTGTATTTGCTTCAAATAGTATGAAAAAGCTCTTCGGTCGAGATAGACAGGGAGATTGCTTACCAGTTACTGTCATGGGAAAAACAGATTCAACTTGGGAAAATTAATTTAATTTATTGCCAGTCAAAATAGATTTGGGTAGTGAGAAACAAAGACAAAAATTAAAACATCACCTCCCCCCCTTTCCCAGGCTCAAACTTCACTCCTTTCTTCCCAAGTCTTCTATCCTCCCACCCAAGTGGCTCAGGGGGGATGGGGAATGATGGGGGGGCTACAGTCAGTACATGACAGTTTCTCTCTGCTGCTCCTTCCTCCTCATACTTTTCCCCAGCTACCAGCATGGGTTCTCCACAGGACACGATTCCTTCAGGAAATATCCACCTGCTCTGGTATGAGGTCCTCTACAGGCTGCAGGGTGGATATCTGCTCCGGTGCCATGGAGCACCTCCTCCCCCTCCTTCTTCTCTTACCTTGGTGTTCCCTCTGCTGTTTCTCAGTCTGTCTTCGTCTTGTCTTGTCTTGTCTTGTCTTGTCTTTCCCCCCCCAACTGGTGTTTTTGCCCTTTCTTAAATATGTTTTCACAGAGGCGCCACCAACTTCACTGATGGGCTCAGCCATGGCCTGAAGTGGGGCTGTTGCAGAGCCGGCTGGAACTGGCCATGTCCAGCACAGGGCAGCCCCTGACCTACTCCCACAGAGGCCACCCCTGCAGCCCTCCTCCCACAGCTCCCCTCCCGCTACTGAAACCTTCCCACATACACCTAATACAACTAAATTTATGATGTATATGCTCCTGTATTGAAATACTGTCTATGACCTCTCAGGCTGGTTGTTGCCATTTTTAAAAATAAAGGATACTTTTTCATCCAGAAAAATGTAAAATTATATTTGGCAGATATTTTGCTCTTAACCAGAACAGCTTCCTTTTGAGCTTTCATGGGAGAAAAAGCTGGATTTTAAAATGACAACTGTTTTTGTAGAGTACACATATTTTTATATTTTAACATAGCCAGAAATCCAAAAACATTGAATACAACACAGGAAAATTTTAATGTAAGAAAAAGATATGTCTATGTGAAGGCAAATGTAAATGAATATGCACTGTACATAAGGCAATAGGGAAGTTATCTTACATAGAAATGCAAGTACTATGTGACTTACACTGATATTTCTTAGCATTATATTATCCCTTACAATTTATTTGATGTACAAAGTATGAATTCTAACACATTTGGGTCCATTTATTGCTACTGCCCATGGGTTATCCTTAGATACACTCTGACTGATTTTGAATATTGGAATTGATCAGACAAGTCTTTACTAAGATTTCACACTATAAGGACTTCAGTACTATCAGATTTCAGACAAATTTGACAGCAATAACTTTACAGTAAGAAATCAAATTGATGTCCTGGAAATACAGTTAAAAGAAACCCAAACTACAGCATATGTTACTCCATTTGAAAGAGGAAAAAATATTGTTTGACAGTAAAAAAAAAGTTCTAAAAAATTATTCACATAGAAGGCATGCAATAATGGAACTCCTTACAGAGGTCTGTGATTCAGCATGTAACACAGATAAATATATGCTACAGCATAATATTCCAGCATTAGCACTTTGGACTCTCTTAAGCCTTTAATGTGCATTATATGGCAAGGGACAGTGTGAAGTCTTGTTCGAAAACAAGAAACAGTATTCTGTTCCCACTTTCAGCTGAACTGGAGTAAAGATGAGTTTGTAAGAAATGTAAAGGAGTGCAGCATATGCCTGATTGATAGACATAGAGATAGCTATGGTTACCTACTTCGTAATTACTACTTTATATAATGTTGCTCTCAGAAGAAATCATACACTGTCTCAAAGCTCATGAATTCCCTGAGTAAAGGACTGCAGTTCATGGTATCCCCTTCAACAGAACACACAAGTTCAAAGAAAAATGCTCTTCCCACATCACTGAATTAAAAGAACACGATCTATGTACATTTACTGACTCAACACAAGATGAAATGTGCTTCTTAAATACTGCAATAATGAAATATTAGTATTTCAACCCATAACCATATTCTTCTTTCTGGCAGAGGAGGAGTTCTTTTTTTCATCCAGGAACCCATTTGCCAATCTTTTTTATGTAAATACTGATTTATGTGGATAACTATCCTCAAAATATCTTACCTATCCTGAATTTTACTTATAGAACATTTTATTTTAGAAATTTGTATTTCCTTTTCTTATCGTAATATCTCCTCCTGAGGACAATCTATGTACTGCTTATATACTCGCACTGAATGTCAAATATCTAAATATTTTTTCTACATCGATTCTATTTAAAAGAAGAAATGCCTACCCTAGAATTGTCTTGAGTCCAATATATGCTGTCTATAATAGAGTAACAACCAACTTTAGATTTGATTTGCTTCGAGAATTCAAGTTTTATCTGGAAATCAGAATAAATTAAGGATATGTTGGATTAGATATTTTTCTAAAACTCAGTACCTCTTTTACTTTTTCAGGTTGGTAACTCTTTATTTGAAATGAAAATTATCCTCTCTTGCTTATGTTTCCTATAAACATAAAATAAAACTTAAAAATAAGAGTAAAAATTAGTATCTATGATATAATGATAACAAGCATATATAAATCTTCACTGTGTTTTCTGTGTCGATCTGCTGCAAACTCATTCTTGAAAGACAAAGGTGTAAAAGGAGTAAGAAAATAAAATGTTCTCTGCTTTAGATTGTAATATCATTTTAGTGTCTTGATATCCTGACTGCCATGCTGCCTTCTGTGACTACCCAGGGATTGCAAAATGCTGGTTAAAAAAACAGTGTAGTAACTTATGTAGAGGTAGGGCCAAGATACAAGAATCACTTGATAATCTCTGGCCTGTGTTATTTTGAATGTAATTATAACAGCCCCTTAAAATTTCTGAATCTCTTAAGAGAGAAATCTAAATAATGCAAGGAGCACCTTATTTTTCCCAGGCTTGCTAATCATAGAAACATCTCTTAGTGAACAAAGGATTTATCATAAGTGCAGAAGATTACTCATTTTGGGCTATTTGCTATGGTAAAATCCTTAGTTTAAATCTGGTCTACTGTAGATACAGTAATTTTACATCTGAAATTTTTCTACATGCTTAGGAAGGGTGTGTGTCTCTACAGGTGTAAAAGGAATAATGCATTCCAATGACCAAATCCACACCTGGAATAAATTCATATAGCTTAATTGAACTCAGTCAATTTACACTAAATGACAAACCAGCCTGAGAAGTACACAGAAATACTGAAGAACTTATATCTGTAATACTGTTCTATCCAGTTAGAGTGGAAATAAATGTAGTTACAGAAATAAAAACAGCAACAGAGGGAGAATCATCCACACTCTTTTTTTCAAATACGTGTCCTTTTTATAAATAGACAATGGCTTTATTTTGCTAAAATAATGTATTTATTTTGCAGAAAAGAAGCATACTTGTACTATTCTTGGCAAAATAATCAGAGAAAAAAAAAGGAAAACAATGTCAGTAAAAAATGCATACAAGCAAATATCAGTGACTATACTGACAAAATATTCCCAATATTTGAATTTTGACCTGTAAAAGAAACTCAGTATTTGTACAGACTTGGAAGGAAAGCAAAAGAGCCTGTAAGAGATGTGTGCAGAAGAATTGCTGTAGGTTCACTTTTTTTAATTGCAGTTATTATCCATCAAAGCATGTTTACTAACCAAAGCATGTTCTCCCTTGTCTTATGTTTATCAAATGTTATTTCTAGAAAGAAATAATGTTTTTTTCTAAACATTATAAGATTTTATTATTATGCTTACATGTTCATTCCAGGCATCCCCGGGCCACCTAAAGCATTCAGCGGGGGTCTCATTGCACCTCCATAGTTCTGCAATGATAACCAAGGGTCAGACTACCACAAAACAAAAAAAAACAAAACCAAAGAGGAGGGGGAAAGAAAGGACAGCAGGTTAATGATATCCCTACATAACTGCTGACTAGATAGGCCAATGTAATTCATTCTCTCAGGAGTTTCCATTGTTGTCTTAAAAAAATAATATTGTTATCCCCAAGGAAAAAGAATTACATGTACTACTCAAACAATATAAACACACTAAGAATACTTAAAATGTCAGTTGTTTCAGGAGGAATTATTTACACATATAGAGATCCGGTCAATGGCCAGTGAGGGGCAGGTTTTATAATGTATTCAACTTTTATACCAAGGGAGCTCAATCAAAATAAGAAATCTGGACTGTTCTGAGATTTCTACATTATAAAATTTAAATAAAATTATTTTTAATTAGATTTTGTTAATGAACAGTATATCAATAAATGCTTGTATGAAATTACACCACATATCACTTTTATAACATATAAAATAACCATTACATTTATCTTCTAATCAGTCAGTCTATTCTAATAAATCTAAGGTAACTAATATGAAAATTATTTAATATGATAATGAATGTCATAACAATGCCAATAAACATATTGCCCAAAGCCTATAAAATCAGAGTTTGTGCTTTGATAATATTATGGCAAAACCCTAGCAACTGTACTATTTATATGAAAAACTAAATTATATCTATTTTTATTTAAATGAATGCAGAGCAATCTATCTCACCTGACAAGCATAATTCACTCTGTAATCTCTGTTAATCGTGCTAAATTTTTCTGATATTCCAAAGGAATGGATAATAGCATATTCTCTAAAATGAACAGCTGTGCACTTTGAAGGGGGGGTGTTGTGGTTAACCCGGCAGGCAGCCAAACACCACACAGCCACTCGCTCACTCCCCCCTCCCCAGTGAGATGAGGGAGAGAATAGGAAAAAAAAAGTAAAATTCATGGATTGAGATAAAGACAGTTTAATAGAACAGAAAAGGAAGGGAAAATAATAATAGTAACAATGATGATAGAATATACAAAATGAGTGATGCACAATGCAATTGCTCACCACCTGCCAACCGATGCCCAGCCCATCCCCAAGCAGCGATCGCCCCTCCCCGACCAAACCCCAATTTATGTACTGAGCATGACGTCATATGGTATGGAATACCCCATTGGCCAGTTGGGTTATCTGTCCTGGCTATGCTCCCTCCCAGCTTCTTGTGCACCTGGCAGAGCACGGGAAGCTGAAAAAGTCCTTGACTAATGTAAACACTACTTAGCAACAACTCAAACATCAGTGTGTGATCAACATTCTTCTCATACTAAATCCAAAACACAGCACTATACCAGCTACTAGGAAGAAAATTAACTCTATCCCAGCCGAAACCAGGACAGGGGGGAAATGATTTATTTTAAAAAAGTCCTAAATAATTGTTGCTATTTTCCAATACTAGAACTAATACGCTCTACTTATAGTATAAACTACATATACTATAAACTATATGACTCAAGTTTATGGGTGTTCTCTATATTGGTCAGATTCACAAATCCATGTCAAAATGAAGTCATGAAGACCTGGGAGAAATCCAACAATGAGATTCAAAGTATTGGTCTGGTGCTGTATATACGTTGAGTGATACGAGACATATCAGTTACCTAGAACTGATCTAGAACTACGAGAGGATGTTCTGTTGCTGCAAACAAAAACCCCACACTTATAATTTCCTTCATTATTAGAAACTCCCAAAAGTGTCCCATAGATAGCTGGTTTGCAATAATAGGTCCAAAGGCTGCAAACTGATGTCATTTTCTAGATCCAACTGTGCCATCTGAAGATAGTATTATTCATAGCGGCTAGTCATCAAGCACTACTCATTCCTGCCTTTTTTTGTAGTGCTGGCAGACTGATTGGTGTGCATGCTCAGGCAAAAGTCAGCCAGATTAACTCAAACCACCTGTTTAACCTGAGTTATCCTAGATAATTTTGCCTGACATAGATTAGAGGATGCTCACAGTAACAACTCCTCTGTCAGAACTGTAGGGCAGTAACTGGTGGGTAGCCAAAGCAGCTAGGCACAGTAACATCTTCAGTTGGCACTACTGGATCTGGAAGAGGACACAGTCTTAATGTAACAAAACAGTAGTTCTGTATCTATTTTATTTCATTTTCACATCTTGATTTTGAGGGCTGAGCCATTCTCCTTATTTGGTCTGTCTGGTATCTCCCCTCTTTACTTTAGTTCAAGAATCATTTGTGTGGACCTGGGTTAAAGATCTTTATGGAATCCTGCAGGGCTGGAAGAATTCTACTCAAATGTACTTCTTGGTCATAAAATATTTTCATTAAGGCTACTGATACATAGGTTCCTTCAGCTGCAGCTATGCTCTCTGCAGAAGTTATTGCCCTAATTTGTTCCTTACAACTTTTTAATGAAAGTCACCATCTCCACCGTTTATCTGGTAGTTGAGTTGTTCATAAAAGTGCTCCCTAACTTCTGATGGTCAAAATGAGCCAGATTAGCCAAGACTTATTTTTTAAATATTTAAGATAACCCAATTGTTTTTGACTAGAATGCATTAGGGAGCATGTGAGAAGCTCACCAGCAGATATGAGGGACTTGGAATAAGTAGCCAGTCACAGATTGTAGGTAGCAGCCTGTTCAGTTGGCATAACTGCAGCTTGAAAAAGCTTGAACCAAAGCCTTTGGAGCTTTTCAAAGACTCGAGCATTTACAACTGTATACCACTTTTTGCTTCGAGTTATTTAGTTTGAAACAGTCTAGAATCATAAAATATAAAACTGAGGTAACTTTTCTGGTTTTGGAGGACTTAAGTCACACTATGTATGTCTTTACACTGAAAAAAATTGTTTACAGTCATGGTTTATATTGACATAAGTATATGACACAATCATATAGGCATCAAAGCATTTCTACTGGTAATAGTTTATAGAAGTTGGGAAACAAACATATAAATGCTATACTTGATATAAGCGTTTCTATACCAGCACATTAAGGGTTTTCCATTTACTGCCTGTGCAGCAAGGCAGCAGGCTGATTCTTGCAATTCAAGGTTGCTTCGCTCCTTGAAAACAGAGCTAGAGCTTATGATTGATAAGGAGGAGAAACAGCAGCGTGAACTTCAAATCTTACATTAAATTCTCTCTGGCACTCAACAAAAATCTAGATCAATAGTGGATTTGACTAACTTAATTGTATTAGATTAATTCTTCCCTCTTAAACAGTGCAATCAATTAGGTTGGGAGGATAAGGAAACACCTACTCAGTCCTTGAGCTCCTTTACAAATCCTTTAGTTATAACATACACTGCCTGGGGGACAAACATAACTTTTCTGAAATAAGTAAGTTACTCAAGTAAGTTTTAATTTCAACTGTTAATTAAAATAACTTATTCTTGAATTTGAGACATTGTACAGATGCAACTCAGAATTAATTCTATAAAAGAGATAAAATTTATTTTAAAATGGGATTAGAAGAACAGGTCCTGGCACATTCTATCTTCAACTCACAGAAAGCCAGAGTAATATAGTATAAGTACAGATCCTGTCAGTAAAAAGAGACATATATCCATGGAAGGTACCTGTGGTCCTAAAGGAACCATTCCTCTTGGAGGAGTCATTCTCTGCATTGGCCCACCCATGTTTGGATGCCCTGGAAAGAAAATTATGCAACTTGAACAGCTATGCAATATACAAGCACCTTCTAAAATAACTTTAACAAATAATCCCTTAGTTTAACAAAGACTTTACAAAGTTGCAGTAAGCTTTGAAACATAAAGAGAAAGACACAAGTTTGAGATCATAGTACTTTTGAACATTCCAAATAATTATTTCACACTTCACCTTGCTGCCGTGTTGGGTCCATCCCACTAGGCAATAATGGCTGACTTCCTGGGACACCTCCAAGTGCCTGCAGACATAGAAACAGTATTAAAAGGAGATAATACACTATAATTTGTGTTAAACATATAATACAGGTATTTTGTTTTTAATTCTCAGATGTTTCTTCCAAATCAAGAGCAATCTGGAAGAGTTAACTCTCCTAAATGCCTAAGACACTGATTATGGATTTGCACAAACAAAATCTTGGGCTTCCATGGAATTATGTATAAATAATCTCCAAAATATACTCTTGCCTAATTTTCTTTCTTTTTTCCCCAATTCTTCCTTCAATTTACCTTACCTATTTTTTAACCTCAGAACATTACCTATTTCTTGGTTACCTGGTAATTTATCATAAGCTTAAATTTTTATAGTTTTCCTTTTTAACCATTATTTTAACATCTTCCTTTAAGAGGCCAGAATGCGAAGATTGTGATCTTCTCTGAGAATGAGTCATAAATGAGCCAACTTCACAGCATTCAAAGGGTAAATTAGGGCTGTGATGTGAGTGATATTTTAGCTTCCACTCTGCCTTACTCTTGAAGGACATCAATGCTAAAATAAGCTTATTATCCATCTACAGAAGAGTAGTACAAGAGTCACAAAACTTGTTCCTAAATCTTGCCTTCAAGCATGAAGATATATTGTGTTGTTACCTCACCTCTGGTCCAAATCAAACATATTATTTTTAAATCCCCAGTTTTTTATCTGCCCTTTGAGTTTATAGTAACCTTTAGGTTTAAGGCCAATTTCTACAGTCTCTTACCTATAGTTTAGTCAACTAGAAAAATGTTGTTATAAATGGATCTTTGTAGCTGATCCATAAAGTGCTATTTAACATTTCAGAACAACACCACATTTTCAGTAAAAATGTATCTGGAGTGAATAAATCTGGTATTATGAAAGTAATCTACTCAGACAATAGAGTTATTGCTTACTGAGGGAACGGTTCAGTTACTCTTGACTTGGAAATACTGTGGTAGTTTGGGATATATACAAAGGGGAACCATATGCAAATACTCCAACGTTTATTTCCACAAGAGGTAGGAAATTCAAAATTAAGATCCACATTGTTACCTCATTTTAACACCTACTCAAAAGGTATTCTATTGTAGTATTTATGGAATATATATTAATCTGAGACTGCATAATTTAAATCAGAGTTTTATATTTACTTCAGTGGCTCCAAGTCAGGACGATATGCAAGAACAACACATGAAATAATACACAGAGAAGTGCCAAATACTAGTGAAGCAGGAACTGTTAATTTCTGTCAGAGATGACAGGTGATAAATAAGGACAAGGAGGGAGGAACTGCTGTAAGCCCATTTGACTGAAGACTTAACTCATGCAGTAATTAGTGTGGATAGTTACATAAGAGACTGCAGTTCCTTTTCAGTGTATCATATTACTTTTCAAGAAAACTGCACAGCACAATGCATTGCCAAGAGCAGATGCTCTTGTAGGACTAGATGAACGAGTACTAGAGGCACTTTAGGTGCATTAGTGTGATACTCAGTATATGCTAACTTTCCTTGCTAAAAAGCTTAAAACTAGCTCAGATATCCTTACACAGCACTGCACTGTGCTGTGTATGCATGCCCTTTGTTACACTTCCTTGCATAAGAAATATAATCCCTACTGCAATGCATTAAGGGATAGAATTATAGTTACAGTGGGAACTTTAAGTCTGATTTTTACTGACTTTCATGTAATCAAAATTTCAACCTTAAAGCTGCATTACAATAGTTTATTACTTCCACACACTGCCCATATATACTGTAACTTACAGTATGGCAGCATTGCCAAAAGCAGTAATTCATGAATGCAGCACAATGTAAATGAATTGCAAGAGCTGTAATTCACTAAGATTATGTTACAACTCTAATCTGAAAATAATGTAATGTACAGACAAAAATAGCTGAAAAATAGTTCTGAAACTAAAACTGGAGGTTGGTAGCACTTTTATAGCATTTACCACATCCAGTTTTTACCTGTCAGTATTTATACAATTCAGAAACGTAGAAAGAGAAATAAAAAAAGTGAAAGCCAAATGCTTGTGTATCTTTGGCTAACATTATTGAAAGGTGCAAAAAGCAGGAAGATATCCGATACTGACTTACAGTATATCTATAACAAATATTTAACTAAAGCCCTAATATTGCACTCTTATATTGTCCCTTGATGATCACTTCAGGAATGTTAAGTCACCTATTTCCCTTGTGAGAAAGTAGCTATGCTATAGATAACTTAACCTGCTCTCAAACTTCATCAAGGGGAACATTTGAAGAAGTCTTGCAACCTGAAGTGTCCAGCTCACTAAAATTTAAACTTCAACTTTCTGGCAATGTTGTGCCAGTGCTCAAGATCATTTTGTTGACATTGTGCCATACAGACATAAACAATAGCCAGAACTGAGGTTGGAGCAGAAGAGTCTCCTCATCAAGCTGTGACCACAAGAAAAGCAGTCCTGGAAGTCTAAGCTGCACAAAAAAACCCTATTCCAGCTATCCTATCAACCTTTCCCAATCTTTTAATTGACTCAGTTTCACTTTCAGAGCTCAGCTGATAATTTCCATCTGCTTATCTCTAACTTTTCATCTGCTAACTACTGTGTTCTCTTCATCTATCTACACTAAGGAGAACAAAAATGTAAAAATTTGTAAAAATGCAAAAGTTATCTGCTTCCAGAACCATCTTTTCACAGATGGGCCAATAAAGGTCTCTGCTGACAAACAGCAGCTCATTACTCATTCTGTAAGAGGCACAGTGTTCTTTATGATATCTTTACCTCACCAATAATCTCCATAACTGCAAAGTAAAAATACTTTACACATCTAACAAGGAATAGGAGGGAGTGATGCATTTTATGCATAATTAAGTAAAAAAATTCTCAATGCTAACTGCTTAATGTGGTTAGGAAAGTTTACAGAATATAACAACCATGGAGACATTCTGCCGCCTTCTCAGAGGAGACAGCACTGATTGGCTAAGGTTAATGAAGCACTGCACAAGACAACTATATTCTCCCTCTGTAGACAGGCTTAATGCACAATAAATTTTGAGGTGTAGACACTAATTAAGCATAGGAAAGTGAGCTGAGAGTGGTGTGTCTTATCACACACCATATCAAAATAACCATTTAATGGTCAGACAAAATGGGGTAGAGAGAAACTAAGTGAGTTTTGTATGTCAGAGAAATTGGTAGCCAACGAGAGAACATTCCCTGTTCTCAATACTGCACCATGCTCCTGGAACACAAATGTGCATCAGTGATAAATTCTTACCTGATTGGGTATTCTTAAAGGTGGCCTTGGACCTCCAGGGTATCGAGGAGACATGAAAGGCTATGGAAAAAAAAGTAGTGCTGAATAATTCAAGTTAGCTTGTAAATACTGCGTTGAGTCATTGGGCATATGGCTTGTGTCATGCTCAAAACTCAGGAATCCAGCTTACATGCTTCCACAGAGCATCCAGTACATTATTCTGCAATGTTTAGCTATAACTAAATAAATTTGAAGATCCTTAGTGTATCTATCTACTAAGATACATTATTTTAAAATATAAAATTTTGCTACAGCTATTGTGAAGGCAGATATAAACAACTTAATGCATCAACTATGAAGAATAAGAAACCATTTAGATCATATAATCACACATCTAATTTTTTGACTGGATAAGGGGGAATACAAAAGAAAAATGTTCTTGGAAGACTCAAGAGGTAAATAACAGCATAATAATTAGCAAATACTTTCCCTTCACTTTTTTATAATAATACAGTAAAATACAATACAAGATCTAACCTGTGAGGGCATGGATTTCAAGTTTATGTCATAAATATCTAGTGGTGAACTATATTAACTCAGTATTGTACTCCTTCCATCCCTCCATACGTAGCTCCATGCTCATTACAACTCTTCCTCTCTCAAAACCAAATATCCACTCAATTCTCATACCATCCTGCACTCTTTGAGATTCTAGTGGCTCTTCGCTACTACTATACTACTTTGTAGCCTAGAAAAAAGTTCAATCCCTTAAACTAGGTCCAGAAATAAATGATAAACAAATGGTAGCATCAGCAAATAGCTTTAACATCTCTACTTGTTCCATCTCAAAGTGCGACAGCAATCTAGAAATCTAAAACGCAGGGAGATTAGTGGCAAGTTTGAGATCTACAGGAAAAAGGCACAAACATCTGACTAAACATATGATGAAGAGGATTATTTTGGCAAGCAAACATACCTATAATTTCAGAAGAAAATGAAGACTAAATGTACACTTTGACTGTGAATACAGGGACAAAAAAGACTGTTTCCTTTAAGAGGGGAAAAAAATCTTTCCATGAGGTTTCCTCTCAAACCTTCTACTAATACACTAGCATCTTCTCTCCTGTGCCTAAATCGCTGGGCACTGGGAAAGCAAAAATGCCATAAAACTTTATGTTATGAAACAGGAGCTCACTTCCACTCATGAAACTGCCTAGCAGTCATAGGAGAAATGAGAGATATAAAAGAAAGGAGTCTCATAGAACTTCCCAAGAGAAATCTCTTATGACAAATGAGATATTGCAGAAACCCACTCTTTGGGATCTCTTGGAAATAAAACAAATGTACCTAACCAGAAACCATCTCCTCTGCTATAGCTAAGGAACACAAACAGGTCACTAAAACTCTATGGTCAACATCATTGTTTCATGAATGAATGGCATATTTGGGCTCTGTCAGCTGTACTGTGTTATAAACTGTCAGTTATCATCATTATTAGCAATCCATGCAATAATATTAGTAATAACTAGCAACATAATTATGTTACTAATAACTAGTAATATTTTTCACATGGTATGCAGAAAAACATTTACTGAACCTTTCACATGTCAGAATCAGATGAAAGTTGTAATAATAATCTTCTACATAAACACATGTTCCAAAAAGATACTAGAAAGAAATTTAAAATATAGAGGGTTTACAAACTGGAGAATAAAAGTTAAATGACAGTTATGAAAAGATTACATTAGTAAAAAGAGCCTTTGAAATTATGTGCTATAAAAGAGGGAGGCTTCTTCATGCCCTCTGTCTGATGGTGAGATTTTATGATAAAAAGAGAGAAAAAAGGATTGTGTGTGTGGTGAAGGTTGTAAACGTGATCCTTGTGAAGCAGTAAGAGTGGGAGGAAATCAGAATCTAAACAGGTTCCTTAAAGGTCAACTAATTGCATTCTATGGAGTGCAGCACATTAGTGTACTTGATTTACTATATTCAGCAAACAGTACTTTAAGTTTATTTACAGTTGTACATCTCATAAAAGAGATGTCAGCAATATCTCTCAAGTCAACCGTATTTTAACATAGTATCACATTACATGATATTATTATATAATAGTGCATAATTCACAGAATGTCTACTCTTTCAACTTTTATATTTCCTTTCAAGCAGGATGGAACTCATTTTATCACCTTTAATTCTAGCCATGTCCCCTCTCTTCCCAATGGGTTTACTGTTCTATTCAGTTTATAAAAATACCAAAAAAAAATGCAACATATTTTTGTACAGAATCGAAAGTTTATAAAAAGTGCTTTTCATCCTCATGTCAATGCTGCAGAAAATGTAAGAGTACAAAGTTCTGAAACAGATCCTCCCGCTGCATTAAGCAGAGGTTTGCTCATACAAAATCAAAATTTTACTTTTCAAAATATGACTCATTTTGTTTCCAATGCTGGAAAAAATGGTAATGCCCTGGAAAACCAGGAAACTACATGAGGATTAGGGGAAGACAATAGTTTAAACAGTTCAAAGAGGTTTAAAAAGAAACAAAAAATTTTCAAAATCAATGTAAATACACACTATGGACCTGCAAAGATCAGTCTGAGAGATATCTGTATCATTTAACTTTAGTCATATAATTTAGCAGCAGGAATTAGGTATCTTCATTCCTTGTACAACAACAACCCCTCAGTGGACAATTCAAAATGGCTTTAAAGGGACGTCGGAGGATTTCTCCCTCCTTATCTTTCTTACTGTTGGATGCTTGTTCAAATTAGCAATTTGGGAGGATGTTCTGCAAGTGCAAAGGGGCTGACATAGAGGATCATGTACCCAGCAGATCCCTGGCCAGTAGAATAGTTTCTAGGAGACTAACACATGTGAGCTAGATTAAAGTGACTGCAAGGACTGAGTGAACCTGTAAACCTGTAAAAGGCTTCACTGATCAATGACTTGAAAAAAGGACAGACTTTTTATATCCTTTCACATAAGCTTAAAAAACCATTTTCTTTTTATATGTAAATAGTTCACTATTTCTGTTTTGAAATGCAAAGAGATGTATATTACTGATTTTTAATTCACTAACTTATTTTGATTATTTTCACTATCTATGTGCTATTTAAATTCACTTTTTTTATAGCTAATGCTAGGCAGGAAAAGAAATGGAAAAGTTCTTTTTGCTCTGTCTTACTGTAATAATGCTCTACTAGAGCATTAGTTCAGCTCTACTAAAGCACAACAAGGCTAAAGGTAATATATTAGAATAATATGGATTGAGCTAATATAAGAATGAACAACTGCCACTAGATGTTATGACAGCCTTATATTACTTTGGTGGGTTGGATTTTGGGGGATATTTTTGCTTTATGTAAGAGCAATATGTAACATTTGTATTTCAAACATGCTGTCAACACATTATTCCCATGCCTATCCTAGTATTTGTGATGATCAAAACTGGTGAATGAAGCAAACTACATGACAATTCCTTTACATTATATACGCACTTTAGAAATAAGGTTTAGAGGTTAGCTCAACTAGAACAAATCTTAACAAATTTGCTACAAAACAGTAACACATTTAAAAACATATGTGCAAAAGCTATAGTCAGTGGTAGAATTTAATTTAAAAAAATCTACCAAATTAAAAACGTGAACTGTGAATTATAAACAACCTGTTTCCTCCAAATCTCAGTTGGCACTTGATGACTTAACTATTTAGCAGTGTCTCCCAGGTGAGTTAAGTACAATCTCAATGTTTTTATCTACCTGAGTGCCTTGAAAAAAAAAAAAGATTCTTTTATATAGATGCAGACATGGCAAACTTTTGGTCAGCCAGGTAATAAAAGAGGCGAAGATAACACTGGTTTCATTAAATATGCATTTAAATGTTTCTCATAATTGCACTGCAAAATTAAGCAACCTGAGTCAGATCTTCCGCAGTGCAAATTGTCACTAACTTGAAGAAACACAATGAATTCCATTGGATTAGAACCTAGAACTCTATATTTACCTATGTTAAAACTGAAAAAAATAACTAAAAGGCAAAGAAAATCCTATAAAACCAACACTTTTCACGTTTTTAAAAAATTAAACATACTTCAACGAACACAAGCTCCAAAAATTTCCTCTGGCCTTTGTTTATTTACTTAGTAAAGCTGATAATATAGACAAAGATCACAAAGAAATATTTTGTGAAAAGACAAATGTAATAAACCTCAATTTTTTTAGCTGATCTCAAGATCAATAAAGAGATAGATGGAAATGAGACAGCACTGTACTACCTGAAGAGTACTGGTATGTACCTGAATGCAACTTGCACTTAAAATGGATGCACTGGCATGTATCATAGAATAGAGGTGTACCAGGAATTCAAAATTTCCATGGCAAAACTTCTAAATGTTCAAGTAAATATTTTTTCATTCATACCATACCATGATATGTAAGGACAAAATATGAATTTCTTCAGATCTCATTGTCCTCAGGAAGAACAGAATGAAGCTAGTACTAAATACTTTGAAGATCTCACTAGGCCTAAATCTAACAGAACTTTCAAATATAACACTTCTCTACTGTACAGAACTAACTGTTGTGAAAAAAGCTGTCCTCAGACCAGAAACTGGAAATAAGATTGTTAAAATCTTAGCCTCTTTGAATTCTATGAACTAATCCCTTCTGATCACAATTGAATGAGTTTACCTCACCTTAGATTATTTTCATAGAATCATAGAATGGTTTGGGTTGGAAGGGACCTTTAAAGATCATCTAGTCCAACCTCCCTGCCATGGGCAGGGACATCTTTCACTAGATCAGGTTGCTCAGAGCCCCGTACAACCTGACCTTGAACATTCCCAATGATGGAGCATCCACAACTTCTCTGGGCAACCTGCTCCAGTCTCTCACCACCCTCATTGTAAGGAATTTCTTCCTTATGTCCAATCTAAATCTCCCCTCTTTCAGTTTAAAACTGTTATCCCTTGTCCTGTCACTACAGGCCCTGGTAAAAAGTCTCTCTCCATCTTTCTTATAAGCCCCCTTTAAGTATTGAAAGGCCGCAATAAGGTCTCCCCGGAGCCTTCTCTTCTCCAGGCTGAACAACCCCAACTCTCTCAGCCTTTCTTCATAGCAGAGGTGTTCCATCCCCCTGATAATTTCCGTGGCCCTCTTCTGACCCACTCTAACAGGTCCATTTCTTTTTTGTGCTGGGGGCCCCAGAGATGGATGCAGAACTCCAGGTGGGGTCTCACGAGAGTGGAGCAGAAGGGCAGAATCACCACCCTCAACCTGCTGGCCACGCTTCTTTTGATGCAGCCCAGGATACGATTGGCTTTCTGGGCTGTGAGAGCACATTGCTGGCTCATGTCCAATTTTTCATCCACCAGCACCGCCAAGTCCTTCTCGGCAGGGCTACTCTCAATCCCTTCATCCCCCAACCTGTATTGATACCGGGGGTTGCCCCGACCCAGGTGCAGGACCTTGCCCTTGGCCTTGTTGAACCTCAGGAGGTTCGCATGGGCCCACTCCTCAAGCCTGTCCAGGTCCCTCTGGATGGCATCCCTTCCCTCAAGCGAATCAACTGCACCACTCAGCTTGGTGTCATCCACAACCTTGCTGAGGGTGCACTCAATCCCACTGTCTATGTCATTGATGAAGATATTGAATAGTATTGGTCCCAGTACAGACCCTTGAGGGACACCACTCATTACTGGTTTCCACTCGGACATTGAGCCGTTGACTATAACTCTTTGGATGTGGCCATCCAGCCAATTCCTTATCCACCTAACAGTCCATCCATCAAACCCATATCTCTCCAATTCAGAGGCAAGAATATTGTGGGGGACCGTATCAAAGGTCTTACAGAAGTCCAGGTAGATGACATTCTTAGCTCTTCCCTTATCCACCAACACAGTCACTCCATCATAGAAGGCCACTAGATTAGTCAGGCACGATTTGCCCTTGGGGAAGTCATGTTGGCTGTCTCTAATCACCTCCTTGTCATCCATATGTCTTGACATGTCTTCCAGGAGGATCTGTTCCATGATCTTACCGGGCACAGAGGTAAGGATGAGTGGTCGGTCGTTCCCAGGGTCCTCCTTTTTAACCTTTTTGAAAATGGGTGTGATGTTTCCCTCTTTCCAGTCACTGTGGACTTCACCTGACTGCCACGGCTTTTCAAATATGATGGAGAGTGGCTTGGCAACTACATCAGCCAATTCCCTCAGGACCCTAGGATGTATCTCATCGGGTCCCATGGACTTGTTCAGGTTCCTCAGGTGGTCTTGAACCTGATCTTCTCCTACGATGGGAGGGACTTCATTCCCCCAGTCCCTGCACTGAGGTTCAGGGGCTTGAGAGATGTGGGAACAGTGATTGCCAGTGAAAACTGAGACAAAAAAGTTGTTGAGTACCTCAGCCTTCTCCATGTTGGTTGTCACCAGATCCCGTCTCATTTATCGGGGGGGTGTGTGTGTGTGTGTGTACAATTTTTTTTGTCTTCCTTTTCTGACCAATGTACCTGTAAAAGCCCTTCTTATGATTCTTCACATTCCTTGCCAAATTCAGCTCCAGCTGTGCCTTAGCTTTCCTGAGCCTATCCCTACACATCCGGGCAGAGTCCTTCTATTCTTCCCAGGATACACGTCCCTGTTCCACTGCCTGTGCATTTTCTTCTTACACTTTAGTTTGACCAGGAGGTCCTTGCTCAGCCACGCTGGTCTCCTGCCTTCCTTGCCTGATTTCTTACATGTGGGAATCGAGAGCTCTTGAGCTCTAAGAAAAATGTCCTTAAAGAGCTGCCAGCTCCCTTCTGCTCCTTTATCCCTGAGGGCAGTTTCCCAGGGGGTCCCACCCACTAATTCCTTAAACAACTGAAAGTTCACTTTCCTAAGTTTTAGGGTCCTGACTATACTTCTCACCTGGCCTATATCCCTCAAGACCATGAATTCCACCAGGGCATGCTACAGCCAGTCTTGTCCTCTCCAGGAAGTTCCTCTGCATTAGTGAGCAACAGGTCCAGTAATGCTTCTCCTCTGGTTGGGCTGTCTATCACCTGGATTAGGAAGTTATCCTCTATGTACTCCAAGAGTCTCCTGGACTGCTTGCAGCTTGCTGTGCTGCTTTTCCAGCAGATGTCAGGGTGATTGAAGTCCCCCAGCAGGCTCAGGGCCTGTGAGCGTGATGCTTCCTGTAGTTGAAGTAAGAACACGTCATCAACAGGCTCCCTTTGATCAGGTGGCCTGTAGTAAACACCAACCACAAGGTTTCTTTTGTTGGCTTGGTCACTAATTTTCACCCATAAGCTCTCAACCTGTGCACTGCTGTTTTTCAAGGACAGCTTTGTGCAATCAATCAATTTTTTTATGCAGAGGGCAACCCCCCCCCCCCCCCTCCTTCCTTGCCTGTCCCTCCTGAACAGTTTATAGCCATCTATTGCAGTGCTCTAATCATGTGATTCATCCCACCAAGTTTCAGTGATAGCAACCAGATCATAGCTTTCCAGCTGCACAGTGGCTTCCAGCTCCTCCTGCTTGTAACCCATGCTGTGTGCACTGGTATAGAGACACTTCAGTTGGACTGTCAGCTGTCTCACCTTTTTGGCAGAACCTTTTTGGAGGGTTGGGGGGCATTCCTCACTAATCTGCTAGGTGCACTTATCCACCCTGCTGCTTGTGAGTACACAAGTGTCACAGCTTTGGACACTATCCCCCAAGTTCGTTAGTTTAAAATGTGATTCACTAAGTCAGCCAATCTGCTAGTGAAGATTCTCCTGCCTCTTCTAGATAGGTGGATCCCATCTCTCCCCAATAATCTGTATTCATCGAAGGACATCCCATGATTGTAGAAACCAAAGCCCTGGCAATGACACCAGCCACAAAGCCAGGTGTTGATCTGCATGATGCGTCGACTTCTGTCTGCACCCCTATCCCTGATTGGCAAGACAGAGGAGAGGATCACTTGGGCTCCTGTCCCCTTCACTTGTGCCCCCAGGGCTCTGAAGTCCTGCTTGATCTTGCCCAGGTTATGCTTTACCATGTCATTGGTGCCCACATGAAAAAGAAGTAGGGGATAGTAGTCTGTGCTTTTTACCAGTTGTGGCAGTCTCTCTGTGACATCCCGGATCTTGGCTCCTGGCAAACAGCAAATTTCCCTTGACTGTATATCAGGCCGGCAGATATACACTCTCAGCAGAGAGTCACCCACTACTAGCACTCGCCGCTTCTTTTTGCAGCTTTTAGTGTGTGCAACTGGTGCAGTTTCTCCCTGTGAGTCTTGCTCATTGGCTTCATCCACTGCTAAGATTTTGCATCTGTTGCTGGTTGGTACATATGAGGAAATGGGGTGAAGTGATATCCTGTTCCCATGGGTCACCAGAGACCATGGCACCTCCTTCTCCAAGGTGCTGTCTGTTTGCTGTTGATGCTCTTTGTCTGGTAGTCCTTGGAGGTCAGTGCCATGGGGCCCTAATATTTCTTCTTGCAATGCCTCAAATAGTACTTTATTTCTTGTTCCCCCTCCCTAATACAGCATAACCTGCTGACTTCCTCCTACAGCTCCTCCACCTGCTGCCTGAGTGACTCCACCAGAGCACACCTTGCGCAGGTGGAGCTTGCACCCTCCTCCACCCAGGAGTGTGGGGTACAGACTTTACAGCCCTCCACCTGGACAGCAGCTTCCCTGATAGGAAGCTCTGTCTGGGTGGCTGCCTCTGCTCGTCCCAGGCTAGCCTGGCTAGGTAGATGGTTCCCAGCTGCTGCAGAGCACAGCCCTCACCTGATCTCTGCCACCATGCTTCCAATGATCTCAAAGCACTGCTTAATATGCCTTTCTAATTCCCTGGAGGCCTCAAGCTGCTGGGTAGGCTTGCACAGTCACCAGCTAGCTGGGGAGACCATCGGTGCTGCAGCCTAGGCCTGCAGGCGAGCAGAGCAGGCAGCAGCCCGACAACTGGTAGGGTGCGCCGCCCTTCTGCGCAAACTGCTGCACCGCTCCCCTCAGGCACTGCTCCCTGTTTGCACAAGCGAACTACCACGCTATGTCCTGGTCGCTGACGCTCCCTAGCGGTTTGAACTAGCCGCGGGGACCGCCAGCACCGCCTAACTCTCTCCCGCCCCTCTCGCAAGACGTGTCGCCTGCCGGCCGGTCCCTCCACACATACAGCCCAAGGGTGCCAGGGGCCCAGAAACCCCCTCAGACACCTCCCGGGGACCTCACGAGCCTCTCACTCTTCTCAGCACACAGCAACAACTGCTGCTGCTGTTCTATTAGAACCTTATGTAAAACTTTGACTGCAGATATTATATGCATCCTCTAATATCTAGACCTGAAGGTAAATAATTGCTACATTCTTATTTCACTCCTACTGCACTCCTACTATTTCAGTATCAGATAGGGCTGCAAAAATAGGGATGAAGACTAGGTCATGTTGATCTCTGTGCACAGACATACCAAGACATTACAAATTACTAACTCTGATGCTTAAAAATGGCGCAGAAAATGTCCTGAATTATTTTATTAACATAGCAGCTAAGTGCTTTCTTCATATTGTAACTCCATGTACAGCACAGATCATCAATGTAATGAATGTGGTTGTATTGAGTGCAGGTGGCAAGGTTTTGGTAGCAGAGGGGCTGCAGGGGTGGCCTCTGTGGGAGTAGGTCAGGGGCTGCCCTGTGCTGGACATGGCCAGTTCCAGCCGGCTCTGCAACAGCCCCACTTCAGGCCACAGCTGAGCCCATCAGTGAAGTTGGTGGCGCATCTGTGAAAACATATTTAAGAAAGGGCAAAAATGCTGGACAGAGACAGAAGGAGGGAAAAAAAAGAGTGAGAAACAGCAAAGGGAACACCAAGGTCAGAGAAGGAGGGGGAGGAGGTGCTACACGGCACTGGAGCAGATATTCCCTGCAGCCCACAGAAGAGCCCACACTGGAACAGATTTTCCTGACAGGAACTGTGACTGGAAGCAAGATTATTTTAGACGAGAATTTCAGACATGTATATAGTCATCTTATCCTTATGGAATCTAAGATAGTTTTATCATTTCTATTGCCAAATCGATTCATAATCTTTCAAAAAGGATTTTCTCTTATGACATTCCTTTTTATTTGTGGAAAAACAAGAAAAAAGAGAAATGAAATTATTTATCTTGGATTACCCAGGAGAAATGTAGCTAACTTAACAATGAACTGCACACATGGTTTTAAGATCCAGTCTAGCACTCTGATTTCCAACCATTAGCTTTCTCTGAGACTCCTTGTCTAAGAAAGGAACTTTCAGATGTGCTGACACTCCAGAAATCCCAGTTATTGAACTGCATTTGACCCACCATTACAGCCAGATACAAAGTCAACTCTAAAATTTGTTTAGGTTCTCCTATTTGGGGTTTAAGAGCTTCATATCACAAAACTATTCTCTCTTCCGGTAGTCCCACACTTTGAGTTTTGCAGCAAATGAAGCAGGAACAGATTCAGTTACTGTTTAACACCAATTTATTTCCAGAGTATAACCTATCCTATGTACTGAAAGAAGACAAGATCCTGTGAATAAAAAATATGTAGCTCTGAAATTAAAAGTTATATTAAAATACATACTGTACTGGGTCTGGCTGGGATGCAGTTAACTTTCTCATAGCAGCTGGTATAGTGCTGTGCTTTGCATTTGTGGCTAAAACAGCATTGATAACACAACAACGTTTTGGCTATTGCTGAACACTGCTTGCACAGCATCAAGGCTTTCTTTGTTTCTCACTCTGTCCCCTCAGCAAGTAGGCTGGGGGTTGTAGTGGTCCTGACCAGAAGACCATTTTACGTTGAGGAGTTAGGGATGCACGTAACAGTTAACATGAGCAGGCCCAGGCCTGTGCTGTGCTGTGCTGCACTATGCTAGCCCTAATATCATTGCTGTTCTACAGTTATTTTCACAACCAGTATTTGTTTTACTTGCCATTATCCTTGTACTATTATTATTCATAGTGACTAGCTTATGTATAAGAAACTTTCTATTAGCTGAACTGCTTACTAATATAATCTGTAACTTATAATATCTTTAGGAAAGGTAAACTGCATGTGGATCAAGGGGTGGAATGTAGTGATCCTGACTGGGAGACCACTGTACGTCGAGGAGTTAGTGATCCACATAACAGTTAACCTGGGTAGGCCCAGGCCTGTGCTGTGCTGCACAAATCCTTTGGCTGCAAGATAAACTCAGCCGGTTCATTATGAGAGGAGCCTGCAGGCAGCTCCCGCTTGCTGCGATTATGCCACCTGCATGGCCTTGCCTTTATCTAACAGTGCAGCAAGAAGTTCTCATGAGAGCATCCTTTCTGTTTGCCAGCAGAAATGGTGAATAGAGTTGTTTCCTTGTAAGAAAAGCCTATAATAGCTTGAATGACCTAAATGTGGGAGTCTCCTCTACAGACAGGGTCTGCACAGCATGCTGCATGTAGGTCAGAGTCCTGTTTGATGCTACACCACTCGGGGTTCCCAGCATCTAAAGGGACATAAGATTATCTATGCTTTTACCTTCTTATAGTGTTAGCTCTAATAAATAGCATTTTAAATATTACCTTCCAGAGTCTGAGTGCCTTTCTTGCTGGGATCATCACGGACCAGCACCTCCCGGTGCAAAACAAGGGATATGTAAGAAGCTGGGAGGGAACACAACCTGGACAGCTGACACAGATTGACCATATGGTGTCATGCTCAGCAATAAAAGGTCAGGGAAAGGAGGAGGAAGTGGGGACATTTGTGATTATAGCATTTGTCTTCTAAGTAACCATTACACGTGCTGAGGCCCTGCTTTCCAGGAAGTGGCTAAATATCTGCCCGCTGATGGGAAGTAGTAAATGAATTCCTCTTTTTCCTTTGCTTGCACGTGCAGGTTTTGCTTTCCCTATTAAACTTTCATTATCCCGATCCATGAGTCTTCTCCCTTCTATTTTCTCCCCATCCCACGGGAGAGGGTATAGAGTGAGCAGCTGTCTGGGTGTTTGGTTGTTGTCTGGGGTCAACCCACTGTAGTCTGATCAGATCCATATGTTTGGGTTGGCTTTTGGGATGCATTGGCATTGTTTGTCTTGGGGATTGGAGGCGCCAGGGGTGGTGGGTGCTGGGGGGGGGGGGCGGCTCCGGTAAGATAAGTGAGGAGGTACATCCTTGAAACAAGATAAGAGCTACCAATTAACCCCATTGTTTCCCAGCAAATTCCTCTAGAGTAGTCTGACCTATTCTGACCTATTCTAATTAGCATAGTAAAAAACGCACCCCCAGGGAAGGAAAGCCCCCTACCCAACAAAGCCCCTTCCCCACTGAATACGCACAGTAAAAAGAAAGGACACTGTGACTTTAAGTGAAGACGAGGCATTACAAGAACCAATAGAAGCAAGGATGACTAAGCGTAGATGTAAAAGTACTGATAACTGTTGCTCGGAATGTATAAAATACTTACCGCGTGTTAACTGAGGGGTGCTAGCTTTGTGGAGTTACTACCTAGCACCCATCTCTGCGCAGACATGGAATAAACAACTATCTCGGCTCTGTGTGTGAGATTGGCTTATTGCACACTGGGTAACGAACCCCGCTTGAGGGACAACACCACCATAGTCCTTTTGGCGCTCAACGTGAGGCCCAAGATAACAACAGTTTTGATTTGAGCATGCTATAGCTGTGTACGGGGTCTGGCTGGGATGGAGTTAATTTTCTTCATAGCAGCCTGTAGGGTGCTGTGTTTTGGATTTGTGACTAAAACAGTGATGACAACACACCAGTGTTTTAGCTGTTGATGAACAGTGTTTGCACAGCATCAAGGTTTTCTCTTTTTTCCCACTCTGCCCCCCCAGTGAGTAGGCTGGGGGTGTGCAAGAAGTTGGGAGGGGACATAGCCAAGACAGCTGACCCTGATTGACCAAAGGGATATTCCATACCATATGATGTCGTGCTCAGCAATAAAAGCTAAGAGAAAGGAGGAGGAAGCGGAGGTGTTTGTGGTTATGGCATTTGTCTTCCCAAGTGTCGTGGTTTAACCTGGCAGGCAGCCAAATACCACGCAGCCGCTCGCTCACTCCCCCCATCCCCCCAGTGGGACGGGGAGAGAATTGGAAGGGTAAGAGTGAGAAAAACTCATGGGTTGAGATAAAGACAGTTTAATAGAACAGAAAAGGGAAAATAATAATGATAATGATAGAATATACAAAATGAGTGATGCACAATGCAATTGCTCACCACCCGCGCTGACTGATAACCAAGTAGCGACCGCTACTTCCTGGATCACGCCTACCATTCATATACTGAGCATGATGTCACATGGTATGGAATACCCCCTTGGCCAGCTGGGCCAGCTGTCCTGGCTGTGCTCCCTCCCAACGCTTGTTTTGTTTAGTTTTGTTTTGTTTTCTTGAGTTGAATGTCCTTGACTAGCAGGGTACTTAGCAACAACTGAAAACATCAGTGTGTTATCAACATTCTTCTCATACTAAATCCAAACCACAGCACTAGGAAGAAATTTAACTCTATCCCAGCCGAAAACAGGACACCAAGTAACTGTTAACGTGTGCTGAGGCCCTGGTTTCCTGGCCACGGCTAAACATCTGGGAAACAGTGAATTAATTCCTTTTTTTGCTTTCCTTACACACACAGCTTTTACTTACTTTCCCTAATAAACTGTCATTATCTTAACCGTGAGTCTTCTTGTCTTCCTTCTATTTTCTCCCTGTCCCACAGGAGAGGGGAGTGAGTGAGAGGCTGTGTGGGTGTTTGGCTGTTGGCCAGGGTCAGCTCACCACATTTAGCAAAGCTTCCAGTGTTTGACTATAGGAGCGATTACTGTGTCATACTAGTGTACTGGATTCTTTTTCTTTTATAAAAAATAAAGGACAGAATTAACAGCAGTGGGCAGTAGTTCCAGTGAAACTGGAACTCATGTAAGGTTTCTTGGTTCCCAGCACAGTCCTTACCTAATTTCCACCTTCCTCTGAATTGTCTGATGAGAAGCAATTGCTGTAGCAAGAGGATCCATTTTGCTTGTGTCCTAGTTAGTAGTTTGCACCACACACTGAAATCAAGCTCCAGTGCAAAACTAAGAGCCAGTACTGATGAAAAATGAAATGATTTTAAGTCGCCTAGCAATTCAGAGTTAGCCAAGTAGAGCTGGAAGATAGTGGTTGTTGACAGCTGTAACTTAGACCAATCCAAACATTTTCATGAATGCAACAAAAGGCAGCTTTATCATTCCAGGATGATCTTCCAGATAAATTGTAGTTTGCAAAACATTGAACTGTTACAATGTTTTTGTAATGGAAAGTCTTAGTAAACTAAATATAGTCCTAGTGAACTATATATAGATATAAGTACCATTCTACCACTATTTCTATAATCTTCCCACTCTTTAAAAAACAGAATTGTTCACTTTCATAATCTAGGAGTGAATTGCAGGTCCAAGTGTAAATTCTCATCCCTCAGTGAAAGACTGGTAATTCATAGGAAAGGGACTGGAGTTCCCCAGTATTCAGGCTAAGACAGGTGAACATATTTTCGGTGGTTTGGTTTACTCTTGTGATCAGTCAGGATCAGTGGAGTTGCAGAAGAGTATATGGAAACTGATTTACTAGTTAAAGATATAGTAGAAAGACAGCATCTATTAAGAAAGTAGGATGTTTTGCCCATGAGTTTGTCTTTCTTATTTGTCTTTTCACCTACTTTTTAAGAAACAGATGATGCCCCTCAATTTTCAAGGTCCACATTACAGGGCTGATGTCTGCCAATATATTTTCTTGTCCTCAGATAGATTGATATCAGTAAGATTCAGCTCTGAAGGCATTAAAACCAGATATTAACTGCTTCTTGACAATAGACACTCATCCCAACACCACAACACATTATCATGGACTGTCTGTACATATTTGCTTTATACACACCGTATAGTTTCCGTACACTGATATGTAACTGACTTAATTTTGGCTTAACTTCCTTTTGTCAGTGTCGTGGTTTAACCCCAGCCAGCAACTAAGCCCCACACAGCCGCTCGCTCACTCCCCCCACTGGGATTGAGGAGAGAATCAGAAGAGTAAAAGTGAGAAAACTCATGGGTTGAGATAAAGACAGTTTAATAGGGAAAGCAAAAGCCGCGCACACAAGCAAAGCAAAACAGGGAATTCATTCCCTCCTTCCCATCGGCAGGCAGGTGTTCAGCCATCGCCAGGAAAGCAGGGCTCCATCACGCGTAACAGTTACTTGGGAAGACAAACGTCATCACTCCGAACGTCCTCCACTTCCTTCTTCTTCCCCCAGCCTTATATGCTGAGCATGACGTCATATGGTACGGAATACCCCGTTGGCCAGTTGGGTTAGCTGTCCTGGCTGTGCCCCCTCCCAGCTTCTTGTGCACCTGGCAGAGCATGGGAAGCTGAAAAGTCCTTGACCAAGGTAAGCACTACTTAGCAACAACTAAAACATCAGTGTGTGTCGTGGTTTAACCTGGCAGGCAGCCAAATACCACGCAGCCGCTCACTCACTCCCCCCGCCCCCCCAGTGGGACGGGGAGAGAATCGGAAGGGTAAGAGTGAGAAAAACTCGTGGGTTGAGATAAAGACAGTTTAATAGAACAGAAAAGGGAAAATAATGATAATAAATAATGATAGAATATATAAAATGAGTGATGCACAATGCAATTGCTCACCACCCGCGCTGACCGATAACCAAGTAGCGATCGGCACTTCCTGGATCACGCCTACCATTCATATACTGAGCATGGCGTCACATGGTATGGAATACCCCATTGGCCAGCTGGGCTGGCTGTCCTGATTATGTTCCCTCCCATCTTGTGTACCTAGCTCAGTCAGTAGGCACGGGAGCTGTCCTTGGACTAGGAGGGCACTTAGCAACAACTGAAAACATCAGTGTGTTATCAACATTCTCCTCATACTAAATCCAAAACACAGCACTAGGAAGAAATTTAACCCTATCCCTGCCGAAACTAGGACAGTATCCACCCCTTATTCCATACCATTTACGTTATGCTTAGGTCTCACATTTTTCGATACCTTTCAATTAATCACCACTATCTTTTTTATATATATACATATATAATACATATACACATATAATACATATACATACATATATATACATAAATATATAAAAATGTCCGTTGAGTTCTTTTAGTCCACAACTTTGGGCTCCATCTGTCATAACGGTCTTTCAGGGCCAGAAAGATGGTGTGTGGTGTCAGGCTGTTGCATCCTGAAGCCAGTTCTCATTTCGGTACTGCTGCGCTCGTCCAGTTCTATCATCGTTGCACTTTGCTCGGTTTCATCGGAGGTAGTTCATTCTTCATTAATCTGGGTGATTTTCACTGCTATACCATTGATAGCAACCATAGAAATAATGATATACAATATCATATAACAATTGACATCATAAAATTCAGTTCATTGGCTATTTTCACCCAAAATCAAATCCCCTTGAGGTACACACCGGACCTCCCCATCCTTTCGCATCACCCACCAAGCGCACCCAGGTCCTTGAGCAAAAGCAATCCCACGGATGGGTTTTCCCTTGCCAGAGGCAGGAGTAACCCAGACTGTCTTCCCCAGCATATTTCTTATGTGCACGACAGGGAATTATCTCCATCTACAGTACGTAAGAGTCTTGATTGGGCAGGGCCAGCTCGATTGGCAGATCCCCTGGTGTTGACTAACCAGGTGGCTTTTGCTAAATGTGTGTCCCAATGCTTGAATGTCCCACCACCCATTGCCCTCAGTGTTGTCTTTAGCAGCCCGTTGTATCGTTCGATTTTCCCGGAGACTGGTGCGTGATAGGGGATGTGATAGACCCACTCAATGCCATGCTCTTTGGCCCAGGTGTCTATGAGGGTGTTTCGGAAATGAGTCCCGTTGTCTGACTCAATTCTTTCTGGGGTGCCGTGTCGCCATAGGACTTGCTTTTCAAGGCCCAGGATGGTGTTCCGGTCAGTGGCATGGGGCACGGGATATGTTTCCAGCCATCCGGTGGTTGCTTCCACCATGGTAAGCACATAGCGCTTGCCGTGCTGGGTTTGTGGGAGTGTGATATAATCAATCTGCCAGGCCTCCCCATATTTATATTTCAACCATCGTCCCCCATACCAAAGAGGCTTTACTCGCTTGGCTTGTTTGATTGCAGCGCACGTTTCACATTCATGGATAACCTGTGCAATAGCGTCCATGGTTAAGTCGACCCCTCGATCACGAGCCCATCTATATGTTGCGTCTCTTCCTTGATGGCCTGACGCGTCATGGGCCCATGGAGCTATAAATAATTCACCCTTATGTTGCCAGTCCAGATCCACCTGAGCCACTTCAATCTTAGCAGCCTGCTCCACCTGCTGGTTGTTTTGGTGTTCTTCAGTGGCCCGACTCTTGGGTACGTGAGCATCTACGTGACGTACTTTTAGAACCAGGTTCTCTACTCGGGCAGCAATATCTTGCCACAATGCGGCAGCCCAGATGGGTTTACCCCTGCGCTGCCAGTTGTTCTGCTTCCACTGCTGCAACCACCCCCACAGGGCATTGGCCACCATCCATGAGTCAGTATAGAGATAAAGCACTGGCCATTTTTCTCGTTCAGCAATGTCCAAGGCCAGCTGGATGGCTTTCACCTCTGCAAACTGGCTCGACTCACCTTCTCCTTCAGCAGTTTCCGCAACTTGGCGTATAGGACTCCATACAGCAGCTTTCCACCTCCGATGCTTTCCCACAAGGCGACAGGACCCATCAGTGAACAGGGCATATGGCTTCTCGTTTTCTGGTAGTTTATTATACAGTGGGGCCTCTTCAGCACGTGTCACCTCCTCCTCTGTGGATATTCCAAAATCTTTGCCTTCTGGCGAAAAATCTTTGCCTTCCTGGGCGACTGGGGTTTCCTATTCGGTCCCGTTGTGTGATCAGTGTGACCCACTTACTCCACGTAGCATCGGTTGCATGATGTGTAGAGGGGACCCTCCCTTTGAACATCCAGCCCAGCACCGGCAGTCGGGGTGCCAGGAGGAGCTGTGCTTCAGTACCAACCACTTCCAAAGCTGCTCGAACCCCTTCATATGCTGCCAATATCTCCTTCTCAGTTGGAGTGTAGCGGGCCTCGGATCCTCTGTATCCCCGACTCCAGAACCCTAAGGGTCGACCTCGAGTCTCCCCTGGGGCTTTCTGCCAGAGGCTCCAGGTAGGGCCATTCTCCCCGGCTGTGGTGTAGAGCACATTCTTCACATCTTGTCCTGCCCGGACTGGCCCAAGGGCTACTGCATGAACTATCTCCTGTTTAATTTGTTCAAAGGCTTGTTGTTGCTCAGGGCCCCATCTGAAGTCGTTCTTCTTCCTGGTCACTTGATAGAGGGGGCTTACAATCAGGCTGTAATCTGGAATATGCAGTCTCCAAAAGCCCACAACGCCTAAGAAAGCTTGTGTTTCCTTTTTGCTAGTTGGTGGGGACATGGCTGTTATTTTGTTGATCACATCCATTGGGATCTGACGACGTCCATCTTGCCATTTTATTCCTAAAAACTGGATCTCCTGTGCAGGTCCCTTGACCTTACTTTGATTTATGGCAAAACCGGCTTTCAGAAGGATTTGAATTATTCTCTCCCCTTTCTCAAACACTTCTTCTGCTGTGTTGCCCCACACGATGATGTCATCAATGTATTGCAGGTGTTCCGGAGCCTCACCCTGTTCCAGTGCGGTGTGGATCAGTCCATGGCAAATGGTAGGGCTGTGTTTCCACCCCTGGGGCAGTCAGTTCCAGGTGTACTGGACGCCCCTCCAAGTGAAAGCAAACTGTGGCCTGCACTCTGCTGCCAAAGGGATGGAGAAGAAGGCATTAGCGATGTCACTTGTGGCGTACCACTTGGCTGCCTTTGACTCCAGTTCGTATTGAAGTTCTAGCATGTCCGGCACGGCAGCACTCAGTGGCGGCGTGACTTCGTTCAGGCCACGGTAGTCTACTGTTAGTCTCCACTCTCCATTAGACTTTCGCACTGGCCATATGGGACTGTTGAAGGGTGAGCGAGTCTTGCTGATCACTCCTTGGCACTCCAATCGACGAATCAGCTCATGGATAGGGATCAGGGAATCTCGGTTGGTGCGGTATTGTCGCCGATGCACTGTTGTGGTAGCGATTGGTACTTGTTGTTCTTCAACCCTCAACAACCCCACAACAGAAGGGTCCTCCGAGAGACCGGGCAAGGTGGACAGCTGTTTAATTTCCTCCGTCTCCAGGGCAGCTATACCAAAAGCCCACCAGTACCCTTTTGGGTCCTTGAAATACCCTCTCCTGAGGTAGTCTATGCCAAGGATGCCCGGAGCCTCTGGGCCAGTCACAATAGGGTGCTTCTGCCACTCGTTCCCGGTCAGGCTCACTTCGGCCTCCAATACAGTTAACTCTTGGGATCCCCCTGTCACTCCAGAAATACAAATGGGTTCTGCCCCTTTATAGCTTGATGGCATTAGGGTGCACTGTGCACCAGTGTCTACGAGAGCCTTATACTCCTGTGGCTCTGATGTGCCAGGCCATCGAATCCACACAGTCCAGTAAACCCGGTTGTCCCTTTCCTCCACCTGGCCGGAGGCAGGGCCCCTCTAGTTCTGGTCATAGTATCCGCTTCTCACTTCTTGCAAACGCGAGTCAAGAATTCCTTCATTACAGTCCAAAGTAAGATCAGCCCTTCTACTCTGTCTGGGGAACTGTTCACTGGAAACTGGACCGTCGAGAGACAGGGTTTTCCTGAAAACTGGAGCAGCATTTTTCCTGAGAGAACCCCCTTGTGTGATTGTTTTGCCTTGCAACTCACGTACACGTGCCTCTAGGGTCAAGGTAGGTTTTCCATCCCACTGCCTCATGTCCTCTCCGTGGTCACGCAGGTAAAACCACAGGGTGCCCCATGGTGTGTACTTTCGATATCCTCTTTCTTGAGGAGAAAAACGCTGACTCCTAATGGCTGAGATACTGGTCCGTACAGGTGGAGAATAGGACCTATCGTCTTTGAGTTGCTGGACCTCTCGGGATAGTTTCTCTACAGCCGAGACAAGGGAGGAGGAGATAGTTTCTTCAAAATCCCGAAGTCTGTTAACCACCTCATCCACCGTTGGTGCTTCTTCCTCTTTCCAGCACAGTACTGCCAACGAACTGGCATACGATGCTGGTGCGCTCCGTACCAACTTCCGCCACATGGGTCGGGTGCACTGGACGTCATCTGGATCTTTGGGTGTTCGGGCATCATCCAGGTCACTATAAACCACCTCCAGCACGCCTAGTTCTCTCAGGTACTGGATACCTCTCTCCATAGTGGTCCATTTGCCTAGGCGATATATAACATCTTCCTTGAAGGGATACCTTTCCTTTACGCCTGACAGCAGTCGCCTCCAGAGGCTGAGGACCTGTGTCCCTTTTCCGATTGCTTTGTCAATACCCGCTTCCCTAGCAAGGGATCCCAGCTGTTTGGCCTCCTTCCCCTCTAATTCCAGGCTACTGGCCCCATTATCCCAGCATCGGAGCAGCCAGGTAACAATATGCTCGCCTGGACGACGGCTGAAATCTTTCCGCATATCTCGCAGCTCACTCAGGGATAGGGATCGGGTGGTTTCCGTCTCGTTTATGAGTTCTTCCTCTTCCTCCTCCTCTCCTCGTGATGGCCCTGCTCTTTCATCATCCCTTTCTAAACGACCTGATCTCCGCTTCCAAGATTTCCTCTTCTGTACAGGGGCAACGGATACCAGCAAGGGTTGGTCCTCTGGTTCAGCTGTAGTGCCTGTTGCTGGGGTTTGGGTAGCTGCAGTGCTTGTCATGGGGGTTGGAGTAACTGTAGTGCCTGTTGCCGGAGCTTGAGTGGCTGCAGTGCCTGTCGCAGGGGTTGGAGAAGCTACGGTGACTGTTGCTGGGGTTTGAGTAGCCACAGGGGTTGTCGTGGGGGTTGGAGTAGCCGCAGTGCCTGTCGTGGGGTTTTGAGTAGCCACCGTGTCTGTAGCCGCCCCCGAGACTCGCCGCTCCGCCCGCCCCGATGAGGCACCGCTGCTTGCCCTCCCTCTTTTCTTGTTCCTGAGGGTTGATCTCTGGACAGTATTCCTGAGTAATTGTTTAACCCTAAACAAGGCCTGAACCACATTCAGGGGACATAGCAATATGAACATGCTTGTTTGAACATCCCAAGGATATTCAAAATTCTCAGGGAATATTGTGGACATCTTCGTGAAGAGGATAGAAGAAAAAGGAGTTTCTGACGATATGGAAGGGAAGATGAACAAGTGGGAGAGAGTGTCCCATCCCGTCTCCCCCTTAAATTCATTCTCCGAGGAGAAGCAAGTGCAATTACCAATAATTTCTAAGAGGTGGTTCCCGAGGTACAGAAATGACGGCAGTGCCGAGTACAGATACCAGATTAGACTTACGACCAACGATTTTATCACCTCATAAAACAGCAACAAAATGATAATCTTGGCCCAGTTCCGAATAATGATAAACTTCACAAACGGGAACACATACTGCAAGCAAGGTATTACATGACCCAACATTGAGAGCCAGCCCCACAACTTTGACAGCCAATACATCAACATTGTGACCAATCAATATAATGGATGCTTATAACAATTTTGCCTTAACACACTGTGGTCAGATCTATCGTTATCTCAACCCTTCGAGCCCCACGTTGGGCGCCAAAAAGGACTGTCGTGGTTTAACCTGGCAGGCAGCCAAATACCACGCAGCCACTCACTCACTCCCCCCGCCCCCCCAGTGGGACGGGGAGAGAATCGGAAGGGTAAGAGTGAGAAAAACTCGTGGGCTGAGATAAAGACAGTTTAATAGAACAGAAAAGGGAGAATAATGATAATAAATAATGATAGAATATACAAAATGAGTGATGCACAATGCAATTGCTCACCACCCGCGCTGACCGATAACCAAGTAGCGATCGGCACTTCCTGGATCACGCCTACCATTTATATACTGAGCATGGCGTCACATGGTATGGAATACCCCATTAGCCAGCTGGGCTGGCTGTCCTGATTATGTTCCCTCCCATCTTGTGTACCTAGCTCAGTCAGTAGGCACGGGAGCTGTCCTTGGACTAGGAGGGCACTTAGCAACAACTGAAAACATCAGTGTGTTATCAACATTCTCCTCATACTGAATCCAAAACACAGCACTAGGAAGAAATTTAACCCTATCCCTGCCGAAACTAGGACAGTGTGTTATCAACATTATTCTCATACTAAATCCAAAACACAGCACTATACCAACTACTAGGAAGAAAATTAACTCTATCCCAGCCAAAACCAGGACAGTCAGGATTGCTCCCAACCATATTAATATATTTGCTGTCAAACTTACAGTTGGATTTGCTAACTAAAATGTTATTTCTTTATATATATTCTTAAACATTTAACTACAGAGAAAACTAATAGCCTCTTGAAAAATGTTTGTTTTGTTAACTAGGCCATTCAACTGAAGAAAGTAGGTTTCTAGCAACTAAAACTACAAAGGACTCATTTCAGGTCTTGCATGTTACAGAGATACATGATGACAAGGACTTGGCAATTTTAAGAATAGGTGAATGGTAATCTCTGGAGGAGTCCAAACTAATTGGACTGCATAGATCAGTTCTTGAAACCTGCCTTGCAGAAGATTCATCAGACATATTTTTGAGTTGATTATAGCTCTAATTAATGTTACAAAATGTTACAGTGAAAATAGATTTTTCTCAGTTTATTTTCAGTCCCAGGCCTTGGAAAAAGAGCAGGCTGTCTGTGGGGCTTCCAATAAGACTGAATTCAGATACTGACAAACAAGAATCTTTTTCTTCTGATATATGAAGCCAGTGCTGAGGCCTGAGGCTTTTTGGGGAAGAGAATGGAAGCTTTAGTGGAACAGAAAAGGAAAGACTTTCCCCTATGGAGGAATCTTTAACAACACATAAATTTTTCCTGTCTATTGGCCTCACTTCTGCCACCTCCTGAAGATTTTGTGACTGGCAACTATAAGATATTTTGTACTTGCAAGTATCTTTTCATTCATGTATTAAAAACCGCACTTCAGATTCTGAGTCAATCAAGGAAACAACATGCTCATGCCAGGTTTTGGATTTCTCTAGGTAGGTATCAATACTGCAACATAGCACTCTTTCCCCCGTGACTGTGGGAAAAGGAACACCACAAATAACCCCTTGTCACTCACATACAGAAGAAAAACATGAAATAAAGACTGCTGATATCCTGCCATTTTTTACGATCACCATTTTGATAAGAAAATAAAGAGTTGTAAAGATGTAAGAGAGTAAAACATCTCTTTTTTCAGATTAATAGCTTCTTTTGTCTACGTATCTCATGGAAGAAGGAAAATTATGCTACCCTGTATCTCTACCTGGATTTCAACACTTGTTTTTTATGGAACAGAAGCTTCCTATCATGATCTTCTCCCCACATCATGGTCCTGGAAATCTGAATTGTTCCTTTCACATCATGAGCTCAAGTATGTGAAGTGGAAATCTCTATTGTGCCCCATCTTAAAGGACTGTTTCAATTCCAGAGCAGCATTTCCTCCTACTGCTGCACAGAGAGAGTTTGCCAGTGAGGAGAAAAAGAACTGAGCTTTGGTGACCAGGAGATGCAAGCTCACTCATATGAGCAATCCAATCTTTGACTACAGTTGTAGTTTGGCCTTGCACTATAAGTTGCAATTTTTTCCAATCCTAGTATTCTGTACTGCTAGTATCCAAAGTGGTAACTGGCTATTTAATTTCATTTATGACAAAACTTATGAGAGGCAACATATGCTCTAATTCCTTGGCTTGTTTTTAGGCATTGGGGTTGAGATCTTCAATGCAAAGAGATGCTCAGTAGGATATTCTTAATTGTCTAGGTCTAACTTTCATTGAAATTTGAACATCTCAATTGTCTAGCTTGTGGCATGACCAACAAAGTTCTTATTTCAATTCTAATATTCAATTCTAATATTTTATCATAAGAAATTGTTATAAAATTATATTCAAGCATTTCCAAGCTCCAACCGTCAACTGGCACTATTTCTTATTCCTGAAATTTTTAAATGAGTTGTGCTGTACTATTTCACAAATTGAATATTTGTTGGTTAGAGAGATCCCTTCCTTTCCATCTATTTACTTTTGTTAAAAAAACCCTCTCAAGTATTGTACTGTATAATGACATATAGTTTAGAAGAGGACCTTTTCTACAAACTTTTAAACAGTATTATGGAGGATTTTCTATCCTAAAGTTCCTGTAATCATAATTTTTCTGAATACCTGAAAAAAACCCGGTGGTACAGGGCCTACTGGCATGCCATCTCCTGAGGGAATGTTTCCTAGCACTGGACTGGGAGCTGCTGCAGCACTCTGAAAAGAACAAAGGGAAAATAAACCTTTGTCATTGCATGGTAGGCATAAAAAAAACAAAACAAAAATCCCAAAAAAACCTGCCATGACCAAAATGCAGGAAGTAATTCTCCAGATATGTCATAATGTCATTGTTTCATCTAAAGGTAAATTAAAATTGTATAGTGTTTAGTCTTATTTTATACAAACAGAATGATTTGTTAAAGATGACAAGTGTATGTTGAGGGGAAGGATGCTAGAGATTGTATAGACATACAAATATGTATTGACTAGATAGATCTTGACTAGATTTTTTTTTAAAAAATGTATCTCAGTGTGTCTATATATACACAAGCGAGAATGTAACTTGCACACTTTTTTTTGTATTATGTGTATAAACATTCCCAGACATGCATACAGATATATATGTAGCATAAGGAAATTAATTTATGCATTTTATGAGCAATTTCCAAGCACTTTAAAGATAATTTCAGCAGACTGTAATATTCTTTCAGAATTATATCAAGCTTCAAAACATGTTTCTGTTACAAATAGTACAAGAAGGAATGCTCACAATACTACTAGTAATACTCATGATTTTACCAACCCTCAAAATAACCACCATGATAAATTAGAAGAATTCAGGTTACATTTTTGGAAAGAAAAAAAAAAGTATTTCTAAGAAGTGAATCAAAGAATGAAATTAGTTACCTTTGCAAATCTTTCAGATGGAAGAAGCAAGTAAAGAATATTGCTTCTGGCAATTTATAAGCAGGAGATCATCACAAAAAGGAAAGTCAAACCATTATTGTTGTCATGTATTGGAACCTCAGTCACTTTTAATTTCCAGCAGTCTTTCTTCCTGCAATATGTTTCTGTTAGGGCACAAGACTGAATCACTTATAAAGACTTGCAGTCTTTTGTAAAAGTACTCATGCACACACAATGCAAAGTGAGCCGCTTGCAGTTCACTGATGATCTGCCAATATCTGCCCTGCAGAATATGCATGACTTATGTTTATTAACTTATTACTCCATGTACTCTCACACTTGCTATCAAAAAGATGCAGATCTCTAAATTATATTTCCAGGTGTTTGGCACACTGTCTAGGAAATTAAAGAATAATGCTGGAAAGATTTGAAAACTGGCACAAAGATGGACTGACCTTTTTAAACCAAGCAAAAAGGAAATATTCAGTTAATTACCAAAGATTTTTCAATGGCCTAAACTGTGCTTTAGAATCAATTTTTTTAACAACTACCAGTAACACATTTAGCATCTAAGCTGTATGTTCTTCTCAAACAAAAGTCTAGAACGTGCTATTAAAGCATGAAGATTGTAATAAGTACTGGCTTCAGAACTGAGTACGAGACTTTTGATTCCCTAGAAAACCCTGTAATAAAGGCCGTTCTTATTTATGCAAAGATCTGGTCTGTAGGATTAATGTTAAAATATTAATCACAATTGACAAAAAATGTCAGTCACATGAATTTGAAGTAGCAACCACATTTGAATCACAATCTTTTTGTGAAGGACTAACATAAACCTATCAAGTTATTCTATAAAGCTTCAGCAAATAAAGATGATTATCTGCTAGTAACGGCCATTCCTTGAACACTGCCTGAAGTTCATGGGATTGGAGTATGAGGCTGCTTAGATGCATGGAAAAGCATACTACTCCCTGGAACATCTCAGGTCCTTCTTCCAGGTCTGTGGCACTATCTTGGACTCCCAGAGGGGAAAATAAGCAAGTGGTGTTAATGCACAGAAATAACTCCTGAAGAACAATGTAATTTTGTTATCCTTCTTTTCTTTTGCATGGCATCTGTGTCTGTCCACTAATTACTCTCAGAATATCTATATTTCCAAAGGAGAACAGACAAGAAAGTTCTGGGGATTTTTTTAGGCAAAAAATGGACTTGGTTAAACTGAGCATCAGATCATAATGTCAAGTAAAATCATGAACAGATGTACAGCTTCCAGATGTAAAGGTTTTCTAGCTAAAGAATGACAACAGTAACATCACTGATGGAGAAAACTGATGATGTTAAAAGCTTGAACAACCTAAAATGTCCAAAATACTCTGCACTGCAGCCTTAAACTAAGAGGGAGTAGTCCATTAAAAGGGCATTAATAATTATGAACCTGATTACAATATCATCCCTCCTTGCATACTAATGCCTTATTGTCCCTATGCTACCTTAGATGTGTCTGTCTTTAGTGGTCATGTGTGAAGCACTATATGTCCAACAGAGTTGATGTTACAGAATAAAGCATTTGAACAGACTAAAATAAATCACTGGGCAAACATATGTCAACAGTATCAGTTCAGTTATTCAAAATCCTGTAAGTGGAGAGATCTCAAAAAAAGAACCAAGTAGCACCTCCTTTGATATATGACCGGTTTTCTGAAGGCTCCCACCACAAGTTCCACATTTGCTCATATTATTTAAACTAAATTATATCAGGCATTAATGCATGTGCCTTAAGGCATAGTGCCTTAATGAACAATGGAAAATGGGTCTTAGATGTCCTTCTCAATTGAGACCTCTGCCAGACTATCCTGGTTATGAAACAACGTAAGAGGAGAGAGTGACTTCTCACGGTACAGTGTTCCTATAGGGATATGGCAATCTGCCCCAGCAGAGTTCACTCTGTTTTCCACACTTCAAAAATCACTTCAAAATGGAACAGAGCAAAAGAAAAAATGGTAAATTATACTTAATAGGAAAAAAAAAAAAAAAGAGAGAAAGAAATAATGACTATTCCAAAACAGGGTGGAAAAAAAGTTAAAAATTATATCTGTTAGGATTTCTATTAGCCATTAAACTTTCCTAACAAAGCTTTATTTTAAAATATGCCTAAAGATAACATTTAGGTAATTAAGTCTCAATAGTTTTTTTTTTTAAATATATTTTGATTACAATTTTGTAATCTGACTTAGCAATGATACCTGAGGAATCCAGCTCCATTCATTCAACCTGAGGGAATAGTACACAATTTTCAAGGCCTGATAAAATGGCTGCTGTAATAGTAGCTATCATACAGTAATAAAACAGAGGTTGGCAAAAGGAATTCTTTGTGGTGATGAAGGGAGAACGAAAGCAACATCTTGTGGAAGTGATTACACCACAAGTGATCCAGACTGAATTATTTAATTATTCTCAGTTCTAGTGGTTTCTGGAGAAAAAGGTCTCAACTAGAAGGGAACCAGCTCTTTGCTTCATGCTAGTTACTAAAAATTAGTTTAATTTACTCTGTTAATGTTGGTCATTTTTTGTTTGTGGACCATGATGTTACAGGGAGGTATTCAAAGTGTTGGTTTTAATTGTCCTAAATTATTTGAGACTTGATTACATTGTGTAGTTTATGGACACTATGTAAAACCATTTCTCCTCTATATTTCTGGGAGTGGGAAGGAGGACAGAATGATGCAAAGTGTGAGTGGCTACAATAGTAGGTCAGTTTTATCACACCTTGCTAAATAATGGTAAGCGCATGCTGCTTTATAATTGTAAGAATTTTGTAGTTATAGGCATTCCACAGTAATTTAGGCTTAGGTGTTAGTGAAATTACAATTTCTATCTTTCATTATGTAATGTACTGGAGTTTGTTTCTGTTTTCATGTTTGTTTGTTTGTTTGTTTGGGATTTTTTTTCCCCCAAAGGACAATGAAGTCCCAAAACTAGAAATAAAGCATTTTCAGTGTTTTAGGTATTATATGTTTTCTAGCCTGCACTATACAACAAACATTTTTAAAACTTACATCAGGTAGATCAATAAACAAACCTGCAGCAGCTGCATTGAAATATTCTTATTTAGCCTGTTCAGTTCTCCTTTCACAGTCTCGCTACAAACCATGGCTTCTTTTTGCATGCATTACAAGTTGTTCATAATTTATATTTCCATTCTATTTCCAAATTTAAAATATTTGCAATATTTGAAATTTGCTTTCCCTGCTTTTCATAAAAAGAAAATTTAAATTGTTTAATCTCTTCATATATTTTACCTCCTTAAAATGGAAAACTTTATTTGTTTTTTCTATCTAAAATATTGAATTTATGGTATCTCTTTACAATTATTAATTAAAATGGTCTACTTGAATAACAACTACTGTGAACATTCATTGATCTACCCAAGCAACACTAGGCAATGTAAAAATAGATGATTATATACAAAAATTAAAACTAGTGTCTGATCAGTAGTTGCTGATAGCCATGGTTTAGACTAATTTTTACCAATAAAGAAATTACAAAGTAAATACAAAATAAAAATACAAATAGATTAGTTATTCCATTAATTCAGTATCTGCAAATATTGAAACCACATATAAAAATCATAAGAGCAACTTGCAATACACAGGTCATTTTCTGAAGCTATCACAAAAAGTGGTTTGTGACAGAAGCTCACAGGGTGAATTCCATATGTGATCAAAATATTTTACAAAGAAAGGACTTGAGTTTATCCATAAAAATCCTGATCTCTCTCATTCACTAATCTGGACATTTCATTTTAAATATTTTGCTTAGAGCAAGACATCCTTATTTTTATCCAAAGTAAGAATTTAACATGTGTTACTAATTTTTTCCACAAAAAGGCAATTTCCAATTTTTTAGAAGTCTATTTGGAATGAATAAGAGAAGTTGGATCTCACATATAAGGAAGATCTATGGACACTCTTACCAACTCAATTCCCTCATCACCCAAGCTTCCTTCACAAATGTCTTCCACATCAGCTCTAATTCTGCACCTTTAACTGGACAATACTAGTTCCT
The DNA here is from genome assembly GCF_964195595.1 of Calonectris borealis. Taxonomy (NCBI): domain Eukaryota; kingdom Metazoa; phylum Chordata; class Aves; order Procellariiformes; family Procellariidae; genus Calonectris; species Calonectris borealis. The sequence goes on along the minus strand of NC_134351.1, from coordinate 54,663,337 downwards.
GATGAATTCCTAGAGATGGTTGATACCCACTTCTTCCTTAGCTGCATCAAACCCCTCCTGCTACTGGTTTATTTGGAGGCAGTGCCCTTGTCCTCTGTGGCAAAGCATGAGCATGTTACAGGTGAGTTGTGCTGTGAAGACCAAGCAAGTAAAAGTCCATGCTGGACTCCAGGCAGGGACAAGCTAGTGCCTCTAGATTACATTGAAACTACTAGCACTACTGTCCATGAAGCAGGCAAATTCAAACTACTGTCTAAGATTCAATGATGCTAAAGCTGGCATCAAAGAGCAAGGAGGAGCAATAGTTTGTTGAGAACATGGCAGTAGTGTCAGGATGAGGAATCAGATGCATCAATAACTCTGGTTTGGAAGAAGGTGTGGAGCTGGACCTAATAAGGCATAGATGATTGCCAGTCTGGAAATGTTGGTTGCTGTAAATGTACACCACAACATTTTTGATTGATACAGGAGCACAAGTTTCAATGATAGATCAACATACCTATGAAGGTAAAGCTCCTTTAAAGAAAGAAGCAGATTCAGTAGTAGATGTTAATGGTGCAATTAACACTTATCCAGTCAGTTGTACAGGCTAAATTAACATTGTCTAATGGATGTACCGTACAACTGTTGTTGTTATTGGGCAAAATGAATATTCTGGGAATGGATATTCCGAAAGGACAGTCTTGGATAGATAGCTAGGGAAATGGGAAATCGGTAGTCCTCCAATTACAGGAGGATGTAGTTAAAAACTAATTAGTTAAAAACTAATCTCCATATGATTAAGCCTGTAAATCTGCTACGAATAGCCCCACCCCTGCCTAATAGAAAACCAGTTAACATTTCTCAGTATAAGCTACCTGCTCCTGCCATAAAACCTGTGACAGAATTAAGCAATTAAAGCAATGGGGTATTATAGAAAAAAAAACATTCATTATATAACAGCCTCATATGGCCTGTTAAAAAAACAGACAGGACATGACGCATGACTATTGACTATAGGGCTGCTATTCCTAGCATAGTAGATATAGTTAATACAATAAATTAACGTGCTTTTCTGTAACTGGCAGTGTTAGATATAAAAGACATGTTCTTTGTGATCCCAATACAAGAGCAAGACAAACCAAAGTTTGCTTTTACTTGGGGTGGAATACAATACACCTTTAATCACTTACCCCAAGTTTTTAAACATAGCCCCACCATTGCTGACGCCATGTTAGCTAAAGAACTAGAATCAATCATCCTCCCACCTGAGGTAACAATTTTACAATATATTCTAATTGGAGGACCAGATGAGGAAACAGTTCACCAAAGTATGAACATTATTGTCCAGCATTTACAGGAATTAGATATTAGCATTCCCAACTCAAAACGGCAAGGACTAAGTCAAGAGGTTACATTTTTAGGTACCCCATGGATAGGAGGATGGAAAACTGTGGCAGAATCTACATTAGCAGAGATACAAAGCATTCAGGCACCTTCTGATAAAAAAGACTTGCGAGCTTTGTTAGGAACTTTCGGGTTTTGGAGGTCACACATTCCTGGATTCAGTATTCTAGCAAGACCTCTGTATGATTTGCTGAAGAAAAACGCAGTATGAAACTGGGAACAGAAACATCATGAAGCAATAACTGCTTTAAAAGATGAAATTTTATTTAACAATCTATGGGACCCATCCACCCTACACACCCATTTAAAGTACATATAGGCATAGGTGATAAGGGATATCAATGGGGATTATGGCAACAAGATGTGCAAACTAAAAAGGATTACCCTATTACCTTTGGCTCTAAATCCTGGCAAGGCTCTCAACAGAACTACACCCTGTTCGAGAAAGTGCTATTAGCCATTAACTCAAGAAAGGGAAATCAAGTTATGTGTGCCTATTCCTATTTTAAAACCGATTTTAACTGCTAAGCAGTTACCCCTAGGGGTAGCACAAAAGACTACAGTGCAGCAATGGGCTTTGTATATACATCACCGGGTGACAAGTGATGGGATGAATAAAGAAAACAATCTATTGGAGAGTGCAGAGCGACTCGGGATGCCTACGGAGTACTCCCAGCCACCATTCGCCCCACCCTGGGATGGCGAGACAAAAGCTGGGGGTATGGTTCACAGACGGGAACGCCCAGCGCATAGGGAAACAATGGAGAGGCAAAGCCGCACCTATATGGGTAGAGACCAGAGAATCTTTCACAGAGGAAATCAATGGCTTGGCCCAGTTGGCAGAGCTCAGAGCTGTGGAGATGGCCCTGGAGCAAAGAGTCACTTGTGTCTATACAGACTCATATGCTGTATGGGCCAGTGCTACCCAGTGGCTAGAGAATTGGGTGAAAAACAACTGGCAAGTAAATGGTCGAGACATATGGGGAAATCATATTGGAAAAAGATTTATGATATAGCTCAACCTAAGAGCATTTCCATAGGACATGTATCTGCCCACCAAAAACCTAAAAACCCTGAGGCAAAGTGGAATCAGATGGCTGATGATTTTGCTAGAATAAATGTAGTACAAAATTCTGAGGTAGAATGGCTAGGTAAGTGGTTACACGAATGGCTAGGACACACTGGGAGTTATGATTTGTTTCAACAGGCTGCAAGGAGAGGATGGCCTTTGACAAAAGTCCTGGCAAAACAAATTGTAGACTCATGTCATTTTTGTCAAACAATGGTACAGTACACGTCAAAAGGACAACAGTTTGCCAATCTCAGGGAAGGTAAACTACTCTGGGAAACTTGGCAAGTAGATTATATCAGTCTCTTAAAGTGAACACCTGAAGGCTGGAAATACATCCTCACAGGAGAAAAAATAATTAGTGGCATGGGGAACATGCACCCCACCAGAGCTGCAACTGGTCTAGCAACCATTGCTGGTTTAAACCGGTGGTTTGCTACTTTACCTTTTCTCAGAGAAATACAATTTGATAATTGATCACATTTTAAGAATAAAGAAGTGCAAACTTAGTGAGCTTCAAATGGAGTACGATGGACTTTTCACCTACCATATCTACCTCAAAGAAATGGGATAGTAAAACAATGGAATGGACTACTAAAGCGACAGCTACACAAGAGCAAATCTATGAATACCTCTAAGTGGGGATTCCATTTGTGGGGAGTTGTAAATTGGCTAAATAAGTGGCAAACTCCCATGGGAAGTCCCATAGATAAGGCATTCATGTCAGTAGCTGCACAAATTCCTGTTAAAACAGAAGTAAAATCCTATCTAAGTCCTGGAGATGAGGTTGTGGTTACACACCCAACTCAGGGTTCAATATGGGTGACTGTTTTCCTCTACAAAGGAAAAGGAGTATGGGATGCTGTAGACACTAAAGGGAGTAAGTTAACAAAAATTGAGGCTTGGATTATGTCCAAGACCTAGATGTCTTCTTTTGCAGGAAAATGTGGGACTACCTTATCACCGTGGAAATACTGATAACTGGAACATACACCTAACCTGTCTCTAACAGGTTCTGCCTTTTCACGTTGCCCATGGAACAACTTAAGTGTTGAACACCAGTCACAACCCATCTTTGAAACTACAGTTACAGGAGGAATACCATCTGTATTAACATGACATCAAGGATTGATAGTAGGTGTTAATGTTACACTAACCCTAAGATCTAAAGTTAACCTGAATTTGACTATATGTGATAACACTAGATGGGAAGCTGCACATGGTTTTAACAATAAAATGAAATAGGTATTACAGACATGTAATGTCCGCTGACCCCCTTGAGGAAGTTGTAGACTGCGATGAGGCCCCCCCTCAGCCTTCTCTTCTCTAAGCTGAACAAGCCAAGTGACCTCAGCTGCTCCTCATAAGTCTTGCCCTCGAGATCTTCCACCATGTTGGTCGCCCTCCTCTGGACACACTCCAATAGTTTGATGTCCTTCTTATATTGAGGCACCCAAAACACTGCACACAGGACTCGAGGTGGGGCCGCACCAGTGCAGTGTAGAGTGGGACAATCACCTCCCTCGACCGGCTAGCTATGCTGTGCTTGATGCACCCCAGGACACGGTTGGCCCTTTGGGCTGCCAGGGCAATGATCTGGATGATGGGGCAGAGTGTACCCTCAGCAAGTTTGCTGATGACACAAAACTGGGAGCAGTGGCTGATAGGCCAGAGGGTCGTGCTGCCATCCAGAGGGACCTCGACAGGCTGGAGAAATGGGCCAACAGGAACCTCATGAAGTTCCACAGAGGGAAGTGTAAAGTCCTGCACCTGGGGAGGAACAACCCCAGGCACCAGTACATGCTGGGGGCCACCCAGCTGGAAGGCAGCTTGGCAGAAAAGGCCCTGGGGGTCCTGATGGACACCAAGTTGAACATGAGCCAGCAATGTGCCCTTGCCGCAAAGAAGGCTAACGGTATCCTGGGCTGCATTGGGAGGAGTGTTGCCACAGGTCAAGGGAGGTGATCCTTCCCCTTTATTCAGCGCTGGTGAGGCCACACCTGGAGTACTGTGGCCAGTTCCTGGGCTCCCCAGTACAAGAGAGACATGGACATGCTGGAGAGAGTCCAACGAAGGACCACAAAGATGATGAAGGGACTGGAGCATCTCTCCTATGAGGAAAGGCTGAGAGAGCTGGGACTGTTCAGCCTGGAGAAGAGAAGGCTCAGGGGGGATCTCATCAGTGTGTATAAATACCTGAAGGGAAGACGTAAAGAAGACTGAGCCAGGCTCTTTTTAGTGGTGCCCAGTGACAGAACAAGAGGCAATGGGTACAAATGGAAACACAGGAGGTTCCGCCTGAACATTGGGAAACATTTTTTGACTGTGAGGGTGACCGAGCACTGGCACAGGTTGCCCAGGGATGTTGTGGAGTCTCCCTCCTTGGAGATATTCAAAAGCTTTGTGGACGTGGTCACGGTACTGGGCAACCAGCTCTAGGTGGCCTTGCTTGAGCAGGGACGTTGGACCAGATGACCTCCAGAGGTCCCTTCCAACCTCAACTATTCTGTGATTCTTTGTTTCTGTGACACCCCTCCATGTGAACATAACTGGCCTGCACTCTGCTGCTAAAGGAATCAAGAACACATTGGGAATATCATCAGTTGTGGCATACCACTTGGCCGCCTTCAACTACAGCAACACTCAATGGTGGCTACCAATGTACTGTAACTGATGTTACATCCTATACTTGCATTGTTAATAATCATCATATTGTTATTTGTTGCAACCTTGATATTGATCTGTTACCTTAAAAATCAAATAGTACACATGAATGATATATGAACTCAAGTTAAATCACATACTAAACTGTTGTAAATTACCATCTTCCCATATATATGTGTGTGTGTGTATATATATATATATATGCTCTCACTGGCAAGAGGCTGGTCATTCATACAGTGAATGTATTAAGCTCACTGTGCTTACACCAGTAATCGTTTAATGTTGGTCTGAGCAAGGGGTGGAATGTGACCGACCAACACACCCCCACAATGGAAAAAGGCTCAGAGGAGATGGGCAAGAGTGATGAGCTCAGGGAAGAATGTAAAGGATGACTGTCAATTATCGTAAAGAAAGCTGAACTTATCACAACACAAGGGGGACCAAAGGGCAACCTTTGTTTTAGATGTACGGCTGTACCAGTGGGTCATCAGGTTGTATAAACAGCCTTCTCTGAGATAATTAGTAGAGCGTAATGTCTTCCTGAGCTAGCCAGACCAACAATGGGAGAAGCATACAAGTGGCTGAGAACAACATAAAGTATAAAAACTGGACAACTAATAAAACAACTTTTGAAGAGAGCAATGGGCTTGAGCTGGCTTCAACCCATGTATTCCTTCCTGGCAATTGGGGATGCCCAGCATCATGACAGTGAGCATATAGAGACCAGTAATGGGAATCACATTTGTATTGTGATTCAACTGTATATTGCAATTGGTATATTATGCTTGTGTTGTGATTTCAGTATATTGCTGTATCATTCTGCTAAATCAAAATCCCATGTAATGTCAAATATCTTCAAATAAGTAAATTTGGTATTAAACATTAAACCATCCTCGTGTGGTATATCTAAAAGAACCTGGTCAGAGAGTATTGGACTCTGACACTAATTGGCATCGTGGACAGGATATTCCTGAGAGTGAATGCTGTTTACTAACAGTTCGGCAATAATGGGATTTCTGATTTAGCATTATAGTAATGAATAAGAGCCTAAGAGAGGCAACTAGCACTGTGAGTAAGGAAGGGTAGTGATAAGACTGGCTACAGACAGGACCACTACCATTTAGAGGGTATCAATCATTATGAATAGTAACAAAGGCTGGAAAAAGCTAGCTGATAAATTTGAAAAAAAGGGATGGATAAATCCTAATTGGGATTTTTCATGGATAGAAGAACATTGTAGTGATCCCAATAATATTTGGGATTAATTTGAAAAATGCAAAGGTTCTAAAAAGTTGAAGAAAGGAGAGGCTTGTGCTGTTTGTTAGGAAGTTGCTTGAGAGCTGTAGTGGAAAAGATAGAAGAGGAGGTATGTAAGAATAGTATGCTAGAAAGAGAAAAAGAAACAGTTATAAAAGATAACATGATGTATAAAACACGATGTACGCTACTAGAAAGTCAGAATAGATTCTTAGAATCAAAATTGCAGCCTCAGATCATAGCCAATGCCCACATGCATAGGGATTACTTACTACAGTCTACTCAAATAGACCCTGTTTAAGTGGTGGCTGCTATGTATACCAAGGACCATGAAAGGTCAGGAGATATCTGGCTTGATCTCGACCCTCCCAATCCTCTTCATGATGATGATTCAGATGATCCATGAGAAGAAAATAGTGTTAAAGTGATTGCTCCCATGACAAAAATCAAGCAAACACAAAGTGTGCCTCCTCAAACTGCGAGATGTTTAACCTCCTTGGAGTTAACTGATCTCCAAACTAAATTTTCATCTAAACCTGTAGATACACCCCTAGACTCTGACAGAATGTGATGCATCATGAATGAATTGCATTAGTAAAGGCAGCCCAGAGTGAACATATTGACTGAATTAGCAATATCAGTACAAATATGTAAAATTCATTATACTAGTAAAAATTTGTAGCAAAAATGTGATTTAGAGAGCATTCTGGAAGAACAAACTTCTAACCTGTTTTTGTGAGAGTCCTACAAACTGAATGGACTGAGCAGAAACATCCAGTTGCAAAACTGGCTGCAAACTGTATTAATAAATTGTATGCACCATTTTTCTGAAGTCAAGGGCAAGAAAAAACAAACAAACAAAAATACCCAAGAAACTTCATGTTTACTATAGATCTCAGAACTCTGAAGTCTAAAGTAGCATTTACTGAAAATATTACATGGTGTAGGAACTCCTACCATGCATATTCCTTTTGCTGAGACTCTAATCACTTTAATAATAAACCTGAAAGCTTTTCTTAGATTAATCCAAAATGTCATATCTGATTTTGAATGAGAATCAGAAAAGGCTTTTGATGTACTTTGAACTACTGTAAGTAATGCTAGACATACTTAAGCTTTCTTTCCTCTTTCTGAATCCTGCTTCAGAGAGAAGTTAGGTCGTGAGAATTTTGGCAAGATCTTCAGAAATAATAACACTTAAATCCATTTCTCTGAAATTTAAATTTTTCATCAAGAGTGATATTTTCATGAAAAATCTACCTTATATAAATCCAGAAAGCTAGCTGTATTATATATGGAGTATCATTTTACATTTCATCTAAACCTTAATGTGACTAAGACATAATTCACTCCTCAAACTCAACTACTCAAATATAGATACAATTGGCACTTAACCTCATGTTAAGGATAATTTTGATATCTAATAAATAAACCAATTATCCTTTTATTTTAAAAATCACTGAGCTTTCTAACCTAAATGAATTTAGATGTCTTTTAAAAATTATGGTATAGGAATATTAATATAACTTTGTCATATATACATATGCAACCAAAATATGCGATAACCAGACTAAAAATATTCTCTCATGAAGGATATTAAAACAATCAATTCAATAAAATTAACAAAAGCAATGTTTAATATTTCAAGTTAGTTTTGTTTATGTTCATATGACATTAATACATAGGTAATTTACACAAACTGAACAGGGAACACGGACTCCTTTTAAGACTATGTCATAATTTCATTTCACAACATGACCTACTATTTATTTTATGTGTTGCTATTGTTATCGATAAGTATATTGATAAGCAAAAATACCCAGTGATAGACCAGGACCTCACTGTCCTATGCTTTGTAGACAGGGAACAGAGATGCTCCTGATGAAAAAGTTCACAATTTAAGTCCAAAGCAGAGGTAATAGGTAGCTACAGGCAGACAGTGTGTAAAGTATTAAGAGAAGAACCTTTGGTTAGCACTGGGAAAAAGTAGACTCAGAATTCCGGGTGGCTTGATCTTGTCAAGCTTTTTACAAAGACTTTGTCAAAAGCAGAGACATGTAAGGAATGATGTGAAGGAGAACACAGGGAAACTACAGCTGCTGTTAGTACTAAGTTTAAAACACTGATAACAGCATACTGTTGGCAGGAAAAGAAGAAAATATTTAATTTCTGGTACATATTTCCTTGAACCCCATGCTTAAAGCTCATACTAAGTTTAAATAAGACTCTGATAGTCAGTTGAAAGCTCTGAGATGAATGTACAAGTAAGTTCATATGAAAATCAAATGTCTCTCCAAATCAGTATTGCTTAATTCATCACAGCCAGTGATGCAAATTAAAAGAAATGTAAATAAACACAGGAACAGAAGACTAGTAAAGGCCATTATGTTTAGCTGTGATCAGTCTCTGATGCACCAAAATAGGAGTATTAACAGCAAAATAATCCAAAAGCCAACTGTCTATTTTCATTACTTTCTCATACCCTCCTTTTTCCAACATTTTTTTGTAAGTTAAACACAGCTGTCTGGTTGTTGCGTCATGAAAGCATGGATATATATAATGCACCAAAAATCTAACTACTTGTTACCTACTTACTACTTATTACCTTAAAGAATACAGAATCACAAAATCAGAGAATGGTTGAGGTTGGAAGGGACCTCTGAAGGTCATCTTGTCCAACCCCCCCTGCAGGGGCCACATAGAGCTAGTTGCCCAGGACCATGTCTAGATTTTTTTTTAATATCTCCAAGGAGGGAGACTCCACTACCTCCCTGGGCAAACTATTCGAGTGCTCAGTCACCTTCACAGAAAAAAGTGTTTCCTGATGTTCAGATGGAACCTCCTGTGTTTCAGTTTGTGCCCATTGCCTCTGGTCCTGTCATGGGGCACCACTGAAAAGACCCTGGCTATGTTCTCTTTGCGCCCTCCCTTCAGGTACTTATATACATTAATAAGATCCCCCCTGAACCCTGAGTGGCTGATACAACCCTCTGGCCTATCAGCCACTGCTCCCAGTTTTGTGTCATCTGCAAACTTGCTGAGGGTACGCTCTACCCCATCATCCAGATCATTAATGAAGATGTTAAACAGGACCGGACCCAGTATTGTCCCCTGGGGTACACCACTAGTCAGTGGCCTCCAACTAGACTTTGCGCCGCTGATCACCACCTTCTGGGCCGGGCCATTCAGCCAGTTTTCAATTCACCTCCCTGCCCTCAGGATCCTGAACTCCACCATCACATGGTCACTTCAGCCAAGGCTGCCTTAGATCTTCACATCCCCAACGAGCCCTTCTTGTTGGTGAGTAGGAGATCCAACAGAGCACCTCTCCATGTTGGCTCCTCTATCACTTCCGATTCTCTCCATACCTTCTAATTCACAGAATTTCATGCATTCTCCAGCTTTATGCAAACAGATAAAAACCAGATGAACAGACAGATGCAAAAAGTGCATATTAAATTTTATTATATTTTACAGAATATTTTTCATACAAATATGTTGTCTTCTTTAGGAGAACAATTAAAAACTTGCCTTTTTTTTTTTCCCCAAAGGACATAGGATAAATATTCAGTCCTATTTTTTCAAGTTCATGACAAGGGAAATTAAATCTTTTTTTTTTTCCTGGAAACACAAATTATCAATGATTATTATTTCCAATTTCATTTACCCCCTGGCCATTGACAGCTTCACTGCCAGATGTACTGTAGTCAATATTGTAACAAGATCAACAAATTTCCTTTTGGAAACACTTCGACGTGTAACTTATTGAGTATTTCTAAGTTATTAGCCAGTTACTATGATAGTGCTTCATTGTTTTTCACCTACTACAAATCAGAGAATGAAATATTAAGAGATACTACGTTAATTCTCCACTAAAAAATCTTCTCATTTTCTTTAAGATAGAACATAAAACTGCTCACAGTTCTGAACAAAAAAATAAAAAAAAGAACTAGCAATAAATTATTATTCCTTGTGTAGAGCCCTTGAATGTTCAGCTGTATACACAAGAACCATATCCAGATTTGGACTGAACAGACATGGTCTATTTAGAATGATTTGAAGATCTTGCCCCAAAAGGCAGATTCATCACATCCATCCAAGCAAGCCATTTGAAAAATCTAGCTCACAAGAGCTAATTAATCCTTAGTATAGTTTCACTGATATATATAGATCTACAATGTTTAATTTCTGTTCTGTAACAGAAAGGCACTCACACTGCAGTATTAGTCTTAAAAGAATAATAGTAAAAGGTATTATTTATAACTGCTCAGTTTTTATCAAATTTCAACTCCTTACAGTTTGACTTGGATTCTGAAATTGTACTTCTGTTCACTTCATCTTGTACATCATTATGAGTGATAAAAAAAAATAGTGAAATGTAATAATAATTCTATTAATATCCAAGTTATAGATCTGTTATCAGAAGAAAAAGAATCACATTTCATCTTCTGAAAAAAAAATTGGGTTTGAGTCAGTGTCCTGGATTCAGCTGGGATAGGGTTAAATTTCTTCCTAGTGCTGTGTTTTGGATTTAGTTGACTGATAGAGCGGCCGCTAGTGATCTTGGGAGTAGATCGAGTGAATCCGAGGTTTCCGCTGCATCCCAGTGTTGGGAGCCAGGACGGACCTGCTAATGTCTGGTATATAAGAAGCAGGAGAAGGGTAAGCAGACCTCCTCACAATTACGATTGGGTCATCTTTACAGTTGCAGCTGATGGGTGGGTGTTAATTGGAGTAATTAATGTACAATTAGTCTGAGGAGTTGTACGGGGCATGGCTATAAGTATTATCATCTGTTGCAACAATTTATTGTGTGACTGAGTGTCTGTGTTGTATGAGTGTGTCCTGGTTTCAGCTGGGATAGGGTTAAATTTCTTCCTAGTGCTGTGTTTTGGATTTAGTATGAGGAGAATGTTGATAACACACTGATGTTTTCAGTTGTTGCTGAGTGCCCTCCTAGTCCAAGGGCAGCTCCCGTGCCTACTGACTGAGCTAGGTACACAAGATGGGAGGGAACATAATCAGGACAGCCAGCCCAGCTGGCCAATGGGGTATTCCATACCATGTGACGTCATGCTCAGTATATGAACGGTAGGCGTGATCCAGGAAGTAGCGATCGCTACTTGGTTATCGGTCAGCGCGGGTGGTGAGCAATTGCATTGTGCATCACTCATTTTGTATATTCTATCATTATTTATTATTATTTTCCCTTTTCTGTTCTATTAAACTGTCTTTATCTCAACCCACGAGTTTTTCTCACTCCTACCCTTCCGATTCTCTCCCCGTCCCACTGGGGGGGCGGGGGGAGTGAGTGAGCGTGGTATTTGGCTGCCTGCCAGGTTAAACCACGACAGAGTGAGACGCAGCACAGCTGCGAAGCGAGTGCGGAGTTCTGATCCGCGGTTCCGTAATCTCTGCGAGGAGACCGGCCGGAGACGAACGAAGTGAATGATAGGATTGAGCCTTCGTCTTTTGTGTACGAAAACATTGTAGAATTTTGTGGAAAAGCAGTATTGTATATCTAGAGAGTTCTATGATAAGAAAACCTCCGATAAAATCACTGAGACAGTGGGGGAAGGAAAACTAGTCCCAGAATCTTATTAAAGGTTAACAGAAAAGATCAATAAAGGGAAGATACGAAACGGGTAACATTCAAAAGGGAGTTTTGAAGAAAAGCCCCTTGGGCTGTGTGCTTGCTCATTGGAGAGATATTGTTGGGACCGGAGGGACGGAAAATAGAAAGGTTCTTATTAAGTATTGTAATCAATGGTGGCCATTGTATAAATTGGAAAGTGACGTTAAATGGCCACTTAATGGATCAATAGACTACACTACTCTCCTACAGTTGATGCTATTTCTAAGGAGAGAAGGGAAGTGGGATGAAGTTTCATATGCAGATATGTTTTTTTACCCTCCGAAACCATCCGGAGTGGCAAAGGGACTGTGGAATGGTACCACCACAGGACCCTATGGTACTCACACTTGAGCGAGAAAATAATAAGGAACTTAAAGGTAAACTGAAGCGGTGTTGCTCGGCATGTAGTATTGGACAAAGGTGTATTAAAGCAAACAAAATTCACCAGGCACTGGAACCAGAGCTAACTGATCTGTTTAAGCCTCCCCCTCGACCACAGGAACAGGATGCGGACTCGGATGAAACTTCCACCCCTCCGGACAGCCCAGTATCGTCCCGTACCAGAAAGAAAACTGCCCCAGTAGCCTTACAGGCACCTCTTCAAGAGGCGGTGGCGCCTGATGGCGGGACGATGCTAATCAAGGTACCTTTTTCCACTACTGATTTAGGGGAATGGAAAAGGGTTGCAAAGGATTATAGGAGTGATCCGATCAGTGTAACTAAACATTTACAGTTTATTGTGAAACAACATAACCCTGATTGGAAGGACATACAGTTATTATTAGACTGTATGACTGAAACAGAAAAGGAATCGATTTTAAAAAACAGCAGGGAGTTTGGCTGATGACCACTATAAGACTACAGGAGGGGATGTTAAGGAATATTTCCCTCTACAAGATCCAAGATGGGATGCGAACAGATCTGCAGAAAAGGTAAAACTACAGGGGTATCAGGAGTGGATTTCGAGAGGAATGGAAGCCACCGAGGCGAAGGGCTCCGGAGCGGAGGATCGCGCCGGGGGACCCTTCCTGAAGCGGCGAAACCGCGGCAAAAACCGCGAAGGCAAAAGCACAGGGAGCGAGAGGGTGCCCCAGCCCCCCTCCCCCGAGCCGGAGGAGCGAGCTCCTGACGAGCGGCGGCTCTGACTCAGCGTGGGCGGGGACAGGAGGGACGGCGGCCAAACCCCCTCAGATACAAGAGCAGCCCCCAGGGAGCGCGAGCGACCCGGAGCGCGGCAAACAGGGTGAGCAAACAGGGCGTGGCGCGTCAGAAGGGCATGGCGCGGCAGTTGGCGCCAGCAGGGCGTGCGAGCAGGGCGCAGCCCCCCTCCAGGCTCCAGAGGCTAGCTCAACTCGTGGTCGTCGCCCTCCCAGGACCTGGCCATGGTATCCACTCGGCCGAAAGCCATCGCCAGGAGAAACGTGGCGACCCAGACGGAGCCCCTATGCAAACACACATCTGTCCAGGTCTCTGGCTGCAGGGAGTGCCTGAGGCTGTCCCTTGTACATGAGGGCAGCAGAGACGACACCTGTGTGCGCTGTGACCAGGTGGATGATCTGCTCAGCCTGGTGGCAGAGCTGAAAGAGGAAGTGGAGAGGCTAAGGAGTATCAGGGAGTGCGAGAGGGAGATAGATTGGTGGAGCCGCACCCTATCGTCCCTGAGGCAAGGGCAGCAAGTGGAGGCTCCACAAGAAGCGGAGGAACCCCTGCCCTCTTGCCACCAGGCAGAAGGAGGAGACCCAGGCGATGGAGGGGAATGGACACAGGTCCCTGCTCGGGGTGCCAGGCAAACCCCTGCCCGGCCTCCCTCACCTCAACCTTCCCAGTTGCCCCTACACAACAGATATGGGGCTCTGGAACTTGAGGGCCAGACAAACAAGGACGCAGATGAAGGCCCATCCAGGGGGTTGCCCGAGGCGAGGCAGCCAGCCCCACAAATTACGACTGCCTCTGCTAAGAAAAAAAGGAGGGTAATTATCATTGGTGATTCCCTTCTGAGGGAGACGGAGGGCCCAATTTGCCGGCCAGACCCATCCCCCAGGGAAGTCTGCTGCCTCCCTGGGGCCCGGGTTAAGGACATTACTAGGAAGCTCCCTAGTCTCGTGCAGGCCTCCGATTACTACCCGCTACTGGTTATACAGGCTGGCAGTGAGGAGGTTGCAGGGAGAAGTCCCGAAGGGATCAAAAGGGACTTCAGGGCACTGGGGCGACTGGTGGGAGGATTGGGAGCACAGGTAGTGTTTTCCTCGATCCCTTTAGTGGCAGGGCGGAACACCGAAAGGAACAGGAAAACTCATCGGATCAACACGTGGCTCAGGGGCTGGTGCCATCGACAGAATTTTGGCTTCTTTGACCACGGGGAGGTTTCCACGGCACCGGGCCTGCTGGCGACGGATGGAGTTCAGCTGTCTCACAGGGGGAGAAGGATTCTCGCGTATGAGTTGGCGGGGCTCATCGAGAGGGCTTTAAACTAGATTTGAAGGGGGAAGGGGATAAAACCAGGCTCTCTAGAGAAGAGCCTAGGGACCGCACGCCAATGTCGGGGGAGAAATCGGCAGCCCAGCTCAAGTGCATCTATACCAATGCACGCAGCATGGGCGGCAAACAGGAGGAGCTGGAAGCCATTGTGCAGCGGGGTAGCTATGACTTAGTCACCATCACGGAAACGTGGTGGGATGAGTCTCACAACTGGAGTGCTGCAATGGATGGCTATAAGCTCTTCAGAAGGGACGGGCGAGGAAGGAGAGGCGGTGGGGTAGCCCTGTATGTTAGGGAGTGCTTCAACTGTCTAGAGCTCAATGGTAGTGATGACGAGGTCGAGTGCTTGTGGGTAAGGATGAGGGGGAAGGCCAACAAGGCAGATATCCTGCTGGGAGTCTGTTATAGACCACCTAGCCAGGATGAGGAGGCAGACGAAATATTCTACAAGAGGCTGGCAGAAATCTCCCAGTCGCTAGCCCTTGTTCTCGTGGGGGACTTCAACTTTCCGGACGTCTGCTGGAAATACCACACGGCAGAGAGGAAACAGTCGAGGAGGTTCCTGGAGTGTGTGGAGGATAACTTCCTGACGCAGCTGGTAAGCGAGCCCACCAGGGGAGATGCCTCGCTTGACCTGCTATTCACGAACAGAGAAGGACTGGTGGGAGATGTGGTGGTTGGAGGCCGGCTTGGGCTTAGTGACCATGAAATGGTAGAATTCTCGATACTTGGTGAAGTAAGGAGGGGGGCCAGCAAAACCGCTACCATGGACTTCCAGAGGGCGGACTTTGGCCTGCTCAGGACACTGGTCGAGAGGGTCCCTTGGGAGACAGTCCTGAAGGGCAAAGGGGTCCAGGAAGGCTGGACGTTCTTCAAGAAGGAAGTCTTAAAGGCGCAGGAGTGGGCTGTCCCCATGTGCCGCAAGAAGAACGGGCGGGGAAGGCGACCGGCCTGGCTGAACGGGGAGCTCTTGCTGGGACTCAGGAAAAAAAGGAGAGTTTATCACTTGTGGAAGAAGGGGCAGGCAACTCAAGAAGAGTACAGGGATCGCGTTAGGTCGTGCAGAGAGGAAATTAGAAAGGCAAAAGCCCGGCTAGAACTCAACCTGGCCACTGTCGTGAGAGACAACAAAAAATGCTTTTATAAGTATATTAATGACAAAAGGAGAGCCAAGGAGAATCTCCATCCTCTATTGGATGCGGGGGGGAACGTTGCCACCAAGGACGAGGAAAAGGCTGAGGTACTCAACGCCTTCTTTGCCTCAGTCTTTAGTAGTCAGAGTGGTTATCCTCAGGGTACTCAGCCCCCAGAGCTGGAAGACAAGGACGACGAGCAGGATAAACCCCCCATAATTCAAGAGGATGAAGTTAATGACCTGCTACGCCATCTGGACACTCAGAAGTCTATGGGGCCGGATGAGATCCACCCGAGGGTACTGAGGGAGCTGGCGGAGGAGCTTGCTGAGCCGCTCTCCATCATTTACCAGCAGTCCTGGTTAACTGGGGAAGTCCCGGACGACTGGAGGCTTGCCAATGTGACACCCATCTACAAGAAGGGCCGGAAGGAGGATCCGGGGAACTACAGACCGGTCAGCCTGACCTCGGTGCCGGGGAAGATCATGGAGCGGTTGGTTTTGAGGGCGCTCACGAGCCATGTGCGGGACAACCAGGGGATCAGGCCCAGTCAGCACGGGTTCATGGAAGGCAGGTCCTGCTTGACCAACCTGATCTCCTTCTATGACCAGGTGACCCGCCTAGTGGATGAGGGAAAGGCTGTGGATGTGGTCTACCTGGACTTCAGTAAAGCCTTTGACACTGTCTCCCACAGCATTCTCCTAGAGAAGCTGGCGGCTCACGGCCTAGACAGGTACGCTCTTCGCTGGGTAAAAAACTGGCTGGACGGCCGAGCCCAGAGAGTTGTAGTGAACGGAGTTAAATCCAGTTGGCGGCCGGTCACGAGCGGTGTTCCCCAGGGCTCAGTTTTGGGGCCGGTCCTGTTCAATATCTTTATTAACGATCTGGACGAGGGGATCGAGTGCTCCCTCAGTAAGTTTGCAGACGACACCAAGCTGGGCGGGAGTGTTGATCTGCTGGAGGGTAGGAAGGCTCTGCAGAGGGACCTGGACAGGCTGGATCGATGGGCCGAGGCCAACTGTATGAGGTTCAACAAGGCCAAGTGCCGGGTCCTGCACTTCGGCCACAACAACCCCAGGCAACGCTACAGGCTTGGGGAGGAGTGGCTGGAAAGCTGCCCAGAGGAAAAGGACCTGGGGGTGCTGATTGACAGCCGGCTGAACATGAGCCAGCAGTGTGCCCAGGTGGCCAAGAAGGCCAACGGCATCCTGGCCTGTATTAGGAATAGTGTGGCCAGCAGGAGCAGTGGAGGTGATCGTGCCCCTGTACTCGGCACTGGTGAGGCCGCACCTCGAATACTGTGTTCCGTTTTGGGCCCCTCACTACAAGAAGGACATGGAGGTGCTGGAGCGTGTCCAGAGGAGGGCAACGAAGCTGGTGAAGGGCCTGGAGCACAAGTCTGATGGGGAGCGGCTGAGGGAACTGGGGTTGTTTAGCCTGGAGAAGAGGAGGCTGAGGGGAGACCTCATTGTGCTCTACAACTACCTGAAAGGAGGTTGTAGCGAGGTGGGTGTTGGTCTCTTCTGCCAAGTAACTAACAATAGGAGAAGAGGAAATGGCCTCAAGTTGCGCCAAGGGAGGTTTAGATTGGACATTAGGAGAAATTTCTTTACTGAAAGAGTGATCAGGCCTTGGAACAGGCTGCCCAGGGAAGTGGTGGAGTCACCATCCCTGGAAGTATTTAAAAGACGTGTAGATGAGGCCCTTAGGGACATGGTTTAGTGGGCATGGTGTGTTGGGTTGACGGTTGGACACGATGATCTTAGAGGTCTTTTCCAACCTTAATGATTCTATGATTCTATGAAAAGGCTATACCCAAAACCATAAACTGTTCAGCTCTATATGCAGTTAAGCAAGGTCCCTCCGAGTCCCCATCTGAATTCCTGGATCGACTGAGGGATGCAATGCGCCGTAACACACCGCTGGATCCTGGATCCGAGGTAGGAATACAACAACTAGTCTCTCTGGTTTTGGGTCAGTCCACAGGGGACATTAGGCGCAAGCTCCAGAAGCTACGCACTACAGAAAGTAGAAATTTGGAAGTGTTGCTAGATGAAGCATGGAGAGTATTTAGTAACAGAGAAGAAGGATACAAGCAGGTGCAAAGGAGAATAGTGGCAGTTGTAAGGAAAAAAGAGGAAAGGAGACCTAGGCGAGAACCGCCTCGCTTAGAAAAAAATCAATGTGCACGATGCAAAAAGTTTGGTCATTGGAAAGGAGAATGTCCGATGAATAGGGGAAGAGGATGAAGTTATCAGGCAAGGAAAGTGGTAGCTCATGTGAAAGAGGACTGACGGGAACCTGGGGAATCCACCCTAGCGGATCCACTGGTTATAATAAAGCTAGGGAAGGAACAACAAGAGGTAGAATTTTAGTTGATACAGGGGCAACATAGTTTTGAATCAAGCCTTGATGCCCCTGGAGAACGATTACATCATGGTAAAGGGGGCAACTGGCCAAAGTGAAAAGGCGTATTTCTGTAAACCTTTGAAATATAAACTGGGAAAACAATGGGGAATTCACAGATTTCTATATATGCCCGACTCTCCAAAGGCCCTATTGGGAAGAGACTTGCTAGAACAATTAGGTGCAAAAATTATATTTGAAAAAGGAGAAATTTCTCTGAAAGTAAAAGATCAACAATACATTCAAATCCTGGGTTTATTCTTAACCAGTCCTTCCATAAAAGGAGAAATTAGGGAGGAAGTCTTAAATCAGGTATACCCTGGGGTATGGGCTACCGATGTACCCGGAAGAGCAAAGAATGCATTACCTGGTGAAGTTAGACTTAAAAAGGGAAACCAACAACCAGTAAGGATTAAGCAATATCCCCTAAAGAGAGAAGATAGAGAAGGGATTCGGCCAATAATCGAAAAATTTTTACAATTGGGACTATTGAAAGAATGTGAGTCTGATTTTAACACACCCATATTACCAGTTCGTAAGCCTGATGGGTCGTACCGTGTGGTCCAGGATCTACGGGCTGTAAACAAGGTAACTGAGGATCTCTACCCCGTGGTGGCGAATCCATATACTCTGTTGACTACACTAACACCTGAATTAGCCTGGTTTACTGTTATAGACTTGAAAGATGCCTTCTTTTGCCTCCCTCTCCATGAAGCCAGCCAAAGATTGTTTGCATTCGAATGGGAAAACCCCAAAACCGGTCGCAAGACTCAACTCACTTGGACGGTGTTGCCACAAGGATTCAAAAATAGCCCTACCATTTTTGGCAATCAGCTTGCAAAGGACTTGGAATCATGGGAAAACCCGTCTGAAAAAGGAAAACTGCTACAATACAATCCTGATTGCCACCGAAACAGAGAACGATTGTATCACCTGGACGGTGAGTCTATTAAATTTCTTGGGGCTCCAAGGGTACCGGGTGTCTAAGAAGAAAGCCCAAGTAATACAGTGCAAAGTGATTTATTTAGGCTATGAAATCAGTGCTGGGGAAAGAACTTTGGGACAAGCCCGCAAAGAGGCAATCTGCCAAACCCAGAGACCTCGAACAGTGAAAGAGTTACGGACTTTCTTAGGAATGACTGGGTGGTGTCGGCTGTGGATTTATAATTATGGACTGCTTGTTAAACCATTATATGCCCTAATAACTACCAACCAGGGACACCTTGAATGGAACAACCAGGCCGTACGAGCCTTTGAGAAGCTAAAGAAAGCCTTGATATCAGCTCCAGCCTTGGGGCTCCCAGATGTGAGTAAGCCATTTCTCCTCTTTTCCCACGAAAAACAAGGGGTTGCTCTGGGGATACTAGCACAGAATTTGGGTCCCGATCGACGAGCAGTTGCCTACTTTTCCAAACAGTTGGATACAACTGCGAAGGGTTGGCCTGGATGCTTGCGGGCAGTCGCAGCTGCCCGCATAAACATACAAGAAGCCCGAAAATTCACCCTGGGTCAGAAAATGACTGTGCTGGTGTCCCATACAGTATCTGCAGTACTGGAAGCGAAGGGTGGACATTGGCTTTCTCAACAAAGATTTCTAAGATATCAGGCTATATTGGTAGAACAGGATGATGTGGAAATAATAGTCACTAACATTGTCAACCCAGCTTCCTTCCTAGAGGGAAACACAGGAGAACCAGTGCATCATGACTGCTTAGAAACCATTGAAGCAACATATGCAAGCCGGCCAGATCTGAAAGACAGCCCCGTAGAAGACGGAGAGAACTGGTTCACAGACGGAAGCAGCTATGTCCTGAGTGGTAAAAGATACGCGGGATACGCTATTACCACTAGTCAGGAGATAAAAGGATCAAGGCCTTTGCCCCTAAATACCTCGGCACAGAAAGCGGAGATAATCGCTCTAACCCGTGCCTTGGAATTGGCCCAAGGAAAAATTGTGAACATTTATACAGACTCAAGATATGCCTTCGGAGTTGTGCATGCACATGGAGCAATCTGGAAAGAGAGAGGGTTATTGAACTCTCAAGGAAAGAATATTAAACACGCAGAGGAAATTTTGAGACTGTTGGAGGCAGTACAACTCCCTAACAAAGTGGCAATTATACACATTAAAGCACACCAGAAAGTGAGCTCGGAATTGGAAAGGGGAAATGAGCTGGCGGACAGAGAGGCAAAACAGGCAGCCAAGGCAAAGGTAAAAATAGAAGGGGCTTTAATCCCTGACGGGCGAATCTCCCTAGAAGGTAAGCCAGAATATACAAAAGAAGATGAGAAGCTTATTGCAGATCTAGAAGGGTCATATAATAGAGAGGGATGGGCTCTCACCCCACAAGGGAAAGTAATTATTCCCTCCTATCTAACATGGTCTCTGATAAGGGAAGAACATAAGAAGAGGCATTGGGGGGCAGAGGCCCTATATAAACACCTAATTAGAGAGATCGTAGCTAGAAATCTATACACTACTGTAAGGCAAGTGACTCAGCAGTGCGATCTCTGTCTCCAGACAAATCCCAAGAACACCCCAAACTAGAAATGGGCCAAATTGGGAGAGGCAATGGGCCTGGGCAACAATGGCAGATCGATTTTTCAGAACTCCCAAGAAAAGGGGGGTATCGATATTTATTGGTATTAACTGATACGTTTTCAGGTTGGCCAGAGGCATTCCCTACCAGAACAGCCAAGGCTCGGGAGGTAACCAGAGCATTAATACAAGAAATAACACCACGTTTTGGGTGTTCCAGCAACCATATCTTCTGACAGAGGACCACATTTCATCTCCAAAGTAGTACAACAAATTAGCTGCCATTTGGGCATAGATTGGCAGCTTCATACCCCGTATCGTCCCCAGTTGAGTGGCCAAGTAGAGAAAATGAACCACTTAATCAAACAGCAAATTGTGAAATTGGGACAGGAAACTAATTTGGCCTGGCCTCAGTCTCTTCCTTTGGCTCTTTTGCGCATACGAACTAGACCAAGAGCAAAAGAAGGACTGAGCCCTTTTGAAATCTTGTATGGACGACCCTACAGAGTACAGAAAGGGATGACCACGCAAGCCGGGGATGAAATCATGACCTCCTACATGGTGGCATTAGGGAAACAACTTAGGAAAATTGAGAAACATGTGGTTGGGACTCGAAGTAGGGGTTTGGATGGGCCTGTACATAATATACAACCTGGAGACTATGCGTATGTAAAGTCTCTTGCAGAGAAAACTTTGGAGCCGCAGTGGGAAGGACCATTCCAGGTACTCCTCACCTCCTTCACAGCAATCAAGATCAAAGAACAGAGCGCCTGGATGCATCATACCAGAGTGAAGAAGGCACACAAATCTCCATGGAAGGTCACATAAGCCCAACCGGGAAAATTATTTTTTCACGGCCATAATTATGATTTGGGGGTGGGAAAGCACTTCTAGCCAGGATAATACTGAGCAGCTTTGGTCTCAGGCTTATATCAAATATACCGGATCCATGGGGAAATCCTCTGATCTGAGAGGCTTAAATCTATCTACCGTGGTTATACACGGAAGCCAGGTTTACTTGAGAGGGGAATGGAGTAAAACTACAGCAGAAATTCAACCGGCCTGTTCTCCTTTTTTGTAAACCTCTTACGAGGGGTGGACTACCTGGCTACATAAAAGAAGAATATCAAGAGACTTAACTGGTATTTTAGGTACAGGGTTAGGGGTCCTAAATAGCATTGACTCAGAGGTAATAATGAATACATTGGCTGCCTCTACTACCGAGCTGACAAAATTACACCAGCCTTTACGATCTTCCCTATTGGCTCTGGGAACCCATCAGTGGCTACTGTCAAAAGTGTTACCTGATTGGGAAAGAATAAACAGAGGAGACCATGAGATAATCATGAATGCACTTGGTGGGCTCCAAAATAATGTTTCTCTAGCTCTCAGCTGTATTCAGGCACAATTGTGGATGCAATCAGTAACTGCTTCAGTCCTAAGAGAGGGTGAAGAGGGAATCTTCCCCACTGAAATTCGGAAATTAATTTGGGACAATGCAAATGACTTCGAAAAGAAACTTCAGTCTTGGTGGAACTTGGTGAATTTTACTTATGATCCTGCTACAAACACAGTCGAGGCTTTTGTATTAACTATTAGCAAAGCTACAGTATATGTGATCCACCCTATTATAGCATTAGGACTGAATCACAACAAGACTCTACTTTACCCTTTTGAACATAGGGCATGGGCTCAAAAAACAGGGAATGAATCTTGCATTGTACGAGAACAACAAGGGTTCATTTGTGAGAATAATGCTATCGATATGCAAGATATTTGTCTTGACACTGATCAGAAAGTTTGTCATTTTGAAATTCACCCCAATGCCGACCTTAAAACCATATTAATATACACTGGCAAAGGTTGCGTATGTTTGAGAACTACTTCTAGTTTTATATTTGTAGAGGACACGAAGGTAGATACTAAAAATTACTCAAATTTTTGCATTTGCAATTTTACTAAAATCATTGGGTGTGACTTTAATTATATAGCTCCAGTTATATCCCATCAGGTTCTTAAATCTAATTATACATTATTCCATAAATTGATACCTACATCCCTCAGGATGGATTTAGCCCGAACAAAGGAATTACTACAGCATCACGATTTAATACGGATACTAGAAGTTAAAAAACAATGGAAAGGAGATCTTGATAACGGTGCATCATGACGTAGACAAAATAAAAGAAGTTCTAAAGTGGGTAAAGAAGGATGGAGAACACAAATGGTGGGAAATACTTTTCGGATGGTCGCCCACTGCTACAGGTATCCTTAATACCTTGTGTCACCCTATTGTTATTCTCCTAATTCTAGTTTTTATTAGTATTGCTTTATGTGCAATACTGTATGTTTTAAATTGGTGAATGATAAAACAAATAAGGCACTTGATGTATGTCTATCAGCACCGACAACAAATTGAAACAGGCAGAAATCTTATAAAGAACCTGGAGAAGAATGGGATAATATAAAGAACATTAGTATAGAGTAAAAGAATTTACTAAATTTTTAGAAAAGGGGGGACTGAGAAGGGGTTAAGGTAGTAGAGTGATTGATAGTAGTTAAAGGATTAGTCTGATACTTTGTTGTGTAAATTAACTGAGGCGCCTCACAAGGACAGTTCCTGATAGGAACTAAGAACTTGCCTTAAGAAACCAGCTAAAACCAACCCTGCGGTTCGGACAAAAGTAAGAGGACAACTGAGCCTGCGCAAGAACAAAAGGTTACTAGCGGTGACGAAGAGGAACTATCAGCCTTCATCCCCACGACCCCCGACGACCACCACTAGGAAGCAATGCGCAAGCGCAGATGGGAGGGGTCTATGGAAATGACCCCCCGTGCTGCCCAGCACTGAATAAACATACCTACTTTACAATCTCATAGATTGTGGAGTCCGGTTTCTGCAAGTCACTCCGATGCTGGGATAATGGGGCCAGTAGCCTGGAATTAGAGGGGAAAGAAGCCAATCAGCTGGGATCCCTTGCCAGGGAAGGAGGCATTGACAAAGCGATTGGATAAGGGACACAGGCCCTCAGCCTCTGGAGGCGACTGCTGTCAGGCGTGAAGGAAAGGTATCCCTTCAAGGAAGATGTTATATATCGCCCAGGCAAGTGGACCACTATGGAGAGAGGTATCCAGTACCTGAGGGAATTAGGCGTGCTGGAGGTGGTTTATAGAGACCTGGACGATGACAAAACGCCCAAAGATCCAGATGAAGTCCAGTGCACGTGACCCATGTGGTGGAAATTAGTATGGAGCGTACCAGCGTTGCATGCCAGTTCGTTGGCAGTACTGTGCTGGAAAGAGGAAGAAGCACCAACGGTGGATGACGTGGTTAGCAGACTCCGGGAATACGAAGAAACTGTCTCCTCCTCCCTTGTCTCAGCTGTGGAGAAACTGTCCCGGGAGGTCCAGCAACTCAAAGACGATAGGTCCTATTCTCCACCTGTATGGACCAGTATCTCAGCCATTAGGAGTCAGCGTTCTTCTGCTCAAGAAAGAGGATATAGAAAGTGCACACCCCGGGGCACCCTGTGGTTTTACCTGGGTGACCACGGAGAGGACATGAGGCAGTGGGATGGAAAACCTACCTTGACCCTAGAGGCACGTGTACGTGAGTTGCAAGGAAAAACAATCACACAAGGGGGTTCTCCCAGGAAAAATGCTGCTCCAGTTTTCAGGAAAAACCTGCCTCACAACAGTCCAGTTTCCAGTGAACTGGAACCGACTGCCCCAGGGGTGGAAACACAGCCCTACCTTTTGCCATGGACTGATCCACACCACACTGGAACAGGTCGACCCTTAGGGTTCTGGAGTCGGGGATACAGAGGATCCGAGGCCCGCTACACTCCAACTGAGAAGGAGATATTGGCAGCATATGAAGGGGTTCAAGCTGCTTCGGAAGTGGTTGGTACTGAAGCACAGCTCCTCCTGGCACCCCGACTGCCGGTGCTGGGCTGGGTGTTCAAAGGGAGGGTCCCCTCTACACATCATGCAACCGATGCTACGTGGAGTAAGTGGCTCGGGCTGATCACACAACAGGCCTGAATAGGAAACCCCAGTCGCCCAGGAATCTTGGAGGTGATCACGAACTGGCCAGAAGGCAAAGATTTCAGAATATCCCCAGAGGAGGAGGTGACGCGTGCTGAAGAAGCCCCACTGTATAAAAAACTACCAGAAAACGAGAAGCAATATGCCCTGTTCACTGATGGGTCCTGTCGCCTTGTGGGAAAGCATCGGAGGTGGAAAGCTGCTGTATGGAGTCCTATACGCCAAGCCGCAGAAACTACTGAAGGAGAAGGTGAGTCGAGCCAGTTTGCAGAGGTGAAAGCCATCCAGCTGGCCTTGGACATTGCCGAATGAGGAAAATGGCCAGTGCTTTATCTCTATACTGACTCATGGATGGTGGCAAATGCCCTGTGGGGGTGGTTGCAGCAGTGGAAGCAGAACAACTGGCAGCGCAGAGGTAAACCCATCTGGGCTGCCGCATTGTGGCAAGATATTGCTGCCCGGGTAGAGAACCTGGCTGTAAAAGTACGTCACGTAGATGCTCACGTACCCAAGAGTCGGGCCACTGAAGAACATCAAAACAACCAGCAGGTGGACCAGGCTGCTAAGATTGAAGTGGCTCAGGTGGATCTGGACTGGCAACATAAGGGTCAACTGTTTATAGCTCCATGGGCCCATGACGCCTCAGGCCATCAAGGAAGAGATGCAACATATAGATGGGCTCGTGATCGAGGGGTGGACTTGACCATGGACACTATTGCACAGGTTATCCATGAATGTGAAACATGCGCTGCAATCAAACAAGCCAAGCGAGTAAGGCCTCTTTGGTATGGAGGACGATGGCTGAAATATAAATATGGGGAGGCCTGGCAGATTGATTATATCACACTCCCACAAACCCGCCACGGCAAGCGCTATGTGCTCACCATGGTGGAAGCAACCACCGGATGGCTAGAAACATATCCCGTGCCCCATGCCACCACCCGGAACACCATCCTGGGCCTTGAAAAACAAGTCCTACGGCGACATGGCACCCCAGAAAGAATTGAGTCAGACAACGGGACTCATTTCCGAAACGCCCTCATAGACACCTGGGCCAAAGAGCACGGCATTGAGTGGGTCTATCACATCCCCTACTATGCACCAGCCTCTGGGAAAATCGAACGATACAATGGACTGCTAAAGACTACGCTGAGAGCAATGGGTGGTGGGACATTCAAGCATTGGGACACACATTTAGCAAAAGCCACCTGGTTAGTCAACATCAGGGGATCTGCCAATCGAGCTGGCCCTGCCCAGTCAAGACTCTTACGTACTGTAGATGGAGATAAAGTCCCTGTCGTGCACATAAGAAATATGCTGGGGAAGACAGTCTGGGTTACTCCTGCCTCTGGCAAGGGAAAACCCATCCGTGGGATTGCTTTTGCTCAAGGACCTGGGTGCACTTGGTGGGTGATGTGAAAGGATGGGGAGGTCCGGTGTGTACCTCAAGGGGATTTGATTTTGGGTGAAAATAGCCAATGAACTGAATTTTATGATGTCAATTGTTATATGATATTGTATATCATTATTTCTATGGTTGCTATCAATGGTATAGCAGTGAAAATCACCCAGATTAACGAAGAATGAACTCCGATGAAACCGAGCAAAGTGCAACGATGATAGAACTGGACGAGCGCAGCAGTACCAAAATGAGAACTGGCTTCAGGATGCAACAGTCTAACACCACACACCATCTCTCCCGCCCTGAAAGACTGTTATGACAGATGGAGCCCAAAGTCATGGACTAAATGAACTCAATGGACATTTTAGAGGGATGGCCCATAGACTAAGGGAATGATATCTGTGTGTGCGTATATATATATATAGTATGTATATATAAAAAAGAAAGATAGTGGTGATTAATTGAAATCATAGAATCATAGAATCATATAGGTTGGAAAAGACCTCTAAGATCATCGTGTCCAACCGTCAACCCAACACCACCATGCCCACTACACCATGTCCCTAAGGGCCTCATCTACACGTCTTTTAAATACCTCCAGGGATGGTGACTCCACCACTTCCCTGGGCAGCCTGTTCCAAGGCCTGACCACTCTTTCAGTAAAGAAATTTTTCCTAATGTTCAATCTAAACCTCCCTTGGCGCAACTTGAGGCCATTTCCTCTTGTCCTATCGCTAGTTACTTGGCAGAAGAGACCAACACCCACCTCGCTACAACCTCCTTTCAGGTAGTTGTAGAGCACAATGAGGTCTCCCCTCAGCCTCCTCTTCTCCAGGCTAAACAGTCCCAGTTCCCTCAGCCGCTCCTCATCAGACTTGTGCTCCAGGCCCTTCACCAGCTTCGTTGCCCTCCTCTGGACACGCACCAGCACCTCCATGTCCTTCTTGTAGTGAGGGGCCCAAAACGGAACACAGTATTCGAGGTGCGGCCTCACCAGTGCCGAGTACAGGGGCATGATCACCTCCCTACTCCTGCTGGCCACACTATTTCTGATACAGGCCAGGATGCCGTTGGCCTTCTTGGCCACCTGGGAACACTGCTGGCTCATGTTCAGCCGGCTGTCAACCAGCACCCCCAGGTCCTTTTCCTCTGGGCAGCTTTCCAGCCACTCTTCCCCAAGCCTGTAGCGTTGCCTGGGGTTGTTGTGGCCGAAGTGCAGGACCCGGCACTTGGCCTTGTTGAATCTCATACAGTTGGCCTCGGCCCATCGATCCAGCCTGTCCAGGTCCCTCTGCAGAGCCTTCCTACCCTCGAGCAGATCAACACTCCCG
The DNA here is from genome assembly GCF_964195595.1 of Calonectris borealis. Classification (NCBI taxonomy): domain Eukaryota; kingdom Metazoa; phylum Chordata; class Aves; order Procellariiformes; family Procellariidae; genus Calonectris; species Calonectris borealis. The sequence continues at coordinate 54,635,990 of NC_134351.1, read as the reverse complement.
CCCAACTTGGTGTCGTCTGCAAACTTACTGAGGGAGCACTCGATCCCCTCGTCCAGATCATTGATGAAGATATTGAACAGGACCGGCCCCAGTACTGAGCCCTGGGGAACACCGCTCGTGACCGGCCGCCAACTGGATTTAACTCCGTTCACCACAACTCTCTGGGCTCGGCCGTCCAGCCAGTTTTTTACCCAGCGAAGAGTGTACCTGTCTAGGCCGTGAGCCGCCAGCTTCTCTAGGAGAATGCTGTGGGAGACAGTGTCAAAGGCCTTACTGAAGTCCAAGTAGACCACATCCACTGCCTTTCCCTCATCCACTAGGCAGGTCACCTGGTCATAGAAGGAGATCAGGTTGGTCAAGCAGGATCTGCCTTCCATGAACCCGTGCTGGCTGGGCCTGATCCCCTGGTTGTCCCGCACATGGCTCGTGAGCACCCTCAAAACCAACCGCTCCATGATCTTCCCCGGCACCGAGGTCAGGCTGACCGGCCTGTAGTTCCCCGGATCCTCCTTCCGGCCCTTCTTGTAGATGGGAGTCACATTGGCGAGCCTCCAGTCGTCCGGGACCTCCCCAGTTAACCAGGACTGCTGGTAAATGATGGAGAGCGGCTCGGCAAGCTCCTCCGCCAGCTCCCTCAGTACCCTCGGGTGGATCCCATCCGGCCCCATAGACTTGTGAACGTCCAGGTGGCGTAGCAGGTCATTAACTTCATCCTCTTGAATTATGGGGGGTTTATCCTGCTCGTCGTCCATGTCTTCCAGCTCAGGGGGCTGAGTACCCTGAGGATAACCACTCTGACTACTAAAGACTGAGGCAAAGAAGGCGTTGAGTACCTCAGCCTTTTCCTCGTCCTTGGTGGCAACGTTCCCCCCCGCATCCAATAGAGGATGGAGATTCTCCTTGGCTCTCCTTTTGTCATTAACATACTTATAAAAGCATTTTTTGTTGTCTCTCACGACAGTGGCCAGGTTGAGTTCTAGCCGGGCTTTTGCCTTTCTAATTTCCTCTCTGCACGACCTAACGCGATCCCTGTACTCTTCCTGAGTTGCCTGACCCTTCCTCCACAAGTGATAAACTCTCCTTTTTTCCCTGAGTCCCAGCCAGAGCTCCCCGTTCAGCCAGGCCGTATCAAATGTATCAAAAAATGTGAGACCTAAGCACAACGTAAATGGTATGGAATAAGGGGTGGATACTGTCCTGGTTTCGGCTGGGATAGGGTTAAATTTCTTCCTAGTGCTGTGTTTTGGATTTAGTATGAGGAGAATGTTGATAACACACTGATGTTTTCAGTTGTTGCTAAGTGCCCTCCTAGTCCAAGGACAGCTCCCGTGCCTACTGACTGAGCTAGGTACACAAGATGGGAGGGAACATAATCAGGACAGCCAGCCCAGCTGGCCAATGGGGTATTCCATACCATGTGACATCATGCTCAGTATATGAACGGTAGGCGTGATCCAGGAAGTAGCGATCGCTACTTGGTTATCAGTCAGCACGGGTGGTGAGCAATTGCATTGTGCATCACTCATTTTGTATATGCTATCATTATCATTATTATTTTCCCTTTTCTGTTCTATTAAACTGTCTTTATCTCAAGCCATGAGTTTTTCTCACTCTTACCCTTCCGATTCTCTCCCCGTCCCACTGGGGGGGTGGGGGGAGTGAGTGAGCGACTGCGTGGTATTTGGCTGCCTGCCAGGTTAAACCACGACAGTCAGTTTAGTTTGAAGTATCAAAGCTGTTCACTAATATGGTATACTCTGGGAATCCATCTGCCTAAAACATAATTCTTCTCTCCCCATGTAGTAATCCTACCCCCAAAACAACCTTCATATAAGCAGAGCTTCCATATATCTGAAGTAGGATTATACTTTGCTTTACCGTATCCCAGTGTCCAATCTGGGGTTTTCATTCTACTTAGCTGATATAGTGAAATTCTATTACAGAACTGTAAACTATATGTTAATTTGGAACTAAAATGTTAAGTATAACAGAAAGGATTTTTAAGGAAACCTTTGCTATCAATTAATAAAATTAATAAAAAGATTTCAAAGTCTTGTGCAAAGACAGCATTTCAGTCCTATCTCTTAGCTCTTCTTCCCTTGGATTGTTTATAACACAATTTCCAGTGAAGGATTTCTCTAAAGTATGGTTATAAAGAAAAGCTATTTTAAAATAAACCTTTATCATTTATTGGAAGTTATTAAAAATTGCTATTACACAAAGGTATCAACAGAATGTTCTTTTTTTTTTTCATAAAATAAGGAAAAGTGCAAAAATAACTTGTGTTTTAAATATGGAAACACACTAAACTATCAAATTATTGTCTATTCTGCTTTAGAACTGAACAGAACTATACTTAAAAGCTAAATACTTGTCTTTTCCTATTTCTTTATGAAAATACAAAAAAGAAGAGTAATATTTCAAATGTTTTCAGACAATTTGGTACTGAAATAAGGGCATTTATTTCAGCTTAATTCCAAGCACACTGCTATTTAATAATGTATATCTATGTATGGAACCAAAATACCAAATTCTATCCCAGTGACTCATGTTACACTTTTGTTAAATCATTTCATTATGACAATTATTAAACCCATTTTATTTTTCAAAGATTTTAAGATTGCTATGCTATTGTATTCCAGTTTTGATACCACTGCACTCCACACAATAGTCAAGTGCTTTCCCATTTTAAAAATATATATATTAATAATGGTAAGATTAAAGTTTCTCTACAGTTCTCTGTTTTCTCCAAGTCATGAAACACAAAAGAGCAAACATGCTATGAATAATTACGTGAAAAAAAGTATGTTGAAAGGCTGAATTTTGAATATGAAATGGAAATTAGAGAGGTTTGAGGGTATCCTTAAGTCTACTAGGAGTGATTCAGCAGTCTTGGCAATATCTGTATACCTTCAGAAAAAAATCACAGCCAACCTCAGTAATTCCTTCTCTCTCCAAATTGGATTTTTTCTCTCTATAGGTAGTAGGCTGAAAAAGAAAGCATACAGATAGAAACCCAAATGCTATTTCAGAAGGAGTTGAACTGCAGAATTCACATCATGATGAAACTGCTCCTCTGCTCAAGAAAGAGTACATTCAGGTGTTCTTGTTTGGACCTTCATATCTTGATATGTATTACTCTTTAAGAACTGCTACTAAAATACTATCTTTGTCTTTTTTAAGACCATGTTGTAAATATTGCTCTGTCCAAAAAACCAAAAATGTGTGACTTCACAGATATTTTAATACTGACACCAAATTTTCATAGATAGAACATGCTGAAGAAGCTGTTTGTTTTTTTGAACATTAGCTCTATTCTCGATAGTGTTAGTGGTATGTAACACAATACATACTTTTCTTTAAAGTCTCAAGCATGAATTTTGCAACTTTAAAATCAGTGGCATTTCTCATGTATATGGGTGTCGAACAATAAATCCTTAATTCCATAACAAGTATGTAGTAATTTTAAGCCATTGAGTAATTGGAATTAAATAAAAACCCACCTATATTATTCTTGCAAAGAGATTTCGTTATTTTTCTTAAGAGTCAATCTGTTCTATAAACTTCCTGAAGTTAATTTCACAAGCAGAAGTGTCAGCACAAGACCAACATTTTCAGAAAAACAACAAGCATCTGAAAAATAGAGATATATGCTGGAATATCTCAATTTACATATGTGGTGGTGCATCCCCCCGCCCCTCCTGGACTGCTTGTTGATCTCAGAAATTTCCATGAAACCTTGGCCTTGGTGTACTGAGTCTGGCAGTTAAGCGCTCCTTGAACGTATCAGAAATTCTGCATAGCTGAGGTTGGGAACGTACTCCCACTGCCCGGCCCAGGTGTCATCCCCTGATACCATTATCTGAGTCGTAGCTCAAGTGGAACAACACTGAAACCTTGAGAATTTTTAGTAACTACCACCTGGGACTGTGGCCAGGATGGAAATTTACGGATGACTAAAGCCAACCATCTTGCGAACCTATAAACGGTGGTCCTAAGTGAGACCCTTTGAGCTCTCCAGGACCGCAGCGGGCTGCGCCCAGAATCTCCCTCTGAGTGGGACGCCTCTCAAAGCTCGTGAACTCTCAAGTTTGCGATATTTGGAGGATCATTGCCGACTGATGACGGGACCTGGGCTGAAACTCTCCTCGGCTGAAACACCTCAACCCTTCGCCCGTTGAGAAATGCCAAGACATTTGACGTGAATATTTCACTGGACTCAAGGGGAATTTTTAACAGGTATACCTTTTGTACATTAATATATATATTTCTGCCTGTCTCTGTGTGTGTGAACTGATAATAAGCATAATCTGTAATTAAGTCACTGTTGTGATTGTAGTAGACTCTACTAACTTACTTTGTAAATGTTAAATTAGTTAATGATTAAGTGCTACTAAAATCTTGTGATCTATCTTAAAACTGTGAATGAACCTTAGACTGCTGCTAAACACATATAATCCCTTAGACATAAACCATTGACCAAGTCTGGGACTAAGAGTACATCCAGCCACACTTAAGCTCCATCAGGAGTTTAGAAAGCAAGGGGGGTCTCCCTTACCCTTTTCCGTCCTCGGTCTCTGTATAAATCATTCTAGCACAATTCTAACTCGATTTTCCTTTGTATGTTTCATCCACATAGTAAGTGATAGAGTGAACCTTGCCATCGAACTCTGTTAAGTCGTGCTTTTATAAATTTCTATTAAAATCACTTTCTGCTCATACCTTTGATGGCGACTCTTTAAGCGGCCTCTAAACCACTCATTCACGACATGGGGAAAGGTGTCTGAGCCCAGCTGCTGGAGGGATCCATCTTGCACATACGTGTATATATATTCTCACTAGTGGACTTCCATCCTGTCCAGCCAGAGAGGGGAGCATGGGTGCTCTGATTGTCTGTCTGTGATCTGTGTGGCCAGCCACGTATATATGTAGTGTATATGTGTGCTCTGTGTGTGTGTGTGTGTGTGTCTGCTGGGAATGCATCTTCAGCCTCACTACTGGTTGGACCTGGGGATATGGAGCAGCAGCAGCAGCCTTGCCTCTCTCCAGATGTTGGATCCAGCATGATATATTTTCATCTAATAAAGACTAAAAATCCTCATTTCTCTGGGAATTAAGTACAGTATCTGTCCTAGTTTCGGCTGGGATAGGGTTAAATTTCTTCCTAGTGCTGTGTTTTGGATTTAGTATGAGGAGAATGTTGATAACACACTGATGTTTTCAGTTGTTGCTAAGTGCCCTCCTAGTCCAAGGACAGCTCCCGTGCCTACTGACTGAGCTAGGTGCACGAGATGGGAGGGAACATAATCAGGACAGCCAGCCCGGCTGGCTAATGGGGTATTCCATACCATGTGACGTCATGCTCAGTATATGAATGGTAGGCGTGATCCAGGAAGTACCGATCGCTACTTGGTTATTGGTCAGCGCGGGTGGTGAGCAATTGCATTGTGCATCACTCATTTTGTATATTCTATCATTATTATTATTATTATTTTCCCTCTTCTGTTCTATTAAACTGTCTTTATCTCAACCCACGAGTTTTTCTCACTCTTACCCTTCCGATTCTCTCCCCGTCCCACTGGGTGGGCGGGGGGAGTGAGCAAGCGGCTGCGTGGTATTTGGCTGCCTGCCAGGTTAAACCACGACAGTATCTCATATGACAAAATGAACTCTGTTAGTTACTAGCATACTCCTTATAGATTCCTTATGATGTTAAGATGCTTCTCTTCAGGGAACCAATTATTTTACACCTTATGGTGACTGAATACCTGTGATAATGAGAACTTGAGTATTTTAGGGTTAACTAGCTCTTAAAGCTCTTAAATATACTTTTAAAACCTTAATCTTTATGTAGATTTTTGCTTATTTTATTATTACATTTGTTTTAAGTAATGTACACACATTGATGTAGTAGAATGCAGGAAAAGGCACAGTCCTTTGCTCTCAATTTTAAAGACTTTTTAAACATTAATGTGAGAGTAAACACACAAACTTAAATGATGCATTGCTTCTCCAATCTCTAAATTAGGGGAAATCTCAAAATCTCACAGTGGCATCAAATCCACAGTCATCTGAAAGAAGGAGACATACTCAAAGAGCTGGTTCCACCATGGCTCTAATGCTCAGGGTAGTTATGGCCATTCCTTCACACTGCCAGCAAACTCTAGACATATAAAGTGAAGTCAAGGTACCTCCTTTTTTGTAAGAATGATGATTCATGCACACTGACCCCTTATGCAAACAGCTATCCCACTGGGCTTTCTCTCTTGTCCTGTCCTTCTGTGGACCACCGGGATACCCATATGGATAGCTATCTGAGAGGAAAATGCTAATATTGATAGTAAACCAAAAATTTTTTACTTTTTAAAAATGCTTTTAAATAATGGAATTATACACACAGTACATATGTAGGCTGCCACTACAGTCAGTCTTTTTCCTTAACAATGCTTTTGGCTGCCCCTAAAATTCACTCCTTTCTTAGGACCCTTAATGCTTCCATGCAAGTGAACAACAGGCACAGTAGTATACTGCTCTGCCCAGACTGAACCCACCCTCAACATGCTGAGAAACAAACAGTTCTAACCTGTAAGACATAGGACAGATCATCTTATTTTTAGATATATATGTTATACAAGGAACAAGAGACAAAAGCTAGTCCATTTAAGATTGCCAGAATTAAGATTGCCAAAACTTCTCCTTCACCATATAATTCTTCATTGCACACCATGAAAAAAAAAAAGCATGTTTTTCCAAATTCCCTAACTAAGTATATTAGTACAAACCTAACTGTCATAGTCAGCTTCACTTCAGGGCAGTGTCCAAGATAATCTAAAAGACTAGTGATAAATACAAGTGATAACTAGTTGGAATAATCCATATTTCTCTATACATAAAAAGCTGTTTTCCTCCTCTCACCTAACACTGAGAAGCTTGTAGGAAGCAAAGTACAGATCCAGCTTAGCTCTGCTCAAGTGGAAGAGAGCAACAAAAGTCACCAATGTGTCACCTTAATAATTCCCACTACATAAAGCTGTTAAAAGTTACTTTAAGACCAGGTTAAACTACAGCAGTCTAAGAACTATATAATGTACAGGCTGGTAGCAGAGTGTCTGTAATGTGCTGCCTATTGGAACGTAAGATAGCTGGCCAACTTCCTTGGCTGAGAAAGAACTACAGACCCAGGTCTTTTCTGAGGCAGGTGAAGTATCTAGTCAAAACTCAGGCACCCCCCCTACAAAGAAAAAAAAAATTAAGGTTTCTCTTCATCCTAAACTACCTAAACTATGACAGCCAGAGGTATTTTCCCTTTCATCCTCCTGACCACAGCCTCTATTTCTATGATACCATTTCTCTTCATGCTGATAGAGAAAACCTAATAATTTCCCAGCCAGGTTGGTTAATTATAGAGAGCTGGCTGACCCCAAAGTGCTGTGCTACACGGGCATAATACAAACTATAAATGGCTAAACCAAACCAGTGTTCTAGCTGTGTCCCCTACCATCAGGTAAATAGCCTATATTACACTGCAGAAGCTAGCAATCGTAATACAGACTTTTGATGGGAAATTATAAAGCTCTCGCTATCTGCTCATAAGATTCACATCAGTAAAGTATTGGAAAGCTGACATTCTTCTTCTCTGAATCTTAAATTGGAGAAGTTTGACAAAATAAGACCCACTTCTAAAAGACAGCAGCTGAGCTGCCAGATAGCAAGTTTACATCCAAGTGATATTTTGTTAAAGGAATGAGGGAAATGCAACATTTATGGGGATTTCCTCTGAGCAATGGACAAGATAAATAAATTTAAAGCTAATCTATCCTATAATTTCTTTTTCTTTGCTTCCATTTCTAAGTTTTCAAATCCCTAGAAACAACTCTAGGTTTTTTGTTCTCCAGGGACTTCTGCTGTTTTCTCAAAAATTACCAAGTTTCTGTGGGTAGAGTGTCTCCACAGACACTACAAAGTTCCCAAGGGAGGGATATCATATTTAGCACAAAGGAAAAGCTGACAAAACTGCAAAGTGTAAGGTTACAATAGATAATTAAGTCCCATAGAAACAGTACTATATTCAATTGTTTAATTTAACCTAGTAGCCTGATCTTTAGGTAGTAACAGCTGATGAAAGGAAAAGGACCTAGATTTACAGGACTGTAAGGTCAGTTTCTTTTGCAAATTATTTCATTGTTACAGTATATTGGGTCTGGCTGGGATGGAGTTAACTTTCTTCATAGCAGCCAGTATGATGCTGCGCTTCAGATTTGTGGCTAAAACAGTGTTGATAACACACCGATGTTTTGTCTATTGTTGAACACTGCTTGCAGATAATCAAGGCTTTCTCTCCTTCCCACTCTGCCCTGCCCTGCCCCAGCAAGCCAGTCCTTCAGTGACAGAAGTCACCCAAGAGGCGGAAAACACCCAGGTCCTAACCCTGAGCGAACTTCAAGATATGCAGAAAGATTACAGCTGCCAGCCAGAGGAGCGGATTGCTGCCTGGTTGCTCCAATGCTGGGATACTGGGGACAACACTCAGGACTTAGAGGGTAGGGAAGCCCAGAAGCTGGGATCCCTAGCTAGGGACTGGGAAATAGAAAAAGAAATCGAATGAGAGGTGACAATCCGCAGCCTCTGGAGGTGGCTCCTGTTGAGCACAAGGCAAGGTATCCCCTCAAGGAAGGTCTTGTAAACTACTGAGGTAAGTGGACTACTGTTGAGGAAGGTAACCAGTGTCTGAGAGAATTAGCAATGGTGGTCTACAGTGACCTGGACAACAACCAGGCCTCCAAAGATCCAGATGGTGCCCAGTGCACACAGGCCATGTGGAGGAGGTTTGTGTGAAATGCACTAGTGTTGTATGTCAACACTCTGGCAATGACGGACAAGCCAGACCTTGAGATATCAACTGTGGAGAGAATGTCCCGCTGGCTCCAGCATTTCAAAGAGAATCTCTCTTCCTTCTCATCTCCATGGGCCAGCATCGCAGCTGTCAGGGGTGCCCCACAGAGCCAGCCTCCCCCTGCTGGAGGGAAAGGGAGCCCCAGGTGAGCCTAACAGGGGACAAGTGGCAGAAGCACCCTATTGTGACTGGCCCAGAGGCCATGTGTATCCTTGGCATAGACTACCTCAGGAGAGGGTACTTCAAGGACTCTAAAGCGTACAAGTGGGCCTTTCATGTAGCTGCCCTGGATACATAGAATATTAAACAGTTGTCTACCTTGCCTGGCTTCTCAGATGATCCTTCTGTTGTGGGGTTGCTGTGTGTCAAAGAACAGCAGGTACTGATTGTTACCACAATGGTGCACTGACAGCAGTATCGCACCAAGACTTCTGGGTTACCACTTGTAAGTTGATTAATCAATTGGAGAGCCAAGCGGTGATCAGCAAGACTCATTCACCCTTTAATAGTCCCATATGGCCAGTGTGAAAGTCTCACAGAGGGTAGAGGTTAACTGAACTATTGTGGCCTGAACGAAGTCACACCACCATTGAGTACTGCTGTACATGAACTGGAGTCAAAGGCGGCCAAGTGGTATGCCACAACTGATGATATTCCCAATGTGTTCTTCTCGATTCCTTTAGCAGCAGAGTGCAGGCCAGTTTGCGTTCACGTGGAGGGGTGTCACAGTGTATTGGGTTTGCATGGCAAGGTTTTGGTAGCAGGGGGGCTACAGGGGTGGCTTCTGTGAGAAGCTGCTAGAAGCTTCCCCCATGTCCGAGAGAGCCAATGCCAGCCAACTCCAAGACAGACACGCTGCTGGCCGAGGCCGAGCCAATCAGCAACGGTGGTAGCGCCTCTGTGATAACATATTTAAGGAGGGGAAAAAAACTGCTGCACAACTGCAGCCAGAAGAGAGGAGTGAGAATATGTGAGAGAAACAACTCTGCAGACACCAAGGTCAGGGAAGAAGGAGGGGGAGGAGGTGCTCCAGGCGCCGGAGCAGAGATTCCTCTGCAGCCTGCGGTGAAGACCATGGTGAGGCAAGTTGTCCCCCTGCAGCCCATGGAGGTTAACGGTGGAGCAGATATCCACCTGCAGCCCGTGGAGGACCCCACGCCAGAGCAGGTGGATGTGCCCTGAAGGAGGCTGTGACCCCATGGAGTTCCTGCGCTGGAGCAGGCTCCTGGCAGGACCTGTGACCCTGTGGAGAGAGAAGCCCATGCTGGAGCAGGTTTTCTGGCAGGACTGGTGGCCCCACGGGGGACCCATGCTGGAGCAGTCTGTTCCTCAAGGACTGCACCCCGTGGAAAGGACCCACGTTGGAGAAGTTTGTGAAGGACTGTATCCTGTGGGAGGGACCCCACGCTGGAGCAGGGGAAGAGTGTGAGGAGAAAGGTGCAGCAGAGATGACGTGTGATGAACTGACCACAACCCCCATTCCACATCCCCCTGCGCCGCTCGGGGGGAGGAGGTAGAGAAAATCGGGAGTGAAGTTGAGCCTGGGAAGAAGGGAGGGGTGGGGGGAAGGTTTTTTTAAGATTTGTTTTTATTTCTCATTACCGTACTCTGATTTGATTGGCAATAAATTAAATTAATACCCTCAAGTTGAGTTTGTTTTGCCCGTGGCGGTAATTGGTGAGTGATCCCCCTGTCCTTATCTCGACCCATGAGCCTTTTGTCATATTTTTCTTCCCCTGTCCTGCTGAGGAGGGGGAGTGATAGAGTGGCTTGGTGGGCACCTAGCGTCCAGCCAAGGTCAACCCACCACACACAGAAACAAAGAATCATAAAATGGCTGAGGTTGGAAGGGACCTCTGGAGGTCATCTGGTCCAACCATGTCCAGAAAGCTTTTGAATATCTCCAAGGAGGGAGACTCCACAACATCCCTGGGCAACCTGTTCAAGTGCTTGGTCACCTTCACAGTAACAAAGTGTTTCCTGATGTACAGAGAGAACCTCCTGTGTTTTAGTTTGTGCACATTGCCTCTTGTTCTGTCCCTGGACACCACTGAAAAGAGCCTGGCTCCAGTCCCTTCATCATCTTTGTGACCCTTTATATAAGTCTCCAGTATGTCCATGTCTATCTTGTACTGGGGAGCCCAGGAACTGGCCACAGTACTCCAGGTGTGGCCTCACCAGCGCTGAATAAAGGGGAAGGATCACCTCCCTTGACCTGTGGCAACACTCCTCCCAATGCAGCCCAGGATACCGTTAGCCTTCTTTGCGGCAAGGGCACATTGCTGGCTCATGTTCAACTTGGTGTCCATCAGGACCCCCAGGGCCTTTTCTGCCAAGCTGCCTTCCAGCTGGGTGGCCCCCAGCATGTACTGGTGCCTGGGGTTGTTCCTCCCCAGGTGCAGGACTTTACACTTCCCTCTGTGGAACTTCATGAGGTTCCTGTTGGCCCATTTCTCCAGCCTGTCGAGGTCCCTCTGGATGGCAGCATGACCCTCTGGCCTATCAGCCACTGCTCCCAGTTTTGTGTCATCAGCAAACTTGCTGAGGGTACACTCTGCCCCATCATCCAGATCATTAATGAAGATGTTGAACAAGACTGGACCCAGTATTGACCACTGGGGTACACTGCCAGTCACTGGCCTCCAACTACATGCCACCGATCACCACCCTCTGGGCCTGGTCGTCCAGCCAGTTTTCAGTCCACCTCACTTCTGCCCATACTTCATTAATCTTCTCTATGAGGATCTTACGGGAGACAGTGCCAAAGCCTTCCTGAAGTCAAGGTAGACAATATCCACTGCTCTCCCCTCATCTACCAGGCCAGTCATGTCATCATAGAAGGTTATCAGGTTGGTCAAGCATGAATTCCCCTTGGTGAAGCCATGCTGACTACTCCCGATGATTTTCTTGCCTTTCATGTGCCTGGAAATGGTTCCCAGGACTGACTGCTCCATCACCTTCCCAGGGATCGAGGTGAGGCTGACTGGCCTGTATTTCCCTGGATCTTCCTTCTTGCCCTTCCTGAAGATAGGAGTGACATTTGCTTTCCTCCAGTCCCCAGGCACTTCTCCCAATCGCCATGATCATTCAAAGATAATTGAGAATGGCCTTGCAATGACATCTGCCAGTTCCCTCAGTACTCGTGGGTGCATCCCATCAGGGCCCATGGACTTAAGTATGTCCAGTTTGCTTAAGTATTCCCCGAACTGATCCTCTTCCACCATGGGTACATCTTCCTTGCTCCAGCCTTTGCCCCTGGTCTCTGGGACCCAGAATTCCCAAAGGCCAGTCTGGCTTGTAAAGACTGAGGCAAAGAAGGCATTCAGTACCTCAGCCTTTTCCGTGTCCCGTGTAACCAGGTTCCCTGTCTCATTCAGCTGTGGGTCCACGTTTTCCCTAGTCTTCCTTGTGTCTCCTATGTTCTTAAAGAAGTTCTTGTTGCCTTCGACATCCCTGCCCAGATTCAGTTCCAGGTGGACTTTGGCTTCCATAGCGTCATCCCTGCATGCTCGGACAATGTCTCTCTATTTCTCCCAGGTTATCTGTCCTTGCTTCCACCCTCTGTATGCTTCCTTTTTGCGTTCGAGTTTGTCCAGGAGCTCCTTGTTCATTCACACAGGGCCCATGGGATCTTTGCCTGACTTCCTGCTCGTTGGGATGGACCACTCTTGAGCTTGGAGGAGGTGATCCTTGAATATTAACCAGCTTTCTTCATCCTCTCTTCCCTCCAGAGTCTTATCCCATGGGACTCTTCCAAGCAGATCCCTGAAGAGGCCAAAGTCTGCTCTCCTGAAGTCCAGGGTTGTGAGCTTGCTTTTCACCCTCCTCCCTTCCCTGAGGATCATAGAATCATAGAATCATTAAGGTTGGAAAAGACCTCTAAGATCATCAAGTCCAACCGTCAACCCAACACCACCAAGCCCACTAAACCATGTCCCTAAGCGCCTCATCTACATGTCTTTTAAATACTTCCAGGGATGGTGGCTCAACCACTTCCCTGGGCAGCCTGTTCCAAGGCTTGACAACCCTTTCAGTGAAGAAACATTTCCTAATGTCCAATCTAAACCTCCCTTGGTGCAACTTGAGGCCATTTCCTCTCGTCCTATTGCTAGTTACTTGGGAGAAGAGACCAACACCCACCTCGCTACAACCTCCTTTCAGGTAGTTGTAGAGCACAATGAGGTCTCCCCTCAGCCTCCTCTTCTCCAGACTAAACAGTCCCAGTTCCCTCAGCTGCTCCTCATAAGACTTATTCTCCAGGCCCTTCACCAGCTTTGTTGCCCTTCTCTGGACACGCTCCAGCACCTCAATGTCTTTCTTGGAGTGAGGGGCCCAAAACGGAACACAGGATTCGAGGTGCGGCCTCACCAGTGCCGACTACAGGGGCACGATCACCTCCCTAGTCCTGCTGGCCACACTATTCCTAACACAGGCCAGGATGCCGTTGGCCTTCTTGGCCACCTGGGCACACTGTCGGCTCATGTTCAGCCGGCTGTCAGCCAGCACCCCCAGGTCCTTTTCCTCTGGGCAGCTTTCCAGCCACTCTTCCCCAAGCCTGTAGCGTTGCATGGGGTTGTTGTGGCCAAAGTGCAGGACCCGGCACTTGGCCTTGTTGAACCTCATACAGTTGGCCTCGGCCCATCGATCCAGCCTGTCCAGGTCCCTCTGCAGAGCCTTCCTACCCTCGAGCAGATCAACACTCCCGCCCAGCTTGGTGTCGTCTGCAAACTTACTGAGGGAGCACTCGATCCCCTCGTCCAGATCGTTGATAAAGATATTGAACAGGACCGGCCCCAGTACTGAGCCCTGGGGAACACCGCTCGTGACCGGCCGCCAACTGGATTTAACTCCGTTCACCACAACTCTCTGGGCTCGGCCGTCCAGCCAGTTTTTTACCCAGCGAAGAGCGTACCTGTCTAGGCCGTGAGCCGCCAGCTTCTCTAGGAGAATGCTGTGGGAGACAGTGTCAAAGGCTTTACTGAAGTCCAGGTAGACCACATCCACAGCCTTTCCCTCATCCACCAGGCGGGTCACCTGGTCATAGAAGGAGATCAGGTTGGTCAAGCAGGACCTGCCTTCCATGAACCCATGCTGGCTGGGCCTGATCCCCTGGTTGTCCTGCACATGCCTTGTGAGCACCCTCAAGGATCCTGAACTCCACCATCTCATGGTCACTACAGCCAAGGCTGCCTTTGATCTTCACATCCCGAATGAGCCCCTCCTTGTTGGTCAGTAGGAGGTCCAGCAGAGCACCTCTCCTCGTTGGCTCCTCTATCACCTGGGTGAGGAAGTTGTCATTAACGCTCTCCAAGAGCCTCCTGGATTGTGTCCTGGTTGCGGCTGGGATAGAGTTAATTTTCTTCCTAGTAGCTGGTATAGTGCTGTGTTTTGGATTTAGTATGAGAAGAATGTTGATAACACACTGACGTTTTAGTTGTTGCTAAGTAGTGTTTACGTTAGTCAAGGACTTTTCAGCTTCCCATGCTCTGCCAGGTGCACAAGAAGCTGGGAGGGGGCACAGCCAGGACAGCTAACCCAACTGGCCAACGGGGTATTCCATACCATATGATGTCATGCTCAGCATATAAGGCTGGGGGAAGAAGAAGGAAGTGGGGGACATTTGGAGTGATGGCGTTTGTCTTCCCAAGTAACCGTTACGCATGATGGAGCCCTGCTTTCTTGGAGATGGCTGAACACCTGCCTGCCGATGGGAAGGAGTGAATGAATTCCTTGTTTTGCTTTGCTTGCGTGCGCGGCTTTTGCTTTCCCTATTAAACTGTTTTTATCTCAACCCATGAGTTTTCTCGCTTTTACCCTTCCGATTCTCTCCCCCATCCCATTGTGGGGGGAGTGAGCGAGTGGCTGTGTGGTGCTTAGTTGCCGGCTTAGTTAAATCACGAAAATTGCTTATGCCCTGCTGTGTTGTCCCTCCAGCACATTTTGAGATGGTTAAAGTCCCCCAGGAGGATGAGGGCTTGCAAACGTGAGGTTGCTCCTAGCTGTCTGTGGAAGGCCTTATCCACTTTTTCTTCCTGGTCAGGCAGCCTATAGCAGACACCCACTACAATGTCACCCTTACCTGTCTTGTCTTTAATCCCTACCCGTAAGCTCTCAGTTAGCTCATCATCCATCTCCAGGCAGAGCTACACACACTCCAACTGCTCTCTCAGGTGTCCAGTACACCTGGAATCATCTGCCTCAGGGGTAGAGACACAGTCTTACCATTTGTCATGGACTAACACGGGCTGCACTGGAACAGGGCAAAGCCCCTGAACATCTGCAGTACATTGACAATATCATTATGTGGGGCAACATACCCAAGGAATGCCCCTGGTCCTGCCCAAACAAAGCCCCTACATACTGTGGTAGAAACTAAGGTTCCCGTAGTGGCTGGGAAGTGGTTGGGAAAGGCAGTGTGGGTTGCTCCTCCCTTGGGAAAAGGCAAACCCATTCATGGTATTTTTTTCACTCAAGAACCCGGGTGCACTTGGTGGGTAATGCGAAAGGAAGGGGAAATCTGGTGTGTACCTTGAGGATATTTAACCTTGTGAGCTAGTGAGTAGGCTGTGGCTGAGCAAGAGGTTGGGAGGGGACAGCTGACCCCAACTGACCAAAGGGATATTCCATACTGTCCTGGTTTCGGCAGGGATAGGGTTAAATTTCTTCCTAGTGCTGTGTTTTGGATTCAGTATGAGGAGAATGTTGATAACACACTGAGGTTTTCAGTTGTTCCTAAGTGCCCTCCTAGTCCAAGGACAGCTCCCGTGCCTACTGACTGAGCTAGGTACACAAGATGGGAGGGAACATAATCAGGACAGCCAGCCCGGCTGGCTAATGGGGTATTCCATACCATGTGACATCATGCTCAGTATATGAACGGTAGGCGTGTTCCAGGAAGTAGAGATCGCTACTTGGTTATTGGTCAGTGCGGGTGGTGAGCAATTGCATTGTGCATCACTCATTTTGTATATGCTATCATTATCATTATTATTTTCCCTTTTCTGTTCTATTAAACTGTCTTTATCTCAACCCACGAGTTTTTCTCACTCTTACCCTTCCGATTCTCTCCCCGTCCCACTGGGTGGGCGGGGGGAGTGAGCGAGCGGCTGCGTGGTATTTGGCTGCCCGCCAGATTAAACCACGACAGTCCTTTTTTGGCGCCCAACGTGGGGCTCGAAGGGTTGAGATAACGATAGATCTGACCAAAGTGTGTTAAGGCAAAATTGTTATAAGCATCCATTATATTGATTGGTCACAATGTTGATGTATTGGCTGTCAAAGTTGTGGGGCTGGCTCTCAATGTTGGGTCATGTAATACCTTGCTTGCAGTATGTGTTCCCTTTTGTGCTGTTTATCATTATTCGGAACTGGGCCAAGATTATCATTTTGCTGCTGTTTTATGAGGTGATAAAATCATTGGTCGTAAGTCTAATCTGGTATCTGTACTCGGCACTGCCGTCATTTCTGTACCTCGGGAACCACCTCTTAGAAATTATCGGTAATTGCACTTGCTTCTCCTCGGAGAATGAATTTAAGGGGGAGACAGGATGGGACACTCTCTCCCACTTGTTCATCTTCCCTTCGATATCGTCAGAAACTCCTTTTTCTTCTATCCTCTTCACGAAGATGTCCACAATATTCCCTGAGAATTTTGAATATCCTTGGGATGTTCAAACAAGCATGTTCATATTGCTATGTCTCCTGAATGTGGTTCAGGCCTTGTTTAGGGTTAAACAACTATTCAGGAATACTGTCCAGAGATCAACCCTCAGGAACAAGAAAAGAGGGAGAGAAAGCAGCGGTGCCTCATCGGGGCGGGCGGAACGGCGAGTCTCGGCGGTGGCAAAAGACACGGTGGCTACTCAAAACCCCATGACAGGCACTGCAGCTACTTCAACCCCCACGACAACCCCTGTGGCTACTCAAACCCCGGCAACAGTCACCGTAGCTTCTCCAACCCCTGCAACAGGCACTGCAGCCACTCAAACTCCGGCAACAGGCACTACAGTTACTCCAACCCCCATGACAAGCACTGCAGCTACCCAAACCCCAGCAACAGGCACTACAGCTGAACCAGAGGACCAACCCTTGCTGGTATCCGTTGCCCCTGTACAGAAGAGGAAATCTTGGAAGCGGAGATCAGGTCGTTTAGAAAGGGATGATGAAAGAGCAGGGCCATCACGAGGAGAGGAGGAGGAAGAGGAAGAACTCATAAACGAGACGGAAACCACCCGATCCCTATCCCTGAGTGAGCTGCGAGATATGCGAAAAGACTTCAGCCGTCGTCCAGGCGAGCATATTGTCACCTGGCTGCTCCGATGCTGGGATAATGGGGCCAGTAGCCTGGAATTAGAGGGGAAAGAAGCCGAACAGCTGGGACCCCTTGCCAGGGAAGGAGGCATTGACAAAGCGATTGGAAGAGGGACACAGGTCCTCAGCCTCTGGAGGCGACTGCTGTCAGGTGTGAAGGAAAGGTATCCCTTCAAGGAAGATGTTATATATCGCCCAGGCAAGTGGACCACTATGGAGACGGGTATCCAGTACCTGAGAGAACTAGGTGTGCTGGAGGTAGTTTATAGTGACCTGGATGATGACCAAACGCCCAAAGATCCAGATGAATTCCAGTGCACGCGACCCATGTGGCGGAAATTACTACGGAGCGCACCAGCGTCGTATGCCAGTTCGTTGGCAGTACTGTCCTGGGCAGAGGAAGAAGCACCAACGGTGGATTACGTGGCTAGCAGACTCCGGGAATACGAAGAAACTGTCTCCTCCTCCCTTGTCTCAGCTGTGGAGAAACTGTCCCGGGAGGTCCAGCAACTCAAAGACAATAGGTCCTATTCTCCACCTGTACGGACCAGTATCTCAGCCATTAGGAGTCAGCGTTCTTCTCCTCAAGAGAGAGGATATAGAAAGTGCACACCCCGGGGCACCCTGTGGTTTTACCTGCGTGACCATGGAGAGGACATGAGGCAGTGGGATGGAAAACCTACCTTGACCCTAGAGGCACATGTACGTGAGTTGCAAGGAAAAACAATCACACAAGGGGGTTCTCCCAGGAAAAATGCTGCTCCAGTTTTCAGGAAAAACCTGTCTCACGACGGTCCAGTTTCCAGTGAACAGTTCCCCAGACAGAGTAGAAGGGCTGATCTTACTTTGGATTGTAATGAAGGAATTCCTGAC
Organism: Calonectris borealis; assembly: GCF_964195595.1. NCBI lineage: Eukaryota > Metazoa > Chordata > Aves > Procellariiformes > Procellariidae > Calonectris > Calonectris borealis. The sequence continues at coordinate 54,617,914 of NC_134351.1, read as the reverse complement.
TCACGTTTGCAAGAAGTGAGAGATGGATACTATGACCAGAACTAGAGGGGCCCTGCCTCCAGCCAGGTGGAGGAAAGGGACAACCGGGTTTACTGGACTGGGTGGATTCGATGGCCTGGCACATCAGACCCACAGGAGTATAAGGCTCTCGTAGACACCGGTGCACAGTGTACCCTGATGCCATCAAGCTATAAAGGGGCAGAACCCATTTGTATTTCTGGAGTGACAGGGGGATCCCAAGAGTTAACTGTATTGGAGGCCGAAGTGAGCCTGACCGGGAATGAGTGGCAGAAGCACCCCATTGTGACTGGCCCAGAGGCTCCGGGCATCCTTGGCATAGACTACCTCAGGAGAGGGTATTTCCAGGACCCAAAAGGGTACCGGTGGGCTTTTGGTATAGCTGCCCTGGAGACGGAGGAAATTAAACAGCTGTCCACCTTGCCCGGTCTCTCGGAGGACCCTTCTGTTGTGGGGTTGCTGAGGGTTGAAGAACAGCAGGTACCAATTGCTACCACAACAGTGCACCGGCGGCAATACCGCACCAACCGAGACTCCTTGATCCCCATCCATGAGCTGATTCGTCGACTGGAGAGCCAAGGAGTGATCAGCAAGACTCGCTCACCCTTCAACAGTCCCATATGGCCAGTGCGAATGTCTAATGGAGAGTGGAGACTAACAGTAGACTACCGTGGCCTGAACGAAGTCACGCCGCCACTGAGTGCTGCCGTGCCGGACATGCTGGAACTCCAATACGAACTGGCGTCAAAGGCAGCCAAGTGACACGCCACAAGTGACATCGCTAATGCGTTCTTCTCAATCCCTTTGGCGGCAGAGTGCAGGCCACAGTTTGCTTTCACTTGGAGGGGCGTCCAGTACACCTGGAACTGACTGCCCCAGGGGTGGAAACACAGCCCTACCATTTGCCATGGGCTGATCCACACCGCACTGGAACAGGGTGAGGCTCCAGAACACCTGCAGTACATTGATGACATCATCGTGTGGGGCAACACAGCAGAAGAAGTTTTTGAGAAAGGGGAGGGAATAATTCAAATTATTCTGAAGGCTGGTTTTGCCATAAAACAAAGTAAGGTCAAGGGACCTGCACAGGAGATCCAGTTTTTCAGAATAAATTGGCAGGACGGACGACGTCAGATCCCAATGGATGTGATCAACAAAATAACAGCCATGTCCCCACCAACCAGCAAAAAGGAAACACAAGCTTTCTTAGGCGTTGTGGGCTTTTGGAGAATGCATATTCCAGATTACAGCCTGATTGCAAGCCCTCTCTATCAAGTGACCAGGAAGAAGAACGACTTCAGATGGGGCCCTGAGCAACAACAAGCCTTTGAACAAATGAAACGGGAGATAGTTCAGGCAGTAGCCCTTGGGCCAGTCCGGGCAGGACAAGATGTGAAGAATATGCTCTACACCGCAGCCGGGGAGAACGGCCCTACCTGGAGCCTCTGGCAGAAAGCCCCAGGGGAGACTCGAGGTCAACCCTTAGGGTTCTGGAGTCGGGGATACAGAGGATCCGAGGCCCGCTACACTCCAACTGAGAAGGAGATATTGGCAGCATATGAAGGGGTTCGAGCTGCTTCGGAAGTGGTTGGCACTGAAGCCCAGCTCCTCCTGGCACCCCGACTGCCGGTGCTGGGCTGGGTGTTCAAAGGGAGGGTCCCCTCTACACATCATGCAACCGATGCTACGTGGAGTAAGTGGGTCACACTGATCACACAACGGGACCGAATAGGAAACCCCAGTCGCCCAGGAATCTTGGAGGTGATCACGAACTGGCCAGAAGGCAAAGATTTTGGAATATCCCCAGAGGAGGAGGTGACGCGTGCTGAAGAGGCCCCACTGTATAATAAACTACCAGAAAACGAGAAGCCATATGCCCTGTTCACTGATGGGTCCTGTCGCCTTGTGGGAAAGCATCGGAGGTGGAAAGCTGCTGTACGGAGTTCTATACGCCAAGTTGCAGAAACTGCTGAAGGAGAAGGTGAATCGAGCCAGTTTGCAGAGGTGAAAGCCATCCAGCTGGCCTTGGACATTGCTGAACGAGAAAAATGGCCAGTGCTTTATCTCTATACTGACTCATGGATGGTGGCAAATGCCCTGTGGGGGTGGCTGCAGCAGTGGAAGCAGAACAACTGGCAGCGCAGAGGTAAACCCATCTGGGCTGCCGCATTGTGGCAAGATATTGCTGCCCAGGTTGAGAACCTGGTTGTATAAGTACGTCACGTAGATGCTCACGTACCCAAGAGTCGGGCCACTGAAGAACACCAAAACAACCAGCAGGTGGAGCAGGCTGCTAAGATTGAAGTGGCTCAGGTGGATCTGGACTGGCAACATAAGGGTGAATTATTTATAGCTCCATGGGCCCATGACGCCTCAGGCCATCAAGGAAGAGATGCAACATATAGATGGGCTCGTGATCGAGGGGTCGACTTAACCATGGACGCTATTGCACAGGTTATCCACGAATGTGAAACATGCGCTGCAATCAAGCAAGCCAAGCGAGTAAAGCCTCTTTGGTATGGGGGACGATGGTTGAAATACAAATATGGGGAGGCCTGGCAGATTGATTATATCACACTCCCACAAACCCGCCACGGCAAGCGCCATGTGCTCACCATGGTGGAAGCAACCACCGGCTGGCTGGAAACATATCCCGTGCCCCATGCCACTGCCCGGAACACCATCCTGGGCCTTGAAAAGCAAGTCCTATGGCGACATGGCACCCCAGAAAGAATTGAGTCAGACAACGGGACTCACTTCCGAAACACCCTCATAGACACCTGGGCCAAAGAGCATGGCATTGAGTGGGTCTATCACATCTTCTACCATGCACCAGCCTCCGGGAAAATCGAACGATACAATGGACTGCTAAAGACTACGCTGAGAGCAATGGGTGGTGGGACATTCAAGCATTGGGACACACATTTAGCAAAAGCCACCTGGTTAGTCAATACCAGGGGATCTGCCAATCGAGCTGGCCCTGCCCAATCAAGACTCTTACGTACTGTAGATGGAGATAAAGTCCGTGTCGTGCACATAAGAAATATGCTGGGGAAGACAGTCTGGGTTACTCCTGCCTCTGGCAAGGGAAAACCCATCCGTGGGATTGCTTTTGCTCAAGGACCTGGGTGCGCTTGGTGGGTGATGCCAAAGGATGGGGAAGTCCGGTGTGTACCTCAAGGGGATTTGATTTTGGGTGAAAATAGCCAATGAACTGAATTGTATGATGTCAATTGTTATATGATATTGTATATCATTATTTCTATGGTTGCTATCAATGGTGTAGCATCAAAAATCACCCAGATTAATGAAGAATGAACTAACTCCGATGAAACTGAGCAAAGTGCAACGATGATAGAACTGGACGAGCGCAGCAGTACCGGAAAGAGAACTGGCTTCAGGACGCAACAGCCCAACACCACACACCATCTCTCCTGCCCTGAAAGACTGTTATGACAGATGGAGCCCAAAGTCGTGGACTAAATGAACTCAATGGACATTTTAAAGGGATAGTCCATAGAGTAAGGGAATGATATCTGTGTGTGCATATATATATATATATATATATAAAAAAAGAAAGATAGTGGTGATTAATTGAAATGTATCGAAAAATGTGAGACCTAAGCTTAACGTAAATGGTATGGAATAAGGGGTGGATACTGTCCTGGTTTTGGCTGGGATAGGGTTAAATTTCTTCCTAGTGCTGTGTTTTGGATTTAGTATGAGGAGAATGTTGATAACACACTGATGTTTTCAGTTGTTGCTAAGTGCCCTCCTAGTCCAAGGACAGCTCCCATGCCTGCTGACTGAGCTAGGTACACAAGATGGGAGGGAACATAATCAGGACAGCCAGCCCAGCTGGCCAATGGGGTATTCCATACCATGTGACGTCATGCTCAGTATATGAACGGTAGGCGTGATCCAGGAAGTACCGATTGCTACTTGGTTATCAGTCAGCGCGGGTGGTGAGCAATTGCATTGTGCATCACTCATTTTGTATATTCTATCATTATTATTATTATTATTTTCCCTCTTTTGTTCTGTTAAACTGTCTTTATCTCAACCCACGAGTTTTTCTCACTCCTACCCTTCCGATTCTCTCCCCGTCCCACTGGGGGTCAGGGGGAGTGAGCGAGCGGCTGCGTGGTATTTGGCTGCCTGCCAGATTAAACCACGACACATACCATATGATGTCATGCTCAGGAATGAAAGCTTGGGGAAAGGAGGAGGAAGCGGGGATATTCGTGGTTATGGCATTTATCTTCCCAAGTAACTGTTAACATGTGCTGAGGCCCTGCTTTCCTGGAAGTGGCTCAACATCTGCCTGCTGATGGGTAGTGAATTAATTCCTTTTTTTGCTTTCCTTGCGTGCACAGCTTTTGCTTTCCCTATTAAACTGTCTTTATCTCAATCCATGAGTCTTCTCATGTTCCTTCTATTTTCTCCCCATCCCACGGGAGAGGGGAGTGAGTAAGCGACTGTGTGGGTGTTTGGCTGTTGGCTGGGGTCAACCCACCCCATACAGCAAAGCTTAAACATCCTAACCTGCCTGCCTAAAGTCCTTCATTCCCCTTAGTTCATGTAAAATGAAGAGCTACTGTGTTTAATTTTCCTTCTGAATAACATTCCCCAATGATGCAATGTATCAATGTATGTTAGCTTCATTAAATTAGTTAGGGAACTCAAATTGTAAACAGTTGTGCATACAGTAAATGGCTAGTGACTTTTCAGAATTTGTTTTAGAAAACAGGGTCTCATTCCTTGGTGTCTGTTAGCTATATTGAACATTTCTGTGATTACTGTTCTAATTATGATTTGACTAATGAAGATTATATGCAAGGAAGGTAGTTCTCCTTACTTTCTAACCACTCAATTTACTACTTCTTCAAAAGAAACCTCACAATAACAAGAATGTCTTCATTTTCAAAGCTGTCTATATTGTACAGAATAGAAAGAAAATGCTTCACACAGTTTTTAAGCAGCAAATACTGGTTTATTACTCATTTTTTTACTTCCATTGTACTATTATCCCTTCATATCAGCATTGGGATACAAATGACTACAATATCATAATTATTAATGGACGCACCAAAAACAGATGAGCTAGACTAATAAAATAAACAATATAGTAAATTTTTAATAACTTGGTAATAAGCAATTTCAAGAGATACTAAATAATGAAGTTTCAAGATTCAGGAAAATATAATTCCTACTCAAATATATTTAATCTGCAGCCTAATGTAAATGCTACCATTCCAGCCTTTAAACTCAAGCAAAAAGATTCAGAGTTTGTATAGCAGAAGGATAACCAAAAGTTTATTTTTTCTTTTAGTGGCCTTAGCTTGGTGTTAGTCTAGTATAGACTTATAAGTGTATGTAGCATATTGTATACTAGTGCCAAATTCATGCAACATAGCAAGATTCACGCCATATTCATTTAGGACAAATATTTCAAGTTAGTGAATGCATAGTTATAGTTAGACTGAATGAACCAACTTGAAATTTCCAGAGTGAAAAGCAGTTCAAAATATAGTAGCAATTGTGTGAAAAGGAGAAGAAAATCTGTTTTTAAATATATACAATATGAAGCATGGTGTTGTGGTTTAACCCGGCAGGCAGCCAAACACCACACAGCTGCTCGCTCACTCCCCCCCATCGCAGTGGGATGGGGGAGAGAATCGGGGGAAAAAAAAAAAGTAAAATTCGTGGATTGAGATAAAGACAGTTTAATAGAACAGAAAAGGAAGGGAAAATAATAATAATAATGATAACAATAATGATGATAGAATATACGAAATGAGTGATGCACAATACAATTGCTCACCACTTGCTGAGCAATGCCCAAAACAGTGATCGCTACTTCCTGGACCACACCTCCTATTTATATACTGAGCATGACATCATATGGTATGGAATACCCGGTTGGCCAGCTGGGCTAGCTGTCCCGATGATGCTCCCTCCCAGCCTCTTCCAGAGCATGGGAAGCTGAATGTCCTAGACCATAGGGTACTTAGCAACAACTGAAAACATCAGTGTGTTATCAACATTCTTCTCATACTAAATCCAAAACACAGCACTAGGAAGAAATTTAACTCTATCCCAGCCGAAACCAGGACACATGGACAAAATGTTTAACTTCTCAGGCTGTTTGAGGTAACATGAACTTATACAGCTGTGGTGGGTTGACCCTGGCCAGCAGCTAAGCACCCACATAGCCACTCACTCACTTACACACACACCCCCCAGCTAGCAGGACAGGGGAGAGAATAGAAAGAGCAAAAGTGAGAAAACTTGTGGGTGGAGACAAAGACAATTTAATAGAAGAAGGAAAGAGGGGAAAAAAAAACATAACAGAAAAGCAACAGAAAGTAGATCGCTCATCATCTCCCACAAGCAGACCTCAGTTTCTGAGCAACAGCCACCTTGGAAGCCAAAACTCCCACCTCCTTCTTCCTCTACGCCAGTTTTATTGCTGAGCATGACTTTATATGGTATGGAATATCCCTTGGCCAATTCTGGTCCTGGCTGTGTCACCTCCCAAACACTTGTGCTACTCGCTTAGGGGGGCAGAGTGAGAAATAAAAGCCTTGATGCTGTGCAAGCAGTGTTCAGCAATAGCCAAAACATCGGTGTGTTATCAACACTGGTTTAGCCACAAATCCAAAGCACAGCACCATACCAGCTGCTATGAAGAAAGTTAACTCCATCCCAGCCAGACTCAGCACAATAGACTTTCAATTATATATTAAAATCCTCCTTTATGCACAGAAAAGTGTATGATGGTTATGTGCATGACAATTATTATATGTGCAATTGAAAAGGTATTAAAAAACAAAAAGTTCGCATTTTATTACCTGACTCAGTGTAACAATTTTTAAAAAACTTTTCATTTTCTTTTCTGTGCTGGTTTTGGCTGGGATAGAGTTTTCTCCATAGTAGCTAGTATGGGGCTATGTTTTGGATTTGTGATGAAAGCAGTGTTGATAATACAGGGATGTTTTCATGATTGCCGAGCAGTGCTTACACAGAGCCAAGGCCTTTTCTGCTTCTCACCCCACCCCACCATCAAGTAGGCTGGGGGTGCACAAGAAGCTGGGAGGGGGCACAGCTGGAACAGCTGACCCCAACCAACCAAAGGGATATTCCATACCATATGATGTCATGCTCAGCATATAAAGCTGGGGGAAGAAGAAGGAAGGGGGGACGTTCGGAGTGATGGCGTTTTGTCTTCCCAAGTAACCGCTATGCGTGATGGTGTGACGGTGTGCTCCCCCTGCCCCCGACCTGACTTTTTCCCATAACCCTGCTCAAGTGATAACCACCTGTGGCAACTGTGATGAATGCATCTGATGGATGCAGATAACAACACAATAGGTGATGCATTCACCTAACCACAGTGCTGGTCAATGTCCAACTCAAGCCAAATTTGGAAGAAACTAATGTCTGCAGTCGGTATGTAAATATGACTATGAGTCAATCATCTTACCTCCATAAATAGTGGGCAGCCCAAGAGCCCTTTGAACTCTCCGGCACGGCAGCCGGCTGCACACCAGGATCTCCCCTTGAGTAGGGACGCCTCTCAGGGTTGACCAAGTCTGGGACTAGGATTGGATCCAGCCACAGCTAGACTCCTCTCTGAGAAGGAGTTAGAAAGCAAGGGGGTCCTTTCTGAACCTCATGACTCAATGGGAGGGTCTCCCTGACAGTTTTGTCTGACCCTGTCCTCTATGCAGTAAATAATCAAGTGTACCTTGCCATCGAATCCTGTTAACTCACGGTCTTACATCAATAAACATATTGCTGCTTCTCTCTTACGAGTGAAGTGCATCTCTCTCTCACTCCATCCACGACAGATGGAGCCCTGCTTTCCTGGCGATGGCTGAACACCTGCCTGCCGATGGGAAGTAGTGAATGAATTCCTTGCTTTGCTTTGCTTGCGTGCGTGGCTTTTGCTTTCCCTATTAAACTGTCTTTATCTCAACCCACGAGTTTTCTCACTTTTACCCTTCCGATTCTCTCCCCCATCCCATTGTGGGGGGAGTGAATGAGCAGCTGTGTGGTGCTTAGTTGCCGGCTGGGGTTAAACCACGACATTTTCATTTTCATTCTCAACAATACTGCTGTCCATTTCCTGCAATATTTGTTAAGCAATCTAATACTAAGTATATAAGTTATTTTCAGGAAAAAAAAGGGTTTTAAAGTAAAAAGTAGAACATGGTTCTTACAGGCTATAATGCTAATACAAAATTACAAGACACGAGAGTAGGCTGTTTCACATTTTCAAATTTAACTCATGCCTTAGCACACTAAGAAAAAGATGTGTGCCAATAGGAAGACTCTGAGTATATTCAGCATTCCAAACTTGGGGTACTTTTCTTTAGCTGTTGCAGAATCCCCATTGGTTTCAAGGGATGCTGCTCAAATCCATTAATAAGGAATCGACAGCAGTGCTCCCCTTATCTGCCAAAAGCTAAGGAACTATACCTGAAGATTGGAACAAGGTTTATCTTGGTTGACTGGCTGCCTTCTGCAATGTAGGACATAAAGTTCAATGTCTCCTGCAATTCTCATGTTGCAAAGTATTTTTTAAAACTGCTCATTTGTCTCAACATTTTCTTGTAACCAGTATTTCACCTCAGACAAGCAAATGTTTTGCACAGGCAACCCTTCCCCCCACCCCCTTTTTACATTGTTGGTTTTGGCTGAGGCCACTGTTACAACAGGAAATAAAAATTACATTACTCAGGAAGGAAGCTAATGACCTTTCCTTCCCCCAAACGCCATTAGACACTTCCTGAATAAAGGAGAAGCACATAAATATAAAGAACAATAAGTATGCTGTATGGTTAAAGCTACATACAGTTTCTGGATAGAAAAGAAATACTAGGTTAGCTACTCTAATGCAACACTATTACACTGTCTTATAATATATACCCAAGTGTTTTGTCCCTTCTGCTTTGAAATGACTTGAAAGTAGTGATGCTTTCATCACTTCCTCTGGGAGAATATTCCAAGCTATAAAACAACTCCTTGTAAGGAGTTTTTTTCTATGTACTTACTTACGAGTAAGTACTTAAGACTAAGCATTTATTTTATTGCTTTGAATTTAGCTCTGTTTAATGAAAAAAATTTGGTTTATTTTGTAGATTTTGGATATTCTTTAGACTGAGGGATTTCCCAATCTGGGAAAAAATAAAAATCTGAAAAATAAATAAAATACCAACTGTCAAATTTATGGAGGTTCAGTGACTGACCCTGAGGAAACAAATTAGTTGTGCAATATTATTAACATTCAGTATTATTCAGCTTTAAAATTGCAGTAACTTTTTCAGTGAAGAGAATGTTAATATTTTTATGTTGATCTATGTTAAAGAAATTATATTAAGAATTAACTCAAAATCATCAAGTTTTCCATGTAGTTAATCTTTATAACATATTTTGGATTGTTGTTACTTTATTTCATTATTAGTCTGTAGAGTAATTTAAGGTGTGATTCTGCAAAAATGTAACCAATTTCCCCCCAAAAAAATTTTCAAGACAAAACCTGCAAAATCCATTTTTTGTGCTTTTGTCTATTCTTTCTGTTCTCACTTCTTTTTCTTTTCTCTCTCTGATAAATTGCTTGTTTCTTTGCTGCCTTTGTTTAAGTTCCTCCCCATTCCCTGATCCACTACTACCTTTTATCTCTTCTGATTTAGTTTTGAGATTTAATATGTTACTAAAAAAATTAATCACATTTTTGAGTTTAACTCTTACTGGAGAAAAAGAATGGGGAAGAGAAGTGCCCCTACTGGTACATTGTCTGTGCCATACACAAAACACCACATGGTCCTCATAAGAAAAAAAAAGAGAAAATTAATAGAGTAACCAACTGCTTGTCATAACTTCTCCTAGTATTTATATTTTATTACTTCTTCTGTATTTAAAAGCTGACTCAGAATTATTTTAAATGCCATTTAGTTAGTTTTAATTTAAAACAAGATCTAAAATCAAGAAAACAAAATAATTAAGAGCTTAACTTACATCATTTTAATTTTACACATAATTTTCATGGTGTTACAATACATGCATTAGTTTATTGTACTTATATTATAAAATAACGCCATCACACTAAGACATTTCAGACTGTCTCTCATACCGGGTTCTTAACATTTCACAAGTAGCTGAGACAGTTGGCTTTTATTCTTCGAAGGAAATTAAGACATGGCAATATGCCAACATAACACAGTGCCCATTGAATCTAAAGATTTAATTACAGAACCTTATTTTTAAAAGAGAAATCACAGCAAGTCTCCATACCATATTTAAAACAATGAAAATGTGTCATTTAATATGTATTGATTAAATTCCCTTGCTACTCATTCCAGAGAAACATTGTGTTATTGATGCTCATGTGAAATACTCAAAAGGCAAAATAAATACAATCTTCCTTTTCAATTTGTTTACCCATTCAAAAAATACAGTTGTTATTCCAAGCCAAAGCCAGCAGCCTTTGGCTATAACATACATAAACAGTGTTTTGAACAATAAAGCAAATTTATACTGAAGAGAATAGAAAGACAAGCTAGACTCAGGCCAGAACTACTAGCCAGTTTTAACTAGATTTTGTTTGCAATGACCCTACCTAAGCTAGAGCCTTTCAGACAAGAATGTCTTCAGACACTGCAACGTAGACAGAAAGAATCAATAAATCACTCCAGGCTCCAGGCAAAAGAAAAGTACATATGTGTATAGAGCCTTTTATTTCTCTTACTCTCCACAAATTAAATGTTAGTGAACTATTAAATTTCAGCAGTTGTTAATTCCAGGGAAAAGCAGCATATCTCTACCATGAATTAATGCTAAATTAACCTAAAAGTATAAATGATTTCCCCCCCCCAAAAAAAAAATTGACTGCCTTTTTTATGTTTGCAACACTCAAAATATTATATACTCAAACTTTTTGTGCATGACAATACTTAGTTCGCCATGTTTTTTATACTCTTCAGAAAGTTTGTCATTAATCATCTGACACACAACTAACAGTTTATAACTTCTTATATAATAGTAATTACATCTGCGGATTCTGATACCAGTATATTATCTTAATACCAATGTGAACTGTAAATACACAGAACACTACATATTGCCACTATTTTTCTTTATCAGTTGTATCTATGGAAAACAACACCCAAACCTGACACAAACCCAAAAATCATTACACTGCTACTTAACTATCATTTTTTTTCATTCAAAGGCCAATTAAAAATCCATTAAAACATTAAAGTATTAAAACAGTCCATGTCTTAGAGGGTTTTTTTCCTAATAGTATGTTGCAAAGTCAGCAAAAGGGACTAAAGATCATCCCAAGATAAGAAAGGCAATTAAATAACATAGGCATTTTAAAGCTACTGTGTTCTCTAGAGGGCATCCCTCTCCTTTCCTACAGGAAAGGTTAATTAGGTAGGTTAGGTGCAGCTCGCTGGGACTGCTCTGAGCCTGGTAACCCAAGTTCATGCAAGAGTAGCTCTTTCTCTTCTGAGAAAGGCTGCCTTGTGAGCAATGTAATATTTAGGAAACTGGAATAGTTCTGAGATGTTATGAATTTTCTTAGAATTTAAGTGGTTGCTGGCAAAGAAAAGATCGCCAAGTAAAGCTTCACAGAAAGCAAGGAACACAGTACAGTGGAGACAAAGAAGACTAGGAAGCCCCCAGTTGGAACCCCCTACAAAGGGCAACAGGACTACTGAGTCCAGAGAACTTGGTTAATGGAACAAGAAGTTTAAAAGAAAATGAGATAAAACTACTCAAATTTGTGAGGGTAAAAGGACCCACTTATTTATTTGGGGCTTTTCTAATAGCATAATGAACTTTTTTTAAAAATCAAGATTGGGAAAGTTATGTGCATTTTCTCTATAGATATGGACATGTGAAGAAAAGACTGAAGGACACTCCATCAGCAAATGGTAGCAGCATACATATGGAAATGGGTCAGAATGAGTTCATATTTTACATGTACCACCTCTTCCAAAATCTTTTACACTTATTTGCCTGTTAGAGTTCTAAAAGTAAGCTCAAGCAAAGTCTGGGGCTGTAAATACAGAGAAATTGTAAGTATTTCAAAGATGAGAACCAAAGACAGTGAGAAAACTTTATTGTGAAAATACTTTTTTTTTTCTGTAAAGAGAGGACTTCCTAATAATGTAGTAATGAAGCAGTAATTATTCTCACACTCTCATATTATCATTTGTTTTACATGCCCTGTCATTTTTTATTGAGAAAGTTGTTCCAGTATGCAACCCTCCCCCACAAAACAAACAAACAAAAAACCCCAACACAGAATTACAACAAAATCCATTTGAATTCAATAAGATTTTTCAGTATTTGGCCTGTTTTACTGACACTATCACTTAATACCCTTATAAAGAGCAACTTTCTCTTTAACTGGAGATCTTATAAGTGCTGGGCACAGAACTCTCTTTATCTTTAAGGTATTCAACATCTTTGAAATTAAAATTGAAATATTCAAAGAATGCCTCCCACATCAAGCCTAAAGATAGTAATATTTCATTCCCATTGTATATTTTGTACTCCAGAGCTGGCAGTTTTGGATTTCCAAATTTCTCAGTGCACTTTTTTACTTCAGATGATAGAAAAGATTGCACAGTGATTTCATCAAAGCTCAGAAAATATTTTAACCCTTATTTAAAATGATTTTCATGCTAGCCTCATACTTCTAGCTCTATCTCAAGGGCAGACTCACCTCTTCTATAGTATTTTAACTGCTTTATAAAGCATAAACAAGACATTATGTAGCACTAAATCACTCTTTCAGATTCAGTCCTGAGAAAATTGAGTCAAATTTAACCTAACTACTGCAGTCAAGACTTTAAATAACATTATTGAAACAGAAAATCCAAACATTTAAAACTAATATTGTCTCTTTTTACAGGGTTGTTTTGAAGTTAAATCCATTACAATACTATGAGGCAGTGACATATAATACCAATGGCATGCTATAATCAAACTGAAATGAACACACTCATATGTCAAGAAAGGCTTTAAAAAAAAGTAAACCAAGCTTCACTGAGAATTCACCTTGTAATTATGTTTTAAACAACTACAATCTTATGCATCTATTATGTATTTAAAGAAATAACTGTCCATTTGGTGTAGTAATAGCAATGAGAATTATCTTATTATAAATCAGGAGTCTGTACTTGCAAAAAAAGCTAGACCAAGCAGGATATAGCTTCTCTAGAGGCCGAGGAAGCCTTCCTCTCCCCTTAGCATCAGAAAAGGAAGCATTAAGGGTGGGACATTACTTAAATGTCTTACAAAAAAATGTTAGGGATCACAGAGATGGCAAAATAAAATCTATACCACAGACAAAAATAAATTTATTTTAGCCAGCAGAAAGAAAAATAAAACCCCTGTAATTATTGTCTTGCTACCTGACACAGTAGGAGAGAGGTAAAGTAAATGCATACACCATATAAATGTAAATATATAAGGATGGACTTTTTGTACTGCATGGTTACTAACAAAAGAAGGGGGAAAAAAATCCACCTTAAGATAAAGTTCTTCCTAAGAAATGGAGCAACTTGAAAAGTTAAAACCTTCCTAGCATTTGAGGGAAAAGAATTCAATTACTGCCACCCATAGTCCTTACATCTGTGCCAGCTAAATCTCACTCAATGTGATCTAAGTCAATTTCATTCCAAATTAAGTTCTATTGGAAAAGGAACTTCTTACTCTAAAATAATTTTATTTATGAGTTACAAGTCACTTCATTACTGGGGTCCATTACTGGGGTATCTAAGCTGACAATAGAGAGCAACCAATCCTAGGTCAAAGTTGTTATATTTTCACTGGAGTCAGTGAAAGTAATTAGAGTTTAAGAGGTAATTTTAGAAAGGTCCAAAAAGTGACTATATTCTCTTAGAGAAACATTTTCTGCTCAGCAAGTTCGTTTCTTGGTTTAACTTTTCTTCTAGATTTAACAATAATCTGTCTGTCAGACCTTCATAGGCCTCTAAGCAATAGGTCTTTCCTGTGGTGGTTTCATAGGAAGTTCAGAGAGATGTCCTTTCACAACAGGCTCATGAATTTCAAGATTGTATTTGTTTCAAAGACATTTGCTTGAAGTCTTTGTTCATGAAAAGAACAAAATCACTGTACCGTGTAACTTTACACCTGTTGTGGTTTAACTCAGCAGGCATCCAAACACCACACAGCCGCTTGCTCACTCCCCCCACCCCCCATCGCCCTCAGTCGAGTGGCCAGGTAGAGAAAATGAACCACTTAATCAAACAGCAAATTGTGAAATTGGGACAGGAAACTAACTTGGCCTGGCCTCAGTCTCTTCCTTTGGCTCTTTTGCGCATACGAACTAGGCCAAGAGCAAAAGAAGGACTGAGCCCTTTTGAAATCTTGTATGGACGACCCTACAGAGTACAGAAAGGGATGACCACACAAGCCGGGGATGAAATCATGACCTCCTACATGGTTGCATTGGGGAAACAACTCAGGAAAGTTGAGAAATATGTGGTTGGGACTCGAAGTAGGGGTTTGGATGGGCCTGTACATAATATACAACCTGGAGACTATGCGTATGTAAAGTCTCTTACAGAAAAGGCTTTGGAGCCGCAGTGGGAAGGACCATTCCAGGTACTCCTCACCTCCTTCACAGCAATCAAAATCAAGGAGCAGAGCGCCTGGATCCATCACACCAGAGTGAAAAAGACACATAAATCTCCATGGAAGGTTGCACAAGCCCAACCAGGAAAATTATTTTTCTCACAGTCATAATTATAATTCAGGGATGGGGGAGCACTTCTAGCCAGAATAATATTGGGCAACCTTGGTCTCAAGCTTATATCGGATACACTGGATCCATGGGGATACATTCTGATCGAAAGGGTGCAAATCTATGTACCGTGGTTATGCACGGAAGTCAAGTATACTTAAAAGAAGTACTAAAAAGAGTAGAAAAGGATGGAGAACATAAATGGTGAGATACACTTTTCGGATGGTCACCCACTGCTACAGGTATCCTTAATAACTTGTGTCACCCTATTATTGTTCTCCTAATTTTGTCCTGTATTAGTATTGTTTTATCTATAGTGCTATATGTTTTAAATTGGCGAATGGTAAAACAAATAAGGCACTTGATATATGTCTATCAGCTCCGACAACAAATTGAAACAGGCAAAAATCTTATAAAGAACCTGGAGAAGAATGGGATAATATAAAAGGCATTAATATAAAGTAAAAGAATTTACTAACTTTTTAGAAAAGGGGGGACTGAGAGAAGGGGTTAAGGTAGTAGAGTGATTGATAGTAGTTAAAGGATTAGTCTGATACTTTGTTGTGTAAATTAACTGAGGCGCCTCACAAGGACAGCTCCTGATAAGAACTAAGAACTTGCCTTAAGAAACCAGCTAAAACCGACCCTGCGGTTCGGACAAAAGTAAGAGGACAACTGAGCCTGCGCAAGAACAAAAGGTTACTAGCGGTGACGAAGAGGAACTATCAGCCTTCATCCCCACGACCCCCGACGACCACCACTAGGAAGCAATGCGCAAGCGCAGATGGGAGGGGTCTATGGAAATGACTTCTTGGAACTCATTTTAATACAAAGCGGGGACAGGTCATGCATATGTATAGGCGTATTACAAAACTCTATGAATATGTAATATTTTACTGTATATATTTATGGTGAGTGCCGCGTTGAGGCGCGCATGATTTTGGTGGGACTACCCCCCGTGCTGCCCAGCGCTGAATAAACATACCTACTTTACAATCTCATAGATTGTGGAGTCCGGTTTCCGCAAGTCAATAGGGGCAAAACATGTAGTCTAGCTAAAGTTTTTTGACTTGATACAGAGATCTTGGGTGAAACTTTATGGTCTGATATAGACAGGAATTCAGATTAATCCATTTAATCTTCCCTTCTGGTTTTAATTTTATCTTGATCAGTTTTCTGGACCACAGTTACAGAGGTCTTCACTGAACTACCTACAACAGTCCAGACCCTTTCCTCCATTGTTCTAGTACGCTATGACAGTTAAGTATTATATGGATTAGTCCTAATTTTTAAACAATGGAATATTTCTCAATTTAGCTTTCTTAACCCTCAGTTCTTTTGCAGGCTTTCTGTTTTTAATAAACGTTAAGAATTGGTTTAGTTTTGCACTTTTGCCCACAGTCCTGAAAATGCATTTTCAGTCTTTTAATTTCCCCTTAAAAATTGCTTGCTGAATTTTATGATCCTTTCTATTTGCTCTTCACTAAAATTTTCCAAATTTCCATCCGTTTTTGTTTAGTTCGAATAGGATTTCAAACTGTACTGGTTAACCATCCCAGTTTACCTTACCTTCCCATTCAGTAGCACACTGGCTTCTAAGGAACTGTCATTGTTCTCTTAAGTAACATCCAGACCTTCAGTTATCCTGTCTTAAATTAACTTCAGTTAACTATTTAATATTAAATTGAGAATAATGTGGGCTCTCCAACAAACTGTTCTGATAAAACAGTTCTTTAATGTGCTAAAAAGTATACCTAAAATTTTGTGCTATTCGACCAATTTAGTTCTAACTTAAGTCCTGTGTTATTATAATTTAGTCAGATTTCACAGACTCTTCAGCTCCCTCTGTTGTGAACTCACTATCTCAGTATCCTTTTCTTGACTGATGCTTGATTATACAGCATGCTTAGTTTCTTGCAGTTGGGGATGAAAACCCCAAAACTGGCTTTAAACCAGCTAACAATATCTGTGTAAAGAAATTAATGAAAATTAAATAAAATTAGCATTGTCAGAGCTATACTACTGACTGCCATCCCTCATTTTTTACTGTCACACACAAATGCACGCCATATCTGAAAATATAGCAAAAACACAGTATATTCTGGCAATCTTTGTCTCAGGGGCTAATAAATTTCAGCCTACCCTAAGGTTTTTTTAATTTGCAATGAGATCCCATGCCTATTATTACTTATTGTTTGTATTTTAATGAAAAAGACTCAGCCAAGTCAGAATTTGATTATGGCACATTGTATAAACAAAAAGCAAGAGATAATCATTACCACAAATAATTTAAAGTTCAAACAGAGGCAAGAGATCTAAGAAAAGGACTACAATTATGTACTACAGTTAACAGATGAGGAATCGAGGCAGAGAAATTCAATGTTCTTCATATAGGACGTCTGCCTCAAAACTGGACATTTTCCTCAGTCCTCCCCAGTTTATACAATATGTACATATATATAATTTTAACTACAAGATTATCCTTTCTTTCTGGATTTGAAGGGAGGCAATAAGAGGAAATGGCTGAAAGTCCGCCCTCTATCTCTGTCTTTTGTGTACTGAGTGGTTTAATGCTCTATGACAACCTGTCATAAAAACAAGAATAAAACTGGATTTCCTGTATGTAAAAAGTTAAGTATGTTGACTTCCTTTGTTAAATAAGTGATAATTGTTTCTGGTATTTTTTCCTGGTTTTGGCTGGGATAGAGTTAAATTTCTTCCTAGTGCTGTGTTTTGGATTTAGTATGAGAAGAATGTTGATAACACACTGATGTTTTCAGTTGTTGCTAAGTATCTTGTCAAGGACAACTACCCTCCAGGAAGCTACCACGCTACTACGCCCCCAAGACTGGGAGAAGGGAACACAGCCAGGACAGCCAGCCCAGCTGGCCAACGGGGTATTCCATACCATGTGACGTCATGCTCAGTATATGAATGGTAGGCATGATCCAGGAAGTAGCGATCGCTACTTGGTTATCGGTCAGCGCGGGTGGTGAGCAATTGCATTGTGCATCACTCATTCTGTATATTCTATCATTATCATTATTATTTTCCCTTTTCTGTTCTATTAAACTGTCTTTATCTCAACCCACGAGTTTTTCTCACTCTTACCCTTCCGATTCTCTTCCCGTCCCACTGGGTGTGGGGGGAGTGAGCGAGCGGCTGCGTGGTATTTGGCTGCCTGCCAGGTTAAACCACGACAGTCCTTTTTGGCGCCCAACGTGGGGCTCAAAGGGTTGAGATAATGACACATCTGACCCAAACGGGTTAAAACAAATTTGTTATAAGCATTCATTACATCAGTTTAGTACTCGCTGGTCACAATGTTGGTTTATTTGCTCTCAGAGTTTTTGGATCTGTTCTTGCAGTTGTGGTCTGTAGCACCTTACTGGCTGTCTATACTGCTGATTATCAGTTTGTATGTGGGGTTGGTCATCTCTGGGAAATGGATTAAGGTCATCGCTTTGCTATACTGTGTGACACTGGCTTATGGTATGATAAAATTATTGGTCAGGAGACTGTACTCACCACTGCCGTCATTCCTGTTCTTCGGGAGCTATCTTTTGGAAACTATTATTAATTACACTTTTTACCTCTTCTCCTCGGAGAGCCAATTTAGGGGGGAGACAGCTTCCTTCACCTTCCCCTTCTCCTCCAGGCTGATTACAACAGCTCTTGAGGATTTTGAATATCCTTGGGATGTTCAAACCAGCGTGTTCCTATTGCTATGTCTCCTGAATGTGTCTCAGGCCTTGTTTAAGGTTAAACAACTACTTAAGAATACCACCCAGAGATCTGCCCCAAGGCTGGATAGTTATGAGTGGCAGGGTGTGTGGGACAGCATGGGCAAGTGCCTAGGACAGTGGTCACCTCCAGTGTTTTGGAGCTTCACCCCTGAACAAGTGCAGAATCCTGAAAAACTAGTAAAATACTTGGAAAACGTATGCTGTCACCCTGGCAATTCCAGAGAGACCCAGATCACTGCAACGTGCTGGGGCCTGGCCCATGCCTACCGAGCCCTGTTCGACACTATTCAGAACCCTCAAGGGGGAGAGAAGGTCTCCGGATCTGATGACAAAATTACAGGCACTGCAGCTACTCCAACCGCCGCGACAGGCACTGCGGCTACTCCAACCCCCGCGACGGGTACTACAGCTGAACCAGAGGACCAACCATTGCCAGTATCCGTAGTCCCTGTACAGAAGAAGAAATCTTGGAAGCAGAAGTCAAGTCGTTTAGAAAGGGATGATGGAAAAGCAGGGTCATCACGAGGAGGGGAGGAGGAAGAGGAAGAACTCATAAACGAGACAGAAACCACCCGATCCCTATCCCTGAGTGAGCTGCGAGATATGTGGAAAGATTTCAGCTGACGTCCAGGCGAGCATATTGTTACCTGGCTGCTCTGATGCTGGGATAATGGGGCCAGTAGCCTGGAATTAGAGGGGAAGGAAGCCAAACAGCTGGGATCCCTTGCTAGGGAAGGGGGCATTGACAAAGCGATTGGAAAAGGGACACAGGTCCTCAGCCTCTGGAGGCGACTGCTGTCAGGCGTGAAGGAAAGGTATCCCTTCAAGGAAGATGTTATATATCGCCCAGGCAAGTGGACCACTATGGAGAGGGGTATCCAGTACCTGAGGGAATTAGGCGTGCTGGAGGTGGTTTATAGTGACCTGGATGATGACCAAACGCCCAAAGATCCAGATGAATTCCAGTGCACGCGACCCATGTGGCGGAAATTACTACGGAGCGCACCAGCGTCGTATGCCAGTTCGTTGGCAGTACTGTCCTGGGCAGAGGAAGAAGCACCAACGGTGGATTACGTGGTTAGCAGACTCCGGGAATACGAAGAAACTGTCTCCTCCTCCCTTGTCTCAGCTGTGGAGAAACTGTCCCGGGAGGTCCAGCAACTCAAAGAGGATAGGTCCTATTCTCCACCTGTACGGACCAGTATCTCAGCCATTAGGAGTCAGCGTTCTTCTGCTCAAGAAAGAGGATATAGAAAGTACACACCACGGGGCACCCTCTGGTTTTACCTGCGTGACCACGAAGAGGACATGAGGCAGTGGGATGGAAAACCTACCTTGACCCTAGAGGCACATGTACGTGAGTTGCAAGGAAAAACAATCACACAAGGGGGTTCTCCCAGGAAAAATGCTGCTCCAGTTTTCAGGAAAAACCTGTCTCACGACGGTCCAGTTTCCAGTGAACAGTTCCCCAGACAGAGTAGAAGGGCTGATCTTACTTTGGATTGTAACTGTAATGAAGAAATTCTTGACTCACGTTTGCGAGAAGTGAGAGATGGATACTATGACCAGGACTAGAGGGGCCCTGCCTCCAGCCAGGTGGAGGAAAGGGACAACCGGGTTTACTGGACTGGGTGGTTTCGAAGGCCTGGCACATCAGACCCACAGGAGTATAAGGCTCTCGTAGACACCGGTGCACAGTGTACCCTGATGCCATCAAGCTATAAAGGGACAGAAGCCATTTGTATTTCTGGAGTGACAGGGGGATCCCAAGAGTTAACTGTATTGGAGGCCGAAGTGAGCCTAACCGGGCATGAGTGGCAGAAGCACCCCATTGTGACTGGCCCAGAGGCTCCGTGCATCCTTGGCATAGACTACCTCAGGAGAGGGTATTTCCAGGACCCAAAAGGGTACCGGTGGGCTTTTGGTATAGCTGCCCTGGAGACGGAGGAAATTAAACAGCTGTCCACCTTGCCCGGTCTCTCGGAGGACCCTTCTGTTGTGGGGTTGCTGAAGGTTGAAGAACAGCAGGTACCAATCGCTGCCACAACACTGCACCGGTAGCAATATCGCACCAACCGAGACTCCCTGATCCCCATCCATGAGCTGATTCGTCGACTGGAGAGCCAAGGAGTGATCAGCAAGACTCGCTCACCCTTTCACAGTCCCATATGGCCAGTGCGAAAGTCCAATGGAGAGTGGAGACTAACAGTAGACTACCGTGGCCTGAACGAAGTCACGCCGCCACTGAGTGCTGCTGTGCCGGACATGCTGGAACTTCAATACGAACTGGAGTCAAAGGCAGCCAAGTGGTACGCCACAAGTGACATCGCTAATGCCTTCTTCTCCATCCCTTTGGCAGCAGAGTGCAGGCCACAGTTTGCTTTCACTTGGAGGGGCGTCCAGTACACCTGGAACCGACTGCCCCAGGGGTGGAAACACAGCCCTACCATTTGCCATGGGCTGATCCACACCACACTGGAACAGGGTGAGGCTCCGGAACACCTGCAATACATTGATGACATCATTGTATGGGGTAACTCAGCAGAAGTAGTTTTCGAGAAAGGGGAGAGAATAGTCCGTATCCTTCTGAAGGCCGGCTTTGCCATAAATCAAAGTAAGGTCAAGGGACCTGCACAGGAGATCCAGTTTTTAGGAATAAAATGGCAGGATGGACGTCATCAGATCCCAATGGATGTGATCAACAAAATAACAGCCATGTCCCCACCAACTAGCAAAAAGGAAACACAAGCTTTCTTAGGCGTTGTGGGCTTTTGGAGAATGCATATTCCAAATTACAGTCAGATCATAAACCCTCTCTATCACGTGACCCGGAAGAAGAACGATTTCAAATGGGGCCCTGAGCAACAACAAGCCTTTGAACAAATTAAACGGGAGATAGTTCAGGCAGTAGCCCTTGGGCCAGTCTGGGCAGGACAAGATGTAAGGAATGTGCTCTACACCGCAGCCGGGGAGAACGGCCCTACCTGGAGCCTCTGGCAGAAAGCCCCAGGGGAGACTCGAGGTCGACCCTTAGGGTTCTGGAGTCGGGGATACAGAGGATCCGAGGCCTGCTACACTCCAACTGAGAAGGAGATATTGGCAGCATATGAAGGGGTTCGAGCTGCTTCGGAAGTGGTTGGTACTGAAGCACAGCTCCTCCTGGCACCCCGACTGCCGGTGCTGGGCTGGATGTTCAAAGGGAGGGTCCCCTCTACACATCATGCAACCGATGCTACGTGGAGTAAGTGGGTCACACTGATCACACAACAGGCCTGAATAGGAAACCCCAGTCGCCCAGGAATCTTGGAAGTGATCACGAACTGGCCAGAAGGCAAAGATTTTGGAATATCCCCAGAGGAGGAGGTGACACGTGCTGAAGAGGCTCCGCTGTATAACAAACTACCAGAAAAAGAAGAAGAAAAAGAGAAGCCATATGCCCTGTTCACTGATGGGTCCTGTCGCCTTGTGGGAAAGCATCGGAGGTGGAAAGCTGCTGTATGGAGTCCTGTGGAGAAGAATTGTGGAATCGGGAGTTTCGGCCAAGATAAGTTAGGACTTCGGCCTGTGCGCTGAGAACTAGCAGACGCGCACATACGCCTGAGATAAGACCTGAACTCCTGTCTTAGTTGTCTCCTCTGTAAGGAAACTGTAAAGAATAAAATGAAAAAGCTCTCAGCTAGGGATGCTGCTTGCAGTCACCCTGAGGTGGCAGATGTGGAAGCTAAGGAAGAAATGAATAAAGCAGAAGAGGTTGTCTAATGAGCACCAGCTGATTCAAGAGCTGAAACAGGTGAAGGGAATTGTGAGCAGACATGTGATCGTTGCCAGAAGGAAGAGATACTGTTTTTCTTAGTATATAAGGGAGACAAATCGGGTGACGGGTGAGGCAATGGATGGAGAGATAGTGGGACTGCCCTGTTATGATAAAGGTTCCAGTATTGTAACAATAAAGGATTCTGTGCATGTATGTGAGGGTCTGTGCAATCATACACCACAGAGTCCTATACGGCAAGTCGCAGAAACTGCTGAAGGAGAAGGTGAATCGAGCCAGTTTGCAGAGGTAAAAGCCATCCAGCTGGCCTAGGACATTGCTGAACGAGAAAAATGGCCAGTGCTTTATCTCTATACTGATTCATGGATGGTGGCAAATGCCCTGTGGGGGTGGTTGCAGCAGTGGAAGCAGAACAACTGGCAGCGCAGAGGTAAACCCATCTGGGCCACTGCACTGTGGCAAGATATTGCTGCCTGAGTAGAGAACCTGACTGTAAAAGTACGTCACGTAGATGCTCACGTACCCAAGAGTCAGGCCACTGAAGAACACCAAAACAACCAGCAGGTGGAGCAGGCTGCTAAGACTGAAGTGGCTCAGGTGGATCTGGACTGGCAACATAAGGGTGAATTATTCATAGCTCCATGGGCCCATGACACCTCAGGCCATCAAGGAAGAGATGCAACATATAGATGGGCTCGTGATCGAGGGGTGGACTTGACCATGGACACTATTGCACAGGTTATCCATGAATGTGAAACATGCACTGCAATCAAGCAAGCCAAGCGAGTAAGGCCTCTTTGGTATGGAGGACGATGGCTGAAATACAAATATGGGGAGGCCTGGCAGATTGATTATATCACACTCCCACAAACCCGCCACGGCAAGCGCTATGTGCTCACCATGGTGGAAGCAACCACCGGATGGCTGGAAACATATCCCGTGCCCCATGCCACCGCCAGGAACACCATCCTGGGCCTTGAAAAGCAAGTCCTATGGCGACATGGCACCCCAGAAAGAATTGAGTCAGACAACGGGACTCATTTCCGAAACACCCTCATAGAGTCCTGGGCCAAAGAGCATGGCATGGAGTGGGTCTATCACATCCCCTACCATGCACCAGCCTCTGGGAAAATCGAACGATACGACGGACTGCTAAAGACAACACTGAGAGCAATGGGTGGTGGGACATTGAAGCACTGGGATACACATTGAGCAAAAGCCACCTGGTTAGTCAACACCAGGGGATCTGCCAATCGAGCTGGCCCTGCCCAGTCAAAACCCTTACGTACTGTAGATGGAGATAAAGTCCCTGTCGTGCACATAAGAAATATGCTGGGGAAGACAGTCTGGGTTACTCCTGCCTCGGGCAAGGGAAAACCCATCTGTGGGATTGCTTTTGCTCAAGGACCTGGGTGCACTTGGTTGGTAATGCCAAAGGATGGGGAGGTCCGGTGTGTACCTCAAGGGGATTTGATTTTGGGTGAAAATAGCCAATGAACTGAATTGTATGATGTCAATTGTTATATGATATTGTATATCATTATTTCTATGGTTGCTATCAATGGTGTAGCATCAAAAATCACCCAGATTAATGAAGAATGAACTAACTCTGATGAAACCGAGTAAAGTGCAACGATGATAGAATCGGAGGAGCACAGCAATACTGAAATGAGAACTGGCTTCAGGATGCAACAGCCCAACACCACACACCATCTCTCCGGCCCTGAAAGACTGTTATGACAGATGGAGCCCAAAGTCATGGACTAAATGAACTCAGTGGACATGTTAGAGGGATGGCCCATAGACTAAGGGAATGATATCTCTGTATGTGTGTGTATATATATATATATATAAAAAGACAAGAAAGGTGGTGGTGATTAATTGGAATGTATTGGAAAATGTGAGACCTAGGCATGACGTAAATGGTATAGAATAAGGGGTGGATACTGTCCTGGTTTCGGCTGGGATAGGGTTAAATTTCTTCCTAGTGCTGTGTTTTGGATTTAGTATGAGAAGAATGTTGATAACACACTGATGTTTTCAGTCGTTGCTAAGTACCCTGCTAGTCAAGGACATTCAGCTCAAGAAAACAAAACAAAACAATCATTGGGAGGGAGTATAGCCAGGACAGCTGGCCCAGCTGGCCAACGGGGTATTCCATACCATGTGACGTCATGCTCAGTATATGAATGGTTCCAGGAAGTACCGATCGCTACTTGGTTATCGGTCAGCGCAGGTGGTGAGCAATTGCATTGTGCATCACTCATTTTGTATATTCTATCATTATTATTAGTATTATTTTCCCTTTTCTCTTCTATTAAACTGTCTTTATCTCAACCCACGAGTTTTCGAGTTTTTCTCACTCCTACCCTTCCGATTCTCTCCCCGTCCCACTGGGTGTGGGGGGGGAGTGAGTGAGCGGCTGCGTGGTATTTGGCTGCCTGCCAGGTTAAACCACGACATATTCTTACTGCATTTTGGTAATATACTGAGTATATTAGGTAGAAGAAAAGAAATGCCAAAAAAAAAAAATAGTCATAAAGCACAATACAGGTATGCAGATGATACCTTAATGCAGACAATGAATGTGTCTTTTATTAACAGTTTAGACTGATGGGAAACGAGTCATTAATATATATTAGAATTGAAAATAATGCGTAGCAACAGTTCAGCAACCTCCTTTAAGGCTTATAACATTTATTATTTTGCCACAAGAAGTACTTAGTCAAACCGATACTTAGACTACTTATAAAAACAGTGATAACTTTCACTTCCTTTATTTACTGTCTGGATTTATTACCCCTGTTCTTCCATTAAATAAATGTTAGATATGCAACGTTACTTTGTGTCTTTTCCAGATTCACCTTTCTAAGTAACAGGGATTAGTCTTGTTATCAACATCCTTGTTGGAAGACAAAGATAAATCAAACTAAAATTGTGTTGCATTTCTTTTTAATAAGACACAGTGGGGTTTGGGGCACATTGAAGTTTAGTTTGAAGGAAGACAACATAGGTTGATTGGGAGGTTGTTTGCGTTCTCAGGAGATAAGGGAATTGGATTGTTTCCTCTATGTGGAATTGATATAAAAGTGGTAGACAAAGGTTCAGAGAATGGGAAGAAAGACAGTTCTTTCCTCTAGAGCAAGACCGGTTGAACTGCCTTCTAATCAGGGCATTTGAAGCTGCAAAGAATGAAATGAAAGAAGACAGTTGAATTTAAATGCAATAAATTTCAGAAAGACAACTAATAAGTTTAATAGTAAACTTTGTATTCTATAATAGCAATGTTAAGCATAACTAATAAGGCTTTCTCTTAGAAGTCTGAAAATATTTAACATTTTATTAAGAAGGGAAAACTAAAGTGGTTAAACTATCAACAGAAATTAATCTAAAATTCCAAATCAATTTTGCTACCATATTTGAACTGCATATTATACAGCATTAAATTGGTAAACAGCTTCCTAACACAAACAGTATATTGAGCAACAGCTAAAATTGCTCACAGGAGGAAGGAAAGAATGAAGGAAATAAAAAATGGGTCAAGAGGTCCATTTCATTTTAATATAACAGGTGGAATCTGTATTGAGGAAGGTCTCTGATATCTTTGGGGAAGAGGCACTCCACATGTAAACAGTGTATTCAGCCAGTTGAGAGATGAAAAGCTGGTGGGAGTGTGTAGCTAAAGGAAAATGGAGTAAAAAATTTTTTTGCCTTTTTTTTAAAGAGAAGGACTGAAAAACTTCTTTTCGAAGTTAAACATCAGATGGGAATGGAGATTAAGAACAAAAGAAAGGGAAAGAATTTATACAAAGAAAGCAAGAGATGAGAAGGTTTGAAACAATGGAGCAAGTGGGAAGGATTACTGAAGGAGAGTTAAAAGCCCTTCCCAAATCTGTGACAGAAGAAAACTGAACAAGGAAAAGGGGAAAGAAAAGACAAACCAGGGAAGGGGAAAGGTCACACTATGTTATTATGTTATTGTTTATTTTTCTTTTTAAGAAGTCATTGAGATCCTACATGGAGAAAGAAGGGAGGGAGGAGTCAAAGATTTGAGCAGTGATTCAAAAGCAGAGAAGAGGCAACTGAGATTGCAAGTATGGAATCTGATTATGTCTGAGTATAAAATTCTGCTACAAAGATGGCAGAGATGAAAAAAGGGAAATCAAACTATAGCAAAAAGAAAGACCTAACTCCTTCAGTGAACTGAGATACTGTGCTACATGACAGGAGGATTGGAGGAAGCGGATGTTGGGAGACAGCCAGGGCCAGGTGTTGGTAGGGGAAAAAGAGGAGAATCTAGTTTACCTAAAATCTCTGTTCAGATATATGATTAGCCCAGGAAAAACTCAGAAGTTAGAACAGAGGTCAGGACCTGCAGTGTTTGCTCCTGCAGAACAGAATTTGCAGGGGCTACCTAAAATCCTCACAGGCTGTCTTACAGGTCTAGTCTTGCTCTCAGACTGAAAAACATGAAAACGATTGGTGAGCATGCAGAAAACTGAAATGTTAATTACTTTAAAATAGATTAATTATCTCCAGGAAATCTCCCTTTGACTTGGAGAATCCCAGCTTCCCAACAGCTATGTGCAGAACTGGAGGTTTATGAGATATTATTGCATGCCTAAGTTACTGGTCCCTTGATTTAG
Source organism: Calonectris borealis (assembly GCF_964195595.1). Lineage (NCBI taxonomy): Eukaryota > Metazoa > Chordata > Aves > Procellariiformes > Procellariidae > Calonectris > Calonectris borealis. The sequence continues at coordinate 54,590,944 of NC_134351.1, read as the reverse complement.
AAATGGTTTAGATCCAGTATTCATTATAACAAGTTCTCAGCATGACTAGTGACTTTTCAATCTTCAGTTTTACATACCAGCATGTCAACATTCAAGTAGGTCCTGCTTACATCAATGTGCTGGTTTTGGCTGGGATAGAGTTAATTTTGTTCGTAGTAGCTAGTATGGGGCTATGTTTTGGATTTGTGCTGAAAACAGTGTTGATAATACAGGGATGTTTTCGTTACTGCTGAGCAGTGCTTACACAGAGTAAAGGCCTTCTCAGCTTCTCATGCTCTACTGACTGAGAAGGCTGGAGATACACAAGAAGCTGGGAGGGGGCACAGCCAGGACAGCTGACCCAAACTGGCCAACGGGATATTCCGTACCATATGATGTCATGCTCAGTACATAAACTAGGGGAAAACTAGCCGGGGGGCTGCTGCTCAGGGACTAGCTGGGCATCAGTCTGTGGGTGGTGAGCAATTGTTTTTGTTTTTTTTCATTTGCATCACTTGTCTTCCTTGGGTTTTATTTCTCTCTCTTTTTGTTATCTTTCTTTTCATTACATCATATTATTATTATTATTATTATATTATTATTTAAAATTATTTAATTTTAATTATTTAAAATTATTATTTTATTTCAATTATTAAACTGTTCTTATCTCAACCCATAAGTGTTCTCAGTTTTACCCCCCCGATTCTCTCCCCCATCCCACTGGGGGGGAGTGAGCGAGCGGCTGTGTGGTACTTAGCTGCCTGCCAGGTTAAACCACAACAATCAACCACATAGCTGCAGGCTTAAAGATATGCCTCCTTCTTCACTGAGAGATAGGAGCAGTAATATAATATGAACTCTGCAACATGTAATTGATTTTAACACAAGTATTAATGCTGAAATATATATGCATGATGTTATTTCACCAATTAAGTCTTGAAATTAGATACAGCTCCATTTTGAGACATACAGATTATAATGCCTATATTCATCAGATATATTTACATGCATATGTTTATACATCTTGCAAATCTGGTGCCAATTTCACTGCAGTACAATCCAGCAGTCAACTCTAACTTAAAAAATAAAAAACGTTTCTAAAGAACTACCCCCAAAAAATCTTCTTTCAGTAATCATCTGCTGTACCTTGAAAAATTATGTGCAATGCTGTTTTTTTCAAGAAGGCTATACATTATTTTTATCCATTCTGTGGAAATTATTATCTTCTTAGATTTTCATCAACTGTACTGGGAGTCTAAACTGCATTCTTTTCTGAATCCTCCCAACCTTCAAAGAACCTTGCAGAACTATCCCTGAATCCCCATTACAGTGGTATTAAATTAGCAGATATACAAATTAAAACCAAATCCTGACAACTTCAGCCCTTATTTACTCCCTAATCCTCCTAAAATTCCTAAGAATTTTGCCACAGTAACAGGAAATCAGATTTTGCTGGAGAGCAACTGATTTAAGAATTCTTTTATGTGTTAGATTTCATATTAGGAACACTGTTTCAGGTCTAGGTACGTATAGAGTACAGTTTAGCAAACAAAAGGGGGTTTTATACTAAACAGTAGATGAAAGCTTGGTTCCAGAACTCAGTACGGAAGTAATGCAGCATCTGAACTACTTACCACAATTCAATTTTGTATCTAAAAAAAAAGTCTACCATAGAGACACAGTATGTGCTAACTGCATATCTTCAGAAATAAAAGAAAAAAAAAAAACACTGAAAGAACTCAAATATAGAAAAAAAAATAGCACCAATTTAAAGAGCAGATACAATTTTCTGGATTTCATGGTGAATTGAATCATTTTTGGCTTGTTGTTTAATTAAAAAGCTACCATAATGTTCACAGATAAAAACAAGCTGTAAAGAATGTGGTTTTATTTAAACTTTACCCCACATAGAAATGAGAAGAAAAACATTTTGCTGTAATACAACAGTCCCTCGACAATATTAAACTGCAAACTGCTGAGCAACCAGAACAAAGAATATTGACAACAGTGTTACATTCAGAAACTAAGTAACTGAAAATGAAACTTGAACCAATTCTATGGTTCATCAAACATATGCAATAATATGTTGATTCTAGTGCAGTTACAGGCAATGAATCTGAATGCCTGTCAGGTCAGAATAAAAAATTAAAGCAGAGGTCTTGGCATGTCAGGAATTGAAACTGTTTTCTGAAACAGTCAGTAATGCTAGAAGGGGTTCAGAGGGAAGGCGTAACTCATCACAAGGTCTCTCATGTGAAGAAATATGCAGGGTTGCATCTTTGCCTATATCAGGTGTGAACCAAAAGGAAATAATAAAGGAGTTCCAATTAAAAAAAAAAAAATCACTTAGCAGTGGGGAATTATCAGAACAATGGTGACAGTGGGTTGAGAAAAGGAGAAGATGAGACAAGCAAGAAAAATTTGCATACTTCATCAAGGCTGATAGCCAGTTTTGAGATGGACACTTGAGACTGCTAGAGAGCAGTATTTCAGTCTTGTTTTTATCTTTTTTTATACAGGATACTAAATGCCTGTACAGAAAGTGAAAATATAATTTTAAAAACGGAATCAAAGAGCTCAAGGGATTTATTCTGTTGTGCACAGCCTGTGACTGTTCACTCAATTCCTGCTCAGGTTTTGGCCTAACACACAGCTCATGGTAAAGTCTGATGTATGCTGGGAGCAGTGCCATTAGGTCAAAGCGAGAGCAACATGTGTGTAGGACACAATGGACAGGAAGGGATAAGGGCCATTCTGCCACCGTGATCACCTGCAACTTGCCGTCTCCTGCAGCCATCATCTTCTGCATTTTTGCATAGTAACTGTTCGGCAGTTTCTTCAGAATCCACTAACTTATGGAAATAGTATAGACCAAACTTCCAGGCTGGAAGGTATAAATATGTCAGCTTACCCAAAAAGCTTTTGAAGCGGGTCCAACAGCAGCCAGACTGCTGAGGCTTTCATGCTTCCCGGTGTGATACAGGGGATGCCTACACCGTGACGGAGGAGGAAGAATGAGCACTGTCATCGTCATCTAGATAACTATGTTGCTCATAGGCACGTGAGTTAGAAGTTAGAAAATTTGCAAGTGAGAGAATTTGCAAGCTAAAGAATTAATGAAGTAATGAATTTGAGATTTCATGTGTTAGACTAGTCTGTACAAAGAGGATTGATCCCTTGTTTGATTTTTTTTTTTTATCTTATGGGCTCGTGAAATACAGTTTAATTTACAGAGTATGTTGTCCTGTAAATTTGAGTTATCCAAATGGACTGTGACACAGCCCCAAGAGCATACATTCAGTTTTCAGAATGCTAATTGTGCCAGCAAGCTGGTATCATCTAGCTGATACTAGATGACTTACTAAAAAAAGGTTGGTTACGTCACTCAACAGTATGATGAGACATCTGTCCACACACAGGAAAACTGCCATTAAGTATTAATTGACTTATTTTAAAGTAGTTTCAGAGAGGTCAAAATTAAGATATAGGTTAAATGTAAATAAATGCAGACATATGATACTGTTAAATATGGAATGAAAATGCAGTTAAAAAGATTCTGTGCCTTGGCTAATGTAGTAGGTACACACAGAAAGAATGCTCAGAGTGATCAACTCTTCTTTATATTTCCAAGCATTATTTAAAATAACTTTTTCATTCAAATAACATACAGATGAAATTATTATGTTTCAGTATTTCACTAAACTCTGGAATAAAACCCTCAAATAACTTGTGATAGTTACATCAGAACTGTTAGTTTAATTCTTGATCTTTGCAGAACACTATGAACTTTTTTTAAAAAATTGTCAACATTTTTTAATGTGAAAATGTGTTTGCATGCTTACATTGATGCAATTAATCATACAATTATTTTTTTCCTGAAGACACAATGATACAATGAAAAGTAAACCAAGCAAAGTGAGTAAACAGAAAACTGTGCACTGGCACTGGACTGGCACTTCTCAATAATACACATTCTTTGTCCATGCATCTGGAGGTCAGAAGTTGACAGATCCTAGGTTATTGAAAATGGTGTATTTTATGAATCTAAAGGCAAAAGCTATTTGTGATTTTTACCACCTTCTGCTACTTGATCCATAAAGCAACACAAAAATGTCTGCTCTAGAGACAGACATATTTGATTGATTTCCCAAACAGAATGTCAAAGTGACAGTAGTTGTCAAGGGAAGACTAAAAACTACACTCTGTTATAGTACGCAAGTCTAGCAGACAAAGAATTCCCCTGGTAAGGAAAGGTTCAGGAGTTAAGTAAATAGGCCATGAGCTCACTAATTCACACCAGGAAAGGAAACAATAGATAATGAAACACCTCCAAATCTACATTAAATAGGTAATACTCAAAGAAACAATTTAGTATAAAATGTCTTAAGTGGCATATTGCAGAAGTTTTCTTCTTGAGTTTTTTTTATTTTAATGACCTTGCATATTGGATACTTCCAAAAGCTACATGTAGAAAAAGGTAAACAGAGAAAATTGACACATGATAAATAATTACAACCCCTTAGCTGCTCCTCCTTTTCTTCATTCAGATCTCCTGATGTCAAACTAACTCATTCACTAGCTATGTTCTAGAGGACTCTGTGCTGTTTTCTCATGAGAGAAAACACTTCTGGAGCACAGTTAGATGGTCCACAGCAGTGGTCTCCAAACTTTTTTGATCGTGCATCACTATTAGTAAAAAATTTTTGAGCATGCACCTCCATGTCCTGGTTTCGGCTGGGATAGGGTTAAATTTCTTCCTAGTGCTGTGTTTTGGATTTAGTACGAGGAGAATGTTGATAACACACTGATGTTTTCAGTTGTTGCTAAGTGCCCTCCTAGTCCAAGGACAGCTCCCGTGCCTACTGACTGAGCTAGGTACACAAGATGGGAGGGAACATAATCAGGACAGCCAATCCGGCTGGCTAATGGGGTATTCCATACCATGTGACGTCATGCTCAGTATATGAAGGGTAGGCGTGATCCAGGAAGTACCGATCGCTACTTGGTTATCGGTCAGCGCGGGTGGTGAGCAATTGCATTGTGCATCACTCATTTTGTATATTTTATCATTATCATTATTATTTTCCCTTTTTTTCCCTGTTCTATTAAACTGTCTTTATCTCAACCCACGAGTTTTTCTCACTCTTACCCTTCCGATTCTCTCCCCGTCCCGCTGGGGGTGGGGGGAGTGAGTGAGCGGCTGCGTGGTATTTGGCTGCCTGCCAGGTTAAACCACGACATATGTATATTTATTTATAAATTATATACATATATGACTGTACTAATATATTATGTACATTATAAAACATACACAAAAATAGAAATTAAAAAAGGATGAGATAAAGATTGAATAAACACTATTTAAAAAATATTCTTTTATTTTATTTATTAATGGTACAAAAAATATTTTCTTCCCACACCCTGTGCACCCACCCCACTTTGGAGACCACTGGTCTACAGAGAGTCAGCTAAGCACTCATTCTCAAAAGTTATTCATAGTGAGATTCTGGCAAAGTTGTTATAAAATATTATAAATACATAAATTATTTAAAAATCAGTACGTCAAGTTTAGATATTCAACAAAAGTTATTCCATTTTACTCTTGCAATTTGTACAGTACCAATTAACTAGTATAGAAACATTTTTACAGAGCAGGCAAATGCTTATTTAAGTTCCAGTGAACCACAGAGCTATCATAACAGCATCAAGTTCAAAACTTCCTTTTTCCCTATATTAAGAAAGCACTTTGAAATGCAAGAAGCAATTTTTATTGAAAACTGCTTCTGACAGTGAAAATAGAAAGTTTCAGCATAAGAGCAAAAGGCACCTGAACTATAGGGCCTCGTGTCTATGAAAGAGTAGGGAGTACTAGGTAACAATCTTTTGGCCAAGGAAGAGTTAGAGCTCATCCAAAAGAAAGTTTAAGGATCGACAGATTCAGTGTCATAGGAAATGAAAATAACAAGTAGTTAGGAGAATTATATCAGGACTGCGGGACTACATGATGTTTTAAAAAGTTCAAATAAGGTGTGTTCTCCACAATATAAAAATGGAGGCATTTTACAGTTTTGCTGCTTCAATAGGTGTATTCAGCAAAAATATAACATAGAAATGACTATTAAAAAAAACAATATTACTGACAGAATTCTTCTTCCAGGAGAATACATAATATACACGTTTAGGTAATGGTGGTGTGTAATTGCTTACAATAAGCACAAAAATAATAATTCGATTTTTACTGTTATCAAGGCAGTATCTCAACTACTGCAACATTTGTCAGGCCCCATTTAATAAAGTTAGAATACATTTTCTGACACAGCTTCTAGTCACTAAGAAATATGAAATCCAATACCTAAGTGCTTTATAATGTATTTCTTGAAATATTTCCTTTGATCTTACCCTGAAACTCTGAAAACTGTGAGTAATCTGAAAACAAAATAGACCAGGTATTCAAATTATTATGTTTTACTATAATTTTTTTAAACCAGGAAATTTTTTACAGAACCAGGATATACCAAGTCTTTTATGTGGCCAGTTTATCAAATCCCTTCAATTCATGAAGTATTACCCTTGTATCAAGAAATGTTTTTTAAAAAAACAAAGATATTACTGTTGAAACGTGTATAAACTGAGCCATAGTTTGAAACAATAAAACCCAAGATTTAAAAGAATAAGTATCCTAGTACCATATGTGCACTCAGCCTCCCAAATAGGTAGCCTGATTTATGACAGTTGGAGCACCTCTGGAATTCATCTGGCTTCAATAAAAGCTGCTGCATACTCAGAGGTTTTGAAAAAAAAATAATCAGGCTAACTATATTGGCATGAACTTTGGAGCCAATCTTTAGGCACCCATAGCTGAAATTTAATTCATCAGGTCCCAAATTACTAGCGCTCAGCTCCTGCTAGCTTTAAATGTATTTTTAAAACAGAAAACAAAAACAGAGGTTTTAACAATTGTTCAAACCTGGGCTCAATGGTAATAATATTAATAATGTTAACTGGTGTGACAGATCAAGGAACCCTTACAATGGAAGAGGGCTCAGAGGAGATGGGCACAGGCCAGGAGCTCATGAAGCTCAGGGAAGAATATAGGGAGTAACCACAGCTGTTACAAAGAAAGCTGAACTTACCTCAACACAAAGGGGATTGGAAGCTGGCCTTTGTTTTAGATAAATGGCTGTATCAGTTGAGTGGATCAACTAGTTATGTAAATGGCCTTCCCAGAGTTAACCAAAAAGGTTCTGAATATCTTCCTGAGCTAGCCAGACCAGGACAGGGGAAGTGTATATGTGGCTCAGCCTAACTATAAAAACTATAGTTTTTATAGTTAAAAAAACTATAGCCCTACTATAAAAACTGAACCAACAACAAAATGAACTTTGAAGAGAGCAATGGGCTTGAGGTGACTTCAACCCATGCGTTCCTTCCCAGCAACTGGGGGCACCCAGTGTTGTGACAGTGAGCATCCGTGATGATGAGAGACTGATAATGGGAATCACGTTTGTATTATGATTCAACTGTATATTATAATTGCTATATTATGCTTGTATTGTGATTTCAGTATATTGCTGTCTCACTGCTAAATCAAAATCCTGTGTAACGTCAAATAACTTCAAATAAGTAAATTTGGTATTAAAACATTAAATCCTCCTTGTGTGGAATGTCTAAAAGAACCTGGTCAGAGAGTATTGGACTCTGACAACCAGGCCATTCCCAGCTAACATTATTAAACAAATCATCCTCTGCTCTTTCTGCCAGCCCTATTTTTGAACTAGTGGGGGACTGAGTTACACAAAAATCCTACTCTTCAAAAACTGGAGAACAGGAATCTCCTTAATATAAAACTCCTGCTGGTTCACAAGAACAGAATAGCTAGGATAGTTGCAATACATTGCAATGTGCATAGTGTCATTCAGCTACACTTTTCTTCGAGATCGATTTATTTTGCACTTTGGGTATCTGACGAATTGAGAAGATAGAACAAAATAAACATATCAAGATGATAATTTATTCTCTTCCATGTATTTTGAAGTTTTTAAGTCACAGGTCTGTCAACAGTAAATACACCAATTGTTAGGGATGTCTGATCTACAAAAATGTGGACTAGCCCAAGCTGTCATTGAAGGACACTTTAAAGACTCCTCTAGAGTTGAAGAGGGTCTTGTAGTAGAATGTGAAGGTTCCATCCAAAAGAATTTGCATGCTTAACATGGGATTTAAATAGGACATAGCTATTTAATAAAAAATACCTTCCAGAAAAAACACAACTCGTACCATCTAACTTCACAGATGTCTAACTGCTACCACAGCCCTTCACCTTCCTTTAGACAAACATTCGTATTCAGGACTGTACTTTATGGAAAGTGTAGTGGTGACCACTGTTTTCTTGAACTACTGCTGGTGATGTAACATCCCCACTTCCTCCCACAACCTTTAAAAAGAACAAAATCAAACCACCAATTAGCGTCACAGCACTTACTGAGGAACTGTAGCTCAGTAACTCATAACCCTGGGGCTATCAAGCACACATCTCGAGGACACCACTCAGCTTCGATGACACCAAGCTGAGTGGTGCGGTTGACACGCCTGAGGGACGGGATGCCATCCAGAGGGACCTGGACAAGCTGGAGAAGCGGGCCCGTGTGAACCTCATGAGGTTCAACAAGGCCAAGGGCAAGGACCTGCACCTGGGTCGGGGCAACCCCTGGTATCAATACAGGCTGGGGGATGAAGGGATGGAGAGCAGCCCTGCCGAGAAGGACTTGGGGGTACTGGTGGATGAAAAGCTGGACATGAGCCGACAATGTGCGCTTGCAGCCCAGAAAGTCAATCATATCCTGGGCTGCATCAAAAGAAGCGTGGCCAGCAGGTCGAGGGAGGGGATTCTGCCCCTCTACTCTGCTCTGGTGAGACCCCACCTGCAGTACTGTGTCCAGCTCTGGAGCCCTCAGCACAAGAAAGACATGGACCTGTTGGAGCGGGTCCAGAGGAGGCCACGAAAATGATCAGGAGGATGGAATGCCTCTCCTATGAAGAAAGGCTGAGAGAGTTGGGGTTGTTCAGCCTGGAGAAGAGAAGGCTTCGGGGAGACCTTATTGTGACCTTTCAGTCCTTAAAGGGGGCTTATAAGAAAGATGGGGACAGACTTTTTAATAGGGCCTGTAGCGATAGGACAAGGGGGAATGGTTTTAAACTAAAAGAGGGTAGATTCAGACTAGATATAAGGAAGAAATTTTTTACAACGAGGGTGGTGAAACACTGGCACAGGTTTCCCAGAGAGGTGGTAGATGCCCCATCCCTGGAAACATTCAAGGTCAGGTTGGATGGGGCTCTGAGCAACTTGATCTAGTTGGAGATGTCCCTGCCCACAGCAGGGGAGTTGGACTAGATGACCTTTAAAGGTTCCTTCCAACCCAAACTGTTCTATGATTCTATGATCTCCAACTTCCAAGATGACTGCCCTGACTTCTAAGTTTAATTTTAGACCCATGCCTGTAAGGATGGTGACACACTCTTCAATTACATGATCATGCATAGCTTTTTTTCTGTGGGACCCATGCTTCACAGGATGGGCTGGACTGCACGTTCCTCCAACTTCAATTTTTTTTGTAGCACATGAGGATGGTAAGGGAGAAGCATACCGAGTCTAAGGACAATATTTACAAATATAATATTTAGAACATTTACAAAACAATGATACCAGTCTCTAATAATGCTTCCAGTATGTAGAAACATCATATTGTCATAGATTATTCTGGCCATGGTGGGTGAGCTAGCTCATCCCTTTCTTTCTCCCACAGCAAAACATAATGGTTCCATCAAAAGGAAGAACAGTTCTGTCTGTTTGTTTGTTTGGTTGAGAGATATCTCTATAAACCCTCCAAGAACTACTTTTGCTAAAAGTTACTGGGAAAAAAGAATTCATTCTGAAGCAGACACCTTGAATAGACAATTCAGATGGAATTGCTGAAGTTTAACAAAATCATAAACAAATAAACCCAGACTTTTAAAAGAATCTTAATCAATAGATTCCACTTCATAAAAATATTATACATATTGTAAGAAAACTAAAAGTTACATTTGTTGGTGTACTTCCTTCAGTGGCAATAAAAAAGATGTATATTTATTAATTATAAAGGTTCTATAATTACCACTATGGGATGAGATGACATCTAATAACATGGTAAAGCATTAATGAACAGTATAAAGCTCTCTTTTGCAATCACCCTTTTGGATACACCTTTAATACAGGAGTTAGAAGGGCTCATTGAAAGAGCTTTAAACTAGATTTGAAGGGGGAAAGGGAGAAAACCAGGCTCACTAGAGAGAAGCCTGGGGGCAGCATGCCAATGTTTGAGGGACGGTGTGCTAGCGAGGTCCTTCGGTCTGCCATCTCAGTGGAGGTAGGGGATGGACCCAAGGATTACTGATGTATTAGAAACCACGGAAGCGCCTGAGAACAGTTACGTAGGAATTAGGGTTTTCCCCCAAAAAAGGTGGCAGGGTCAATAGCCCAACTGAAGTGCATCTACACCAATGCACGCAGCATGGGCAACAAACAGGAGGAGTTGGAAGCCACTGTGCAGCTGGAAAACTATGATATAGTTGCCACCACGGAAACATGGTGGGATGACTCGCACAACTGGAGTGCTCCAATGGATGGCTATAAACTCTTCAGAAGGGATAGGCAAGGAAGGAGAGGCGGTGGGGCAGCCCTGTATGTTAGGGAGTGTTTTGACTGTCTAGAGCTTGACGATGGTGACGAAAGGGTTGAGTGTTTATGGGTAAGAATCAGGGGGAAGGCCAACAAGGCAGATATCACGGTGGGAGTCTGTTATAGACCACCCAACCAGGATGAAGAGGCAGATGAAATATTCTATAAGCAGCTGGCAGAAGTCTCACAATCGCTAGCCCTTGTTCTCGTGGGGGACTCCAACTTACCAGATGTCTGCTGGAAATACAGTACAGCAGAGAGGAAACAGTCGAGGAGGTTCCTGGAGTGTGTGGAAGATAACTTCCTGACACAGCTGGTGAGGGAGTCAACTAGGGAAGGCGCCCTGCTGGACCTGTTGTTTGCGAACAGAGAAAGACTTTTTGGTGATGTGATGTTTGGAGGCCGTCTTGGGCACAGAGGTCATGAAATGATAGAGTTTTCGATTCTCGGAGAAGTAAGGAGCGGGGTTAGCAGAACTGCCACCTTGGACTTCCGGAGGGCAGACTTTGGCCTGTTTAGGGGCCTGGTTGACAGAGTCCCTTGGGGGGCAGTCCTGAAGGGCAAAGGAGTCCAGGAAGGCTGGACATTCTTCAAGAAGGAAATCTTAAAGGCACAGGAGCAGGCCATCCCCATGTGCCGAAAGACGAGCCGGCGGGGAAGAAGACCGGCCTTGCTGAACAGAGAGCTTTGGCTGGAACTCAGGAAAAAAAAGAGAGAGTTTTTGACCTTTGGAAGAACAGGCAGGCAACTCAGGAGGACTACAAGGATGTCGTGAGGTTATGCAGGGAGAAAATTGGATGGGCCAAAGCCCAACTAGAACTTAATCTGGCTACTGCTGTAAAAGACAATAAAAATGTTTCTATAAATACATTCGCAACAAAAGGAGGGCTAAGGAGAATCTTCATCCTTTATTGGATGTGGGGGGAAACATAGTGACAAAGGATGAGGAAAAGGCTGAGGTGCTTAATGCCTTCTTTGCCACAGACTTTAACAGAAAGACCAATTGTTCTTGGGGTACCCAGCCCCCTGAGCTGGAAGACAGGGATGGGGAGCAGAATGAAGCCCCCATAATCCAAGGGGAAATGGTTTGCAACGTGCTACACCTCTTAGACACACACAAGTCTATGGGGCCGGATGGGGTCCACCCAAGGGTACTGAGGGAACTGGCAGAAGTGCTCACCAAGCCACTTTTAATCATTTATCAGCAGTCCTGGCTAACCAGGGAGGTCCCAGTTGACTGGAGGTTAGCAAATGTGATGCCCATCTACAAGAAGGGCCAGAAGGAGGATCCAGGGAACTACAGGCCTGTCAGTCTGACCTCGGTGCCGGGGAAGGTTGTGGAGCAGATCATCTTGAGTGCCATCACACAGCATGTACAGGACAACCAGGTGATCAGGCTCAGTCAGCATGGGTCCTGCTTGACTAACCTGATCTCCTTCTATGACCAGGTAACCTGCTCAGTGGATGAGGGAAAGGCTGTGGATGTTGTTTACCTGGACTTTAGTAAAGCCTTTGACACCGTTGCCCACAGCATTCTCCTGGAGAAACTGGCTGCTCATGGCTTGGACGGGCATACTCTTCGCTGGGTAAAAAACTGGCTGGCTGGCCGGGCCCAAAGAGTTGTGGTGAATGGAGTTAAATCCAGTTGGCGGCCGGTCACGAGCGGTGTTCCCCAGGGCTCAGTATTGGGGCCAGTTCTGTTCAATATCTTTATCAATGATCTGGATGAGGGGATCGAGTGCTCCCTCAGTAAGTTTGCAGATGACACCAAGCTGGGCGGGAGTGTTGATCTGCTCGAGGGTAGGAAGGCTCTGCAGAGGGACCTGGACAGGCTGGATCGATGGGCCGAGGCCAACTGTATGAGGTTCAACAAGGCCAAGTGCCAGGTCCTGCACTTGGGTCACAACAACCCCAGGCAACGCTACAGGCTTGGGGAAGAGTGGCTGGAAAGCTGCCCAGAGGAAAAGGACCTGGGGGTGCTGGCTGACAGCCGGCTGAACATGAGCCAGCAGTGTGCCCAGGTGGCCAAGAAGGCCAACGGCATCCTGGCCTGTATTAGAAATAGTGTGGCCAGCAGGAGTAGGGAGGTGATTGTGCCCCTGTACTCGGCACTGGTGAGGCCGCACCTCGAATACTGTGTTCCATTTTGGGCCCCTCACTCCAAGAAGGACATGGAGGTGCTGGAGCGTGTCCAGAGGAGGGCAACGAAGCTGGTGAAGGGCCTGGAGCACAAGCCTTATGAGGAGCGGCTGAGGGAACCGGGACTGTTTAGTCTGGAGAAGAGGAGGCTGAGGGGAGACCTCATCGCTCTCTACAACTACCTGAAAGGAGGTTGTAGCGAGGTGGGTGTTGGTCTCTTCTCCCAAGTTGCAAGTGATAGGACGAGAGGAAATGGCCTCAAGTTGTGCCAAGGGAGGTTTAGATTGGATATTAGGAAAAATTTCTTCACTGAAAGGGTTGTCAGGCCTTGGAACAGGCTGTCCTGGGAAGTGGTTGAGTCACCATCCCTGGAGGTATTTAAAAGACATGTAGATGTGGTGCTTAGGGACATGGTTTAGTGGTGGACTTGGCAGTGCTAGGTTAATGGTTGGACTCGATGGTCTTAAAGGTCTTTTCCAACCTAAACAATTCTATGATTCTATGAATACCATTTTCTTATGGCAATTTGGATTTCAAAAAACAGAATATACACAATGTCATCTTTATTAGGGATTTTTTTTTTGGTGCCTAATCATTTTCCGTCTTTGGCTCACGTTATATTTTCTAAGCAATCAAGCAGGCTAAGAAAGATATTTTTTAAAAATAATGAAAACTGAGTTGATTATATAGTTTAAGGAAAATGATTTAGGGAGCAGAGGCTTCAACCTCAACACCACCCCCCCCCCGTACTATAGAGCTTTTTAATATTGAAGAAAAAAAGTTTCCCAAAATATAGTGAAAGCAAGCCTTTCTTTCCAGCATCAAGGAAAACAGAAGATTCCACAAAGCCTCAAGAGATGGCCATCACACAGAAAGAGAAAGAACAGTTGGTAGGAGGCTGTTTAGTTTTATTTTTGTTTATTTCTCAAGGGAGAAGGGCAGTTACTGGAAATGCTAAATTAATCCAACTAGCAGAAAGTAAACTCTTCTAAATTAGTGAAAGCCAAGACAGCAACTTTATCTGACTTAGGAGTGGTAGGAGGTATACTAACCCACCAAATGGGGGAAAAGCAACTGAAGCAAGAAATATAAAACTGTTGGAAATTGGAGTCAGAAAATACTATGTTGGTGTACACAGAATGGAATAATGTAAAACCATAAAAACAGTGGGAAAATAAAATGTGATAAATTAACTGTTGGGACTGAGCAAAAAGCCTTCTGCAATGATACATGAGAGTTGTCCAAGGGACCCCTCCTCAACAGAATTTTGTCCTTATAAACAGAAATTTAGAGGTTTTCTTCACAGTAGAGTGAATCAGAAAAAGGTCTCTTTGTACATGAATATTCAAGAAGAAAAAACAGAATAAATAATTGAAGAGATGATTTCTATATTGAGAAATAAGTAAAATTGGACAGTAAACAAGAACCATCCATTGCTTTTGTACTGTTTCATATGATCCTAATACTGCAAACATATATGGGAGTTTAATGAGAATATTCACACATACAATGCTACTCAATCATGAAATTGTTTACCAGATTAGGGTAAAAGACCCGGTCCTGCTATCAGATCTGTAGAGGCAGATTGCAATATCTGTGTAGATCTGTGATAAAGTCAATGAGGTTATACTCCACAGGGATTCAAGTATCTGTCTTTACAAGTCTTACTGCACATCTTATTCATGTAAAATTGATTTATGAAGTTTAACATGATACTCCACTATATGCAATACCTAACCTAGTGGCCTTCTAAGATGGAGTGACTGCATCAGTGGACAAGGGAAAAGCTACAGATGTCATCTACCTGGACTTCTGTAATGGCTTTGATACGGTCCCCCACAACATTCCTCCCTCTGAAATGGAGAGATATGGGTTTGATGGATGGACTGTTAGATGGATAAGGAATTGGTTGGATGGCCACATCCAAAGAGTTATAGTCAATGGCTCAATGTCCAAGTGGAAACCAGTAACGAGTGGTGTCCCTCGGGGTCCATACTGAGACCAATACTATTCAATATCTTCATCAATGACATAGTGGGATTGAGTGCACCCTCAGCAAGGTTGTGGATGACACCAAGCTGAGTGGTGCAGTTGATTCGCTTGAGGGAAGGGATGCCATCCAGAGGGACCTGGACAGGCTTGAGGAGTGGGCCCATGCAAACCTCATGAGGTTCAACAAGTCCAAGGGCAAGGTCCTGCACCTGAGTTGGGGCAACCCCCGGTATCAATACAGGTTGGGGGATGAAGGGATTGAGAGTAGCCCTGCCGAGAAGGACTTGGGGATATACTGGTGGATGAAAAGCTGGACATGAGCCGGCAATATGCACTTGCAGCCCAGAAAGTCAATCATATCCTGGGCTGCATCAAAAGAAGCGTGGCCAGCAGGTCGAGGGAGGGGATTCTGCCCCTCTGCTCTGCTCTGGTGAGACCCCACCTGGAGTACTGCATCCAGCTCTGGGGCCCCCAGCACAGGAAAGACATGGACCTGTTGGAGCGGGTCCAGAGGAGGGCCACAAAAATGATCAGGAGGATGGAACACCTCTCCTATGAGGACAGGCTGAGAGAGTTGGGGTTGTTCAGCCTGGAGAAGAGAAGGCTCCGGGGAGACCTTATTGTGGCCTTTCAATATATGAAAGGGGCTTATAAGAAAGATGGAGAGAGACTTTTTACGAGGGCCTGTATTGACAGGACAAGGAGCAATGGTTTTAAACTGAAAGAGGGCAGATTTATATTGGATATAAGGAAGAAATTCTTTACGATGAGGGTGGTAAGACACTGGAACAGGTTTCCCAGAGAGGTGGTAGATGCCCCATCCCTGGAAACATTCAAGGTCAGGTTGGACGGGGCTTTGAGCAACCTGATGTAGTTAAAGATGTCCCTGCCCATGGTAGGGGAGTTGGACTAGATGATCTTTAAAGGTTCCTTCCAACCCAAACCATTCTATGATTCTATGATTCTATGATCTGTACAGTCCCCCCAACATAAAAGAGACTAAAATTCACCTCATGGATTACTTTCCTTTAACTATTTTATAGTTAAGAACTTTGTACATTTCATAGGCTAAGATTTCAGGTTTGAAATACATTTAAGGAAATCAGATTCAAAAGCAGAATTGGAAAATGTTTGCAAGATTCTCTGTGTCTCAGAACATAATATTTAACACATCTAATAATGAGCTTTGTCTTCTTCCTATGTCAGAGTAAATTAGGTCATGCTCCTCTTCTGGTGTGAATTATGCACAGTGAATTATGCACTTTCTTGGCAGTGTAAATTAGCCTCTGATGGGTTACAGGCTGCTGCATCTCAATCTTGTTATAGGTATCCTTGCTAACTGGCATAAACCTAGTTTGTGTACTTTACTGTGACAGCACTATGGAGATGTCCATTTAAATTAAGGAGGGGCCACATTTAAACAGTCTGGAATGAAAAAGCGCAAAGCAGAATTTCATCTTAAGTCAGGCTTAATTTTAATTCTCCTTGACTATGCCACAATCTTCTTTTTGCTCTGAGTGTACATGTATGCATGTATGTTTTTTTCTGCTACACTTTACATAGAAATGAGATGCTCTATTTGTGTACATTAAAGTTTTATACATTTTCAACAGCTAATTTAACAGAAAATTTGCATTGTTTGGTATTAATGTGGGGATTAAAAAAAAAACAACAGAAGATTTTAAAACCTCATTTTGAAAACTGATATCCTACTATGGAGATCTATCATGGTTTAACCCGGCAGGCAGCCAAACACCACGCAGCCGCTCACTCACTCCCCCTCCCCGCCAGTGGGACAGGTTGATAATCGGAAGGGTAAGAGTGAGAAAACTCGTGGGTTGAGATAAAGACAGTTTAATAGAACAGAAAAGGAAGGGGAAACTATTATTATTATTATTATTATTATTATTATTAGAATATACAAAATGAGTGTACTCACCGAGCAATGCCCCAAAAAAACCAGTGATCGCTACTTCCTGGACATGCCTACCATTCATATACTGAGCATGACATCACATGGTATGGAATACCCCGTTGGCCAGCTGGGCCAGCTGTCTTGGCTATGCTCCCTCCCAGCCTCTTGTGCACTTGGCAGAGCATGGGAAGCTGAAAAGTCCTTGACTACAGGGTACTTAGCAACAACTAAAACATCAGTGTGTTATCAACATTCTTATACTAAATCCAAAACACAGCACTAGGAAGAGATTTAACTCTATCCCAGCCGAAACCAGGACAGTACCACATTTTTTCTGACGTAAAACAGTTTGTCTGTGCAAGCTCAGGAATTCATTTTAGCACAGTTCTTGTAATATTAAGGCATTAATTTTGTAGAAAATTTAAACAGACTATTATCTGTTCCCTGTGACTTGTGCTATATAATGTGTATTTCATATTTCGTGCAATGTGACAAGTTCTAGTCAGTTCTAGTCGAGAGGGGGGCAACAAATCTGGTGGAAGGGTTGGAAGGCATGTCCTATGAGGAGCAGCTGAGGACTCTGGGTTTGTCTAGTTTGGAGAAAAGGAGGGTGAGGGGTGACCTCATTGCTCTCTACAGCTTCCTGAGGAGAGGAAGTGGAGAGGGAGGTGCTGAGCTCTTCTCCCTGGGATCCAGTGACAGGACGCGGGGGAATGGTTCAAAGCTGCATCAGGGGAGGTTCAGGCTTGACATTAGGAAGCATTTCTTTACCGAGAGGGTGGTCAAACACTGGAACAGGCTCCCTAGGGAGGTGGTCGATGCCCCATGCCTGTCAGTGTTTAAGAGGCATTTGGACAATGCCCTTAATACCATGCTTTAACTTTTGGTCAGCCCTGAATTGGTCAGGCAGTTCGACTAGATGATCGTTGTAGGTCCCTTCCAATGGAACTATTCTATTCTATTCTATTCTATTCTATTCTATTCAGTCATGGATATCCATGTTCCCTCAAGAGGCTTGCCTGCTTTTCCTCCTCATGACTTAATTTTTCACCACCTCTCACAAGGCATTTGTTGTTCAGCTGTTCTTATTAAGAGTTGCATGTCTCCCACAATTTGTGACCTTCAGGATTCATCTTTCATCATATTAGAGAGCAGATGGATGTTAAAGTCTTTGGTTTTTCCAGGCATGTGTTAAGCAAGTCTGAAATGAGTCACTTAAAGGTATTAACAGAGCAGTTGAGCTTATTACAAAATCTGTGTTTGGCATATTGTACAGGAATAAGACTCACTTTCACTTTTACTTTTTGTGAGGCTAAAGAATATATTTAAGCAGAGTGCCTCAAATCTAGCCAAATACTGTTATCAGAAAAATAAAAATTCTTTACATCAATGTAGTGCTGACTTGTACTTTATTATTCTAATAGATATGAATATATCACTACATACATACGCACACATGGATACACACACCTATACAGAGTTCTCAAAATACTCTCTTGAAATTACCTAATAGAGAAATTTCACTAGCTAAATTGGAACTTCTAAATGAAAACATTTAATAAAAGGCAACCTAAATCTCTACTCTCATTTAGAATAATAAATATCAGATGAAATGCTGATATGGAAAATAAAGCATCACAAGAAAGAATGCCAGGAGGGGACAAGAAGTGGGGAAAGAAAAGCATGCACTAGAATTAGGTTATTGCAAGGTTTTAATCCAATATTTGCTTTCTATTGATCAAATGTTCAGTACTTTATTGCTCCCTCAGTAAGTTTGCAGATGACACCAAGTTGGGCGGGAGTGTTGATCTGCTGGATGGTGGGAAGGCTCTGCAGAGGGACCTGGACAGGCTGGATCGGTGGGCCAAGGCCAACTGTATGACGTTCAACAAGGCCAAGTGCCAGGTCCTGCACTTGGGCCACAACAACCCCATGCAACGCTACAGGCTTGGGGAAGAGTGGCTGGAAAGTTGCCCAGAGGAAAAGGACCTGGGGGTGCTGGTTGACAGCCGGCTGAACATGAGCCGGCAGTGTGCCCAGGTGGCCAAGAAGGCCAACGGCATCCTGGCCTGTATCAGAAATAGTGTGGCCAGCAGGAGTAGGGAGGTGATCGTGCCCCTGTAGTCGGCACTGCTGAGGCCGCACCTCGAATACTGTGTTCAGTTTTGGGCCCCTCACTACAAGAAGGACATGGAGGTGCTGGTGCGTGTCCAGAGGAGGGCAACGAAGCTGGTGAAGGGCCTGGAGCACAAGTCTTATGAGGAGCGGCTGAGGGAACTGGGACTGTTTAGTCTGGAGAAGAGGAGGCTGAGGGGAGACCTCATTGACTACCTGAAGGGAGGTTGTAGCGAGGTGGGTGTTGGTCTCTTCTCCCAAGTAACTAGCGATAGGACGAGAGGAAATGGCCTCAAGTTGCGCCAAGGGAGGTTTAGATTGGACATTAGGAGAAATTTCTTTACTGAAAGAGTGGTCAGGCCTTGGAACAGGCTGCCCAGGGAAGTGGTTGAGTCACCATCCCTGGAAGTATTTAAAAGACGTGTAGATGAGGCGCTTAGGGACATGGTGTAGTGGGTATGGTGGTGTTGGGTTGACGGTTGGACTCGATGATCTTAGAGGTCTTTTCCAACCTTAATGATTCTATGATTCTATGATTCTATGTACAATGTTAAATATTCATGTCAAAAGATCTTTAACTCTAAATTTAGAGAGCATTTGTTAGCCAATTTAACATTCCCCATGTTACTAAGCTACAACTTAATCTCCTTTAATAACTTTCTAGACCACTTAAAATACATACTGCTTACAGTATGCAATGAATAAGAATGATCCATGTTAACAGCAGTAAATATAACATCGTTACATGCAACTATTAAAACAAAAGTTTAGAAATAAGCCAATGCACTCTATTTAAACTCATGGTATCATGTATATTCTCATTCTTAAAAGCAAAATCAATTAACAAGCAGCAAAATTTCTACAACTTCTGAGGGAATATCTAAAACCCACAAGGTTCATACGTTTATACTTTATTAAAATGTATACCATGAAATGTGTATGTGTATAAAGAAGGGTTTCCATTTGTAATAGAAAAAATATCCCCTCTCTATTGAAACCTTGGTTAAAAAGATTTTGAGTTCACTCCAAATCATTAAGTCTAAGTTTTAAATTATAGTACAACCTTTGTTTAGTAGCATAAATACTCCATTATAGCACATCAAAACTGAAAATTTAAATTTAAATAGAGTTTATTCCAAATACATCAGGAGTCAGTTGCTTGAAATTTTGGAGTAAGATATATTGAACAACATAGCTCTGAGAAATGGTTAAAAGTTAACAACTGTTCATCAGCACAACCAAGCAGAAACAATTTGTAATATCCTGGGATTTCCATAGAAAATGGAATGGGGAGGATATATTGTTTTTTTCTACCTGAAAAAAATTATTTAGTCCTCATAAAAGGAAAGCACAGCACAAATTTACCTATGAAACTGTCTCTATAAAGAGAAAAACTTATGTGGATTGTAAGAAACAATACATTTCTGTATCAGAGCTTACAATTTAGATTTGTGACATGGAGTACATTATCCAATAATTTATGGGAAGGAACGATGAAGGAGGATTGTAGGGGCAGAAAGGGCACATCTTCCTTCTTCATGAAAATGTGAGGAGGAGAATTCTCTTGGAGATTTTCTTAACATGAAACAAAAAATAAATCCATATTTTCCTGCAAAAGGGGTCCCTACAGTCCAAGGAAAGTATCAATTTCTCAATTTGGCAAATTTCTGAAGAACAGACATAAACAGTTTGATAGGTCTTCGAGATAACAGTACAACATTGTTTTGAGCTATTTGAGATATACCTATAATTATGTGGACCAAATCCTGATACATGTCAATGCAGCTTTCCTGTAGAAAGTGATGCTTACTTTGACTGAGGGCTGGAGCATGCTTTAATCATTCCATTCCAAACAACTGCATTAAAGAACATCTACTAAGTAACAGAATTAAGCAGTTGAAGAGACTGAAAAAGTTAAGCTTGCCTGTGCACAATTCTGCCAATACCACTGTACAAGAAGACTCTCAGATTGCAAATACTACTACATTGTCCTCTCCAAACCTTCCAAAAAATACTGTCATCCCATATAGACATTCACCTCATTTTATACTAGTGTTCCTATGCAATTGACAACTGGAAGAAAGATAAGAATTCTAAACATATATCACATTTTGCAAAACAGTTTACTAACTGGAGATTTTTTGCTTGCTTTCTAATACTGAAGGTCGTACATGCAAAATCACTCAGGCACTGACATTAGCATTTCTTTACCTTTGAGCCTTGCAGATTTTTGGTTGAACATTTAAGTAAGCCAAAGACATATCACCTTGTAAGACACGCTACTTAGAGTATTCTGTACTGAATATGACTTATTAATTATCCATTTTATTTTTCTAATGAAACAGTGTAGTCTTTAACCATATGGATTTATAAAATATGTTCTGATATGGAATGTCAGAGAAAATTACAGGCTTCCTTAGTCTCCTCCTAGCTTTCATATCTAAGTATTGGGTATACACGGCAAGGTTTTGGTAGCAGTGGGCAGGGGGCTGCAGGGGTAGCCTCTGTGAGAAGAGATGAGGGACTGCCCAATGCCGGACACAGCCAGTTCCAGCTGAGTCAGCAACAGACCCACCACAGGCAAAAGCTGAGCCAATCAGTAAAGTTGGTGGTGCGTCTATGAAAACATTTAAGAAAGAGGGAGGAAAAAGTGAGAAACAGCAGTACAAACACCAGGGCCAGAGAAGAAGAAGGGGAAGGAGGTGCTACTGGTGCCACAGCAGAGATTCCCCTGCAGCCCACGGAAGAGACCATGCTGGAGGAGATATCCACACTGCAGCCCATGGAGGACCCCATGCCAGAGCAGTTGGATATTTACTGAAGGAATTCCGTCCAGTGGAGAACCCACGCCAGAGCAGGGGAAAAGTGTGAGGAGGAAGAAGTGGCAGAGAGGAACTGTTATGTACTGACCGTAGCCCCTCATCCCCCCTGAGCCACTTGCGGGGGGAGGTAGAGGAGTTGGGAATGAAGGAGTGAAGTTGAGCCTAGGAAAAGAGGGGGTGGTGGTGTTTAATTTTTGATGTTCTTTCTCACCATCCAAATCTATTTTAATTGGCAATAAATGAAATTAATCTTCCCCAAGTCGAGCCTGTTTTGCCCGTGATAGTAATTGGTAAGTGATCTTCCTGTCTATCTCGACCCACAAGCTTTTTCATCCTATTTTTCCCCTGTCCTGTTGAGGAGGGGGAGTGAGAGAGCAGCTGGGTGGGCATCTGACAGCTGACCAAGGTTAACCCACCACAATATTTAACTACAAATATACCTAAGCAATAGGAATTAAAACATATCTCTGCAGAATGAAATAGCAGGAAAGAAAGGCATTTCATTCATACTCAAAAATGAACACCATTTATAAAAAAAGTAAATTATAGTGTTTTAACAGTGACTATAGGGAAAGAGATGCGTTTCATAGAACCATAGAATCATAGAATGGTTTGGGTTGGAAGGGACCTTTAAAGATCAAATAGTCCAACCCCCATGCCATGGGCAGGGACATCTTTCACTACATCAGGTTGCTCAAAGCCCTGACCAACCTGACCTTAGAATCATAGAATCATAGAATCATAGAATCATACAGGTTGGAAAAGACCTCTAAGATCATGGTGTCCAACCGTCAACCCAACACCACCATGCCCTCTACACCATGTCCCTAAGGGCCTCATCTACACGTCTTTTAAATACCTCCAGGGATGGTGACTCCACCACTTCCCTGGGCAGCCTGTTCCAAGGCCTGACCACTCTTTCAGTAAAGAATTTCTCCTAATGTCCAATCTAAACCTCCCTTGGCGCAACTTGAGGCCATTTCCTCTCGTCCTATCGCTAGTTACTTGGCAGAAGAGACCAACACCCACCTCGCTACAACCTCCTTTCAGGTAGTTGTAGAACGCGATGAGATCTCCCCTCAGCCTCCTCTTCTCCAGGCTAAACAGTCCCAGTTCCCTCAGCTGCTCCTCATAAGACTTGTGCTCCAGGCCCTTCACCAGCTTCGTTGCCCTCCTCTGGATACGCTCCAGCACCTCCATGTCCTTCTTGTAGTGAGGGGCCCAAAACTGAACACAGTATTCGAGGTGCGGCCTCAGCAGTGCCGACTACAGGGGCACGATCACCTCCCTACTCCTGCTGGCCACACTATTTCTGATACAGGCCAGGATGCCGTTGGCCTTCTTGGCCACCTGGGCACACTGCCGGCTCATGTTCAGCCGGCTGTCAACCAGCACCCCCAGGTCCTTTTCCTCTGGGCAGCTTTCCAGCCACTCTTCCCCAAGCCTGTAGCGTTGCATGGGGTTGTTGTGGCCGAAGTGCAGGACCCGGCACTTGGCCTTGTTGAACCTCATACAGTTGGCCTCGGCCCATCGATCCAGCCTGTCCAGGTCCCTCTGCAGAGCCTTCCTACCCTCGAGCAGATCAACACTCCCGCCCAGCTTGGTGTCGTCTGCAAACTTACTGAGGGAGCACTCGATCCCCTCGTCCAGATCGTTGATAAAGATATTGAACAAGACCGGCCCCAAAACTGAGCCCTGGGGAACACCGCTCGTGACCGGCCGCCAACTGGATTTAACTCCGTTGACCACAACTCTCTGGGCTCGGCCGTCCAGCCAGTTTTTTACCCAGCGAAGAGTGCACCTGTCTAGGTCGTGAGCCGCCAGCTTCTCTAGGAGAATGCTGTGGGAGACAGTGTCAAAGGCCTTACTGAAGTCCAAGTAGACCACATCCACTGCCTTTCCCTCATCCACTAGGCGGGTCACCTGGTCATAGAAGGAGATTAGGTTGGTCAAGCAGGACCTGCCTTCCATGAACCCGTGCTGGCTGGGCCTGATCCCCTGGTTGTCCCGGACATGGCTCGTGAGCACCCTCAAAACCAACCGCTCCATGATCTTCCCCGGCACCGAGGTCAGGCTGACCGGCCTGTAGTTCCCCGGATCCTCCTTCTGGCCCTTCTTATAGATCGGTGTCACATTGGCGAGCCTCCAGGCGTCCGGGACCTCCCCAGTTAACCAGGACTGCTGGTAAATGATGGAGAGCGGCTCGGCAAGCTCCTCCGCCAGCTCCCTCAGTACCCTCGGGTGGATCCCATCCGGCCCCATAGACTTGTGAACGTCCAGGTGGCGTAGCAGGTCATTAACTTCTTCCTCTTGAATTATGGGGGGTTTATCCTGCTCGTCGTCCATGTCTTCCAGCTCAGGGGGCTGAGTACCCTGAGGATAACTGCTCTGACTACTAAAGACTGAGGCAAAGAAGGCGTTGAGTACCTCAGCCTTTTCCTCGTCCTTGGTGGCAACGTTCCCCCCCGCATCCAATAGAGGATGGAGATTCTCCTTGGCTCTCCTTTTGTCATTAACATACTTATAAAAGCATTTTTTGTTGTCTCTCACGACAGTGGCCAGGTTGAGTTCTAGCCGGGCTTTTGCCTTTCTAATTTCCTCTCTGCACGACCTAACGCGATCCCTGTACTCTTCTTGAGTTGCCTGCCCCTTCTTCCACAAGTGATAAACTCTCCTTTTTTTCCTGAGTCCCAGCAAGAGCTCCCCGTTCAGCCAGGCCGGTCGCCTTCCCCGCCCGTTCTTCTTGCGGCACATGGGGACAGCCCACTCCTGCGCCTTTAAGACTTCCTTCTTGAAGAACGTCCAGCCTTCCTGGACCCCTTTGCCCTTCAGGACTGTCTCCCAAGGGACCCTCTCGACCAGTGTCCTGAGCAGGCCAAAGTCTGCCCTCTGGAAGTCCATGGTAGCGGTTTTGCTGGCCCCCCTCTTTACTTCACCAAGTATCGAAAATTCTACCATTTCATGGTCACTAAGCCCAAGCCGGCCTCCGACCACCACATCTCCCACCAGCCCTTCTCTGTTCGTGAACAGCAGGTCAAGCGAGGCATCTCCCCTGGTGGGCTCGCTTACCAGCTGCGTCAGGAAGTTATCCTCCACACACTCCAGGAACCTCCTCGACTGTTTCCTCTCTGCCGTGTGGTATTTCCAGCAGACGTCCGGAAAGTTGAAGTCCCCCACGAGAACAAGGGCTAGCGACTGGGAGACTCCTGCCAGCCTCTTGTAGAATATTTCATCTGCCTCCTCGTCCTGGCTAGGTGGTCTATAACAGACTCCCAGCAGGATATCTGCCTTGTTGGCCTTCCCCCTCATCCTTACCCACAAGCACTCGACCTCGTCATCACTACCATCGAGCTCTAGACAGTCGAAGCATTCCCTAACATACAGGGCTACCCTGTATTTTTTGTATTCTATCATAATTTTGTATATTCTATCATTATTATTATCATTATTTTCCCTTTTCTGTTCTATTAAACTGTCTTTATCTCAACCCACGAGTTTTTCTCACTCTTACCCTTCTGATTCTCTCCCCGTCCCACTGGGTGTGTGGGGGAGTGAGCGAGCGGCTGTGTGGTGTTTAGTTGCTGGCTGGGGTTAAACCATGACAGTCCTTTTTTGGTGCCCAACATGGGGCACAAAGGGTTGAGATAACGACAGATCTGACCAAAGCGTGTTAAGGCAAAATGGGTTATAAGCATTCATTATATCGGTTTAATAGTCGCTGGTCACAATGTTGATGTATTGGCTCTCAAAGTTGTGGGGCTGGCTCTCAATGTTGGGGTATGTAATACCTTACTTGCAGTATGTGTTCCCTGTTGTGCTGTTTATCACTGCTCGGAGCTGGGGCAAGGTTATCATTTTGCTGCACTGTGTAACACAGTTTTATGAGATGATAAAATCATTGGTTGTGAGTCTAAGCTGGTATCTGTACTCAGCATTGCCATCATCTCTGTACCTCGGGAACCACCTCTTAGAAACTATTAGTAATTACACTTTTTTCTCCTTGGAGAATGAATCCAGGGGGGAGACAGGATGGGACACATTCCCCCACTCCTTCATCTTCCCTTTCACATCTCCAGAAACTCCTTTTTCTTCTATCCTCTTCATGAAGCCCTCCACCACAGTTCCTGAGAATTTTGAATATCCTTGGGATGTTCAAACAAGCATGTTCCTATTGCTATGTCTCCTGAATGTGGTTCAGGTCTTGTTTAGGGTTAAACAACTATATAGGAATATTGTCCAGAGATCAACCCCGGCAACAGACACGGTGGCTACTCCAACCCCCGCGACAGGCACTGCGGCTGAACCAGAGAACCAACCTTTTCCGGTATCAGTCGCCCCTGTACAGAAGAAGAAATACACAAGAAAATCAGCTCGTTTAGTAAGGGATGAAGATGAACCAGGGCCATCACGAGAACAGGAGGAGGAAGAGGCAGAACCCGTAAATGAGATGGTAACCACCCGATCCCTATCCCTGAGTGAGCTGCGAGATATGCGAACAGATTTCAGCCGTTGTCCAGGCAAGCACATTGTCACCTGGCTGCTCTGATGCTGGGATAACAGGGCCAGTAGCCTGGAATTAGAGGGTAGGGAAACCAATCAGCTGGGATCCCTTTCTAGGGAAGGGGGCATTGACAAAGCGATTGGATAAGGGACACAGGTCCTCAGCCTCTGGAGGCGACTACTGTCAGGCGTGAAGGAAAGGTATCCCTTCAAGGAAGATGTTATATATCGCCCAGGCAAGTGGACCACCATGGAGAGAGGTATCCAGTACCTGAGGGAATTAGCCATGCTGGAGGTGATTTATGATGACCTGAACAACGAGCAGTTATCCAAAGACCCAGATGAAGTCAAATGCAAAGTTGGTACGGAGGGCACCAGCGTCGCATGCAAACTCGTTGGCAATAATGACCTGGAAAGATGGAGACGAATAAACGGTGGATGAATTGTCTGGCCAACTCTGGCAATACGAAGAAAGTCTCTCTTCCTCCCTACGGGCCTGCGTCTCTGCTGTGGAGAAACTGTCCCGGGAGGTCCAGCAACTCAAAGAGGATATGTCCTATTCTCCACCTGTACGGACCAGTATCTCAGCCATTAGGAGCAAGCGTCCCTCTGCTCAAGAGAGAAGATGTCGTGGGTACACACCCCGGGGCACCCTGTGGTTTTACCTGCGTGACCACGGAGAGGACATGAGGAAGTGGGATGGAAAATCTACCTCAACCCTAGAGGCACGGGTACGTGAGTTGCAAGGAAAAACAATGACACAAGGGGGTTCTTGCAGAAAAACTGCTGCTCCAGTCTCCAGTGAGCAGTTCCTCAGACAGAGTAGAAGGGCTGACTTTACTCCCAATCTTAAAAAAGGGAATTTTGATTCATATCTACAAGAAGTGAGTAACGAGTACTATGACCACTGGCCAGGTGGAGGAAAGGGACAACCGGGTTTACTGGACTGTGTGGATTCGATGGCCTGGCACATCAGACCCACAGGAGTATAAGGCTCTCGTAGACACCGGTGCACAGTGTACCCTGATGCCATCAAGCTCTAAAGGGGCAGAACCCATCTGTATTTCTGGAGTGACAGGGGGATCCCAAGAGTTAACTGTATTGGAGGCCGAAGTGAGCCTAACCGGGCATGAGTGGCAGAAGCACCCCATTGTGACTGGCCCAGAGGCTCCGGGCATCCTTGGCATAGACTACCGCAGGAGAGGGTATTTCAAGGACCCAAAAGGGTACTGGTGGGCTTTTGGTATAGCTGCCCTGGAGACGGAGGAAATTAAACAGCTGTCCACCTTGCCCGGTCTCTCGGAGGACCCTTCTGTTGTGGGGTTGCTGAGGGTCGAGGAACAACAGGTACCAATCGCTACCACAACGGTGCACCGGCGGCAATATCGCACCAACAGAGACTGCCTGATCCCCATCCATGAGCTGATTCATCGACTGGAGAGCCAAGGAGTGATCAGCAAGACTCGCTCACCCTTCAACAGTCCCATATGGCCAGTGCGAAACTCCAATGGAGAGTGGAGACTAACAGTAGACTATCGTGGCCTGAACACAGTCACGCCGCCACTGAGTGCTGCCGTGCCGGACATGCTAGAACTCCAATACGAACTGGAGTCAAAAGCAGCCAAGTGGCACGCCACAAGTGACATCGCTAATGCGTTCTTCTCAATCCCTTTGGCGGCAGAGTGCAGGCCACAGTTTGCTTTCACTTGGAGGGGCGTCCAGTACACCTGGAACTGACTGCCCCAGGGGTGGAAACACAGCCCTACCATTTGCCATGGACTGATCCACACCACACTGGAACAGGGTGAGGCTCCAGAACACCTGCAATACATTGATGACATCATCGTGTGGGTAACACAGCAGAAGTAGTTTTTGAGAAAGGGAAGAAAATAATTCTAATCCTTCTGAAGGCCGGCTTTGCCATAAAAGGTCAAGGGACCTGCAATGGAGATCCAGTTTTTAGGAATAAATTGGCAAGATGGACGTCGTCAGATCCCAATGGATGCGATCAACAAAATAACAGCCATGTCCCCACCAACTAGCAAAAAGGAAACACAAGCTTTCTTAGGCGTTGTGGGCTTTTGGAGAATGCATATTCCAGATTACAGCCTGATTGTAAGCCCCCTCTATCACGTGACCCGGAAGAAGAACGGTTTCAAATGGGGCCCTGAGCAACAACAAGCCTTTGAACAAATGAAACGGGAGATAGTTCAGGCAGTAGCCCTTGGGCCAGTCCGGGCAGGACAAGATGTAAGGAATTTGCTCTACACCGCAGCCGGGGAGAATGGCCCTACCTGGAGCCTCTGGCAGAAAGCCCCAGGGGAGACTCGAGGTCGACCCTTAGGGTTCTGGAGTCGGGGATACAGAGGATCCGAGGCCCGCTACACTCCAACTGAGAAGGAGATATTGGCAGCATATGAAGGGGTTCGAGCTGCTTCGGAAGTGGTTGGTACTGAAGCACAGTTCCTCCTGGCACCCCGACTGCTGGTGCTGGGCTGGATGTTCAAAGGGAGGGTCCCCTCTACACACCATGCAACCGATGCTACGTGGAGTAAGTGGGTCGCACTGATCCCACAACGGGCCCGAATAGGAAACCCCAGTCGCCCAGGAATCTTGGAAGTGATCACGAACTGGCCAGAAGGCAAAGATTTTGGAATATCCCCAGAGGAGGAGGTGACGCGTGCTGAAGAGGCCCCACTGTATAACAAACTACCAGAAAACGAGAAGCAATATGCCCTGTTCACTGATGGGTCCTGTCGCCTTGTGGGAAAGCATCGGAGGTGGAAAGCTGCTGTATGGAGTCCTATACGCCAAGTTGCAGAAACTGCTGAAGGAGAAGGTGAGTCGAGCCAGTTTGCAGAGGTGAAAGCCATCCAGCTGGCCTTGGACATTGCTGAACTAGAAAAATGGCCAGTGCTTTATCTCTATACTGACTCATGGATGGTGGCAAATGCCCTGTGGGGGTGGTTGCAGCAGTGGAAGCAGAACAACTGGCAGCGCAGGGGTAAACCCATCTGGGCTGCCGCACTGTGGCAAGATATTGCTGCCCGAGTAGAGAACCTGGCTGTAAAAGTACGTCACGTAGATGCTCACGTACCCAAGAGTCGGGCCACTGAAGAACACCAAAACAACCAGCAGGTGGACCAGGCTGCTAAGATTGAAGTGGCTCAGGTGGATCTGGACTGGCAACATAAGGGTGAATTATTTATAGCTCGGTGGGCCCATGACGCCTCAGGCCATCAAGGAAGAGATGCAACATATAGATGGGCTCGAGACTGAGGGGTGGACTGACCATGGACGCTATTGCACAGGTTATCCATGAATGTGAAATGTGTGCTGCAATCAAGCAAGCCAAGCGAGTAAAGCCTCTTTGGTATGGGGGACAATGGTTGAAATACAAATATGGGGAGGCCTGGCAGACTGATTGTATCACACTCCCACAAACCCGACACGGTAAGCGCTATGTGCTCACCATGGTGGAAGCAACCACCGGATGGCTGGAAACATACCCTGTGCCCCATGCCACTGCCCGGAACACCATCCTGGGCCTTGAAAAGCAAGTCCTATGGCGACATGGCACCCCAGAAAGAATTGAGTCAGACAACGGGACTCATTTCCGAAACACCCTCATAGACACCTGGGCCAAAGAGCACGGCATTGAGTGGGTCTATCACATCCCCTACCATGCACCAGCCTCCGGGAAAATCGAACGATACAACGGACTGCTAAAGACTACGCTGAGAGCAATGGGTGGTGGGACATTGAAGCATTGGGACACACATTTAGCAAAGGCCACCCGGTTAGTCAACACCAGGGGATCTGTCACTCAAGCTGGCCCTGCCCAATCAAAACTCTTATGTACTGTAGATGGAGATAAAGTCCCCGTCGTGCACATAAGAAATATACTGGGGAAGACAGTCTGGGTTACTCCTGCCTCGGGCAAGGGAAAACCCATCTGTGGGATTGCTTTTGCTCAAGGACCTGGGTGCACTTGGTTGGTAATGCCAAAGGATGGGGAGGTCCGGTGTGTACCTCAAGGGGATTTGATTTTGGGTGAAAATAGCCAATGAACTGAATTGTATGATGTTAATTGTTATATGACATTTTATATCATTATTTCTATGGTTGCTATCAATGGTATAGCAGTAAAAATCACCCAGGTTAATGAAGAATGAACTAACTCCAGTGAAACCGAGCAAAGTGCAACGATGATAGAACCGAATGAGCGCAGCGATAATGGAATCAGAACTGGCTTCAGAATGCAACAGCCCAACACCACACACCATCTCTCCTGCCCTGAAAGACTGTTATGACAGATGGAGCCCAAAGTCATGGACTAAATGAACTCAGTGGACATTTTAGAGGGATGGCCTCTAGACTAAGGGAATGATATCTGTGTGTGTATATATCAAAAGACAAGAAAGGTGGTGGTGATTAATTGGAATGTATTGAAAAATTTGAGACCTGGGCATGACGTAAATGGTATAGAATAAGGGGTGGATACTGTCCTAGTTTCGGCTGGGATAGGGTTAAATTTCTTCCTAGTGCTGTGTTTTGGATTTAGTATGAGGAGAATGTTGATAACACACTGATGTTTTCAGTTGTTGCTAAGTACCCTCCTAGTCAAGGACATTCAGCTTACATGCTCTACCGACTGAGCTATCGGTCAGTGTGGGTGGTGAGCAATTGCATTGTGCATCACTCATTTTGTATATTCTATCATTATCATTATTATTATTATCCTTATTATTATTTTCCCTTCTTTTTCTGTTCTATTAAACTGTCTTTATCTCAATGCATGAGATTTTCTCACTCTTACCATTCCAATTCTCTCCCCGTCCCACTGAGGGGGGGAATGAGCGAGCGGCTGTGTGGTGCTTAGTTGCTGGCTGGGGTTAAACCACGACACCAGTGTCTGCTTTCTTCCGTTGTAAGACCAGCAAGTAGAGGCAATTTGGTCATTTAGCAATAAAATTCTCTAGATTGGTCATCACACTTGGTAGTATAGCTTCACAACTACAGGATTTTAAAGTTACTGGGTTGGTTGTTTTTTTTTGTGTGGAACAACTCTTTGTTAGCCAGATTGTCAAATATCTTCCTTCCACTGATGAAATTCTTTCTGTTTGGAAAGTATTCTCACTAAACATTTCTGGGAGGATATTGAAACTAGCAATTTTTTATGCCTTACTTCTTGAAAGAAAATATTTCCAGTAATTTCCAATTTGGAGTCTAAGCAAATTATCTGTAAAGTTGTAAAATATGTATGTTTGTGCAGTAGACTATCCCCTCAGCAGCTTGAGAGAGGACTTGAAGCTTAACAAACTTGTCATGCATAGACTGCAGCTTGTAGCTGGATGCGTGAGTTGAGGAGAAATTGCAGGCAAATGCTTATAGCTTTCCAGCAGGTTAGCCAGATGTGTGAAAATTCAGCAGACAGGTGTAATAGGGCTGGCAGCCATATGTTAGTTGGTAGGTCTGATCATATCAAATTGTGTGCAATTGACCTATGGGTGCAAACTGCAGTGATTTGAAGTTTTTTGTGCATGATGTTTTGCAGGATCAAGTTATGTGTGCCGAAAATTTCTGTACCTATACTATGTAGAGTATCTTTGGGTTTTTTTAATATTTTTTAATATAATTTTTTATTTTAAGGGAAATACCTTGAGTTTTTTCACTTTGGTCCCTTGTGCAGAACTTCTCTCCCAACATGAATAGCAAACTCAAAGCTGATGGTGTAATTCTTCCCAGGAATCAGCATAGTAGTTGCCCATTTTGGAAGGGAAACTTTGCAATTCAAATGGATCATGAGTTTAAAGAACTGTAGAGTCTACTCCTTTTTCAATCTCCAAGTACTTTGTTATTTCATTTCAAAATAATTTCACAACTTTTATAGGTTTCCTACATTTTTGGCTGCATGGGTGTAAATGGCAAGGTTTTTTGGAGGGCAGCCTGCAGGGGTAGCCACTGTGGGAGGAGGTCAGGGCTGCCCTGTGCCGGACACAGCCAGTTCCAGCTGGCTCCGCAACGGCCCCACTACAGGCTAAAGCTGAGCCCATCAGCCAAGTTTGTGGCAGCTCTGTGATAACATATTTAAGAAAGGGCAGAAAATGCTGAGGAGTAGGGAAGAATGGAGGGAACAACAAGGTCAGAGAAGTAAGAAATGCTCCATGGCAGAGCAGGCACACTCCCGATGGGACTGCAGCCCGTGGAGGACCCACACGGGAGCATAGGAAATGAGTATGAAGGAAGGAACAGCAGGAAGAACAGAGTGAGAAACAAGGAGTGGCAAAGAGAAACTTCCACGCACTGACCCCAATCTCCTGAGCTGCTCATTGTCTCACTGAAAGGACTGAGTGTAACCCATGGTGATAACATGGGGGGAGGAGAGGTGTCTGGAGTGAAGTTGAGCCTGGGAAAGGGGGAGGAAAGGTGCTTTCCCTAAGTGTTTAAATGTTTGTCTTTGTTTCCCAATACCCAAATCAGTAATTAAATGTTTAGGTTATGTTCATTGGCAATAAATTAAGTTAAATTCTCCAAGTCGAGTCTGTTTTGCCCGCAACAGTAACTGCTGAGTGATTTCCCAGTCTTTATTTCAACCCATGAGTTTTCTTGCACCTGTTCTTTCTGTCTCATTCCCCCCCACCTCCCGAAACAAAGAGGGGGTGAATGAGAAGCTGTGTGGGTGCTTGGCTGCTATTCAGGGCCAACCCACCACATTGGCTTTTGTTATACACACTATATTGTGAGTGCACAATGGCCCGCTGAAGTCAACTGTCATACTGTGGATTCTGATCTCCACAAATTTACTTCACTATAGTCATTCCTTACTGTCATCATCTATTCCTGTAAAACTATTCCTTCTTCAGTGGGGAATTAAACATTGCTCTAATAACAAGCATTCATAACAGCAAAGCTATTGCAATATTGTACTTTTTTCAACCACTGTATATTTAAAACAGAAAAGGTAAAAAAGATGGCAGAAATTTGTACTTGCAATGGTTACTTTGTTTTTAATTTGAGGAATATGCTTTACCAATTTGGTTGACCTTAACACCTCAGTGGATGGGAAACTTCCTCATATTTTTGTTCCCAACTTCTCCTCTCTCACACATTTTTTTCATTGATTATGACAAGTGAATAATCAATGCAGCATAGACACTACTGTGCAAAACTATCCAAGCTCCTCTACCAGTCAGCCTCAAAATCTAACCACCAAGGACAGGATATTAAAGTGTCACTAGTCTGTAAGTAAAATATGCTTAACAGTTCTAATTGTGTTAATGGTGCATTTGTAACATAGTCTTTGTTAACTACAAATAAGGCAAGATTACCATTAGTTCACATATTATAGGATGCTGAGCTGTCATCAGATTATGACAATTTGTGTCAGTATCTTGAAATTAAATAGACAGTGGAAAATGATCACTTAGTTGATTTGTCTAAATTTTTCCAAATTTCTGTTCATAAGGCATTGTGGTATGGCAGCCTACTTTTAATTTTATGTGTAGAAATATTTTTCTGCAATAATTAGAAAATATTTTTAAGACAGACCTAGAAAACACTCAAGGAAAGAGGTTTCAGAACTATATAATTGGGGGAGTGTTTATATTCCTTCTTTATATTATATGAATGGCCCAAAGGAATGATAAACCCAGTTCAGTCAGCCTCCTGAGGATTTCATCGGTAAAAAGGAAATCAACAGATGAAGAAGAGATGTCATAGTAAATGTATCCCAAATTCCATTCCAACTCTGGAATGCAGTTCCAGAGTGCTGGAGTTCTCCATTTATATTATGAGAATATAAAAAAAGGAATGGAAAACTGTTACAGTGTTGTTGTCATTGCTAGTTTCTAGAACTTTTTTTTGGCCCTTGCAGGCAAAACACCACCAAACTTATTGCTGTGCTTTGAACTGGAACTCAGTGGCATCGAAATCGGCATAATACTTTTGTCCCTTCCCCTTTTTCTTTTGCTCTAGTAGACTAGATGATTGATATTTAACTTGTTCTATGATGCATAAGTGTTTACTACTGTAACAAAAAATACTTATTTCAGGATACCAAAATATCTAAAGAATAATCACATGTTAAATCAGTATGGTCCTGCCAGAAGCCATGGGATCAATTCCATCTACTGAACTGTCTTTTCTTTAGCATTGATAGGGTATGGTTATTTGGACAGCACATATCTGTGCTTCTATTTGGCCCGGGTCTTTGCGACTGAGACCAGGCTGCTGTGTTCATGGGGGAGAGAGAGATGGAC
This sequence comes from Calonectris borealis, assembly GCF_964195595.1. Lineage (NCBI taxonomy): Eukaryota > Metazoa > Chordata > Aves > Procellariiformes > Procellariidae > Calonectris > Calonectris borealis. The sequence continues at coordinate 54,556,504 of NC_134351.1, read as the reverse complement.
ATCCTTCATTCTGTATTAATAGGACAGTACTTTGACTTGTGAGATAGATTCCAGGAGTTTCCCACGTGACACTATGAGAGTTACTTATATTTGATGGACTCCTGCATTTTTGAGTCACTGTCCTGCAGAAATATTTCTCTATCACATTCATACATACAATTAATAAAAACATGATAAAGATACATAAAACTTACATAGTCATGAAAGGCTTTTGCTTCACTTGAATGTTCACATGTTTCTCGTCTTTCTGGAGCTGCACAGTAGAGATCCCAAAATACACTGCAAGTTAAGAAGTAACAGATATGGTGAGAAAATCATTGTAATTCTCATAGATTTTATGGTGTACACACTTCACACATATATATGTATGAAATAGACATCACTTTCTAGCCAAGAGCTGAAAATACCTCTATGAAAGAATTCAGCTTTGTAAAACATCTATGAGGAATCAAGTCTTGTTATCTGATTCTCTGAAGCAAGCAGTGCTTGTATTTCTTTAAAACCACTGTAGTATAAACCAAGAAGCTAGTCTAATATACAAGCTTTCAGAGTATAAAGCAAATTAATAAAGCTCTGCATTTAACCTCATACCTCTGCAACTGCTGCAATTTACTACCACAAAGCACTGGAAGGCACAGATTCATGCAGTAATACTGTGATGTTGTGAAAAGGCAAGAAAATGAAGAGAAAACTGGGAGTTCTTCCAAGTTCCAATACTGTCCTTTAAACAAAAGTTCCTAGAGAAACAAATGTATGGATAAGAGTAGGAAATAGAAGGGTATGCTATCCTATAGTTCTTGGTTGATAAAGAATGAAAGAGTAAAAGGAAATTATGATACTCCAATAAGTCTTCCCCTGCCTCAAATGGAGTTATACATGAATTGATTCTAACACACTACAAGTATCTCTGAACTGTTAAGAAACAGTATATAAGATATTTCATTATGGCAGGAATGTTAGCCTCAAAGTTTCTAGAACGAAATTATCTATATGCTAGAACAATTAAAAGAATAAAATTTGTTAGTTTCATTTTGTTTCTTTATTGTTTTAGACTTAACCCTCTAACTTAGCCCAGCACCATAATTCAGAATTGTGGAAAATTTGACCACTCTGCTGCAGATGATCAAAATTAAGGATAATGCAGACATCAGAGATACAAGGAACAAGTTCTCCTTGTCAGGCTTCTGTCACTTAATTAAAAGCATCTTCCACACAGCTGTACAAATCACATGGGTTTTTATATTCAAGTGGGACTACTTTACAACTTATAGCTTTTTGCCTTGGGAATTTTATATATACATATATTTTCTCTAGAAAGCAATATATATAAGTAAGGAGCATCATGCATAAAAAATTGCAAGTCAGATCTGTGTCCTACCCATATTCTGAGCTGAAAGAAATTGCAAAAGCAGCTACTACAACTCCAAGCTCATGCTAACATACACTGCCCCTCAAAAATGCTGGTAGCTTGGGTTCAGCTAATGGCTTTCATATGCTATTCCCGTGACTAAAATGTGCACTAAAGACTGAGGAAGCTCACATCTATTTGCAGAGTCTCTGTATATATTTCTTTCAAATGTAGTTATTCAGGATATAGAGAATGATCTCTTAAACGCACAATTTAATAAAAGATGGTAAACAAAGAAATGCAGGCCATCTTCTTTCAAAGATGCTGCCTTATCAATCCGTTATTCAATATTTCTTTTCCTATATCTAATATCTATATACTCTCCTATATCTAATTTTCTGTTCTTTCAACACTTTACGAGAAAATAGTTCTTGATACTCATCTTCACATCCTTTTTACAGTGTTCACCTGAATTTCTTGCCTCCAGACACTGGAATTCACAATGAACATATTCTAAAAATCAGAGGAAAAGAAAATTGACACTTACCACCACCAGGAGTGCAAGAATCCTGGGGGCTCCCCTAGTGTGATGTTTTTTTCCCATCTTATCTAAAGAGAAACAGTAAAAACAGTCTGTACTCTTTTTGTGATCACTGTGACTAAAAAGCATTACATACTTTATTCAGGTAGTAAAAAAGGAAGAATAAAAGATTTTGTAGTTATGAAAGGCTTTATCATCATCAGTCTGGGTGGCCATATTACTTTATCACACTGTGGTGGGTTGACCTTGGCTAAGGGCCAAATGCCAACCAAGCAGCTCTGTCACTCCCCCTCCTCAGCAGGACAGGGGGAGAAAATAGGATGGGTTGAGATAAAGACAGAAGATCACTTACCAATTACCATCATGGGCAAAACAGATTCAACTTGGGGAAAATTAATTTAATTTATTGCCAATTAAAAAAGAGTAGGATGATGCGAAACAAAATAAAACCTTTTCCCCCACTCCCCCTTTTTCCCAGGCTCAACTTTGCTGCTTCATTCCCAACTCCGTCTACCTCCCCACCCCACCCCCCCATCGTCCCTGAGCCTTTGGGGGGTTACAGTCAGTACATAACAATTCCTCTCTGCCACTCCTTCCTCATCAAACTTTTCCCCTGCTCCAGCGTGGGTCCTTCCATGGGCTGGGGTCCTTCCATGGGCTGAAGTCCTTCAGGAAAAAATCTGCCGGAGTGTAGGTTCTCCATGGGCCACACTTTCCTTCAGGAAATATCCAACTGCTCTGATATGGGGTCCTCCACAGGCTGCAGTGTGGATATCTGCTCCACTGTGGTCTCTTCCACAGGTTGCAAGGGAATCTCCGCTCCCACGCCTGGAGCCCCTCCTTCCCCCCCTTCTTCTCTGACCTTGGTGTTTGTACAGTTGTTTCTCACTTTTTTTCTTCACTCCTCTACTCATCTGGCGTTCGTGTCCTTTCTTAAATATGTTTTCACAGGGGTGCCACCAACTTTGCTGATTGGCTCAGCTTTGGTCTGCAGTGAGGATGTTGTGGAGCCGGCTGGAACCAGCTGTGTCCAGCACAGGGCAGCCCCTGAACTCTTCTCACAGAGGCCACCCCTGCAGCCCCCACCACTGCTACCAAAACCTTGCCATGTACAACCAATACACACACTTATTAATTAAGCTGATGCCTCTTATTTTAGCAAAGCATGGTTTAGATTTATTTTTAAAAGATTTTTAATACGATTTTATTAAGGATATATTTTGTCTCTCTCCACCATTATTTAAGTTCAAAAATTCATAACAAAAAAGTGTTAAAAAACACCCCTAAAGTTATCTAAAAGATTTTCCAAGAATAATTCCTAAGAAAAACATACAAGATACAGGACTAACGTTACTGATTCAGCAGGTGGCAGTCTTCTCTCCACATCTGAAGTGAGCAAATGTTTTAGAATCCTCAAGAAGTACTTCACTGTTAGAGGTAACGTGACAAATCTGACTAACATCAGAGTAACAACAGAGTTATAACCCATTCTCTCACCATACAATGAAAATGTAAAACTAGTTTGGCTTGATTTGCCTGCACTGGCAAACTCTGTTGAATAGAGATATACTATCTATGCTTGCTTTCCTAGCTGAGAACTCTGGTTTATTTAACACTGTTTTCAAAGGAAATGCAGTTTAAGAATTCTTACCTTTGACTTCACACTTTTATTGTTGATCAACTAACACATTAGACAACATAAACACACTGTGAAAGCATTCTGGCTCTCTGCAATTCTTTAAAAGTGTTATCTCTTAACCATTACCACACAATCATTTTATTAATGACATAGTCATCAGCTTGTCCTTAACTACAAAACTAAAGAGTTTGAACTATAATAAAGCCAGTGTGATTGTTTAAGGAACTCTATCACAAATCACTTAAGATTCTGTAGAAATCCATACAACACTGTTAGGAAGGCCAGCTCATCTTAAAACAAGGTGGAAACCAGGTGTCGTGGTTTAACCCCAGCCAGCAACTAAACACCACACAGCCGCTTGCTCACCCCCCCACTCCGGTAGGATGGGGGAGAGAATCGGGAGGGCAAAAGTGGGAAAACTCGTGGGTTGAGGTAAAAACAGTTTAATAATGGAAATAAAACAAAGCAGAAGAGTAGCAATAATAATAATAACAACAACAATAATAGAATATACAAAGCAGGCGATGCACAATACAACTGCTCACCACCCACCCACCAATGCCCAGCCTGTCCCCAGAGCTGCGAATCCCCCTTCCCGGACGATGCCTCCTAGTTTATATACTGAGCATGAGGTCATATGATATGGAATACCCCATTGGCCAGTTGGGTTAGCTGTCCTGGCTATGCTCCCTCCCAGCTTCTCCTGCACCAGGCAGAGCATGGGAAGCTGAAAAGTCCTTGACTACTGTAAGCACTACTTAGCAACAACTAAAGCATCAATGTGCCAACATTCCTCTCGTACCAAACCCAAAGCACAGCACCACACCAGCTACTAGAAAGAAAATTAACTCTATCCCAGCTGAAACCAGGACACCAGGGCATTCTATATACTCCAAATTCCTCCAGTTACAACTACACATAGCATTATTTCCTGCAAAAATTGCTAAAAATAATTGTTTAAATACATACCATATTCTGCTCTAGAGACAGAAGTAATGGCAGATGAAAGGAGGATTATTTTAATGAAATGCTTGAACAGCTTTAATATGAAATGTATGTAAAGATATATATAAAGGTATATAAATGCTTAATATAAAAGGTAGACAGTGTTCATACTGCAAGAGGCACTGGTAAAGCTGGGATTTTTTCAGAAGAAAATAAAACTTTGATTCTCAGCTCCAACTTGATTTCCACACTGGATTCGACAGCCCAAGAGAGGCGAGGCTGCTGCAGCTCCACATCCCCAGGTCTAACCAGTAGCGAGGCTGAAGATGTATTCTCAGTAGGCATACGCACACAGAGCACACATATACACCACATATATACATATATACATATATACATATATACATATATACATGGCAGGCCACACAGATCACAGACAGACACTCAGAGCACACACATGAACACAGACAGCACCAACAGCCTCATCCTGCTCCCCTCTCTAGCTGAGCAGGATGGAGGTCCACTAGTGAGAATATCTATACATATGTATAACGTGGATCCCTCCAGCAGCTGGGCTCAGACACTCAGTCTGCCCAGTAGCTGCCCTTGGATCCCAGTCTCCCCTGTTGCTGGCACCTGGACATATGAGCTCCCTAGGCCACAGCCCCACTCCAGTTGCTGGAACTGATCGTCTCACACGCACATCTGGTTCCCCAGTAGCCAACCCCCAGTGGTCTCACCCTTAAGAGACACACACACACGCCTGGCTCCCAGGCCACTTCACCTACTTGCCAGCTAGTCCGGCTTGATCTTTGCTAGCGCTCACACACTCGCTTGCACACCCGCACTCACTCCAGTTGTTAGCACCACAGACATATGGGCCTCTGACCCCTGGTCCCACCCCAGTGGCTGACACTTGGTTTCACTCACTTCAGTCTTTCCAGTCACTGGCACCCAGGCCCTCCAACCTGCAGTCCCAGCCCATTTGCTGGCACCCAGACCCTCACTCACTCCAGTTGCTTGCACCACAGACACACAGGCTGCTATGACCCGAGGTCTTACTCCAGTTGCTGGCAGTGAAGTCCATTCACTCCGGTCTCTCCAATCACTGGCACCACAGCCACACAGGCCCTCTGACCCATGGTCTGACTCCAGTTGTTGGCACTCAGCCCCCAATACACACACACACACACACACACACAGAGCGTGTAGAGAATCCCTCACCCAGGAAAGAGTTAGAAAGTAATTTAATAAGAAGATAGGACAGACTGCACTGATCAGGTGCAGGGTATGACCAAACAAATGCACTGATCAGCACCTATTTACACGTAATCGGCCCTTTTATCCCCTTACCCCTCTATTTTCCCCACACTTGTTCCTCCCCAAATCACCTAAATCCCTCCCCTTTCTCACCTTTGGCTCCTCCCGTAAACATACCATAATAAATCCTGTGCAATCCTAAAATGCTCTTCCCCTGCATCCCATAATGTGTCCCATACCTCTAGGCAGCAACCCCTCTCAGTCCGAAAGGTGCTCTAGTGTTGACTCATCTTGATGGATGTCACATCTGGACAATGGGGCTAAGGGTCTCCTGGGAGAGGCCCAGACAGGATATCCATTCCTCCAAGTCCTTAATTTGGGTTCTTGCCTGCCCTGGGACCTCTGTGCTCCTCTGGGCTTGTGGAGATAGGCCTTTGATAAGGCCCATCACATAGTTGATAGCTCCTGTGATGGACCTGGGAGGAGCTGGGGCAGGGTATTATTATTTGGGCTTTCTCCCCCCTTGTCTTTCTGGGCTCCTTTGTGGGTGTGCAGACAAGCTTTTATCACAAAACCTAACAGTGTTCATACTGCAAGAGGCACTGGTAAAGCTGGGATTTTTCAAAAGAAAATAAAACTTTGATTCTCAGCTCCAACTTGATTTCTGCACCCAACTCTTAAGAAAGTTAAGCATATATATTTTCTGTCAATAGCTTGCAGGAGAGGAATATATAATTAGTACACCTAAAAAGTTTTCTTCACTCTCATATGAAGTTACCTAACGTAATTTTGATGTATTATGTAAATGGGCACAACTATTCAAAAATCATTCTGCTGTTTTAAGCAGATTATTTTAAGAGATATTATTTTAAGATATTATTTTAAGAGATAACCTAGAGGCACTATCATTTCTGTCAGCAAAGTCGGCAGAATGAGCCAACTGCATGGAGCTTCATACGCACACACACCCCCCACCATGTAACAACAGTTAAGATATAAAAAGGACTTTTAAAATGCGGAACTCTTGCCTAAACTCTGCCAGATAAAAATATTAATTAAAATGAAAAATATAAATAAAAACCAAAGCTACTAAAAAGGTATTTCACGCTCCTCAAATGCATGAGTGCTCCTCACATCCATTGGGAATGGCTTGGAAGGACTTGTGTTTATCACCAGGAATACACAGTACTTCTGGGATGTTTCAAAAGCAACATACTGAAGAAGAGATGCAATATATAGTCAAAACCAAAAATTGTTTCTGAAGTTGGAAAATCATTCAGTTAGAGTAAAAATTAAGTCTGTGTAGAAAGCCCTCACAATGTCTATGCAGTATTTGAGCTCTTCAAAGCAGGGCTTGATGAGGAAATTACCTGATTCACAGGTCTTACGCTGGTCCTTTTTATTGGGACACATTTCATCTTGATAAATGTATTCAAAGAAGGAGCCTGAAGGGAATATGGACGTTTGGGGGTTACCTGAGGGTTTTCTTTTCTTTGTTTTGTTTTTAAAAAAAATATGCATTCTGTTTCATCTGGTAGATGTCAGTCTTTCTAATCATAAAAAGAATCAATCTTAAAAGAATTAATCTTAAAAATAATTATAAAGAATTATTAATTAAAAAAATACCCATATTGTCAACTGTACCAATTAAGTTCATAACTGATGATCTATTAACCAGGAAATGCCTACCTTCCTGGTCCAGCCAAGCTAATGGAATTATTCCTTCAAGGCTGGAACCTAATTTCCAAGGATACTAAAGCATTAAAATATGTGGACTAAGGATCAACTCTTGAAGGAAAATGTAGCAGCTTGGACATCAAAGGAAAGATTCTGGAGCAGAGCAGCTTCTTCTGTTTCAAAAATTTGGGTACATCATCTGAATAGCCTTTTTTTAACCCTCATAAGAAAATGATGTGCTTTACATGAAATCTATTTGTGCTGGCTCCTTGCCATTTTGCCAATTGTACAATAACTACATATTTTGGGATGAAACAGCTGTTGAGTTCCTTCAATCAATTACTTCACACCATGTCTCTAGAAAGGAAGTAATTTGCAGACCAAGAGACTAGAGCTATAGTTAATAAATTAGAGGTCTCTGCAATCCAGAGATCCAGGAAAAGGCTAGTTGAACATGAGGTCCTACATTTTAGAGATGAAGGCAACAAAGCTTTGAAGGCTGTACTCAACAGGGACCACAAAGATGTGGAAACCACAGTGCATCTTGCAAGTGAGAAAGACCAGCAGAGAGCTTCTGGAACTTACTAATCTGTGAATCAGTTCTATGAAATCTAAACTAGACACAATGCATCACAAAAATGTAGAACTGCTTAAGACAACCATCTCTAAGTTATCTAATATCAGAGTGATTTCATGATATCCAGATTAAATTTTCTTTTCCTTAATTTTGTTCCATTATTCTTAGTCACTTTCCCTGCTCAGATTATATATGCTTACTTCTTTTATGCTCCAATAGTCAGTTTTAAAGCTACTCTGAACTATTTAATCTTTTTAAAAATCCACCCAAACTGTTCTGGCAGCTATGGACTGCCAGAGCTGAGAGGGCATTGAGCCCAGACAGCCATGCTCTTTCAGGAGTGACCAAAACAATATCAATTTCCTCCTATGCCACCTGGATATCTCCTAAAACTGAAGCATTCTCGCAACTAATTCACTGCAATAGGGCAGTTGCTTCTCAACAGGCATGAATCAGAAAAGTACAAAAATAGATGGAAAATCGTAACTTTCATATCATAAATTATTTGTCTAGAAGACTTTTTTTTTGGACTTCTCAACTGCTGTTCTCTCATTTTCATCCTGTATGCCAATAATAATTTTCTAACAACTACAGCTGACTCACATGGGGTAGAGAGGGGGAGTAGAGCTATTATTTTGTGGTTTACAGCCCACAAGTGCTGCTTTTGCCACTTGCCATTTAACTTGTGTCTTAGATTATTTCCTCCAAGTTGTATTAGTGTACGGTTTTCTCAATCTGAACCTCATTTTATGACTTTCAGTCCAAATATCAGTTTTTTTCCAGGTTTCTCTGTATTAGTGATAACTGTCTTTTGTTCCAACATACAACTATTTACAAACATTACCAGCATAGTCTTTGCCCCTCTGCATTGCTAATGAATGGGATGAACAAGCTCACAGCTCCGTGTGAAACCTAACAGACACCTCATACCAATCCAATACATTATTAATTATCTCTACCTCGTACTCATTGTCTTTTGGCTAGTCTCAGTCTGAATTTGAAAGCTGTGATATATTCTCAGATTGTATTAGTTCAGATCTGACATTTTCTCTATAGTCCAAGTTTTAATTAGTTTTAAGAGAAACATGTCAAGACACTATATTGAATATTTTCCTGAAATCCAAATGTCACAGAAGTTAAACTGTCAGCTATTCATTTTGCAAATATATCCTAAAATCAAAATGAGCAAAATGAATCCTGCACAGTGTATTATTTATGTGACAGCTGTTTTGTAAAAGCCAAGACTGTACTCTCCATTATTTTCTCTTTTTTCTCTTATTTTTACATTGCTTTACTAAAGAGAAAAAACAATTTTCAAAAACATACTTTACTATAAACATAAATTGATACTACCACAATTTTTACCCCTTTTACCTAGCTGTTATGTGAATTTTCCATGATATCTACCTAAAACAACCCTCCTGTTCTCTTCCTTCCCTCTCCCACCTCCAAAATATCATCACTAGCATATAATTCTATTATCTTTTGGAGGAGTGTGGTGGGTTAACCTTGGCTGGCTGCCAGACGCCTAACAAGCCGCTCTCTCACTTCCCCTCCTCAACAGGATGGGGGAGAAAATAAGATGAAAAAGCTCATGGGTCGAGATGAGGACAGGGAGATCACTTACCAATTACCGTCATGGGCAAAACAGACTCAACTTGGGGAAAATTAATTTAATTTATTGCCAATTAAAAATAGAGTGGGATGGTGAGAAACAAAGACAAAACTAAAACCACCTTCCCACCACCCCCTTCTTCCCAAGCTCAACTTGACCCCTGTGTTCCCGACTCTTCTACCTCTTCCACCCACCCCCTGAGTGGTGCACGGGGGTGGGGAAAGGGGGTTGGCATCAGTTCATAACACTTTGTCTCTGCTGCTCCTTCCTCTTCACACTTTTCCCCTGCTCCAGAGTGGGGTCCCTCCCACATGATACAGTCCTTCACAAGCTGCTCCAACATGGGTCTTTTCCACGGGATACAGTCCTTCAGGAAAACAGTACTCCAGCATGGACTCCTCTCCATGGGCCACAATTCCTGCCAGGAGCCTGCTCCAGCATGGGCTTTCCACAGGCTGCAACTCCCTTCATGGCATATCCACCTGCTGCAGCATGGGGTCCTCCACAGGCTCTGGCGTGGTACTCCATGGGCTGCAGGGGGACAACCTGCTTTTCTATGGTCTTCTCCATGGGCTTGTAGAGTTTTGGCTGGGATAGTTAAATTTCTTCATAGTAGCTTGCATGGAGCTATGTTTTGGATTTGTGCTGGAAACAGTATTGATAATAGAGGGATGTTTTTGTGATTGCTGAGCAGTGCTTACACACAGTCAAGGCCTTTTCTGCTTCTCACCCCACCCCACCAGCGAGTAGGCTGGGGGCGCACAAGAAGCTGGGAGGGGACACAGCTGGGACAGCTGACCCCAACCGACCAAAGGGATATTCCATACCATATGACGTCGTGCTCAGCATATAAAGCTGGGGGAAGAAGGAAGGAAGGGGGGGACGTTCAGAGTGCCAAGGAGAATCTCCATCCTTTATTGGATGCGAGGGGGAACATTGCCACCGAGGACAAGGATAAGGCTGAGGTACTTAACGCCTTCTTTGCCTCAGTCTTTAATAGCCAGAGCAATTATCCTCAGGCCACTCAGCCCCGAGCTGGAAGACAGGGACGGCGAGCAGGATAAACCCCCCATAATCCAAGAGGAAGCAGTTAATGACCTGCTATGCCACCTGGACGTTCACAAGTCTATGGGGCCGGATGGGATCCACCCGAGGGTACTGAGGGAGCTGGCGGAGGAGCTTGCCAAGCCACTCTCCATCATTTACCAGCAGTCCTGGTTAACTGGGGAGGTCCCAGACGACTGGAGGCTTGCCAATGTGACGCCCATCTACAAGAAGGGCCGGAAGGAGGATCCGGGGAACTACAGGCCAGTCAGCCTGACCTCGGTGCCGGGGAACATCATGGAGCGGTTCGTTTTGAGGGCGCTCACGAGCCATGTGCGGGACAACCAGGGGATCAGGCCCAGCCAGCACGGGTTCATGGAAGGCAGGTCCTGCTTGACCAACCTGATCTCCTTCTATGACCAGGTGACCCGCCTCGTGGATGAGGGAAAGGCTGTGGATGTGGTCTGCCTGGACTTCAGTAAAGCCTTTGACACTGTCTCCCACAGCATTCTCCTAGAGAAGCTGGCGGCTCACGGCCTAGTCAGGTACGCTCTTCGCTGGGTAAAAAACTGGCTGGACGGCTCAGGTCAGATGACCCGTTCAGGTCACATGTGTCGTTATCTCAACCCTTCGAGCCCCACGTTGGGCGCCAAAAAGGACTGTCATGGTTTAACCTGGCAGGCAGCCAAATACCACGCAGCCGCTCACTCACTCCCCCCACCCCCAGCGGGACAGGGAGAGAATCGGAAGGGTAAGAGTGAGAAAAACTCGTGGGTTGAGATAAAGACAGTTTAATAGAACAGAAAAGGGAAAATAATAATAATAAATAATGATAGAATATACAAAATGAGTGATGCACAATGCAATTGCTCACCACCCGCGCTGACCGATAACCAAGTAGCGATCGGTACTTCCTGGATCACGCCTACCATTCATATTCTGAGCATGACGTCACATGGTATGGAATACCCCGTTGGCCAGCTGGGCTGGCTGTCCTGATTATGTTCCCTCCCATCTTGTGTACCTAGCTCAGTCAGTAGGCACGGGAGCTGTCCCTGGACTAGCAGGGCACTTAGCAACAACTGAAAACATCAGTGTGTTATCAACATTCTCCTCATACTAAATCCAAAACACAGCACTAGGAAGAAATTTAACCCTATCCCAGCCAAAACCAGGACAACGGCCGAGCCCAGAGAGTTGTGGTGAACGGAGTTAAATCCAGTTGGCGGCCGGTCACGAGCGGTGTTCCCCAGGGCTCAGTACTGGGGCCGGTCCTGTTCAATATCTTCATCAATGATCTGGACGAGGGGATCGAGTGCTCCCTCAGTAAGTTTGCAGACGACACCAAGTTGGGCAGGAGTGTTGATCTGCTGGAGGGTAGGAAGGCTCTGCAGAGGGACCTGGACAGGCTGGATCGATGGGCCGAGGCCAACTGTATGAGGTTCAACAAGGCCAAGTGCCGGGTCCTGCACTTCGGCCACAACAACCCCAGGCAATGCTACAGGCTTGGGGAAGAGTGGCTGGAAAGCTGCCCAGAGGAAAAGGACCTGGGGGTGCTGGTTGACAGCCGGCTGAACATGAGCCGGCAGTGTGCTCAGGTGGCCAAGAAGGCCAACGGCATCCTGGCCTGTATCAGAAATAGTGTGGCCAGCAGGAGTAGGGAGGTGATCATGCCCCTGTACTCGGCACTGGTGAGGCCGCACCTCGAATACTGTGTTCAGTTTTGGGCCCCTCACTACAAGAAGGACATGGAGGTGCTGGTGCGTGTCCAGAGAAGGGCAACGAAGCTGGTGAAGGGCCTGGAGAAAGGAGGCTGAGGGGAGACCTTATCGCGCTCTACAACTACCTGAAAGGAGGTTGTAGCGAGGTGGGGGTTGGTCTCTTCTCCCAAGTAACTAGCGATAGGACGAGAGGAAACGGCCTCAAGTTGCGCCAAGGGAGGTTTAGATTGGACATTAGGGGAAATTTCTGTACTGAAAGAGTGGTCAGGCCTTGGAACAGGCTGCCCAGGGAAGTGGTTGAGCCACCATCCCTGGAAGTATTTAAAAGACATGTAGATGAGGCGCTTAGGGACATGGTTTAGTGGGCATGGTGGTGTTGAGTTGATGGTTGGACTCGATGATCTTAGAGGTCTTTTCCAACCTTAATGATTCTATGATTCTATGATTCTATGATGGCATTTGTCTTCCCAAGTAACCATTATGTGTGATGGAGCCTTGCTTTCCTGGAGATGGCTGAACACCTGCCTGCCCATGGGAAGTAGTGAATGAATTCCTTGTTTTGTTTTGCTTGCATGCACGGCTTTTGCTTTGCCTATTAAACTGTCTTTATCTCAACCCACGAGTTTTCTCACTTTTACCCTTCTGATTCTCTCCCCCATCCCATTGTAGGGGGAGTGAGCGAGCGGCTGTGTGGTGTTTGACTGCCTGCTGGCTTAAACCACAACAGTCTTTTTCGGCCCCCAACGTGGGGCTCGAAGGGTTGGAGATAACAACAGGTTTGATTGGAATGTGCTAGATCAAATTTATAGCTGTTATTGCTGTTTAGCTATTAATTGGCAGGCTCCTGTGCTTGCCATGGGGCTTGCTTGCTTCATTGTATTTTAGAGCCTAGTGCTCGTTAGTGGCTGCTTTTTGCTTTCGCTGCTTGCTGTACTGCTGCACTGCTTATCGTCTGACTCTGCTGTGCCTGGGAACATTTTGATAACAGCAATGGCGATGCGCCTGGGCTGGCAGATGGCCAGGGCATCGCTGCTGTTTCTGTGCTGCTGTACTGGACAGGCTGGAACTCCAGTGTGAACTCGAGTCGAAGGGACTGTGACCTGTGGATGAGTCCATGCGGGAGCAGGACACCCCGAGGCGTCTGTGGCCGTGGATAAGCCCACGCCAGAGCAGGTACATCTCGAAGCGTCTGTGGCCGTGGTTATGTCCATGCCGCAGCAGGTATACCTCTGAAGGGATTGTGGCCTAAGGATAAGTCCACGCTGGAGAAGGTACACCTCGAAGCATCTGTGGCTGTGGATAAGTCCATGCTGCAGCAGGTACACCTTGAAGCATCAGTGGCTGTGCATGAGGTCATGCTGGAGCACCTCAAAGCATGTGGCCGTGGATAAGTCCACGACAGAGCAGGTACAGCCCTGGAGGGACTGCAGCCATGGGCAAGGTCATGTTGGAGCAGGTTTACTTCTGAAGGGACTGTGGCTGTGGGTAAGGCCACGCTGGAGCCGATGCACCTCAAAGCAACTGTGGCTGTGGATAAGTCTGTGCCGCAGCAGGTATACCCCTGGAGAGACTGTGGCTCATAGTTAAGGCTCCACTTGGAGTAGGTACACCCCTAAGAGACTGCAGTCTGTGGATAAGTCCAAGCCGGAGCAGGGGCAAGGGGAGGAGTTCATTGCAATGTTAAACCCTATGGTCTGGTCCAAAGGGGCCAGGGGTGGAGATTGTAATGGAAATACCTTTAAATTGTTGTAACCTGGGACTTGAGTTGCATGTTATAGGAATTACTATAGCAGGAACCACCTGAACCAATGGAGGACAAGCCTTACAAGAAGCAGCGCAAGTGCAGCAGTGACCCAACCTAAGCTGGCTTTGGTGCCTAATAACTCCACGCAACACACCACCTCTCCTGTCCTGAGTGACCACCATAACAGATGGAGCCCAAAGTCAAGGACTAAATGAACTCAATGGACATTTTGTGGACATTTATGGATATTTTACAGACATTTCACAGGGGTGATCCATAGACTAAGGGAATGATATCTGTGTATTATATCAAAGGATGGGAAGGGGGGTGGTGGGTAATGAGAATTTATTGCATAGTGTGGGACCTGAGCATGACGTAAATGGTGTGGAATAAGGGGTGGATACTGTCCTGTTTTCGGCTGGGATAGAATTAATTTTCTTCCTAGTTTTTGGTATAGTGCTGTGTTTTGGATTTAGTATGAGAAGAATGTTGATAACACACCGATGTTTTAGTTGTTGCTAAGTAGTGCTTACAGAGAGTCAAGGACTTTTCAGCTTCCCATGCTCTTCCAGGTGCACAAGAAGCTGGGAGGGGGCACAGCCAGGACAGCTAACCCAACTGACCAATGGGGTATTCCATAGTATATGACGTCATGCTCAGTATATAAAGCTGGGGGAAGAAGAAGGAAGGGGGGACGTTCGGAGTGATAGCGTTTGTCTTCCCAAGTAACCGTTACGCGTGATGGAGCCCTGCTTTCCTGGAGATGGCTGAACACCTGCCTGCCCATGGGAAGTAGTGAATGAATTCCTTGTTTTGCTTTGCTTGCGTGCACGGCTTTTGCTTTCCCTATTAAACTGTCTTTATCTCAGCCCACAAGTTTTCTCACTTTTACCCTTCCGATTCTCTCCCCCATCCCATTTTGGGGGGAGTGAGCGAGCATCTGTGTGGTGTTTGGCTGCCTGCTGGCTTAAACCACAACAGGTACACAGGTGGTTTTGCAAAAGACTATGAAAAATACTAACTATTGTGCAATAATAAAAATTCTACTAGCGGTTAAGAAGTGTTTAAGAAACAGGACCTAAATGGTTATAGTCATAATTGATTCACCCGATGAAAAGTGAAGTGGTTAGAAGCATGGTAAGACTATATATGGAGATTAGCAATGCTTAAGAGAATGAGAACTGCAAGTATATGACAGTAGGATGTAAAATACTTGACTGCTGTGTATTTGGGATGGCTCCATTATTCACAATTGGGCGTATCAACAATAAGTTAGAAGATCATCAAAAAGGAGCACCATCGATGCATTCTCTAACATGCATATTTATTAGAGAAAATAGGGGAATCTTTCTCAGTGTAGTAGCAAATCAGAGAACAGGGGGTAACAAATCATAGAAAAAGTAATTATACTAAGGCATGTAAAATGACATACATAGCAAACTGGCTTTTGCAGGATCAGAAATCTATGCTGATCAATGTAAACTGATACTCAAGGTTGTCACTGCTTTTCATTTTAAACCGACATATTTATTTCACTTGCACATGCTTGAAAGTTATGGAAGAAAAAAACAAAGATGGGGAAAACATACCTCTGATAAAAATGTCTGGGCTGATTTCTGTGCTCCTACATGGAGCAGATATTCATATACGTACAGTGCTAATCTGAAAAATAAACAAGACAATATTTAGTATTGTGCATTTGTTTGTTCCTCTTTTTAGAAACAAAGGATTTCAGAAATCAGTGTTGCACACTGTTTCCTTTCAGAAACTATTATGCACACCAAGCATGTCAAATCTATTATCTGTACTGAACTTTTAAAACTAGAACATGTAGGTCAATCTGAACAGAGGTGTTTAAATAGTAGTTAATTAAATATTATTAAAAAGCAAATTACTTGATGTCAATATTTTAATGATATTTGGACAGGTGCCCAGTTAGCTAACAACTGACCTACTGCTGCCTATTTGCCCACTATAGCATGCTTATTGTAAATATAATATATTCATACAGAAACCCTGATTATCTTTCCAAATCAAAATTTTTACATGTAGAATGTGTCAAGCTGTGAGCACATGTGAACAATAGTCTATGTTTATTGAAAGAACATGCAAACTTCAAGCTGCATCAGGAAAAGTAATTACAGAATTCACAACACTACTGTAGTACAACCACATCTCTTAAGCAGAGTGTAAACATATTTTTAGATTTATTCAGACATGCATCTTTGAGTTCTGATGACAACACAGCTACAAATTATTGTCACAGTTCCAGAAGAAGCTTCACAAAAAGTGATCTTCAGCAGGCAGGCACATCTCCAAATAAATCAATAGAGCTGGCACAAGGATCTTATTGCAAAAATGGGACTCACACCCTGAATGGATATCCACTAGAACTTGGGCTGAGAATGCCTTTTAAAAAAAACCAAGAACAGGTGAGCAGTAAGAAACAACTTCTATTAATATAGGCTAGATCTGAGTTAGAAAACTAAACATGTAGCACTTCCTATTCTGCAACTGATTCTCTAGAGATGTTCCTGTCTGCATTTTTCAAGTCTTTCAAAATGAAATCTCATTTATTGAGATTTTCATCTGTTTAAAATAATGATTTAATAATAATGCTTAGAAATTGTCTATAAAACATTTCAGTCCAAGAAAGAAAAGAAAGTCACGTTGCACTTTTTAAAAAACTGCTAGCCGTACTGTTTTTAAGAAGCAAAATCTATGAGTGCACTTTGTGATATACTGCTATTTAATATTTAAGCATATGATTGGTTTTAGTTTGAACCTTGAAAGGGACCATACCCACTTTTTAATTCTAGTATTTTACAAAACAGTTGTCTATTAGTTTGTATGAAGCCATATGAATAAATACAAAGAGTGTGATAAGGAGAAAGCAGAGTTATTCTAATGGAGCATGGTACCATTCATAGCTCAAATGCCTAACAGCTCAGAGATGATACAGTGATATGCTTTTTCTAATTACTGTGAAGAGAGAGAGGATCACTTATTCTAGCCTCTCATCTCAAAAGCACAACTGGATCTTTCAAAAAAAAAGAAAAGTCAAATCTTGTTGACTTAATATTTTCCAGTTGAACTATGATTCAATTTTTAAGCAATAAATGGTTATAGACAAAATCTAAGATCAGAAAGATGTAAAAGACAGAGGAAGAACTCTATATAATAACCAAGATGACTTATATACCTAGTAACACTTTAAAATATTTCATTTGTTTTCCAAGATGCACATTTTTTTTGTTCTTCTCAAAACATGAAGCCTGCAGTGCAGATACCAGAACCAGGTGTTTATTGCAGATACACCACCTTCATAAGTCTGCCATCTATTAAAAGCTTTAGTGAATACTGTGCTATGATACCCAAATCGACAGCACAATACTTTAATATCATAAAAGATTTCTAAGTATCATCTAAGGACTCCTGGAATCTATCTGCAAAACACAGCACATGCCAGCAATGTTCCAGTATAACTGAATATCACTACCCTCTATGCATCTTAGTTGGTCAGCATCTAAAAAAACCCAAGATTTTTTTAACACAACAAAAAAGACAACCCTAGAGGTTTGATATAAGCATATGGAATGTGCTAATTAAGTTGTAATTAAAATTATAAAGTCTCCTACACTTTGACATACATTATTACATACTGGTCTAAATACACTAACTATGAAATGAAATGCTGAAACAACTTTGTTTTTTAAGCAGAGGGTGGGAGGAGACAGATTTCAGGAAAAGATAAAATATGTCACATTTTAGCCTTCCAAGATTATTCAACTGTGATAAATTAAGAGTGGGACCACACTAGCAAATGAACTGCATAACTCCTCTGACAGGAAAGCCAGGACCACCTTCCACAAACAGATGTGAGACAGAAGGCAAAGCATAAGCTAATCGGATTGGTTCATTTTAAATCTAAATTGTTTGCCCATCCTAGCTATTATTCTGACAGGAAGTCTTTACAGAAGTTAACAACATTATAGTTCCATTCAGAAATAAATGCATTTGCCACAGAGATCAAAAAAAAGATACTAATATTTTACTGCATTAGTCAGAGCAAAATGATCGATGAAAACTGATGCTCTGAGGAAAGATAGCAAAGAAATCAAAAAAGATTCAACACAGCGTAACAAGTAGGATTAATGGATATAGTGACTTTAACTATGACATAAGAAGGACTAGAACAAGATAAAAATGGCCACAGTCCAAGTATGTAAAATTAGAATAGAATAGCACAGAATGGAATAGAATAGTTCAGTTGGAAGGGACCTACAACGATCATCTAGTCCAACTGCCTGACCAATTCACAGCTGACTAAGTTAAAGCATGTTGTTAAGGGCATTGTCCAAATGCCTCTTAAACACTGACAGGCTTGGGGCATCGACCACATTTCAGCTGGTCCCTTACAATTTCAGTGTCCACAAATGGAAAATCACTGTTCCCGCAGTCGTGGTCATCCGACTCGGGGGACCAGGCAGTCCAAGGTCTATCAGTATTTGTCTTGGTTTCGGCTGGGATAGAGTTAAAATTTCTTCCTAGTGCTGTGTTTTGGATTTAGTATGAGAAGAATGTTGATAACACACTGATGTTTTCAGTTGTTGCTAAGTATCTTGTCAAGGACAACTACCCTCCAGGAAGCTACCAAGCTACTACCCCCCAAGACTGGGAGGAGGGAACACAGCCAGAACAGGTAGCCCAGCTGGCCAACGGGGTATTCCATACCATGTGACGTCATGCTCAGTATATGAATGGTAGGTGTGATCCAGGAAGTAGCGATCGCTACTTGGTTATCGGTCAGCACGGGTGGTGAGCAATTGCATTGTGCATCACTCATTTTATATATATTAATTATTATGATTATTTTCTCTTTTCTGTTCTATTAAACTATCTTTATCTCAACCCACGAGTTTGTTTCCTCACTCTCACCCTTCCGATTCTCTCCCCGCCCCTCTGGGGGTGGGGGGAGTGAGCGAGTGGCTGCGTGGTATTTGGCTGCCTGCCAGATTAAACCACGACAGTTCTTTTTGGCGCCCAACGTGGGGCACGAAGGGTTGAGATAACGATAGATCTGACCAAAGCGTGTTAAGGCAAAATTGTTATAAGCATTCATTATATTGATTGGTCACAATGTTGATTTATTGGCTTTCAAAGTGGTGGGGCTGGCTCTCAATGTTGCAATATGTAATACCTTGCTTGCAGTATATGTTCCCGGTTGTGCTGTTTATTGCTATTCAGAAGTGGGCCAAGATTATCATTTTGCTGCTGTTTTATGATGTGATAAAATCGTTGGTTGTAAGTCTAATCTGGTACCTGTACTCAGCACTGCCGTCACCTCTGTACCTCGGGAACCACCTCTTAGAAACTATTAGTAATTACACTTTTTTCCCCTCGGAGAATGAATCTAATGGGGAGACAGGATGGGACACTTTCTCCCACTTGTTCATCTTCCCTTCCATAACTTCAGAAAGTCCTTTTCTTCTGTCCTCTTCATAAATACGTCCACAATATTCCCTGAGAATTTCGAATATCCCTGGGATGTTCAAACAAGCATGATCATATTGCTATGTCTCCTGAATGTGGTTCAGGTCTTGTTTAGGGTTAAACAACTATTTAGGAATATTGTCCAGAGATCAACCCCGGCAACAGAAACAGTGGCTACGCAAACCCCCATGACAGGCACTGCAGGTACTTCAACCCCCACGACAACCACTGTGGCTACTTCAACCCCCATGACAGTCACTGTAGCTACTCAAACCCCGGCAACAGTCACCACAGTTACTCCAACCCCTGCAACAGGCACTGTGGCTACTCAAACCCCGGCAACAGTCACCACAGTTACTCCAACCCCTACAACAGGCACTGTGGCTACTCAAACCCCGGCAACAGTCACCACCACAGTTACTCCAACCCCTGCAACAGGCACTGTGGCTACTCAAACCCCAACAACAGACACTGCTGGTACTCCAACCCACGTCACAGGCACTACAGCCACTCAAACCCCGGCAACAGTCACTACAGTTATTCCAACCCCCACGACAGGCACTGCAGCTACCCAAACCCCAGCAACAGGCACTGCGGCTGAACCAGAGAACCAACCCTTGCTGGTATCCGTCACCCCTGTACAGAAGAAGAAATCTTGGAAGCGGAGGTCAGGTCGTTTAGAAAGGGATGATGGAAAAGCAGGGCCATGACGAGGAGGGGAGGAGGAAGAGGAAGAACTCATAAACGAGACAGAAACCACCCGATCCCTATCCCTGAGTGAGCTGCGAGATATGTGGAAAGATTTCAGCCGACGTCCAGGCGAGCATATTGTTACCTGGCTGCTCTGATGCTGGGATAATGGGGCCAGTAGCCTGGAATTCGAGGGGAAGGAAGCCAAACAGCTGGGATCCCTTGCTAGGGAAGGGGGCATTGACAAAGCAATGGGAAAAGGGACACAGGTCCTCAGCCTCTGGAGGCGACTGCTGTCAGGTGTGAAGGAAAGGTATCCCTTCAAGGAAGATGTTATATATCGCCCAGGCAAGTCGACCACCATGGAGAGATATCCAGTACCTGAGAGAATTAGCCATGCTGGAGGTGGTTTATAGTGACCTGGACAACGACCAAATGCCCAAAGATCCAGATGAAGTCCAGTGCACGTGACCCATGTGGAGGAAGTTGGTACGGAGCGCACCAGCGTCGTACGCCAGTTCATTGGCAACATTTTCCTGGGCAGAGGAAGAAGCACGAACGGTGGATGTCGTGGTTAGCCGACTCCGGGATTTCGAAGAAACTGTCTCCTCCTCCCTTATCTCGGCTGTGGAGAAACTGTCCCAGAAGGTCCAGCAACTCGAAGAGGATATGTCCTATTCTCCACCTGTACAGACCAGTATCTCATCCATTAGGAGTCAGCGTCCTATTGCTCAAGAGAGAGGATATAGAAAGTACACACCACGGGGTACCCTGTGGTTTTACCTACGTGACCACGGAGAGGACATGAGGCAGTGGGATGGAAAACCTACCTTGACCCTAGAGGCACGGGTACGTGAGTTGCAAGGCAAAACAATCACACAAGGGGGTTCTTCCAGGAAAAATGCTGCTCCACTTTTCAGGACGGTCCAGTTTCCAGTGAACAGTTCCCCAGACAGAGTAGAAGGGCTGATCTTACTTTGGATTGTAATGAAGAAATTCTTCACTCATGTTTGCAAGAAGTGAGAAACAGATATTATGACCAGGACTAGAGGGGCCCTGCCTCCGGCCAGGTGGAGGAAAGGGACAACCGGGTTTACTGGACTGTGTGGATTCGATGGCCTGGCACATCAGACCCACAGGAGTATAAGGCTCTCGTAGACACCGGTGCACAGTGTACCCTGATGCCATCAAGCTCTAAAGGGGCAGAACCCATTTGTATTTCTGGAGTGACAGGGGGATCCCAAGAGTTAACTGTATTGGAGGCCGAAGGGAGCCTAACCGGGCATGAGTGGCAGAAGCACCCCATTGTGACTGGCCCAGAGGCTCCGTGCATCCTTGGCATAGACTACCTCAGGAGAGGGTATTTCCAGGACCCAAAAGGGTACCGGTGGGCTTTTGGTATAGCTGCCCTGGAGACGGAGGAAATTAAACAGCTGTCCACCTTGCCCGGTCTCTCAGAGGACCCTTCTGTTGTGGGGTTGCTGAGGGTTGAAGAACAACAGGTACCAATCGCTACCACAACGGTGCACTGGCAGCAAGACCGCACCAACCGAGACTGCCTGATCCCCATCCATGAGCTGATTCATCGACTGGAGAGCCAAGGAGTGATCAGCAAGACTCGCTCACCCTTTAACAGTCCCATATGGCCAGTGCGAATGTCTAATGGAGAGTGGAGACTAACAGTGGACTATCGTGGCCTGAACGAAGTCACGCCGCCACTGAGTGCTGCCGTGCCGGACATGCTAGAACTCCAATACGAACTGGAGTCAAAGGCAGCCAAGTGGCACGCCACAAGTGACATCGCTAATGCGTTCTTCTCAATCCCTTTGGCGGCAGAGTGCAGGCCACAGTTTGCTTTCACTTGGAAGGGCGTCCAGTACACCTGGAACCGACTGCCCCAGGGGTGGAAACACAGCCCTACCATTTGCCATGGACTGATCCACACCACACTGGAACAGGGTGAGGCTCCAGAACACCTGCAATACATTGATGACATCATTGTATGGGGTAACTCAGCAGAAGAAGTTTTTGAGAAAGGGGAGAGGATAGTCCAAATCCTTCTGAAGGCCGGCTTTGCCATAAAACAAAGTAAGGCCAAGGGACCTGCACAGGAGACCCAGTTTTTACGAATAAAATGGCAAGATGGACGTCGTCATATCCCAATGGATGCGATCAACAAAATAACAGCCATGTCCCCACCAACTAGCAAAAAGGAAACACAAGCTTTCTTAGGCATTGTGGGCTTTTGGAGAATGCATATTCCAGATTACAGCCTGATTGTAAGCCCCCTCTATCAAGTGACCAGGAAGAAGAACGATTTCAAATGGGGCCCTGAGCAACAACAAGCCTTTGAACAAATTAAACGGGAGATAGTTCAGGCAGTAGCCCTTGGGCCAGTCCGGGCAGGACAAGATGTAAGGAATGTGCTCTACACCGCAGCCGGGGAGAATGGCCCTACCTGGAGCCTCTGGCAGAAAGCCCCAGGGGAGACTCGAGGTCGACCCTTAGGGTTCTGGAGTCGGGGATACAGAGGATCCGAGGCCCGCTACACTCCAACTGAGAAGGAGATATTGGCAGCATATGAAGGGGTTCGAGCTGCTTCGGAAGTGGTTGGTACTGAAGCACAGCTCCTCCTGGCACCCCGACTGCCGGTGCTGGGCTGGATGTTCAAAGGGAGGGTCCCCTCTACACATCATGCAACCGATGCTACGTGGAGTAAGTGGGTCGCACTGATCACACAACGGGCCCGAATAGGAAACCCCAGTCGCCCAGGAATCTTGGAGGTGATCACGAACTGGCCAGAAGGCAAAGATTTTGGAATATCCCCAGAGGAGGTGACGCGTGCTGAAGAGGCCCCACTGTATAACAAACTACCAGAAAACGAGAAGCAATATGCCCTGTTCACTGATGGGTCCTGTCGCCTTGTGGGAAAGCATCGGAGATGGAAGGCTGCTTTATGGAGTCCTATACGCCAAGTCGCAGAAACTGCTGAAGGAGAAGGTGAATCGAGCCAGTTTGCAGAGGTGAAAGCCATCCAGCTGGCCTTGGACATTGCTGAACGAGAAAAATGGCCAGTGCTTTATCTCTATACTGACTCATGGATGGTGGCAAATGCCCTGTGGGGGTGGTTGCAGCAGTGGAAGCAGAACAACTGGCAGCGCAGAGGTAAACCCATCTGGGCCGCTGCATTGTTGCAAGATATTGCTGCCCGGGTAGAGAACCTGGTTGTAAAAGTACGTCACGTAGATGCTCACGTACCCAAGAGTCAGGCCACTGAAGAACACCAAAACAACCAGCAGGTGGACCAGGCTGCTAGGATTGAAGTGGCTCAGGTGGATCTGGACTGGCAACATAAGGGTGAATTATTTATAGCTCCATGGGCCCATGACACCTCAGGCCATCAAGGAAGAGATGCAACATATCGTGATCGAGGGGTGGACTTGACCATGGACGCTATTGCACAAGTTATCCATGAATGTGAAACGTGCGCTGCAATCAAGCAAGCCAAGCGAGTAAAGCCTCTTTGGTATGGGGGACGATGGTTGAAATATAAATATGGGGAGGCCTGGCAGATTGATTATATCACACTCCCACAAACCCGCCACGGCAAGCGCTATGTGCTCACCATGGTGGAAGCAACCACCGGCTGGCTGGAAACATACCCCGTGCCCCATGCCACCGCCAGGAACACCATCCTGGGCCTTGAAAAGCAAGTCCTATGGCGACATGGCACCCCAGAAAGAATTGAGTCAGACAACGGGACTCACTTCCGAAACACCCTCATAGACACCTGGGCCAAAGAGCATGGCATTGAGTGGGTCTATCACATCCCCTACCATGCACCAGCCTCCGGGAAAATCGAACGATACAACGGACTGCTAAAGACTACGCTGAGAGCAATGGGTGGTGGGACATTCAAGCATTGGGATACACATTTAGCAAAAGCCACCTGGTTAGTCAACACCAGGGGATCTTTCAATCGAGCTGGCCCTGCCCAATCCAAACCCTTACATACTGTAGAGGGGGATAAAGTCCCTGTCATGCACATAAGAAATATGCTGGGGAAGACAGTCTGGGTTACTCCTGCCTCTGGCAAGGGAAAACCCATCCGTGGGATTGCTTTTGCTCAAGGACCTGGGTGCACTTGGTGGGTAATGCCAAAGGATGGGGATGTCTGGTGTGTACCTCAAGGGGATTTGATTTTGGGTGAAAATAGCAAATGAACCGAATTCTATGATGTTACTTTTTACATAGTACTGTATGTCATCACTTCTATGGTTACCATATGCCATATTAACAGTATTATATGATATTGTATATCATCATTATCTCTATGGTTGCTATGGCAGCAAAATCACCCGGATTAATGAAGAATGAACTAACTCCAAGGAAACCGTGCCAAGTGCAACGACGGTAGAACCGGAGGAGCACAGCAATACTGGAAATCAGAACTGGCTTCAGAATGCAACAGCCCAACACCACACATCATCTCTCCCGCCCTGAAATACTGTTATGACAGATGGAGCCCAAAGTCATGGACTAAATGAACTCAATGGACATTTTAGAGGGATGGCCCATAGACTAAGGGACTGATATCTGTGTATATATAAATATAAAGACGAGAGAGGTGATGGTGATTAATTAGAATGTATTAGAAATTGTGAAATCTAAGCACGACGTAAATGGTATAGAATAAGGGGTGGATACTGTCTTGGTTTCGGCTGGGATAGAGTTAAATTTCTTCCTAGTGCTGTGTTTTGGATTTAGTATGAGAAGAATGTTGATAACACACTGATGTTTTCAGTTGTTGCTAAGTATCTTGTCAAGGACAACTACCCTCCAGGAAGCTACCAAGCTACTACCCCCCCAAGACTGGGAGGAGGGAACACAGCCAGGACAGCTAGCCCAGCTGGCCAACGGGGTATTCCATACCATGTGACGTCATGCTCAGTATATGAATGGTAGGTGTGATCCAGGAAGTAGCGATCGCTACTTGGTTATCGGTCAGCGCGGGTGGTGAGCAATTGCATTTGTGCATCACTCATTTTATATATATTAATTATTATTATTATTTTCTCTTTTCTGTTCTATTAAACTATCTTTATCTCAACCCACGAGTTTGTTTCCTCACTCTCACCCTTCCGATTCTCTCCCCGCCCCGCTGGGGGTGGGGGGAGTGAGCGAGCGGCTGCGTGGTATTTGGCTGCCTGCCAGATTAAACCACGACAGTATTATTAAAGACTGAGGCAAAAAACGCATTGAATGCCTCTGCTTTTTCTTCATCCCTAGTAGTCAGGTGACCATCTTCAACAAGTATCGGTCCAATGTTTTCTTTAGACCTCCTCTTGCTATTAATGTACCTTAAAAAGCCTTTCTTTTTGTCTGACACAACACTGGCCTGTTTCAACTCTAGTTGAGCTTTGGCCTTTCATGTCTTCTCCCTGCATATACGAACCACGGCTCTGTAATCTTCCTGCGAAGCCTGACCTCGCTTCCAGAGATCATACAATTTCTTTTTCCACCTGAGTTCCATGAGGAGTTCCCTGTTCAGCCAAGCTGGTCTTCTGCCCTGCTTGCTTGACTTATGACACAATGGGATTACCTGCTCCTGTGCTTCTAAAAGGTGGTTCTTAAAGACTGACCAGCACTCGTGGACTCCTAAGCCCTCAAAAGCAGATTCCCAGGGGACTCTGCCAAGTAGCTCCCCGAGTAGCTTAAAGTTTGCTCTCCTGAAGTCCAGGGTAGCAACTCTGCTGTCCTTTTTTCTCATTACACTGAAAATTTTAAACTCAACCATTTCATGATCACTGTGGCCAAGACACCCACCTACCATCACATCCCCCACGAGTCCTTCTCTATTCACAAACAGCGAGTCTAGGAGGGCATCTTTCCTAGTTGGCTCACTGAGTACTTGTGACAAGAAGTTATCTCCTACAAACTTCAAGAATTTCCAAGACCTGCTCATCACAGCAGTATGATATTCCCAGTTGATGTCTGGGAAGTTGAAATCTCCCATAAGGACAAGGGCTACCGATCCAGAGATTTCTCCTAATTGCCTATAGAATAACTCATCAGCGCTTACATCCTGGCTGGGCCATCGGTAGTAGACACCCACTACAACATCTCCTTTGTTTTCCATCCCCCTAATCCTCACCCAGAGGCTCTCAACCACATCATCACTAACTGTAAGGGCTGTACAGTCAAACCTCTCCCTTATGTATAGTGCAAGTCCTCCACCTCGCCTGCCCTGCCTATCCCTCCTGAACAGCCTGTAGCCCTCCATCCCAGCACTCCAATCGTGAGACTCATTCCACCAAGTCTCACTAATACCAGTGACATCATAGCTCTGGGAGCTGACCAACACTTCCAGTTCATCCTGTTTGTTTCTCATACTGCATGCTTTGGTGTACAAGCATTTCAGATACGCTCCTGAGCCCTCCGTGCTCCCAGGAGCAGCGTAAATGTTCCCACTAGCATTGCCACCCTCGGGCGGTGCCATGCCAATCCTTGGCTTACCTGCTGCAATCCTGTTGGTATCCCCTTCCCCCATTGATTCTAGTTTAAAGCTCTCTCAATCAGTCCCGCCAGCTTATGCCCAAAGACCCATTTTCCTCATTGGGACAGGTGGATCCTGTCAGGCCCCAGCATACCTTGTGTCTCGAAGACTGTTCTATGGTTTAAAACCCCAAAGTTCTGGTGGAGGCACCAGTCCTGGAGCCAGATATTGATATCCTGGGCTTACCTGTTTCTTCCAGAGTCTACCCCCATTACTGTGAGGATTGAGGAAGACACTACCTGTGCTCCCAAACTTTTTAGCATTCTTCCCAGGGCTCTGAAATCTCTTTTGATCGACCTCAGACTTTTTGTTGCGACATCATTAGTACCCACGTGAAAGAGCAGGAATGCACAGTAGTCTGAAGGTTGTACTAAGCTCTTCAGTCTTGTGGTGACTTCCCTAATTCGGGCCCCAGGGAGGCAGCAAACTTCCCTGAAAAGAGGGTCCAGTCTGCAACTAACAGAGGTATAAACTATTTCACATCTGAGCAGAAGACTAAGAAAATAATAGTGAGATATTCTTCAACACCAAAGGACTTGGGTTCAAAGTGGCATTTTCAAAGAGAGTCTTTATGCAATAAAAGGATGTGAGAAATTTTGTAAAAGCAGCAAGTAAACATATGTTAAATTTTCATATTTACATACTTGTTGACATCCTATAACATCCTATACTAATCAATTTATGTGAAGTCTGTAGTAATTTTTGATAAAGACAGGCCATAGGCCAGGATTCTCCCCCTCCAAGACAAATAAATTAAACACATAGTGGCAGTGAGAAACAAAAAGACAAACATTAAAGCGCCTTTCCTACCCCCTTTCCCAGGCTTCACTCCAGACTCCTCTCCTCCCCCCTCTTATAATCATCGCAGGTTACACTCAGTCCCTTCAGTGAGGCCACAAGCGGTGCAAAGCAGGGGTTTACAGTCAGTACATAGCAGTTTCTCTCTGCCAGTCCATTCTTCTTACACTTTTTCTCTGCTCCAGTGTGGGTCCTCCAAGGGCTGCAGGGAATATGTGCTCCGCCATGGAGCACCTCCTCCTCCTCCAACCTTGGTGCTCCCTCTTATTTCTCACTCTTTTTGTTCCCTCATCCTCTGCCTGCCCGGCGTTTTCTGTTCTTTCTTAAATATGATTTTACAGAGGCACCACTGACTTAGTTGATGGGCTCAGCTTTGGCCAGCAGTGGGTCTGCTGCAGAACCAGATGGAACCAGCTGTGTCCAGCACAGGGCAGCCCCTGACCTTCTCCCACAGGGGCCACCTCTGCAGCACCCCGCCCCAAAACCTTAACACATACACCTAATACACATACCTAAAAAAAAAAATATATTTTAACTGAAGGTATAGTTGTGTATAACCATAATCCAGAAAGTAATAAAATCAATGTGGTAGAGTGAAAGCCTCAAGCTCGCCAAATTTGCCAGTGTGTCAAAGCACATTCCAAGTAGTATACTCTTTCACAAAGTCTATGACAGAGAATTAGTGCAATCACAGAAATATATCAGCTTATTTCCTAGATGTTAGCACCTCCTTTGCCAGCAATAGCCATTATGCTGTTAACATCTGATGCTGGATATAGAAAAAATTATATATATAGTTGTAATGTTCCGGATCTGAGTATCGTGGAAATAAATCTAGCATTTTTGGATTGTTAATAGATTTCATTTTTTAAACTAAGTGTGTATGGAAAGTTCTGCATACAACATACTACCCATAAAAATTTAATATTAAATAATAATTAAAAAATCACAATGAAAACTAAAAAATCAATATACATAGATAATTTTTAGTTTGTGTGAAGAAGAGTGAAGCAGCTGGGCAACATTTAAAAGTAGTTCCATAGAAAAGATCCTAAATGTTCCTTTCTGTGTTTAAGGAGACTTGCAATATTCCAAAATGTCCTGGTTCTGGCTGGGACAGGGTTAACTTTCTTCCCAGTAGCTTGGGGGTGTGCTGTGTTTTGGGTTTGGTGTGAAAGGAGCGTTCATGGCCCATTGATGCTTTGACTGTTGCTGGGTGGTGCTTGCACCGGGAGCGGGGAGCACAGCCGGGGTGGTGGACCCAGCTGGCCAATGGGGTATTCTATACCATGTGACATCTGCTCAGTATAAAAACCAGGTGTGTGGGGGGGCTCGCCCCCCGTTCGTGACACGCGGTCGACGGTCGGCGAGCAGTTGCGTTGTGCATTGCCTGTTTTGTGTATTCTGTTATTGTTGTTGTTCTCATTGTTATTCTTACTGTTCTACTTCGTTTTATTTCAATTATTAAACTGTTTTTATCTCAACCCGGGAGCTTTCCTACTTGTGCCCTCCCAATTCTCTTCCCCATCCCACCGGAGGAGGGGGGTGATCGAGCGGCTGCGTGGAGTTTATTTTTGCTGGCTGGGGTTAAACCACAACACAAAATCACTACTCAGACCCATACAGAGAAGCAGTATTTTTTTTCTTTTGTTTATAAAAAGTTATATAGACTCCATTTCAAATCCTGAGATTCCTAGAAATCTCACTGATTTAATATCTAAAATATAAATCTCATTCTCTAAAGTAAGAGACAGTAGCATTGAGCCCATATTTAAAATATAATACAACAGCTAAAAAACACTTCAAGTTTGAAGTTTTTCAAACAAACTTTCTCAAACCCATCACTTCAGTAGATTTAAAACTGCTCTGAAGCTCTTGACAGAAAGCTGGTGTTGGTCAGTTTCAACTAACAAGGGTAAACAGCTTTCTAAAAAGTTTCATATTTTCAACAGTCAAGTATGCCATGGCCAAACCATCCTTTCTTCCCTATTTTATCATATTGACAATCATACAATCATAGAATAGCCCAGGTTGGAAGGGACCTCGAAAGATCTTCTGGTCCAAACTTTAATAATTTTCCTAGTACCTGAGATTAAGGTGATTCAGTCAACTCTCAATTATCCATGATAACAGAGGACTGGGATAAGAAATAATAAGGGCTGTGCTGGATGTAGAAGTGCTATGCTGCACAAAGTCAACATAGTAGAGTCACCTGTGCCTATCTCTACTCAGCTTCTTTGTACTGTGGGAAGATCAATTTGCTTAGATGCAGCATCAAACTCAAGCTATACCCAAGAATTTGCTTATGCTTTTTCATTTGCTTAGGCAGGTACATTAATGATGTCCCCAACTTTACAGTTTTTTTTCTGTACACACACCTTCATACATTAGCTCTCCCAGGCATGCTGTTTCATCTACACATAATTTACATTTTTGTTTGCTTAGCTTGAGGCCAGCAGACTGCTCTTTTCAAGAGCCTCTAATCATACCAGTCTACTGTTTTTTTTCCAGCACAAAACATCATCTGAGTTAATGTTAGTACTCTCTATCCTATCAACAATGTGACTGGTTTTCTGAGAAACACTTGGGTATTATTATTCTATGATTAAAGAAAAAACAAACATTGGTATGAGGAAACAGTATGTCCCAAAAGTGATACTAAATGTTTGTTCGAATATGTGCACTGCTTTTTCGGAGAGCTCCTATCACAACCCTACAAACACAGGCAGCATAAAAATATACGTATTTGACATTATCCATAACCACTTATTTCTTCCTCTCTTTGTAGATAGCAAAGAAATGTTCTCCCTGTACATATTTAACTATTTGGGGCTTATACCCAGTGTTATAATAACCAATGGACTCAGTGCCTTCTATTAGGCTTATGGTACAAAAGGTATTAGCTGATCCTCCTCTTCATTTATTCTGGTTTTACAGAGAGGAAAAGCCTTCTAGTAGCATGATTCTGGGGAGGTACTTTCACGTCTATTCTACCTGATTGCTTGGAAGACATCCTGAAACTATGCCTCATTAATTTTGGTCTCCCCTTGATTGTATATACTCTCTTCATTTGTATATACTGCTTCAAGTGCTAAAAACAGTTGTAACCTAGTAAGTGCTCTTTTACTTTGATGCTATTAGAAATAATGTGGTTTTTTTCAGTTTACCCATACACTTAAACTCACAAATTCTTTTTGTGGGGATAATTTCATATACGTTTACTAATTGAAATCCACAGGTAGGGGGAGATTAAGTGCTAGCATAACTATTTCCAGCAACACATTAACTTGTGCTCCAGTATCCAACTAAAAATCAAACAAGTATCTGGTGTCCATTGATCATTTGAAAAAATCAGAGATATATGCTGTGGTGGAGTCTGCGATCTCTCCCACAAGCATTTAATTGACCATGGGTTTACATATTCTCATCTGCTAAGGTTGTCTTGGTTTGTGCTAAAATGTCACAATGCACATTGCTCCACATGTTATTTTCATTTGATTCTGACCAAGTTTCAAATTAATTTTTGTCTCAGGTCTCAGCTTGTAGAAATTACTACAGATCCAAAATACTGCAATATTAAAACATTCTTTCTGTATACTTTATTCTGAATGGGATAATTTTCATTGATTCCCAAATTCTAAATGCTTCATCAAAAGGTTGATTTTCTTGATGACCTCTAAGGTTTCACAACTATGTTTTGCACATATATTCCTCAAAATTTTACCAGTAGAATTTCACAGACTTCCTAGTCCATGGTTAAAAGAGAAGTATGGCTTATATGCCTGGAAGTTTGTCTGCTTTTTCCAGCTATATTTGCTGGTGTAACAAAATATAGTATATCTTCCTACAAACCTTGTTCTCTTAGGCCATTACAGCCCCATCATTATTCCTACAATATAGCTATGTGAAAATTGTTAAACATCAAGTGCATCAACAGTTGCAATTGTCAGAAATAGGACTACCTTTAATTTCATTTGCAAATGATAGATGCAAATGAAAAGTGAAACGTGCCAAAATTAATTCTAGTTGACTTTGCATTTTCAGAGTGTTTCTTATGTAGCTTTCAACTGTCCTGTTCTTTCAGTTTATTCAGTTGCCACTACCTCTGCTTAACACATTATGTATTTCTGCAGCTTCCTCTCCCACCTTCTTGCCTTCCCCAATCTAATGTCACCAGTCTAGAAAGCTAAATCGTTTAGATATATCATTCCTGAAGTCACATTACAAATAGTTCTTTAGTCTCTGTACTGGCTGAAAGACTGTCCTCTTCCTTCTCTCTTGGGCCCAAAGGGGCAGGAAGCTGAGGCTTATTCTAGACTAGCCAAACTATTACTGTTGGAAATCTTTTGTCATCAAGGATTACTTTGCTGTACCAGAGGAAGCAAGTCAAGGTCTTTGGGTGCTCAGGTGACTTGCTGAGACCATGCATACATAATAAAATGCCTTTATCTCATAATTCTCAGGGCTGTCCAACACTAAGCCAGTCTGCTGCTGATGTGGTCTTTGACCTTTATGCTTTTCCTCTGTGAGGGCATGCTATTTACACTGAATTAGGCCTATTCCTTCCTGTAAGATCAGGAAAGAAGGCTGAGTTAATCCAATCACTCACTGACACTGAGGACCAAGCCTCCTCTTCCCACTACTCCCTCATTTCTTCTCCCATTCCCAGCTAAAGTGGTTAGAAAACTAACCCAACAAAAAAAGTAAAGAGTTTTCTGCTTGATCAGTGAGCAGAATCAGCCTGTTGAGTGTCAGACAAATGCCAGAGCAGCCACAAAATGCCTTTAATTCTTCCTTGTGGCTAGAATCTCAGAATTGTCATTTTATGAGAACAAATGTATTCTTAAGGTAACGTTTAAGTAGTTCCTTTGGCAATCATTCTTCCTTTATCCATGTTCCAGTTAACCATATAAACTATTCAACTTATCATAACTATAAAATTTGTTAAATGTCAGCTAAAAATGTTAAACAACAAAACACGTTTTAAAAAGAAAGTTGAGAAAATTCAACACCTTTATAAATACAGGGGGGTCCAGCTCTTCCTGGTAATAAAGGTGATAACTTTGGTCTTCCCTGCTTCTTTCAAATGGGATAATAACAAATTTTTAAATGCTATTTTTCCCTACTATGTAATTTACTATGGTTAAAGAGTTTAATGAAATGCATCCTGCCCCAGCAGTAAGTAGAGCTAACAGCATGATACTATCCTTTCAGGAGAAAGTATTCTCTGTTTTCAGCAGTACCAGGAAAAGGCAGAGAAAAAGGAGGAAGCATGAATGCATACAGACAGTTCTCCAAGAATGAATTAGATTAATCTCAAATCAGTGCCAACTGGAAGTTGCAACGTGAATCAGCTCCACTTACTACACAAGGCAAGTAATATATAACATTATTTCATTCATATGAGGAAAACAGTATTTCTGAATATCTGGCTACTAGAAGGATCCATGTTTTTGCCAGTTTTCTTAGCTCTTCTCAGAAAGTATAGGTTTAATATCTTTAATAAACATGGTGGTTCCACAACAATTAGGATTACCAGAAATCACTGCCACTGAAACCTCAACTCCCCTCTTCAAAGCTGTACAGTGAGACAGCAGGAGACTAATATCTAAGTTGTCACAATGTGGAGTGAAGAACTGGAAGACAAGGACTCTGGATGGGAATACAGGCAGGGCTGTAGGAGTCACTGCCTATCTCCTTTTTAAGAGTCATAGTTAATGTTGGGCAAATAATTGGGTTTTTTTCTTCTTTTAGACCATATCATGGCTAATCCCGCTGTAGGCAACTAGCAAGCAGCATACTTCTTGTACAACAGCATGAGAAGTCACAGATAATTAGTCAACTAAAGACTGTATTGTACTTTCCCACTCACTGCCTGCTCCAGCTGACATGTCAAAAATGTTCTTCTTTGGTAGTTGGTTAGATGCTCTAAAGAGTTCTTTTTAAGTATCAAAAACTGGCATATTACTGAAGCAGCTTGAGATCAGTGTACCTACAGACTTATATGGCAGCCAACTGGTGACAGGTGGAAATCCAGAGAGTCATCTATTTGGAAAGCTTCTGAGTTGATCATGCCTGGCTTTTTAGCATACCCATGCGGTAACAAATAAATAGGAAAGAGCTGAAGAATTTGGGTTCAGATAGCAGCATACAGCTGTAGAGATTTCTAAAACACAGATTCTCCTCTACTAAGAAGCACAAAGTTTTGGAAAGAACACTTCTAAGTTTACTGACTGGTTTAGATGAAATTGCATCTCGGCAATATATTAGAAAACTACTTCCTGAATTTCATCACAAAGTTTCCTTTTAGAACCAGATAGACAAAGAATGACTCTTATTAACACTCCTGGCTGGCAGATTATCTCAATGGCAAGCTGAAATAATGGTCATTATCATAAAAGAATAAAACAGTAAACTGCCAGGAGCCACGAAAGAATCATGAAATGGAGTCAGTCTCAAAAGGGAGAGGGAGAAAAAAGGAGGAAGAGACAAGCAAGAATGAGTTCACGTCATCAATCTTATGGGAATCATATGGGATGATTTCCCTGAGTATCTATCTAAAAAGTAATGGTGGAAAGTAATTTGTGTGAATGATTATGAAATGATAGCATTCCCTTCTAGAGAGAGGAAGTCCTGAAAGAATCAGAATAAGGCTAACAGACAACTGTTAGCCTGTTTGAATTTGTCAAACGAATTCAGGGAATTGGTGGAAATAATTTCTTGAATAAATAAATAACCAGAAGAAAAGAGTGCAAGACATCTTAAATGATTCAGACTATATTTAAAAAAAAAAACTACTAAACAACTCAATGGCAAATATCACATGGAAGAAAGATAAGAAATAATATGAGGTTATTTTGGCTGCATCACAAATTCCTCAGCGATAGAAGAAAAAAGTGCAACAACAAAAAAGAAAACAAAGACATAACAGTATTTAGGAACACCAGAAGCATGTAGTGACAAAATGAGAAAGACTGAAGTCCAAAATGAGTTTCAGTTAGCAAGGACATTAATAAGGCAGCAAGAACACATTTTATACCACCAAAGAGCTAGAGTTCTACTATTAAATGGAAAAAGAGCATAAAGGAAAGAATGTCAAGTATGAAGTCTTAATGCCTACTTCATTCCCACCTTCACAAAACAGGAAAAGACAGCATTATTATTTAAATGCATCAACAGCAATACACACAGTAATAGGAAACAACAGGTTAAAGAATACTTATAGTAAGACAGCTGTACTACAGTTGAGAGGACTTGATGATATTCCC
The DNA here is from genome assembly GCF_964195595.1 of Calonectris borealis. NCBI lineage: Eukaryota > Metazoa > Chordata > Aves > Procellariiformes > Procellariidae > Calonectris > Calonectris borealis. Next base: position 54,521,588 of record NC_134351.1, on the reverse strand, counting down.
TCAACACCACTAAGAAACAAGACAAAGTATATTCTGAACCTGGAAGGACTGAAGAAAGTCTAGTACATGTCTTTTGAAAAGGGAAAAAGAAATGGTCCGGGGATTTACAGTCCACTCAGAAATAATCTCTATCACCACGAATGTTCACTTTTTAGGATCAGACAAGCCAAGAACATAATATTGGCTCTGCTTCTTAAGAAGAGATCACATTAATTCTACTTCAATAAAATCAAATTTCCTTCTCTGACAGAACAACTGGTGGTGTTAGAAATGAGGAAAGCAGACCTTGACTTTAGTCAGGCTAGGAAGCATGCCCTCGGTGTAAATCCTCATGGCCTCCATGAAGAGTGGAATCCAATGGCTGTTCTGGCTGCAACATTATGGTGCCAAAACTATGGTAGTGCTGAGACCTGTTGTGGTGCTAAGGGCAGCTTCAGCACTGGCAGAGACTGTGATCAAGCTGCTGACACCAGGAGGTGTCAATTTGGATGTCCAGCATGGAGTCAACAGTAGATTCATTACCTGTCCAATGCCACTGCCTCACAAAACCTGGAGCCTGTACTTCTGAATGTCTTGCCAATGCATATGTGAGAAAACACTAAGCTTTTTCTGAAGTGTTGTGGTTTAACCCGCCAGGCAGTCAAACAACACACAGCTGCTCGCTCACTACCCACCCACTGCAGCGGGATGGGGGGGAGAATCGGAAAAAAAAGTAAAATTCGTGGACTGAGATAAAGACAGTTCAATAAAACAGAAAAGGAAGGGAAAATAATAACAATAATAATGATAGAATATACAAAATGAGTGATGCACAATGCAATTGCTCACCACTCGCCGAACAATGCCCAAAACAGCGACCGCTACTTCCTGGAACACGCCTCTTATTTATATACTGAGCATGATGTCATATGGTATGGAATACCCCGTTGCCCAGCTGGGCCAGCTGTCCCGGCTATGCTACCTACCAGCCTCTTGTGCACCTGGCAGAGCATGGGAAGCTGAAAAGTCCTTGACTAGACGGGTACTTAGCAACAAATAAAAACATCAGTGTGTTATCAACATTCTTCTCATACTAAATCCAAAACACAGCACTAGGAAGAAAGTTAACTCTCTCCCAGCCGAAACCAGGACAGTATCCACCCCTTATTCTATACCATCTACATCATGCCTAGGTCTCCCATTTTCCAATACATTCCAATTAATCACCACAATCTTTCTTGTCTTTTGATATATACACACAAATATCATTCCCTTAGTCTATGGGCCATCCCTCTAAAACGTCCATTGAGCTCATTTAGTCCATGACTTTAGGCTCCATCTGTCATAACAGTCGTTCAGGGCAGGAGGGACGCTGACTCCTAATGGCTGAGATACTGGTCCGTACAGGTGGAGAACAGGACATATCCTCACCATGGTGAGCAATAAGCGCTTGCCGTGGCGGGTTTGTGGGAGTGTGATATAATCAGTCTGCCAGGCCTCCCCATATTTATATTTCAACCATCGTCCTCCATACCAAAGAGGCTTTACTCGCTTGGCTTGCTTGATTGCAGCGCACGTTTCACATTCATGGATAACCTGTGCAATAGTGTCCATGGTTAAGTCCACCCCTCGATAACGAGCTGTCGTGGTTTAACCTGGCAGACAGCCAAATACCACGCAGCCGCTCACTCACTCCCCCCGCCCCCCCAGTGGGACGGGGAGAGAATCGGAAGGGTAAGAGTGAGAAAAACTCGTGGGTTGAGATAAAGACAGTTTAACAGAACAGAAAAGGGAGAATAATGATAATAAATTGACATTATAAAATTCAGTTCATTGGCTATTTTCACCCAAAATCAAATCCCCTTGAGGTACACACCGGACTTGCCCATCCTTTCGCATCACCCACCAAGTGCACCCAGGTCCTTGAGCAAAAGCAATCCCATGGATGGGTTTTCCCTTGCCAGAGGCAGGAGTAACCCAGACTGTCTTCCCCAGCATATTTCTTATGTGCACGACAGGGACTTTATCTCCATCTACAGTACGTAAAAGTCTTGATTGGGCAGGGCCAGCTCGATTAACAGACCCCCTAGTGTTGACTAACCAGGTGGCTTTTGCTAAATGTGTGTCCCAATGCTTGAATGTCCCACCACCCAGTGCCCTCAGTGTTGTCTTTAACAGCCCGTTGTATCGTTCGATTTTCCCGGAGGCTGGTGCATGGTAGGGGATGTGATAGACCCACTCCATGCCATGCTCTTTGGCCCAGGTGTCTATGAGGGTGTTTCGGAAATGAGTCCCGTTGTCTGACTCAATTCTTTCTGGGGTGCCATGTCGCCATAGGACTTGCTTTTCAAGGCCCAGGATGGTGTTCCGGGCAGTGGCATGAGGCACAGGGTATGTTTCCAGCCAGCCGGTGGTTGCTTCCACCATGGTGAGCACATAGCGTTTGCCGTGCCGGGTTTGTGGGAGTGTGATATAATCAATCTGCCAGGCCTCCCCATATTTGTATTTCAGCCATCGTCCTCCATACCAAAGAGGCTTTACTCGCTTGGCTTGTTTGATTGCAGCGCACGTTTCACATTCATGGATAACCTGTGCAATAGCGTCCATGGTTAAGTCCACCCCTCGATCACGAGCCCATCTATATGTTGCATCTCTTCCTTGATGGCCTGAGGCATCATGGGCCCACCGAGCTATAAATAATTCACCCTTATGTTGCCAGTCCAGATCCACCTGAGCCACTTCAATCTTAGCAGCCTGGTCCACCTGCTGGTTGTTTTGGTGTTCTTCAGTGGCCCGACTCTTGGGTACGTGAGCATCTACGTGATGTACTTTTACAGCCAGCTTCTCTACCCGGGCAGCAATATCTTGCCACAATGCGGCAGCCCAGATGGGTTTACCTCTGCGCTGCCAGTTGTTCTGCTTCCACTGCTGCAACCACCCCCACAGGGCATTTGCCACCATCCATGAGTCAGTATAGAGATAAAGCACTGGCCATTTTTCTCGTTCAGCAATGTCCAAGGCCAGCTGGATGGCTTTCACCTCTGCAAACTGGCTCGACTCACCTTCTCCTTCAGCAGTTTCTGCAACTTGGCGTATAGAACTCCGTACAGCAGCTTTCCACCTCCGATGCTTTCCCACAAGGCGACAGGACCCATCAGTGAACAGGGCATATTGCTTCTCATTTTCTGGTAGTTTGTTATACAGTGGGGCCTCTTCAGCACGCGTCACCTCCTCTGGGGATATTCCAAAATCTTTGCCTTCTGGCCAGTTCGTGATCACCTCCAAGATTCCTGGGCGACTGGGGTTTCCTATTCGGGCCCGTTGTGTGATCAGTGCGACCCACTTACTCCACGTAGCATCGGTTGCATGATGTGTAGAGGGGACCCTCCCTTTGAACACCCAGCCCAGCACCGGCAGTCGGGGTGCCAGGAGGAGCTGTGCTTCAGTACCAACCACTTCCGAAGCAGCTCGAACCCCTTCATATGCTGCCAATATCTCCTTCTCAGTTGGAGTGTAGCGGGCCTCGGATCCTCTGTATCCCCGACTCCAGAACCCTAAGGGTCGACCTCGAGTCTCCCCTGGGGCTTTCTGCCAGAGGCTCCAGGTAGGGCCATTCTCCCCGGCTGCGGTGTAGAGCAAATTCCTTACATCTTGTCCTGCCCAGACTGGCCCAAGGGCTACTGCCTGAACTATCTCCCGTTTCATTTGTTCAAAGGCTTGTTGTTGCTCAGGGCCCCATTTGAAACCGTTCTTCTTCCGGGTCACGTGATAGAGGGGGCTTACAATCAGGCTGTAATCTGGAATATGCATTCTCCAAAAGCCCACAACGCCTAAGAAAGCTTGTGTTTCCTTTTTGCTAGTTGGTGGGGACATGGCTGTTATTTTGTTGATCGCATCCATTGGGATCTGACGACGTCCATCTTGCCAATTTATTCCTAAAAACTGGATCTCCATTGCAGGTCCCTTGACCTTTTATGGCAAAGCCGGCCTTCAGAAGGATTAGAATTATTTTCTTCCCTTTCTCAAAAACTACTTCTGCTGTGTTACCCACACGATGATGTCATCAATGTATTGCAGGTGTTCTGGAGCCTCACCCTGTTCCAGTGTGGTGTGGATCAGTCCATGGCAAATGGTAGGGCTGTGTTTCCACCCCTGGGGCAGTCAGTTCCAGGTGTACTGGACGCCCCTCCAAGTGAAAGCAAACTGTGGCCTGCACTCTGCCGCCAAAGGGATTGAGAAGAACGCATTAGCGATGTCACTTGTGGCGTGCCACTTGGCTGCTTTTGACTCCAGTTCGTATTGGAGTTCTAGCATGTCCGGCACGGCAGCACTCAGTGGCGGCGTGACTGTGTTCAGGCCACGATAGTCTACTGTTAGTCTCCACTCTCCATTGGACTTTCGCACTGGCCATATGGGACTGTTGAAGGGTGAGCGAGTCTTGCTGATCACTCCTTGGCTCTCCAGTCGATGAATCAGCTCATGGATGGGGATCAGGCAGTCTCTGTTGGTGCGATATTGCCGCCGGTGCACCGTTGTGGTAGCGATTGGTACCTGTTGTTCCTCGACCCTCAGCAACCCCACAACAGAAGGGTCCTCCGAGAGACCGGGCAAGGTGGACAGCTGTTTAATTTCCTCCGTCTCCAGGGCAGCTATACCAAAAGCCCACCAGTACCCTTTTGGGTCCTTGAAATACCCTCTCCTGCGGTAGTCTATGCCAAGGATGCCCGGAGCCTCTGGGCCAGTCACAATGGGGTGCTTCTGCCACTCATGCCCGGTTAGGCTCACTTCGGCCTCCAATACAGTTAACTCTTGGGATCCCCCTGTCACTCCAGAAATACAGATGGGTTCTGCCCCTTTAGAGCTTGATGGCATCAGGGTACACTGTGCACCGGTGTCTACGAGAGCCTTATACTCCTGTGGGTCTGATGTGCCAGGCCATCGAATCCACACAGTCCAGTAAACCCGGTTGTCCCTTTCCTCCACCTGGCCAGTGGTCATAGTACTCGTTACTCACTTCTTGTAGATATGAATCAAAATTCCCTTTTTTAAGATTGGGAGTAAAGTCAGCCCTTCTACTCTGTCTGAGGAACTGCTCACTGGAGACTGGAGCAGCAGTTTTTCTGCAAGAACCCCCTTGTGTCATTGTTTTTCCTTGCAACTCACGTACCCGTGCCTCTAGGGTTGAGGTAGATTTTCCATCCCACTTCCTCATGTCCTCTCCGTGGTCACGCAGGTAAAACCACAGGGTGCCCCGGGGTGTGTACCCACGACATCTTCTCTCTTGAGCAGAGGGACGCTTGCTCCTAATGGCTGAGATACTGGTCCGTACAGGTGGAGAATAGGACATATCCTCTTTGAGTTGCTGGACCTCCCGGGACAGTTTCTCCACAGCAGAGACGCAGGCCCGTAGGGAGGAAGAGAGACTTTCTTCGTATTGCCAGAGTTGGCCAGACAATTCATCCACCGTTTATTCGTCTCCATCTTTCCAGGTCATTATTGCCAACGAGTTTGCATGCGACGCTGGTGCCCTCCGTACCAACTTTGCATTTGACTTCATCTGGGTCTTTGGATAACTGCTCGTTGTTCAGGTCATCATAAATCACCTCCAGCATGGCTAATTCCCTCAGGTACTGGATACCTCTCTCCATGGTGGTCCACTTGCCTGGGCGATATATAACATCTTCCTTGAAGGGATACCTTTCCTTCACGCCTGACAGTAGTCGCCTCCAGAGGCTGAGGACCTGTGTCCCTTATCCAATCGCTTTGTCAATGCCCCCTTCCCTAGAAAGGGATCCCAGCTGATTGGTTTCCCTACCCTCTAATTCCAGGCTACTGGCCCTGTTATCCCAGCATCAGAGCAGCCAGGTGACAATGTGCTTGCCTGGACAACGGCTGAAATCTGTTCGCATATCTCGCAGCTCACTCAGGGATAGGGATCGGGTGGTTACCATCTCATTTACGGGTTCTGCCTCTTCCTCCTCCTGTTCTCGTGATGGCCCTGGTTCATCTTCATCCCTTACTAAACGAGCTGATTTTCTTGTGTATTTCTTCTTCTGTACAGGGGCGACTGATACCGGAAAAGGTTGGTTCTCTGGTTCAGCCGCAGTGCCTGTCGCGGGGGTTGGAGTAGCCACCGTGTCTGTTGCCGGGGTTGATCTCTGGACAATATTCCTATATAGTTGTTTAACCCTAAACAAGACCTGAACCACATTCAGGAGACATAGCAATAGGAACATGCTTGTTTGAACATCCCAAGGATATTCAAAATTCTCAGGAACTGTGGTGGAGGGCTTCATGAAGAGGATAGAAGAAAAAGGAGTTTCTGGAGATGTGAAAGGGAAGATGAAGGAGTGGGGGAATGTGTCCCATCCTGTCTCCCCCCTGGATTCATTCTCCAAGGAGAAAAAAGTGTAATTACTAATAGTTTCTAAGAGGTGGTTCCCGAGGTACAGAGATGATGGCAATGCTGAGTACAGATACCAGCTTAGACTCACAACCAATGATTTTATCATCTCATAAAACTGTGTTACACAGTGCAGCAAAATGATAACCTTGCCCCAGCTCCGAGCAGTGATAAACAGCACAACAGGGAACACATACTGCAAGTAAGGTATTACATACCCCAACATTGAGAGCCAGCCCCACAACTTTGAGAGCCAATACATCAACATTGTGACCAGCGACTATTAAACCAATATAATGAATGCTTATAACCCATTTTGCCTTAACACGCTTTGGTCAGATCTGTCGTTATCTCAACCCTTTGTGCCCCATGTTGGGCACCAAAAAAGGACTGTCATGGTTTAACCCCAGCCAGCAACTAAACACCACACAGCCGCTCGCTCACTCCCCCACACACCCAGTGGGACGGGGAGAGAATCAGAAGGGTAAGAGTGAGAAAAACTCGTGGGTTGAGATAAAGACAGTTTAATAGAACAGAAAAGGGAAAATAATGATAATAATAATGATAGAATATACAAAATGAGTGATGCACAAAGCAATTGCTCACCACCCGTGCTGACCGATAACCAAGTAGCGATCGCTACTTCCTGGAACATGCCTACCATTCATATACTGAGCATGACGACACATGGTATGGAATACCCCGTTGGCCAGCTGGGCCAGCTGTCCCGGCTATGCTCCCTCCCAGCCTCTCCTGCACTTGGCAGAGCATGGAAGCTGAATATCCCTGACTAGCAGGGTACTTAGCAACAACTGAAAACATCAGTGTGTTATCAACATTCTTCTCATACTAAATCCAAAACACAGCACTAGGAAGAAATTTAACTCTATCCCAGCCGAAACCAGGACAACTGGACAACAGGGATGAAAGTATTTGATTCCATACTGATGGTTGATGTTTGGTGGAAAAACTGATATGGTATTGTATTTTTTCATAATTAAAACAAGGGAAAATATGCAAACCACTTCTGGGAAAACCTCTGGCTGAGCACTTCTTATTTCTAAATCAAAATTTAAAAGATCCAAGCATCAAAAAGACTGAAATTCTACCATGTGTAGGACACAATTCAGATTGGCTATTTTGCTCTTACCAATTATGAATGTATTTCTGTATAGTACATATTCACTTCAGAATAAGTTATCTTAGATTTTGCTTTTTTGTGTCCCAGGTCCCCAAATTATATTTTCTCAGTTCTGTAAGTAGGGATTACTAGAACTACTAGAATCTCAGTTGCCTTTTGAAGGCATAAACAAATTTAGTTTACAAATTAACTTTGTTGACATTTTATAAGCAGGCAAGTCAGGAGATGTAGACTGTAAACCACTGTCATAATGCCAAGATGGAATGCTGCAGTGCATACCCAAAGCAGCAAAACAGTAAACAAACAGAAGACTCCAAAAGGCCGTGGTCAGGTTTTAAGATGGGGAAGAAGGAAAACAAAAACAAACAAAAAACCCCCACAAATGGGGTCTTGGCAGCAAAAAAAATTTAAGCTTCCAGAAGTTAGCATCAAGGCTTATGCTCCAATAGGCGGATGCACTGCAACACTGCACACCTATTAATACAGCTGCATGAGTCCACACCTGACTCCAGCTATGGAAGCACATTTGAAAGCACTAATACCCATAGGGAATACCAACAGTGGCATATCAAGCATAGCTAAAAAGTACTACTGTTAGCTTGTCAACAAAGAACAAGATAGTGAATATATCTTAAAGGACTCAAAGCATTACAATTAAAAAATGCTGCAGAGCTCTTTGCAAGGACTTTAGGGATGGAGTTAGTTTCAAAACACATTTTCCAAAATATCATCAGTGATAAGGCATTTTACCTAAACATCCTCTGTAATAATAGTGCAAAATAAATTTAACACTCAAAAGGCACTCAAAAATGTTTTATTTAAATATAAATACTACTTTGTCCACTACTCAGGTTCAAACTACTGCTTGAGCAGGTTTTTTAATTTCTTCTCGGTGACTTCTTAAAGAGTTTTGATCAAACTATTTCTTCAGAACACAGAAAAACTGACTTACACAACTTAAACATATTATTCATGTCTCGTCTCATTTAAATATTCAGCAAATATTTATATAACTTGAGTTATTTATATGGTATTAAAAAGATCTGATCTTAAGCCAGAAAGCTATGCACATATACCCTGCAATGCTTATGCTATTCCATGTTTCATATATTATCTTCATCATCCTTTCATTTTCCCTGTTTGTTACCAGGAAAAAAAAATTAGTCTTGAATTACTCTGGAAACTCTTAGGACCAGACTCTTTATTCCATGGTCTTATTGCTTAGTTCTGTCTGCTATTTATTATCATAATTCAAAAAACTGAGAAAATACTCAAATGAATGTTGTGTGTGATACAATTGTGTGCTTGTGTGAATGTTACTGTATAAAGTCTTGTTTGATAAAATAAATGAGATCATGGTATGCTTCTGTATGTACATCAATCTGCATAAGAGAGGATGAATGTTTATTTTAGAAATAAATTGGTTTATTTTATAAATACATTCACCAGGTATTTCTGTAACCCATTCTTTCTCAATCTTTTGAGGTGACAGGAAAAGCTAGCTGTTGCATTATTTTTGTCACAGTTGAGATGAACTTGTCTGATATCTAGCAAAACTGATGCTGTTCCTTTGTGTCATGTGGTTTTTGTTTAATAAAATAATCTGCATCGTGACAAATGCATACTTTTGAAATTGTTTATATATTTAATATTTCATGAGTGTATTGTACGTTCATATTAAAGCACATGACAAATGGTTATAAAATACAGTAAAGCATATTTCATAGTAGTTGAAGATAAACATTTAGTAAATGCTCTGTGAAATCCTGACCCATGTAGAGTTTGGCCACTGACTCAAGAGGAATCAAAATTCCATCATCAATAAAGACTGTCATAAAGCCAGTGACTGAATTCTAGCTTCTGAGTCAGGTCAAGGGGTTTGATAATATCAAAACCCTGTTGTTAGATTACAGGTCAAGTAATAGAGTTGCACTGTCATATCTAAAAACTGTAATTGTCAAGTACAAAAAGTACAGAAGGCTCATTTATTAATTCATATTAGCAATTCAGAATTTTTAATTAGGTATGTGTTGTTCTTGATCTAAGAAAATTATTCTTGCTGTAGGCGTGTGTGGTCTAGTATATCAGACAAGTCATGTTTAATGCTAAGTAGGTTGCATTACCTGACCTAATATTTTTTCTGTCTTTGCTTCTGCAAAAAAAAAGAAAGATTTAAGATTGATTGATGGAGGAGGGAAGTACTTGGGCATGATTTAATGATTTCTGAAGTACTGCTGCCTCAACCAACTTAGTTGCTAGTCATTCTGAAACACACAGGTTGACTCATAAAATTATTAGATACAGAAAGATTTGATTACTTCTCTTTAAGTTGCACAGTTTCTAATTGCAGTAGCAAAAGATAATGTCATGGGTTTTTTTTAGACAACATTTTTTCACATGATGAGGATTATTTCACTATTTGATTTGTCATAAAATTTCAGCATGTGCTTTGCTTGTCACTGAATACAACTAAATATATCATAGAATCATCGAATCACAGAATATCTCAAGTTGGCAGGGACCCATAAGGATCATCGAGTCCAACTCCCTGCTCCTCGCAGGACTACCTAACACTAAACCATATGACTAACAGTGTCGTCCAGATGCTCCTTGAACTCTGACAGGCTTGGTGCTGTGACCACTTCCCTGGGGAGCCTGTTCCAGTGACTGACCACCCTCTCAGTGAAGAACCTTTTCCTAATGTCCAATCCGAACTTCCCCTGACGCAGCTTCATTCCATTTCCTCGTGTCCTATCGCTGGTCACCAGAGAGAGGAGATCAGCACCTCCCCCTCTGCTGCCCCTCTTGAGGAAGTTGTAGACTGCGATGAGGTCACCCCTCAGCCTTCTCTTCTCTTCGCTGAACAAACCAAGTGACCTCAGCTGCTCCTCATAAGTCTTGCCCTCAAGACCTTCCACCATCTTGGTCGCCCTCCTCTGGACACACTCCAATAGTTTGATGTCCTTCTTATATTGAGGCGCCCAAAACTGCACACAGGACTCGAGGTGGGGCCGCACCAGTGCAGTGCAGAGTGGGACAATCACCTCCCTCGACCGGCTAGCTATGCTGTGCTTGATGCACCCCAGGACACGGTTGGCCCTTTTGGCTGCCAGGGCACACTGCTGACTCATATTCAACTCGCCATCAACCCAAACCCCCGGATCTCTTTCCGCGGGGCTGCTCTCCAGCCTCTTGTCCCCCAATTTGTACGTATAGCCAGGATTACCCCGTCCCAGGTGGAGAATCCGGCACTTGCTCTTGTTAAATTTCATACGGTTGGTGATTGCCCAGCTCTCTAGTCTATCCAGATCTCTCTGTAAGGCCTCTCTACCCTTGAGGGAGTCCACCGCTCCTCCTAGTTTAGTATCGTTGGCAAACTTCTATGCCTCTGGACTTCATACATCTGCAATATACTGGGGAGAAAAAGACTAAGAGGATCCTTCTTAGATTCTATCTATAGTGCTATCCTAAAAAACAGTGCATATTAAGTTTTGTCTAACATCAACTCTGTCTAATCAAGCAAACTGAGTCTTGTCTGTGTGTGCATATCAGTCGTCTTGACTATTTGTGTAAAAGAACAGTAAAACCAAAACTCCTTTAGATTAGTTATCTTTTCTGTTCTGTGTTGTCGTGGTTTAACCCCAGCCGGCAACTAGGCACCACACAGACGCTCGCTCACTCCCCACCAGCAGGATGGGGGAGAGAACGGGAAGGATAAAAGTGAGAAAACTCGTGGGTTGAGATAAAGACAGTTTAAAAGGTAAAGCAAAAGCCGCGCACGCAAGCAAAGCAAAACAAGGAATTCATTCACTGCTTCCCATCGGCAGGCAGGTGTTCATCCATCTCCAGGAAAGCAGGGCTCCATCACGCGTAACGGTGACTTGGGAAGACAGATGCCATCACTCCGAACGTCCCCCCTTCCTTCTTCTTCCCCCAGCTTTTTATTGCTGAGCATGATGTCATATGGTATGGAATATCCCTTTGGTCGGTTGGGGTCAGCTGTCCCGGCTGTGTCCCCTCCCAGCTTCTTGTGCACCCCCAGCCTACTCTCTGGTGGGGTGGGGTGAGAAGCAGAAAAGGCCTTGAGTCTGTGTAAGCACTGCTCAGCAACAGCTAAAACATCCCTGTGTTATCAACACTGTTTCCAGCACAAATCCAAAACATAGCCCCATACTAGCTACTATGGAGAAAATTAACTCTATCCCAGCCAAAACCAGCACAGGTGGGTTGACTCCAGCTAGCAGCTAAGCACCACTCAGCTGCTTGCTCACTCCCCCTGCCCAGTGGGACAAGAGAGAGAAAAGGAAGAGCAAAAGTGAGAAAACTTGTGGGTTGATATAAACATAGTTTAATAAGCAAAGGAAAAAAGAAGAAAAAGCCCCAGCAAAACAAGTGATGCAAAGGCAGTCACTCACCACCTCCCACAAGTAGACCAATGCCCAGCCAGTCTCTGAGCAATGGCTGCCCTCCTCCCTTCCATTTTTATTGCTGAGCATGATGTTATATGGCATGGAATATGCCTTTAGTCAATTTGGGTCATCTGTCCAGGCTGTCTCCCCTCCCAACTTCTTGGCCACCCCTAACATACTCACTGTGTGGGGTAGTGTCCTAGTTTCGGCTGGGATAGGGTTAAATTCCTTCCTAGTGCTGTGTTTTGGATTTAGTATGAGAAGAATGTTGATAACACACTGATGTTTTCAGTTGTTGCTAAGTACCCTGTCAAGGACAACTATCCTCTGCTACCAAGCTAGACTGGGAGGACGGAGCACAGCCAGGACAGCCAGCCCAGCTGGGCAACAGGGTATTCCATACCATGTGACGTCATGCTCAGTATATGAATGGTAGGCATGATCCAGGAAGTACTGATCGCTACTTGGTTATCAGTCAGCGCGGGATGTTTTCGTTACTGCTGAGCAGTGCTTACACAGACTCAAGGCCTTTTCTGCTTCTAACCCCACTCTACCAGCAAGGAGGCTGGGGGTGCACAAGAAGCTGGGAGGGGACACAGCCGGGACAGCTGACCCCAACTGACCCAAGGGATATTCCATGCCATATGACGTCATGCTCAGCAATAAAAAGCTGGGGGAAGAAGGAAGTGGGGGACGTTCGGAGTGATGGCGTTTGTCTTCCCAAGTCACCGTTACACGTGATGGAGCCCTGCTTTCCTGGAGATGGCTGAACCCCTGCCTGCCCATGAGAAATAGCAAATGAATTCCTTGTTTTGCTTTGCTTGTGTGCGCGGCTTTTCCTTTCCCTGTTAAACTGCCTTTATCTCAAGCCACGTGTTTTCTTACTTTTACCCTTCCAATTCTCTCCCCCATCCCATTGTGGGGGGAGTGAGCGAGCAGCTGCGTGGGGCTTAGTTGCCGGCTGGGGTTAAACCACGACAGTCCTTTTTGGCGCCCAACGTGGGGCTCGAAGGGTTGGAGATAACAACAGGTTTGATTGGAATGTGCTAGATCAAATTTATAGCTGTTATTGCTGTTTAGCTATTAATTGGCAGGCTCCTGTGCTTGCCATGGGGCTTGCTTGCTTCACTGTATTTTAGAGCCTAGTGCTCGTTAGTGGCTGCTTTTTGCTTTCGCTGCTTGCTGTACTGCTGCACTGCTTATCGTCTGACTCTGCTGTGCCTGGGAACATTTTGATAACAGCAATGGCGATGCGCCTGGGCTGGCAGATGGCCAGGGCATCGCTGCTGTTTCTGTGCTGCCGTACTGGGCAGGCTGGAACTCCAGTGTGAACTCGAGTCGAAGGGACTGTGACCTGTGGATGAGTCCATGCGGGAGCAGGACACCCCGAGGCCTAGACAGGTACACTCTTCGCTGGGTAAAAAACTGGCTGGACGGCCGAGCCCAGAGAGTTGTGGTGAACGGAGTTAAATCCAGTTGGCGGCTGGTCACGAGCGGTGTTCCCCAGGGCTCAGTACTGGGGCCGGTCCTGTTCAATATCTTTATCAACGATCTGGACGAGGGGATCGAGTGCTCCCTCAGTAAGTTTGCAGACGACACCAAGCTGGGCGGGAGTGTTGATCTGCTGGAGGGTAGGAAGGCTCTGCAGAGGGACCTGGACAGGCTGGATCAATGGGCCAAGACCAACTGTATCAGATTCAACAAGGCCAAGTGCCGGGTCCTGCACTTCGGCGACAACAACCCCATGCAACGCTACAGGCTTGGGGAAGAGTGACTGGAAAGCTGCCCGGAGGAAAAGGACCTGGGGGTGCTGGTTGACAGCCGGCTGAACATGAGCCGGCAGTGTGCCCAGGTGGCCAAGAAGGCCAACGGCATCCTGGCCTGTATTAGAAATAGTGTGGCCAGCAGGACTAGGGAGGTGATCGTGCCCCTGTACTCGGCACTGCTGAGGCCGCACCACGAATCCTGTGTTCCGTTTTGGGCCCCTCACTACAAGAAGGACATGGAGGTGCTGGAGCGTGTCCAGAGGAGGGCAACGAAGCTGGTGAAGGGCCTGGAGCACAAGTCTGATGAGGAGCAGCTGAGGGAACTGGGACTGTTTAGCCTGGAGAAGAGGAGGCTGAGGGGAGACCTCATCGCGCTCTACAACTACCTGAAAGGAGGTTGTAGTGAGGTGGGTGTTGGTCTCTTCTGCCAAGTAACTAACAATAGGAGAAGAGGAAATGGCCTCAAGTTGCGCCAAGGGAGGTTTAGATTGGACATTAGGAGAAATTTCTTTACTGAAAGAGTGATCAGACCTTGGAACAGTCTGCCCAGGGAAGTGGTTGAGTCACCATCCCTGGAAGTATTTAAAAGACGTGTAGATGTGGCGCTTAGGGACATGGTTTAGTGGGCATGGTGTGTTGGGTTGACGGTTGGACACGATGATCTTAGAGGTCTTTTCCAACCTGTATGATTCTATGATTCTATGATTCTATGAGGCATCTGTGGCCGTGGATAAGCCCACGCCAGAGCAGGTACATCTCGAAGCGTCTGTGGCCGTGGTTATGTCCATGCCGCAGCAGGTATATCTCTGAAGGGGTTGTGGCCCAAGGATAAGTCCACGCTCGAGAAGGTACACCTCGAAGCATCTGTGGCTGTGGATAAGTCCATGCTGCAGCAGGTACACCTTGAAGCATCAGTGGCTGTGCATGAGGTCATGCTGGAGCACCTCAAAGCGTGTGGCCATGGAGAAGCCCATGACAGGGGACGTACAGCCCTGGAGTGACTGCAGCCATGGGCAAGGCCATGTTGGAGCAGGTTTACTTCTGAAGGGACTGTGGCTGTGGGTAAGGCCACGTTGGAGCAGGTCTCTCTCTGAAGGCATTGTGGCCCATGGAGAAGGCCATGCTGGAGCCGGTGCACCTCAAAGCAACTGTGGCTGTGGATAAGTCTATGCCGCAGCAGGTATACCCCTGGAGAGACTGTGGCTCATAGGTAAGGCTCCACTTGGAGCAGGTACACCCCTAAGGGACTGCAGTCTGTGGGTAAGTCCAAGCTGGAGCAGGGGCAAGGGGAGGAGTTCATTGCAATGTTAAACCCGATGGTCTGGTTCAAAGGGACCAGGGGTGGAGATTGTAATGGAAATACCTTTAAATTGTTGTAACCCGGGATTTGAGTTGCATGTTATAGGAATTACTATAGCAGATAAAGACAATTTAGTAGGATAGAAAATGAAGGGAAAATAATAATGATGTATATGCTTTTCCCAAATAAATGTTACTTCCAGCTTTTAAATAAATGCAAAAACTGAGTGAAAGAAATTATATTAAATGGGTAATGAATATAATGAAAAAGAAAAGAAAGACAACACTTGTGATTCATTAGTAAACTCTCCTGTATTCTGTATTAAATGTTCCTTTGAAACTAAATGGGACTCAAAAAATGTTTCAGTCCTCACTGAAAACACATTTTAAATCAGTCAGCTTACAAATCGCTATTCTTTCGTGACAGAAAGACAGTCAAATCACAGTTACAAAACAGACTGTTTGTAAAAATCTTTATTGTTTGGCTGAGAAGTATCTACAACTCTCAATAAAATGTGTCTAACAGTCACAACAAAGCTTCTTCCTTTCCGCCCTTAAATTCCAGTGAGTTTTAGCAACACGGGGAAGAAATCAACCTCTGCACATAGTGATCATCTACCTGACATACAAAAATAGTCTACCTTATTTTCAGTTTTTATCCTGGGTCCTGTATAAACCATGAATACTTGAGATTGAACACAGATGACTGACACAAATACTTCCACTCTGAATATTTTTGCCCAGTTTCTCTCTAGAATGAGCAAGCTGTATGCCATCTCTGTTTTTTCCAGTACTATAAATATACTAAGCAAAACAGGGCAGGAGGGAGGGTGCAGCACTGGAAAAGGTTATCTGTAGAGGTTGAGGAATCTCAGTCCTTGGAGGTTTTCAAGACTCAGCTAGACAAAGCCATGGCTGACCTGATCTATTGTTCATGACGATCCCACTTCAAGTAAGAATTTGGACTAGATGACCTCCAGAAGTCCCTTCTATCCAACATTTCTATGATTTTATGAACGGTTTCCAAAGAACACATTTGCACCATCTTCCCCATTAAACTTTATCATCACATTTTGTTCCATGTCCTGCCTCCTTCCACACCAAAAGCCAATCATTCAGATTTTAGTCCTGCCTTCATACATCCCGTCCATCATGCATAAAGCAAATCCTGAAAGTAGAGTTCCCTATGTGTCCAGAGATTGCCTAGTATAATAAGATATAAACAATCTGTCATAATACATTTCCTAGCACAATAGGGTCCTGCTTCCAATTGTGGCATCTGACTTCATAACTGTTAAATAATAAAATTATTACTAGGAGAGAAATAGTAAGTATGTAAATGTTTCACTATACAGCTACTTCAACAAAAAGAGAAGGGAAGTCAACTTAAGAACAGAGACAGCAGTGGGATTACATCAGAAAAGAAGCTCAAATCTGCTCTTCCACTAAACAACTGCTGAAAACCTCTTCCCAAATACACCCTGGAAAAGGGTTTCCCAAAAGACTAAATGCTGAATATCTTTCAGAACTGTCTCAAAGGTAGATGGGACAGGCCAGTCTAAAACAGAGAAGATGGAACTGCCTCAAAGGAACAAAAGCCAGTTTGAGAAGTCTTTACTGCTTCCTTTGGTAATTTGAAGTTCATAGAACTGCACACTCAGAATAATCTCCAGAGCCAGAAGCTCAGCTCCCTGGTGCTACCATACAGATAAAATTGGATGCTGAAAAGCTTATACAACTATTTTCATATTTCTGGTCACTTACAGGTTGGAGAGTCTTAGAAGTATTTTATTTAATGAGATCATCTTAGCCAAGACTGCCTGAAATCTCCTTACTCAACAGGTAATGAAAATTTTAGGAAAACTGTGTATTGCATTATTCCCTCATTTTTGAAGAAAAAAGCTTTTAGACATAGATTTTGGAAACAGTATTGTATGTTAACTAAGTGTCAACATTCATTTTTTCAGAGTAGTTCACATTCTATATATTTTTAGTATTAAAATTAGTTATCAGTTTTACTATAAGGCATTCTGAGACTCCTCCTGGCACCATACTGGCTTGCCTTTACTATAAATATTATTCTTCTCACATGAGAACTGTGTTAAAGTTAATACTTATATTGCAGCAAAATGTAAGAAAAGTTTTCTAATGGCAAGCAACAAGAAACAACACTTTCCTAAATTTTCAAATCTGTTGTTTGCACCTCCCTTCCCTGGGATTTTTCTCCTATTCATTAAGTGAGTAAACAACCATAGCTTTGTAACAGTACTTAAACTTCTGACATTTTTTGATTGAACTCAGAATTCTCTTTACAAAAGACATGCTTTTTAAATAACATTATCCCTGTTAAGATTTGGTATATCTGCATTGTTTAAGTTTCTTGGTGCTTATTCAATAACAACATACATCAAATGCCAAGATGACTTATTTATGTAGATTAGAACATCTTTTAACAATTAGAAATACAATAGCTCATGGGAATATGGATTAATATAATCTTGAAATGGATATCACATTGTAAAATCAAGCCAATACAAAAAAGTTCCTATCCTTGAAGTCTCAAGTTAGCTTTTGTGATGTCAATCTCAAATTTAATCATTTAATACAGTATCCTAAACTGAGTAACAAGTTCCCTCAATGCTTCTTCTATTCCAAGTATTTGTGTGTTGTTTCCCACCTTCTCAAACCCAACTGGCAGTTCTTTATTCTGTTGCTTTTCTCTTTCACATGCCTTTCTCTCACATTTACAGATAACAATGGAAGATTAGCCCTCCAAAGTGCTTTTTACATTTCATTCAAGGTGAACAACGCATAAAAATCTTTCTATGTGTCAGTGCTAACTTTACAACAGCAGGACTAAATTTCAAGCATAGTAAGCTGGAACTGAAGATTTACATGAAACACTTGGTAACAACTGGTTTTACTGAGCACTCTACTTCTCCAAAGCTCAATACAGTTTTGACCTGTCTGGTACCAGAATGGGTGATTATCTCCCATTTGTTCTACATGGGCTAACAGGTTACATTAATGCTTGCATGAGACTATGCTTTTTATATAAATAAATACATATATACGTACACACTGTGGTGGGTTGACCTTGGCTGGCCACCAGGTACCCGCCAATCTGCTCTCTCACTCCTCCTTCTCAACAGGATAGGGGGAAAAAAATATGATGAAAACCTCATGGGTCGAGATAAGGACAGGGAGATCACTCAGCAATTACCATCATGGGCAAAACAGACTCGGCTTGGGGAAGTTAATTTAATTTATTGCCAATCAAAATCAGAGTACGATAATGAGAAATAAGAACAAATCTAAAAGCACCTTCCCCCCACCCCTCCCTTCTTCCCAGGCTCAACTTCACTCCCAACTCTTCTACCTCCTCCCCCCAAGAGGCGCAGGGGGACAGGGAATGGGGGTAGCGGTCAGTTCATAACGCGTTGTCTCTGCCGCTCCTTCCTCCTCACACTCTTCCCCTGCTCCAACGTGGGGTCCCTCCCACAGGAGACAGTCCTTCACAAACTTCTCCAAGGTGGGTCCTTCCCACAGGCTGCAGTTCTTTGCAAACTGCTCCAAAACAATCACACAAGGGGGTTCTCTCAGGAAAAATGCTGCTCCAGTTTTCAGGAAAACCCTGTCTCACGACGGTCCAGTTTCCAGTGAACAGTTCCCCAGACAGAGTAGAAGGGCTGATCTTACTTTGGATTGTAATGAAGAAATTCTTCACTCATGTTTGCAAGAAGTGAGAACAGGACTACAAGAAGTGAGAACAAGGACAACTACCCTCCAGGAAGCTACCAAGCTACTACCCCCCAAGACTGGGAGGAGGGAACACAGCCAGAACAGGTAGCCCAGCTGGCCAACGGGGTATTCCATACCATGTGACGTCATGCTCAGTATATGAATGGTAGGTGTGATCCAGGAAGTAGCGATCGCTACTTGGTTATCGGTCAGCACAGGTGGTGAGCAATTGCATTGTGCATCACTCATTTTATATATATTAATTATTATGATTATTTTCTCTTTTCTGTTCTATTAAACTATCTTTATCTCAACCCACGAGTTTGTTTCCTCACTCTCACCCTTCCGATTCTCTCCCCGCCCCTCTGGGGGTGGGGGGAGTGAGCGAGTGGCTGCGTGGTATTTGGCTGCCTGCCAAGTTAAACCACGACAGTTCTTTTTGGCGCCCAACGTGGGGCACGAAGGGTTGAGATAACGATAGATCTGACCAAAGCGTGTTAAGGCAAAATTGTTATAAGCATTCATTATATTGATTGGTCACAATGTTGATTTATTGGCTTTCAAAGTGGTGGGGCTGGCTCTCAATGTTGCAATATGTAATACCTTGCTTGCAGTATATGTTCCCGGTTGTGCTGTTTATTGCTATTCAGAAGTGGGCCAAGATTATCATTTTGCTGCTGTTTTATGATGTGATAAAATCGTTGGTTGTAAGTCTAATCTGGTACCTGTACTCAGCACTGCCGTCACCTCTGTACCTCGGGAACCACCTCTTAGAAACTATTAGTAATTACACTTTTTTCCCCTCGGAGAATGAATCTAATGGGGAGACAGGATGGGACACTTTCTCCCACTTGTTCATCTTCCCTTCCATAACTTCAGAAAGTCCTTTTCTTCTGTCCTCTTCATAAATACGTCCACAATATTCCCTGAGAATTTCGAATATCCCTGGGATGTTCAAACAAGCATGATCATATTGCTATGTCTCCTGAATGTGGTTCAGGTCTTGTTTAGGGTTAAACAACTATTTAGGAATATTGTCCAGAGATCAACCCCGGCAACAGAAACAGTGGCTACGCAAACCCCCATGACAGGCACTGCAGGTACTTCAACCCCCACGACAACCACTGTGGCTACTTCAACCCCCATGACAGTCACTGTAGCTACTCAAACCCCGGCAACAGTCACCACAGTTACTCCAACCCCTGCAACAGGCACTGTGGCTACTCAAACCCCGGCAACAGTCACCACAGTTACTCCAACCCCTACAACAGGCACTGTGGCTACTCAAACCCCGGCAACAGTCACCACCACAGTTACTCCAACCCCTGCAACAGGCACTGTGGCTACTCAAACCCCAACAACAGACACTGCTGGTACTCCAACCCACGTCACAGGCACTACAGCCACTCAAACCCCGGCAACAGTCACTACAGTTATTCCAACCCCCACGACAGGCACTGCAGCTACCCAAACCCCAGCAACAGGCACTGCGGCTGAACCAGAGAACCAACCCTTGCTGGTATCCGTCACCCCTGTACAGAAGAAGAAATCTTGGAAGCGGAGGTCAGGTCGTTTAGAAAGGGATGATGGAAAAGCAGGGTCATGACGAGGAGGGGAGGAGGAAGAGGAAGAACTCATAAACGAGACGGAAACCACCCGATCCCTATCCCTGAGTGAGCTGCGAGATATGTGGAAAGATTTCAGCCGACGTCCAGGCGAGCATATTGTTACCTGGCTGCTCTGATGCTGGGATAATGGGGCCAGTAGCCTGGAATTCGAGGGGAAGGAAGCCAAACAGCTGGGATCCCTTGCTAGGGAAGGGGGCATTGACAAAGCAATGGGAAAAGGGACACAGGTCCTCAGCCTCTGGAGGCGACTGCTGTCAGGTGTGAAGGAAAGGTATCCCTTCAAGGAAGATGTTATATATCGCCCAGGCAAGTCGACCACCATGGAGAGATATCCAGTACCTGAGAGAATTAGCCATGCTGGAGGTGGTTTATAGTGACCTGGACAACGACCAAATGCCCAAAGATCCAGATGAAGTCCAGTGCACGTGACCCATGTGGAGGAAGTTGGTACGGAGCGCACCAGCGTCGTACGCCAGTTCATTGGCAACATTTTCCTGGGCAGAGGAAGAAGCACGAACGGTGGATGTCGTGGTTAGCAGACTCCGGGATTTCGAAGAAACTGTCTCCTCCTCCCTTATCTCGGCTGTGGAGAAACTGTCCCAGAAGGTCCAGCAACTCGAAGAGGATATGTCCTATTCTCCACCTGTACAGACCAGTATCTCATCCATTAGGAGTCAGCGTCCTATTGCTCAAGAGAGAGGATATAGAAAGTACACACCACGGGGTACCCTGTGGTTTTACCTACGTGACCACGGAGAGGACATGAGGCAGTGGGATGGAAAACCTACCTTGACCCTAGAGGCACATGTACGTGAGTTGCAAGGCAAAACAATCACACAAGGGGGTTCTCCCAGGAAAAATGCTGCTCCACTTTTCAGGACGGTCCAGTTTCCAGTGAACAGTTCCCCAGACAGAGTAGAAGGGCTGATCTTACTTTGGATTGTAATGAAGAAATTCTTCACTCATGTTTGCAAGAAGTGAGAAACAGATATTATGACCAGGACTAGAGGGGCCCTGCCTCCGGCCAGGTGGAGGAAAGGGACAACCGGGTTTACTGGACTGTGTGGATTCGATGGCCTGGCACATCAGACCCACAGGAGTATAAGGCTCTCGTAGACACTGGTGCACAGTGTACCCTCATGCCATCAGGCTCTAAAGGGGCAGAACCCATTTGTATTTCTGGAGTGACAGGGGGATCCCAAGAGTTAACTGTATTGGAGGCCGAAGGGAGCCTAACCGGGCATGAGTGGCAGAAGCACCCCATTGTGACTGGCCCAGAGGCTCCGTGCATCCTTGGCATAGACTACCTCAGGAGAGGGTATTTCCAGGACCCAAAAGGGTACCGGTGGGCTTTTGGTATAGCTGCCCTGGAGACGGAGGAAATTAAACAGCTGTCCACCTTGCCCGGTCTCTCAGAGGACTCTACTGTTGTGGGGTTGCTGAGGGTTGAAGAACAGCAGGTACCAATCGCTACCACAACGGTGCACTGGCAGCAAGACCGCACCAACCGAGACTGCCTGATCCCCATCCATGAGCTGATTCATCGACTGGAGAGCCAAGGAGCGATCAGCAAGACTCGCTCACCCTTTAACAGTCCCATATGGCCAGTGCGAATGTCTAATGGAGAGTGGAGACTAACAGTGGACTATCGTGGCCTGAACGAAGTCACGCCGCCACTGAGTGCTGCCGTGCCGGACATGCTAGAACTCCAATACGAACTGGAGTCAAAGGCAGCCAAGTGGCACGCCACAAGTGACATCGCTAATGCGTTCTTCTCAATCCCTTTGGCGGCAGAGTGCAGGCCACAGTTTGCTTTCACTTGGAAGGGCGTCCAGTACACCTGGAACTGACTGCCCCAGGGGTGGAAACACAGCCCTACCATTTGCCATGGACTGATCCACACCACACTGGAACAGGGTGAGGCTCCAGAACACCTGCAATACATTGATGACATCATTGTATGGGGTAACTCAGCAGAAGAAGTTTTTGAGAAAGGGGAGAGGATAGTCCAAATCCTTCTGAAGGCCGGCTTTGCCATAAAACAAAGTAAGGCCAAGGGACCTGCACAGGAGACCCAGTTTTTACGAATAAAATGGCAAGATGGACGTCGTCATATCCCAATGGATGCGATCAACAAAATAACAGCCATGTCCCCACCAACTAGCAAAAAGGAAACACAAGCTTTCTTAGGCATTGTGGGCTTTTGGAGAATGCATATTCCAGATTACAGCCTGATTGTAAGCCCCCTCTATCAAGTGACCAGGAAGAAGAACGATTTCAAATGGGGCCCTGAGCAACAACAAGCCTTTGAACAAATTAAACGGGAGATAGTTCAGGCAGTAGCCCTTGGGCCAGTCCGGGCATGACAAGATGTAAGGAATGTGCTCTACACCGCAGCCGGGGAGAATGGCCCTACCTGGAGCCTCTGGCAGAAAGCCCCAGGGGAGACTCGAGGTCGACCCTTAGGGTTCTGGAGTCGGGGATACAGAGGATCCGAGGCCCGCTACACTCCAACTGAGAAGGAGATATTGGCAGCATATGAAGGGGTTCGAGCTGCTTCGGAAGTGGTTGGTACTGAAGCACAGTTCCTCCTGGCACCCCGACTGCCGGTGCTGGGCTGGATGTTCAAAGGGAGGGTCCCCTCTACACATCATGCAACCGATGCTACGTGGAGTAAGTGGGTCGCACTGATCACACAACGGGCCCGAATAGGAAACCCCAGTCGCCCAGGAATCTTGGAGGTGATCACGAACTGGCCAGAAGGCAAAGATTTTGGAATATCCCCAGAGGAGGAGGTAACGCGTGCTGAAGAAGCCCCACTGTATAATAAACTACCAGAAAACGAGAAGCAATATGCCCTGTTCACTGATGGGTCCTGTCGCCTTGTGGGAAAGCATCGGAGGTGGAAAGATGCTGTATGGAGTCCTATACGCCAAGTTGCAGAAACTGCTGAAGGAGAAGGTGAATCGAGCCAGTTTGCAGAGGTAAAAGCCATCCAGCTGGCCTTGGACATTGCTGAACGAGAAAAATGGCCAGTACTCTATCTCTATACTGACTCATGGATGGTGGCAAATGCCCTGGGGGGGTGGTTGCAGCAGTGGAAGCAGAACAACTGGCAGCGCAGAGGTAAACCCATCTGGGCTGCCGCATTGTGGCAAGATATTGCTGCCCGGGTAGAGAACCTGGTTCTAAAAGTACGTCACGTAGATGCTCACGTACCCAAGAGTCGAGCCACTGAAGAACATCAAAACAACCAGCAGGTGGACCAGGCTGCTAAGATTGAAGTGGCTCAGGTGGATCTGGACTGGCAACATAAGGGTGAATTATTTATAGCTCGGTGGGCCCATGATGCCTCAGGCCATCAAGGAAGAGATGCAACATATAGATGGGCTCGTGATCGAGGGGTGGACTTAACCATGGACGCTATTGCACAGGTTATCCATGAATGTGAAACGTGCGCTGCAATCAAGCAAGCCAAGCGAGTAAAGCCTCTTTGGTATGGGGGACGATGGTTGAAATATAAATATGGGGAGGCCTGGCAGATTGATTATATCACACTCCCACAAACCCAGCACGGCAAGCGCTATGTGCTCACCATGGTGGAAGCAACCACCGGCTGGCTAGAAACATACCCTGTGCCCCATGCCACTGCCCGGAACACCATCCTGGGCCTTGAAAAGCAAGTCCTATGGTGACATGGCACCCCAGAAAGAATTGAGTCAGACAACGGGACTCATTTCCAAAACACCCTCATAGACACCTGGGCCAAAGAGCACGGCATTGAGTGGGTCTATCACATCCCCTACCATGCACCAGCCTCCGAGAAAATCGAACGATACAATGGACTGCTAAAGACTACGCTGAGGGCAATGGGTGGTGGGACATTCAAGCATTGGGACACACATTTAGCAAAAGCCACCTGGTTAGTCAACACTAGGGGGTCTGTTAATCGAGCTGGCCCTGCCCAATCAAGACTCTTACGTACTGTAGATGGAGATAAAGTCCCTGTCGTGCACATAAGAAATATGCTGGGGAAGACAGTCTGGGTTACTCCTGCCTCTGGCAAGGGAAAACCCATCCATGGGATTGCTTTTGCTCAAGGACCTGGGTGCACTTGGTGGGTGATGCGAAAGGATGGGCAAGTCCGGTGTGTACCTCAAGGGGATTTGATTTTGGGTGAAAATAGCCAATGAACTGAATTTTATAATGTCAATTGTTATATGATATTGTATATCATTATTTCTATGGTTGCTATCAATGGTATAGCAGTGAAAATCACCCAGATTAATGAAGAATGAACTAACTCCGATGAAACCGAGCAAAGTGCAACGATGATAGAACTGGACGAGCGCAGCAGTAGCGAAATGAGAACTGGCTTCAGGACGCAACAGCCCAACACCACACACCATCTTTCTGGCCCTGAAAGACTGTTATAACAGATGGAGCCCAAAGTTGTGGACTAAAAGAACTCAACGGACATTTATATATATTTATGTATATATATGTATGTATATGTATTATATATATATATGTATGTATATGTATTATATATGTATATATATAAAAAAGATAGTGGTGATTAATTAAAAGGTATCGAAAAATGTGAGACCTAAGCATAACGTAAATGGTATGGAATAAGGGGTGGATACTGTCCTAGTTTCGGCAGGGATAGGGTTAAATTTCTTCCTAGTGCTGTGTTTTGGATTTAGTATGAGGAGAATGTTGATAACACACTGATGTTTTCAGTTGTTGCTAAGTGCCCTCCTAGTCCAAGGACAGCTCCCGTGCCTACTGACTGAGCTAGGTACACAAGATGGGAGGGAACATAATCAGGACAGCCAGCCCAGCTGGCCAACGGGGTATTCCATACCATGTGACGTCATGCTCAGTATATGAACGGTAGGCGTGATCCAGGAAGTGCCGATCGCTACTTGGTTATCGGTCAGCGCGGGTGGTGAGCAATTGCATTGTGCATCACTCATTTTGTATATTCTATCATTATTTATTATCATTATTCTCCCTTTTCTGTTCTATTAAACTGTCTTTATCTCAACCCACGAGTTTTTCTCACTCTTACCCTTCCGATTCTCTCCCCGTCCCACTGGGGGGCGGGGGGAGTGAGTGAGCGGCTGCGTGGTATTTGGCTGCCTGCCAGGTTAAACCACGACAGTCTGGCGCCCCGAGCAGGGACCTGTGTCCATTCCCCTCCGTCGCCTGGGTCCCCTCCTTCTGCCTGGCAGCAAGAGGGCAGGGGTTCCTCCGCTTCTTGTGGAGCCTCCACTTGCTGCCCTTGCCTCAGGGACGGTAGGGTGCGGCTCCACCAATCTATCTCCCTCTCGCACTCCCTGATACTCCTTAGCCTCTCCACTTCCTCCTTCAGCTCTGCCACCAGGCTGAGCAGATCATCCACCTGGTCGCAGCGCACACAGGCGTCGTCTCTGCTGCCCTCCTGTACCAGTGACAGCCTCAGGCACTCCCTGCAGCCAGAGACCTGGACAGATGTCTGTTTGCGTAGGGGCTCCGTCTGGGTCGCCACGTTTCTTCTGGCGATGGCTTTCGGCCGAGTGGATACCATGGCCAGGTCCTCTTCTGGGAGGGCGACGACCACGAGTTGAGCCAGCCTCTAGAGTCTGGAGGGGGGGCTGCGCCCTGCTCGCACGCCCTGCTGGCACGAACATCTTTCTATTATCTAACATCATCTATTTATCTATCTAAAATCTCTGCTGGCCAAGTTGTTATAGTGCTTGTGTTGTGTTGTGTAGGAAAGCACAGTTTCATTCCTGCTCTAGTTATTTCACTCCCCAGGGCTTCCATTAATGCAAGAAACAAAATCATATCGACTGTGATCTTGTCAGGTCTCATAAGCAAAGCAAGATTTGGCCTGGTCAGTACTAGGATAAGAGATTGCAAATATAAGGTTGAAAACAGTCTATGGAACTTATGTATGTACTTTTTGTACACTGAGTTGAAGTCACTAAATACAACTTCTATGTAACATTTTCCTTTCCTCTCCTCCAAATATTTTATTGTATTGCTTTTCATGTTTGTCCTGCTTTCAGCTGGGATAGAGTTAATTTTCTTCCTAGTAGTTGGTATAGTGCTGTGTTTTGGATTTAGTATGAGAATAATGTTGATAACACACTGATGTTTTAGTTGTTGCTAAGTAGTGTTTACATTAGTCAAGGACTTTTCAGCTTCCCATGCTCTGCCAGGTGCACAAGAAGCTGGGAGGGAGCATAGCCAGGACAGCTGACCCCAACTGGCCAATGGGCTATTCCATACCATATGACGTCATGCTCAGCATATAAGGCTGGGGGAAGAAGAAGGAAGGGGGGACGTTCGGAGTAATGGCATCTGTCTTCCCAAGTCACCGTTACGCGTGATGGAGCCCTGCTTTCCTGGAGATGGCTGAACACCTGCCTGCCAATGGGAAGTGGTCAATGAATTCCTTGTTTTGCTTTGCTTGCGCGCGCGGCTCTTGCTTTCCCTATTAAACTGTCTTTATCTCAACCCACGAGTTTTCTCACTTTTACCCTTCTGATTCTCTCCCCGTCCCACTGTGGGGGGAGTGAGCAAGCGTCTGTGTGGGGCTTAGTTGCTGGCTGGGGTTAAACCATGACAATGTTCAAGAAGGACCAATGGAAAAACTAGTTGTACAAACGGCAAAGAATAAGGAGTCAGCTGCTCATTTTATTTAGGGTCCCTGTAACTCATAGGGCAGTTCAAAAGAAATTGCAAAGGAAATTCACTCTGCAAAATGAAACAACCTTATTAGGTTTGGATTTGCAAAGAAAAAAAAATATAAAAAATTCCCCACAGTGTAATTATATTAGCCTATTACAAAACAGTTAAAAGTAATCAGATTATGACTGTCCTTACTGAAAACATTCAGAAGCTCAAGATTAGTATTTAGTTAATCTGGCAGTCCCACTGAGAAGGCCCAGCACAGATCAGGCATCATACTTAAGGGTCTATTGTGCTTGTTCTAGGGCTTCTCAGCAATATCAGTCAACCTTGAAGCAGAGAGACTGACAATGCAAAACAAAAACAGTTCACTTAAAATTACTCTTTTAAAGTGGAATACAGAATCTTTCTATGAAAAGGCACAAAAACCAGTTTAAATCTAGGGGTAAAACACAGAATCTTTGTCTTTAAAAGGCCCCATCGCTTACAGCAAAAGAATGGCAAGTTTCCAAAAAGGTTACAGTTATCAGGAAAAAATCTCCAGTGTTTAAAAAGTATAGAAATAAACATTTTGATAAGTACTTTGGAAAAAAAATTGGAGCACATGTTTTAAATTAGATCCTCAAAGCTAAACAAAGATTTATGTCTAAATAGGGAGTAGTGACTACCCAGTCTCAGGGAGGTTGTATTGGGTTTACGTGGCGAGGTTTTCGTAGCAGGGGGGCTGCAGGGGTGGCTTCTGTGAGAAGATGCCAGAAGCTGTCCTCATGTCGGACAGAGCCAGTTCCAGCCGGCTCCAAGATAGACCCGCCGCTGCCCAAAGCTGAGACAATCATCAGCGACAGTGGTAGCACCTCTGTCATAACATATTTAAGAAAGGGTAAAAACTGCTGCGCAACAGCAGCTGGGAGAGAGGAGTGAGAATATGTGAGAGAAACAACTCTCTCTGCAGACACCAAGGTCAGGGAAGAAGGAGGGGGAGGAGGTGCTCCAGGCACCGGAGCAGAGATTCCCCTGCAGCCCATGGTGAAGACCATGGTGAGGCAGGTTGTCCCCCTGCAGCCCATGGAGGTTAACGGTGGAGCAGATATCCACCTGCAGCCCATGGAGGACCCCACGCCGGAGCAGGTGGATGTGCCCGAAGGAAGCTGTGACTCCATGGAGAGCCCATGCTGGAGCAGGTTTTCTGGCAGGACCTGTGGCCTTGTGGGGGACCCACACTGGAGCAGTCTGTTCCTGAAGGACTGCACCCTGTGGAAAGGACCCATGCTAGAGCAGTTCGTGAAGAACTGCAGCCCATGGGAAGGACCCACATTGGAGAAGTTTGTGAAGGACTGTCACTTAATTTTCTTTTTAAACTAAACATGATTTCCACCTCCCCCACCCCCTAGGCCCTTCAGAGAGACTGTCGTGGTTTAACCTGGCAGGCAGCCAAATACCACGCAGCCGCTCACTCACTCCCCCCACCCCCAGCGGGACGGGGAGAGAATCGGAGGGGTAAGAGTGAGAAAAACTCGTGGGTTGAGATAAAGACAGTTTAATAGAACAGGGAAAAATAAGGGAAAATAATAATGATAATGATAAAATATACAAAATGAGTGATGCACAATGCAATTGCTCACCACCCGCGCTGATCAATAACCAAGTAGCGATCGGTACTTCCTGGATCACGCCTACCCTTCATATACTGAGCATGACGTCACATGGTATGGAATACCCCATTAGCCAGCTGGGCTGGCTGTCCTGATTATGTTCCCTCCCATCTCGTGTACCTAGCTCAGTCAGTAGGCACGGGAGCTGTCCTTGGACTAGGAGGGCACTTAGGAACAACTGAAAACATCAGTGTGTTATCAACATTCTTCTCATACTAAATCCAAAACACAGCACTAGGAAGAAATTTAACCCTATCCCAGCCGAAACCAGGACAGAGACCTTTAGAGTATTTACTGGAATCACTATATTTCAGTGAGACAAGCTAACATAAGTGTAACCAATAATAAGTTTAATGATAATAACAATATTCTCAAATTTGGAGGAATCATTTGCCTAATGAAGATATTCCAATGATTCAAACAGAATTACTATTCAAACAGGTTTCAAAACAGGTTTTGAAATTTTGTTAGAGGAAAAAGAAAAAAAAAGAACCTATGATAACAAAATCTGTAAAGTTTTGGTTAAACAGTTTAAAATGGTTCTTAAATGCAAAAGGTCAATATGAAGTATTTTATTTCAAAGTAATAGTCATATAAATTTCATGGAGGGGTAAGTTTATTCAGAAACTTGAAAATGCTGTATATACAAGATGTGCCAGCAAGTTCAGTATTTGGAATATTAAAGAACTACATCAGACTAAGCCAGGCAATCAATAAAACAGTAACTTTAGGAATAAGACAGAGCATCCTGCCGCTCAAAAGATACTTAAAAAAAAATGAGGAACAAGGGTTCCCATTTTATGGTTCTTTGATCCTTTTAGTTTATTTACTTCTAATTTGAGTGTTTTTTTGAGCAGAATATCAATTACATACATTTTTAATACTAAATACATTCTCTTAAAAATAAAGAGGAAGATTCAATTAAAATCTTTTTCTAACATCTGTCACAGTTTAGACCAGGACGCAAACTTTCCCAAAAATTCTGAAGTGTTCAGATTCCTGGGAATAAGTACAGGCAATTTGGCAAGCATGCTCATGAATATATTAACTAACAAGAGCCATTTTTTCCCCCAATTAATATATTATCAGGGGAAAAATATATAAAGAGGCTAACATATCTAAATACCTCAGGCTAAAAATATTAAGAACTCCCTCAGCTAGAAGTTGTTAACAGAGCTCTAACAGAAATAAAGAACCAAACCAGCATAAATTCTTTCCCTTCCCTGCCAAAAATAAACCACATTAGGGAGGAAGTATTCAAAACATAGTAACAGAGGTGACTCACCCATATGAACATATTTTGCACAGGAACCGGCGGGGAGGGCGGGCAACACGCCCAATAATGCAGTCCTGATGGGAGGAGAAAAACATTTCCCCTCTCCGTACACCACCGAAACACACAGTTGCTGCCCATCACATAAATCTGAAACAGTTACTACAACAGTTTTGTAATATATGCAGTACTCCTGCCCTGAAGTATAACCTGTGGAGTTTGAAGGTATTCAGAGAAAGGTAAATGAGCAAACTGAGTAAATGATTGCTCTTTTTCTGCTCTGGAGCTTTCTGCCAAGGCTAACTTTTCCCCTCAACTGGGATGCTCCTCTAGAAGGCTGCTAACACAGATACTGCAGGGATTGAAAGGCTATAGATATTTTCTTCCACTGATTCTAATCCAAAATGAATCTTGTAGCCAACAAGATTCCCAGATCTGAACTGTACCATTATTTCTTACATATTTTTCAAACTGAAGGTGAATTAGTCAAATGAGCAAATCCAACTTTGTTTTGGTTTCCAGGTACACACATGCACATCATTAAGTTTTTTTCATTTCTGTAAGCAGGCAAGGTACTGAAATGCAAGCAGAATCCACCTACATTTAACTGCCTTCTGTACTCAGAAGAATAAAGGCGGCCAGCAGAATGGGGTCATGTCAACTATAAAATAAACATAGCAACCATGATGTTTTAGGACAATTAACCCAGAAAATAAGCTAGGATTCAATAATCTTGCATTACTTCATTTTGAAAGAAAATTCTTAGAGTGCTGGAAAAACCGCATAAAGAGAAATGATCTTGCTAAAGCATATAACACTATGCTTTATCATCTTTAATCATGTATTTGAAACTTGTACATCATATTGGATCATACTACATTAGAGAGACACTCAAACTGGTTTGGATTTGTTAGAATCATCTCATATATTTCCTTCCATGCAGGACCTAAGTGTAGTGTTTCTGTATACAAACATCTTCACTTACTTGAAACATTTGACAATTAAGAAAAGAGAATACCAGTACAATTCTGCTGAACTCTTGTAGATACTATAGTTGAACATTACTTATTCACAAAAATGCTTCAGACAGTTGAAATTTACTTAATTTTACGAACTGTGTTACTTTAAAAAATAGACAAAAGATAATTCTGCCACTAGAAAACACTCATACTTCAAACACTTCAAGCAGTGACATTCCTGGAGTCTAAATAACAAATATAAAATATTAAGAGGCAGATCACCTATGAGTTGGAAAATGACTATTTACTGAATCTGAAACTTTGAATGTGAAGAAAAAAAATCTAGACTATTATGTAATGACACCTCAATATCTTTATTGGAGGAATGTCACAGAGTAACTTATGGGTTAAATCAAGTCACTGAATGTTATGATGCTGCCCTACTAATTTATAGAGCCAATTTCTGGCTCTTATATGTTGGATGAAAAAACAAGCAGAACAAATGCTGGGAAATTTCCCATGCTAAACAGCAGGTTGAGGGAAGAGGAAATGGCAAGCCGGGTCCAAGGAGCACCTCTGAGTAGTCAGATACATCATAAATTAGTGTGGAGTACATGGCATTTTTATCTTATGGTTCTGTCCTGGTTTCGGCAGGGATAGGGTTAAATTTCTTCCTAGTGCTGTGTTTTGGATTTAGTATGAGAAGAATGTTGATAACACACTGATGTTTTCAGTTGTTGCTAAGTACCCTGTCAAGGACAACTATCCTCTGCTACCAAGCTAGACTGGGAGGACGGAGCACAGCCAGGACAGCTAGCCCAGCTGGGCAACAGGGTATTTTCAGTTGTTGCTAAGTGCCCTCCTAGTCCAAGGACAGCTCCCATGCCTACTGACTGAGCTAGGTACACAAGATGGGAGGGAACATAATCAGGACAGCCAGCCCAGCTGGCTAATGGGGTATTCCATACCATGTGACGTCATGCTCAGTATATGAAGGGTAGGCGTGATCCAGGAAGTACCGATCGCTACTTGGTTATCGGTCAGCGCGGGTGGTGAGCAATTGCATTGTGCATCACTCATTTTGTATATTTTATCATTATCATTATTATTTTCCCTTTTCTGTTCTATTAAACTGTCTTTATCTCAACCCACGAGTTTTTCTCACTCTCACCCTTCCGATTCTCTCCCCGTCCCACTGGGCAGGCGGGGGGAGTGAGTGAGCGGCTGCGTGGTATTTGGCTGCCTGCCAGATTAAACCACGACAGGTTCTTATAGCCATAATATTGTGGAGCAAACAGGGTTCAAAGATGACCTCAATACTTAAGGCAATTTATGTATTATTCCAAAAAGCAGAACATCTGGCCTGTCCTCTTGGAATGTTCCTACCATCTCTCTTGAAATGTTCCTATCATCTCTCCCCATGGTATTTCAGGGTTTAGATACAGTTTGCAACAACCCTGCAACCAAATCAATAAAAAATTATCACCAAAATATTTTAAGTTTTTTGAGGGATGGGAGATTGTTTATGTTTGTTTTAACTTAACTTAAAGATCTGCTGCTAGCTTAAGAGTATAGGTTCCACTGTAACATGGTTAAAAAAAAAAACACTAAAGAGCTAGCATCAGGAGAACAAAAAAGTGCAGCTTCAGCATGTGCATACATGTACTAGTTTTGGCTGGGATAGAGTTAAATTTCTTCATAGTAGCTTGCATGGGGCTATGTTTTGGATTTGTGCTGGAAACAGTATTGATAATAGAGGGATGTTTTTGTGATTGCTGAGCAGTGCTTACACAGAGCCAAGGCCTTTTCTGCTCCTCACCCCACCCCACCAGCGAGTAGGCTGGGGGTGCACAAGAAGTTGGGAGGGGACACAGCCGGGACAGCTGACCCCAACTGACCCAAGGGATATTCCATACCATATGACGTCGTGCTCAGCATATAAAGCTGGGGGAAGAAGGAAGGAAGGGGGGGCGTTCAGAGGTATGGCATTTGTCTTCTCACTGTTACGCGTGATGGAGCCCTGCTTTCCTGGAAATGGCTAATCATCTGCCTGCCCATGGGAAGCAGTGAATGAATTCCTTGTTTTGCTTTGCTTACGCGTGCAGCTTTTGCTTTACCTTTTAAACTGTCTTTATCTCAACCCACGAGTTTTCTCACTTTTACCCTTCCGATTCTCTTCCCCATCCCTCTGTGGGGGAGTGAGTGAGTGGCTGCATGGGGCTTAGCTGCCTACTGAGGTTAAACCACGAAAATACACAATTCCAATTTGTTTCAAAGCCTATAACTCTACCAAAGGACAGCCAACTACAAATATTATGAGCATTTCAAGTACTCCAAACATGAAAATGAAGATTCCTACAAGTGTACTTCCTTAACCTTTGGATAACTGTGAACCTACAGTATGCACACACAGCTGATTGTTCCAACAAAGTATGAAAAAAATATTTTTAGCTGTGGATGATGTTGCAGAACTTGTCTATTTTACCAGATCAAGTTACTGAGGATTAAGATGTGGTATTAAAGAGGGAGAAACAAGCCTATAACTACTGAGTGGATGTGAATCTTACTATAGTCACTGATACAGTCTGCAGTTTTTGGCAAGTGTTCCTTGTCAAAAGTGTTTGTATGAGAACCTAGAATATGGAACAGGTACACTGAAAATCTGCTGTATATATGTGAACAGATACACCGAAAATCTCTTGCATGCATGTCTATACACTTTCAAATGAATGTTTGGCTATAGGGGAAAAATAATTGTGGCTTTATGACAAATAAAACCTTTTCCTGTTTATTATGCCCTTTTTAAAAAATGAATAATCCTATGCAGCTGCAAACTTTTTATATGTTTGTTTTTTATTTTGAATAACTACAGGCTGCTTGGGAATATTTGGAAAGATTTAAAAGCAACTTTCCTCAGTGACTAGTATATGAATATAGATGCATCCAGTATTCCAGTCTGGTTTTTTTAGTTATCTATTTTAAGAAGTCCTGTGAAATCAAGATTTTCTTTTCATTCTCTCATTATAGGTTCCCCAACTATAGTTGGTCAAATTATTTGTCATGCATCTTCAAAGCATGAGATACAGCTTTCTTCTGCTTTTGCTACATTAGTCTCACTTTATTTCTAAAAAGAATTTAGGTTCTAGGTTTTCCAGTGGGCTGATTTTGGCTGGGATAGAGTTAATTTTCTTCATAGTAGCTAGTATGGGGCTATGTTTTGGATTTGTGATGAAAACAGTGTTGATAACACAGGGATGTTTCAGCTATTGCTGAGCAGTGCTTACACAGAGTCAAGGCCTTTTCTGCTTCTCACCCCACCCCACCAGCAAGGAGGCTGGGGGTGCACAAGAATTTGGGAGGGAGCATAGCCAGGACAGCTGACCCCAACTGACCCAAGGGATATTCCATACCACATGACGTCATGCTCAGCAATAAAACTGGGGGGAGGTTGGCGGGGGGGCCGCTACTCGGGGACAGGCTGGGCATTGGTCGATTGGTGGTGAGCAATTGTTTTCATTTGCATCACTTGTCTTTCTTGGGATTTATTTCTCTCTCTTTGTTATTTTCCTTTTCATAACAATTTTTATTGTTATTATTATTATTATATTTTATTTCATTTATTAAACTGTGTTTATCTCAATCCACGAGTTTTCTCACTCTTACCCTTCCGATTCTCTCCCCCATCCCATTGTGGGGGGAGTGAACGAGCGGCTGTGTGGTGCTTAGTTGCTGGCTGGGGTTAAACCACGACATCCAGTTACACATTTCTACAGATATTAAGTCTCAAAGTGTAAACATCTCTTTTCTATAAAGAATTAGATGTACAGATAGTAAAATTGTGGCATTGAATTTGAGTAGCCGCAACAGAAGTCAGAAGCATCAATGTGTTGTACCTTTCATATCTGTCTGTGAAGCTTATTACTATTACTAGAGGTGTACTTTCATATTTCTCACACTGTTCATCTTCTGAAGCTTTCCTTTATCTCTCCTAGCTTTGTATTTTCTTATATAGTCTGTCCTGTGTGCAAGCACTACTCTCCGTGTATTTGTTGATCAAGTACTTTTCCTACTCCAACCCAGAAAATCAACTTCCATTTATATTATTTTACAATATGCATATAACACAAAGGAAAATCAAAGTTAATTCTGCAGGACATGAAGTTTCTTTAAGTTTCTAAAACATCCTCTCCATGTATAATACTCTATAAATATTTTATTAACACTGGCATCGTCACAGAAGGTTTTTTTATTTCTTTATAAAAAAGGAGCAGAGCAGAATGGAGCCTTTCCCCTACTATACCACAGTTGTAGGAGGCACCAACAGTTCTGTTGTCAAAGAACACTGCTATAACAAGCTATTGAACAGCAATTTACCAAGTTTTAGAAAATACTTGCTGAGGATGCAATAAAAATCAGACAACTTTTCACTATATTACTCAAAGGCCTTGACTTATAATTTACATTTCAAGGCAGATTAAACAATACACAGTTTCAAGAGGGTTTAGTAATAAACAGTTCAAGGAGCTGAACAGTTCAAGAGATTGTCAGTGGGAGTCATAACCTTCACTTCTAAGACAGTTTCAGATTCAGCAGAAGAGCTTTATTATTCCTCATACACCTGATGTAATTTCACTAACTCATCCATACTCCTCCTATAAATAGCTTTTATCAACTCCCACACACACACCTCAAATCAAAGGATTACCTAATCTGAAATAATTGGAGCCTTCCATGACTAGCCCCCTATTCTTTGACAGTTGGGAGAAAAGAACAGTAAATAAAATATTTAGTATTTAAAAAACAAAGGTTTTTTTTGTTTTATCATATCTTACTGTTATAATTACAAATATTTGATAAAGCACCACAACTTTTATAGTCCTAGCACTGGGTGGAATCTTTACTTTCACTCTCATAAATCACTGAATATTTATGACACAATCATACAGCCCATCAGCCACATGATCCATTTTGTCCTGAGACTGTCAAGAGACAGCATATTTATTAAGGAATTATAGTTCCACTTTTGCACTCAAATATTTTCTTCAGAAAGCACAGCCCTTCCAAATGAAAGGCTGTGATATGCCAATACGACAACAGGCAAGCTTAGGTTGCCATTGATTTTGATGTAACTTTTTTTTTAAACAAATAAAAAGTGGTAGACTATTAGTCTTGGAGATTGTTTCTATGAGCATTAAGTTGATTATCACAGAAAATACACTACAGATAATATTATCTTTCTATAACTACTAGTAAAAATACTTAATCCCAAGAATGGAACGTTATTAATTTTCCAAACTCATTAAATGAATTTCAAAATACATCTGCTAGTAAGAAGACATTTTCAGTATCAATATTTTAAAAAAAAGAAATTTTACATGTACAACCATGGGATCCAAACTATTCTATGATTTACATATACTGATAACATATGACTTACCGTATTTTCAAAATACTGGGTCCTTTCTAGAAAACTTACAAGGATATTTTCTAAAAGGTGAAATCATTCCCAAAAGTAAAAAGCATTGCAAGTAAAATGAAAGTAAATATAAAACACAGGATACTGTGTAATCAGTACTTTCTTCCCATTACATTAATTTCTTCTTCATGATTGAAATTCTCTCTTTCAAAGAAAAGTCTTTTCTTTAGGAATAGGAGATAGATAGGAAAGAAACAAAATGGCTATAAACTATTCAGAAGGGACAGGAAAGGAAGGAGAGGTGGGTGAGTTGCCCTCTGTGTCAAAAACGGGATTGATTGCACGGAGCTATCTTTGAAGAATAGCAATGCGCAGGTCGAGAGCTTATGGGTGAAAATTAGAGACCAAGCCAACAAAGGAAACTTTGTGGTTGGTGTCTACTACAGGCCACCCGATCAAGAAGAGGAGGTTGATGAAGAGTTCTTTCTTCAACTGCAGGAAGCATCACGCTCGCAGGCCCAGATCCTGATAGGGGAATTCAAGCACCCAGACATCTGCTGGAAAAGCGACACAGTGAACTGCAAGCAGTCCAGGAAACTACTGG
Organism: Calonectris borealis; assembly: GCF_964195595.1. Taxonomy (NCBI): domain Eukaryota; kingdom Metazoa; phylum Chordata; class Aves; order Procellariiformes; family Procellariidae; genus Calonectris; species Calonectris borealis. The sequence goes on along the minus strand of NC_134351.1, from coordinate 54,484,634 downwards.
AGTGCATTGAGGACAACTTCCTAGTACAGGTGATGGAGAGCCTGACCAGAGGAGAGGCACTGCTGGACCTGTTGCTCACTAATGCGGAAGAACTTATCAGAGAGGTCAAGATTGGAGGTAGCCTGGGCTGCAGTGATCATGCCCTGGTGGAATTCTCAATCTTGAGGGGTACAGGACAGGTAAAAAGTAGAGTCAGGACCCTAAAACTCAGAAAGGCAAACTTTCAGCTGTTTAGGGCACTAGTGCAGTTGGGAAACTGCCCTCAGAGTTAAAGGAGCGAATAAGAACTGGGAGATATTTAAAGACAATTTTCTTAGGGCACAAGAGCTCTCAGTCCCGATGTGCAAGAAGTCAGGCAGGGGAGGCAGGAGGCCATCTTGGCTAAGTCAAGACCTCTTAGCCAAACTAAAACACAAAACCAAAATGCATAGGCAGTGGAGTCAGGGATATACATCCTGGGAAGATTATAGGGATGTGGCCCAAGAGTGCAGGGAGAGGATCAGGAAAGACAAAGCACAGCTGGAGCTGAACTTGGCCAGGGACATGAAAAATAACAAGAAGGGTTTCTTCAGGTATGTAAGACAACAAAGGAAGATGAAAGAAACTGTACCCCCCCGATGAGAGAAACGGGAGACCTGGCTACAACCGACATGGAAAAGGCTGAGGTACTCAACAACTTTTTTGCCTCAGTCTTCACCAGCAAGTGCTCAAGCCATGCCACTCCATTCACAGAATCCAAAGACAGGGACTGGGAGAATGAAGTACTGCCCACTGTAGGAGAAGATCAGGTTCGAGACCATCTAAGGAACCTGAAGGTGCACAAGTCCATGGGACCTGATGAGATCCATCCACGGGTCCTGAAGGAACTGGCGGATGAAGTTGCTAAGCCACTATCTATCATATTTGAAAAGTCATGGCAGACTGGTAAGTTCCCGCTGACTGGAAAAGGGGAAACAAAACCCCCATTTTTAAAAAGGGAAAAAAGGAAGACCCGGGGAACTACAGGCCGGTCAGTCTCACCTCTGTGCCCAGCAAGATCATGGAGCAGATCCTCCTGGAAACTATGCTAAGGCACATGGAAAACAGAGGTGATTGGTGACAGCCAACATGGCTTCACTATGGGCAAATCGTGCCTGACAAATTTGGTGGCCTTCTACGACAGGGTTACAGCATTGGTGGATAAGGGAAGAGTGACTGATGTCATCTACCTGGACTTGTGCAAGGCATTTGATACTGTCCCGCACAACATCCTTGTCTAAAATGGAGAGACATGGATTTGATGAGTGGACCACTCGGTGGATAAGGAATTGGCTGGATGGTCGCACTCAAACAGTTGCGGTCAATGGCTCAATGTCCGGGTGGAGACCAGTGATGAGTGGTGTCCCTCAGGGGTCCGTATTGGGACCAGTATTATTTAACATCTTTGTTGGGGACATGGACAGTGGGATTGAGTGGTGAGCCCGTGCAAACCTCATGAAGTTCAACAAGGCCAAGTGCAAGGTCCTGCACCTGGGTCAGGGCAATCCCAAACATGGATACAGGCTGGGCAATGAGTGGACTGAGAGCAGCCCTGCAGAGAAGGACTTGGGGGTATTGGTGGATGAAAAACTGAATATGAGCCAGCAATGTGCACTCGCAGCCCAGAAAGCCAATTGAATCCTGGGCTGCATCAAAAGAAGCGTGGCCAGCAGGTCGAGGGAGGGGATTATCCCCCTCAACTCCGCTCTCGTGAGACCCCACCTGGAGTACTGTGTTCAGCTCTGGGCACCCCAGCATAAGAAAGACATGGACCTGTTGGAGTGGGTCCAGAGGAGGGCCACAAAGATGATCAGGGGGCTGGAGCACCTCCTCTATGAGGACAGCCTGAGAGAGACGGGGCTTTGAACAACCTGATCTAGTGAAAGGTATCCTTGCCCATGGCATGGGTGTTGGAACTACACGATCTTTAAGGCCCCTTCCAACCTAAACCATTCTATGATCTATGATCATAAACCACATAAGGATTTTTATACTCTATAAAATATTAATAATAATTTTCAAGGCAAGCCTGCCAAACTGACCTATTTCTGAATAGTAGCTGCACTCCTAAGTAAAGTTATGGGTGGCCCTGCTAGATGATGCTGTTCAATTTTTACATACACTTTGTCTCCATTCATTATAACTAAATGCTGAAAAAATTAATTGCTCATGTATAGATTATCTTATATAAAACACTTAATGGATTGATTTTAAATCATGGGCTAGTCTAGTGAGGAGTATTTTTCAAGTCTGGAAAAGGTGTGTGTGTTTTTGTTTTGATTTTGTTTGTTTCTAATCAAGGATGTAATATATTTTACAGACTGATGCAGTGCCAAATACATTTCTAGTGTAGTATCTGTCCTGGTTTCAGCTGGGATAGAGTTAAATTTCTTCCTAGTGCTGTGTTTTGGATTTAGTATGAGAAGAATGTTGATAACACACTGATGTTTTCAGTTGTTGCTAAGTGCCCTCCTAGTCCAAGGACAGCTCCCGTGCCTACTGACTGAGCTAGGTACACAAGATGGGAGGGAACATAATCAGGACAGCCAGCCCAGCTGGCTAATGGGGTATTCCATACCATGTGACGTCATGCTCAGAATATGAACGGTAGGCGTGTTCCAGGAAGTACCGATCGCTACTTGGTTATCGGTCAGCGCGGGTGGTGAACAATTGCATTGTGCATCACTCATTTTGTATATTCTATCATTATTTATTATCATTATTTTCCCTTTTCTGTTCTATTAAACTGTCTTTATCTCAAGCCACGAGTTTTTCTCACTCTTACCCTTCCGATTCTCTCCCCGTCCCACTGGGGGGGCGGGGGGAGTGAGTGAGCGGCTGCGTGGTATTTGGCTGCCTGCCAGGTTAAACCACGACAGTCCTTTTTGGCACCCAACATGGGGCTCGAAGGGTTGAGATAACGATAGATCTGACCACAGTGTGTTAAGGCAAAATTGTTATAAGCATCCATTATATTGATTGGTCACAATGTTGATGTATTGGCTGTCAAAGTTGTGGGGCTGGCTCTCAATGTTGGGTCATGTAATACCTTGCTTACAGTATGTGTTCCCTGTTGTGCTGTTTATCATTATTCGGAACTGGGCCAAGATTATCATTTTGCTGCTGTTTTATGAGGTGAAAAAATCATTGGTCATAAGTCTAATCTGGTATCTGTACTCGGCACTGCCGTCATTTCTGTACCTCGGGAACCACCTCTTAGAAATTATCGGTAATTGCACTTTTTTCTCCTTGGAGAATGAATTTAAGGGGGAGACAGGATGGGACACTCTCTCCCACTTGTTCATCTTCCCTTCCATATCGTCAGAAACTCCTTTTTCTTCTATCCTCTTCACGAAGATGTCCACAATATTCCCTGAGAATTTTGAATATCCTTGGGATGTTCAAACAAGCATGTTCATATTGCTATGTCCCCTGAATGTGGTTCAGGCCTTGTTTAGGGTTAAACAACTATTCAGGAATACTGTCCAGAGATCAACCCTCAGGAACAAGAAAAGAGGGAGGGCAAACGGCGGTGCCTCGTCGGGGCAGGTGGAGCGGCGGGTCCCGGGGGCGGCGGGCAGCGGGAGATCAACCCTGGCAACAGACACGGTGACTACTCAAAACCCCACGACAGGCACTGCGGCTACTTCAACCCCCACGACAACCCCTATGGCTACTCAAACCCCGGCAACAGTCACTACAGTTACTCCAACCCCCATGACAGGCACTGCAGCTACCCAAACCCCAGCAACAGGCACTACAGCTGAACCAGAGGACCAACCCTTGCTGGTATCCGTTGCCCCTGTACAGAAGAGGAAATCTTGGAAGCGGAAGTCAGGTCGTTTAGAAAGGGATGATGGAAAAGCAGGGCCATGACGAGGAGAGGAGGAGGAAGAGGAAGAACTCATAAACGAGACGGAAACCACCCGATCCCTATCCCTGAGTGAGCTGCGAGATATGCAGAAAGATTTCAGCCGACGTCCAGGCGAGCATATTGTTACCTGGCTGCTCTGATGCTGGGATAATGGGGCCAGTAGCCTGGAATTGGAGGGGAAGGAAGCCAAGCAGCTGGGATCCCTTGCTAGGGAAGGGCGCATTGACAAAGCAATTGCAAAGGGACACAGGTCCTCAGCCTCTGGAGGCGACTGCTGTCAGGCGAGAAGGAAAGGTATCCCTTCAAGGAAGATGTTATATATCGCCCAGGCAAATGGTCCACTATGGAGAGAGGTATCCAGTACCTGAGAGAACTAGGCGTGCTGGAGGTAGTTTATAGTAACCTGGACGATGAACAAATGCCCAAAGATTTTGGAGTTTTTGAGAAAGGGGAGAGAATACTTCAAATCCTTCTGAAGGCCGGTTTTGCCATAAAACAAAGTAAGGTCAAGGGACCTGCACAGGAGACCCAGTTTTTAGGAATAAAGTGGCAACATGGACATCGTCAGATCCCAATGGATGCGATCAACAAAATAACAGCCATGTCCCCACCAACTCGCAAAAAGGAAACACAAGCTTTCTTAGGCGTTGTGGGCTTTTGGAGAATGCATATCCCAAATTACAGCCTGATTGTAAGCCCCCTCTATCAAGTGACCAGGAAGAAGAACGACTTCAAATGGGGCCCTGAGCAACAACAAGCCTTTGAACAAATTAAACAGGAGATAGTTCAGGCAGTAGCCCTTGGGCCAGTCCGGGCAGGACAAGATGTAAAGAATGTGCTCTACACTGCAGCCGGGGAGAACGGCCCTACCTGGAGCCTCTGGCAGAAAGCCCCAGGGGAGACTCGAGGTCGACCCTTAGGGTTCTGGAGTCGGGGATACAGAGGATCCGAGGCCCGCTACACTCCAACTGAGAAGGAGATATTGGCAGCATATGAAGGGGTTCGAGCTGCTTCGGAAGTGGTTGGTACTGAAGCACAGCTCCTCCTGGCACCCCGACTGCCGGTGCTGGGCTGGGTGTTCAAAGGGAGGGTCCCCTCTACACACCATGCAACCGATGCTACGTGGAGTAAGTGGGTCACACTGATCACACAACGGGCCCGAATAGGAAACCCCAGTCGCCCAGGAATCTTGGAAGTGATCACGAACTGGCCAGAAGGCAAAGATTTTGGAATATCCCCAGAGGAGGAGGTGATGCGTGCTGAAGAGGCCCCACTGTATAATAAACTACTAGAAAACGAGAAGCAATATGCCCTGTTCACTGATGGGTCCTGTCGCCTTGTGGGAAAGCATCGGAGGTGGAAAGATGCTGTACGGAGTTCTATACGCCAAGTTGAAGAAACTGCTGAAGGAGAAGGTGAGTCGAGCCAGTTTGCAGAGGTGAAAGCCATCCAGCTGGCCTTGGACATTGCTGAACGAGAAAAATGGCCAGTGCTTTATCTCTATACTGACTCATGGATGGTGGCAAATGCCCTGTGGGGGTGGTTGCAGCAGTGGAAGCAGAACAACTGGCAGCGCAGAGGTAAACCCATCTGGGCCGCTGTATTGTTGCAAGATATTGCTTCCCGGGTAGAGAACCTGGCTGTAAAAGTACATCACGTAGATGCTCACGGACCCAAGAGTCAGGCCACTGAAGAACACCAAAACAACCAGCAGGTGGACCAGGCTGCTAAGATTGAAGTGGCTCAGGTGGATCTGGACTGGCAACATAAGGGTGAATTATTTATAGCTCCGTGGGCCCATGACGCCTCAGGCCATCAAGGAAGAGATGCAACATATAGATGGGCTCGTGATCGAGGGGTGGACTTGACCATGGACGCTATTGCACAGGTTATCCATGCATGTGAAACATGCGCTGCAATCAAGCAATCCAAGCGAGTAAAGCCTCTTTGGTATGGGGGACGATGGTTGAAATATAAATATGGGGAGGCCTGGCAGATTGATTGTATCACACTCCCAGAAACCCGGCACGGCAAGCGCTATGTGCTCACCATGGTGGAAGCAACCACCGGATGGCTGGAAACATATCCCATGCCCCATGCCACTGCCCGGAACACTATCCTGGACCTTGAAAAGCAAGTCCTATGGCGACATGGCACCCCAGAAAGAATTGAGTCAGACAAGGGGACTCATTTCTGAAACACCCTCATAGACGCCTGGGCCAAAGAGCATGGCATGGAGTGGGTCTATCACATCAGCTACCATGCACCAGCCTCCGGGAAAATCGAACGATACAACGGGCTGCTAAAGACTACACTGAGAGCAATGGGTGGTGGGACATTCAAGCATTGGGACACACATTTAGCAAAGGCCACCCGGTTAGTCAACACCAGGGGATCTGTCACTCAAGCTGGCCCTGTCCAATCAAAACTCTTATGTACTGTAGATGGAGATAAAGTCCCTGTCGTGCACATAAGAAATATGCTGGGGAAGACAGTCTGGGTTACTCCTGCCTCTGGCAAGGGAAAACCCATCCGTGGGATTGCTTTTGCTCAAGGACCTGGGTGCACTTGGTGGGTAATGCGAAAGGATGGGGAAGTCTGGTGTGTACCTCAAGGGGATTTGATTTTGGGTGAAAATAGCCAATGAACTGAATTTTATGATGTCAATTTTTATATGATATTGTATATCATTTTTTCTATGGTTGCTATCAATGGTAGAGTCGTGAAAATCACCCAGATTAACGAAGAATGAACTACCTCCGATGAAACCAAGCAAAGTGCAACGATGATAGAACTGGACGAGCGCAGCAGTACCGAAATGAGAACTGGCTTCAGCATGCAACAGCCCAACACCACACACCATCTCTCCCGCCCTGAAAGACTGTTATGACAGATGGAGCCCAAAGTCGTGGACTAAATGAACTCAATGGACAGTTTAAAGGGATAGTCCATAGACTAAGTGAATGATATCTGTGTGTGCATATATATATATATATGTATATATAAAAAGAAAGATAGTGGTGATTAATTGAAATGTATCGAAAAATGTGAGACCTAAGCACAACGTAGATGGTATAGAATAAGGGGTGGATACTGTCCTGATTTCGGCTGGGATAGGATTAAATTTCTTCCTAGTGCTGTGTTTTGGATTTAGTATGAGAAGAATGTTGATAACACACTGATGTTTTCAGTTGTTGCTAAGTGCCCTCCTAGTCCAAGGACAGCTCCCATGCCTGCTGACTGAGCTAGGTACACAAGATGGGAGGGAACATAATCAGGACAGCCAGCCCAGCTGGCCAATGGGGTATTCCATACCATGTGACGTCATGCTCAGTATATGAACGGTAGGCGTGATCCAGGAAGTAGCGATCGCTACTTGGTTATCAGTCAGCGCGGGTGGTGAGCAATTGCATTGTGCATCACTCATTTTGTATATTCTATCATTATTTATTATCATTATTTTCCCTCTTCTGTTCTATTAAACTGTCTTTATCTCAACCCACGAGTTTTTCTCACTCTTACCCTTCCGATTCTCTCCCCGTCCCACTGGGCAGGCGGGGGGAGTGAGTGAGCGGCTGCGTGGTATTTGGCTGCCTGCCAGATTAAACCACGACAGTATCTCACTATAAGCTGCCTTTAATATTTGTCTTTTGAGGTTAGGTAATTTCTATTAAATAAAATGAAGATGTTTTGTAAGTCACTTACAGAAGCCTCTGGCAAGTTTTCAGTTCCAAAGATTGCATTCATTTTATAGTCTTTCTCTTTGTCCCTCCCATGTGACCTTGGGGGTAAATTACCTATTTTTATGTAGCTTAACAACAAACCTGAAGTGTGGATAGATGAATTCAGGAAAAATATCTAACTTTATACCACAGAGGTATAAAGTGTACAGCTGTGTACAGTACAGCTAGGTAAAACCTGAAAAATGAAGGCATGGTATCTGTAAAGCGCAAAGAAGATGAAAAGAGAAAAATCAGAAATGTTTTTACCCCACTTCCTCCCGTTTTGGAACAGTTGTGACTTAATTCTGGGTTCAGGCCACCCCTATTGCATAATGGATGATAAAGTTGTATTAAACAATAGCTCTTGTTCTACTCATGCTGTGCCAGAGCCAAATAAGGCTCGTCTAAATTGTTAAAGGAAAAAGACTAAAATTTTTCTTAACATCCTCTTTTGTTATCTCTTCACAGCAAATATATCTTTTTTTATTTTTCTTCTTATTCCTTAAAATTGGATTAATTCAGATTAGGAGTTTGGACCTCCTAACATTTCATTGAGTGGCAAAACTCTATGAACTTTTAATCTTGGAGAAAGAAGGATTGGACCATGCAAATTTTATATCCAGTTATATACCTTTTTAAACAGCACTTCTATTGGCATTCTCCAATAGTAATATCTGTAGATATAAGCAGTGTTTAAAGTTAGAAAAAAATATATAAAAATACTTAAAAAGACTTATGTTATAAGCAAAATTAATTTCTGAAGGGATTAGCTGGTTTGTGTTCAGTTATCTTGATCTTTCAGCAGTCCTCTAAACTAGGTTTTTCCCAAGATGCTTTTTTCTTGTTGGGGCTCAGCAAGCATGCAAATTTTGTTTAAAAATTACCAGGTGATTAGAGACTTCTATTTAGTTTAATATAAAAGGATGCATGATCAATGTAACAATGTAGAGACAAGCATTAAAATCAATTATTGATTTCTTTGCAGCTTGGGGTAGGAGAGGACCAAAAGAAAGTGAGAATATTTAATTGCTGTGAACATGGTATTCTTGCTCCATTTTTTTGCATGACCCTACTTGTAAATGTCTTGTAAGTTTGATCCCTGCCAGTTGGCTGCATGAAGGAAGATGGGCATTTTTCTCTTTTTCTTTTCCATATAGCTTGCACTGCTTTGAAGAAACAGAAAGTGTCCCCTTTGTTTCTCCTCAAGTCTGTCTTGGTTGATTGGCTGTTTGGATGTATGGGTCTTCTATATGAATGGTTTGAGTGCCTGCCTTGATATATATCTCTTCCCAGGCAGGAAAACAGCTAAAATTACACAATTTCTGTCTTTTTGGTGGTACCAATAGAGTTCTCCATAAATACAGAAAAATTTAGCAATGCTTTCCTCATTTGATTCTGCTGCTGTTGAGCAAATCTCTGAGATTTCCTAAGGTTTTGGAGGGTTTGTGGATTTCTGGAGAATTGTGTGGATTTTTATTATTATTTGAAAAGACAGCATTGCATGTATTTACATTACTAAGGTTATCTTTGCCACTGAGATATCTTTGCTTTGTCTGTAAGCTACGTAAAAGTAAGATACAGATTAAAAATTCATTGCCATCAATGATAAACTTGCTATTTGTCACTGGGAAATGGTGAGCTAGCTTTTCAAGCTTCAGGTGGTGAAAGATATTGATCCCCCCCAAAAAACACCCAAAATTGATAATTTAATCCAGACTGCTTTACAAAATTTAGATTTTACATTTGCACACTGGTTTCATCCATTAAGTTTAACTTATAAAATATATAACTGTTGTATGTAACAATGTAGAAGTTGCAGGAATACTGTTTGGGGAGTCTATGAACAAACAATTTTTGCAATTTTACAATAATATTTTTTTTTAATAGGGAGGAGCACAGAAGGGAAGGTTCTGGAAATGGTAACTATTTCTCAGTATTTATTGTTGATCATGGTGCTTCAGGTGCTCTTCTATATTGTGCAGGTATATTGGACAGCATATCAAAGCATTTCACATAATGTATGTGCTATAATTCAGACCACTAAGAATAATTGCTCTTGCACTGTAGATTTAACAGGTCACTGATAGACACAATGATACCTACAATGGACCATAGAAACATATTTCAGATTAGCAGTGTGCTGAAATATATACCTAAATTTTAAGTGTATTGCCTACAGTGGGGCTATTTGTATGCATATAGTTAAGCACATGCTGAAGTGCTTTATTGGACGTTCCAAAGGCAAAAAATCTATTTCTGTATTGCTTCCTCAATTGGTCTGCTCATAAAAGTTCTTTTTTTTCTTTCCTGTGTTTATTCTTAATTATGAATGTAATGGGGTGTCTAATTCCACCTTTCATAGCCTCTGTAATGTTAAGCAAATTTTTGCTACTGAAGAGTAGGGACTTCTGAAACCTGTTACCCACCCAGCAGATATACTGTTCACTATAGTAAGCATGATTTGGACTCAGTTAAGAGATAATTAAATCTTGCCGGAGGAGACAGTAGTTAACAGAAACAGGTATATATTAATAATTCATTTGGCTGAAATTATAGGCAGACGATAATGTCACCAAGTATTAAAGTAGCCAAACAAGATTTTTATAACTTTGCCAAAATTTAACTGTTTGGGCTGAAAATTTATAATGGCATATATATGCTTTGTGCTGATTTATTTAATTTCTGTGTGTGTAAAATTTTGGTTGAAAATATTTTGGCTGGTTTTGAAAATTAGAAAAAGAGAAAAATGTATTTTCCAAAGTTTTAAATGTTCTGGCAACTTTTACTGTGGAAACTGGTAGTACCACTCTCCTTTAGAACACTTGAAATTTGGTTGAAAAAGCATGAGAGATTTTATTCCAGGGATGTCTTTTGCCATTTGCATGACAAAGCATCTGAATTTAGCCAGGATACAAGCCTTTCAAAAAGATCGATTTGCATATCCTTAGGGTTTACTAACTGTAATCTCTGAATATTTCATTTTCTTCTGAGAATGCTGCAAAGATGCATTCTGACTAGACTGCACACATGCCATTCTCACAGATTTAAGTGAGCAAGCCCCGAATGTTTGGTTTCTGTGTGACATATATCCTTTCCCATTCAGTGACAGAACACGCAGTAGCCAAGGGCTTATGGGAGAAACCAGACTTTTTCTGTAAGGAGTTAAGAAACTGCATCTGGCTGCATAGGAGACATGATCTAGGAGCTAAGAAGGGGACAAGGGATACTGGCTAGTATCCATCCACTTGTGGATGGAAAATTTGTATGAAGAGCTGGGATGAATGCAGTTTGTTAGAGAGAGGGATTGGACTTTGGATAAGAAGAATTTGACAGGAATTTGAGAGTGCAATGAGAGAACTGGCCACGAAAATTATCAGGGGGATGGAATGCCTCTCCTATGAAGAAAGGCTGAGAGAGTTGGGGTTGTTCAGCCTGGAGAAGAGAAGGCTTCGGGGAGACCTTATTGCGGCCTTTCAGTACTTAAAGGGGGCTTATAAGAAAGATGGCAGCAAACATTTTAGCAGGGCCTGTTGCAACAGGACAAGGGGGAATGGTTTTAAACTAAAAGAGGGGAGATTCAGACTAGATATAAGGAAGACATTTTTTACGATGAGGGTGGTGAAACACTGGCACAGGTTGCCCAGAGAGGTGGTAAATGCCCCATCCCCGGAAAAATTCAAGGTGAGGTTGGACGGGGCTCTGAGCAACCTGATCTAGTTGAAGATGTCCCTGCCCATGGCAGGGGGGTTGGACTAGGTGACCTTTAAAGGTCCCTTCCAACCCAAACTATTCTATGATTCTATGAACTGGAACTGGCTAGGCAGGGGGACTGAAAAAAGAACTGAAGCATATGGAAATAATCGGATCAGAGGAGAAGCTTGGAGAGAAATTTGGGACTGGACATTGATGAGAAGGAGAATGTAAATATGAGCGATTGGAGTCTACAGTGGAGAGATGTAAGGAAATAGAGATAATTAGGATTTGGCTTGTGAAGGAGACTGGAGGGAGTAGGGTAGAAATGGCAGATCAGAGAGATAACACAAAGAATTACTCTCTAAGGAGACTGACAGCAGGATCAGAGATCTGACTGGGAGCTCAGTGAATCTAGACAAGGAAAATGAACCTGGTACAAAGCAGAGAATAGAGCCAGAACAACAACCAGAATACCTTGAAGGAGACAAATCGGAAAGGGGAAGATTTTTGTTAAGTTAGGAGGAACAAACACTCCTTCCAGATACTAGAAAAGAATCATTCCTTTGCTGCCAGTACATCTGTGGAAATCAAGGGTAAAATGTCTTATACTGAAGATAAAACCTACAGAGACCTATCAAATACTGACAATTGGGTGGAATGGGAAAGGTGTGGGTGGTAGTTGTAAAACCTGTGCCTCAAATGAGATGCCATGTGAAATAATTTTGGGAGGGAAAGACTGGGAGCTGTACAGAGCAATGGGGTCGCCCCTCAGCCTCCTTTTCTCCAAACTAGACAAACCCAGAGTCCTCAGCCGCTCCTCATAGGACATGCCTTCCAGCCCTTTCATCAGCTTTGTTGCCCTCCTCTGGACGCATTCAAGTACCTTAACAACTGTTTTAAATCGTGGGGCCCAGAATTGCACACAATACTCAAGGTGAGGCCGCAACAACACTAAAGACAGAGGGATAATCACCTCTTTTGACCGGCTGGTTATACTGTCTTTAATGCACCCCAGGATGCATTTTGCCCTCTTGGCTGGCAGAGCACAAGGCTGACTCCTATTGAGCCTGCTGTCAACCAGCACCCCCAGATCCCTTTCTGCAGGGCTGCTCTCCAGGGACTCCTCTCCCAATTTATACTTGTACCTGGCATTACTCGATCCCAAGTGCAGAATCCAGCATTTGTTCTTGTTAAATTTCATGCCGTTAATGATTGCCCAATGCTCCAATCCATCTACATCCCTCTGCAAGGCCTCTTGTCCCTCAAGAGAGTCAACAGCACCTCCCAGTTTGGTATCATCAGCTAACTTGCTAATGGTGCATTCAACTCCTGCATCCAGATCATTGATAAATATATTGAACAGAACTGGCACTAGAATTGAGCCCTGAGGAACACTGCTGGTGACTGGTCACAAGCCAGATGTAGCCCCGTTCACTACAACCCTTTGAGCCCTGCCATTCAGCTGGTTCTTCACCCAGCGCACCATGAACCCGCTCATCGCACAGTTGGACAACTTGTCCAGAAGGATGCTGTGAGGGACAGTATCAGAAGCCTTACTAAAATCCAGAAAAACTACATCCACCGCCTTCCCTTCATCCACTAGGCAGGTGACCTTATCACAGAAGGACGTCAAATTAGTTAGACAGGGCTTTCCCTTTGTGAACCCATGTTGCCTGTGCCTGAGGTTAGACTAACAGGTCTATAGTTTCCTGGGTCTTCCCTCACGCCCTTGTAAATTGGAATAATGTTGGTTAGTTTCCAGTCAGTGGGGACCTCCCCAGACTCCCAAGACCTTTGGTAGATGATTGAGAGGGGTCCTGCCATAACATCTGCTAGCTCCTTCAGTACGCTGGGATGAATCCCATCAGGCCCCATGGACTTGTGAACATTCAGCTGATACAACTGGTCCCTTACAATTTCAGTGTCCACAAACGGAAAGTCACTGTTCCCACACTCGTAGTCCTCCGACTCAGGGGACCAGGCAGCCCAAGGTCTATCACTATTATTAAAGACTGAGGCAAAAAACGCATTGAATGCCTCTGCTTTTCCTTCATCCCTAGTAGTCAGGTGACCATCTTCAACAAGTATCGGTCCAATGTTTTCTTTAGACCTCCTCTTGCTATTAATGTACCTTAAAAAGCCTTTCTTTTTGTCTGACACAACACTGGCCTGTTTCAACTCTAGTTGAGCTTTGGCCTTTCATGTCTTCTCCCTGCATATACGAACCACGGCTCTGTAATCTTCCTGCAAAGCCTGACCTCGCTTCCAGAGATCATACAATTTCTTTTTCCACCTGAGTTCCATGAGGAGTTCCCTGTTCAGCCAAGCTGGTCTTCTGCCCTGCTTGCTTGACTTATGACACAATGGGATTACCTGCTCCTGTGCTTCTAAAAGGTGGTTCTTAAAGACTGACCAGCACTCGTGGACTCCTAAGCCCTCAAAAGCAGATTCCCAGGGGACTCTGCCAAGTAGCTCCCCGAGTAGCTTAAAGTTTGCTCTCCTGAAGTCCAGGGTAGCAACTCTGCTGTCCTTTTTTCTCATTACGCTGAAAATTTTAAACTCAACCATTTCATGATCACTGTGGCCAAGACACCCACCTACCATCACATCCCCCACGAGTCCTTCTCTATTCACAAACAGCGAGTCTAGGAGGGCATCTTTCCTAGTTGGCTCACTGAGTACTTGTGACAAGAAGTTATCTCCTACAAACTTCAAGAATTTCCAAGACCTGCTCATCACAGCAGTATGATATTCCCAGTTGATGTCTGGGAAGTTGAAATCTCCCATAAGGACAAGGGCTACCGATCCAGAGATTTCTCCTAATTGCCTATAGAATAACTCATCAGCACTTACATCCTGGCTGGGCCATCGGTAGTAGACGCCCACTACAACATCTCCTTTGCTTTCCATCCCCCTAATCCTCACCCAGAGGCTCTCAACCACATCATTACTAACTGCAAGGGCTGTACAGTCAAACCTCTCCCTTATGTATAGTGCAAGTCCTCCACCTCGCCTGCCCTGCCTATCCCTCCTGAACAGCCTGTAGCCCTCCATCCCAGCACTCCAATCGTGAGACTCATTCCACCAAGTCTCACTAATACCAATGATATCGTAGCTCTGGGAGCTGACCGACAATGCTTCCAGTTCATCCTGTTTGTTTCTCATACTGCGTGTGTTGGTGTACAAGCATTTCAGATGTGCTCCTGAGCCCTCCGTGCTCTCTGGAGCAGCGTAAATGTTCCCACTAGCATTGCCACCCTCAGGCGGTGCCATGCCAACCCTTGGCTTAGCGTCAGCTCTCCTGTTGGTATCCCCTTCCCCCATTGATCCTAGTTTAAAGCTCTCTCAATCAGTCCCACCAGTTTACGCCCAAGACGCGTTTTCCCCATAGGGACAGGTGGATCCCGTCAGGCCCCAGCGTATCTTGTGTCTCAAAGGCTCTTCCATGGTTATAAAACCCAAAGTTCTGGCAGAGGCACCAGTCCTGGAGCCAGGTATTGATGTCATTTCACCTGTTTCTTCCAGTGTCTCTCCCCATTACTGGGAGGATTGAGGAAGACACTACCTGTGCTCCTGAATCCTTTAGCATTCTTCCCAGGACCCCGAAATCTCTTCTGATTGACGTTACACTTCTTGTTGCAATGTCATTAGTACCCACGTGAAAGAGCAGGAGTGGGTAACAGTCCAATGGCTGTACTAAGCTCGTCAGTTGTCTGGTGACATCCCTGATTCAGGCCCCAGGGAGGCAGCAAACTTCCCTGAAAAGAGGGTCCGGTCTGCAGATGGGTGCCTCCGTTCCACTCAGGAGGGAGTCACCTATAACCATACCTTGCCGTTATTTCTTCTCGGTGCTGGTCTTAATGCGGCTCTTGATGTGAGGGGTTGGTCAATCTGACCTTAGCGAGAGTGCTTGCGCAGGTTCCTCCTCTTCTATCTCATCATGCGCTTTGTCTACCATACCCAGAGCCTCATACCTACTCTGTAAAGGTAGCTGAGAGGGTAAGGAGGGGTTCCTCTTACAACTCCATGCAGTAACTTGCTTCCACCCGTCCCTATCCCTCGTAACACTGCCTTCCTCCTGGCACAAAACAGATCCTGGACCTGCCTCCGTAGTGGCCGTGCTGAGTTGGCTTGTGTGCATCAGAGATGGCAGAGCACAGCTCCATTGGTCAATCTCCCTCTCAGATGCTCCTCAGTCTGCCCACCTCCTCCTGAAGCTCGGCCACCAGGCAGAGCAGTTCATCTACCTGGGCACACCTCCCACAGGCTTGCTTGCTACCGCCCTCCATCTCTGGGAGTAGCCCCACACACACACCTTGCAGCTAGAAACCTGGGTGGTCGCATGCTCTGACGGGAGTTGCAATTAGCTTACATTCTCCTCATTTGCATGTTAAAGTAGTGTTCTCCTCTATCCTTCCAGTTGCAGGGAATGATGAGGGAAGAAACAGGAAGACCCAGCAGATCAATACCTGGCTCCAAGCCTGGTGTCACCAGCAGAATTTGGGGTTTTTTGATCATGGGTCGCTCTACACGACACCAGGCCTGCTGGCAACAGATGGGGTACACCTGTCTCAAAGGGGGAAAAGGATCTTTGCGCAAGAGTTAGCAGGGCTCGCAGAAAGAGCTTTAAACTAGATTTGAAGGGGGAAAGGAGGAAAACCAGGCTCACTAGAGAGAAGCCTGGGGGCAGCATGCCAATGTTTGAGGGACGGTGTGCTAGCGAGGTCCTTCGGTCTGCCATCTCAGTGGAGGTAGGGGATGGACCCAAGGATTACTGATGTATTAGAAACCACGGAAGCGCCTGAGAACAGTCATGTAGGAATTAGGGCTTTTCCCCCCCAAAAAGGTGGCAGGGTCAATAGCCCAACTGAAGTGCATCTACACCAATGCACGCAGCATGGGCAACAAACAGGAGGAGTTGGAAGCCACTGTGCAGCTGGAAAACTATGATATAGTTGCCACCACGGAAACATGGTGGGATGACTCGCACAACTGGAGTGCTCCAATGGATGGCTATAAACTCTTCAGAAGGGATAGGCAAGGAAGGAGAGGCGGTGGGGGTAGCCCTGTATGTTAGGGAGTGTTTTGACTGTCTAGAGCTTGACGATGGTGACGAAAGGGTTGAGTGTTTATGGGTAAGAATCAGGGGGAAGGCCAACAAGGCAGATATCACGGTGGGAGTCTGTTATAGACCACCCAATCAGGATGAAGAGGTAGATGAAATATTCTATAAGCAGCTGGCAGAAGTCTCACAATCGCTAGCCCTTGTTCTCGTGGGGGACTCCAACTTACCAGATGTCTGCTGGAAATACAGTACAGCAGAGAGGAAACAGTCGAGGAGGTTCCTGGAGTGTGTGGAAGATAACTTCCTGACACAGCTGGTGAGGGAGTCAACTAGGGAAGGCGCCCTGCTGGACCTGTTGTTTGCGAACAGAGAAAGACTTTTTGGTGATGTGATGTTTGGAGGCCGTCTTGGGCACAGAGGTCATGAAATGATAGAGTTTTCGATTCTCGGAGAAGTAAGGAGCGGGGTTAGCAGAACTGCCACCTTGGACTTCCGGAGGGCAGACTTTGGCCTGTTTAGGGGCCTGGTTGACAGAGTCCCTTGGGAGGCAGTGCTGAAGGGCAAAGGAGTCCAGGAAGGCTGGACATTCTTCAAGAAGGAAATCTTAAAGGCACAGGAGCAGGCCATCCCCATGTGCCGAAAGACGAGCCGGCGGGGAAGAAGACCGGCCTTGCTGAACAGAGAGCTTTGGCTGGAACTCAGGAAAAAAAAGAGAGAGTTTTTGACCTTTGGAAGAACAGGCAGGCAACTCAGGAGGACTACAAGGATGTCGTGAGGTTATGCAGGGAGAAAATTGGATGGGCCAAAGCCCAACTAGAACTTAATCTGGCTACTGCTGTAAAAGACAATAAAAATGTTTCTATAAATACATTCGCAACAAAAGGAGGGCTAAGGAGAATCTTCATCCTTTATTGGATGTGGGGGGAAACATAGTGACAAAGGATGAGGAAAAGGCTGAGGTGCTGTCGTGGTTTAACCTGGCAGGCAGCCAAATACCACGCAGTCGCTCACTCACTCCACCCCCCAGCAGGGTGGGGAGAGAATCGGAAGGGTGAGAGTGAGGAAACAAACTCGTGGGTTGAGATAAAGATAGTTTAATAGAACAGAAAAGAGAAAATAATAATAATAATTAATATATATAAAATGAGTGATGCACAATGCAATTGCTCACTATCCGCGCTGACCAATAACCAAGTAGCGATCGGTACTTCCTGGATCACACCTACCATTCATATACTGAGCATGACATCACATGGTATGAAATACCCCGTTGGCCAGCTGGGCTAGCTGTCCTGGCTGTTTTCCCTCCTCCCAGTCTTGGGGGGTAGTAGCTTGGTAGCTTCCGGGAGGGTAGTTGTCCTTGACAAGATACTTAGCAACAACTGAAAACATCAGTGTGTTATCAACATTCTTCTCATACTAAATCCAAAACACAGCACTAGGAAGAAATTTAACCCTATCCCAGCCGAAACCAAGACAGGTGCTTAATGCCTTCTTTGCCGCAGTCTTTAACAGAAAGACCAATTGTTCTCTGGGTACACAGCCCCCTGAGCTGGAAGACAGGGATGGGGAGCAGAATGAAGCCCCCATAATCCAAGGGGAAATGGTTAGCAACCTGCTACACCACTTAGACACACACAAGTCTATGGGGCCGGATGGGGTCCACCCAAGGGTACTGAGGGAACTGGCAGAAGCGCTCACCAAGCCGCTTTCAATCATTTATCAGCAGTCCTGGCTAACCGGGGAGGTCCCAGTTAACTGGAGGTTAGCAAATGTGACGCCCATCTACAAGAAGGGCCAGAAGGAGGATCCAGGGAACTACAGGCCTGTCAGTCTGACCTCGGTGCCGGGGAAGGTTATGGAGCAGATCATCTTGAGTGCCATCACACAGCATGTACAGGACAACCAGGTGATCAGGCTCAGTCAGCATGGGTCCTGCTTGACTAACCTGATCTCCTTCTATGACCAGGTAACCTGCTCAGTGGATGAGGGAAAGGCTGTGGATGTTGTTTACCTGGACTTCAGTAAAGCCTTTGACACCGTTGCCCACAGCATTCTCCTGGAGAAACTGGCTGCTCATGGCTTGGACGGGCATACTCTTCGCTGGGTAAAAAACTGGCTGGCTGGCCGGGCCCAAAGAGTTGTGGTGAATGGAGTTAAATCCAGTTGGCGGCCGGTCACGAGTGGTGTTCCCCAGGGCTCAGTACTGGGGACAGTTCTGTTTAAAATCTTCATCAATGATCTGGATGAGGGGATCGAGTGCACAGTCAGTAAGTTTGCAGACGACACCAAGTTGGGCGGGAGTGTTGATCTGCTCGAGGGTAGAAAGGTTCTACAGAGGGACCTGGACAGGCTGGATTAATGGGCCGAGGCCAACTGTATGAGATTCAACAAGGCCAAGTGCCGGGTCCTGCACTTGGGCCACAACAACCCCATGCAACTCTACAGGCTTGGGGAAGAGTGGCTGGAAAGCTGCCCAGAGGAAAAGGACCTGGGGGTGCTGGCTGACAGCCGGCTGAACATGAGCCGGCAGTGTGCCCAGGTGGCCAAGAAGGCCAACGGCATCCTGGCCTGTATCAGAAATAGTGTGGCCAGCAGGAGTAGGGAAGTGATTGTCCCCCTGTACTCAGCACTGGTGAGGCCGCACCTCGAATACTGTGTTCCGTTTTGGGCCCCTCACGACAAGAAGGACATTGAGGTGCTGGAGCGTGTCCAGAGATGGGCAACGAAGCTGGTGAAGGGCCTGGAGCACAAGTCTGATGAGGAGCGGCTGAGGGAACTGGGACTGTTTAGTCTGGAGAAGAGGAGGCTGAGGGGAGACCTTATCGCGCTCTACAACTACCTGAAAGGAGGTTGTAGTGAGGT
This sequence comes from Calonectris borealis, assembly GCF_964195595.1. Lineage (NCBI taxonomy): Eukaryota > Metazoa > Chordata > Aves > Procellariiformes > Procellariidae > Calonectris > Calonectris borealis. The sequence goes on along the minus strand of NC_134351.1, from coordinate 54,465,397 downwards.
GGGCGTTGGTCTCTTCTCCCAAGTAACTAGCGATAGGACGAGAGGAAATGGCCTCAAGTTGCGCCAAGGGAGGTTTAGATTGGATATTAGGAAAAATTTCTTCACTGAAAGGGTTGTCAAGCACTGGAACAGGCTGCCCAGGGAAGTGGTTGAGTCACCATCCCTGGAAGTATTTAAAAGACCTGTAGATGTGGTGCTTAGGGACATGGTTTAGTGGTGGACTCGGCAGTGTTAGGCTTATGGTTGGACTCCATGATCTTAAAGGTCTTTTCCAACCTAAATGATTCTATGATTCTATGATTTTTACGTCCCTAGCCATGTTCAGCTCCAGCTGTGCCTTGGCTTTCCTGATCCCCTTCCTGCACTCTTGGGCCATATCCCTATAATCTCCCCAGGATGTGTATCCCTGCCTCCACTGCCTATGCATTTTGGTTTTGTGTTTTAGTTTGGCTAAGAAGTCTTGACTTAGCCAAGCTGGCCTCCTGCCTCCCCTGCCCGACTTCTTGCACATCGGGATTGAGAGATCTTGCGCCCTAAGAAAAATGTCAGCAGGACTCAGGAAGAAAAGTCAGCTTAAAAGAAAAAAGACTGAAAATATTTTAATATTCCAGTCCTACAATCAAGAGAGTTTTGTCTATAGCTTGTATCAGGTAGACTTTGCAAAGTGGAATTAAAATAAACCTATAGGGCTACTGTTTGTCCAGTCAGATGAATCTCATGTTCTCTTATCTAGTCCCTAAAATACTGTAGCAAAACCCACCTCCCCCAAAACAAAACAACAACAACAAAACCCAAAAATCCAAACCCAAACCACTTCTAGTTGAAGGTTCAAGACAAACTGCCTGAACGAAAACTCATCACTCATGTTTGGACTATGTGTTGTCATGTTAAATGCAATTCTGAAGCAATACTATTTTTGCAGAAGACACACGCAAACATATTTTTGGTTAGAGGTCACCTGACCCTCTCAACAGCCTCTCTCAACCTTCTACAGGCTGCAGCAGACTGACTCGGTAGCCTTGACCAGGCTAAAGCCACTTATACACTTCTTCCCACCCCTTCGCTTTATTCGACTTTTCCTCCTTCACAGCCATCACCTCCTGCCTGTGCTAAACCAATCTCAGTAATGCAAAGCAAAGCTGCAACTACAGCGAACTTAAAGAGACACTACTCGGAAGTCATTTTTCCTTCCAATTATTTTGCACCTACTATATCTGCAAGTAATGTATAACGTTATAATATCTGAAGGAAATAATCCTAAAACCCCGCTCAGCCAAACAACACTGTTTATTGTCCCACCACTGCCACTATATTTACTGTGGGCATTTTATTGCATGTGCTACATTGTCAGTTTTCAGCATTTCTCATGCGCACTGTCAAGTTTCTCCCAGTCTGAAGTCTTTTATTATTTTTTTTCCTCCTGTGTATGTTTAAATAAAGAAATCCTTACATGGTTTTAACAGATTTTATTTATATTTTTCATATCACAGTGCCAACACCTAAAAAGTAGTTCTTGCAGACTATTTAAGCATTAGCCAATTTTGACAAAGTTCTAGCGTTTGGTGTCCCTTTTACACACACACACACACACACACACTCACACACACGACGACCGTTTGCTTTCTTCTAACACCTTTGCTGTTTGTTTTTTTAACGGACTAAATAAACAAAACGATGAACACACCACTGCTTTCCCCTGTCTCTTGAAACACAATATCCCTCGCAAGTAATCCCCCCCCTGCTTGCAGTATCCCTATTTTAACTCCCGGAGAACAATGCACTTCACTCCGTGCCCCCTCCCCGGCCCGGCCGCTGCCCGCTGCCCGCACCCCGGGCCCGGACACGGCCGGCAGGGCCAGCCAGGCAGAGAAGAGGAAGACAAACGCGGAGGGGGCAGGAAGATACGCGGTCCCGATGAAAAGTTGAGAGCCAGAGAGTTATAAAGCAGCGGTGGGAGGCTCCCGATGCCCCCGCCCCCACCCGGCGGCAGCACCGTCCCCAGCAGCCAGGCTGAGGCTCTTTGTTACCAAAGTTGTCCCAAAACCTTGCGCTACCACAAACACTCCCTGGCCCCGCTGGGGCCAGGAGGAAGGGGCGCCCAAGTGCACTCCTGCGTCCTCGCCCTAGCGCGCCGACGGCTCAACGGTCGCCCTCCCTGACCCCACATCCCGCCGCGCTGAGGAGCGGGGGAAGGGGGGGCGATGGTCTCCGCCAGCACGACCTATGCTTCCCTCCTTCCCACTCACCCAGCCCCTGTCGGCCCCTCCTGTCCCGCCACCTCTCCCGCCGCGGGGCACTGAGGGACCCCTTCCCGGACCCTTCTCGCCCGCGGCGCAGAGGGCAGCCTGAGATCGCCTCCCTCCACATCGCCCCCAGCCCCCGTGTCGGGCCTCCCTGCCCACCCCGGTGCGAGAGCCAGGGCACCCGCGGCCCAACTCCTCCCTGCCTCCCGCCGCCCCGGCCCGTTCCCGCCCGGTCCCTTCCGCTCCCCACGGGCTCCCCCTTCCTTTCCCGGAGCGTGCACCCGGCCATATCACCCGCGAGCAGGAAAGTTACGTTGTGCAATGTGCGTGTGTAGGCGCCCGATCAGGCAGGTTGTACTCACTTCTCCCTGGCCTGGCTGTCGGACGGGACGCTGCTGTTGCTCTTGCCTTTGCCGTACATGCCTGCAGAGAGCTCCGACTGTCACGCACCTGTCAACCCATCACAGCCTCCCCGGGAACAGCCCCGTCACCATGGAGACGCTGCCACACACACACACCATTGGCCCGCCGCGCAGAAGGGCACACCCCCCGCGCGGTGATTGACAGGCAGAGAACAGGACAGACTGCTTCCTCCTCCTCCCTCTCGCTCTCCCCACCCTCTCGGCTCCTCCTTCTCCTCCTTCTTCTTCTTCTTCCTCCCTCCCCTCCCCCGCTTGCGCTCTCCCTTCCCCTGTGCAAGGGGGAATTAGAAACGGTTCTAGAAGGATTTTAAACAACTCGCTGTTCCGAGCGCGCGCTACCCGCCCTCCGTTGCTACCGGCGAGGGAGAGCACGAAGGAGAGCGGGAAAGTGCGGACTGGATTCCACAGCTAGCACCACCAGGCAGCTCCCAGTCTCCCTGTTGTTCAGCCAGCTGCACAGGCCACCGCGCCTGCCGTCCTCCCCGGCACCCCTTCCCTGCCCCTAGCCCATTCAACCAGCTGTGGAGTGCGCTGCGTCCGCCATCCCCCGGAGGCTGGGGGCACAGCTGGCACGGAGTCGCCTCTGCCACCCTCCTGGGAACTAGAGCGGCCCTGCGGCTGCTTCCGTCCCCCTCCTCCCCTCCACCCCAACTGCCCTCGGCGTCCACGGTGACCCCACTCCCTGCAGAAGTCCCCTCAGCAGCTGCAGGGCCCTGACACTCAGCCCCAAACTACCTTAGGGTCTGCCACCCCTTTTGCGCCTCCTCTGGCCCACTGGAGATGCTTCACACACCCTGCACTATGTGGGGGCCCGCACCAAGCCTTGGCACTGCAACACCCTTGCCCTTGAGCCCTCTGACCACCTCAGAGGCCACTTCATGGGCCCTTCCACCTAGACCCCTTCGTGCTGGGTTTCAAATCCACTTTTAGTACCCACAAGTACCCCCCAAGCTATGGCACATGCTACTTCTGTCAGGCCCCAAACTACTTGAGCACCTATGTCTGCCCTCCCACAGAAATCTGCTCAGCTCTTACATTCTTTGAGCACCAAAGCTCAAACTCTTCTTCTAGCACAGCTAGGAAGGGTAGGGACAAGCTGAGAGTGTGTTCCCTATCACAGTAGGGATACTGAATCAAAACAGTATGTCTTAGAAAAGCTAAAAAAAAAAAACCACACCACCAAAACCTAAAGATTTTTTTAAAGGTACATTTCAAATAATTGCATGCTCCTGAGAGGTGATAGGAAGAGAGAAACCACTGCTACCATTTATTACTTGGGTTTTTTTAAGTATCCCAAAGTTTCAAGACTTTGGTTGTTGCTACTCAAGTAAAATCCCAAATTTTTCAGATTTTGATACATATTTATCTTTATATGACTAATCCTGTAAATCTACTCATGTGTGTAACCCAAGGGGGCTTTTAGTGTTTAATGTCAAGCACTCAGAGTGCTTCTTAGTCAGGCCACATTGGAAATTGTTAGGAAAATCTCATTCCCTAACTATTGTACCAATTAGTCTTTATAGTATGAAACTGTATGAACTTTCTTAAGAGAGAGATATATATAGTTGACATTGTATACTGCATAGTCATGGTTAAGTAAGCATGACCAAAGGACTCCAGCTCATTGCAAGGAGGAGGACAACAGCACCCACCCTGAAGAAAAAAGGATACCCCTCAACTACCGAGATAATGCCAGCATCCTAGCCCCTCCGACACCTCGGTGAAACTTTCCCGTTATCTGGCATCATAGATAAGTAACCGTAGCAAGACCTACTCCAGGGACATCTAGATCAAGAAAGAAGCAGATGGATGATGACACCACAGAATTATAGTTGCTTTGCAAAACAGTAGCGTGTGTGTGTTAAGTAGTGATTGGACAAATCCTGTTGTATCTGAACACTTGAAAGGTAGGCCCAAGCTGCAGAAGGCAAAGACAGGGACTGGGAGAATGAAGAGCCACCCACTGTAGGAGAAGATCAGGTTCAAGACCATCTAAGGAACCTGAAGGTGCACAAGTCCATGGGACCCAATGAGATCCATCCACGGGTCCTGAAGGAACTGGCGGATGAAGTTGCTAAGCCACTATCCATCGTATTTGAGAAGTCGTGGCAGTCTGGTGAAGTTCCCGCTGACTGGAAAAGGGGAAACAGAACCCCCATTTTTAAAAAGGGAAAAAAGGAAGACCCGGGGAACTACAGGCCAGTCAGCCTCACCTCTGTGCCTGGGAAGTTCATGGAACAGATCCTCGTGGAAGCTATGCTAAGGCACATGGAGGACAGGGAGGGGATTCGAGGCAGGCAGCATGGCTTCACCAAGGGCAAGTCCTGCCTGACCAACCTAGTGGCCTTCTATGATGGAGTGACTACATCAGTGGACATGGGAAGGGCTACCGATGTCGTCTATCTGGACCTCTGTAAGGCCTTTGACACAGTCCCCCACAACCTCCTTCTCTCTAAACTGGAGAGGTATGGATTTGATGGGTGGACTGTCCGGTGGATGAGGAATTGGTTGGATGGACGCATCCAGAGGGTAGTGGTCAACGGCTCAATGTCCAGATGGAGATCGGTGACGAGTGGTGTCCCTCAGGGGTCCGTATTGGGACCAGTCCTGTTTAATATCTTCATCAATGACACAGACGGTGGGGTCGAGTGCACCCTCAGCAAGTTTGCAGACGACACCAAGCTGAGTGGTGCGGTTGACACGCCTGAGGGACGGGATGCCATCCAGAGGGACCTGGACAAGCTGGAGAAGTGGGCCCGTGTGAACCTCATGAGGTTCAACAAGGCCAAGGGCAAGGTCCTGCACCTAGGTCGGGGCAACCCCTAGTATCAATACAGGCTGGGGGATGAAGGCATTGAGAGCAGCCCTGCCGAGAAGGACTTGGGGGTACTGGTAGATGAAAAGCTGGATGTGAATATGGGTAGCAAAAAATGATAGAAAGAATCAGGAAAGAGAACAAAGAAGGACTTGGGTTGTGAGTAAAATATAAGAGTAGCTGAGGGAAGAAAAAGAGTGAGCATGGATATTCTTAGGCAAATGCTAGAAGGATAGTTGACACATTTTGGTACAGGATCATCAAAACTTTGGGTTTTTAAACCATGGAAGAGTCTTCGAGACACAAGGTATGCTGGGGCCTGACAGGATCCACCTGTCCCAATGAGGAAAACGGGTCTTTGGGCATAAGCTGGCAGGACTGATTGAGAGAGCTTTAAACTAGAATCAATGGGGGAAGGGGATACCAACAGGATTGCAGCAGGTAAGCCAAGGGTTGGCATGGCATCGCCCGAGGGTGGCAATGCTAGTGGGAACATTTACGCTGCTCCAGAGAGCACGGAGGGCTCAGGAGCACATCTGAAATGCTTGTACACCAAAGCATGCAGTATGAGAAACAAACAGAATGAACTGGAAGTGTTGGTCAGCTCCCAGAGCTATGATGTCACTGGTATTAGTGAGACTTGGTGGAATGAGTCTCACAATTGGAGTGCTGGGATGGAGGGCTACAGGCTGTTCAGGAGGGATAGGCAGGGCAGGCAAGGTGGAGGACTTGCACTATACATAAGGGAGAGGTTTGACTGTACAGCCCTTACAGTTAGTGATGATGTGGTTGAGAGCCTCTGGGTGAGGATTAGGGGGATGGAAAACAAAGCAGATGTAGTGGGTGCCTACTACCGATGGCCCAGCCAGGATGTAAGTGCTGATGAGTTATTCTATAGGCAATTAGGAGAAATCTCTGGATCGGTAGCCCTTGTCCTTATGGGAGATTTCAACTTCCCAGACATCAACTGGGAATATCATACTGCTGTGATGAGCAGGTCTTGGAAATTCTTGAAGTTTGTAGGAGATGATAACTTCTTGTCACAAGTACTCAGTGAGCCAACTAGGAAAGATGCCCTCCTAGACTCGCTGTTTGTGAATAGAGAAGGACTCGTGGGGGATGTGATGGTAGGTCTTGCCCACAGTGATCATGAAATGGTTGAGTTTAAAATTTTCAGTGTAATGAGAAAAAAGGACAGCAGAGTTGCTACCCTGGACTTCAGGAGAGCAAACTTTAAGCTACTCAGGAAGCTACTTGGCAGAGTCCCCTGGGAATCTGCTTTTGAGGGCTTAGGAGTCCACGAGTGCTGGTCAGTCTTTAAGAACCACCTTTTAGAAGCACAGGAGCAGGTAATCCCATTGTGTCATGAGTCAAGCAAGCAGGGCAGAAGACCAGCTTGGCTGAACAGGGAACTTGTCGTGGAACTCAAGAGGAAAAAGAAATTATATGATTTCTGGAAGCGAGGTCAGGCTTCGCAGGAAGATTACAGAAGCATGGTTCGTATATGCAGGGAGAAGACATGAAAGGCCAAAGCTCAACTAGAGTTGAAACAGGCCAGTGTTGTGTCAAACAACAAGAAAGGCTTTTTTAAGTACGTTAATAGCAAGAGGAGGTCTAAAGAAAACATTGGACCGATACTTGTTGAAGAGGGTCACCTGACTACTAGGGATGAAGGAAAAGCAGAGGCATTCAATGCGTTTTTTGCCTCAGTCTTTAATAATAGTGATAGACCTTGGGCTGCCTGGTCCCCTGAGTCGGAGGACTACGAGTGTGGGAACAGTGACTTTCCGTTTGTGGACACTGAAATTGTAAGGGACCAGTTGTATCAGCTGAATGTTCACAAGTCCATGGGGCCTGATGGGATTCATCCCAGCGTACTGAAGGAGCTAGCAGATGTTATGGCAGGACCCCTCTCAATCATCTACCAAAGGTCTTGGGAGTACTGGTGGATGAAAAGCTGGACATGAGCCAGCAATGTGCGCTCGCAGCCCAGAAGGCCAACTGTATCCTGGGCTGCATCAAAAGAAGCGTGGCCAGCAGGTCGAGGGAGGTGATTCTGCCCTTCTGCTCTGCTCTGGTGAGACCCCACCTGCAGTACTGCGTCCAGCTCTGGAGCCCTCAGCACAAGAAAGACATGGACCTGTTGGAGCAGGTCCAGAGGAGGGCCACAAAAATGATCAGAGGGCTGGAACACCTCTCCTCTGAAGAAAGGCTGAGAGAGTTGGGGTTGTTCAGCCTGGAGAAGAGAAGGCTCCGGGGAGACCTTATTGCGGCCTTTCAGTACTTAAAGGGGGCTTATAAGAAAGATGGCGGCAAACTTTTTAGCAGGGCCTGTTGCGACAGGACAAGGGGGAATGGTTTTAAACTAAAAGAGGGTAGATTTAGACTAGATATAAGGAAGACATTTTTTACGATGAGGGTGGTGAAACACTGGCACAGGTTGCCCAGAGAGGTGGTAGATGCCCCATCCCTGGAAGCATTCAAGGTCAGGTTGGACGGGGCTCTGAGCAACCTGATCTAGTTGAAGATGTCCCTGCCCATGGCAGAGGGGGGTTGGACTAGATGACCTTTAAAGGTCCCTTCCAACCCAAACTATTCTATGATTCTATGAAAGGTCTTGGGAGTCTGGGGAAGTCCTTGCTGACTGGAAGCTAGCCAACGTTATTCCGGTTTACAAGAAGGGCATGAGGGAAGACCCAGGAAACTACAGACCTGTTAGTCTAACCTCAGTTCCTGGAAAAATTATGGAGAAGATCATACTGGGTGCTATTGAAAGGCATTTAAAGAGCAATGCAATCATCAGGCACAGTCAACATGGGTTCACAAAGGGAAAGCCCTGTCTAACTAATTTGACGTCCTTCTGTGATAAGGTCACCTGCCTAGTGGATGAAGGGAAGGCGGTGGATGTAGCTTTTCTGGATTTTAGTAAGGCTTCTGATACTGTCCCTCACAGCATCCTTCTGGACAAGTTGTCCAACTGTGGGATGAGCAGGTTCACGGTGCGCTGGGTGAAGAACTGGCTGAAGGGCAGAGCTCAAAGGGTTGTAGTGAATGGGGCTACATCTGGCTTGTGACCAGTCACCAGTGGTGTTCCTCAGGGCTCAATTCTAGGGCCAGTCCTGTTCAATATATTTATCAGTGATCTGGATGCAGGAGCTGAATGTACCATTAGCAGAGGGATCTAGATAGATTGGAGCATTGGGCTATGATTAACGGGATAAAATTTAACAAGTCCAAATGCCGGATTCTGCACCTGGGACGGAATAACGCTGGGCACAAGTATAGATTGGGAGAGGAGTCCCTGGAGAGCAGCCCTGCAGAAAGGGATCTGGGGGTGCTGGTCGACAGCAGGCTCAATAGGAGTCAGCAGTGTGCCCTGGCAGCCAAGAGGGCAAACCGCATCCTGGGGTGCACCAAACACAGCATAACCAGCCGGTCAAAAGAGGTGATGATCCCGCTGTATTCAGCATTGTTGCGGTCTCACCTTGAGTATTGTGTGCAGTTCTGGGCCCCACAATTTAAGAAGGATGTGAAGGTACTTGAATGTGTCCAGAGGAGGGCAACAAAGCTGGTGAAAGGGCTGGAAGGCATGTCCTATGAGGAGTGGCTGAGGAATTTGGGTTTTTCCTGGTTTCGGCTGAGATAGAGTTAAATTTCTTCCTAGTGCTGTGTTTTGGATTCAGTATGAGAAGAATGTTGATAACACACTGATGTTTTCAGTTGTTGCTATGTACCCTGCTAGTCAAGGACAGCTTCCATGCTCTACCAAGCGCAGGCAGGAGGGAGCATAGCCGGGACAGCTGGCCCAGCTGGCCAACGGGGTATTCCATACCATGTGTCGTCATGCTCAGTATATGAATGGTAGGCATGTTCCAGGAAGTAGTGATCGCTACTTGGTTATCGGTCAGCACGGGTGGTGAGCAATTGCATTGTGCATCACTCATTTTGTATATTCTATCATTATCGTTTATTATTATTATTATTATTTTCCATTTTCTGTTCTATTAAACTGTCTTTATCTCAACCCACGAGTTTTCTCACTTTCACCCTTCTGATTCTCTCCCCCATCCCATTGTGGGGGGAGTGAATGAGTGGCTGGGTGGTGCTTAGTTGCTGGCTGGGGTTAAACCACGACAGGGCAAACCACATCCTGGGCTGCATCAAACAGAATAACCAGCCGGTCAAAAGCGGTGATTGTCCCGCTGTATTCAACGTTGGTGCGGCCTCACCGTGCGTATTGTGTGCAGTTCTAGGCCCCACAATTTAAGAAGGATGTGAAGGTCCTTGAATGCATCCAGAGGAGGGCAACAAAGCTGGTGGAAGGGATGGAAGGCATGTCCTATGAGGAATGTCTAGTTTGGAGAAAAGGAGGGTGAGGGGCGACCTCATTGCTCTCTCCTCTCTTCCTGAGGAGGGGAAGTGGAGAGGGAGGTGCTGTGCTCTTCTCCCTGGGATCCAGTGACAGGATGCGTGGGAATGGTTCAAAGCTGCGTCAGGGGAGGTTTATACTTGACATTAGGAAGCATTTCTTTACTGAAAGGGTGGTCAAACACTGGAACAGGCTCCCTAGAGAGGTGGTTGATGCCCCAAGCCTGTCAGTGTTTAAGAAGCATTTAGACAATGCTCTTAATAACATGCTTTAACTTAGTCAGCCCTGAAGTGGTCAGGCAGTTGGTCTAGATGATCGTTGTAGGTCCTTTCCAACTGAAATAGGCTATTCTATTCTATTCTATTCTATTCTATTCTATTCTATTCTATTCTATTCTATTCTATTCTATTCTATTCTATCATTATAATGCAGAGTACCATTTTCATCTAAATATTTGCTTGCCTTAGTCAAACAGGTGCTATCACCCTGTCAGATATGTTGACTATCTCTTTTCCGAGGCTTTATACTGCCACCAATTAGCCATAGGATCAGTACTGCATTCACATGAAAACAGTACTGAAGTCATTTCTTGGCTAGGGAATCTTCTTGGGTCTTCTTTTTTTTGCCACAGAATCTCTTGTTGATATATATGAAACAATTTTGTTTTCCTTAATAATTTATTAGAGGTCTGGTTCCCAGACTACCATTAATATTCAGGTGATGAGTTTGTAACTTTGCTTAGAGATCCTTCAGTGGAATATATAGAAAAGGTACTCCTACTTATTTATTATGAATATGCAAAAATAGAGCACAAAAAGTAGTAAAGGACTCATAGGACTTGTGGATTTGCGAGACTAATGTTACAACTGCGTTTGCAAGAATGCTATCATGTATTATTTATCAATACTGTGCAAACAAAACATCATGCGGATACTAAAGTTAACAGATAATTTCAATGAAAATATTTGAATAGTCTTATGAAGTTTTATGTGTCATTAGTTCTTTTTAAAAATATTTATACTTGTATAATATCTCTGTATCTTTTCCCTTGATCAAATAATTTTGAGCATAAACACTACTCTTAGCAGCAGCAATTGTATCTTATGAGGCCAGTATTGTAATTAATGAAATTTGAGGCACATATCAGAGATGCAATGTTTGTGAAAAAGGGGGATAAAGGGATGGCTGTACTTTAAAGCTTCTCAGTCCAACAGTGGAAAGGAATTCACAATGTATTTTTACAGTGTTATATATAATCTCTTACATAATACTGATTACTTCTTAGGTTTTAAAGAGCACTGGGCTTTGTGTATGAGAGTGTGTATTGGGTTTGTGTGGCAAGGTTTTGGCAACAGGGAGGGGCTGCAGGGATGGCTTCTGTGAGAAGCTGTCCTCATGTCAGATGGAGCCAGTTCCAGCCGGCTCCAAGATGGACCCGCCGCTGGCCAAACCTGAGACAATCAGAGACAGTGGTAGCACCTCTGTGATAACATATTTAAGAAAGGGTAAAAACTGCTGCGCAACAGCAGCTGGGAGAGAGGAGTGAGAATATGTGAGAAACAACTCTCTCTGCAGACACCAAGGTCAGGGAAGAAGGAGGCTCCTGGCAGGAACTGCAGCCCTGTGGAGAGGAGCCCATGCCAGAGCAGGTTTTCTGGCAGGACCTGTGGCCCTGCTGGGGACCCATGCTGGAGCAGTCCATTCCTGAAGGACTGCACCCTGTGGAAAGGACCCATGCTGGAGCAGTTCGTGAAGAACTGCAGCCTGTGGGAAGGACCCACATTGGAGAAGTTTGTGAAGGACTGTCTCCTGTGGGAGGGACCCCACGTTGGAGCAGGGGAAGAGTGCGAGGAGGAAGGAGCGGCAGAGATAACACATAGTGAACTGACCACAACCCCCATTCCCCATCCCCCTCCGCTGCTCGGGGGGAGGAGATAGAGGAGTCTGGAGTGAAGTTGAGCCCGGGAAGAAGGGAGGGGTGGGGGGAAGGTGGTTTTAAAGATTTGTTCTTATTTCTCATTATCCTACTCTGATTTTGATTGGCAATAAATTAAATTAATTTCCCCAAGTCAAGTCTGCTTTGCCCGTGACAGTAATTGCTGAGTGATCTCCCTGTCCTTATCTCGACCCACAAGTTTTTTGTCGTATTTTCTCTCCCCTGTCCAGTTGAGTGGGGAGTGATAGAGCGGCTTGGTGGGCACTTGGTGGCCAGCCAAGGTCAACCCACCACAGAGTGTTGACCAGCTAAACCACTGAAAAGGGCTGGTTTGGGCTGGATTTTTTTAAAAAACTTTTTAATACTGAAAGCTGCAATTATACAATTATTACAAGATTTTACTTTTGTTTGGGTGTATATGAACATTTTTCTGGAAACTGCATCTTATTCTTGAATGTTTATCATTTTAAAACATATGTTATTACCCTGTCTGAGATATAGGATAGCTACAAACTGTTGTTTTTTTTTTTTCTTTTACTGTAGCTAGTTACATTATGGATTAATGTTAAGAATGTCTGCAGTGAAACATTACTTGTATAGCTGTATAACAGTTACTTAAACAATGTAACTTATAATATAGAATCATGACTTTCCTCATATACTTACAGGAATATGTACAATCAATATATAGTTCTGCCCACTGTGTTGATTTTCAAAATCATAAATTAATCTAACTGTCAGATTTCAGACAGCCTTTAACAAGGGCCTGTTCAGGAATTTAAGTCATGAAATGGTACTCCCTTATTTTAATTCTAGTTATATATAGTTATTGTTGTGTAGCTGGAAAGATTTTTTGGACAAGATATCATGGAAAAGAGAAGCTTTTGCTTGGTCTTTTTCAACGGGTATGTGACTAGGCAGATTTGAAGCTCTTCCCAAGAATCCTTCTATAGGATGTTTAATATTTCTATGGAGTGGATGTTTAATATTTGTATGGAGTTTCTAACTATGAACCTCATTCTACAATTTTCATTCTCATGCCATAGAGATGGATAAGAATTACTTAGGTGAGTGAGATGAGTCCTAAATCATTATTGAAGAATGAAGATAGGAGAAATGCTTTGGTCAGAAGTGTAGAACAAAAGTTTTATTTGTCCCTGTCTTCCAGTTGGAGGAAATAAAAGCCTGGTAAATACAGCTCAGTGTTAGTGAGAGCAGTATAGTAAGAGAAGTCTCAAAGAAAGGCTCATTAATAACCAGTTTGTCACAAAGATCTCCTGTCAGCATGGCGCGCTCTTTCACTCCATGGTATCTTTTATAGGTGTTTCTGCAGTACCACTGGAAGGGGTCTCTACCAGTATTTGGTAGCCTGAACTCTTTCCTGCTAAAGGACACTTGTCCTGTAAGCAGCTGGGGACATCTTTCAGCAAAGAGCTACAGGACAGGGAGAAGAGAAGTACTTCTATACCCTGAAACTGCCTGGAAGAATTTGCAATCTGCTACAATTCTTTCCGGAACACAGTCTGTCCTTGCTTTCTCACTCTCATTCTCCTACGAAACTTAAGTTTTGGCCCTGCTTCCTATTTACATTTTCTTTTTCCAATGAGAACCATGACTACAATTTCCTTCCATCTTTGGAGAGGAAGCAGGGATTCTTTGCAGCCTCCTCTTACATAGTTCATCCATGAAAGGGCCAGATAGAATCTGAATATATTTAGCTTAGAAATAAAACTTGTGTACTGGTTTTGGCTGCGATAGAGTTAAATTGTATGGGGCTATGTTTTGGATTTGTGATGAAAACACTGTTGATAACGCAGGGATGTTTTAGTTATTGCTGAGCAGTGCTTACACAGCGTAAAGGCCTTTTCTGCTCCTCACACTGCCCTGCCAGCGAGTAGGCTGGGGGTGCACAAGAAGGTGGGAGGGGACACAGCCGGGACAGCTAACCCCAACTGACCCAAGGGATATTCCATACCATATGACGTCATGCTCAGCAATAAAACTAGGGGGGTGGAGGTTGTCAGGGGGGCCGCTGCTCGGGGACTGGCTGGGCATTGGTTGGTTGGTGGTGAGCAATTGTTTTCATTTGCATTGCTTGTTTTTCTTGGGTTTTTAATTTCCTCTCTCTTTGTTGTTTTTTTTTCTTACTTTTTTTTTTTTTTAATTCTTAAACTGTCTTTATCTCAACCCATGAATTTTTCTCAGTTTTACCCTTCCGATTCTCCCCCGCATCCCACTGGGGGGGAGTGAGCGATCGACTGTGTGGTGCCGACCAGGGTTAAACCACAACAACTTGATAAGAATAAAACCATCATTGGTTTATTACTCTCACTGACAATGATATGTGACAAAGACAGGGAGATCACTCACCAATTACCGTCACAGGCAAAACACATTCGACTTGGGGAAAATTAATTTAATTTATTGCCAATTAAAAATTGAGTAGGATAGTGAGAAAAAAACCCAAAACTAAAAACACCTTCCCCCCACCCCCACCCTTCTTCGCAGGCTCAACTTCACTCAAGACTCTTCTACCTCTTTCCCCTGAGCAGCACAGGGGGGATGGGGAATGGGGGTTGCGGTCAGCTCACAACACTTCATCTCTGCTGCTCCTTTCTCCTCACACTCTTCCCCTGCTCCAGTGTGGGGTCCCTCCCACAGGATACAGTCCTTCATGAACTTCTCCAACGTGGGTCCTTCCCACAGGCTGCAGTTTTTCAAGAACTGCTCCAGCATGGGTCCTTTCCACAGGGTGCAGTCCTTCAGGAATGGACTGCTCCAGCATGGGTCCCCCATGGAGTCAGAGGTCCTGCCAGAAAGCCTGCTCCAGCGTGGACTCCTCTCCACGGGCTGCAGTTCCTGCCAGGAGCCTGCTCCAGCATGGGGTCTCCACAGGTTCACAGCTTCCTTCAGGGCACATCCATCTGCTCTGGTGTGGGGTCCTCCACGGGCTGCAGGGTGGATATCTGCTCCACTGTGGACCTCCATGGGTTGCAGGGGAATCTGCTCCGGTGCCTGGAGCACCTCCTCCCCTTCCTTCTTCACTGACCTTGGTGTCTGCAGGGTTGTTTCTCTTACATATTCTCACTCCTGTCTCTCAGCTCCTATTGCGCAGCTTTTTTTACCCTTTCTTAAATATGTTACCATAAAGGTGCCACCAATGTCGCTGATTGGCTCAGCTTTGGCAAACAGCGGGTCCGTCTTGGAGCTGGCTGGAACTGGCTCTGTCATAGAATCATAGAATCATAGAATCATTAAGGCTGGAAAAGACCTCTGTCGTAGTTTAACCTGGCAGGCAGCCAAATACCACGCAGCCGCTCGCTCACTCCCCCCCACACCCAGTGGGACGGGGAGAGAATCGGAAGGGTAGGAGTGAGAAAAACTCATGGGTTGAGATAAAGAAAGTTTAATAGAACAGAAAAGGGAGAATAATAATGATAATGATAGCATATACAAAATGAGTGATGCACAATGCAATTGCTCACCACCCGCGCTGACCGATAACCAAGTAGCGATCAGTACTTCCTGGATCACGCCTACCGTTCATATACTGAGCATGATGTCACATGGTATGGAATACCCCATTAGCCAGCTGGGCTGGCTGTCCTGATTATGTTCCCTCCCATCTTGTGTACCTAGCTCAGTCAGTAGGCACGGGAGCTGCCCTTGGACTAGGAGGGCACTTAGCAACAACTGAAAACATCAGTGTGTTATCAACATTCTCCTCATACTGAATCCAAAACACAGCACTAGGAAGAAATTTAACCCTATCCCAGCCAAAACCAGGACAACCTCTAAGATCATCAAGTCCAACCATCAACTCAACATCACCATGCCCACTAAACCATGTCCCTAAGCACCACATCTACACGTCTTTGAAATACCTTCAGGGATGGTGACTCAACGACTCCCCTGGGCAGCCTGTTCCAAGGCCTGACCACTCTTGCAGTAAAGAAATTTTTCCTAATGTCCAATCTAAACCTCCCCTGGAGCAACTTAAGGCTGTTTCCTCTCGTCCTATCGCTAGTTACTTGGGAGAAGAGACCAACACCCACCTCACTACAACCTCCTTTCAGGTAGTTGTAGAGCGCGATGAGGTCTCCCCTCAGCCTCCTCTTCTCCAGACTAAACAGTCCCAGTTCCCTCAGCCGCTCCTCATCAGACTTGTGCTCCAGGCCCTTCACCAGCTTCATTGCCCGTCTCTGGACACACTCCAGCACCTCCATGTCCTTCTTGTCGTGAGGGGCCCAAAACGGAACACAGGATTCGTGGTGCGGCCTCAGCAGTGCCCAGTACAGGGGCACGATCACCTCCCTACTCCTGCTGGCCACACTATTTCTGATACAGGCCAGGAGGCCGTTGGCCTTCTTGGCCACCTGGGCACACTGCCGGCTCATGTTCAGCCAGCTGTCAATCAGCACCCCCAGGTCCTTTTCCTCCGGGCAGCTTTCCAGTCACTCTTCCCCAAGCCTGTAGCGTTGCATGGGGTTGTTGTGGCCGAAGTGCAGGACCCCGCACTTGGCCTTGTTGAACCTCATACAGTTGGCCTTGGCCCATCGATCCAGCCTGTCCAGGTCCCTCTGCAGAGCCTTCCTACTCTCGAGCAGATCAACACTCCTGCCCAACTTGGTGTCGTCTGCAAACTGACTGAGGGAGCACTCGATCCCCTCATCCAGATCATTGATAAAGATATTGAACAAGACCGGCCCCGAAACTGAGCCCTGGGGAACACCGCTCGTGACCGGCCGCCAACTGGATTTAACTCCATTCACCACAACTCTCTGGGCTCGGCCGTCCAGCCAGTTTTTTACCCAGCGAAGAGTGTACCTGTCTAAGCTGTGAGCTGCCAGCTTCTCTAGGAGAATGCTGTGGGAGACAGTGTCAAAGGCTTTACTGAAGTCCAGGTAGACCACATCCACAGCCTTTCCCTCATCCACGAGGCGGGTCACCTGGTCATAGAAGGAGATCAGGTTGGTCAAGCAGGACCTGCCTTCCATGAACCCGTGCTGGCTGGGCCTGATCCCCTGGTTGTCCCGCACATGGCTTGTGAGCGCCCTCAAAACGAACCACTCCATGATCTTCCCCGGCACCGCGGTCAGGCTGACCGGCCTGTAGTTCCCCGGATCCTCCTTCCGGCCCTTCTTGTAGATGGGCGTCACATTGGCAAGCCTCCAGTCATCTGGGACCTCCCCCATTAACCAGGACTGCTGGTAAATGATGGAGAGTGGCTTGGCAAGCTCCTCCGCCAGCTCCCTCAGTACCCTCGGGTGGATCCCATCTGGCCCCATAGACTTGTGAACGTCTAGGTGGCATAGCAGGTCGTTAACTACTTCCTCTTTTATTATGGGGGGTTTATCCTGCTCGCCGTCCCTGTCTTCCAGCTCAGGGGGCTGAGTACCCTGAGGATAACTGCTCTGACTATTAAAGACTGAGGCAAAGAAGGCTTTAAGTACCTCAGCCTTTTCCTCATCCTCGGTGGCAATATTCCTTCCCGCATCCAATAGAGGATGGAGATTCTCCTTGACTCTCTTTTTGTCAATATAGTTGTAAAAACATTTTTTGTTATCATCTCTTATTGCAGTGGCCAGACTGAGTTGTAGCTGGGCTTTTGCCTTTCTAATTTCCTCTCTGCACGACCTAACGAGATCCCTGTACTCTTCTTGAGTTGCCTGCCCCTTCTTCCACAAGTGATAAACTCTCCTTTTTTTCCTGAGTCCCAGCAAGAGCTTCCCGTTCAGCCAGGCCGGTCATCTTCCCTGCCCGTTCTTCTTAGGGCACATGGGAACAGCCTGCTCCTGCGCCTTTAAGACTTCCTTCTTGAAGAACCCTTTGCCCTTCAGGACTGTCTCCCAAGGGACTCTCTCAACCAGTGTCCTGAGCAGGCCAAAGTCTGCCCTCCGGAAGTCCATGGTAGCGGTTTTGCTGGCCCCCCTCTTTACTTCACTGAGAATCGAGAATTCTATCATTTCATGGTCGCTAAGCCCAAGCCGGCCTCCGACCACCACATCTCCCACCAGTCCTTCTCTGTTTGTGAACAGCAGGTCAAGCGAGGCACCTCCCCTGGTAGGCTCGCTTACCAGCTGCGTCAGGAAGTTATCTTCCACACACTCCAGGAACCTCCTCGACTGTTTCCTCTCTGCCGTGTGGTATTTCCAGCAGACGTCCGGAAAGTTGAAGTCCCCCACGAGAACAAGGGCTAGCGACTGGGAGATTTCTGCCAGCCTCTTGTAGAATATTTCGTCTGCCTCTTCATCCTGATTGGGTGGTCTATAACAGACTCCCAGCAGGATATCTGCCTTGTTGGCCTTCCCCCTCATCCTTACCCACAAGCACTCGACCTCGTCATCACAATCGTCAAGCTCTAGACAGTCGAAGCACTCCCTAACATACAGGGCTACCCCCACCGCCTCTCCTTCCTCGCCTGTCCCTTCTGAAGAGCTTATAGCCATCCATTGCAGCACTCCAGTTGTGAGACTCATCCCACCATGTTTCTGTGATGGCAACTAAGTCATAGCTACCCCGCTGCACAATGGCTTCCAGCTCCTCCTGTTTGCCGCCCATGCTGCGTGCATTGGTGTAGATGCACTTGAGCTGGGCTACCGATTTCTCCCCCGACATTGGCGTGCCGTCCCTAGGCTCTTCTCTAGTGAGCCTGGTTTTATCCCCTTCCCCCTTCGAATCTAGTTTAAAGCCCTCTCGATGAGCCCCGCCAACTCATACGCGAGAATCCTTTTCCCCCTGTGAGACAGCTGAACTCCGTCCATCGCCAGCAGGCCCGGTGCCATGTAAACCTCCCCATCACCAAAGAAGCCAAAATTTCGCTGATGGCACCAGCCCCTGAGCCACGTGTTGATCAGGAGTATTTTCCTGTTCCCTTCAGTATTCTTCCCTGCCACTGAAGGGATTGAGGAAAACACCACCTGTGCTCCTGATCCTTCCACTAATCGCCCCAGTGCCCTGAAGTCCCTTTTGATCGCTTCTGGACTTCTCTCCGCAACCTCCTCACTGCCAACCTGTATAACCAATAGTGGGTAGTAATCGGAGGGCTGTACCAGACCAGGGAGCTTCCTAGTAATGTCCTTAACCCAGGCCCCAGGGAGGCAGCAGACTTCCCTGTGGGATGGGTCTGGTCGGCGTATTCAAACATATAATAGCTTTGTGGAGCTTTTCTGCCTTCTTTGATGTGTATAACCTGGGGAAGATGCAGATAATTTCAGCCTGCATTATGGGCTTTTATTCAAAGGAGCTAATTTCTCTAGATCTCAAAAATCATAGAAAAATAAAATCATCATCTTTGAGCTTGCTCTTCTTTTTGAGAAGTACAGAGTATGCAAGTGAACTCTGATATCTGAATGTTTATTTCATTTGCTTTTAACATCAACATTCAAGCATTTGCTTCTTCTACTTTTAGAAACTATTTGAAGCTTTCATGTTCAGTTAAGAATATATATATTGAAAACTGGCTAAAATTTCACGCTGGTTTGGACCTTGGGCCCAGGGAATGGGTGGTGATGATTAAAAACACAGGCACATACTAAATCAGTATACCAGATCTGACTGATTGTTTAACAGCTCGCCAAGAGCAGTGTTAAAAGTAAAAAAGAAAACCACAACATTATTCATTCAGAAACTTACTGATGTATAAAATACTTGAAGAGATTTGTACTTATATATGTTTTGTTTCTCTTAAACTTCCAGCAGATCACAGATTCATATATAAACAAAAGCATTATGGAATATAATCCACAGAACCTACCAAAAATCCAGCAAATAACAAGGAAAATTGATTTTAAATGCTCAATAGTGTATGGAAGAATAATAATAAGAAAAGATAATATCACCTATTGCTCACACAGGCTTTCACTGAACCAAAAGTATGTGGAAACTTTTGATTTCTCAGTTTCAGTTAATATGCACTGCAGAACTTACCTTGTCTATATTCTTGGCTCTTCATGGATAACTGGGAGATATGAAGAACAGAGTTCTATAAGGAAATTCAGTCCCTGTTACAACCGTGTATTACAAACACAATTACACTAGAGGAACCAAAGTATAACCTATTAATTCTGTGTTCTCTGCTGGTTTCTTGAATTACACTTCCCATGTTCAAGTCTGCTGATATTATTTAGGGAGCTGAAATGATTGAGCTATTCTGACCTCTTGTTTTGGCCAGTGTGAGATCTGTTTACTCAGGCAGAATGGTTCCCATGAGTGAAGCTACTTGCTTTCTCTGCAAGTGGCCTTTCTGTCCAATGAAGGGTGGTATTGCGTGTCTGTGAGGACAATCAAGTCATGGTCTGAGTAGTTGGAACAGGGATGGTTACAAAATGGAGTCCTGAAAAAGGGAATAGAGATGTCTTAGGGCTGTGTTAGAAACAGTTACTCGTCCCATCTGTTTCTCTCCCATTGAGATCTTCACATATTTACTGCTGATAGTCTGACTGGCATGGTAGTATCTCAGTTTCCTAGGATAGCTGGTAAGAAGCCTAAAATTTCAGGGGAACTGTGTTATTTAAAATAGATTTATTTTATTATTTTTGATCTCTGAGGTCAAAATTTATAGCCCAGCTTCATGATGCTTACCTGACCTTTGGTAGCCCTTTTCTGCTGGTGATTCAAAAGTGGGCTTGGAGAGAAGAGATTTATTAGTTTCTTCCATTTCCTTTTCCTTTTTTAAAACTTTCCTCTGCACTCAAAAAACTAACCATTCTTCCAACTAAAGAGAGCTGGACGCTGCTCCCTCCAGAGCTTACATTGCCCTGAACCTCAGATAGCATGAGACACGTCTGTCTGGAGTATCCCAAAGCACAGATTTTAGGAAGGAAGATGGAGGTGCATTTTTTATATGACTGTTACTAATATACAAGAGTGCAGGGTAGGAAGACAGCTCTTGAGAAGTTCCTTCCTGGCCTGGCAGAGGAGGGCCACGAAAATGATCAGGGGGATGGAACGCCTCTCCTATGAAGAAAGGCTGAGAGAGTTGGGGTTGTTCAGCCTGGAGAAGAGAAGGCTTCGGGGAGACCTTATTGCGGCCTTTCAGTACTTAAAGGGGGCTTATAAGAAAGATGGCGGCAAACTTTTTAGCAGGGCCTGTTGCGACAGGACAAGGGGGAATGGTTTTAAACTAAAAGAGGGTAGATCTAGACTAGATATAAGGAAGAAATTTTTTATGATGAGGGTGGTGAAACACTGGCACAGGTTGCCCAGAGAGGTGGTAGATGCCCCATCCCTGGAAGCATTCAAGGTCAGGTTGGACGGGGCTCTGAGCAACCTGATCTAGTTGAAGATGTCCCTGCCCATGGCAGAGGGGGGTTGGACTAGATGACCTTTAAAGGTCCCTTCCAACCCAAACTATTCTTTGATTCTATGATTCTATGATCATGTCCGATTATGACAACTTACTTAATTCCAGACATTGGCAAATGAACAGAGATGTGGAAGGGCATGTATGTGAAAGAGGAGGACTTTTTAATTTCGCAAGCTGTCGACAGGGTTTTTTTTTCAGAAACAGACAGAAATTATATAGAATTTCCAGAGTACAGCTGGTGCACCCATAACTGCATTAGCTATAATAGGATTCTTTACTGTGTTAGGAATGAAATATTGGGCTGTCATTGTTATCTTTTCTTGTGCAGCTTTAAAGAATTTATTTTTGAGTTTTATAATATCCAGAGGTGGTTCCTTTGTGCCCTTTTTCAATAAAGTTGAAATGACAAAAGTTTCTTAGTTTTATTACTCTCTTTGCCCAGTACAAAACCCTCGTAGCAATCCTGAAGCTGGCATGTCTGTCCTATCTGGAATCATTTCTGAAAGAGACCATTTTAATTTCCCTGCATAGCTGTTTTATCTAATGCCATTTTTAGTTAGCCGCAGTGAGTCTTTTTCAGCATGTTGAGTTCAAGAGGCTCATGCCAGACTAGTGAGACATTTATTGATGTTTCTAAAATCTTAGATAATTTTATCTGTTCTTGACAAGACTCTGGGACATACCTCAGATTTTAGGCATTCTCTGTTCAGCATATTGAAATTGTTCAGGATATTGAAATTTCTTGTAAGTCATATATGAATGTGGGAAGAAAAAAGTTTCACTAGAAAAAGATATCTAATTGTCCAGAATGCAAAGGAATCAGGGAGCCATTTAATTTACATGTGCTAGCTTTCCCCCTGATGATTTTTTTTTTTTAAGATTACAGTTCTTTAAAGAGTTTGGACCTGATTTCTCATTGCCTTAAATGGAAGCAGGACTAAGCACTTGGTCTGACTTCCCAAATACTCCATTTTCCATCATCAGTTGGTGGCTGCTCATGAGAATTGTTCTGGATTTGATACTTCTGTTTAAATGTATTCAATCCTGGCAAGCATATTCCTTTTTTTTAAAGCTGCCAGTATTAAAGGTAGCATTAATGTTAATGGAAATGAGAAATTAATCCTGCAAATAAATGCACAATGATAAAAAGTGTCCACTTTAGATTATTTTTGTCTTTCTCCCTGCACACGGATTCTTTAAAATTGATTTTAAGAAATAATTTTTTTTTTACTGAGACTTTTTTTCCTTTTTCACTGTCTTTTATGAATCCCCTTTCTCTTCCATAGGTGCTTGTAATGTCTAAGGAAGCAATAAATTTTAAATTCAGGTTTAGCAGGTCTGATCATGTAGTCTATTCATGAGCAAGTTTCCCATTGAAACCAGGAAGGATCAGGATGTAGGACTAAGCATTACTGCTAAGAAGTAAGGAAATAACAAATTTCAAATTTTGGAAGGACATGAGGGAAACTGTGAAGAAAATATTTCTCTTAACTACTTCCAATGAATCTACCACATATATATCTCCAACAGCTATTACCCAAAAATCTCCTCATTCAAGAAGTACTTGGACAGATGGAAGTCAAAACAATAGGGGACTAGCAAATTATTTCAAAGTTCCCAAATTAGGTCTGCTTAAAAATAAATAATGGATTTATAAATGCTAGCGTCCAATAGGAGTGTTGCCTCTGATTTCAGTGGTTCTGGCAGTATATGGCTCCTAACACAAATACCAATGTCATCATTTGTTTTCCATCCTCTCTGATGTCAATGTAAACAATCTTTTGGAAGGATTTGGATATTTCTCTGCAGGAGTATGAAGCCTAACTCAAAAGTATTGTGTTAGTTTATCAGAAGCAGAAGGGGAATCTGACAAGTTTAGTGACATCATCCAAGCTATCTGAAACATAGAAAATGTCTTACATAATGAAAAGCATATTAAAGTTTTAAATATGTTCTATATTCATTGTTTAAGTGTACATTAGAAGCCAAATATGTAGAAACTTGAGCTAAAAATGACCAAGTCAAAGAAAAAAGCATAGCAATAGTCAACATATTTCATATAAGTCAGTGTCTAAATCTTCTGAAGCTATTTAAATATTTCTTGATGATATCATGTTTTATCTTAAGATTTGTGAAAAAAGTCAGTCTGTATAGCATCACATGCAATACTCAAAGAAAACAAGATTCACTGCAGTCTTTCCTTTTTTTTAAAGAATAATCTGATGCATCTTTCCCTGAATATATTAATTTTCAGACTGAGTAGCTGCCTGCTGTGAAGAGGTTTATGGTAGAATGTCTCTCCTGACTGCCAGAAGTTGCCTAAAATCTTTTCATACACAAGCAACACATTTTAAAATATGTGCTTGCTTAGGCGAAGTTATGTTCTCACTTTTTGTCACCACAGAGATGATTATACAATTACTTACTAGTTTTTCCAAAGAAGGACTGCCTATGTATCTGGATATGGATACAATGGCTCTCCAAAGCATTGAAGGATTATTTGATTGCAAATAAGAGACTGTCTCTTCATTACCCAGAACCTAATGGGAAAGGAGCAGCCGTGAACAAGGCTGATCGAACACATTTTGAAAGGAGCAAGCAAGTTAAGTTGTGGGCATGTCCTCTTCCAATTTCAACTTTGCCAGCTGGACAAATTGCAGTCTTAGCATGGCTCCCTGCTGCTGTTACCCCTCAGAGGGTTATACTTTCAGGCCTGCCAAGTTTGCTGCTTAAGCGTGTGCTGCTTAAGCCATTTTAGTCAAAATAACTTCACTTATGAGAGACCTACTAGTTAAGCTGTGTACATTAACATGGCTTACATTGACTGAAATGGGTTAGGGAACAGTTGCTCAAACTGTACATGTGTTCTCTATTACAAGATGGAAACCTCAGAAGAGAGTGTAGAGAAAGAGTTGAGGGAAGGCTGGGCACAGGAATCTCATCAGCTGTCACAGGGCAGGTGGTAGAGGGTGTTCATCCATGGCCTTAATGAGTATTTGCTAAATAAACATGCTCCAGAGTGATTGTCTCTTATTATAAAATGTCCTCTTTTGTTCCTTCACCAACCAGGCCCAGAGAGGGAAAATAAGCTTGGCCAGCAGGTATACAAGCTCTCCCCCAATTACAGCACAAGTCATATAGATACAACATAACCCTAATGAAGCTGCTATTTCAGCTACCACAGAGAACCTGTATACAGGTGTTCTCACTGCACTTGCTTGTGCAAAGGCATCTCAGAACACTTACCCAGTAAAAAAGGGTATGTGGATCCCTCGTACTTGCATGAACGTCAGCCCTTTTGACAGCTTTAGTGTTCAACTGAGATGCCAAGCACTTGTGCAGTACCATGATTTAGCCAATTGTACTGGGTCTGGCTGGGATGGAGTTAACTTTCTTCATAGCAGCCCATACAGTGCTGCGTTTTAGATTTGTGACTAAAACAGTGTTGATAACACAGCAATGTTTTGGCTATTGCTGAACGGTGCTTGCACAGCATCAAGGCCTTCTCTTTTTCCCAATCTGCCCCCCCAGTGAGTAGGCTGCAGATGGGCAAGAAATTGGGAGGTGACACAGCCAGGACAGCTGACCCAAATTGACCAAAAGGATATTCTATATCATATGACGTCGTGCTCAGCAATAAAAGCTTGGGAAAAGGAGGAGGAAGTGGGGATGTTTGTGCTTATGGCGTTTGTCTTCCCAAGTAACCATTATGCGTGCTGAGTCCCTGCTTTCCAGGAAGTGGCTAAAAATCTCCTTGCCAAAGGGAAGTAGTGAATAAATTCCTTTTTTGCTTTGCTTGCACACACAGCTTTTCCTTTACTTATTAAACTGCTGTTTTGTTCATCCATGAGCATTCTTGCCTTCCTTTTATGCAAGAGGAGCGAGCAAGCGTCTGTGTGGGTGTTTGGCTGTTGGCCGGGGTCAACCCACCACACCAATATTTAAAGAACAGATATTTTACACTTTAATTAATCAGGCTGGTTTTCTGTTTTCTTTCCTTTTTTTAATCCACTGATTGAACTGCATGCAGAAACACACTGGGCTCTTCTTTAAGGTAACTCCTATTTCACCCAATAATATCCAATGCATTCATTCTCTTTAAACCTCTTTCAAGTTCATTTTCAATTTCTGTCCCACTATTACATTCCTGGGTGTTTTGTCTATAGAAATAATCCTTTATGTGTCTTGGGTTTTCTGCCCAAGTCCTAATAATTTCCTTCTCTGAGCAATACACACATTAAAACACAGTAAAGAGAGCCCTTTCAAATTCAAACAGGAATATAGAAACCCCAAAATGTGAACAAAAGTGGAAAGCAAATGAAGGGATAATGTTTTTGATAGGGAAAGCAATTGCCTAAGAAAATAAAAATTGAAAGTCTTTAGAAAGGAAGATTTGAGGTGCTCTTTTCTGAAGTAGGGAGAAGTCTACTGAGCAAGGTCTCAAAGTTCATCAGATGCTGTGCTAATTTGAGTCTTAAATAGCAGAAATTGTATATCTGTCATATAATTGTATGTCTGTCAACTGTCTCTCATGTTAAGGCTCTAGAAGATCTCAGATGTACCAGTGGGATCATAGAACCCAAAAACCTACACAAACTGCCTATGTTTTTTTTTCTCTCTTAATTTTTTTTCTGGCATGGTGAGCAAGGGAAATGGAAACAACTAGTTAAGAGTAAAGTTTGACCTAAACTGTTACTTAACATTTTTTTTTCATCTTCCAAAACCTTTTTTTACAGTCTGAAAGTGTACTTCAAAAAAAACATTTTTACGCTTCTCCCTATTTCTAAGCAGTGCAGAAGTACTAAAATGCATTGCCAAAGCCTTTTCTTCCAGTATTTCCATCCCATTAGAAACCACAAAGTGAGGCAAATGCTGAGAGCAAGCCTCTTCTTGCAAAACTTCCAATTCAACACAGAGGTTTAGATAAGTTCAATTAAGCTTGCAAAGGTTGACTCAGTCCTTCATCCTTCACTGGTAGGCAAATCATGGGATTTATAAAAAATAAACCTCACCAGACAAACTTGATTGATTGCATTTTTGATGGAATTACAAAATTAGCAGATGATGTGAAAGCAGTAGATATAATATATTTGGATTTCAGGAAAGCATTTGATACTGCCTCATGAAAACTTACTTGAAAAATTAATTCAGATTGGCTGCGAGTAGAATACTTTCAAGTGCAATGATAAGCTCAAACATTATAACAAAATATACAAAATATTCTACTGTGACCACACATTTAGTTCTGAAGGCATCATCATAAGGAAAAATATTGACAAACAGAGGTAATTTTAGAGAAGAGCAACGAAAATGTCCAGATGCTGATGTGATAGAATTTCTGGGGTTTATATATATATATATAAAAAACTATAAAAAAACCTCAGAAATAGCTTGTTTAAAAGGCAAACATAGGTGTTGGCAAGGTACCAGCCTTTAGATATCTCCAGGTTTCAGCTGGGATAGAGTTAAATTTCTTCCTAGTGCTGTGTTTTGGATTTAGTATGAGGAGAATGTTGATAACACACTGATGTTTTCAGTTGTTGCTAAGTACCCTCCTAGTCCAAGGACAGCTCAGCTTCCATGCTCTACCAAGAAGAGGCTGGGAGGGAGCATAGCTGGGACAGCTGGCCCAGCTGGCCAATGGGGTATTCCATACCATGTGATGTCATGCTCAGTATATGAATTGTAAGCATGTTCCAGGAAGTAGCGATCGCTACTTGGTTATCGGTCAGCGCGGGTGGTGAGCAATTGCATTGTGCGTCACTCATTTTGTATATTCTACCATCATTATTATTATTGTTGTTGTTGTTATTATTATTATTATTTTCATTTTCCCTTCCTGTTCTGTTCTATTAAACTGTCTTTATCTCAACCAACAAGCTTTCTCACTCTTACCCTTCCGATTGCCTCCCCGTCCCACTTGGGGGTGGGGGGAGTGAGCGAGCAGCTGCGTGGTGTTTGGCTGCCTGCCAGGTTAAACCACGACAGTCCTTTTTGGCGCCCAACGTGGGGCTCAAAGGGTTGAGATAACGACACATCTGACCCGAGCGGGTTAAAACAAATTGTTATAAGCATTCATTACATCAGTTTAGTAGTCGCTGGTCACAATGTTGGTTTATTTGCTCTCAGAGTTGTTGGATCTGTTCTTGGAGTTTTGGTCTGTAGCACCTTACTGGCTGTATATACTGCTGTTTGTCAGTATTTATGTGGGGATTGTGATCTCTGGGAGATGGATTAAGGTCATCGCTTTGCTACACTGTGTAACACTGGCTTATGGCATGATAAAAGTATTGGTCATGGGATTGTACTCAGCACTGCTGTCATTCCTGTGCTTCAGGAGCTATTTCTCGGAAACTATTAGTAATTGCACTTTCTACCTCTTCTCCTCAGAGAGCCAATTTAGAGGGGAGACAGCTTCCTTCACCTTCCCCTTCTCCTCCAGGCTGATTACAATAGCTCTTGAGGATTTTGAATATCCTTGGGATGTTCAAACCAGCGTGCTCCTATTGCTATGTCTCCTGAATGTGCTTCAGGCCTTGTTTAAGGTTAAACAACTATTTAAGAATACCACCCAGAGATCTGCCCCGAGGCTGGATAGTTATGAGTGGCAGGGTGTGTGGGATAGTATGGGCAAGTGCCTAGGACAGTGGGCACCTCCAGTGTTTTGGAGCTTAACCCCTGAACAAGTGCAGAATCCTGAAAAACTAGTAAAATATTTGGAAAACGTATGCTGTCACCCTGGTAATTCCAGAGAGACCCAGATTAGTGCAACATGCTGGGGCCTGGCCCATGCCTACCGAGCCCTGTTCAACACTATTCAGAACCCTCAAGGGGGAGAGAAGGTCTCCGGATCTGATGACAAAATGACAGGCACTGCGGCTACTCCAACCCCTGCGACGGGTACTACAGCTGAACCAGAGGACCAACCCTTGCCGGTATCCGTCACCCCTGTACAGAAGAGGAAATCTTGGAAGCGGAAGTCAGGTCGTTTAGAAAGGGATGATGGAAAAGCAGGGCCATCACGAGGAGGGGAGGAGGAAGAGGAAGAACTCATAAACGAGACGGAAACCACCCGATCCCTATCCCTGAGTGAGCTGCGAGATATGCGGAAAGATTTCAGCCGTCGTCCAGGCGAGCATATTGTTACCTGACCTTACCAGCGTCGCATGCCAGTTCGTTGGCAGTACTGTCCTGGGCAGAGGAAGAAGCACCAACGGTGGATGAAGTGGTTGGCAAACTCCGGGAATATGAAGAAACTGTGTCCTCCTCCCTTGTCTCGGCTGTGGAGAAACTGTCCCGGGAGGTCCAGCAACTCGAAGAGGATAGGTCCTATTCTCTACCTGTATGGACCAGTATCTCAGCCATTAAGAGTCAACGTTTTTCTCCTCAAGAGAGAGGATATAGAAAGTACACACCACGGGGCACCCTCTGGTTTTACCTGCGTGACCACGAAGAGGACATGACGCAGTGGGATGGAAAACCTACCTTGCCCCTAGAGGCACGGGTACGTGAGTTGCAAGGAAAAACAATCACACAAGGGGGTTCTCCAAGGAAAAATGCTGCTCCAGTTTTCAGGAAATACCTGTCTCATGACGGTCCACTTTCCAGTGAACAGTTCCCCAGACAGAGTAGAAGGGCTGATCTTACTTTGGATTGTAATGAAGAAATTCCTGACTCATGTTTGCAAGAAGTGAGAGATGGATACTATGACCAGAACTAGAGGGGCCCTGCCTCCGGCCAGGTGGAGGAAAGGGACAACCGGGTTTACTGGACTGTGTGGATTCGATGGCCTGGCACATCAGACCCACAGGAGTATAAGGCTCTCGTAGACACCGGTGCACCGTGTACCCTGATGCCATCAAGCTATAAAGGGGCAGAACCCATTTGTATTTCTGGAGTGACAGGGGGATCCCAAGAGTTAACTGTATTGGAGGCCGAAGTGAGCCTAACCGGGCATGAGTGGCAGAAGCACCCCATTGTGACTGGCCCAGAGGCTCCGTGCATCCTTGGCATGGACTACCTCAGGAGAGGGTATTTCCAGGACCCAAAAGGGTACCGGTGGGCTTTTGGTATAGCTGCCCTGGAGACGGAGGGAATTAAACAGCTGTCCACCTTGCCTGGTCTCTCAGAGGACCCTTCTGTTGTGGGGTGGTTGAAGGTTGAAGAACAGCAGGTACCAATCGCTACCACAACAGTGCACCGGTGGCAATATTGCACCAACCGAGACTCCCTGATCCCCATCTATGAGCTGATTCGTCGACCGGAGAGCCAAGGAGTGATCAGCAAGACTCGCTCACCCTTTCACAGTCCCATATGGCCAGTGCGAAAGTCTAATGGAGAGTGGAGACTAACAGTAGACTACCGTGGCCTGAACGAAGTCACGCCGCCACTGAGTGCTGCCGTGCCGGACATGCTAGAACTCCAATACGAACTGGAGTCAAAGGCAGCCAAGTGGTACGCCACAAGTGACATCGCTAATGCCTTCTTCTCAATCCCTTTGGCAGCAGAGTGCAGGCCACAGTTTGCTTTCACTTGGAGGGGCGTCCAGTACACCTGGAACCGACTGCCCCAGGGGTGGAAACACAGCCCTACCATTTGCCATGGACTGATCCACACCACACTGGAACAGGGTGAGGCTCCCGAACACCTGCAATACATTGATGACATCATCGTGTGGGGCAACACAGCAGAAGTTGTTTTTGAGAAAGGGGAGAGAATAGTCCAAATCCTTCTGAAGGCCGGCTTTGCCATAAAACGAAGTAAGGTCAAGGGACCTGCACAGGAGATCCAGTTTTTAGGAATAAAATGGCAAGATGGACGTCGTCAGATCCCAATGGATGTGATCAACAAAATAACAGCCATGTCCCCACCAACCAGCAAAAGGGAAACACAAGCTTTCTTAGGCGTTGTGGGCTTTTGGAGAATGCATATTCCAGATTACAGTCAGATCGTAAGCCCCCTCTATCACGTGACCCGGAAGAAGAACGACTTCAGATGGGGCCCTGAGCAACAACAAGCCTTTGAACAAATGAAACGGGAGATAGTTCAGGCAGTAGCCCTTGGGCCAGTCCGGGCAGGACAAGATGTAAAGAATGTGCTCTACACCGCAGCCGGGGAGAATGGCCCTACCTGGAGCCTCTGGCAGAAAGCCCCAGGGGAGACTCGAGGTCGACCCTTAGGGTTCTGGAGTCGGGGATACAGAGGATCCGAGGCCCGCTACACTCCAACTGAGAAGGAGATATTGGCATCATATGAAGGGGTTCGAGCTGCTTCGGAAGTGGTTGGTACTGAAGCACAGTTCCTCCTGGCACCCCGACTGCCGGTGCTGGGCTGGGTGTTCAAAGGGAGGGTCCCCTCTACACACCATGCAACCGATGCTACGTGGAGTAAGTGGGTCACACTGATCACACAACGGGCCCGAATAGGAAACCCCAGTCGCCCAGGAATCTTGGAGGTGATCACGAACTGGCCAGAAGGCAAAGATTTTGGAATATCCCCAGAGGAGGAGGTGACGCGTGCTGAAGAGGCCCCACTGTATAACAAACTACCAGAAAACGAGAAGCAATATGCCCTGTTCACTGATGGGTCCTGTCGCCTTGTGGGAAAGCATCGGAGGTGGAAAGATGCTGTATGGAGTCCTATACGCCAAGTTGCAGAAACCGCTGAAGGAGAAGGTGAGTCGAGCCAGTTTGCAGAGGTGAAAGCCATCCAGCTGGCCTTGGACATTGCTGAACGAGAAAAATGGCCAGTGCTTTATCTCTATACTGACTCATGGATGGTGGCAAATGCCCTGTGGGGGTGGTTGCAGCAGTGGAAGCAGAACAACTGGCAGCGCAGAGGTAAACCCATCTGGGCTGCCGCATTGTGGCAAGATATTGCTGCCCGGGTAGAGAACCTGACTGTAAAAGTACGTCACGTAGATGCTCACGGACCCAAGAGTCGGGCCACTGAGGAACACCAAAACAACCAGCAGGTGGACCAGGCTGCTAGGATTGAAGTGGCTCAGGTGGATCTGGACTGGCAACATAAGGGTGAATTATTTATAGCTCCGTGGGCCCATGACGCCTCAGGCCATCAAGGAAGAGATGCAACATATAGATGGGCTCGTGATCGAGGGGTGGACTTGACCATGGACGCTATTGCACAGGTTATCCGTGAAGGCGGGACGATGGTTGAAATACAAATATGGGGAGGCCTGGCAGTTATTGGTTGCCTACTTGGTTATCGGTCAGGGCGGTTGGTGAGCAATTGCATTGTGCATCACTCATTTTGTATATTCTATTATTATCATTGTTATTATTAATATTATTATTGTTATTTTCCCTTCCTTTTCTGTTCTGTTAAACTGTCTTTATCTCAACCCACAAATTTTCCTCACTCTTACCCTTCCAATTCTCTCCCCATCCCGTTGCGGTGGGTGGGGATTGAACGAGCGGCTGCGTGGTGTTTGGCTGCCTGTCGGGTTAAACCACGACAAGAGTTACCCTTAATGCCTAACAGAGAGAAATAATTGGATCGTGCTACATACACAGAGCTGAGAAGGAAGAAGAATCTGATGCCCTATATCTTACCTTCATGATGATAGACAGAGTGTTTTACTATAAATGTTTTTCATTAATACACAGAAACCTGTCATAGTAAGTTTTTTCTAGATATTTTAATTCTTCTGATGCAAAGTGAGAGTGAAATTACACGTGCCAGTCTGCAATGTAGAATGCTTATAAACAACTTACCATTTTGGAGTGGCTGGTCACATCTGGAGCCTTTTGGGATGCAAAAGTACTGGAGGATTATTGCAAAACTTAGGGACACTTATGTTACCATAACTTTTGTTTTTAACCTAAATTGGTAGATTTAATTTTTTTTTCTGTTGGAGGGAGGATCTTACTGGTTATATTATACTTACTTAGCTAATCAGCTAATTCAGCAGCAAAGCAAAAAGAACATCAGACCTTTAGGTCTTGTCAGAAAACTTTTCTAGTTTGACCTTATACTGAGACAGGCTAGTATAAAACCATGGATCAGTGGATTTTTTCATTAATTTCAGCATATTTTAAAACTCCATAATCTACAGTCCCCAAATCTGACCTATCACTCTAAGTTAGCATGCAGTGTTCTACACCATTATACAGCGTTGAAAAAAACTGTAGAATAAATTTGTGAATTCATCTTTTTCCTCATTTAAGTTATCATAATACTTTCATAACACAGCAAAATCAACAGACAAACATCTAGAGACAGAGAGGTGGATCCACAATACACACAACCACTGTACTGTGAAGGTTACGGGAGTAAGAGTGTCTCACCCTTCTGTTTTGGTTTTTTTATAGTTCTTCCTGTATGGATCATGCTAATATAACATTAAATTTGATTTTATATATCACACCAGTCTTTTACCATTATCAAAGTCCCGAGTTGCCCTCTATTGAAAATCTCTGCTGAAATTTGAGACTGTTATGAATTAATATTTATTTATAATATTATTTGTCATTTCTATTTGTTAATATATGTGTGGGAACACAAAGGGTTTGAGAAAGGTTTGTTTCTTCATGTTTCTAGTACACAGTAGTATTTCAAAATCCTTGCAAAACTTCCATCAGGTTATTGTAGTAATAATTATGCATGTATGCAGTTAATGTTCCTTGACTGCTTCTGATCCTCTATGTCTGTTCCCTGTCTGTGGTCTTCTGTTGAAATCATACAGTCTGTATATAAGACACTGCAGACTGGTCAGAACTCAAAACCCCAGCAAATTTATAAATCCTGCTTATGAAAGGAATCATAGAATCATAGAATCATTAAGGTTGGAAAAGACCTCTAAGATCATCGAGTCCAACCGTCAACCCAACACCACCATGCCCACTACACCATGTCCCTAAGCGCCTCATCTACACGTCTTTTAAATACTTCCAGGGTCGGTGACTCCACCACTTCCCTGGGCAGCCTGTTCCAAGGCCTGACCACTCTTTCAGTAAAGAAATTTCTCCTAATGTCCAGTCTAAACCTCCCTTGGCGCAACTTGAGGCCATTTCCTCTCGTCCTATCGCTAGTTACTTGGGAGGAGAGACCAACACCCACCTCGCTACAACCTCCTTTCAGGTAGTTGTAGAGCGCAATGAGGTCTCCCCTCAGCCTCCTCTTCTCCAGACTAAACAACCCCAGTTCCCTCAGCCACTCCTCATCAGACTTGTGCTCTAGACCCTTCACCAGATTTGTTGCCCTTCTCTGGACACGCACCAGCACCTCCATGTCCTTCTTGTCGTGAGGGGCCCAAAACGGAACACAGTATTCGAGGTGCGGCCTCACCAGTGCTGAGTACAGGGGCACGATCGCTTCCCTACTCCTGCTGGCCACACTATTTCTGATACAGGCCAGGAGGCCGTTGGCCTTCTTGGCCACCTGGGCACACTGCCAGCTCATGTTCAGCCGGCTGTCAACCAGCACCCCCAGGTCCTTTTCCTCCGGGCAGCTTTCCAGCCACTTGTCTCCAAGCCTGTAGCGTTGCATGGGGTTGTTGGGACCCAAGCGCAGGACCCAAGCGCAGGATCCAGCACTTGGCCTTGTTAAACCTCATACAATTGGCCTTGGCCCATCTATCCAGCCTGTCCAGGTCCCTCTGCAGAGCCTTCCTACCCTCCAGCAGATCAACACTCCCACCCAGCTTGGTGTCATCTGCAAACTGGCAGCACTCAATCCCCTCGTCCAGATCATTGATAAAGATATTGAACAAGACCGGCCCCAAAACTGAGCCCTGGGGAACACCGCTCGTGACCGGCCGCCAACTGGATTTAATTCCGTTCACCACAACTCTCTGGGCTCAGCCGTCCAGCCAGTTTTTTACCCAGCGAAGAGTGTACCTGTCTAGGCCGTGAGCCGCCAGCTTCTCTAGGAGAATGCTGTGGGAGACAGTGTCAAAGGCTTTACTGAAGTCCAGGTAGACCACATCCACAGCCTTTCCCTCATCCACGAGGCGGGTCACCTGGTCATAGAAGGAGATCAGGTTGGTCAAGCAGGACCTGCCTTCCATGAACCCGTGCTGGCTGGGCCTGATCCCCTGGTTGTCCCGCACATGGCTTGTGAGCGCCCTCAAGATGAACTGCTCCATAACCTTCCCCGGCACCGAGGTCAGACTGACAGGCCTGTAGTTCCCCGGATCCTCCTTCTGGCCCTTCTTGTAGATGGGCGTCACATTGGCAAGCCTCCAGTCATCTGGGACCTCCCCCATTAACCAGGACTGCTGGTAAATGATGGAGAGTGGCTTGGCAAGCTCCTCCGCCAGCTCCCTCAGTACCCTCGGGTGGATCCCATCCGGCCCCATAGACTTGTGAACATCCAGGTGGCATAGCAGGTCGTTAACTTCTTCCTCTTTTATTATGGGGGGTTTATCCTGCTCACCATCCCTGTCTTCCAGCTCAGGGGGCTGAGTACCCTGAGGATAACTGCTCTGACTACTAAAGACTGAGGCAAAGAAGGCGTTGAGTACCTCAGCCTTTTCCTCGTCCTTGGTGGCAACGTTCCCCCCTGCATCCAATAAAGGATATTCCAATCCGTACAAAATAAAACCCCTAAATGTTAATACACACACATTTCTTCTAACATTTAGTATATATTTGTTGTGTTAGAAATATCTGAAATGCCTTTGATATATTTTCCATGTTTATCCACAATTTCCTGTTATGTAAGGTATTTCTCAGTAGGGTTTATACTCAAGAATAGTTTGCATTGGGAACTATAACTAAGATCTATCCTTGTCTGTTTTGGTTTCTTTAGCTCACTGAGCATTACTGGTGTGTAGAGTATGGCATTTTTTCTATACCGTTTAGTGTATTTATATAAAATATTCACTCTGAAACAGAGACTGCTTCAAACTTATCATCTTGTGGCACACACGATCTTTCATGACAATCCAGTGTTTTGAATACAGGGTTTTTTTGCTTCAGAGAAGATATTGTCAAAGTTTTGGTCCAGCTTTCTTCCACCCTGCTTGAGGTGGGGAGGGTTGGACCAGATGTCCTCCAGAGGTCCCTTCTAATCTCAACCATTCGGTGATTCTGTGATTCAACAGTGACCACAGAACCACCCTTTCAGAGAGAGGCACTGACACTCAGTACGCTATCCTGCATTGTCAGCAGGGAGGGTGAAAGAATTACAGGGATTTATTGCTCTGCTAATACTGCTGATTCATTGACAAAAATGGAATTAAATTGTACAATATTAGTACTATTCATAGCCCTTCTACCCCTGTTGCAGCCTGCAATATTTCTAAAGACATTTCCATTGGTGACAGAAACAGATCATCTACAAAACTCTCTGATCAACACTGGATCAAAGATCATTAGTAATTTTGTACCCACAACTTTGCTCTTGTTTGTAAGTTGGGATTTTGTAAACTAGCTAAAAATATGGCACTCAGGTAATTTGAAGAGGAATATGACATCAGAATTTACAGATGGATTTAAGAAAAAAATAAAAACTAAAGGTTGCTGTTCAACTGAGAAGCATTATGGATTAGTCTGGTGCAGGAACAACTATATCCTAATGGATGATGTCCCTATTACTATTCACTTGAGCAGCTCCGGGACTGGATGCCTATTTGCTACACTTGACCCTCAAGTCTTTCCTGACAGTCAGCTGCAGTACTTCTACTGCATTGGTAAATGATATAAGGAATATGGTTAAAAGGAAAGGGATGCAAGGGTTAATGAGCTGTTGGCATTTCTCCTCTGCTTTGTGGTCTGTTAATTGCACAAAATAACCTCATGCCAAATTCAGCACATTTGGGAGCCCTTATCAGAAAGAATCTAAACTTGGGCACAGAAATTTTATGGTGAAATGAGCATCCCTCTAAAAAGACATAGTTTCAAAGTGTTCACTGATACTGAGACAATTTGTTCCAGGAAAAAAAGCCATGTGGCTTTTAAGTTCCATCCCCAGGAGGGAAGTCTAGGACCTGTTGTAAGCCCAGGGACTTTTGACCAAAGCATGAGGAGAGATAGGCATCCCAGAAGGGAGCCAGGTAGCTGACTGGGAAGGTATCTGGAGATTGCAATCAATAAAATTAGGGAATTATTCAGTTTTTAACTGTATTCACAAAAACTGTTCTTCCCTCTTGTTCAATGATTGTCTAAGATAGCAAACTGCAGAAACTGTCCTGGGAGTAAGGATTCTCACCTCTACAGTAAATGCCCTGATCACTAGTCCGCAGGGTCCTATTCCCTTTTGTACATAGTTTTCCTGGAATCTGGAATCTGTTTCTGCATACCAATAGCTTCAGATGCTGGTGGGGGGGGGGGGGGGCATCTATCTTTCAGCTAGCCAAGTCTCTTCTGTGAAAAGAAGAGACTTTCTTTTCTTCAAGAAAGCAACTAGAGCTGTATTTTTGAAAGGGTCTGATTCTGTGTAATGTATTCTGAGAATATTTACCAGGGGCAGTAGAGGGAACCTAAATGGAAATATGCCTAGTTTCTATAGTGCAGTGGAACTTAAGACAGGAGATGTCAAATTGGGCTGTGTGGTGCTTGACAAAATGTTGAGTTAAAAAGAAACATACCTATGAGTTCATAGCTGCCAGCAGCTGAAAGCGGATATTTTAGATCACAATATTCTGATTAGTATTTCAGTTCCAACCAAGTCCTTCTTTAGTTACCTACATCCTTTACTAGATCTAGCCCATATAGTTTATATAATATTTTGAAGAATTAAAATATTGTATAATTAGTATTGATATTGTGATAGCTCAGGCAGGATCAGGGCTTCATTGTGCTAAGCTCTTCCAGACAGGTAGATGAAAGTATCTGATCTATAAAGTTTGTCATCTAAGTAGGCAAGGCATTAGTAGAAATGCAATAGATAAAGCTGAAAAAACAAACAAGAAAGATGCAACAAAAGCCCACAACATTTGTCCACACCGGAGGGTTGACAGTTGATCCCGTATGGCATGAATAAGGGGACGAAGAAAGGAGGCTCTTCTTGGCCTTACAGAGCACTAACTGTTGCGTCCAGAGGAGGGCAACAAAGCTGGTGGAAGAGCTGGAAGGCATGTCCTATGAGGGGTGGCTGAGGACTTTGGGTTTGTCTAGTTTGGAGAAAAGGAGGCTGAGGGGCGACCCCATTGCTCTCTCCAGCTTCCTGAGGAGGGGAAGTGGAGAGGGAGGTGCTGATCTCTTCTCCCTGGGATCCAGTGATAGGAACGGGAATGGTTCAAAGCTGCGCCAGGGGAGAATTAGACTTGACATTAGGAAACATTTCATAGAATCGTAGAATCATAGAATCATTTAGGTTGGAAAAGACCTTTAAGATCATGGAATCCAACCGTAAACCTAACACTGCCAAGTCCACCACTAAACCATGTCCCTAAGCACCACATCTACACGTCTTTTAAATACCTTCAGGGATGGTGACTCAACCACTTCCCTGGGCAGCCTGTTCCAATGCTTGAAAACCCTTTCGGTGAAGAAATTTTTCCTAATATCCAATCTAAACCTCCCCTGGAGCAACTTGAGGCTGTTTCCTTTCGTCCTATCACTTGTTACTTGGGAGAAGAGACCAACACCCACCTCGCTACAACCTCCTTTCAGGTAGTTGTAGAGTGCGATAAGGTCTCCCCTCAGCCTCCTCTTCTCCAGACTAAACGACCCCAGTTCCCTCAGCCGCTCCTCATAAGACTTGTTCTCTAGACCCTTCACCAGCTTCGTTGCTCTT
Organism: Calonectris borealis; assembly: GCF_964195595.1. Taxonomy (NCBI): domain Eukaryota; kingdom Metazoa; phylum Chordata; class Aves; order Procellariiformes; family Procellariidae; genus Calonectris; species Calonectris borealis. The sequence continues at coordinate 54,427,604 of NC_134351.1, read as the reverse complement.
CTTTGGATGCGCTCCAGCACCTCAATGTCTTTCTTGTCGTGAGGGGCCCAAAACTGAACACAGTATTCGAGGTGCGGCCTCACCAGTGCTGAGTACAGGGGCATGATCACTTCCCTAGTCCTGCTGGCCACACTATTTCTGATACAATTTCTTTACAGAGAGGGTGGTCAAACACTGGAACAGGCTCCCTAGAGAGGTGGTCGATGCCCCAAGCCTGTCTGTGTTTAAGAGGCATTTGGACAATGCCCTTAATAATATGCTTTAACTTTTGGTCAGCCCTGAATTGATCAGGCAGTTGGACTAGATGATCACTGTAGGTCCCTTCCAACTGAAAATATTCTATTCTATTCTGTTCTGTTCTATTCTATTCTATTCTTACAATCACTATCAAAGTTAGAGGAAAAAGCTTTCCTAGCATCAATAAACACTTAATATATTAGAAAATAGAGGATGTAAGCTTGCTGTTGTTCTTCAGTCTCAACTTGTATTGCTTTCAGTGGCTGTTTAACCTTGATAAAGACAGAAGGATCCAGGCCCAATGTTTTTCATTACAAGTGGCATTTTTAAACCTTCTGTGGTATGCACTTAATCCAAAAAAGTGACTTCATTTTGGACTTTGGCAGTATGGATGCTCTCTGTAAAAGGCAGACTGCAAACTAGCTTCCATCCTGCTTTAATAATAGGTTCACAATCCAAAAAGGAACTTTAAACACTTTATTTTAATATTCAGACTTAAAGCTTTCCTTCTGTAAAGGGTTTTATAACCCAGCCCTAAAAGACTGCCTTTGAAAGTTGACTTAAAAGGTCTTAGGAAAGCAGTGGATTTTTAGATTTAAGCTTTCAGTATTTAAAAAAGATTAACAGTTGAACAGGTTAACTTGCATGACCAGATCTGCCCTGACTAGGTGATAAATTCAACCTCCTTTACAGCAATCAAAATGTGCAGGATGCTCCAATGCAGAAACACTGTTTCAATAGTGCTTCCTGCAAAGTGAAACTGATGGGGATCGATGCTGCTGGAAAAGGTTTCTGTGGAGCATGCACTAACCAAGCTCTTCTGCAACTGCAGACCTGGCCCTTATCAATGAGAGCAAAGACATGCAGAATGAATGGGAAAAGAGAGATGGCATGCAAGAAACTTAAAGAACTGAAATGAACACTAAGATCTGGTTTATACATGGCAGATAGCCAGAGGAAGGGCTTGTCTTCTGCGGAGTTGTAACCAAGCCCTACTGAGACTCCTGTGAGCTTTCAAGGAATTGGCAGAGGCCAGGGAAATCCACATGGGAAAAAAAAACAAAACAGTTTTTTATCCAAATTGGATGTAAATGTTCTGATGGAGGAGATATTTACCATTTCCATTGAGAGCTTCGTAGATCCAGAATTTTCACTATTGGCAGTTTTCCCTGTATTTCATCTACTTAATCCATTTATTGATTTCATGCCAATTTGCCTAGTTATACCACTTTCACCACAGTCAGCTATTCTGTATATATCCCAAATCTCTATCCGTCCTCAGGAAGCTCCTACTGGAGTCAGCTGCAGTATTGAATTGACTGGTTAAGACTGTGACATTTGTTTGTATCCTTATGGCATCTTGTCGTGGTTTAACCTGGCAAGCAGGCAAACACCACACAGCCGCTCGCTCACTCCCCCACACACCCAGTGGGATGGGGAGACAATCGGAAGGGTAAGAGTGAGAAAACTTGTGGGTTGAGATAAAGACAGTTTAATAGAACAGAAAAGGAAGGGAAAATACCAATAACAATAATAATAATGATAGAATATACAAAATGAGTGATGCACAATGCAATTGCTCACCACTCACGCTGACCAATAACCAAGTAGCGATCGCTACTTCCTGGACCACGCCTACCGTTCATATACTGAGCATGACGTCACATGGTATGGAATACCCCATTAGCCAGCTGGGCCAGCTGTCCCGGTTATGCTACCTCCCAGCCTCTTGTGCACCTGGCAGAGCATGGGAAGCTGAAAAGTCCCTGACTAGCCGGGTACTTAGCAACAACTGAAAACATCAGTGTGTTATCAACATTCTTCTCATACTAAATCCAAAACACAGCACTAGGAAGAAATTTAACTCTATCCCTGCCGAAACCAGGACAGTATCCACCCCTTATTCTATACCATCTATGTCATGCTTAAGTCTCATATTTTCCAATACATTCCAATTAATCACCACCACTTTTCTTGTCTTTTGATATACACACACAGATATCAGTCCCTTAGTCTATGGGCCATCCCTCTAAAACGTCCACTGAGTTCATTTAGTCCATGACTTTGGGCTCCATCTGTCATAACAGTCTTTCAGGGCAGGAGAGATGGTGTGTGGTGTTGGGCTGTTGCATCCTGAAGCCGGTTCTGGTTCCATCACCGCTGCGCTCGTCCGGTTCTATCATCGTTGCACTTTGCTCGGTTTCATCGGAGTTAGTTCATTCTTCATTAATCTGGGTGATTTTTACTGCTATACCATTGATAGCAACCATAGAAATGATGACGTACAGTATCATATAACATTTAACATCATACAATTCAGTTCATTGGCTATTTTCACCCAAAATCAAATCCCCTTGAGGTACACACCGGACTTCCCCATCCTTTGGCATCACCCACCAAGTGCACCCAGGTCCTTGAGCAAAAGCAATCCCACGGATGGGTTTTCCCTTGCCAGAGGCAGGAGTAACCCAGACTGTCTTCCCCAGCATATTTCTTATGTGCACGACAGGGACTTTATCCCCCTCTACAGTACGTAAGAGTTTTGATTGGGCAGGGCCAGCTTGAGTGACAGATCCCCTGGTGTTGACTAACCGGGTGGCCTTTGCTAAATGTGTGTCCCAATGCTTCAATGTCCCACCACCCATTGCTCTCAGCGTAGTCTTTAGCAGTCCGTTGTATCGTTCGATTTTCCCGGAGGCTGGTGCATGGTAGGGGATGTGATAGACCCACTCAATGCCGTGCTCTTTGGCCCAGGTGTCTATGAGGGTGTTTCGGAAGTGAGTCCCGTTGTCTGACTCAATTCTTTCTGGGGTGCCATGTCGCCATAGGACTTGCTTTTCAAGGCCCAGGATGGTGTTCCTGGCGGTGGCATGGGGCACGGGATATGTTTCCAGCCATCCGGTGGTTGCTTCCACCATGGTGAGCACATAGCGCTTGCCGTTGTGGTGTATGATTGCACAGACTCTCACATAAGCATGCACAGAAACCTTTATTGTTACAATACTGGAGCCTTTATCATAACAGAGCAGTCCCACAGTCTCTCTCTTTCTCCATTGCTTCACCCTCCTGTTGCTCTCCGTTGCCTCTCTTAAATCTTCCTTCCAGCAACAATCACATGTCTGCTCAATTCCCTTCACCTGTTTTGGCTCTTGAATCAGCTGGTACTCATTAGGCCACACCTCAGGGTAACCACAAGCAGCATTCCTAACTGAGAGCTTTTACATTTTGATGTTTACAGTTTCCTTACAGAAGGGACAACTAAGCCAGGTGTTCAGGTCTTTTCTCAGGCGTATGTACGCACCTGCTAGTTCTCAGCACACAGGCCAAAGTCCTATCTGATCTTGACTGAAACTCCCAATTCCACAATTCTTCTCCACATGCCGTGGCGGGTTTGTGGGAGTGTGATACAATCAATCTGCCAGGCCTCCCCATATTTATATTTCAACCATCGTCCCCCATACCAAAGAGGCTTTACTCGCTTGGATTGCTTGATTGCAGCGCATGTTTCACATTCATGGATGGTTTATAGCTCCATGGGCCCATGACGCCTCAGGCCATCAAGGAAGAGATGCAACATATAGATGGGCTCGTGATCGAGCGGTGGACTTGACCATGGACGCTATTGCACAGGTTATCCATGCATGTGAAACATGCGCTGCAATCAAGCAATCCAAGCGAGTAAAGCCTCTTTGGTATGGGGGACGATGGTTGAAATATAAATATGGGGAGGCCTGGCAGATTGATTGTATCACACTCCCAGAAACCCGCCACGGCATGTGGAGAAGAATTGTGGAATTGGGAGTTTCAGTCAAGATCAGATAGGACTTTGGCCTGTGTGCTGAGAACTAGCAGGTGCGTACATACGCCTGAGAAAAGACCTGAACACCTGGCTTAGTTGTCCCTTCTGTAAGGAAACTGTAAACATCAAAATGTAAAAGCTCTCAGTTAGGAATGCTGCTTGTGGTTACCCTGAGGTGTGGCCTAATGAGTACCAGCTGATTCAAGAGCCAAAACAGGTGAAGGGAATTGAGCAGACATGTGATTGTTGCTGGAAGGAAGATTTAAGAGAGGCAACGGAGAGCAACAGGAGGGTGAAGCAATGGAGAAAGAGAGAGACTGTGGGACTGCTCTGTTATGATAAAGGCTCCAGTATTGTAACAATAAAGGTTTCTGTGCATGCTTATGTGAGAGTCTGTGCAATCATACACCACAACGGCAAGCGCTATGTGCTCACCATGGTGGAAGCAACCACCGGATGGCTGGAAACATATCCCGTGCCCCATGCCACCGCCAGGAACACCATCCTGGGCCTTGAAAAGCAAGTCCTATGGCGACATGGCACCCCAGAAAGAATTGAGTCAGACAACGGGACTCACTTCCGAAACACCCTCATAGACACCTGGGCCAAAGAGCACGGCATTGAGTGGGTCTATCACATCCCCTACCATGCACCAGCCTCCGGGAAAATCGAACGATACAACGGACTGCTAAAGACTACGCTGAGAGCAATGGGTGGTGGGACATTGAAGCATTGGGACACACATTTAGCAAAGGCCACCCGGTTAGTCAACACCAGGGGATCTGTCACTCAAGCTGGCCCTGCCCAATCAAAACTCTTACGTACTGTAGAGGGGGATAAAGTCCCTGTCGTGCACATAAGAAATATGCTGGGGAAGACAGTCTGGGTTACTCCTGCCTCTGGCAAGGGAAAACCCATCCGTGGGATTGCTTTTGCTCAAGGACCTGGGTGCACTTGGTGGGTAATGCCAAAGGATGGGGAAGTCCGGTGTGTACCTCAAGGGGATTTGATTTTGGGTGAAAATAGCCAATGAACTGAATTGTATGATGTTAAATGTTATATGATACTGTACGTCATCATTTCTATGGTTGCTATCAATGGTATAGCAGTAAAAATCACCCAGATTAATGAAGAATGAACTAACTCCGATGAAACCGAGCAAAGTGCAACGATGATAGAACCGGACGAGCGCAGCGGTGATGGAACCAGAACCGGCTTCAGGATGCAACAGCCCAACACCACACACCATCTCTCCTGCCCTGAAAGACTGTTATGACAGATGGAGCCCAAAGTCATGGACTAAATGAACTCAGTGGACGTTTTAGAGGGATGGCCCATAGACTAAGGGACTGATATCTGTGTGTGTATATCAAAAGACAAGAAAAGTGGTGGTGATTAATTGGAATGTATTGGAAAATATGAGACTTAAGCATGACATAGATGGTATAGAATAAGGGGTGGATACTGTCCTGGTTTCGGCAGGGATAGAGTTAAATTTCTTCCTAGTGCTGTGTTTTGGATTTAGTATGAGAAGAATGTTGATAACACACTGATGTTTTCAGTTGTTGCTAAGTACCCGGCTAGTCAGGGACTTTTCAGCTTCCCATGCTCTGCCAGGTGCACAAGAGGCTGGGAGGTAGCATAACCGGGACAGCTGGCCCAGCTGGCTAATGGGGTATTCCATACCATGTGACGTCATGCTCAGTATATGAACGGTAGGCGTGGTCCAGGAAGTAGCGATCGCTACTTGGTTATTGGTCAGCGTGAGTGGTGAGCAATTGCATTGTGCATCACTCATTTTGTATATTCTATCATTATTATTATTGTTATTGGTATTTTCCCTTCCTTTTCTGTTCTATTAAACTGTCTTTATCTCAACCCACAAGTTTTCTCACTCTTACCCTTCCGATTGTCTCCCCATCCCACTGGGTGTGTGGGGGAGTGAGCGAGCGGCTGTGTGGTGTTTGCCTGCTTGCCAGGTTAAACCACGACAAGATGCCATAAGGATACAAACAAATGTCACAGTCTTAACCAGTCAATTCAATACTGCAGCTGACTCCAGTAGGAGCTTCCTGAGGACGGATAGAGATTTGGGATATATACAGAATAGCTGACTGTGGTGAAAGTGGTATAACTAGGCAAATTGGCATGAAATCAATAAATGGATTAAGTAGATGAAATACAGGGAAAACTGCCAATAGTGAAAATTCTGGATCTACGAAGCTCTCAATGGAAATGGTAAATATCTCCTCCATCAGAACATTTACATCCAATTTGGATAAAAAACTGTTTTGTTTTTTTTTCCCATGTGGATTTCCCTGGCCTCTGCCAATTCCTTGAAAGCTCACAGGAGTCTCAGTAGGGCTTGGTTACAACTCCGCAGAAGACAAGCCCTTCCTCTGGCTATCTGCCATGTATAAACCAGATCTTAGTGTTCATTTCAGTTCTTTAAGTTTCTTGCATGCCATCTCTCTTTTCCCATTCATTCTGCATGTCTTTGCTCTCATTGATAAGGGCCAGGTCTGCAGTTGCAGAAGAGCTTGGTTAGTGCATGCTCCACAGAAACCTTTTCCAGCAGCATCGATCCCCATCAGTTTCACTTTGCAGGAAGCACTATTGAAACAGTGTTTCTGCATTGGAGCATCCTGCACATTTTGATTGCTGTAAAGGAGGTTGAATTTATCACCTAGTCAGGGCAGATCTGGTCATGCAAGTTAACCTGTTCAACTGTTAATCTTTTTTAAATACTGAAAGCTTAAATCTAAAAATCCACTGCTTTCCTAAGACCTTTTAAGTCAACTTTCAAAGGCAGTCTTTTAGGGCTGGGTTATAAAACCCTTTACAGAAGGAAAGCTTTAAGTCTGAATATTAAAATAAAGTGTTTAAAGTTCCTTTTTGGATTGTGAACCTATTATTAAAGCAGGATGGAAGCTAGTTTGCAGTCTGCCTTTTACAGAGAGCATCCATACTGCCAAAGTCCAAAATGAAGTCACTTTTTTGGATTAAGTGCATACCACAGAAGGTTTAAAAATGCCACTTGTAATGAAAAACATTGGGCCTGGATCCTTCTGTCTTTATCAAGGTTAAACAGCCACTGAAAGCAATACAAGTTGAGACTGAAGAACAACAGCAAGCTTACATCCTCTATTTTCTAATATATTAAGTGTTTATTGATGCTAGGAAAGCTTTTTCCTCTAACTTTGATAGTGATTGTAAGAATAGAATAGAATAGAACAGAACAGAATAGAATAGAATATTTTCAGTTGGAAGGGACCTACAGTGATCATCTAGTCCAACTGCCTGATCAATTCAGGGCTGACCAAAAGTTAAAGCATATTATTAAGGGCATTGTCCAAATGCCTCTTAAACACAGACAGGCTTGGGGCATCGACCACCTCTCTAGGGAGCCTGTTCCAGTGTTTGACCACCCTCTCTGTAAAGAAATTGTATCAGAAATAGTGTGGCCAGCAGGACTAGGGAAGTGATCATGCCCCTGTACTCAGCACTGGTGAGGCCGCACCTCGAATACTGTGTTCAGTTTTGGGCCCCTCACGACAAGAAAGACATTGAGGTGCTGGAGCGCATCCAAAGAAGAGCAACGAAGCTGGTGAAGGGTCTAGAGAACAAGTCTTATGAGGAGCGGCTGAGGGAACTGGGGTCGTTTAGTCTGGAGAAGAGGAGGCTGAGGGGAGACCTTATCGCACTCTACAACTACCTGAAAGGAGGTTGTAGCGAGGTGGGTGTTGGTCTCTTCTCCCAAGTAACAAGTGATAGGACGAAAGGAAACAGCCTCAAGTTGCTCCAGGGGAGGTTTAGATTGGATATTAGGAAAAATTTCTTCACCGAAAGGGTTTTCAAGCATTGGAACAGGCTGCCCAGGGAAGTGGTTGAGTCACCATCCCTGAAGGTATTTAAAAGACGTGTAGATGTGGTGCTTAGGGACATGGTTTAGTGGTGGACTTGGCAGTGTTAGGTTTACGGTTGGATTCCATGATCTTAAAGGTCTTTTCCAACCTAAATGATTCTATGATTCTACGATTCTATGAAATGTTTCCTAATGTCAAGTCTAATTCTCCCCTGGCGCAGCTTTGAACCATTCCCGTTCCTATCACTGGATCCCAGGGAGAAGAGATCAGCACCTCCCTCTCCACTTCCCCTCCTCAGGAAGCTGGAGAGAGCAATGGGGTCGCCCCTCAGCCTCCTTTTCTCCAAACTAGACAAACCCAAAGTCCTCAGCCACCCCTCATAGGACATGCCTTCCAGCTCTTCCACCAGCTTTGTTGCCCTCCTCTGGACGCAACAGTTAGTGCTCTGTAAGGCCAAGAAGAGCCTCCTTTCTTCGTCCCCTTATTCATGCCATACGGGATCAACTGTCAACCCTCCGGTGTGGACAAATGTTGTGGGCTTTTGTTGCATCTTTCTTGTTTGTTTTTTCAGCTTTATCTATTGCATTTCTACTAATGCCTTGCCTACTTAGATGACAAACTTTATAGATCAGATACTTTCATCTACCTGTCTGGAAGAGCTTAGCACAATGAAGCCCTGATCCTGCCTGAGCTATCACAATATCAATACTAATTATACAATATTTTAATTCTTCAAAATATTATATAAACTATATGGGCTAGATCTAGTAAAGGATGTAGGTAACTAAAGAAGGACTTGGTTGGAACTGAAATACTAATCAGAATATTGTGATCTAAAATATCCGCTTTCAGCTGCTGGCAGCTATGAACTCATAGGTATGTTTCTTTTTAACTCAACATTTTGTCAAGCACCACACAGCCCAATTTGACATCTCCTGTCTTAAGTTCCACTGCACTATAGAAACTAGGCATATTTCCATTTAGGTTCCCTCTACTGCCCCTGGTAAATATTCTCAGAATACATTACACAGAATCAGACCCTTTCAAAAATACAGCTCTAGTTGCTTTCTTGAAGAAAAGAAAGTCTCTTCTTTTCACAGAAGAGACTTGGCTAGCTGAAAGATAGATGCCCCCCCCCCCCCCCACCAGCATCTGAAGCTATTGGTATGCAGAAACAGATTCCAGATTCCAGGAAAACTATGTACAAAAGGGAATAGGACCCTGCGGACTAGTGATCAGGGCATTTACTGTAGAGGTGAGAATCCTTACTCCCAGGACAGTTTCTGCAGTTTGCTATCTTAGACAATCATTGAACAAGAGGGAAGAACAGTTTTTGTGAATACAGTTAAAAACTGAATAATTCCCTAATTTTATTGATTGCAATCTCCAGATACCTTCCCAGTCAGCTACCTGGCTCCCTTCTGGGATGCCTATCTCTCCTCATGCTTTGGTCAAAAGTCCCTGGGCTTACAACAGGTCCTAGACTTCCCTCCTGGGGATGGAACTTAAAAGCCACATGGCTTTTTTTCCTGGAACAAATTGTCTCAGTATCAGTGAACACTTTGAAACTATGTCTTTTTAGAGGGATGCTCATTTCACCATAAAATTTCTGTGCCCAAGTTTAGATTCTTTCTGATAAGGGCTCCCAAATGTGCTGAATTTGGCATGAGGTTATTTTGTGCAATTAACAGACCACAAAGCAGAGGAGAAATGCCAACAGCTCATTAACCCTTGCATCCCTTTCCTTTTAACCATATTCCTTATATCATTTACCAATGCAGTAGAAGTACTGCAGCTGACTGTCAGGAAAGACTTGAGGGTCAAGTGTAGCAAATAGGCATCCAGTCCCGGAGCTGCTCAAGTGAATAGTAATAGGGACATCATCCATTAGGATATAGTTGTTCCTGCACCAGACTAATCCATAATGCTTCTCAGTTGAACAGCAACCTTTAGTTTTTATTTTTTTCTTAAATCCATCTGTAAATTCTGATGTCATATTCCTCTTCAAATTACCTGAGTGCCATATTTTTAGCTAGTTTACAAAATCCCAACTTACAAACAAGAGCAAAGTTGTGGGTACAAAATTACTAATGATCTTTGATCCAGTGTTGATCAGAGAGTTTTGTAGATGATCTGTTTCTGTCACCAATGGAAATGTCTTTAGAAATATTGCAGGCTGCAACAGGGGTAGAAGGGCTATGAATAGTACTAATATTGTACAATTTAATTCCATTTTTGTCAATGAATCAGCAGTATTAGCAGAGCAATAAATCCCTGTAATTCTTTCACCCTCCCTGCTGACAATGCAGGATAGCGTACTGAGTGTCAGTGCCTCTCTCTGAAAGGGTGGTTCTGTGGTCACTGTTGAATCACAGAATCACCGAATGGTTGAGATTAGAAGGGACCTCTGGAGGACATCTGGTCCAACCCTCCCCACCTCAAGCAGGGTGGAAGAAAGCTGGACCAAAACTTTGACAATATCTTCTCTGAAGCAAAAAAACCCTGTATTCAAAACACTGGATTGTCATGAAAGATCGTGTGTGCCACAAGATGATAAGTTTGAAGCAGTCTCTGTTTCAGAGTGAATATTTTATATAAATACACTAAACGGTATAGAAAAAATGCCATACTCTACACACCAGTAATGCTCAGTGAGCTAAAGAAACCAAAACAGACAAGGATAGATCTTAGTTATAGTTCCCAATGCAAACTATTCTTGAGTATAAACCCTACTGAGAAATACCTTACATAACAGGAAATTGTGGATAAACATGGAAAATATATCAAAGGCATTTCAGATATTTCTAACACAACAAATATATACTAAATGTTAGAAGAAATGTGTGTGTATTAACATTTAGGGGTTTTATTTTGTACGGATTGGAATATCCTTTATTGGATGCAGGGGGGAACGTTGCCACCAAGGACGAGGAAAAGGCTGAGGTACTCAACGCCTTCTTTGCCTCAGTCTTTAGTAGTCAGAGCAGTTATCCTCAGGGTACTCAGCCCCCTGAGCTGGAAGACAGGGATGGTGAGCAGGATAAACCCCCCATAATAAAAGAGGAAGAAGTTAACGACCTGCTATGCCACCTGGATGTTCACAAGTCTATGGGGCCGGATGGGATCCACCCGAGGGTACTGAGGGAGCTGGCGGAGGAGCTTGCCAAGCCACTCTCCATCATTTACCAGCAGTCCTGGTTAATGGGGGAGGTCCCAGATGACTGGAGGCTTGCCAATGTGACGCCCATCTACAAGAAGGGCCAGAAGGAGGATCCGGGGA